>NC_138034.1:25216938-27616938 GCF_964106645.2 Podarcis pityusensis | reverse complement strand
TTCAGGCAGGCTGAAAGATTTTTTCAGCTGTCGTTAGGCACAAATGGATACCTGCCCTGCCTCCCAAATATAAGGAAATAGCAGCAGCAAAGTACAATTAGTAAGTTGAGGGGGTTATCTTTGGAGAGCCTTTGAGTAACCTGATACCACGCTGATCTGCTAGAATGCTCTCAGACGGCATGGCAAATATGCCCCCAAAGGCAGAGGCTAAAGGGGAGGCAGAAAAATGACCTAACTCTGCTGTATTTTCCAGAGGAAGTCCTAAATGACTGTTCAGCCTGATCCAGCTCAGGGATAAAAACCATGGAGCTAATTGTAGGAAGAACAAATGGGAATTGTAACTGTCACATTATGGCCAGCCAATAAGATTGATGGAGCAACTGAAACAACCACCCCCCTTCTTCTTTTTTTAATATCATGCTTTCTTCTTATCCACAGTAATGCACAGAACTTGCTCTTTCACTCCCACCCAGGCAACCTCTTATCTAACTATCCTCAACCACATCTTGACGCATACCCCCAAAGCAAACTTAGTGGTTAGAAACAATTTCCTCGGATATGAGTTGTATTTCAGTGCCATTTGACAAGCATTTTTTTAATGCACTAGAGTACCTTTAAAAAGGAGAGAGAGAAAGAGAAAGAGAGCGAGAAGAAGCAGAAGCAGCAACCCCCCTTCTACATAGAAGAGGTAGATTAACATGGAGGGGGGGCATCAGGGCAACTTTACAAGTCTAGAGAGGACATGCCAATGCCTGAATTTTCCCCCTCCCCGTTTTTATGGGTAGCTTCCAGCAGGCAGGAGCCAGAAAGTCGTGCGTCGGGGTTCAATCCTGCTGTTTCCTTTCAATTACACCTTGGATCTAAGAAGCCAAAGGGACTGGGAGGCTCTCCTTGACTGAAACACGTGCAACCTTTTTTCGTCTGGTACTGCAATATAAAAGTTTATTGCTAGTTGTCGTGGGGTGGGAAGAGAAGCAGTCTATTAAATTAATGCGCCGGCTAGACTGTAGATACGGGTGTGTGTTTTTTTAATAAAAAAATATTAAATATTTTTAGTTCAGTCACGTCTAGTGACAGACTTTGGAAAGATGTTAGGATATTAGCCAGATCAGATCTGAAAGAAACGTGACTTAACGCACTTCAAATTAGCTTAAAGGCTAAAGCGTAATTAAACTCCAGTAAGCTTCATCCTCTAGTATTAAACTTACCCTCCGATCCTAAAACGCATTACTTGAAAGTAAGCCTCACAGCTTTAAGCAAGACGTTAAGACTGGACTGCTCCTCTCTGTTTTAAATAGTATTTTCTTTGCAAGGTACTTATCCTGTGGACTCGGTCTCTGAACTAGAAGGGGTGGCTTTCAACATATTCGCGATAAAATACCCTGAAGAGGAGAGGATAGAAAACGCAGAGGGCAGATCTGCCTATAGGGATGGGAAAATCTGTCCTTCCCTTGGATCTTTGCAGTACTTTTCCTCTTGCAATTATAATCGTTAGATTCTTTTTTTCTAACTGGGGTGTGGGGTGTGACAATTACATTTACACTTAATTTTGTCCGGAAATTTACCCCACCCCCCAAAAAATACCCTTCCTACACTATACGTCCCTCTTTACTCAATCCTCCGCATAGCAGCCTCAAATTTAAGTGCAGCCCAGAAAAATGCTTTATGTTCGAGGATTTCTCTCATCGGTGCTGCGACTGCTTTTAGGAGGCAGCCCAAAGGCAGAGGAAGCTGCTGGGCCGTCGCTATTTTTTTTTAGGAGCGAGAACTTGAAAGGATTCTTTGATGAGCCTTCGAAGTTTCTTTACCTGCACCTTGCCATTTCCTTTCCACTACCATGGTGGGATCCGGTGTCGAAAGCTGCCTTCAGAGCCCCACCCTCGCCCATTGCCACGCGCCTCTCTCTACAACTATTTCAGTGCCCTTTTCACACGAGCGGATTGGCAGCCTCAGAATTTGAGCAGGCTGTTTAGATTACGAGGGCGTCGTGCCTCTTCCCCCGTCGTGGCGAAGAGATTTGTTTCATCACTGTGCCACACAGATTCCTGGTGTCTTCACCTACCGAAGGGTGTGTGTTTAAACACTCTCATTGCTTGTAAAGGCGCAGTCAGGAAAGAGGATTTTACGTGGTCAGAGTAGTGCCCTCATTCGTTAACCAACAAGGTGAGCGAGGTCTTTTGGAAGGAAAAAGTCAGCTGCCGTCGCAGGCACCGGCCACCATAGGACAGCAGCCCAACCGAGATTGCTCAGTATCCGGCCACAAACCTACCTGTTCGCCCTCGAAGAGCTACCTCCCTGTATGGCAGACTGGCCTTCTGCCATGCCTGCTGCACTTTTTACTCCACACACACCTGCTTTTCACCCACGGACCCACCCACCTACTTTGTTTGTTTGTTTTGAGCCTCGATCCTGACGAAGAGTTCTGTGAAGCTCGAAAGTTAGCTCGGTGCTCTGCGATTTCTACATGGTTCTAATGTATTACGATACAGGAGCGTAACGCTACTGTCTGTATCTGTTTGCATGTACATCCTCTCTTGTGAATTTAATAGACTTCCCCATCACAAGTTTTTGAAACCTGGGAAGGCAAGAGGGGAGAAGCGTGTATATGTGTGTGTGGTTTGTTGGGGGGGGGGGACAGCTTTCTGGCTGCTGTGTTACACAGGACGCAAAGAGTAAGGAAATGCTAGGATGTCAAGCAGACCATTTCTCCCTGTAAAGGCGCAGCCACCTAGGAATATTAACTGAGAAGTAAGTGGCTTCTCCCAAGTGAGTGAGGTTAGTGTGGCAGCCTCAAAGAGAGAAAATATCCGCACCACCAAGAAAATAAGGTATACATAAGTTTTATAGGATCTTAACAGGGAGGCGTAAGACGAGACGAGAGAAAAGACATGGCTTATTATCTTCCTCGGGGCGGGAGAAAGAATTGACGAGGACGCGGACGGGAGTCTCGGTGTAAACTTCAGCTTCGGAGCGGGCAGTTGGCGGAGTCGTCTCTTGCCCAGCAGATGCCGCGTAGCCCAACGAGGCAAGAGCGCGCGTCCGGGTGCGTGCGAGAGAAAGCGAGCGAGGCAGCCACTTTCGCCCGCTGCGCGCCGAAGAGGATTCGTCCCAGCCGAGAGCTCGTTTCCCGTGCCTAAATTTCAGAGGGAGGGCTGGTCCAAAACCCGCCGGTCATTAAGAGGAAATGAGACAGGGACCGACTTCCAGGCTTGCGTAGCCGAGCAAGTCAGCCCTGCGCCTTTGCATTCGGCGCTAAATCCCAGCAGAGTTCATTAGGACTCACTCCGAAGTGCGCCTAGGATGGCAGCCTTAATTACAGCCCTCTGCTATGCTTCATCATCAATCTCGGAGGCAGTCATTTGCTTAGCCACCCTCGCTCTAATGACTCAGCTGACCTAACATGCCCAGCCTATGAAACAACAGCCAAGAGGAGGGAAATTAAAAGTGGGGGGGAAACTAGAAGAAAAACAAACACGCGCCACCACCAAAGTATTGCCTAAGAATAGCAGCGCCCTTCCCATCGCTCTGAAGAGCACAGGGTCAAGTGCAAACATTTAGCGCAGTTATTCTCGCACCACCCTCTAGGACGTATAAATAAGGATAGGTGGAGAGATAAATAGGCAAATTCCATCCCAATCGCAAGCGGTGCGCACCCGAGTCCCTCTCCTCCTCGTTCAGGCGGCGGATCTGGGCGCATGTATAATGAGGATCTGTAAGTTCATTAGTGTTTGCAATCAGCGGCACGCAGACACCCTCATCAGGGCAGAAAGCTGCAAAGAGCCCATTCATCAGCGTGAAGTGTTGTTCACGGATGACCCCTAAATCATGGCACTAGTGGTAGATGCACTGATTGGACACAGCATGGGAGCCTCGGCACTTTACATTAACCAACGGAGGCAGTGGGGAAGAGAAAAGGGGACGAGGCGGAGGTGGTTCAGTCCATCTGACAGCAGAAGGCAGCAAAAGGGGCGCCTTGGCGGGAAAAGCTCGGGCAAGGAGAGCGGCTGCCCGTTTGCCAAATGCCGGGGCGGAGGAGCCGGGGATTATAAATGGCCAAGTCCATTCCCCAGCGCCTCGGCCAGGGGGATGGACCTCCCCTCGCTTTATGGTAGGCGCCTCTCTCTTGCGTGTGCGTCTCTCTCCCCCTCTCTGGCGAGGGAGGCAGGAGCTGAAGCGGCTGCCTCTGCCGAGCCTCCCTTTGGGGTCTCCCCCCTCGCTTTATAGTTAGATCCTCCCGGCTGCTGCTGCTGCTGCTACTCCTCCTCCCCCCTTCCCTCCCCCCGCCTTCTGTGGCACTTTATTTTTGGGGGTCGTCCTCGCGCTTTCTTCCATCTCTTGAGAGAGGGCGGGAAAAAATAATAATAAACTCCCCGCGCGCGACTCTTGCCAGGAGAAAGACGAGTAGCCCGGGGAGCTGCGGAAAGTGAACTCCTCGGGGCTTGCCCCTCTCCCTCCCTCCCTCCCTCTTCAGCCTCCCCCTTCTCTTCAGCCCCTGGCAGGACAGGGAAAGGAACTTGTAACAGTTTTCTTTTTCTTCTCCCCCCCCTCCAATTCCCCTCATTCTCCACCCCTTTCCCGCGATTTTCCCTCTCTCTCTGTCTCTCTCTCCCTCAACCCGCTCCCCGTTTTTGGCAAAGTGTATGGTGCGTGTGCTGCTGCTGCTCTTCCCGGCGCTGTTGGGCTAACTGAGGAGAGAAGGCGGAGGAGAGAGTCCGCACTAAGGCGCCCTGGGTAAGTGGCTGCGTTTCGCGCGCTTTGCTGGTCCTAGTGCCCGCGTCCCAGGCTGAGGTGCCGAGGAGTTCCGACGAGGAGCCGGTGCGCGCGGCGGGGGCGGGGGGTGGGGGAGAAAAGGGCTCCTTCTTTCCCCGCTTCCTTTCCCTGCTCCCTCACTTTGAACTCTCGCCTATTTGGAAAGCTCCCCTTGAGTCGCCTGGAAACTTTTTTTTCTTTTGGTTTGGGCTTTTGTTCTTTCTCTCTCTCTGCCGGCGGCTTCGCTGCCTGTCAGCGGGGAGAGGAGCAGGGACGGCGAGCGGGCGCAGTTGGGGGTGGGGAGGGGGGCGAGAGAGACAAGAGAACCCAGAGCGACTTTCGTTTGGTGCCAAATGTGGGTCTCGACGGTGCCCTGTGGAAGCAATGCAGCGCTCCGCCGCCGCCGCGAAGTATAGATGTTTCTGAGACTGTGGACACGCAAGAGGCGCAGAAGGAAGGGTAGCATTGCGTGTTTGGGGGTGCGTGTGTGTGTGTTTTGTGTGTGTGTGGGCGGGGGGGGGGTGATGGTTGCTTCAACTTGATCAGCCGCCACCTCGTGCGAAACAAGACAGAAATGTTGCCCTGACTAGGAGACTCGTCTGTTGACATACGTGGTGTCGTCGTCGTTCCAGCGTCCTTTAATTTCTAAGGGCGAGCGGAGGATTTTGCCTCTTAGGATTCAGTAGGTTGCGCTTTGCTGATTTATCGACCTTCTCTGGTCACGCAAGGTGTACATATGCATTACTTATCCGAAACACTTCCCTCCTAAGCTAGCAAAAATCTAGTCTTCTACGCTACTGGACTCTATACTTTAGATTTAGCACAAAACTACTGCTTTCATAGCAATTTCATTTCTCTCCTTCCCCCTTCATTAGTCCAGACCTTTATTGGTAATTGTGTAAGGGAAACTGAAGGAGTATAAATGCCAGCCTGGGCTTAACTTGTGGTAGACTTAGGTATGGTTTCTCTTATCTGTGGTGTGATCTGTATGGATAAGATTGTCTCTTTTCATAGCAGTGCACTTCTTATCTGTTGACAACGTATTTGTCAAACCTTTGTAGACAGTAGCAGAATCCACTGGGTGGTCTCTGGAAGTTGGACGTTCAGACTTTACTTAGTCTTTTGTTACTGTGCAGTAACAGAAAAACTGTATTTTGATCTTTCTTTAAACTGTCAAAAAAGCAAGCACAAAAGAGAAGTCTATACTCTAGAAGATCAGATTGCAGTATATGTTTAGTCTGAACAAAATCACAAATTGCTTATAGAATGTTAATTGCAAAGTATTTTTCTCCCATGCGTTCACTACCTGTTATCTGAAGTTTTATAATCTCAAAATAACTTTAATGGTAAATCAGAATATATTTCTGTAATATGTGCCTGTTATGTTTCTGTATGCGGAATCTCAGTGCTGTGATTGTATTGTGATTTGCAGTTTTAAAGCAGTGCATATAATGCCTTAAAACATGTCTTTGAGAGATCCAGTTTTTCACATATTTGATTTCCAGATTTAGGACTGCAGGCTGATTCCTGCTTAACATGGGAGTAAACTGTAGGTGATTAAGAAGCACTTAATTCTGAGTAAGACTGCAAAAGAATGCTTGCGCTCCAATTAAAAATGCTCATTTTCTGGGTATGAACCCTAGTATGCATCAATAACTATAATGCATTGATACCTATAGTGATGCACTCATACAGATATGCATACTGAAGGTGTTCAAAATTAACAATTTTAAACCCCCTTAAAAATGCACATATATGCTTAAGAGTTAGCATATCCTGGCAAGGGTGGGGGCATCCAGGCCACTATAAGAACTCTTGACCATATACACACAGCCTATATCAGAATCTAGGAAATCTTTTTTACTGTATTATGGTGTTCTGCTTTCTCTATGGTCAACAACTGCTTACTCACTTTGTTTCCCAGATCCTTTGCTCCAATAAACTGAAGTGACTGGATTTAAGCCATTGTTGTCCCATTGGAGTCTATAGTATGATAGTTGGCGTAAATTAAAGTTATTGCACTTCTAATGTGATAGATTGAGAGTAGCTTCAATAAATTAGAAGATAGAAGGCTTAAATGTCCTATGTATAATTTCTGTTGACCTAAGAAGTAAGGAGGAAGTGTTTTCCTGCATGTGAAGAAATAGAGGGGAAGCTATGGTTCTGATTCTCAAGCCAGTTATTTAGAAAGAGTCAATTCCTTCTCAGTAGGACTACTTAGGAGTAAGTGGTTGGCTGCGGTAAGTCGAAATAGTATAGGAAAAAGTACAAGAGAAATTGTATCCTGGAAAAAGTATTTTATAGGACAGGGAGGAGACTGCAGTCATACTCATGATACAGTATCAAGCTCGTATTAGTAACACTCCTTTATGCAAAATATAGCTACTTGTCGTTCAAATGTCAGCAAAAGAAAACATCTTGAAATGAATGAAGCTCAAGTATCCAATTGTGAAATTGAAACACAACACTATTGATTGATACCAGTGAAAAATGCTTATTGTCCACTCTATATTTAGCAGCCATCACCACCCCATGCCTGGAAGAATTGTCATATTGAATCTTAGCCATTTTCTAATATTTTCTTAAGAATGCAATAGGTTAAAAAAATAGTATGCTTTAAAAAAACTTAGGTTTATGACCTCCATAGAACCTTGTCCAAAATTCCAGTACTGTCAATATAACACTGCTGTTGGTTTCACTGATATTCAGATTAAATCCTACTGTCAGTGCAAGTCCACAGTTCCCGGAGAACCACCAGGCCTTATATACGATGGTGTATTGGAATGAGTAGACCTCAAAAAAGCCAAAATGGCTTTAATTTAGGGTCATAAAATCAGGATTACCTGAATAAATGACTAAAAATGCTATCTTTAAATGCATCTTGACCCTATCAAGTAGTCCCCTTGACCTCAACAGAATTAAGGCAGAATAGATAATTTTCAGATTGGGACAGAAAATTACAAGGTTTTTGTAATTTAGCAGAGTTCATACACATTTTAATTTTCCTAATTCTCAAACATATCTATGACATTTTACTTTTTTAATACAGCAGTAGAGCAATTTTATGCATGGGCATGGCTACAATTTTCAAGGTAAATGAATAGCTTTCTGTGTTTGGTTTGGTTTGGTTTGGTTCTCTAACCTGTTTGTGAGGTTTGTGGTGTTAACAGGTATATTGAGGATCTTAACATTTGGTGTGCAGAACAGAAACTTTATGTTACTTGATTGTGAGGAATCTGTTTGCTTTAAGAGAACTCTACTATGTGTGTTTGATATACAGTACTGAAAGAGACCTTTCCCTCAGTAACTCTTTGAAGTTGGAGGTTTCAGTTATGTTTTCCATTCATACTGTCTGCTTGAGAGTGGCAAGTTTGAAAGGATTTTAGTTTCTTTATTGAGTTATGGTGTTAACAGACAATGACCTAAAGGCTGGCAAAAATTGAAAAATATTTAAATGTTAAGTATAATCTTAATATTGGCAGTTACCAGTTTTTAAGAAGCCAGGTTTTGAAAGTTACAGATGCTGTAGAGGATATCACCGCAGAGACATACTCTCCCCTTTTTGATTCTGAAACTAATGACTTGCTTTTGTCTTATAAAACCTGATTTATTTTATGTTTTCTTCATAGCAGGCATTATCATAAATGTTTTCTTATAATTGAGATTAATGTGGCTGAGCAAAAGGAGTGGTTTGGAGGGCTGTATTCATTTTGAGTGTTGTTCTAATCAGTTTTGGATACAGCATTTCACAATATATCAGTCTGCATCCAAACCTGCCTTATTATGTAGAATTAACTTGTTGGTGATTGATAGTAAGACTGCTCCATCTTGAGAAGTCATTTGTTTCAAAACAAGTGTTAGGGATTCTAAGATTTTCAGACCACTGGGTCATGCAACTTTGACCTTATTGTGGCCTGAATGAAGCTTGAGAGAAAAACTGAAGAGGAAACAAGTTTCTTTTTTTGGGGGGGGGGGACAATACAGGTGTTTAATTCACTAATTAGAGACAGATTTGTACACTTCATCAAAACAAAGCATGACAGATATAAGAAACAATTTGTGATTATACTATTTTTTTCTCTGCACTTCCATTTATTTTCAAAAATATTTTGAAATATGACCTTTTAAAAGAATCCTATATCAGTTTGTCACCTGACTATCTTATCTGTTGCATGCTAATAGTAATTACTCTGGGGATGAAAGGTAATACACAGGGAAGTTGTTGTTTATCTTTTTCTACAGCTTTTAAAAACTGTTTAGTGGCTTCTCTAATTCCTGCTGTGAAATTTGCATATTTTCTCCTCTGTCTATATTCCTATCAGCTCTGTCAGCATTTAGTTCCAGACAAAAAGTAAATATTCACATTTTACAGTGGGGTTGATACACATATATAGTTCACTAAAATTATTCTCTGGCAGAAAAGACTGAAGTCTATAAGCATTTTAAAATTAAGCAGAGAAGTAAAATATGATCCCAAGTAAAACAAACAGGGCACTTTTAACACACGTCAACTTAGGTCATTTCAGTAATATGAGATCTTGTTTATGTGGCATTACTTATATTTTATATTAAATATGTTGTTGCATGATTTATAGTTTGAAGAATGCCATTTTCAGTCTATATCCTGTTCTTGAGTAATGGGGGAAAAATAAATTTCAGGAGTGCAGTTCCATTCAATTAGAAAACCACAAAAATGTCCCAATTGTGAAATGTCCCCTAAACTACTTTGTTTAATATTTGACACCTTTGTGGAGTAGAGGTGGTATGTTTCATAAATCTGTGGCACTGCTTTGTCTTCGCAGATTCTGTTTATATTATATATTAGAGTGGAGTAGCTGCACTTTACTCCCTTACGAGTTCTTAGAATGTGCATGGAAACAGTATTGTTTGCAGAGGGACTCTAAATATCAGGATGATATATATTTTCTATATGCAAAACATTAAAGTTAGTAGAAAACCTTCTTCACATAAAAAGAGAATCTTAAATTTATTCATGTAGGAAATGTCATAGCAAAGAAGAAAAACCCTGCTTCTTACTTACTTTATTGGTGCCAAACTATGGTTAGGTATAAGGGATATTTATAATATGTATTTGATAGCATAAACAAAGGACAAGTTGATGGTTTTACTCTGAATATCACAAGTTTCATTAGTGTGATATTGGTAATCAGTGCTAATATATTATTAGTGTATTAAAGTTAGAATGCATGTTAATTTCAGAGTCGAGGAGTAAATAACAAACACGTTAAAATTAAGATTATTGGAAGAGCTTGGTCCAAGTATGTTGCTTATTCGACCTTATCCAGCCTCACTGATATATGATGATCACATGGATGCAAATAACATCTGAGTTTCCTGAGTCATCCCATGTGTAAAAAAATTTTTTTTTACGATGATAGTAATGCATTGCAGTAAACTGATGTTCAAGTGTGGAAAAGCAAACATAGTGAACAAGTGTTTGTCTTTGAGAGGGGAGGAGTATTTCCCTCTAAGATGGACCAGATGACAAAACAGGCTTTAGTTCAAAATACTATTTTGTAAAGCAGCAGAATATTATTTCCCTGTCATTGTATATGCATGCACAACTCAGTCTGTACAATAAACACTTTTCATCCTTTCATTTAATCAGAGGGGCACTTGTCTGCAGGATGCAAACATGCATTCTGTTTGTGTTTTTGTTTTGATATTCCTTCCACTCAAACTTTGTGGGATTATATGATTTTATGGACAATATTAGTGTAAATTGTGTTCACACAAACTGAGAATGCATGTCTGCACAAGCTATTGTGGTGATGCAATTCGCCATTGAAAGAAATGAGACTACTACTACCACAATAATTTGAAGATAGGACTTTACATTTCTTATGAGAATAAAAGCTTTATAAAACACCCACAATACTGTGATATTCTTTTTTCTATGACTGTATTTAAAATATTAATGAACAATGTAGTCTACAAGGAAGAGAATAAACTATAGTGTAGTATTTATGTTCGCTTGAAGTTACTGCATTGGTTTGTCAGAGGAAAAAGTGTTGTAATGTAACATTACATTATCAGTGTTATATATGAATGTCTACTCAGAAGTCATATTGTGTTAAATTGGTATTTACTCCTAGGTAAGTCTGTATAGGATTTGCAGCTTAAGTGAAGAAACAGCTGTCTGTAAACTAGTCAGTTTCTTTGCATTTTAAAGCATTATAGGAACATGGCTAAATAGCATTAATTATAGAAATGGAGTGAGACATGGAATAATGTACTTTAGGCAGAAATTTTAAGCTTACTTTCCCAAAATCAAACCAATTGGATTTAATGGGTTTTACTTCTGAGTAATTATACTTCGGGATCTTGCAAAAAAAAAAAGTTCTATCAGAATTAATAGCACTCTCATGTAATGGCTGCAATAAAATGTTTAAGTCACACTGGTTTTTTAATGGGACTCCAGTATGCTTAGCTGGGTGTAGAATTGCAGCCATATAGGTACTGGGTGTGGGATGTGGGTTACAGTTGGGCTGTAGCAAATAACTGTATTGCTTGCTATAAGCAGCCTGAGTTTTAAAATAAGAAGGAAACAACCATTGTGTCTAATTTCGAATTTATTTTTTTCTGATGTAACCTGGTACACCTGGTACCTCAGGTTACATACGCTTCAGGTTACATATGCTTCAGGTTACAGACTCCGCTAACCCAGAAATAGTGCTTCAGGTTAAGAACTTTGCTTCAGGATGAGAACAGAAATTGGGCTCCGGCGGCGCGGTAACAGCGGGAGGCCCCATTAGCTAAAGTGGTGCTTCAGGTTAAGAACAGTTTCAGAAGGACAGACCTCCAGAACGAATTAAGTACTTAACTTGAGGTACCACTGTACCTTGAAAAAACTGTGGCATATAAAGAATTAAAAGTGCAATATTTGTTATAACCATTGCAAAGAAAAGTTACTAAAGATTTAATTCTCTTGTGAGTGTACATGTGCTGATCATTATTTTGGGCCTTTCTGGGTAACATACTGGTTAATTGAGTAAGCTGTGAGTCAGGAAGTGCTTGATTCAGTTTAGCCACACTTGCACTGAGTGATCTTAGCCAACCCACTATCTTTCAGCCTCAACGCTTGCTTTGTAATATGGGAATAACAATGCTGACTTTTTAACAAGACTGTTAATGGCAGGGCTGAGCCTACAATCACTGGTAGGACAGCTGAATCAGAATTTGGGCATCAGCAATTATTTATGTTTGTACCCCACCTTTCTCATACCATGGTACCCAGGTGGTCAGTCATCCAGACATTGACCAGACCCAGACCTGCGTCTCATGTGACTTTATGCCCTGAAAATTATCAGTCAGTTATTATTTCAATGTGTTGGTTGCTGTTTTCTACTTTGGATTCCCTGATATCTTGTATAGGTCCTGATTACTGATATCCTACATGTGAAGTGTTTTGAGCACTTAGAATATTGGGTGGAATCCAATTACCGCACTTGCACTCACAAAAGGGCTTTTGATTCAGCAGAGGCATCTGCTAATGGAAGAAGATGAGATAATTTTTGCCAATTCCCCCTTCTCCCACCGCTCCCCCCAAATCAGCACCAGACAGTTGAGGAATCATCTCCAAGAGGGTGGAAGTTAGTGTGGGAGGGTGAAGGAGGGATGGCAGAAATCAACTATATCCTCTTCAGTTAGTGGATGCCTCTGGTATATCAAGAGGATTTATGAACACAAATTCCCCACCCCCAGTATTATATAGAAATTACTTTGAAGTGAATTTTTGAAACCAAAGTGATGTTAAAACAGTGTTGCTATTTACGCAAATTATCAAGCAGAAGAATTTTGGTTAATGACTAATTCCTGGTCCTTTAAAATATCATTTAAAAGTTTTCTTTTTGCTAATTAGAAAGAAACAAGAATGTGTAGTGCTGTATAAATACAGTTGGCTGAATTTTGCCTATAGAGTGTCAAAATTCTGGTTAATCTGAAACTGCAAAAGTAATGAAATTTTCTTCAGCAGTAATACTTTATTTTCATCTAATATCAATAGGCTATAACTACTGAAAAAACAAGAGGAGCATGCTACTAATTTCACAAAATGTCAAATTGTTGAAGTTAGTTTAGTGTATTATTAACAACTACGGTAAGACTGAAAAATTAGTGTACACCCTCCTACAATTAAAATAGTACCATTCTTTTCACCACAAAATGTTTCAATATTGCACAGTTACTGAAATGTGGGTTCTGCTGCTAGTATTTCCCCTGACCCCCGGGTGTTATTACTTGCTGTAATTTCAGAATGGGAATCCAATAGGATTCATCTGGTTTTTCTTAACTCTTTTTCAGTAGTTATTGAGGCTAAGAGGTTGCTGTAATTTGACGTAGTATTAGATATGGTGTATTGTATGTACTTGAGATGGTCAATTTTATTGCAATTTATATCTGTCTCAATATTAAGCAACTATTCTGATTCATTACAATGCATCAATAAAGCTCACCTCATTTCTAAACTACATAGTCAATTATAATTCTGTACTATTAAGTTTCATAAATTCATAATTTCTTCAGCTGATTGTCCGCATTTTTTCCTGTACTAGGAGCACTTTTAAATGTAAATTTAGTTTAATTTTTGCATTGAGATTTACCAGTGAATATAAATTTCTTAACATCAGGATAAAGTCTGGTACTTAATTTACACCACTGGAGTGGAAAGCTATTAATTTCTGCTTAGAGCTCTATATCACTTATTCAGGTTTAGTGACATCCTCTGTAGTTTAACTGGGGAAAAAAAGCTTAGCATTGTTCTCTCAGAACGTTCTGTAATAGGGCTAGAGCAGCAACTGGACATGAATGAATGCGCATGTAATTCTCTAGTTTTGGGTGGGGTGGGGGGAGGAGGAGGAGAAGGAACAGTTTTGAAGCTTTATTGTGCAATGACCAGCCAACCACGTTGCACGCAACCTGCTGTTGTATCCTGGTTTATAAGGCAAGTAAGTATCCCCACTAGTTTAGAAAAGCGGGACTGTCATAAAAGATGACACACCCAGGTTGAATACTTCATATTATGGAATGCTGAAAAGCAATGCTGAAAAGTAGCAAGACAGACTGATAAGACTTCAGGTGAGGCTTTTTAATTTTCTTTCATCCACTGCCGGTTGGCAAATCAAGATTTGGGGCAGTGGAAGCCTTTAAGCAGTGTAGCCTTTCTCCAGTTCATATTGAGCTTGAATTAACACGTATTGATCAGCTAATGGGAGACAAGATCACAGGGGTTAGATCTGTATTTTTACAATATTTTGTAAATTTGAGTTCTCTTAAGCATCTATTCAGTTGCATAACTGCACGACACAATTGGATTTCCTCATATGCAGTTAATGAGAAGATGCGATAGTACTACTATAGTTTCAAGAATGGCATGAGGTTCCTTTTATTTTTAAAAGTTTAATGTTTTCAGGGTGTTTAGTATATTATAATTCTGATGTTCAGTGGCAGCCAAGGACATGAAATACTCACTTTGGGGGGGGGAGAGACCTTCTTTCCTCCATACGACTGGGCCTTTTTAAAAAAAAAAACCTCAGTTTAATCATGTCTCTTATATAATGTAGCATTTTTAAACTTGAGTACTCCTACCAATGTAGATGATGGATTCAAGCTTCTTTTACAAATTAAAAATATTTAATCAGATGTTTAGCTTTCAAAAAAATAATTGCTACAGCAAATCAAAACTAGTCCTTTCTTAAGTTGTTTTGGTAGAAAAATGTCTTGTGGCTGCAATCCTATATATACACCCAGGAGTTAATTCCACTGAATGCAGTGGTGTTTAGATATCTATAGGATTGCATTGCAGATCAAATACTTGTGTTTAGCATTGCATTAAAAATACTTTTAATGTGTATAGTTCATGGTGAAAATGATTATAGTTAAAATTAAATAAAAGTTAGATATTGCCCTCCATGGGATGGAGATTCTCCAAGTGTTTTCCAGATATTGTCAGAAGAATGTTAGCCATACAGTAAACAAAAAAAAGAGCATTGTCTTGCAACATATACATTTAAAACAGTAATGTAAATCTATAAAGCACATTTTTCTTCAAATAGAATATAAAAACTTCAGTTAGTTAATTTATTTACTAACACTATAGCCTTGTGCCCAATCCTATTAAGATAAGTGGGACACATCAAATAAATATGTATAGGATTGGGCTGTAGTGAATTTAAAATGAATTTCAGCTTCGGTGTCAAGATTTTTGTATCTGTGAATATTAAATAGTATTTGCAGAAGCAAAAAAATAATAATTAAAAGAGCTGCAGAAAGTAAATATTCCACATAAATTGTTTTTTAAATTAGAGAATGAGGATGCTTTTATTCATTTATAATTTTACTTCAAATTGATATTTTTATATTGTAAGAATCAAGTCATTTGATAATTATTTTAATAGTTTTATACATATTGCAAGAGTGAATTACCTAATTTAACTATGGAAAATATAAATGGTGCTGAAATGCCCTTAAAATGTAACAAGTTAGCTACCTTGGTCCACACCTCTATGTTTATGTATTGCTATCTGGAAAAGTAATGGCTCACTTGAAAATCTTTGGTTGTAGCTGAAAACATTTCAGTAGTGTACGTAGCCTATTTTAAAAGGTTTAGACGACAACAAATGTTCTACAGGATTTCACGTGTGTGAGTGCATGTGTGGTTTATTCCTATTTTAATTCAAAGGAAACTTGAGCAACTGACATAGGACAATCCTGTGCCATAATATCCACTTACTATTTCTCAACCTTTGTAGTAGAGTGATGTTGTACTTTGGAATAAATTCTGATTTGAGCCAAAGTTAAATGTGGTCTTGTTGCTACTTCTGTGGTGATTTGTAAGCTGTTAAGGCTCGGCAAGAGTGACAGATATGGCGATTTTATAGTGTTGTTGTTTTTTTGTATTATTTGTAATGGACAAGGATAGGATTGCACAGTTAACAAATATTTGCTATTTATATTGTTGGACTGCGGTTTAAAAAATATGCCAACATTTACTTGTAAACTGCTTCTGCTGTTATTTGCAGGAACACAGAGTCTTTCACACAAGTAGACGTATTCTATTTTGTCTTAAAATTTTATGATATGGAAGCGGCAATTGGTTTTCCAGTCATATATTCTTCTGGAGGATAAGGATAAAATCCGCAGCTGAAGCTGATGTTAACCAACGTCAATGTCTTTGCCTAACCTACTGCACAGGGTTGTTGTGAGGATAAAATGATGAGAGGGAGCAGTGTATGCCAGCAGGAAAGATGAGATATAACAGTAATACCAAATTATTGGCAATAGCTTAGCAGGTGGCCACTGTGCCCCAGATTCTGAGTTTTTGAATGTCTTTCCCACCTAAAATCGTATAAGCAATATTTATTATTTCTGTTTGATAGCAGAAACATCTGCTATTTTATAGTTAGTAAATAAATTAGGTTTAGTCTGTGGCGTAAGGCAGCCATAGGATGTGTAAAATCAGTAATAGCTTACAAAAGGTGGTGATTGCAGTTACCTTCAGTGAACATTTTCATTTGTGCGTTGCCTGATTTAAAATCTACCTCTGGCCTTCTCATCACATGGCCACTATGTGGATATTTTTTGAAATGGCCTCTCTCTATGTGGCACACATTTGATAATGCAACCCATTTCTTGTGATACAATTTGTTCTTTTTAACATGGCTTGTCTCCATGCTCCTAACAAACGTTTCTGTCAGTGATTTGTGACTGTAGACTGTAGTCAGAAAAGTCACAAAATATGGCCACCACACTGCAGAGGCTGGTCTATTTGATAGCTATTATTATGAGAAGCAGTTCTCAGTTTTCTTAGCCTTTGTTTTAAAAAACTTCAACAGATCAGTAGTATTCACTAGAAACTGCCTTGAAACTCTGAAACAAATTAGTGCTTTTCTGACGCAACAAAGATTCTTTCAGTGTTCTATTCTTATCTGTTGTATGTAAATATTTACACATTTCCATAAATTGAAAAAGGTACACATTGTTTTTTTTAGCAGATTTGTAATTGCATAATAATGTGTGGTAATGGTAGCCATTGCTTACATGTTAATGTAATATTAGAAAAGCAATAGCTTGTTTAATAGAGATAAAAGTAGAAAACAGGAACGCCAGCTTTGTATTTTTGTTTTTGTTCTTTATTAGTTATTGCAAACATTTAATTCCTTGCCTTATGGTTTAAACATCTTTGAAAGTAGATTATATAATGAAACCATTGATGAAAATAAAATTAATAATTACTATTTTTAAAAACCAGCAGCACTCAGTTCATAATGAAACAGAATAAAGATTCTTCATGTACCGGTATCTCTGGTCCCATACTATTTAGGCTTTCAAATGTTAAACAATAACAAAATACCAGTGCTTTGATTTGTGCTCAGAACAAGATTGGCAGCTGGTACAATTATTTCAGAACTTGTGAGATATGTTCCCTTTGATCAGTGCCAGTCAGAAACCTGGTACAACTGGTACTTTAGAGGCAGCTGCACATACAGTTCATTACTGTAAGCTAAGTGGGATCTTATCAGAGCATGGATAATCATAGCCAGACTATCTCTGGGTAAGATAGTCAAAGTTAGTGAAATGTACATCATGCCATTAAACTATTTGGGCCTCCAAATGTAAGGATAGATAGAGCAACCCCAAGGTACAAATGTGATCCTTTAAATAAGACCACAAAAGCTATTAGTCTGCAAACAATAAATAGCTCGCTGATGATTGGCAGAAGAGGGACAAAGCATGTTGTCATTTCTACAGCAGGCCACTACATTTTTTATTCTGTGGGTGGAGAGTGACGATAGAGTGTTCTCTTCCTCATCTGCTAGTCTGTTAATGGATCAGCTAGCAGTTCTTGTTTAAGGCTACCAGGCTAGTGCTTAGGAGCCGAGTTTCACCTAGAAAAGGCTAATGTAAACTGTGTACCAACACTATCTCCATCTGGACTAAGTTTCCAATTATTGGTCATGATCAATTTTCCTATTCTTGAGAAGCAGATAGATAGGGTAAAGCATTAAGAAAATTATCCAGACTATCCCATCTTACTCTATTTTAGTGCAAGCATGTCCCTTGGACTTCAAATTGTGCTTGCTTTGTGTGAACTTGCAGTTTGAGCACTGCATTATTTTTAGAAGTTTCAGTCACTCTTGACTGACAGCATTAAATAGAATTTTGGCATGAGATCACACTACCTCTGCATTGTCTTATCTGTGCGTAGTTTTGTGTACATGGATGATGTCACTAGAAAGCACCTTAAAAGCCACTGATACAGTACCAGGATTTTCTTTGTTTAGGATCCAAAGAGGTAATTCGTGTTCCTCAAAGGACTTGGCCATGACCAGTAGGATTTTCAACTTTGAAAAATGTAAGCCGCATTACCTAAAACATCTCAATCAGTTTTAACTAGTTAAGTTTTGCTCTTGTTAAGATCCTGGCCTTTTAAGCATTGCCTTTTTTTGTTTTTTGTATTGCATGTCTTCATGAGCCAAACCATTCTTGCTAAACTTAAAGTTTGCTGTATATTGCATGCCCCTAGGACGTCTGTACAAAGGACTTTTCTTAGATGTAGGAAGCTGACATAGATGCCAGGCACAGCAAACACATTTCATATTCCGTTTAAAAGTCTTGTTGGTTAGAGAGCTCTGCCCTACTTGTTTCTTACAAAAGCTGTGCCAATTGTTACATAGTAATCTGAAGTACTTGTTCTGAAACTATGCTTTGCATAAGTATGTTGCAAATGTTCAGCATTGTTAATGAATTATTGCTGTCTTGGCCTTTCTATAAATACCATGGATGGACCTGTGTAAATTACAGGTATGAGCTTCTAGATGAGCCTTTTTTCAATGTTTATGCCTAGGCATTCCATTGAGCTGCTATTTTGCCCATGAACAATATCATGTTCTGAATCAGAAGGTTGCTGTTAGTACAAAGATGGATTGTGGCAGTTTGGGCCAGTCCCAGTTATATTACTGATAAATCATAAATTCAAGTCAGAAACCATGGGCTGTTAATTGTAAGGGCTTTGAAAGCTTAACTGTGAATGCTTGCTTATTCTAACATGTATAACAGAGATCTATCTGTTTTGGGAAGCCTTATTCTGGCATATAAAAAAGATACAATGCTGTTTTCTCTAAGCAACCAGGACACTGTGATAAAGTTGTCTAATACAAGGGTTTTTAAGGTAGACACAAGTCTGCAAGGTTCATGTTAGACTAGCAAGCTTGTTTTAAGTGAGATGACACATAAAAATGACCTAAGCCAAGTAGCGATGTCACAGTTTGAGTTGCATAGCTGCGCTCGCGTTGGCACAGAGGTCATCTTTCTTGCTGTTTTCTTTATACATCAGGCTGATATAGCAAGCTATTGGCATTTGATAAAAAGTTGTCATTTCCATCTTCCATTGTACGTGGTCCATTTCTATTCGATTTTTTAAAAAAACCGGCATCTGAAAAGAAAACCCTGATAGTTGATAATGGAAAATAACTATAAGCAATTCATCCAATTGCACATGCAAAAACTCATAATCAAGCAACTGATTGCAAAAACAATTGATCCAAAATGTGTATTCTATGAGTTTTGAATCTACCAGATCTTCTGCTTCAAATACATGAACTTTCTCTGTTGCTATTACTATATTTTCCATCACCATACACTTGTATTCAGCAATTTTTATTTTATTTTAAATGAATTCTAATGTTGAGAGGTGAATGATGGATCTTTAAAAATAATAGAAATTTTAAGTAAGTTCAGCTGGGTTCATGTTTTTGTGGCAACACACAGAAATGTTCCAAAGTTTGTGCATTAGGTACTTTAGTTGCAATGGAAAAAGATGAGAGAACTGACTGAACGCAGTTGACATTGGTGTATATTTTTGGGTCAAATCCAAATCCAACTGAAAAAGTACTAACATTGACCATTATGTATTAATTATTCTATTCCTCTCATTGTTGCTAATTTAATGAAATTGCTCCAGTATAAGTGGTTGCATTACATAAATGTTAATTAACATTTAACACAGCAAAAGGTTAAAAAGCGTTTTCATCCAGTCTTCTTCATAAGCCCCGAGAAAGGTACTTGCTTGTACTTTCCCCCCTTGTTCTAATCTGCTATTTTATTTGTAAAAGGGGCATCTCTTAAATTCAGGCTAGTTTTGTTTTTTTTTAAGTAAAAAAAGATTAGCAGAGTAGAAACATCTGCCTCAATGCTTCCCGCCGCACACATACACTTTTTCCTGCTGCGCAGGTCACTCCATTAACCTTGCCCCCTCTTTACCAGGTAGTAGGAAAGGGCTTCTTTTTGTTTGTTTTTTTCCTGAAGGAAAGTGCTACCATGGTTAGTCCAGCCACACTTGTTATATTAATTTTATTTTTTGATCCTATGTGTCAGGTGTGGTTAGAGGTAGGCTTGGGCACTGCTTGCATGTGAGCCAGTTGAGCTGGCAAAGCAGCGGTAGAGTACTCAGCTTTGCCAGTCTGATCAGCTTTCAGAATGGCGATGCAAAGTGTCCTGTCACATTTTGTCAACTCAGTTGGCTTTTCTGCAGTCAGTAAAACCCAATTGGTCTGGCAAAGCAGTGCGCTCACACCCTGCTTTGCCAACCCAATTGTTTGCCATTTAGTTGCCAATGGTGGCCAGGTGAGTGGTTAAATATGAGACTATAATCAATTTCCCACTACTGCTTGGAGATCAAAGAGAGCTTTAATTTCATTTTGATAGCCATGACTAAAATTGAGAAAATAATATGACATTGCAAAGGAGAGTAGAGTTGTACCCTTAATGCTGTGTATATAAAAACGTTTTTATAGGTTCTCTTCTTTTCATGCAGCATCTAAAAAAGCTGACCATACTGCTCAACTATTAAAAGTTATGTTGGAGAATAGCCCTTATTTATCTGGTCATATTATATGAAAATAAACCTAGGGAAAAAGGTGGCTTATAAAGTTAATATTGCAAAACCCTTTTAAAAGGTAAAGGTAAAGGGACCCCTGACCATTAGGTCCAGTCGTGACCGACTCTGGGGTTGTGGCGCTCATCTCGCTTTATTGGCCAAGGGAGCCTGCGTACAGCTTCCGGGTCATGTGACCAGCATGAATAAGCCGCTTCTGGTGAACCAGAGCAGCGCACAGAAACGCCGTTTACCTTCCTGCCTATTTATCTACTTGCACTTTGACGTGCTTTCAAACTGCTAGGTTGGCAGGAGCAGGGACCGAGCAACGGGAGCTCACCCCGTTGCGGGGATTCGAACCGCCAACCTTCTGATCGGCAAGTCCTAGGCTATGTGGTTTAACCCACAGCACCACCCACGTCCCTCGCAAAACCCTTTAAAAAAGTCTAAAATGTCCATTGTCCATTTCTAAATATGTTGTTGTTCTCTGTATTTGTGATTTTGTAAAGGGAGATCAGGGTAGTGTGGTGTGCATGTTAGAACTAAGTTATGAACATAACTTTACAATTATCTAACAAGCTTTGTGATACTTGTTAAATGGTTTGAGAGAAGGTATCCAATGATATACACTGCCCTAAATCTAGTGTTCTTATGTGTATCATCACATATGATCAACATAACTAGTTTTCTGAAAAGTACTGTTTTTATTTTATTTTTATTTTTATTTAACTCCTCTGATCTTGTACTGTGTTCTAGTATCTAGTTCTTGGATTAGAGTCTATGGAAACTGCAGTGCTGCTTTACCATTATCTCTACAGACATAAAATAGAGTGTAGTAGATAAGGCTTTTGACATCTTGATGAGTTTATGCATTACAACTTTCTGATATTATTAGTGCACAATATAGAGCATATTTTCTAGAGCCACTTCATGTTACCTTCTAAAAGTCCTAAACGGCTTTGCCCCTTCTTTGTATGATAGCTATATATACAACTCTACAGAGAAAGCCAAATGCTGCATCTTTGACCTTTCTGTTTATCAGTAATCTAATGAGACATATCTGCTGTAGTTACAGCATTTCTTGCACTAGTTCTTGCTAACAGCACAGACCCTGTCCATTGGGGGCTAAGAATATTTAATCCTTTAACGCTGACATATACAACACATAGCCATGTCAGCTACAGCTGTTTCCAAACATCAGTAACAAAATTATAGACAGGTTTTGAAGCTTCCGTGGTGAAAATGAATACATCTGAGGATTCAACTTGCTGACAGTGTTTATGTAATTTAATCTTACCATCTGGAAGAAAGTAAACATTTTTTAGAAAATTAAAGTTAAGGAAATAAACCCCTTGTGGTTTTTAAATTTTGTTATGTTCATTAAAATGTACAATTGCAAGTTCATTGTAGCTTTTATCTTGAAGATTATTATTCAGAAACCCTTGAGACATCAACTCTTATGTTAAAAATTACTTTTTTATTCGCTAGTTGTGATTTTATTTTTTTGCACAACCTGTAAAAAAGGAAGAATGAACAAAGTTTTTTGTTTTAGTGGAATTGCGAAATAAAAATATCATTAATCTCTGAATCCAGCAAGTCTTAGAATTTAATCAAGACTTCTAATTCTTGGAATAGCCAAGCAAGCCTCTTGGTAAGGTGATAACCTGGGTGATCAGCCATTAAGCGGGTGTAAGGGGCTTGGTGCAAGATGGCAAATGGGTGGGGCCCCCTCCCTCAGTGGAGAAAGCCATAGTTTAGAGCAGAGAGTCTTGGAGCAGCGATGCGATCTAGAAGGAAAAGAGCAAGCTGGAGAGGGAGTTAGAGAAATATTTGGCAGCAGTGTTTGATTTCTGTTTGAATCTTAAGGCTGCAGCTGCAGGAGAAACAAGACCCTGTTGGTGTGGTAATGCTGCGAAAGCCTCCATCATAGACTCAGGTTGTATATATGTGTAAATAAATCATATATCATAAGGACACCACAGTCTCTACTGTGCCTCATTCCCAAAAGGAAATACAAACTCTGGGTAAGCATCTGGAACCCCTGGAATTTTTCACTACTCAGAGATTGGGGTGGTGTGCAACAATATAATTATGTCTAAAATATTTTAAATATTGTTTATACTTAAGTTTTGAAGATTTAGGCCAGAGGGACTTAATAGAATCCAGTTGGTGTTCCTGTGCTCACAGAAGGACTTTTTAATCTGGATATTATTTTTTCTTCCCCCTCCCCTTCCCCATGCATCCCCCATGCCTCCTTCCGTTTTGTCAGGCAGGAGTCCCCCAACCCTTTGACACTGATTTGTGCATAGCACTAGGGGCTGCAGGGGGAACAGGGAATTTGCAGAAATTGTCTTCATTCTTCCATTAGCAGAGGCATGTGCTGGATTGAAAGCCCTGAGTGCAATGGCACCAAGTGGATTTTTGCACGCTGATAATAGGCTTAGGTTCACTTACAGTCCAATCCTAGGCATGTTTTGTCAGAAGTAAGTCCCACCATGTTAAAATAGGGCAGACTACTTGCCAGGTCTATTTAGGCTAACTATATGTTGCTCTGTACATATAGCAGTTAGAGTTTCTTCTTGACTCATTCATTCTTTGAAGCAATTCCAAGTTTCCAGTTTATTTGTTTAACATTTTTTAAATTATAGTTATGTGTTTGGAGTGGTTCTTCCATTTTTTAAATCTCCCGTTAATCTTAATCTTTACCTCCTCTCACTGACTGCAATGGCAAGGAATTTACTGCACCATTTCTTTGGGGCTTATCAAAGGAATGAGGCCGCTTTGGATACTGTTGTTCCTTGGCTTCCTCGCAGAACACATTTTTCTTAAGCTCTAACTTGCATGGAGAACTGACAGCACACCATGGAGGACTCTGCCCGTGGACCTCCCTTTCTGCCTGCCCAGAGGTAAGTTCACAGTGACCTCTGGGATCTCAGCTACTCTCATGAGAAGCAAAGGCTCCCTTAAAGGCTGAAAAGGGGTTCGCTATGAGAAATCAGGCCTTGTCATAAAAGTGAACATTCCTGCTTGATTCCACAAGTAGCATTGGAGTGAAAAACATAGAACTGCTCCCCTTAATTGCAAATGTACCAAGAAATAAAGGAGTAAGACAAAAGCGATGGTTAAAATAGGACCACATTTTATTAAATGCATCTGCAGGAGAGTGAGAAGTATAGGAAGCTAACATTAACTTCAGCCTTGTCCAACTTAAGAGCATGACAAAGCATAGCTCCAAACTAAAAAGTGGTCCAAAGCAGCCCATAGAGGTATGACCAAGACCTACCACACTCATGTTCTCATGACACAGGCACCAGCATGTATTTACGTTGCCAGGTGTCCCTCATTTTGCCTTCTCCCTGACCGACAGCATCAATGCTTCCACGCTTAGCATAGCAGGATTGTATTCACATGTGCAAACTTTTCTGGCCAGTGAAGTAGGCATTTTCCTGTATCATCGACCACTATGAAAATGGAGCTTCCTGCCTCCACAGGAACTAATGGAGGAATTAGTTCCTTAGAAGGTTTGAAAAAGACTGTATGGGGGGAAGGTTCAGAGGGTAGGAGCTGAAGGCCTTCTCCTATAGATGAGATACAGAGGTGGGCTTGACCTCACTCCCATTCTTAGACATCTGGCAACAATAAAAAACCACAACCCTGTACATTTGTCTGTCAGCAGGCTCTGTTTTTTTCTAGGCAGTCAGGTAGGAGCTTCTCTTTGTGGCCAGCCAGAATAAAGAGAATCTGAATCCTTTTGAGTGGCAAACCAAACACCAGCACCGCAATGCATTTCAGTGCTCATGGGGTCCCAAATAATGTTTTGGTGAAGCAGAATGCTGCTCCGCCATCCTTTGCTAAAACCAGAACTTTGAATTGGGGCATCAATAACTTTATTCTTGAAATGCACAACACAGTTCTTGAGGGCTCCTGGGGTCCTTTCTCTACAGTAAAAGCCAGCAACCTCTAAATTACCCCAAAGTTCTCCTCTAGTCATTTGTCCTTGCCACCCATACTCCCACATGGGAAGTATGATTATGTGCATGAATCAAGATGTGGTAATTTGATCTTCAGCATTTTTTCTTTTTTATAGCCAGGCAGATTTCAAAAAACACCCTTCTGTAATATTGTTGCTTGCTCCTCTGGGAAAATGCCCATAATTACTAAACCAGGATCCATACTGAACTGTAATGATATTTATAGTATCAAGTCCTGACACAAACATCATGACTTGAGTATGACCACATATAGATAAAAGTTCTGGATTCTTTGGAGCCCCTTACAAAATCGATTGAATCTCTGACTGAAATGTTTTCCACTTTAATGAAGGTAAGAATTGGTTAGAATGCCACTGATATTTTCATATCAATTTCATAAACACAGAAACACTTGTCTCACTGTTGCTTCGATGCATCCCATGTACACTTCCCAGCATGATTTCAGTGCTTTAGAAGAGCCATAAGTTATACAATAACTTACGTAGCAACAAAACAATTTTCTACATTCTGGAAGGCTTATATGCATAACTGTTCAAAGCCAGTTAATAAAATATAACATGAGTGAGAATATGATTACTGTTAGTTACTTCAAAGATATACAGAGACCATTTCAAATTACAAAAAGGAGGCAATACAGAAATAAAATTAGATTCTCTACTGAATAATACCAATAGATTTTTATGTGTAAATAAATTTACAATGAGGGCAGTGATAAGCCCTGGACCAGCTGATTGTGAAAGACACACTGCATTGGTTTAGATTTTACCATTGTGCATTTCAGTACCTTTGTAAAGCTAAGTGATGCGCAAATCTTGCCATGTCCTAACTTTATGAATCTGACCTAGACAGCTTGTTTGAAATAAATACACAGATGAATAGGTTCTTAAACATTTATAGTTGTGCCCTGTGTTAAATGAAAAGACCATGTTTAATGTTGATGCAATAAAAATTAATTAGTTGTAAGTCAGGTTTTGCTTCAGTTGTAATTAGTTTAGTGCATAATTATTATGTCTAATAGCAATCTGAGATCTGCAAGCATTTTGATCTTATTCCAAGTTTTTAGAATAACGCCTTTGTTAGATTTATATCATCAGTGGCTAATAAAATAGTGTATCTGAAGAAGTGTGCTTGCACACGAAAGCTCATACCAAGAACTAACTTAGTTGGTCTTAAAGGTGCTACTGGAAGGATTTTTTTTATTTTAATAAAATCTTATTAGTCAACCATATTACAGACACTGTAATTTTTAAGTGGCTGAAACAACATTTACACTGATGTCAGTTCCATCATGGAGACATATTTTACAGTGAACATGTTCTTTACTTAATTGGAAAAGAATTAAATAATATAATGCTCATAATTCTCTTTTTGGAAGGAAATGTTTAATGTCTCTTTCCTAAAGTATATATTACAGAGGGCAAATAGGGGTTTCCAAAAAGCAAACCCAGAACCCTTTCATGCACAATTTGGCATTTAAAAAACCACAATTTCTCAACTAAATATTTTATAAAGCTTTTAGCATAATAAAAACAAACCTTAAATGATTTGTGTGAACCTTTGATGTTCACACAAGTGATTTCACATATCTACCAAACTCTTGTCCTCCAGCTGTGAAAAGACTGAAGCTAACAAATGCTACAGTTTTGTAGAACGTTCGTGTTTTGGGTGTGGGTTTTTTCCATCCTGCGAGCTATGAAAATTCAAAGACTGCATTTCCTTACAAATGTTTATAAATGGGAAAGCAACTTATCCACCCATATTGCTAAGGACATTGAAGCTGCTTCCTCACAAGGTGATCATACACTGCTGTGTTAAGCCAATTGCAAGAGTCTATCCAGTTGAAAAATCCATTGGAAGGAGAATCTATACGGCGGATGCCCTGTGCCAGCGCAGGAGGAAGGTGCCTCAATGGAAGGCAAACTGCAGGATGGAGTTGAAGAGCTGCTGCTTATAGATCTCTTCACTCCCACTGCATGTCTGTGTGCACCAGCATAAGAGGAAAGTTCCTCCACAGAGGGCAAACTTCATCAGCTGCTTCTTACAGATCTGTTCACTTCATTTGTGTCAGTGGAGCAGGAGGAGTAGCTAGCATTGAAGGAAGTGCTGGTGTTTTCATCAGTAGAGGAGAACATGCAGGAAAATTTTGAGGCCTGTGTCTGTGCACTGAAGGAGCAGCTGGCTAATGCTGAATTGGGTGAGAGAGAAAAAAACCCCAATGATTTTGCCCCCTTGGGTGCCTTGTGAGCTGGGGACCAGTCCCTATGCTGGGTGCAGCCCTTAAGCAGGCCTCAGCAGCAAAGGTCACCCAGGGTCCCCAGGGTATGGGGGGCAAGAGCAACTGGGAAGATTACCTGTCTTTAGACCCAGGAAGAGATGTTGGGAGTGAGCAGTGAGGGGAATTCCGGGCCGCCAACTTGGGTGGACTGGGCCAGCTGATCTTGAAGAAGGTTCCCCCAGATAAAGACTTGTGGCAGGACATGGATTTGCAGTTTGGAGGAGAGGATGAAGTGGACTCGCCTGGGGCAGCAAGAGGAAGAAAAATGAAGGTGATTCCAGTGAGGCAGCAGATATGTTCCTAGAGTTGTGTCTTGAAGCCCTGCTTGCAGTTTTGGGACTGGAGTGTGAGTTTGGAGCTTCTGATCCACACCTAGAGGGGAGGCAGCAGAGGGCTCAAAAAAGACTGAATCTGTGATTTGAGCCCCAAAGTAGCTGTTGAACTGAGAACTCTGTGAAATTGTGCTGTTTTGGACTCTTTACCTGTTTGCTGCAGGGTTCCTTCCTGCATGGTTTGGCAATAGTGTTTGTTTTTATGCTGTTGATTTGTGTTTTCTGCAAGTTTGTGCCAATGGGAACCGCTCAATATTTTTTAGGAATTGTTCAGATAACTTTATGTGTGTATTAGAAAGCTGCTTTGTACTGCAGTAGCACAAGGGAAAGAATGAGCAAGGTCTTTGGGTTTTGCAGCTCTGGTATTGAAGCTTGCATCTTGGCTTAAACATGTCCAAAACTCATCAGCTCTGGGCTGCCAAATGTGGGTGTCTGGGAAAACTGCTTTGGGATGCAGAACAGTGACTAAGAAGTGTGCACCAAGGAGAAATTGCAAGGCCTGAAGAGATCCTGATCGACTGAAACTTGCTGGAAAGGAATAAGCTGTTACTGTAATAGTTTTGAGTTAAAGGTGTAATTGTGTTTTATTATCTGTGTATGATGATGTGTGTTCTAATGCCTTTGCTAACTTGACTGTTGTTATTTTTTTTTCTACAGAGAAGCTGTATTTTGCTGTTTGTTTGCACATCTGGGGACAGATTCTGTTTCATGTGGGGGGAGTTTGTGGGTGCCAGACCTCTCTAATCCCTGAGTCCAGCAAGTGTTAGAATTTAATCAAGGCTTGGGATGTTAAGTTGAAAGGAAGTCCTCTCTGATCCCCAGATTCAGCAAGTGTTAAAAGCTAATCAAGCCTTCAAATTCAGGAAAGCAGCTAGGCTAGGCTTCTGGTGAGGCGTAAGGAGAACAAAGGAAGGGGCTCTGTGGGAGATGATAAATGGGTAGGGCCCATCCCTCAACTCAGATAGTGAGAAGAGCAAAAGCCTGAGTTTAGAGTTTAGGAGTTTTGTTACTGAGAAGCAAAGCAGCAAGCTGTAAAGCCAGAGAGGCAGAACAATGGTGGATTTCTGTTTGAATCCAATGCTGCGGCTGTGGGAGAAACAAGACTCTTTAGGGCTGTTGATGCTGTGAACCCCTTAATTGCAGGCTCAGATTGTATATATGTGTAAATAAACAATGTATCATAGACACCACAGTCTCTGCTGTGCCTCATTTCCAAAAGGAAACACGAACCCTGGGAACCCCTGGAATCTTGCACTGCTCAAAAATTTGGGTAGCGTGCAACAGCACAATATCATGTATTTCTGGTATTCAGATGCATACAGAGTGTGGAATTTCGCTTCAGAAAAGCAGCTGCCATACACGTATATATTAATGGGACTAAAACTTTTTATTTTGTATAAGTATACTGTACATTGGGACGCGGGTGGCGCTGTGGGTAAAACCTCAGCGCCTAGGGCTTGCCGATCGCATGGTCGGCGGTTCGAATCCCCGCGGCAGGGTGAGCTCCCGTCGTTCGGTCCCAGCTTCTGCCCACCTAGCAGTTTGAAAGCACCCTTAAGTGCAAGTAGATAAATAGGTACCGCTTTATAGCGGGAAGGTAAACAGCGTTTCTGTGTGCTGCTCTGGTGCCGGTTCGCCAGAGCAGCTTCGTCATGCTGGCCACGTGACCTGGAAGTGTCTGCTGACAGCGCTGGCTCCCTGCCTCTAGAGTGAGATGAGCGCACAACCCTAGAGTCTGTCAAGACTGGCCCGTATGGGCAGGGGTACCTTTACCTTTACTTTATACTGTACATTGGTACCTCGGGTTACAAACACCTCAGGTTACAAACACTTTGGGTTACAGACTCCGCTAACCTTGAAGTAGTACCTCGGGTTAAGAACTTTACCTCAGGATGAGAACAGAGATCGCGCGCCAGCGGCGCGGCGGCAGCAGGAGGCCCCATTAGCTAAAGTGGTACCTCTGGTTAAGAACCGTTTCAGGTTAAGAACGGACCTCCAGAATGAATTAAGTTCGTAACCAGAGGTACCACTGTAGTTCAAAACATGTAAATTACCCAACAGATAAACCTTGAATAAACTAAAAGAAGAAAAGTGCCTGTTTGTGTTATTTCCTTGAAAGTCTCAGTAAGCTTTGCATCGACTACACTTAGTTGTTGAAGTTGATCCACAAAGTTTCATAGTAACATTTTTAGTCAAGTAAGTCCCTCCATGTATTCCAGTGGGTCTGAGACAGTTTTCTCTGCTGATATTCACAGTGCATGAATGAGATGTATAAAAGAAGTCTGATTTGCTTTGAGACTACGTAAACCTTTTATTTACTTTTTATTTTTGAAATTTGTAACCCACCTTTCAGCTTTGATTTTTCCCCACTTAGTAGTAAAGTATATAACTACCCTGCAGGTTTTTAGGCTGTTGATTTCACTTAGTTTTATTTGCTGCTTGTGATCAATGAAATTTTTATTTATTTTTTCTGCTCCCTGCTCAGAAATTGATACGATATTGGAAATAGATCAAATCTTAAGTATACATACCTTGATATTTTCCCAAGCAAAGCATAATGCATATGTGGATGAACCTTTATGTAGTACAATTAAACAGCAGTGCTTACAGTCTTTCTTTTAAAAATACCTCCCCACACACTTAAATTGGCATTAAATTTGACTTCAGGTGTTCACATTTCTGTCAGAACTATTGTTTCAGGCTAGATGCAATCAGCAAGTTGTTTAAGGAATTATCATACTGATAACATCTTGTGTTACATTTTGAATGATAAGAGGAGAATAAATTTTTAATATGAAAATTGATTCTAAATAAAATTTATGCAGAGTTTTCAAAGGGGTTGGCCATTTATGCAGCTGCTTTAGTTGCATTATATGCAGCAACATGCTCAAAGACTGATTAGCAATCTAATGAAATCATTAGACACCTGGGTTTGGGCAACCTGCAGTAGCATAACACTGGTAGTAAATGAACTGTGAAAAATCAGTATTTAGGAAATGCAGTGTTGTTGTTTTTACTAAGTTATACTTACCTGGAGTAAGCTCCATTGAACAGTCAATTGAACTTACTTCTGGTAGGTATACATAAGGTTGTGCTGTAAATAACATACAAGGGGAAGTATCATCCAATTGGTGACAGAACACGTTTTTTTAAAGCTACTAGAGTAGTCACTTTTTTATTGAGAAAAAAGAGGAAATGTATATCCAAGGAGAAGATACAGATTTGCATTTGCTAATTAATGTTTAGATGCAAATTCAGACATGATTACTATAATTTAAATAGAAATAGAAATACATCTTGTCGTGATGGGGAAAACCTGGTGACTTAGTCCATATGCTAACTGTTAAGGGCACTCCTCTCCCTTCTTATGGTTCCTCAACTGGACACATTTGATTTCATGACGTTGTTCAGCTGAAACAAAGCAAGACATCTATCAGAATGATGAACATTATAAGATGCTCAGTAGACCTTGTACATTAACATTTGCATATTCTTTGCAATGCTGATAGGGTTAGTTGTCCAAGTGTACATTATACCTGTGCTTTAAGCTCCTCGCTGGCTTTCTTATTTCCCAACATAATTCGTCCATGCACAAAGACAAGATGAAAAGCAAAGGAAAGATTAGTAGTATGTTTAGTTGTTGCTGTTGGCATCTGTCTGTCTCGGGGTACAGTGGAGGACTGTGCCTTTGGGGGTGAAGTCAAACTGTTGGAAGGTTACAGCACCTGCTGTGGTTGTAGAGACCAATATGGGAGAGACATGTTTTGTTGCAGATGAGAGAGCCCGGTTGTGCTGCTGCTGATGCAGCATGGTGTTTCTTCTCTCTGCACTCCCCCCAGTGGTCATTCCTCCTCTGGTCACTGCCATGGATGCATATCCTGACTGACTGTCTTCAGGCACTGAGGTTGTCTGCAGGGTTGATGTTGCCAGCCTTCATGTCATGTTTGCAGACACCTTTGTAACACAGAGTTGGTCTGTCAACAGGCTTAGTTCATGTAGCCAGCTCCTCGTAGAGCATGTCCTTGGGGATCCTGCTATCTTCCATTCTGTGGACATGACCAAGCCAGCAGAGGCTCACTGAGACAGAAGTGCAAACATGCTGGGAATGTGGGCTTGGGAGAGCACATCTTTGTTTGAGACTCCTTCCTGCCATGTGATGCAACTCTAGTTTTTTGGAAGCAAATTCATATTGGGCTTGGGCTGGCTTTAGCTTAATCTTTAATCTGGTTTTTCAAACGCTGTTTTCTGTTTTAGTGGGCTGATACTTTGAATTTACTGATAATTTCATTATGTTTTTATGTTGTGGTTCTTGTGTGTAGTTTGTTACTTATTAGATCCTTTCACATGGAGCTGTAAGCTTAAAGAAAGAAGTGAGCCATTCTCTAGAATTGTTTAATATTCTGAGCAATACAGCCGCAGAAATATTTGGAGAATTGGAAGAGTGCATTTGAAATAAGAAGCCTCATTTATGTGAGCTCCGTTCTGAAAGCAGAAGCTTCTTACTTCAGATGCAGTACATTATTTAAGAGTTTATTAATTGCTTGGGTTTTGTCAGCAGGAAGCATATTTTACCCTAGGTAGTTTGACAAATTTGGCAGCTAAATGATGGATCTTCTAAGCAGGATATTACCCTAGGACAACAGATCTGTGAGGATTATGTAGACAAGTGCTTTGAAGATGTAATATCCAGTATGAGCACTCTGGTTAATAAATGTGTAATGGGAGGCATGCTCACTGTGAAACATCTCTTGGGATCATGCACTTTTACGGTCTTCAAAAACAAGCAGATATTGAGAAGAGGATATGTTGAGGTGGTTCAATTGTCATGTCCAGGCAAGGACCCTTTATTGAGAAGGTGTGATAATTAGCCAAATGTGTTTATTTGGTTAGGTCAGGGAAAGATGGCTGTGGAAAATAAGACACATGCAGGAGCAGCACCTGTACTGTTGTATCATAGATAGGGAACTGAAACTCACCTTTAAATTTAAAATCATAATTACACAGCCTGGAATCCAAATGGCCTTCTTTTACTTATGGCAGCCCTCGTTCTTGCCCAAGAAATAATTATGGGGTGCTGCCAGAAGCTAAAGTCAGCATCCCTTCTCATGACATAAGTGATTTAGGTGGGCTTCTTTAGATTCCATCCATAATAGGAAAATGGCTTGTGTGCAGCCCTTTTAGTCTTCAATCCTTACACAGACTAAGACTCAATTTTAGTACCAGTCTAAACACAAAGGAATACAAGATTGAATATGAAACAAAATTTAAAACACAAAACAAATGGAAAACATTGGAAAAAACAGAGTAGTTTGTATACATATAACCGGGGGGGGGGGGGAATCAATACAACAAATGGTAGTGAGATAACATTTTTACAAAGTGAAAGCCAACACAGGGAAACTTGTTACACTCCTTGTTCAGACAGTAATGCTTGTTTAATCTTGTTGTTATAAATTTATTGGTTGGCAGCAAAATGCATGACAATAAGACATATACTGTATGAATAGAACTGTGAAGATGTCCAGAACCATTCATATCGAAGTCATTAATGATTTGCAGACCATTTATTTGCACTAATGATCAGAATCTTCAAACAGCATTTATACATTCTGCATGGCATTTGTATCACAAACTTTAAAGGGCCAGTCTCTTCTTTGTTTGTTTTTAATGTATTGAGTGTTAAATTCAGGAAGCAAGAGATCAAGAATACATGAACGGAAAGTGATAGAGAGGCACATTTCAGACTGGTGGCTAAAATAATTTATTTTTCCTAGTGGATTAATATAATGTATTCTAAGGGTTGAAAAGTCATAGCTTTGAAGTGTACTCCGGATTTGAGTGAATTGGTTTGTTTTTTCGTATCAGTTTTATAATTGAAGCAAACTTCTTAAAAGTTGTTGAGCACGTAATTTAAAATAAAGACTTAAATTTAGTTTGTTTAATTTCAGTCTGCTCCTACAGACCTTTTCCGTATTCCCTTGGTGGTCTTTCAAAAGCCAGGTGTTTGGGATTGTCTCCAGTCTACTCAAAAAGCACCCCAGGCCTTGGATTAATGCATGAGAGCTGCTTTTTATTTCAGTCTGCCCATTTACATAATACCTCTAAATGGAATGTACAGTCAAATCAAACCAGACTCTTAGCTGGTCAGTGGTGCATGGTCTCTCCGCCCCCTCTGAATTTTTAAAATTGCCCTCCCCTAACTTGAGTTGATACAAACTGTGGCAGCATCTCTGTATCGATGTTGTACATATACACAGTACAGCATTTAAAAATGCATAAAAGTATAAATGGCATAAAAGCATAAAAGGAGTCCATAAAAGGAGGACAAAGCAATCCTTTGGAAGTTGTCCTTAGGTCATGAGAGCAATTTTAATATCAGAATTCCACATCCTATACACGTTATAATTGGCATGATTTTTGAGTACAAAACTCCCAAGCCTTGTGTCTTGCAGTTGACTTAAATATAGAATGTCTTGAACAAGATAATCTAGGTGCAGTGTTAATTCTGTACTAAAATACTAATACAGGGGACAACTTGTTCAGATGTGGAGGCACCACATTATACAGCATGTTAAAAGTATGCACTTTCAATACCCACTCCAACACCTTTAAAAGGGCATCAAATGTCAATCAGCCAAAGCCAGGTTGAAAAAGAACATTTTCGCTTGGTGCCTAAAGGTGTACAATGAAGGTGCCAGCCAAACCTCCCTGGGGAGAGCATTACTCTGCAGGTGGTCCATTGGCCTGATCCAGCAAGCTATAATTACGTTCTTAATAAATCCTATACACACCTACCTGAGAGTAAGTCCTATTAAACTGAGTGGGGCTTATTTCACAGAAGATTTGTACAGGATTGCACTGTGAGACTGCAGTCATTCACTCACCTGAGAATAAGTCTTGCTGAAATCAGCAAGGCTTGTTTCTCAGTAGCCTCATCTAGGATTGTGTTGTAAAACGAGAAGCCTTCTCTGCATAGCTATACCTTTTGGTAAATTATCTGGAATGAAGAAATGGTACAAAGTTAGAGTAAATGAGAATCAATCTTTCATAAGCACGTTAATGTACTGCAACTTCTATTTCTGAGGGTTATGGATTTTCATATGTAAAATTTTAAAGTTATTACTGTAACATTGCATAACGAACTGATGTCTAACATAGCCAACCACCATAGGCCAAAGCAGAAGGTATAATGAAAAATCACAGTAAATATCCAGTTTAAAATAATAAAACAGTATTTAAAACAAAAATCAGACTAATCCAATACAAATGTATTATTTTAACTCAGCAGTAGTACTAGTAGGACTGTAGTAGTAATAGTATAAACGGTTCTGGAGAGCAACGTATTTGGGATACCATTTCTCAATATGTTTCTGTGTTCTTTCTAAAGCTACAAACAAAAGCTGTTCCTTTTATATTTATTATATTTGAGATACTTCATAAAATGATATATCTAGATATTTCACAAATAAAGAGAGAATAAAAAGCTTAATGATAAAATCACGGTAAATGTGACACAACCAGCATAAAATCTCTACTACAAAACTAGCCTTATTATACTTGTTTACCAAATGAGGAGATTTTGATAAATGTTATTTTTTAAAAAAATAAAAAAGTTAAGTCAAGGAAGATCTGCCAGGATGAGCAGCTTGGGATGCAGTGGATCTATGGATCATGTGGCATTAACGCCCCAACGCTCAAGCACAGATGTTCTGGCGTAACTTGCTCAGGCGGGGCTGAGCTGGTTGAACTGAAGCTGGCTAAGTCAAGGCTGATGTAAGTCCCATAAAAGCAGGTGCAATGGGGTGGAACCAGAGAGGGGAGCTTTAGACTTGATCCTAAGCCTCGGTCACATGACCTGGCCACTCAGCATAAAGCATCATTTTTAGGCTTATTTTCCTTCTTCTAGGCTTAGGCAGAGCAGCAGCAACCCTACTTCTGGATGCCGTTTGGATGTTGTGTAACTTTACGCTGGCTTAAGTTGTACCAGCTTGCTTTACCCCAGCTTCTCATGCCTAAGATTGCTCACTAAGGTACTTGGTGAACTAGAGGTCAGAAGCTAAATCCAGCATTTGAGTGCAGAAGACAAAATAAAGGATGGTGAACTAGGTTCTCAGTCTGATCAAATCCACAAATGCAGAAGAAGAAATAATAGCTAATGCCATCCGGGTACTGCTGAAAGCACAGACAAAAACCGTGAAAGCCCTGTTAGGTCGTATAAGTGAGAAAGTACAAGTAATAATTCAGTGTTTAGTCTAACTTGAAATATATTGGCTATAAATATTAACCTTGATAATGAATAGCTGATGTATGCAAATAATAATGATTGAGCCACCTATTCTGATTTACCTGAACAACTATAATAACTAGACATTTCTCTTGTTCCTATCTTTGCTACAAGAGGGGTTGACAAACCCTTAAGTATACCAAGGACTCTCCTTAGAAACATTATGAACACTTTCTAAATTCTTTCCACTCTTCCTCTGTTCTGTTCCTTGATTATGGAGGAACAAATCCAGCATACAAATCCTGAGTGCTGGGACTGAATTCAAGTTATGTCATGGCATTTTGAAGGCTATAGCCTTCTTCACAAACAGCAAACTTAGTATATAAAAAAGTAAACCACCGCCTTAAGGCACTATCAAGACATTTTATATTTGTGGCTGAAGTTCAGGTACTGTTACCAACATTTTGACTTTAACACAAATGCTCATTTCCAAAGCTCACAGCTGAATATCATAAGTCAAATTCAGTATTTAAATTTCTAGAAGAATTGCAGCAGCCCATTCTGAAGTTTTAAGAGTCATGAAAACCTATGGTGGCAAACAGATTTTCCCAGTTCTAAAAATGTGTGAATCACATTGGCACCTGCAAATTATGTATAAGGGGGAAATATGGGGCTTTGGTGAATTCATTGATTGTGATCAGGGGTTGGCAATTTTTTTTAGCTGCGGGCTGGTCCACTGTCCCTCAGACCTTGTGGCGGGCCAGAGAAGCGGCACCCGGGGGGGGGGCTGGAAGAAGAGGCGAGAGGGGCAAGTAGTCCTCCTCCCCACCCCCAGCTGCTGTGCATACCTTCCCAGGGGCTGCCGCTGTCACCACTACAACTGCTGCTGCTTCTCATGGGTAGGCAGAGCAAGCTCATCTGCTTCGCTGTCTGGCCCACAGAGCACCAGGGTGGTGGTGGCAGCGGGGGAGGGAAGATGAGTGGCGCGAAAGGGCTGGCTCCGGAGAGGGGCTGCTTACAGTGGCACTCAGCCAGCTCAGCCCAGCTCCCTCCTCCTCTAGGCAGGGTGGGGAGAAGCCAGGAGGAGGGAGGAAGGAGGCGCCGACATGGTGTGTGTGAGGGAGGGGGGAATGGAATGGCACGGGCTGGGAATGGCACAGCCTGAACTAACAGAATCCCCATGCCGATCCATGGACAATCCGCAGGCCGGATCCTGAAGGCCATTGGGCCTGATCCGGCCCGCGGAGCTTAGTTTGCCGACCCCTGGTTGTGATTCTTTCCAGAATAAAATTTGCCAAGGTCCATCCTTGCAGTGTTTTTGAGAGCACAGGCTGGCAATTTATGCATAAAAAGAAAAAGCATCTATAAGTATTCAATTACTGAAGCTATTATTCATGCCTGATGACTGACTTCCAAAAGTTTGTTTAAGAGAGGAAAACCAATTTAGTATATCTGATCAAGTATTAGCTCTTACTAATGTAAAAGAAGGATTAAACAAGATGTTTACAATGGGAAAGACAGAAAGAAAGATAGGACTCTGCAAACCTAATTTGTTCAAATCTTGTGAGATGTGACAGGCCAGGCTTCCGCAATACTGCAAAGCTTACCAGTTGCTGCAAGAATGCATTTGATCATGCAGGCCCAGGGCAGGAGAGATGGTTAGCAGTTTTCTACCAGCCAACAAACCTCCCCTCTTCTTTAGGTGTTGCCATGGGTTGAGGGAGTATTTGGCTAATATCAAGGCTAGTCCTTGTTTCAACATGGATTTGAAAATGATTTGCCCAGCATTACTAGTTATGTGCTGAGGATTGAACCTACCCTTCTTTGAGGGTGGAATTCAGCATCACACTATTGCAATGAAACAATCCCCCTCATTCTTCTCCCATATGCTGTTCTAGGAGATGTCCTGGCCCACCTGAGTCAATTTGGGGGATATGGGAGGAGGAGGGAAAAGCCCTATCAAAGCTTGACCTTTTGAATCTCCCAGTCCTGTATAAAAAATGAGAGATCTAACTATTACCCACAGCAGCTTCTTTGAGGTGTGGCAACTGACAGTTCATAGGCTGCATACAATGCAGCTGGCTTCAATTAGATACCGTATTTTTTGCTCCATGACACACTTTTTTCCTCCTAAAAAGTAAGGGGAAATGTCTGTGCATCTTATGGAGCGAATGCACTGACGGATGCCCTCGGCTGCTGCTGCAGTCACAAGCTGAGGGATGCCTCCGCAGCCGGAGCCATGGCTCCCGTCCATCGCTCGCTGTAAAGCCAGCAGAGCAAGAACCACTGACACGCTCTGCGCAGCTCTCGCTATTCTTGCATTAAAGGAAGAGCCATGGAGAGCGTGTCAGTCGCTCTTGCTCTGCTGGCTTTACAGCGAGGCGGGAGGACGGATGGACGAGAACCATGGCTCTCGTCCACCCCTCCTCCCGCCTCTCTGTAAATCAAGCAAAGCACCTGTCCCGGTGTCTCCTCCTCCTCTTCTTGCTCCGGCATCACCTCGCTTTACAGCGAGGCGAGAGGAGGGATGGGCAAGCAAAGTGAGAGCTGTGCAAAGCGGGACAGAAGCTGTGTAAGCTGCTCTCGCTTTGCTTGCTTTAAAGCAAGAAAAGTGAGAGCCGCTTACACGCTCTGCGGAATATATTTTTTCTTGTTTTCCTCCTCTATAAACTAGGTGCGTCTTGTGGTCGGGTGCGTCTTATAGGGCAAAAAATACAGTAATCATTTTACCTTTGTTTCCAACTCATAAAAAGACCCATATTCTGTTCATAACATTCTTTCAGATTTTTGTATGTATACAACATTTTGAAAATTTTTTTCCTCAGACCTCCTGATTTTCCCCAAGACCTATACAGTGGTACCTCAGGTTACAGATGCTTCAGGTTACAGACACTTCTGGTTACGGACTCCGCTAACCCAGAAATAGTACCTCCGTTTAAGAACTTTGCTTCAGGATGAGAACAGAAATTGCACGGCAACAGCGGGAGGCCCCATTAGCTAAGAACAGACCTCTGGAACGAATTAAGTTCTTAACCCGAGGTACCACTGTAAACTTTTTTCACATCACATCACGAGTAGCGTCATGCCTTGGCTTGTGCACTTTCTTTTCCCTCTGCTTCTGCAGTGTGACTGTGAGGAGATTGGGAAGCTTTCATTGGAAGCCGTGCTCTGAATACCTTTGAAGACAAGCTTGAGTGGCTGTCAGTAATAGGTCCTTCCCAGTGGGAGAGCCTTCCCCTTTGAACTCCCTCCACCAATGATCCAGTCATCTGTTGCTTTGTAACTCTGTTGCTGAAGTCCAAGATGAGCCAGGAGTTGTTCCAGGACAAAGTCAAGACAGTAGGACAGGCATAGGCAAACTTAGCCCTCGAGATGTTTTGGACTACAACTCTCATCATCCCTAGCTAACAGGACCAGTGGTCAGGGATGATGGGAGTTGAGGGCCAAGTTTGCCTATGCCTGTAGTAGGACAACCTAGGAAGCAGAATTGGAGAGCAAGCCAGTGGCATAGCATCTGTTAATGAGCTTAGGTGAACAGGGAGGTGCTTTTGTTTTGTGTATATTTTATACAGGTTTCATGTGATGGTAAAGTGACATTTTGAAACCAATGGAAAGGAAGAAAATACTTTGGCTCAACAAAAATTAATTAGGACAAAAGCAGTAAGGGACCAAAACCCAGTTGCTTAAGAATGCTTTTTTAACAGCTGTAAAATGAGAACTTGCTAGCTCATTTGTTAATATAATTATATAAAAGACATTTTTATATTTCCCTATTCTAGTATTAAAAATAGGTTTTGTCAAGCAGTAACAATTTATTCCTTATGGAAACTGCTCTATTATTATCTGATGGGCATTTTACATCCATAAAAAGAAATGGGTTAAAGAAAATTAAACAGTATTTTAAAGACTTGGACAGTATGTGGCATGCTAACAACAATATTTATCTAAAGAGATTGTAGGAAGGAGATGCTTCATTTTGCATTCCAGTATTTAACTAGATTCTGTTTTCTAGGAACCCAGACCATTTGGTGGCTTTTTGGCTTAAGTCAACAGTCAAACACAACCCAATGCAGAAATTCATGTCAAGTGCTTGGAAGTAAACATTGCATTTCAATCAATTGGAGCAAATTGGTTTAAATGCGTATTCTGGCTTACTAGTTTGTGAATCACAGCCCAAAGACAATCATTCTAAACTGTTTTAGTATTTAAAATTGTATGTGGAAAATATATGTGCTTAATTTTTCTTATCCTACACTGCACTTTATGGAACAGTTCCTTGTGTAACTTCACTTAACAAATGACAGTTACTTCTGTTCACCATTACTTTCCTTCTCATTGAGATTCTGTGATAAGCTGCTGAAGATATTTGGCCATGGTCACGTAGTTTACTGGTGCCAAGACCTAACTGAACTGCATATGCCATTACATGAAGCCCCAGCTGTTGGACTATAGCTGAAATTATGAAACAACATTTAAATCCACTTAAAATGTCAATATTCATTAATATTATTTGTTTAAATAATAGACATCCATGAATAGGCATAACTAGGGCGGATAGATTTACCGTATTTTTTGCACCATAACACTCACTTTTTTCCTCCTAGAAAGTAAGCGGAAATGTCTGTGCGTGTTATAGAGGGAATGCCTACGGGTGGTGGTGGGGATCTGCTGCAGTCGTGAACAGAGGATCCATGGTTCCCCTTCCTTCCCTCCTCCGTGGCTCGCTTTGAAACAGCAAAGCGGGAGAAGAGCCGCTGAGTGGGGAGGAGAGAGGGACAGAGAGCCTGCTTCTTTAAAGGAGCAAAGCGGGAGAGGAGAGGAGCCGCTTACACGAGTGTAAGCGGCTCCTGTCCGGTTGGTTCCTTTACAGCAAGCAGGCTCTCTGTCCCTCTCTCCTCCCCACTCAGCTTGCTACATAGCAGCAAAGTTTTTCAGCTAGCTAAGCCGGGGATGAGCGGGGAGGAGGAGAAAAGCAGAGCCTGCTTGCTTTAAAGGAGCAAAGTGGGAGAGGAGAGGAGAGGAGCCTTCTCCCCTTATACCCCTCTTCTTCATTATTAGCAGCATCCTTCTCCACCCACCCCACGTGTGTTCCTTGTCCCTTGAGTGCTTTTCCTTCATGGAAACATGGTTACAAAGCACGGATCCACATGGATCCTCAGGATTTTTGCACTCAGTCACCCCAAATTCACCATCAGATCGCATAGCATGTCCATGGCTACATCTTGCACCAAAAAAATCACGCACCCACTGTTGCCTGGGGCTGCAGTGGTGCAAATACGCTGTTACAAAGCATGGATCCACATGGATCCTCAGGATTTTTGCATTGGGCTACCCCAAACTCACCGTCAAATCACATGTCTGTGGCCACAGCATGAACCACAAAAATCATACATCCACTGTTTCATTTAGAATATTTTTTTTCTTGTTTTCCTCCTCTAAAAACTATGTGCGTGTTATGGTCGGGTGCGTGTTATAGAGCGAAAAATACGGTAAATCAAGTTCCCCATTGATACTTCTTCATTAGTTTCCTAAACATTGATGTAAATCTGACAACTAAAATAATGTTGCTTTACAACTAAATTGCATCCTATTTAGCCAGGCCTTGCACCTGTTTGTCACACTGTGTACATTTTGCATACATTCCCCTTTTTAACCTATAGAGTAGGAGCTCTAAATCTGTGGTCTATGGGCCCTTAGGGTGTGTGTGAACTGGGCACAACCCCCAAATGATTTATTTCAAAATTATATTTGTGAGTAAAGTTGTGGAGAGGGGATCCATATCTTTCATCAGATTCTCTAAGGGTACATGACTCCCCAAAAATTTAAGAACCACTGCTATAAAGGGCATGTCTTCAAACTTTTCTCATGTAGAATCATTCTTTTTTTTTATATATAAATATTTATTCCAATTTTAAAATTACAGAAAAAGAAAAAAAGTAAAAAAACAAAAAAAACACAAATCACATACATCTTACAAAAAACAGACAGTAAAAAGAGAAATACAAAAGACAAAAAATCACAATAAAAAATAAAAAATCAAATTAAACCATTACAACCGTCTTCCCATTTACTTGTTTCCATGACTTCCTCTCACCTCCCTGCTTTGTATTCTAATGTGAATCGTATCTCCAGCAAATCCTTCTAACCTTCTTTTCATTTACTTATTTTAACATTCGAAAGTATTTAATTCTCCTCTATCTTTATTTTACACTTCATATTTACTTATTCCATTATACCCTGTCTGCCAATACGATCTAATATTCTTCTCCAACCTTTTCTAACATTCTTTTATATTACAGTGTTTCTGAAGATATATTTTAAATTTTTTCCAGTCTTCTTCCATCGACCCTTCTTCCTGATCTCGAATTCTGCCGGTCATCTCAGCCAGTTCCATATAGTCTATCACTTTCCTCTGCCATTCTTCTCGGGTAGGCAATTCTTGTGTCTTCCAGTATTTCCCAATAAGTATTCTTGCCGCTGCTGTCACATACATAAAAAAATTCCTATCTTCCCTTCGCACCAATTGGCCGACCATGCCCAAGAGGAAGGCCTCTGGTTTCTTCAAGAAAGTATATTTCAATACCTTTTTTAATTCATTATATATCATTTCCCAGAAGGCCTTGATCTTTGGGCACGTCCACCAAAGGTGAAAAAAAGTACCTTCACATGTAGAATCATTCTTGCAACCAGCAGCCATGACCTACATACTGGACAATTTTGTCTTTTCTTCTTTCCAGTGTTGCTCCTTTTTGCTTTACTCTGTCTTGAACTATCACCACCCTTTCAAAAAGAAAGTAGCAAACAAAATTAGATGTCAGTGTCTGATAGTTACTGGGCAGCAGTTTAATTTGGTCAGCTGAAAAACGTATGTTTGTGGACTGCCTTCATCAGCTTTGTCTGGTGGCCCACCTGCACCCCTATGTGGACAGTGATAGCCGAACTTCTGTTGCCTGTGCTCTGGTAACCTCTGCTGTACCATGTTATACATGGAGCTGCCTCTGAAGACACTTATCACGGTGTCCCATCATGCCAGAAGCCGTTTAGTCATGCTGGCCACATTACCTGGAACGCTGACTGCAGACAAACACCGGCTCCCTCAGCCTGAAGTGAGATGAGCACTACACCCCATAGTCACCTTTGACTGGACTTAACTGTCCAGGGGTCCTTTACCTTTACTTACCTTACTCACTGAAGAGAAAGGAAAAACATATTTGTGCATATTCACCATTAGATCATTGTGAAAAGCCTGTAAAGCACAGTCCTGTTTCTGGAAAAGGCACACCTTCTTAATTAACCCACTAACCTACTAATAAACTAACCTACTTTATTACCATTAGCTTTTATCAAAACACAAGAGAAAACATTTGTTAGAATCTACGAGGCACTGTTGGTTTATTTCAATGTGTCCTGAATGGAGGTTAAGCAGCAATACAGTGAAGGTTAAGCAAGGAGCAGTCCTTAATGGATTATATCAACTGCAGTAGCAGCATCTTTTGTTGGGTAAGGAAATCCTTACCTATCTCTGGTTTAAGTACCTTTTATAGTTTCTCTTGGTATTTTTTTCTATCAAGAGAGAATTACCATTTTATGAAAGCTGTTTGTAGAATACCTTTGTGGTTGAAAGGCCGTAACCTTGAATGTCCTGAACGCAGAGCCTCTACTAAAGCAAATTAGGATATCAAATATATATATTTTATTTTACATTGGAGAAAATATGCAGCAAGAACTTAACTGAATAATACATTACACATATAATTACTGCTGAAAGGGTTTGTGTTGATAGCCCAGTTCAGCTCAGACTGGCATTATATGCTCAGAAGCAGGCTTCCAGTGTGTATGTACCCATAACTGTGAAACTGTGAAATAAATGTTGAATGCCTTTCCTTTCTTGCCAAACAGTTGCTTAGGGTTCCTGTCTGCTTCTTCCAAATTCCATTGGATTAGGGAGTCAAATATGAGCCACTTTTGTGTTTGTGAATATGCACATAAAATACCTAAAAGCCCTGCTATTCTTATCTAGTTCTGTATCCTGTTTCTCATAGTAGACAACCAGGTAGGTGGTTTTATGTGGGTTTCTTAAAAAATTGTAAACCACTTTGGATTATTTAATGAAATTGTAGTATACAAATACTTTTAAACAAATAAATAGATGCCTATGGAAATACCACAAACAGAAGTCTTCCACTGTTGTTCCCCAACAACTGACACTTGGAGAAGAATGCTGCCTCTAATCCCAGAGGTAGCATATATACAGTGGTACCTCGGGTTACATACGCTTCAGGTTACAGACCCTGCTAACCCAGAAATAGTACCTTGGGTTAAGAACTTTGCTTCAGTATGAGAACAGAAATCGTGCGGAGGCAGCGGGAGGTCCCATTAGCTAAAGTGGTACCTCGGGTTAAGAACAGTTTCAGGTTAAGAATGGACCTCCAGAACGAATTAAGTTCTTAACCCGAGGTACCACTGTAACCATTATTCCAGTAACACTAGTGATCAATCTATATATATTAGGCCACTTTTGCAATCATATTTAACTTCTCACTGTATATACCAGTGAATATAAAATAAGATCTCCTCATTATAACAAGGAAATATATATTCTGATTCAGAACCATTTGACAGGTTATAGTTGCTGTGTTCACAGCTAGGGTTCTTTCCTTATTTAACAGGGGAAAGCCCCTATACTGCAGTGATTGCTTCAGTGGATATAAAGGGACTTTCAGAGATAATGTACTATCAGCTGCACATGAACAGCTTGTGGTTTGAAGAGGAACCTGGGATAGAAGTATTCTACCTCTTGTATCAAATTTTACCCAGCAGAATATGAAGTGAAGACTCTCACTCTGTTTTAAGAATTCCATTTCATCTTTTAGAATAGTGAACCATATGTTTAAGACTTCGCTTTACAAAATTGGTATACAACACATTTTCATTTATTTTATATTTGAGAAAGCTCAGATTCTTCCTTTTCCAGGAAAATAGAATCTTTTTTATTTTTAGTTTAGTAAAAGTAGGTGACATAGTCTGTGATTTATTTATTTAAGAACTGTTTTAGATTATAAACAAAGTGTGATGGGTGGTTTACCTTTTTCTCATAATGAAATTCTGAGTTCTGAAATTATAAGATATATGAAGGAGAACTTTAAAAACTGTGAAAAATAAGGCAGGGGGGAATACCAAGTCATTTGTTACCAAATAACTGCTTCAGTTTACATGTTGTTTGTTGGAGCAGTTCTCATAAGTTTGTATTTTAAAAGAAAGCACTACATTTCAGACCCTACCATGGCCTATGTTTATTCACTAGTTAGTATACTGCTTTTGGCTAATGGAATACATATATCTTCTTAAAATAAACATGTAGGACACAGGATATCTAAATTGTATCTTGTGAATGTACCCAGATAGTACTACTGCCATGTGATCTAAACAGGGGTAATTCAGTAATGAAGTTAAATGGTTAGTTTTCATCATTTACTGTCCTTATGGATTATTCAACAGAGAAGCAATAAAGAATTTTGTTTCTTAAAATCCTGGAATGCTGGACTTAGCAGAAGAGTTGGTGCACACTCATTTTGACATGTGCACACCACACACAAAGCTGTAATTCGTTGATAAATTATATTCTGAATGGGCAGGCATAGAATATGTTGGGGCAATAATAATGTGTGCAGCTTTGATTAAACAGTTTGCTAAATAATGTATTCAGATTGACTAGTGTTTCTCAACTTCGACATCACCCATTATGTGTTGAAGTAAATTAAAGCTGGAAAACCTTTGTCAGTGTTATAATACTCAAACTGACATCCAATTCCCCCAGACAATAGGTACAAGTCTGCAAGCTGCTCTAATTCTTTCCAGTCTTTACATTTATTGATTCTTTTGTAGACCTGTTTCATCCAATCTATTACAAATGGCACCAGTTAAAAGTGTGAAGTTTATCACATTTGACCTGAGGCACATGAGAAACAATAGGTTCCTAGCATATGTTCCACCAATCCCAGGGTTATTTTTTAATCACAGGGGAAAAAATTGCCTGGGTTTTTTAAAACCAGTTTGAAGTTTTTGTCTCTATTTAAAAGATTGACATGACATGTTAATTTTTTGACTGACCTTTAATCCTTTGTGTAAAACACACACACACACACACACACACACACACACACACACAAAATCTACTTCTGATGTGAACTTAATTCAGCTAGTATGTTACCCTAGGCTCTAAATGTTTTATCAGTTTAGTTGGCTTCTATGCTGCAGTTAACTTTGATTCAAATCTTACTTTGCCATGTCTTTGAAACCTATTTTGCATATTTAAATAAAGTACATTACACATAGTGTTTGTGAGCCTGAGTGAAATATATCTTCATTGTAATTTTTTTTTGCCCCTGCATGTTAATAAAAGAAGTTCTTCTGAAGTTTTCATTTCTAATCTCTCTACAGATGTATCGGTAGAATAGGTTTACCGGAATTAACTTAATATAACATTTTTATTGTACATGGTTCTTCAGGATTATGCCTTTTCTGCATATCTTGCACTGTAAAACATACCATATAAATAATTGATAATAAACAAACAAATCCTACTTTTGCCTCTCTCTGTTCTTCCTTGAATTTAAGGCTTTGAAGTTCAGTAAATAATTTATGCTACTTATTAGAGTAGACGAATCAAACAGTATCCTTGATCCTAGTTGTTTTTTTGTCCTTGTTGTTTCTAAGGAGAATTTTTAAGTGATCTCTCTGATTGGAAGATAAATAGGATGATGGAGAAAACAGAATGATATATTGTAGCTCATGTTTCAGATACTAGATCTGCCTTTATCTCGTCGTGGCAATGTCTAAACTAATTTCTATGCATCTTTGTGTATTTATAAATATATAAGCTGCAGAATTCCTGAACCATTAAAAATGGCAAAGTGTCTTTTTTGTAATAAATGTGTAAGCAATTTTTTTTAGAGTGACATCATGGGAAATTTGACTATGTTAGACCACAAGAAAAGCTCCCCCAAACAGGTTATTAAACCAACCTTTTGCAAACATAAATTCACAAAGCTTGTCTGAAAACAAAATTAAATGCATGTCAAAGACTCACCAGGGATATGAAATTGGATATAAAATGTCGGTTTGTGTAGAAATGGAGTGGAAAATTATGTAACAAATTCTGTGAACTTTTGGCTAAATAGAGAATATTTAGTCCCACTTAACCATACAGCTAGAAGGCACACCAGGAAGTGGTGTTCAATATGCCATTTAAAAGAAATCTACATGTTCTAAATGCACCTACTGCCATACTTCTCAGAAACATTTCAATAAAATTTGTTTTCCCTTCCAAACCTTCAGTTGCTAGCAAAACAGAGTTGCCATAAATGTAGTAACAAGATTGCACATCCTAAGGGGTCAAATGAACTTCAGGGGAAGAAAAAGAGCTATGATGTTGTGCAAACTGTGTAACTGCAGGTCATCCTCCTGCAAGAAGTGCTATTGTGAGAAGGCCCAAGCAGAGGGAAATAACACAGCATAATAGCGTTACTTGTAAATATGTAAAAACAAGTCAGTGTGTTTTGCAATGCAGGTATGCAATTTTCAGGATGCAATTCATTTTTAAGTGTGAGGCTATAAATAGCTGTGAGGCAGGACGTGCAATTCACCTGTTTATTGACCTTGTTTACATTCTTTTGAGATAACAGGACAGATAAACAGTACTGGAGCAGTCTTTTTCTTCCTTTTACAATGAAAATAGAAAGTCAAACTTGAGTGGAGTTACCAATAATTTTATATATGTTTTATGTGTGTTTGTGAGTGTTGGGCTACTGATTGGGTCTGGCACCTTTGTATGTTACTCCTAATAGCTTTCCATCAAGTTAATGTGGCCCAACCCTGTGAAAGGTTTACCACTCTTATTCTAATGTATTTATGAATGCTCCCGAAGCCTGAGTTATAGGTAACATCTTATCCTCAGATTCTAAATGCTGTGTCCAGGAAAAAGGTCTTATTTCTCTGTAGTCCAGTCACAATATGATTAGATGTCAAAATAATTATAAAATAAAGTATACCTATCTAATTCCTACAAATATTGTGTTCAAGACTGTGTATGTGTGTGTGTGTGTGTTTATATTTAAGGGAACATATTCAGAATTGGAGATTTCAAATGCAGCTGTCATTCTCATAAGATCTAGCATGGAACTTTGGCAAATCCATACAAAATTATGTGCTTAAATGTTGCATTTTATACTTTCCGTCTTTGATAAATGCGTACAAACAGTGAGGATGATCTCCTAATGTAGGGGTCAGCAAAACTTACCATGCCTCGGGCCGGTGTCTCCAGCGCCAATCGTGCAGCGGGCCAGAGGGCGGGGGAACGCGTGCCCATACGTGTGCGCACACGCTATTTCTGGCGCACTTCCGGGTCGGAGGAACACTGGAAATAGTTTGTGTACATGTGCACGGGCCTCCTCCGACCCAGATGTACAGTGGAAATAACACTTGCGCATGCACAAATAAAGCTTGCGCATGCACACAAGCTATTTCCAGTGCTCCTCCGACCCGGAAGTGGGCAGCCGTGCAGCACCGGTAAGAGTGGGCAGCAGGGGTCGCCGCGGGCCGGATAAACAAGTCCCTCGGGCCTTAGTTTGGGGACCCCTGACATAATGCACTGGATCCTAAACTGTCATCACTACCTGTGATGGGCCTGATCCATGCCGATCTGTTGTGCTAGCTTGGCGCTTGCACAACTAAACCCAGCATTTTTACTACCTTGACTAGCATGTGTGGTAGGATTTTCAGGTGTGGTGGTGTCTCCACAGATCTGTTCAGCCATACTGCTCATGGCTGGGGATTAGGATTTCCTTCTGAATCTGGTTACAGTGTTATTTCTTTTTGACACCCACACACCCACCACAGTAAATTCATCTGCTCTCCCTAAAGGGTATCAAGGTTCTTATCTACATTTTGATGCAAGCAAATGCTTAAGTTGCTTGGTTACATGCTTTCTTTTAAAAGGCCTTATGTCCAAATCACAGCCCCCTAGGAAACGAGAATGTGCTCTCCCCAAGGTGCTTAATTGTTTCAGGCTTTCAGAGTGGTCTTTAATAAAAATAAAAAATAAACTAGGGTTGCTTGTCTTCCTAATATAATAAAAGATAGGGTGGTGGTTTCAATTAAAAATAGTTCTTTCCATATTTTTTTGTGCTTTGAGTGAGAATTTTACGTTACTTTGCTTTCAAACAACTGAACAGTTAAATGTCAAAAAGAAGAGAAAGGGGGAAGCCTTATAAAGGCATTGCGGAACTATTCTCCAAGGTGGTATGTTTAAAGGAGACCAGCCTCAGCCTATTATCTTTCCAACCCTTCCAGAATTCTAATGGCACCTCTCTAATCTCTAATCTATCTGCTGCTAAACATTTACAGAGGAGTAGGAAAAACTATGCACAAACGGACATGGATGTGGGACATTATATACTTAGGTACCATAAACCTCAGCAGCGTAATTTGATTTGGAAATCTACATACATACGTCACTATATTGGTGCCTAAATTCTGCACTTGGAAAAAATATGAGCAATACCAAGAAAGCTTGTTTATGTGATTAAGTACTAGGAGATATATTGAGAGACCATTCTACCGCTCTGCTTTCCTCAGCATGATGTTGACCGGTCCATCTGCTTTGTACTGAATGATAATGGGAAAATAAGATAAATAAATAAAAATTGTAGGCTTCCATGTGCACAGTGTTTCCAGGGCAGGAAGCAACTTGGGAAATAGTCTTATTTTCTGTTCCTTTTCTAGCTGTGCTGCTAGACTAGCTGTGAAGGCAGATGCTTGTATTTCTGCTTGTTTCTTACGTTGATTCGTATTTATGTATGTAAGTAAAAACCTTGGAAATCTGTTTGCCAAATCATGTGGTAAATAGTCATGCTGATGACTGCAGAGTTGCTTTGGGGCTGCTGTTGTTAAGCACTTATTACAGGAATCCAACCGGGCAAATTAAGAAACCTGTGTGTTTGCTTGTTATTTCAAGACTTTTATGCTTGGCTTCTGAAGAACCCCTTACAGGACCTCATGACCTAAAAAAGGCTTGCTGTTCCTTAGTCAGGGATTGCCTTGTGAAATCTGAATCACTGACCTGGCAACAATGAAAATGATTACCTCCAAGGGAGAGTTTAGCTTTTGTTATTCTTTAATGCAGTATGTTTGAATGTCTGGTATTAAAAATGCATGTGTAAAATAACTATGCAGTGTTCAGTGCAGTGTTGTAATGGCACTTTAAGATACACTTAAGAGTGAATTTCTCTTTATTCTAGCAGATTAAAGAGCGTATTTCTTATTTCACCACAATAGCTATTAACAGATTTCAAAGAATAGGGAAATGCTATCTGACATTTATGAAGACTTTAAGACATTGCAGAATTTGTCAAAATACAAATGTATTATATTAGTATTGAACATGGAAGAATTTAGAGTTTCAGGTGCAGAAATTTCAGCAAGTGTAGCTGAAATCCCCCCTTTGACACAGTTATTAATGCTGCAGGATGTAGGTGTGTTAATGGGTACAGAAATACTCAGGCCCATTGCAAAAATTAGCATATGCTTTTTGGAAGCCGAACATCCGACGTGGCTTCCGATTGAGTGCAGGAAGCTCCTGCAGCCAATCGGAAGCCGTGCCTTTGTTTTTGAACCATTCCTGGAGTTGAACAGACTCCCAGAACAGATTAAGTTCGACAACCAAGGTACCAAGGTACAGTGGTACCTCGGGTTAAGTACTTAATTCGTTCCGGAGGTCTGTACTTAACCTGAAACTGTTCTTAACCTGAAGCACCACTTTAGTTAATAGGACCTCCTGCTGCCGCCACGCCACTGGAGCACAATTTCTGTTCTCATCCTGAAGCAAAGTTCTTAACCTGAAGCACTATTTCTGGGTTAGCGGAGTCTGTAACCTGAAGCGCATGTAACCTGAAGCGTATGTAACCCGAGGTACCACTGTATATATAGAGAGAGAGATATGCAAATTTAGCTTTCTGAGCAAATAGTGTGGGTTGGGGTCTCACAAACACTGTGCTATGTTGCCTGCCCAGCAGGCCTAAAAGCAAAGGTATTTTTTAAAAGAGTTAGGAGGGCAGGATACCTGAGGCCAAGTGCAAAAGAGCCAGGGCTGGGCCACAAGAATGTCCCTAGGAGAAAAGAGCCATATTCTGCAAAACTTTTAAAGTTGCAGGAGCCTTGTCCTCTTTTGCACCTATCCTCCTTCCAATGAGCCTCAAAGGATGGTCTCAGGGTCCAGGTAGGTTAATATGGAGAGAAGCAGTCCTTGAGGGCTTGTGGTCCTGAGCCATTTAAGACTTTTAATTAGGCTTGGAAACTAATTGGCAGCCAGTGCAGTTGGGGCAGGATAAGTGTAATATGCTCAAACCGTCTTGACCCAATGAGCAGCCTGGCTGCTGAATTCTGCACTAGATCAAGTTTCTGAATCATCTTCAGTGGCAGCCCTATGTATAAAACATTGCAGTAATCTAACCTAGAAGTTACTAAAGCATAGAGAACAGAAGATAGGTTGTCCCTGTCCTGATAAGGGCACAGCTGGACCACCAGCCGAAGCTGATGAAAACCTCTCCATGCCACTGAGCCTCCTCTTACTTATACATCCTTTACTTTCTTCCTTTTTGGTTTATCCAGAAGGAAGATGGAAAGCTTGAATGTAATTGTTTCCTATTAGAATGACATATTGAGTCACTGTTTTTATTAGTTTACCAATGAATACAGTGGTTACATACGCTTCAGGTTACAGACTCCGCTAACCCAGAAATAGTGCTTCAGGTTAAGAACTTTGCTTCAGGATGAGAACAAAAATTGTGTTCCAGCGGTGCAGCAGCAGCAGGAGGCCCCATTAGCTAAAGTGGTGCTGCAGGTTAAGAACAGTTTCAGGTTAAGAATGGACCTCCGGAACGAATTAAGTACTTAACCTGAGGTACCACTGTATACCAATATATACCAATATACCTTTACGAGTTTTAAACTTGTATTAATTGAATACCTCTTTCTCTTCATGAAATCTGGCTTTCTTTTTATCCAGCATTTTTCTTTCACTTTATTTTAATGAGGAGCAAACTTATTTTCTGCAATGTAATGTGTTGTGTCTCAAAACTTTCTAATGATATTTCATGTTTGTCACACATGCTCCATTTCTTCTCTCCCTCTCTCGGTTTCTCGTTCACTTCTCAGTCATTATTTAAAGCCTATTATTGTTATTGGCTCCCTGGGATGGGGCACTGGCCTTCCTTTATCTGTGAATGCATGGTTTCTGCTTATTATTTTGGCATGTACAATTTAGCTGAAGAAACATTTTACTATTGCAAAATATTATATAAAAGTTGTTAGGCTAATCCTTGTGATCAATTTTGATCCTAGTGTCAGTTTTCAGTCACTAACTACAGAGAAATATGTTGCATTACAAAGTGTGGCGCTTTTAATGGCAAAGAAGGGCAAACCAATTTAAACAATCACAAGCCAAAACTACAGGTACTGATGGGAAAGATCACTAGAAATTACAAACTGTGCTGTGACTTAATCTGTTAGCAAATGCACACATTTTAAAATGTAAAGTGGAAACACTGATTTGTTTCATCAGCTAAAAACAGGCAGCACTGTACATCTCCCAAAGATGTGAAAGAAACATGTTTATCTAATATAGGAAGTATACAGGAAAAAATTGAAATTACATTCAAGAGATGTAGTAAAAAGCTAATTACCTATTGTATTTGTGCATTATCATTGCTTCTAAAATGTCTCTGGAAGAATGGAAGCTAGTGTGTGTTTGATTGAGAATGTGACCAGTGCACTGTAGATAGATCTGAATGACTGAATGCTATCAAATGCTGCTTAGCCATCCAGCAGGTGGGCTGGTGCCCTCTTGTTTTGCACAAAATGCCCCCCCATAAGGTAACTATTTGAGATTGCGTCCACATGGAAACCACACCATGGGATAAGCCCATTATTGCCCACCACATGGGTCGGCCACTGCCATTTTATTTGCTTCTGCACTGCTGAAAATATGGTTTTCAGGAGTTTGTAGCAGCATGGCAAAAGATGTGAATGGCACATTTTATTTGCTGCCACTGTGAATTAGCATATGACTTACATAGTCGTCTCTGAGCATACATCTCTTTTATTACACAGCTGTTTGTCCAAAGCAGTTTTGCTCTATAATTTAAAGTACTATTATGGATATTATCTAAAGCTTTTAAAGAGCTCATAGAAACTTAATAAATAATTGAATAAATTAGAGACCATTTAGTCCTTATTAAGATGCATTGGGTTTTAGATTAACATGATGCCTACATGTGGGTATACACTGTGTGATATAAAAGTTGACAACTAGATAAAATACCATATGAGAGGAGTTGTGAAGTCAAATGTTGTGTTAGGCTTTTGAAACCAGGTAACTGTTTCTTTCAAATGTATTTCATTATTTAATGGTTGTGTGAATAACAACAACACAACGCAAAAATACACCAAAACATCAGATATTAAAAACTTTCCAGTACAATTCTGCCTTCAGATGTCTCTGGAAAGTCGTAGAGTTTATATCTTTGACATCTGATGGGAAGGTTTTCCACTGGGCGGGGGGGGGGGCACTACTAAGAAAGGGATGGAGATGGCATTGCTGCTTCGGGAACACAGAGCCAAGGCCATTTAGGGCTTTAAAGGTCAACATCAACACTTTGAAACTACTGGTGACTTCAAAAGAATATTGCTATTGCTTTCAGAAAAGGATGTTTGTTTTATTGTGTTATTTATTCAAGTACTTATTTGCAAACTTCACACTCCCTCCTTCCAGTCACCTTAATATTTCAGTTTATTATAATCCTCAGTATTCAGTTTGGTTCATGGTTGGGAGACAGATGAGAAGATCAGCCTGGGACTTCTCTTATCAAGCCTGCATTCTTAGACACTACACTAGTCCATCTCTGTCATCTACCAGTTTGCACCCAGATGCATTTGTATTTTATACAAAGTGAAAATGTGACTAGCCTCAGCACATGCATTTAACTTTCTGAGCTGTCTTTGGATGGGCTGAAATCTTAAACAGAAGTGAGAGGTTTGATATATAGTCTCTTGTATTTTCTTTCCTGTTTATTGAATTCTTCTAATACAAAGCTTTAAATATCTTTCACTTTCCTGTCCCTGAGAGACCTTTTACTTTTCACGTAATCCTTTCACAGGCATCACAGCATTTCTCCTTAAGCCACAGTGCCTTGCAGCCCATATCAAACTGTGCCTTCCAAATGCGCACACACTCCAAAGTTGCACATATATCCCATAGTCTCAGCTTTTGAAACTCCAGTCAATGAACAAATACTCATGGGAGTTACCATAGAATATAGACCAAAGTGGTTATTATTTGTTTTGTACAGTTCACTTATATAACTGCTGTTTTGTCTCATTTAAACTTTTTTCAATATCACCTTTCACTTCTTTAATGTGTACTTTCTTGCTATCAGTTTAGCAGTTTCCTCCTACAAGAAAGTGCTGTTTTAGCTAACACTTACTATTTGACCCATTCATCTATTTCCCCAGTCCTTCTACAGACTTAATCTTCATGTTTATAATTTATCTCCTGTTGAAAAATCCATATAACTGCAGCCGGGTAGTGAAAACAGCACAGTGAGCGATTCGGTGTGCAGAGCTCAAGAAGCTCAAACTTTCAGTTTCCCAGCCCTTTACTTCTAGCTGAGAATACAGCACAGCAAGATACAACTTCCTAGGTCATGACGGCTTCTCTTAAAGGAGTCATGGACCAGATATTAACAAACGTGGATAAGAAAAAGCAGACTCAATGTATTTGACTCATACAAGGTTACTCTGAAGTAATGCTAGAAATAGTTCACATTGAATAGAATGTGCAAGAAGCTCCTACCTATACACTAACACACACCCAGAAAGTTCTAAACTTTCTCTGGACTAAACCAGGCATGGCCAAACTTGGCCCTCCAGATGTTTTTGGGACTACAATTCCCATCATCCCTGACCACTGGTCCTGTTAGCTAGGGGTGATGGGAGCTGTAGTCCCAAAACATGTGGAGGGCCAAGTTTGGCCATGCCTGGAATAAACACAGATGGAGAATTCATAAGGCATACTATTCAGTCAGTTTAATGAATGTTTTCACTTGCTTTTGCTTTATTTGGTAGCTTGCCGGATGATAGTTATTAATACAATAATCTCAAACCAATGCCACACTTTTCAGATGTTCCACCTCTTGCTGGAAAGGGTTTGGAGGCTTGTGAATCATTTTCTGGTTATCTGCACGAACAGAGAAATTGGCCATAGGAGGAACAATCACGGAATAGTGCAGAATCTTCTTTCCTCATAAGGTTTGGTTCCACCACGGTCCAGCTCAAGTCCCCAAATATGCTAAGCTGCCTTTCATGCTCTAGGAAATTTGCTACTGACAGAACAGTATCCATGTGTCCTGCTAGATGCTGTGGCATCCCCAGACACTCCACACAGCACCCACTCCATTTGTCTCCCAAGTGTGTGAATACCTACACAGCTTTATTAAAACAAAAAAACAAAACTTGGGTGGATGGACTAGGTAGAAACTAAAATAGGCTTCCAGCAGCCATGCACTCTTCCCTGTCTGTCTGCAGAAAGCCTCGGAGCTCCACATGGGCCCAGAGACATTCTTTGTAGGTAAAGAAAGGAAGAGGACAGGGAAGCTAGAGGTACCCCTGCCACTGCCTGGTAAATTTGAGGGGTGGGGAAACCATGGTGATGTTTTCACTATTATAGGGGGCGGTGCTGTTGTGCAGTTTTGGTCTATACCTAGCCTGTCCCTTTGACCTTACCCAGTTTCTCTAGTCCTTCATAATGTGTAAGTGGAGGTGTCCTATCTCACCTCAAATTCACAAGCTGGTTGTCTGACAGAAAAGTTGAGCTAGTCCAGTAGTAACTAGCACCATGACATGTCCAGCTCACAACTTCCCCAGGTGTTAACAGCACCTTCCTTGGCTATATGCCATGCATTTGATTGGTTGGTCAGAACAACCTGTCAGTCAGAACCCACCTGGACCAAGAGGCCTTAAAATGGGAGTGTTGCCCACATTCCTTTGTCCCTCACATCAACCAAGGGGCTGTGTTGCTTGTGAGAATGACTCTAGCTTTCGTTAGCATACTCACTCCTAGACTTAGCTAGCTTTCTAAAATGTTTCTTCATTTTCTTCAAGCAAGATTCTGTCTTTTCCATTTGTCATCACTCCTGTTACTTAATATTGGGTGTTGGGGTTCCTGCATGTGCTTGCCAGACTCAGAGGAGGATTTAACCCTTACATGCCTAGACTATTTAACTTCATGGTTTGTGTGTGTAATGGTAGGATTTGACGGAAAAAATCAAGCTACCTTGGGCTTCAGTGAGACACAGGGGAAGCTAGATGCTCTCTCTGTCCCTTCATAAGTACGGTATTTGCCTTGTATCCTCAGGCTTCTCTTCCTCCTGAGAATAGAGGGAACATAATGGAAGAGTGGTAGCAGTTTAGCTGACAGGGCTCTCTGGTCTACCCAGCTTTCTCAGATTGGCAGGCAGGCAGGCAGGCAGGCAGGCAAGAAAGTAATAAAAGTAATAAAAAAATAATTTTCTGTGGTCTGTGGGTTTTCCCCTGGATGTTCTTCACGTGGTTTTTACCTGCTTTGTTCAATTATTGGGGATAGGAAGGATATGATACCTACATGTTGAAGGTTTGGCATTTTTCGATGGGAGTTTGCCTACCGCGTGTTTCTGCTTGGGGGATGTTTTCCTTCTCCTTTTTTTGGAGTGTGTGTGCTTTGGTGTTTTGGCTGTAGTCTTTTGAGAGGTGTTTCTGAGTATCACCAGTTTTTCTTTTGTGAAATTGGTATTTTGTGGTGTCTGTGACAGTTTATTAGAATTCCAAATGTGCCCACAAGCCCCCAAAGGTTGGGGAAATCATTGCTAGGCTGCAGGTCAGCTTCATGCCCACAAACAACCCCTTTATAGCTGCTGACGTTTTGCAGAGCTGAAAACCTTAAGCAAAGAGGCTTAATTTGGCTTGCTTAGAGTATTTTGATGCTATTGCATATCATATTGCAACTTTGGCACTAGGATACAGTATAATAGATGTAGAGGGTAGGTTGGGTTTGACTTCTGAAATAAAACTGTTTGGAAAATGTTCATTTGGAAACAGAAGGTGTCCTTGAAAAGCTCAGTAGTGAAGAATGAAGAATTAGTTATTCTAACATGGAGTCCAGTGGTATTATATATTATTATATTAGAAACCAAAAGAGGGAGTTTGATTGAATACCAATTTTTATTTTTATTTTTGTTTATTTTTTGTAAAATCCCCAAATATCTAAATGGGGTAAGAGGCTGGGAATAAGGCTATAAAACTCAGCATCACAATTGGCAATGTTACCCACTAAACTGGGCATCAAGTTTATGTTGTGGCTCTGATTGATATTCCTCTGTGCCTATTAATAAAGCTGTTTAAGTCCGGTTTGGTAGACCCACTGCTTCACTTTAGGGCCTCTTGTTGATACTGTAAGATAGAGTGCAATAGAAGATAAAAATAAAAGTTCTGTGTTTTCAGCTCTGTCCAGAAATGTGAAACCTTACTTTGCTTGGGAATCTCAAGCCACTGATGTTCTTTGCCTTTAAATCAGCACTTGGTTTTTACATGTGTTGTTAAGTTTTGATGGTCTATGAATCACTATGCAGTGATTATGGCTTTGCAAAAAGCCTTTGGAATGTTTAAATCTCTGTGTACTATAAAGTCTTCTCATATGTTTATTTGGGGGGGCGTTTCTTAGCCTTGGAGATTTATTCTAATGCACAAGCAATGAATGTTGCAATTCCATTTTGCATTCGTTCATCTTTCTTTACAGCTAGCTCTGTGTGATACCATGCTATTTCCACATCTCAGTAATTTGTTAGAGTTGAAGGTGCTAGGGCAAGTTTCATATGTGGAGTTGGGCAGTATTCCTAAGAACATACAGTGCCCAAGGAAGGTCCAGAAGAAGGCAGCATACTTTTGTGGATTCATGTTATATAAATAAATTCACTGCTTTTCTATTATGTAAGCCTCAAGCCTGCTAGGAGGCTAAAAATGAAATAGCTGCTGAATTGTCCACAAGGCACTGTCATTTGTCATGATTATAGGAATGGAACTTTTCTGAGGAATAGAACCCATCAGTATCCTTTGAAGAAATGTTCTGAATGACGTGAAAATGGAATGCAAGTAACTAGAGCTGTCACTGGTTCAGGAGTGTTGTAAATGGTGTTCTCGTGATGTCTAATGAAGGACAAGATAAGGACTTAGTTGAGCTGACAGCTCCATAGCAAATTTAGTAAAATCTGAGATGCTGCCCTTCTTTCACAGGACAAATGTGACCATCAATATGAAAGGGAAAATATGGGATTCATGAGGGTTCTTCTGTAAAATATATACTGGGTCACATATGATAGTGTGTTCACTCTCTCTCTCTGCTGATCTTCCAGTTCTATTTCACTACATGAGCTCAACCAGTCAAGGGTTTTGTACCAAGTAACAATATGACAGCAAATCGGATTTGGCCTCATAGTGTGGTCATTATGGGAAAATGAAGCAACATTGTGCACATTGAAGTGGGGGAGAACAGAATGTGTCTTCGCATTGCTCAGGCAATCTGACAATGTTCTGTACCTTCTTACTTTGTGGTTTGGCAATTTAATTACCTGCTGTCCTGTTGTTGGATTACAAGAAGCATGAGACTGTTGTCTAGGCAGGGTGGGTGTTGTATGGAACATATTTCTTATAACACCTGTTCCCATGGATCCTGATTTTTGTTTTTGTTTTTATTTAGTCATTTGGCAGTATATATCTTGAATTTCACATGCTCGTTTCAAGACTTGTGTAACTGCATATACTTCGGTTGGTTGGGAGAGTGACTGGATAAATCCATTTCTGTTTCAAATGCATAATATATAAAGTATTTGGCTTCTTGCCCCATATTTGCTGATCAAGCATTGACCCTTTAATGCACGGGTGTCAAACACAAGGCCCGCCAGACCTCGTCATGTGGCCCGTGTAGCCGCCGCCGGCCGCCAGCCTTCACCTTTTATTCTCGCTTTTTTTTTTGACACAAGAAAGCCGCCTCTTCAGCACATGCACGGCAGCCTACAAGCCAGAGAACGTCTGCCCTCTAGCGGCGCCGGCCGTTCTACACAGGAAACCTCCACTTTACATGCATTCAGGAAACCTCCACTTGTTTTTATATTGAGCGCATGCCATAGTCCTACAGATACAACTGGCCCTTTGAGGGTGACCAAACTGCTGATGCGGCCCCCGATGAATTTGAGTTTGACACCCCTGCTTTAATGCAACCTCTGTCAAATAGTATAATGGGTAGAAGGTAGATGACAAAAAACACCTTAATAATTAGTTAATAGTTTTTTAGAAAATCATTCCCGCAAACCTATGCACTATGATATTATGCCAGCACAGCTGTCAATCATATAGCAGATCTTATTCTTTATATGTCTAAACAGTTCTGTACTGAAATATATTTTTAAAGTTCAGAACTTTAATTTACCTAATTCTTTTTCTAAACTATTTTGAATATATTTCTTTTAATTTTTTGCAATGTATATTATAGTAGCTCATATTCCAGTGCAAGATTTATTTGAATCAATGAATGAATGAATGAAATGCAACAGAGGACATAGAAGATTTCTTTTGGGATTTACAGTTGTGTTCATACTTGGTGGCATACAAGAAGTTGGTTTGATGAACAAAAGCAGTCAGTCTCATATAACTTGACTGTTGAACTGCTCAGGGTCCTGACAGCTGGATCACTTACTGACCCTTTTCTTCATGCAATCTCTTCAGGGATCAAACAGAGTACTGCTATACTGAGCATTTTCCAAATGCAGGAGGACTGAACTGGAGACAGTCTCATCTTAGATTGATGGCTAGATTGATAGTAAAAAGCACAAAAGGTTCAAGCCCCTCAGTAGCATGAAATCATCTAACAGGTAGACATATTTGCTTATAAACTGAAAAAGTAAGTAATAATAGTGTTTCATGATTACATTATATGGTATTTTATGATTACAAAATAGCTAGCAGATGGCAGAGTATACATTTTGCTTGTTTACCACAATGATGGATAACAGTGAATGAAAAAATATTTTTTATCTTTATTTGATGAACAGTAGTGGACAAGCCATTTGCAATATGAGTCAACAATAATTTATATGTATTTAGGGCTTTTAGAGTAATCTGTAATTTTCCCTTCCCCATCTTTTTCAGAGAGAACCTTCTCTTTGTGTGCGTGCTTATAATTCAGATTTGTATATGTGTGTTTCTGTTTGTTGTGATACATTTAATGCCCTTCATTTTAAGGGAGATAGATACCATATTTTCAAGTTTTTAAAAAAAGAATAATCAGTTTTTATAAAAATCAGTTGGAGCATGTGTACTATTTTTCTGCTTTTTGCTGGTGTGGAAATGTTTGAGAGTACGTGTCATTTTTCTCTTATTTCAAGCCACTTCCTGCTTTCAGACTTTGCTGGTAATCTGTGTGTCTTAGACTATACTTGTCACAAATTTCTTAGAAATTTTGTTCATTATTGGTCTATAATAGCACTGGCTATATTCAAAAGCTCTTAATTCTAAATTTTAATTGAATTTTCAGAAGTCAAACAAAATATTAATATTACACAATCGATGAAACAACATTATTGTAACCGAATACCACAGACATTTGTTGGTTATTTGTACTCCCTGATTTTAGTTAGAGCCAAAGAAATAACTGCATTTAGTTGGAAGAATGTTATTTTGCTGAAGTATGACATATACCATCTGTGTGTATGATTCCACTTCGGTAAGGGACATTCTTCTCCTCATTGTGCATAGTGCAGAAATGAAAGTGTGCTGCAAGTTCACAGGAACTACTAGGCCTTCACACACACACTTTTCTGACCACCTTCTAACTGGAGAGAACCGGTCATCTCAGACACAATCATAGGTTTATCTGCATGTAGGTTAGTTCCTATTTGTTTGTTTTTAATCCAGAAATGAAGAGCTGCTATGTTATGGTTTATCTACTGTGTTTTGGCCCAAGCTTCTCAAAAATGGTGAACAGCATGTTAATGGAGTAATTTCTAGCAGTGCTCTATGTGTACTCCAAAGTATGAGACGAATAAGGGTGATTCAGATAAAGTTCTCAAATTTCCAACTGGGATTGTGCTGTTAACAAGGCATTTCTGCAGATCAGGGAGTCCCTAAGCTCTGAGTGGCACTGCAGCTTCAGTTCTCTGAAAAATGCATTGCAATGTTTTCCCTTCCTCAAGAAAGTAAACCAAGCTGACTGGAGAAGTGCCTAGAGCTTGAAAGGGGAGAGGCGGGGGAATCTTTCATTTTGATGAGCAAGTCTAGCTTTTAATCGCGGTGAATTGTTTTCTGAAGCAATTTCCAATCACAGTGATTTAGGGCAGGTATGTTGGTGTAAATAACCAGATTTGTTCTGGAGAGTGGGCTGGGGTGGCCTGCTTCCTTCCTAATCATTCTTTTCTCTAACAAGCAATTAAAATTAATAGCTCTTTCTTTCTTCTTCTTCATGGAGGGTACTTCCAAGAAGAGGGTGGGGGTGAGAAAAGCTCTGACTTTCCCAGTTTTGTTATAATGAGGGTAAAATCATTAGCACATTAGCCCTTATTTTCCTGAACTTTGGCAAGTTTCTTACAGAGTGGTATCTTTCTCATATCCCCAGTTTTCAGTTTGGACCCAAATAATGAATTGAATCAAAGTGACATGGAGCAGATCTGACATGGATCAGACTGCTTACAAAGGCTACAGATGAGTCTTTTGGTCACAACACATCCCTAGTTTCAGAAAGATCCAAGGACAGATGAATCCAGCATCCTTTCCAGATCAATGAGATTATTTTCTGCCCACCCAGGGGGAATAGGAGAGAAAGGAGAAAGGGTAGGGCAAAGACACACATAAACCAATAACCTCTTCCCTCCATCTTATTGGCTCCAGAAATTAGTTTGTCTAGGTTCAGGAATTCCAATGAATTAAGACCCATTTGCACTTGACAGTTCATAAAAACATATTTATCAGTTTACTAGCTTGGAAAACGTCTCAGTAATTGACATGTGCAATGCCACTTGCTCTCTAACCCAAAGCAGGGTCTAGATTGTCAAGACAAATAATAATACATCTGGTAGTTCTATTTCAAAAGATGTAGGAAGCAAGAGTGAATTACACTACTGAAAACATCATTGTCTTGGTCTGCCCTTTTTGGTTTATTGTTTGGCATTCACCCAGATGATTTGTATACCTTGAGGTTGCCAGTGCTGCTTTTCAGAGTGCTTTGCACATTAAATTAGATGACTGCTCTAAGAGAAAGGGACAGTAATATCTGCACATGCAGTATAGTGTTAGTACTATTTCACAGTAATATAATTCTGGCTTTGTAAAACAGTTTACAATCAAGGCTGCTCCTCTTTAAAAGCCTACATTTTATGGCTCCTTTACAGTTTTTTGATAGTTCCCTTGTGGAGCAAAAAGGACTTTACTGTTTTCTATTTAAATTATTGCTTTCATTGGCTCATTTTTAATTTGATCATTTTGATTCCTATCACAGTTAACCCCCTCGCTTGAGTCACTTAGAAGTCTTTGTAATAGCAAAAAGCTTCCATTAACCCCTATCAGTGATTCCATGCAGATTATACATATGAGCCACCAAAATGTAAGCTGTTTCTGAAAATTGCTCCAGGGATTCTGCTTCTACATATTTGCCAAATTAATTATTATGTGAGATGGCATTAATATTGATCAAATTTCAAAAATGAATGGTATAAATTAACCCATGGATTGTAACACTCAAGTCACCATGAAGTATCTTCAGAATCCCATTGGTAATATTATTTCATATGAATTCTCAAACAAGAAAACAAACCAATAAGAAAAATGAGGAAAGGGGCAGTGGCACTGTGGTGCAATGTGCATGATTTTAGTATTGTTTGTACAATATAATTCTGTCCTTCAGCCTCTTAACAACATACGGAGGACTCAACCAAATACATAGTTTGGTTCAAGCTTCAAGGTTAGGGCCTTTCATATTAGAAAGCAGATACATAATGCTGTTAGTGTATGAAAAATGTTATTACAGAATTACTGCTTTCTTATACAATGTGAAACAAAGTAGCCACTGTGGTGGTCTAATTATCTTGAAGAAGAAAAAGATTAGATAGATAGCCCTTCCTTCCAAAGTAACATATGGTACATTAACAAATATAATTCCATTTTTTTAAGCCGAGCTATTGAAGCCGTAAAGTCTTTATTAGCTTAGTTGGCAACATGGTCTAACCATGACCATACTTGAATTCCAGCAGTGGCTCAAGGACAGCAATATTGTCCTGGCTTTGTGTCTTATTCTCATGCTAACCAAAACAGAGGCAAGACATTCTTTATAAGTAGCTCCTCTCAGTATGGGAGAAGTTTCGGCAGATGCATTCCTGTATGAAGATAAAGCAATTTATTAGGTTTTACAATAAAAATAAACATAATAGGCAATATAACATTGATCTTAACATATTTTCACATTTTCTTTGGACTTCCTCACATCTCCCGCTCCCACTTTCATCGTTATAACATTTGGTCAGCAATTTATCATCTTATTTAAATTCTTATATCCCTTCTATATTTCATAATCTTATAATTCTCAGAAGGAGCTAAATTTCACAGTCTTACTTATTTTCTTAAAAACTTCTAAATTTAGTGGTGCTCAGTTATTTTGATCTAGCATCTTATTTAGCATTCACTCAAATTACAATGCTTTTGTAAATAATTCTTAAATTTCTTCCAATCCTCCTCAATCCTCTCTTCTCCCAGGTCACGAATTCTGCCGGTCATTTCAGCCAGTTCCATGTAGTCTATCAGTTGCATCTGCCATTCTTCCAGTGTGGGTAGATCTTGGGTTTTCCAGTGTTTTGCGAGAAGTATCCTTGCTGCTGTTGTTGCGTACATAAAAAATGTCTGGTCCTTCTTTGCCACCCCTTGGCCGACAATACCCAAAAGGAAAGCCTCTGGTTTCTTAGTGAAGGTATATTTAAATACCTTTTTCAGTTCATTATAAATCATTTCCCAGAACGCCTTCACTTTAGGGCAAGTCCACCAGAGGTGGAAGAACGTTCCCTCGCACTCTTTGCATTTCCAACACTTATTATCAGACAGGTGGTAGATTTTAGCAAGTTTGACTGGGGTCATATACCATCTATAAATCATTTTCATTACATTTTCTTTCAGAGCGTTACATGCAGTAAATTTCAATCCATTACTCCACAACCTCTCCCAGTCCTCAAACATGATATTGTGCCCAATGTCCTGTGCCCACCTTATCATAGCCGATTTAACCGTTTCGTCTTGTGTATTCCATTTCAACAGCAAGTTATACATCCTTGAAAGTACCTTAATCTTTGGTTCTAGCAATTCTGTTTCTAATTTCGATTTCTCCACCTGGAACCCTAGTTTCTTATCATTTTTAAAAACTTCTTTAATCTGAGCGTAGTGTAACCAATCTCGCACTTTGTCTTTCATTTTCTCCAAACTCTGCAATTTCCAATTGTCTCCATCCTTTTCTAGTATTTCCCAATATTTTGGCCATTTAGCCTCCATATTGGGTCTTTTTCGGGCCTTGGCTTCCAAGGGTGAAAGCCACCTTGGTGTTTTATTTTCCAGCAAGTCTTTATATTTTGTCCAGACATTAAACAATGATTTTCTGACAATATGGTTCTTAAAGGCCTTATTTGCTTTAACCTTGTCATACCATAAATATGCATGCCATCCAAAGGCATTGTTAAACCCTTCCAAATCTAACACATCAGTGTCTTCAAGAAGTAGCCAGTCTTTTAGCCAGCAAAACGCTGCGGCTTCATAATACAGCTTTAAGTCTGGCAGGGCAAAGCCCCCTCTTTGTTTTGCATCGGTTAAAATCTTAAACTTAATTCTGGGCTTTTTGCCCTGCCAGACAAACTTAGAAATGTCTCTCTGCCACTTCTGGAAGCACTCCGTTTTGTCCAAAACCTGAAGTGTTTGAAATAAAAACAACATCCTTGGCAATACATTCATCTTGATGGCAGCAATTCGGCCTAACAAAGAAAGTTTCAATTTTGACCAACTATCTAAGTCTCTCTTAATTTCTGTCCAGCATTTTTCATAATTGTCCTTAAATAGACTTAGATTTTTTACTGTTATATTTACCCCTAGGTATTTTACTTTTTTAACCACATTAAGTTCCGTCTCATTCTGAAACCGTTCTGACTCTGTATCAGTCAAATTTTTCCCCAAAACCTTAGTTTTCTGTTTATTTAGTTTAAATCCAGCCACCCGACCAAAGTCATTAATCAGTTGTAATACTCTTTTCGTACTGGGCTCTGGCTTCTGCAAGGTTAAAACCAGGTCATCTGCGAAAGCTTTTAATTTATATTGTTTCTGACCGACCTGAATTCCTTCCACCAACCGATCCCCTCTAATCATGTTCAATAGCACTTCCAGAACCGAGATGAATAACAAAGGGGAAATAGGGCAACCTTGTCGTGTCCCTTTTTCAATTTTGAACTCTTCTGTAACCACATTATTAACTATCAATTTAGCTTTCTGTTCTGAATATATCGCCTCAATCCCATTCTCAAAACCCCGTCCCACTCCCATCTCTCTTAAATTTCCCATCATAAATTTCCAGGAGATATTGTCAAAGGCCTTCTCCGCGTCTATAAAAATTAAAACTGCTTTTGTATTTATATCTGTTTGCAAAAGTTCCAAAATGTCAATAATGTTCCTTGTATTAGCAAACAGATGTCTACCTGGGAGAAAGCCGGCCTGGTCCTTATGAATCACTTCATTTAAAACCTTTTTAAATCTATTTGCCAAAATGTCTGCAAATATTTTGTAATCCACATTTAAAAGAGAGATGGGACGGTAGTTCTTAAGTTGTGTCTTTTCAGCTTCCGACTTTGGTATTAATGTGATGAACGCTTCCTTCCACGACTCCGGTGCCCTCTTCCCCTCCATGCAATTTACGTGTACTTACCTTTATCAATGCCCACCATTCAGTTTACAGTAATCAATGTTTCTATCAGGTAATCAATATATGTTGTTGGAAAAACATTTTTTTCTCTTAAAAACATATTTAGGATGATATGTGTTGACAAAAATCAGCTGATAATGCCACAAATATGTAATCGATTTTGTCACAAGGTCTGATTTTTTTCAAATCAACATAGCACAAAAACCTGACCTGATGGAGAGAAACGGATGCCATTTCCTGGTTAAGCAGTGCAAAAATACTCTAAATCAGTTGTAGAAATCTAGACAACATTCAAAAAGTAAAAAATTGTTGCCCAGTGTAATCGGAAAATAAAAGGAAGTATAGTTTTTTACAGTGCACAAATATTTTCCATGGTATCTTTATCTCCTATCAATTCTTTAAAGTAGTCTCCCAGGGGGTTAGTTTTCAAAGCATGTGTCAGGATTTCTCTGTAATAGAAGCTTGGTTTCTGAAATCTCCATTTACACCACACATTCCATGGCTGCGTATAGTAATTAAATATGCCAGTTTCTGTAAAATGAAACTTGATCCTGCACTCTTGTTTTATACACAGAATGTAAAATTAAGACTGTTTTACGTTGTTGAGGATAATGATTTGAGAAAAATGATGCTTCGGTGTAGCATGCGATATTGGAGATTTGAGTGCACAAAACAAACAGTGCAATAATGTTTTATTACACAAATGTTTATAGGAGAGATGATATGTAGGTTCTACATTTTGTTGAGATTGCTTTAGGCATAAAGTGAGGTGAAATAGTAACTTGCAGAAGGATTGATACACTGCTTCACTGCTTGCACTCATTCAAATGCGTTTTCTCATCCTGAACTTGAAAACCTGAGTTTATGTATGTACCTTAAACATAGCGTAATCTAGAGCACTTGTGCAATATCAAATAATATATTAACACCAGCACAGCAATATGTACCTTCTGAGCTAAATATTCAGACCAGCTTGTTAGCAATCCAAAAGTCAGTATGGTGTAATGGGTGGAATGTTGGACTTGGACCAGGGAAGTAAACTAAGCTGTATTAGCATGTTAATGAACAATTAACATACTCTTCAATTCCTGTGCTAGAAAATGTGTTCTGTGGTGTTAAGGGACCTCTTCCTTTAGTTATTTGCTTAGGGTGAGTTCACACATGAATGACCATCACCAGCGAATGCAGTATCAGTAGAAGACTTCCCTGTCTAAAACATTTACAACAGAACAAATGCAATGGCCAGAACTTCATTATTTTGATATCAAGCAACGTGTTCATTAATGTGTGATACATAAGATGTGAATCTATGTATCAGTCAGTACTTTGGAAATACATTTTTAAAAAGATAAAGCTGACAACACCTTTTTTATTTTTTTGCCTGTTCATGGATTAATTGCACCCGAGAAGCTTGCAGTCATTAATTCATTAATAAAGTAGTCATCTTACAAAAGTTTCTTTAATAATTAGTTTCAGTTTAATTTTGTATATAGTCTACTTTTTCATCACAGTTTAAGTAACTTTTTCCATATTTACATTTCATCTCTGTTTTATGAACTGAGATAAAATTGTAGTCCCATAGTTCTTACTTAGTCTTACTTTCCTCTCAGATTTCTTTTTGCAAAATCAGATGACTTTTTCATTTCATTTCATTTAAATTATCAGTATTTTGAGTAAGAAATGAAATTCTAAAATTAAAAGTGGACTATTGAGCTGGAAGGCAATTTCAAAGCTAGAAAAAAATAGAGTAATGGATATTTCACAACAAAAATTCTAGTTTTTGAAGCCCAAATCACTCCACTTCAAAATATACCTGAACCTTCTTCCTTTTTGCCCCTTTAGCATTAGTCTTATTTCCACCTTATGAAATGAGCAACTGGATTAGTTTAGATCAGTTACGCTGTCTTGGAGAGGCTTGAGGGAGAATTGGAAATGCATCCACTATATCTCTTGTGTAAATTAGGTTTTTGATCGTTTTGATGAGGGATAATTGCTTAAACATGACAGTTAATTTGTGTTTTGTATTCCTGCATAGAAGCTTCAGAGAAGTATGTTATCCTGGATATTGCTGACTTTAGTTGAAATTTTCTTGACTTTATACTACTAGAGGCACTATATCTAACTACAGGAGCTTCCATGTTTTACAGTGCACTAATGCAGCAATCTGTGAGGAGAAATAGTTTTCCATTTTTTTAAAAAGTGTGATTGATAGGCATGATCCACCAAAGTTTTCCGCACTTTACCTCCCGCTGAAGTCAATGGAATTTAAAAGTACAGTACTGAACTTTGACTGGCTCATTCCCAGTTATGTGTATGCGTGTGTGTGACATCCAAAGTCATGTGAGCAAACTTCCATTCACACAGCAGGGCTGCAGGGGGAAGAAAGTTGCTCTAGCATTGATATCCATTTTGCGGCTCAAAGGACAGTCCCTTAGACCTTTCTGAATCTTTGCCATAGGTATAAAGTATGGTCGGTCTTTCTAATCCAGTTTTTCTATGCTTTTAAACAATATATTTTAAATAATAGTGCTAGCTGTTCATCCCATATTGCTTTCCTGTAAATTATCACAATGGTAATTGTAAAAGATAAATTTGGAACTTAGATCAAAAGCATAGGGTATGTGAATGCTATATCTTCATAGAACATCAAGCCTGTCTGGGCACACTTTACTGTAGTGTTCCAGCCTAATTCTTACCTGTCTTTGGGATAATAAGTGAAGGATCTGGGAAACAAATTATAGCAAGCCCAAGTATTTTGTTCCCAGGAAAGCCCAACCAAAAGCTTTCCTTTGCAGCAGTTTGTGTACAAACAGTTCATTTGAGGTGGAGATGGAAGTGTAGTATGCTGCTTTTATACACACACACACACACACACACACACACACACACACACTACCTTTTTAGGTTCTAAATAGTCTAAATAGGTTCTAAATAGTCCTAGACTATGAACAGTTGTCTTCGTTTTATAAATAACTTAATTTTTTTATAAATAATTTCTCAGATGCAGTTAAAACATGACTTTGTATTTCACATGCAAATTGTGTCTTTTGCATATATTCCTTGTCTCCTGATTTTAATGCCATGCTAATTTCAGTGTTAATTGCTTCACTCTTACTATGCCTACATGTCCCAGTGTGATCTACTTTTGTTTTTGCCTAATTTGCCCATTTCTTTAACAAGCAAAACATTGTGGATATAATTAAGTATGTAAGATGTTGCATTTCAAACACTGCAGTCTATATTTCAGAGACTCTAACATGTTAGCCTGAATCACATAGCCCTCCACACTCACTGTAGGATGATTCAAATTTGCTACCAGATAATCAAGACTCCTGCCACTGGTAAAGTGAAAATGAATAGTGCCTGGAGCAATTCTAATATAGTATTAGTTGTAACCCAGCTATAAAGTCAAACTTCCCTAGCCTTGACTTTATTTAGAGCACATCTAGCACACGAAACAGGAAGTGCCTCTTCCTGCTTAAAGATGGTAAAGTCTTTGCTTAATTTAAATGTAGACTAAAAAGATGCAAGTACAGCATGCAGTTAGCTGAGCTTCGTATTATTCGAGGTTAAATGCAGGCTGTTAAAAAGGCACATTAGTGTACCTCTCGCTTTCCTAGCTTTAACATTTCTGGAATGCTTGAAGTATAGACACATACTGCTTCTTGAGAGACAGACTCCTGCAAATCTGTCTCCATTTACTCTTGTTAGAATTGAATCAGTACAATTGATAAGAAATGTCAGACAATAATGTGCCTGGTTAAACAGACCATCTGCTTGTTTCATAACATTAACATTTATGCTTAGTACATTTGAAGAACTGTGTTTTGGGAGCCTGGTGGTCTCTGTTGTTAGAAGTCTGTGGGGGGAAAGACACTACACACTATCTCCCAAGTGGTTTTTTCCCCTTTATGATTAAACTTAATTATCAGTGAAGGTTGTTCTTTTCTGTTTCCCCCCGAATCAGTTATGAAATCACTATTTTCACAGTTCCTCCGCATGAAATACTATAACCTTTAATATATTCTGCTACTGATATTTGTATGTGCATTTCATACAGAAATCTGTCTGGGGTCTGTACAGAGGACCTGGAAGCTATTTGTCACATTACTGTATTTTTTTTAAAATGTCTTCTTATTTAAAGAAAAAGGTCCTCCAGACTTAAAAAACACACACATGCACAGCAAAGCTTTATGCTTCTCATGTCACACTGTGTGAAGCAGCCTGTAGTGTAGATGATGGAGATTTTAAAAAACCCCAGAGACTAACAAGGAGAATAACGAATTGAATGGGAATGATAAAAATCACCTCAATTCCAAATATTCTCATTTCCAGCCATTTGTATTTTATTTTTCACTCTAAGCATCATCCATGCCTGGTACACGGGAAACACTTATTCACTTATTTTCTCTAGCTATTCATTCCTTGGTGGGAAAAATTCTTCTTGTTTTCACAATCTTTCCCATTCATCTGCTCTCTTCATGGCATTACTAACTTGCCTTCTTTCCCTTAGTGAGTCCTACCTTCAAGAGCCTGACTTTTATTTTGGCTGATGTTGCTTACCACCCAAGCCTGAGGCCCATCCCTTGTCCCTTCAGTAGTTCATTTCACTCACACAAACACAACCATCACAGAATATCCTGCTTCAAGCACATCCCATCCTGAACACAATACATCAGGTGTGGATCTCACTGGGAGCTTAGTAAGTTTGTTCCTAATTTCTGGTTGGGTCTGCCAAAACAGGGAATTCTTAAAAATCAGAAATATATCGCTTGTGAGCTGCATCACTTTGATGGGCCACAAATTAGAAAACCATTTTGATTTTTAGAGAGACTTCGAAAAACAACTTCTTCTTCTTCTTCTTCTTCTTCTTCTTCTTCTCCTCCTCCTCCTCCTCCTCCTCCTCCTCCTCCTCCTCCTCCCCCTCCTCCTCAATTTAGTTTTCTTTTTATTCCACCTTTCCTGTCCAAAGGAGATTGACCTTGATAGGCATGAAGATTTTGGGTTTCTTCCACTGCGGCACAATACACAAAGCACTTCACAATAACATCAGAATGAAGTGCAATAAGATAATACATAATAAAATATGATAGCAACATTCTAAGACAACTCATTATCAATTTATTTCAGAACATTTCAGAAAAATATAAAAAATAGACTCAACACTTCAATAGGCCCACACAAAATCTCTCATTAATAAATTTAACATGACATTGGTTCTAAATAATCCACTAACAGTTCAATAATATATCAACCCAAACTAAACAACAATAAGACAATAGTATGGAGCAAACTATAAAATCTAATTTCAAACAATTCATTAACAATTCATTTCAAATCGAATTAGCAAAGCTTATAAACAGAGCAAGCTGAAGTCTAGCTGGGAAACTGTGCTGCACAGATCACACTGGCCAGTGCAGAAGGTGAGGAATAATTGTGTTTGCATGCTTGTTTTGTTCATTTGTTTGTTTGCTTGCTTGCTTGCTGTGCTACTTCTATGTTTCTTGCAGTTGAGGAGCCTAAGGATCAGGCTTTTTGAGATCCACAGGGCTTTCAGTTCAGCAGCATGTTGTCCCAAAATGCCCTGTTCCCACTAGCTGCCCTAGCAGTGTGCTGAGTGCTTGAATTGAAGTGAACCTGACTTACATCAATCACACAACCTTGGAGTGCTGAAATAATTTGCAGACCTAAAGGGCAGCACCCTCTGCATTCAGCTGGGGGTGATTAAGAGCCATCGAAAGGCTACATTCTCTGCCTTTCAGGGAACATAACACAGTAAGGGGATACTTGGATGCATCCATTGGCCAGTGAAAAAGCAGCTTGGGAGAGATTGTTTCCTCCCTCCTTGCCAGAAATAAAGAAACTGCTTTTTGACTTGGAATTGCACAAACAAGGAGAAACGACATTCTGGCCCCATCGACCAGGCAAAAGAACAAGAGCCATCAAATTCTATTCAGGCAGAAACACTAGAAGGGAAGATCAGCATGGTCCAAACTGGAAATCAATGCTTACAGCATCGTGCTGCTTTTTTGGCACTGAAGAACTGATAAGTTTTTTGTTTTTTGTTTGTTTTTGCTTCTGCTCCCCTTCCATTGTGCATCTTGTCCTCCCTACCCCTCCATGAAGCTCACTTGGTTATTATGGGCCAGTCACTCACTCTCAGCCTAACCTACCACAGAGACGTTATTGTGAAGATAAAATGGGGAGAAGGAGAACTGTGTATGCCACCTTGGTCTTCTTGGAGGAAAGATGGAATACAGATGCAATTAATAATTATAATTACCAGTATATAAAAACAGCAGGGGGCAGTGAATCACAAGAGAGGCGCCAGCAAAAATCAAGATACGGGGAAAACTGTGAAGCTAGCCAATGCCTCTACATAGCTTCATCCTTATTTCAGACATCATGATGTATTGCTATATTGCGATGTTTAGCTGGTGATGTATCATGATGTTGAAAACCAGATATCGTCCAGCCCTACTGATCACCTCTACATAGTTCCATCCTTATTTCAGATACAGTGGTACCTCTGGATACGAATGGAGCCCCATTCCGGATCCCCGTTCGTATCTAGAAGCAAACGTAACTAGCGATGGCACATCTGCGCACACACGCGTCACTTTTCTCCGCTTCTGCACATGCGTGTGACGTCATTTTGAGCGCCTGCGCATGCGCAAGCGGCAAAACCTGGAAGTAACGCGCTCCATTACTTCTGGGTTGCCGCGGAGCGCAACTTGAACGCGCTCAACCCAAAGCACATTCAACCCGAGGTATGACTGTATTGTGATATATTGGTATATCACAATGTTTAGCTGGTGATATATCACAATGTTGAAAGCCAGATATTGCCCAGCCCTAATTGTAAAGTGATTCTTTTCCAGTTAAGTTTTATTTCTGAAAAACATGGACAGTTAGAGTTAATTCATTTTTTTACTAGTTCTATTAGTCTAGGATTCAGCATAATAAATCCAGTTAGATTTTTGTAACATTTAACATTTGTTTCAAAATGTTAATTAACCTCAGCAAAAAATGTAAAGCTTTGGTTTGATGGATAGAAAGCTGGATGAGAATTGTTTCGACAAGTATTTTACTACTGAGATGCAAAGGAACTTGGCACATAGTTAATTGTTCTTTGATCAAAGACATTAATATATTCCTAAGGTACGTCTTGCCACATGGAATGCCAGTTATTGCTGATGTGTGATGGCATGTGATATTTTCAAGTAGGAAAGATCGGCAAGTCAGAAAAATTTAAAAAAATATACCACCACCTGCACTGAGGTTTTCACATATGCTTCTTTGTTAGAAATGTTGTCTTAGTAAAATGTTAAGATGTCACTTCTGTAAAAAATAATAATTTATGTATGTAAAATGATACGTACTTCAGGAGCCTCAGCAGTCTGTCCCATCTGTATTGAGCTATGAAGCAACCAGTGTTTTAAATTCTCCTCCCCAAGGCATTGGACCCTGAAGATTCTAAACATGTATCAAAAGGAGGAGTGGCGCAGTTTTTATGATTCTGATTAGTTGTGGTTAGGGAGATCTACTGAGACTGGCATGCTTGCACAGGTAATGAAGATATGGGAATCAGATGTGAAGTGGTACTTTTTCTGGTCTTCTGTGCTTCAGACAGAGGCAATTACGAGGCATTTACCTCAACACAGAACTGAATTCAGCATGATGTTGTGATTAATTTAGCTAGTTAGTTGTTTGCTAGCCACATATTAAAATAAAGATGCTTATCTGCATGACTTAACAATTATGGCCCCAAAAGGAGCAGTAATCCTACTGTAATGTTTTTAATACCCCAAAAGGAAGAATACTTTCTCCCACCTTCTTACAGTAGCAGTACTTCATTCTCTACTGGAAACACCTATCCAGCCCTAGTAGAATGAAGTTGACTCATTTTGAATCCAAAGTGTCACAACTGAATACATCAGAATAAAATTTATTACAATATCCCAGATTGGGACTGGGGTACTTAAAGGATTTCCCTTTCCCACATGATATTGCCTGCCTACTTAGACAATTTTTGGAGGTATTGCTCAATCTGACGTCACCATTGTAGTTGGTGGGAAGTTGGTCCCAGTTTATTCTACACTAGTCAGATTTTATCTGGAGTAATGTGTCTGGGTTTTGGTGACACATTTTAAGAAAGAGAGAGACAAATTGGAGAAGGTTCAGAAAGGGGCATTGGAGATGGTTGCTAGTGTAGAAAACAAGTTCCATGAGGAAAATCTAAGGAACTGGTATTTGTCACCTGGAAAAGAGAAGATGAAATTCATGACAGTACTTTTTAAAGATCTGAAGGTCTATCACATAGAATAAAGCAAAGACTTGTTCCTTAAATTATGAATGGGTGAATTTCAGTTGAACGTTAGACAAAAGACAGTAAGATCAATCCAACAATGAAGCCAGTTATTACCTAGAGAGGTGATAGGATGTTTCTCCCTAGAGACTTTCTAGCAGAGGCTGGACAGCTGTCTGTAGGGCATTCCCTGCATTAAGCAGGGAGATGGACTAGGATCTCTGGAAGACCCTTCTAACACACATAATTCTGTGAGGCCCTTTTTGATAGTAACACCCAGACTCTGGAACTGCTTTTTCCCTTATCTGATGGTGTTTCACTGTTCTTATGGGATTGAATTACAGTGGTACCTCGGGTTACATACGCTTCAGGTTACAGACTCCGCTAACCCAGAAATAGTACCTCGGGTTAAGAACTTTGCTTCAGGATGAGAACAGAAATTGTGCTCCGGCAGCGCGGCGGCAGCAGGAGGCCCCATTAGCTAAAGTGGTGCTTCAAGTTAAGAACAGTTTCAGGTTAAGAACGGACCTCCGGAATGAATTAAGTACTTAACCTGAGGTAACACTGTAATCATCCCCTTTGCTAATTTAGCAGTTTTCCTTGTAACTAGTTTTAGTACCTATTATATTGACTGAATTTTGACATGTCACTTTAGTTTGCTGGTAGCTGTATTAAGGTACTCTTTGGGGTCTAAATGGTGTAATAAAGCTATTTTAATTTAAACCTCATGCTCTCAAAGTATCTTTTGATTTTTGATTTGAGGGACAGTAGTTTTTGCATTTAGGTTTAAATTAAAAGCCCGCTGAATTTAATTTATTCATTTCACTATCTTTAAGGTCACTGTGGAAAGTGAAAGTTTGTTCAACAGCTGTTTAATAAGGAAATCCTGAATAACTGTGGTGGCTTGTGAAATGGTCACTTCAGAGATGTCCTTATAAAATAAAATTTGTAAATGTTTATGAATTTTGCAAGTGACAAATTAACCTCTAGATTGGGGGGGGAGTGTCGACAGCTTTAATGATTATATTGGTGAACAAACATGGTCATCTCTTAAGTTTTAACAAACTTGTAAAGACTTTCAGACTGTATTCAGTTATAAAATATATGCTACATATTCAAATGGAAAATGAAATATAGCTCTAGAAAAGATGAGAGAGAGAGAGAGAGAGAGAGAGAGAGAGAGAGAGAACCCTTTTGGATTCTGTTATGTTGAAAGTTCCAGTTTATTACTTTAAGAAACATGTTTCTAATTAAGTATTTGAGTGACTGTAAACTGTGTTTTAACATTTTACAAGTAAATGCAGACTTGTAATTTACCCAAAAGTAACTGAATACCTCCTTAATAAACCACAGAATTAACTACAGAAATAAGTTGTTGCTAGGACTGGGCTTTTTAAAAAACAAAAACAAAAAAAACCTATCAGGTTGAATTGTTTACAATTTTGTTTCTTTTTGGTATTTTTGTAATGAATGAAAAACATGTATATATCCTTAAATTTAATACACATGCTGTTAATCTCGACATCTTGGTCTGCAAAACATTCCAGGGCTGTGCTGCTTGCAAAGAATCTTTGTTCCGGCCAAATTGGGCTCAGGAGTCCTTAGTACATTTCCAAGATTTGTAACCTTTGAGCTCAAATGAGCAGGTAATGTGGATTCTCTACTGGGAACACAGCACTGACACTTGTTGTAATTTGTTGCAGCTGGTCCTTGTCCTTGCTTTCCCCCTGCATCAAGAAAATCGTGCCTTAGCAAAGAAATGCTAGTCCAACCTTTCCAAAGTTTACTGTTCAAAAATTTGAGGAAACACTTCATTGCCTTTGAATACATATTCATTCATAAATCCATGTTTCCCAGGGACAACTTTCTGAGTCTTCACTTGTTGAAAAATTACATACTGGTTTCAAAATGTCAGGGTTTTGCCCTGTCAGTTCAGTATGCTGATTGTCTTTGTCCCCTATAATGTGTAGCCAACGACTCCCATAAACCCCTGCCAGTATGGCCAATAGCCAGGGATTTTTGGAGTAGTGGTTCATAACATCTGGAGGGCACCACATTGACTATCTCTACTGTGCAGCTTCTGGTTTGTCATTTGGGGAAAGCAATCCTTGTTCCCTTCTTAGCATAGCTGTCAACCTTCCCTTTTTTTGCGGGAAATTTCCTTATTCCAGTGCCGTTTCCTGCTGCTTCCCGCTGCTATCCCGGATTGTTAGATATCCTGTAGACTGTCCCGGACAGGTGAGGCTGCTGATCCCTTATTTTCGAGGCTGCTGATCCCTTATTTTCAAATCTGAAAGTTGACAGCTATGCTTCTTAACATCTGAAGAGGGTGTTCAGTTAGGGAGAAGCTAAGCTACAGTAGATCAAATTTGCTGTTGATAAAATGAGTTAGGGTGAGGAATGGAGAAGGTAGTGGTATTCAGGAAAGGTCCCTGCCTTGTCCCTCCTAACTGCTCACCAAACTTGACAGATATTTTCATAGGAATTAATATAAGCCAAAAGCTACTTAACTGGGCCCACATTCTTGCCATCATAGTACTAGACTTGATCATGCTAAATCACAAAGATACGAGGTTTGTTTTAAAGTTCCCAAAATATTTTGTTTGAAATCTTCAGTGATTGATTATGTTACAATTAGCCTGCTCAAAATGAATTAGCTATTATTTGGATGACAAAAGATAATCTGTCCATTTTATGATTTATTTTGTGTGTTTTTTAAATGCAGAGGGTTGCTGTCATTTGGTGTTCTTTATAAAATCATTCCAAAATACTTTAAAAATGAGTAAGATGTTAATATGAGCAAAAATCATCTTAAAATCTTGGACTTGTTTTCATGAGAATACCCTGGTGACTGTGTACCAGATTTCTTCCAGGGCTCTTCAGATGCAGCTTTCAAAAAAGGATTCCTAGACCAGTTAGGTGCAAAAATGGTTGAAATACTTGCATACTTTGGCATTTCATAAAGTCTTTAATATTTCACTAAGTTTTCAATATTAATATTATCCCCACTTAAGGTAAAGTTGCTTTCTTTTGAGCTACATTTTACTTTTCTCTCTGTTGTTGCAACCAAAAAAGTTCTCAGATTACTTCATTCATGTAAAGGTTTAGTTTATAATAAAGGAAGGGAAATCAAGCCAAAGTATAACTTATTAGGGTAAAAGAAGCTATAATTATATGAATAGAATGAAGTATTAATTTTCCTTTTACTTCAGCTGTATCATTACGGTTCAGTAGACTTCACTCACTGTGACTATAGTAAATCCTTAAACTAATACAAAATAGAGCTTAAGAAATGCTCTCATTTTTAGAGCAATGCTCATATTTGTAGGATGCCCACCTATCCTGTTAGACTTGCTATGCAAAAATGCCTATATTAGTGTTAATTGAGTAAAACAAACTTTTTGCCGGCCAGGTACAGTGAGCCCAAGCTCACGAGGGGCAGGTGGCTTGAAAGCAGCAATAAAGACATGACAACAGCTTGGTATTGAAATGGCCACATCTTGAATAATTACAGATATTAGTAGGCTTTGGCATAGGCATTGAGTATGGGGTTGCCATATGTCCTTTCCCCCCCCCAAGACACTTCCTCTTTTTCATAGGTAGTCAGCATAGCGATCCCTAGTTAAAAGCAGAAGTCAAGCTAATGTGTCCTCCTTTTGCTCTTCAAAATATGGCAACCCTAAATGTGTCCTGAATCAACCAGACTGATTTGTGGTTGATTACTCCACCAGGGTCAGCCATGTGTTAAAGGATCCCCATTACGATGTGGATCAAATAAGGTGCACACACCAAAACATCATTTGGGGAGTTCTGTGGCCTGTTTTCCCCCCTGGATCCCTTTATTGTGTTACCTTTTCCTCCAGAAAGTTGTGACAGTTTCTATGAGGTAGGCAAAACCTCCAGACAGGCCCAATTTGTCTCCAGGCAAACTCCTGCATGGTCCCAAATATGGCGACTGATAATCCCATAGCATGTTCATGCATGTGCACTGCCTATTTACCTTTGGGGAGGGTCAAGACATACAGGGAAGGTGGGTGGGATGTCCGTTGCCGACCACACCACCCACTTTCATTGCAGCCGTCATATATGCCATGGAAACAGACCTGAATGGAGACAGGTGCCCCCCCCAGTCTAACCCCTCCCGCATGCCTCTAATGCCCTTGCCCGCCTCTCAAATTGACCACAATTGGCCAGTTTAAATTCCGAATATTGGCAGGAAGGCTCAGCAGTCCTACAAGCAGCCAAGGCTGATGATGCAGCCAATGGCTATGAGGGAATGGATCTTTGTCCCCACCCTGGTTCGTCTGTTGTTACAACGGGCTGCAGTTGCTGCTTCCGTCAAAATGGCAAGTGGTCCTTATATTACGTTTGTTCCTTGCATATTATGTTGCATAAAGTGAACTGATATAGCAATATAAGAAATATTAATTTTATATGCATGCTGTTGGAAGAGTTTGGTATGTGTACATTATGCTGTGTTGTTTGAATAATTAATTATGAGATGTAGTCTCACCGCAGGAATGGATTTTTAATTCAAAGGCCACTTTTAGAGATACTACTTTAAAAAAAAAAAAAGCATATGTATATATCTTGATTAGATACTTACATAGTATCTAATTTTATTTGAAAGATTAGTACAGGTTATCACAATGAGCAAAATTTATTTTTGTTCTGCTTCTCTAATGCAAAGACCATTCTATTAAAATATCATTCTCTGACAGAATTTGATTTTGCAGTTTGTCAGTTCTTGAACACACACACACACCCTATCATGGTATCGTCTATTGTAATGTTTGATATTCTGAGTAGTCCAGAAAATGGTAGCTGTGCCTAAATCCTGTTGAAGCCACTGCTCTGAGCTTAGTATGTTTCAACAGGATTAAGAAGCAGCTAACTTTATCTGCTGTGTATGCATGTGTGAGGGAAAATAAATGAATGAATGAATGAATATTAAGAATAGTTTTGAGTCATCTGATAGTAATCCTAGTTTAAATCCATGAATACTTGTGTTTTGATGAGTGTGCTGACCTCCACAGAAAATGACTTGTTCAGAGTTCAAAGGCTGAAGACTGGAGCAGAACTCTGATCTTTCTTTAACAGTCAGCCTTAGGCTGAGTCCTATACAGCAGTTCTCTTTCAGACTGAAGTTCCTCTTTGCCCCATTGTGCAATGGTTCAGTTTGGATGTAACAGTAAATTAGAGTTTATTGTGGTTTATTGTGAGCATGCAGATGACACCTACTTCTCTTCTCCCCAAGAGGGAGTGGGAGCAGCCTTGGCTTACTTTGAAGCAGAGATCATGATATGTTTTGTTCCAAACAAACCACAATTGGTAAGCAAACAGCAAACCTTGACCACAGCCAATCACAAACAAACAACCACACCTTAGGCCAACCCCAACCTCTCTCACCACCAAAGGAATACAAGTGAATAGCAGAGAACCTGCACAAGCGACGCTAACACAAAACCCCACATATATTAAGTAAAATAGAAATATTGCCACCCGACCCCACCCCACTCACCTTTCCCCCCTCCACCTCTTTCCCCCTTTTCTTCCTAATGTTTCAACAAATGAAACTGATCTGTAAAAAATGTTACTTGGAAAAGATAGAGAGAGAGAGACATTGCACATACTTTTGTAAACCAAGAAAATCTTTAATAAAAATACAAAAACAAAAAACAAACAGCAAACCTTGGCTTAACATTCTGGATTGTTTGGAGTGAAAGAAAGCACAATTCCCAGGTCCAACGTAATACTAAACCAAGGAATACAGTTTCCTGCTCCCACTTTCTTTAGGGTAGGAGAGAAGTAGGTGTTATCTGCATGCTCATGATAACCATTTATTGTGGGTTTTTGTGATGTGCAAACTTTTTCTGTTTATTTTTTATATAAAAATATCTTTAATAGGTTTTAATAGTGTGCTAAACTGTTCATTGGAAATATCTAATAGGTGGAGCCCAACATTACAGGTTTTTGCCTTTTGTAGCATGTAGTAAAATATGTGTACCTTGGTACTACCCTACTGTGTGTTTCTTTGGTCACCAAGAGTAGCTGGAAAAAGCACAATACCCGATAACACCAGCTGTTGTATGTACTGGATAGGTGCAGTGTATTTTTATGTGAAGTATTTGCTAGCAGCTTATCAAAGAACACATTTGCAATGGCAACAAGCTGGCCTTCATTGTTACACTGTAGTCTGGCTCAATTAATACTTTGCATGATAAACACACACATTAAACACCTATATGTACCTTACAGCAGATGTTAAAACTTTGTTCAGGCCCCTGACCAACCCTTCACCAGTTAAATCCACTTCCTTATAATATCCCCCGTAGTCTCAGAGCTCAGTAGGACTGCAGAACATTGCTTCTCCTTAAGACTCTAACATATCTGTGAATAATGTTGGGTTCACCAATAGAAATCATCAATTGTATACCTGCAAAATAGTTGCAGACTAAGCTCCTGTGATTATTCAGTAGATCACTGTGACAGTTGCTGGGAATTAATGTCTCTTCTGATCACTACTATTATTACTTGCATCTGGGTAGTAAAATTAAGATTGCTTGCAACAGACAACCTGTTGATGTGTTTCACTCATCTTTAATATATTATCATCTTATGGACATGATCGATACTGCCTTGTGCTGTGAAATATAGAGCAGGATGTTCATTATCTCTCTTCCTTTTTAATGAAAAAAGAACTGTGCTCATTCTGATTCTTCTCATCTCTGAAATCATAGTTGTAAGTTCTGTAGGTCAGATTACACATGAACTACACTCCATTTGCTGATGCTGATTACACACAGCTGTTTTGGCAAGCATGTTTTGAGAGCAGCTGGATTACCCAGGTATGATTTACAATTTAATTATATATGGAGAAATTGGCATTATTTTAATGGTCATGGAGCAATTCATTGAAAATTCAAATGGCTTTAATAATATGTGTGCTACAATTCATAGTTTTATGAGTTGTTGTTTTTTAAAGAGATTATCTGTTTATAATACAATACCATATCTTAAGTGGTCATAATTTCTGTGTGTGAAGTGTTTTACAAAATTGATTGAAATAATTTATTAAAGTAGATTGCATGCAGTGGAACACTGATTTTTCTTACGTACCACTGTACAATAGCCTAAATGTTTTGAATACAGAAAGAATGTTCAATCCATAGAATTTCCAACTAAAGGGATCTCTTATTGTAGAAGTCGGGTAGATGCTGCCTGGGGCAGTCCTGCCCCCCTCCAAAATCCTATCTTGTTAATAGACATAGGCATGGATTACATTGCATGTCGTGGTTCATTATTTTACTTATTTCATTGAACATATTAAGGTTCCTTATACAGACGGTGACCATTTTGTGCAGGGGTTCTATTCCTATTTCAGGCCACTTCTGGGTTGGCAGCAATGAGCATGTGCATGCAAAATGGCCGCTGCGTGTACTCTCTATCCAGTATTGTCTACTCTGATTGAAAGTGCTATCTGATGAATATTTAGCTTGCCTATCAGGTAGGTGAGGGGAGAACGGTGAATGGCATTGGTTTATTTTAAGCCCCTAACATCTTATAGAAGCCTGGAAGACAGGCCTAAGGTTGTGGGATGAATATCAAGAAACACATTTCCGTCCTGGCCATAGATTTCCACCTCAGTCTAGGAGAGTATTTGCTTTTAAAGCCCCAGACTTCTATCAGCCTGAACAGATCCTGCTACAGATTAGGATGAGGAGAGAAAGTGCTTCTTCCAATCAATCAATCTGCAAAGGGGGCAAAGTTCCTAACAATTTCATCCATTACTGAGGTTTTTAATTGCATTTTATGGATATTTATATAGACTGATTTTACTGTATTTTATACATAAAGCTGTATACAGTATTTTATACAGTAAGCTGCCTTGATGTATTTTATGAAAGTGCAGGTTTTACATACTAAAACAAATAAATACATAAAACCTAAAACTGCCAAAAACAGGTTTATGATACCCTGAACCCCAGTACCCCACTAAAAAAAAAATCAATTCCATATTATGGCTTAATTTGGAATGCTAAGTATTTAGCAGCCATGACATTTACTAGCATGGTGCTGAACTAGGAGTCCGCATTCACCTGTTGCCTCACAACTCCACTAATGGCATTAGGAAGACATTCCTCTCCATCAGTGGCAGAAGCCCTTTACCACCAGTGAACAGCGGCACAAATCACTGCTAGCAAATTTTCTGATTTTCTCTGAAAATTTAAAGAAACTCAACAAAAGAAAAGTGAATTTGAGATTAACGTAATACCACCTGCATTGCTGTTGTCATGAGGTGCTCTGGCTTAATGTTGTCGACATGACCTAGCTATTTAGGCTGTTGAAGTGCTGTGGAATGCTTATGGCAGTTACAACAGATGAGGAGAAAACTTTGGCAACTTAACCAGTAAAGGTTTAGGTGACTGACTGGGCTGTGTATTGTTGGTTAAAATGTGTTCAGTTGTGAAGGAAGTAGGCAGCGGTGTCTGACTGGTTGTCTGTTAAGATTTTGTGTGTGTGTGTGTGTGTATAAGGCTGTCATGTCTGAATAGTGAGAGTATATGAGTGTTCTGTGTTTAGTATGAGTGGACGGGTGCCACTGAAATATGTGGGAGGAAGCAAGGGAGGAGTAAATGCAAAAAAAAATTACATGTACGAAAAACAATGAAGGGCTTTTTTGAGAATTTGTCTATATTCAAATGATTTGAGGATATAAATTAGGTCATAAAAATGAGCAGGAAGGAGGCTCTATGAATAATAAAGATTACTTGCCTTGGCTGAAAAATAGCATCTATATAGCTAGTAAGTAAGTAAGTAGAGTAAGTATTACCTTTGATTGCTGTTAAGCTATACGGTGGTGTCAGAAACCTAAAAGAGCAGTTTTGTAGGACAGTATAAATATTTTAACTTTGTATTGGTATTGCCTGATGTGTCTACATGGTTCCATATTGTACAATTTAACTGGCTAACTCTATCATCTTTCAAAAATCGTGAACATTAATAACTTACCATTTGTCTTCCTTGAAATAAAAGTATTTATTATGTTTTTGCTATTTGAGAGAAGTTAGAATATATACATTGGGTGGGTGTTTCCAAATAATGCTTAATCTGAACAAAGCCTTTAAATGAAAACATTATTGAACACCATGGTATATTGTTTATTTCATTAGTTGATGAAAACCTCCTTATTCTGTGTGATACGTCATCTTCAGCGGAAAATGTAAAGCAGAACGTGTGTGAATACTGCCCATTATTCCATGTACTTTGCCATCACAAAATTAAAGATTGAATGACAGGAGTTTGTAGTTTTTTCCTAAACAAGCTCAAAAGGGCTTGTTCACAAGTTTAGCTTCTGGTAACCAGGTGACTGTAGTGTTAGTGTTTATTTTAATATACCATATGTAAGTCATGCTGTTGCTATGAAACCAGACAGTCTTCCATTGATGCAATATGTGGACTGACATCTGTCAGATTTTCCACCCAATGAAATGTGGCCCCATTATGTTTTAATTATTTGAATATATTTGGAAGCCTGAATGCTGATACTGTATTCCAGAGCCCTGAAACATGTCATCTTATTGTGCCCTTATTTCCTATACGTTAAGCTAAATAGACTAACTGCAGTTAAGAACCTGTCAGGGAATGTATGTCAAACACTAGGGGTATCATGCAATCAGACTGGTGTCAGGGTGGAAAAGTCAGTGGCTGGGAGGGTGGAGGAGGCTGACCTTGTTCTCTCAACATTGCCTTTACACTGAATGGAACAGATGAGATTCTGAATTATTCACAACACTGAAAGCTTATAATTGTTAGCATTGGTGGCAGCAACGGAGCATAGAGACAGATTTTTGTTGTTGTCAAAATGTCTGACCTGGTAACACTTCAAAGGCTTTCCTTCACAAAACTGTCTTTAAGAATTTAGTTTCCTTCCCCCCTCAAAAGGGTTTCATATGTAGGATTATTTCCATTCTTGTTTCATGTAGGAATCTGGGTCAAAGAGGTTCAAGTTGAGATTTAGCACTGATTTTGAGAAACTCAATAATGGAACAAAAGAGGTTTTTTTGAAGGCTTTGTTGTCTGGGCAGGTAATTTTTTCCAAGAGTATTGTACAATGCATAAAACTAACATTTGATATCATAATAGTGGTTTGGTTTTCTTATTAATAAATTGAAAGGGTTTTTTTCAGTAAAGCATTTATTTGAATTTTGTAACACAGAGGTAAATAACAACATATTTCAACATTTTCCAGTCCAACTCCTCCTCCTGCTTGCCTCCCGTCTTCCTGTTCCATAAGAGGAGTCAATGTTTAGTTGGTTTAATTGGGATGAAGCCTTATCTAGAATGGGAAAAATGAAATAAATTATCAATAATTAAAAAGTTCTACTCAACCATGCTGTTCTGTAAAGTCAATTCATTTTACTTGTGTTTATGCTGGACATATTTATAAGATATTGTCTTCTGTCTGTGAAGACACAGCAGCTTAGCTTCCAGTCCTAAATATAAAGCATGGACACTATATTGTGATGTCAGTAGATTACATTTGCTTTACCTGCCTTTGGATACTAGATTGCTACAGTTTATTTATAGTAGTATAAATGCAACCGTCAGAATACTCTCTAAAGGATGTGACTATCCATTCATTAAGATCTTCAGAAGATGGTGTTTTCACTGTCTGAGGCTAGGCAGATTACGACCACAGAGAGTGAAGGTCCTCTCATTGGTGGCATCCCATTATAAAATACTCTCCACAGACAGACATACCTGTCTTCTTGTCTTTTGGTGCCAGGAAGTCTTTCTGCCCTGCCCCTGGGCCTTTTGGACGTATATAGTTTTTATCTATCTTGAAAACCTTGCTGCCTTTTTTGTTTCATGACTGCATAGAACTGTTTTGTTTGTATTTTAATCAATGTAAACGGTCCTGTGTTTTTTTTATTGAAAAATAAACAAGCAATCTATTAAAAGCAGAATATGGTCTGCTTTTTCACTATCAGTATCAAACCTGATTATTATTTGAAAGTACAGCCGTACCTCGGGTTACAAACACCTCGGGTTACAGACACTTCGGGTTACAGACTCCGCCAACCCGGAAGTAGTACCTTGGGTTAAGAACTTTACTTCAGGATGAGAACAGAAATCACGCCGCTGCAGCAGCAGGAGGCCCCATTAGCTAAAGTGGTACCTCAGGTTAAGAACAGTTTCAGGTTAAGAACGGACCTCTGGGATGAATTAAGTTCGTAACCAGAGGTACCACTGTAAAAAGGGTGTGGGTATGGGTGTAAATCCTCATTTGTAGGTTTTGTTCTTGGTTGTAGTTGAGGAAGGAAAGTTTTGGTTCAGGCATAGGCAAACTCGGCCCTCCAGATGTTTTGGGACTACAACTCCCATCATCCCTGGCCACTGGTCCTGTTAGCTAGGGATGGTGGGAGTTGTAGTCCCAAAACATCTGGAGGGTCTAGTTTGCCTATGCCTGTTTTGGTTCCATCCCAGGTTTGTATGACAAATAGTTTAGCTGCGGCTCCTTTCTAGGAGCTAGCATGCTTGCATGGTTCTGTGTGAACCAGGTATTGTACTGAATGTTTGGGTTAAAAAATACATAACATCTCCATTTTATTACAGTCATACCTCGGGTTGAAGTAGCTTCGGTATGAATATTTTCGGGTTGTGCTCCGCAGCAACCTGGAAGTAACAGAGCGCATTACTTCTGTGTTTCGCTGCTCACGCATGCTCAGATGTTCAAAATGACATAACACGCATGCACAGAAGCGGCAAGACGCGCAGTCGCGTGTTACGTTCGCTTCAGGATGCGAACGGGGCTCCTGAATGGATCCCGTTCACATCCAGAAGTACCACTGTACTTTAATTTACCTCAGTAGAATTCAAAAGATGTGTATAGCCTTTTATACTTTCAGAAGGAAGATTTGAATTGATGTTGGGTGCTATGTTCATCCTTTCTGGTCATTTTGCACCACTGCATTAGTGCATTTGGTAATGGTCACTGTGGAATAAATTTTTCTGCTTGTGTTGTTACTGTACTTTAGATAATCACAGGACTTTAGTTTCCAGATGCTTTGATTCCCTTAATGTATAAAAATATATCCAATGGAGATTCACTAGAGCAAATCAGATCACATCTGACAATGACTGTACCATTTAATTCATATTAATACTTGAATTTTGGAATTACATAAAATAGAAACATTTTAAATCATATATTGGAAATACACTGATTTAATTCCTCAGTTATAATTAACTTTGCATGTCTTTTGAGACAGCTTTTCCATTCATTTTATCAGGAAATTTCCACACAGTGAAAGTACGAACAAATTGTCTCAAATATCACTCGTTCGGAGTTTACAGATTTAGCAGTCAGATACAAAAAAATGTAAATGAAATTAATTAGAAATAATATAATGGAATGAATGTTATTTAAAACTGCATGAAGTGACTTCAAACCTCCTCCAAAAATATGCAGTATCCAAATAGCTTTGAGAGTATAAAATGTGAATGTATTTTCACACCAGCTTTATATAGTACTACTATCCGTTGGTTTTGGTGGCACTGAGCTTAGATTCTGTGAAAGAACTGAGCTTCCCATCAATGGGTTCCATTGTTACTTTTGTCCATATGTCATCTTAAGACTTGCATTGCGAGATGCATGCCAACATCATTTTGAAGCGTATACACAAGCTTCTGGAGTGTTCACACAACAATAGTAAAATGAAAATCCATATAATCATTCTTACATATCCAAACACCACGTATTCTAATGCCTTTGTGTTTAAAGTGTGTGTGTGTGAGAGAGAGACTGAAAACCCCAAGTCCTCCTCAGTTGACCATATTCATCCATAGACTAGTAGAAGCCAAGCTGCAGTTTCTTGAGGCAGAAATTCTACCAGGGCTGGGAGCAAGCCACATCTGTTGGAGGAAAGTAATGTGCCTGCAGAGAGGGGATTATGAAGGAAAGAAAAAAGCAGCAGGAGGGAACTCTTTGTGTCACTTTCTACTAATCTTATCCAGTTAAACAAAAGAGCAGGATAAATAAATGAGCATGCAAGAGAGAAACTCTGTATACTTGAGAAACATTTTAAAGGGCTTGATCCAAAGTTCACAACTGTATCACCATCTGAGTTGAGGTTTTTTGTTTCGTTTTGTTTTAATCTCAGAGGGTTTATTTTGTGGACATCAGCCTTCTGGAGGTAACATTCTGTACTTCCGTGCTCCCCAACAAAATTTGTTATCAATATTTTTTGCAGCCCAACTCCACAGGGTATTTTTGTACCCATGCCTGAGCTGCTACTCTCCCACCACCACCAAAAGTACCAGTTATTATTGTTTGCATTGTTTATTTATTCAGAATATTGCACTGCTTTTTGAAGTTTTCATTATGAGATTTCTTATTTGATAAGGGCCTAAAAGGTTCCATTTTTTGTTGTTGTTGTTGTTTAGGAGCTGGCTGGGTAAACATAATTAGACAACCTGGGGTGTGTATGTATATGTGTGTTTCGCATATGCAAGGCAGAATAAGTGTGTAGGAAAAGGATTAAGCACCCCCTATCACGAGTTACTTACCTGAGGGAGTTTTGTTATACAGTATAGATATCATAACCTCCTGTTCAGACTACTAATGTTGCTAGGCATGTAGAATATTTTTGAGCAGCAGGATTACATTGGTTTAGAGTAGATTAACCAAAATGTGTGTTTATTGGTAAAAAGGGAGGTTCAGGTTTGTATGTAACTATGGTTTATGCAAAAGGCAAAGAGGGTTTCAGCAAACCTATTCCTCCTGCATTGAGGAGGAGGAGAGAGAGAAAGAGTACTGCTTGCATTGTTGAGTAAACCACATTTACATACAAATATGTGATTTGATATCCTGGTTAACTATTAAAGTTAGAATAAGCCACATGGACAGAATTGCAGCCAAAATATTTAGCATTTCTTACATGTCCAGTAGATTACAGATCATAGTAAATGTTCTAGATGCATAGGTAAAGGTAAAGGGACCCCTGACCATTAGGTCCAGTCATGACCGACTCTGGGGTTGCGGTGCACATCTCGCTTTACTGGCCGAGGGAGCTGGCGTACAGCTTCCGGGTCATGTGGCCAGCATGACTAAGCCACTTCTGGTGAACCAAAGCAGTGCACGGAAATGCCGTTTACCTTCCCGCCGGAGCGGTACCTATTTATCTACTTGCACTTTGACGTGCTTTCGAACTGCTAGGTTGGCAGGAGCAGGGACCGAGCAACGGGAGCTCACCCCGTTGCGAGGATTCGAACCGCCGACCTTCTGATCGGCAAGTCCTAGGCTCTGTGGTTTAACCCACAGTGCCACCCGCGTCCCTCTAGATGCATAGAATCATAGAATTGTAAAGTTGGAAGGGACCCCAAGGGTCATTAGTCCAACTGCCTGCAATATAGGAGTCACAGCTAGTCCAGCATCCTGTTTTCACAGTGGCCAACCAGATGCCCAGGGGAAAGCTACATACAGGACCTGAGCGCCAGAGAGCTCTCCTCTGCCATGTTTTCCAGAAGCTGGCATTCAAAAACATTACTGCCTCTGACAGAAGCAGCAGGATTGGTAATCACTGATATCCTCTAAACCAGGTTGCAGCATTTGTGACATTTTAGTTTAGAAAAAAGGCAAATGAAAGATGGCATTATATAAGTTTATAAAATTTTGCATGGCATTGCGAAAGTGGATAGAGAAAAGTCTCCCCACCCCCCCAAAACCCCTCAAAAACATGCATTCATACTTGTGGGCATCCAGTGAAGCTGATTGTTGGAAGATTTGAGGCAGAAAAAAAGAAAGTATTTTGTCATGCACGGCATAGTTAAATTATGGAACTCAATCCCACAAAAAGAATGGTGGCTTCAAAAGAGGATTTGACAAATTTATGGAGTAGAGCGCTATGAATAGCCATGAGAGGCAACAATGTGTCTTGGTACCAGTTTCTCGAAACCACAGTAGGAAAAAGTGCTGTGGTGCTCACTGCTTGAGTGTTTTCTACAGGCATCTGGTCATCCACTGTGAGAACAGGATGCTGGGCTAGAAGGGCCAATGGCCTGATCCAGCAGGCTCTTCCTGTGTTCTTATGATTCAATTACTTCAATCTTATACAACCTGAACTGACTACCTAGTGATTGCTAGGCTTATTTCAAGGTGCCAGTGTTAGCCTTCAAAGTTCTAATTAGTTTAGGACCCATGTACCACCTCCTTCTTCATGTTCCTTCATGGATGCCTTGATCATCATCTGAAGCCTTTCTCTGGATACCTTAACTTTGTGAGACCCAGCTGATGGCAACAAAGGCTAATGCATTCTCTGTGGTGGCAGAGGTCCTGTGGAATGCCTCGCCAAGTAAGGCACTGTATGGTAAAGACATGACTGTTCAAAAGCACCTTTGACTGATTTGTTTAGTGCTTGGCTGTCCGGGAATTGTTACTGTGTTTTTTAAAAAATGAGCATTATGGTATTTGATTGGGGGATTGTTTTATTTTTAGAATAATGTTATTGTATTGTGGCTTGTTAGCTGCCTTCAGTGCTTTTGTTAGTAGGTGTGGGTATACGTTTTTAAAAATTAAATAAATCTATAAATAAATTCACCAAGGAATAAGTGCTTTTGTGAGCTGAAATAAAGATAGGTCTTTTGATCTACCTTAGCTTTGTGTTTTTGTTTCATTGTTATATTTGCTGGTATAGTTGTAAGCTTTCTGTTTTATTGTTCACATTCCTCCATTTTTATTATTCTATAGTGAACAGTCATTGTTCCCCTTTCATTTGTATTGTTTCATTTCCTTTGTTTGGCTATAGCATTTCAACATCTTTCTCCTTCACCACCATTCCTACCTGCATTTCGTCCCACATATTCCTTTCAACCCTCATGAATGCGATTCTCTTTCACTCAAATGAGTCATTTCACTGCTGCTTCTCAAGCAATCCTGCCTCTCGCTGTCAGTTCTCCCTTTTCTTTAAGCAAAAAGATACTGTCCTTAGACAAATCTCTCTTGTTAAAATCGAAGTCAGATTTCATTTTCACTCTCCACAAAAATATACCACAATAACCTAGCAATCAAATCCTCTTGACTAAATCCCTTCCAATCCACCCCAAACTATTATCAAATAATCCCCCAATGTCAAATCAAATGATCAGTTCTTAATGTCTTCCCGCATGTTGCTCTTCTCAGTCCGTCTCTTACAGAAATCCCTGTTCTGTTATTTGCTAGGCTGCTGGTGGTGTTTCCAAACAAATTAGTTCACAATTGGTTTCTTTAAGAAAGCATTTTACAGAATAATTCTCAAAATTATAACCCTTCAAATGGTGGAGACCACTAAAAGTTGGTGAATATTTGTGAATGATTATGATGCTTACCATCCATCCCTGTGGTTTTGCATGGTTTGTTGATGCTTACTGGTTTGCATACTGAAGCTTTCTCAACAGCTTCATACTTTTCTGAAGTACCCTTTTGAAGTGAAATCGCTTTGAAGCAATACAAGAAAATCTATGATAATTTAGATTTTTTATGGCACTTGTAATGACTATATTCATTAATTATAATGTTTATTTAAAGAAAAGATATAAGAAAATCTAGTATTTGAATTTGTAGGTGCTGAACTGAACAGATAAGTACTCAGTCTTATGTATACGCTGGATTAATTAATATTTACTACATTTTATCGTGTGTATGGGGTGTTAAGGAAAGGGTAGTACCTGTGGTGGGAGACATGTTGTGCTCTTTCTGGGGTAGTCTGTCCACCTTTGGTCCCCACCCTGCACTCAGTTCTCACCTGTGGCTCCTAGAAGCTGTCAGCATGTGACAGCAGCCTCACCTTGAACGTATTTGACTGGCTGACTAATCCAAGTGAGGGTAACCAATGGGTCTCAAACCCTCAATGAGTTAGAGACTTCCCCCAAATGACAGACAAGCTCTGGTGGATTGAGCAGACGAGACCAATAGTGAGTCCAATGGTCAAGAAGGCAGTTTCTGCCCATGCTGTAGAGGGAAGTGAGGGGCAGAAGGGGCTCATCAACCTGGGAAGGCAGCCCATCTAGGAGAAGGAAGACTCTGATCATAAACCTCAGTTGCCTTGCAGGATATATTCAGTAGAAGTCACGGCTAAGGAGTGACCCTACACAAATCCAGAGTGGAGTCCCTAAGACAGTTGGATGGTGTCTTGTCTGCCTCCTTCCGGCAACTCCCACAGCCTAGCTGGTGCCAAACGTATTGCTCTCTGCTTTCCTTTGGATCACATCAGCGACGCTGGCCGGGGTGAGTGGGTCCTGTCATCTGGGCAGCCCAGGACCTCCATACACACTGCCCAGGCATGCGCTCTCCCTCAGAGGCATACTTCATTGTCTTGCAAGACAGACAGATGTCAACAACAGCTGCATTTTCTAGGACAGCTGATGTTTTGAAATTAACTTGCATGCAACCTTTTCTTTTAGAAAAATGTGATTTCTATAAATTCTTAATATACATATAAATTTCTACAGTTTTATTTACATTCTTTTAGCTCAGTGTGTTGTAGCAACCAAACCAAGGCTTTGCTTAGTGTGGTAGTGGGATTGTGGTTTAAGTTATCTCCTCCTTACAAGGCAAACTGAATTTTGTTCAAAGTAAACAAAGTTGAGACGAGCCAAGTGCACCTGATGATGATGACGTTATTTATACCCTGCCTTTTTCCCTGACAGAACTCAAGGCAGCATATTCCTCCCCCTGGTTGAAGGCCCACTTAATTAGGTCTAGGAAAGGAGACAAGCTGTGGGTTCTCCAAAGACCCCAATAAATTTTGCTTTTTCATGAAGGGATATTTGATGTCATTAGAATAATTTTCCTCAAGAAAGAAATGTTATAAACCAATGAAAAGATATAAACTAACTTAGACAGTCACCCTCCTTGCTGAATGTCAGGTGCATGGCAAATGCTTCTTATTTAAGCAAGCAATTTAAGGTAGATTTCTGTTTTTATGATTAATTATTCTTCTCTGTATGTTTTCTGCATGATTTTTTTATGTACACTGTTTAGAAATTCTGAAGGTGTATGTAAATACCTTCAGTAAATAAAGTTCTCAGTGGGGATTATGAAACTCGTAGCCCAAGGCCCAAAGAATCTTGTTCCATCAGTTCCTGTGGAGTTCCCTCTGCTGACTTTCTCTGTTCCTCTGACTCAAAAGGATAAGTGGGGGGAGAGGTAGGAGAAGAAGGGATACCTATTCCGAGTGCCAGCAAGCCTTCTGTGAAATTTAGTACAGTACTTGTTAAAGATCAAGCCCATTTGGTGAACAGCTTTACACCCTAGCCACCTGTGCATTTTGCAGCACTGGAAAATAAGAGAAAACAGATCATGTGCTATTTTGTATTTGATTAATCTTAAAATATAGGGGTTGTTGATGGCTCAGAGAGAGTTTTTGCTTTGGTCTCGTGACAGGGCTTCTTTATTCAGAATACCGGCTTCAGAATCATACTTAGCTATTTTGTACATGAAGACAGTCTTCTGATATTTAAGATTCTAGATATGATGACCCGAAATATCCATGTATTAAGAGTCATCAGTTTGACTAATGGTAGACCATAACTACAGATCATCTTAAGCACCTCTTCAGAGCATCATTTTTCCAGCTCAGTTGATTTCTGACATATCTCACTTTATCAGTCACTGAAGTGGAAATTCCATCACTCTTCTATGTGTTTTGAATTTTTCTTGTGTTTATTTGTAATAGGTTTTATGGATGATTAGTTATGTGAATTGTGTCCTTTTTTTGTGGAACTGGCTAGTTCTTAATTCCCATGCCACCATGTAAAACTCCAGTTTTTATTTAAGCTTTTCATGTTAGCATAGTTGTATTGGTTTATTATTTGCCCTTTTTTATATGTGAAAATATAGTCTGTTGTTGAGAGAATGTTAATATTATATATATATATATATATATATATATATATAATATCCAGGAGGTTATTGCTTAATAATTAATAAATTCACAAAAGAATAAGCTTAAAAGACTAATAGTATGCAATATTATGTCTTCTTTTAAAAATAGACAATGCACTGTCTTGTATACTTCTGTTCCTAAGACTATTTTGACTTCTGATTACTTAATTTACCACTTTAAAGTTTTATAGATCTCTTCCTATATAAAGCAGGAAGACACTGGCAACAGAGCAGCATAAATACACACCACAAAGTTCAGTTCCAATATATTTTGCTCATTATTTGCTCAAATACATTTTGAAGTTGTCAATATTCATCTGTCAGTAATTTATCTGTATAAATTTACAGTATCTGCTTCTATTGCTTTTGAAAAAGATTTTCAATTTCAAAATGAGTGTTGGAAGTGATCAGTGGCTTAATACATTATTACCCAAGTGAGCAGAGACATGACATTTATCACTACATTTAGAACAGATTCCTGCAGTAGCAAAAAAATTCCATGAGCAGAACAGCCTGAAATAAGCAAGTTGCCTTGTGATGTGTTTATAGGCAAACTCTATATCAGTAAATAGAGCTGTAGAAAAAAAATAGACCGAGGTTTCTAAAGAGATCTGAAACTTTGTACTTATCCATTAATATAATTACTGGAGTTACCTTACCTTTTAAAGCTAGCTTGGTTGTGCTTGGGATTAGGAGCAGAGCAATCAGACTTCATCCTAATTTAGTATAATGGAAGTTTTAAGTATCTTTCAATATTTTGGGTGGCGAAAGTCCAGTGGTTGAATACTTACATATTCCTATATATTTACATATTCTTACTCCTGAGCAGGTCCATAGCTGGTCAGTGTCTAGGTAGGAGGCCCGATGGGAACCACACATACACCACCTTGCGTTCCATGATGGAAGAAACATGTGACATAAAAGTATAAAGAAATAAACATCATTTTATTATCTATTTTTTTAAAAAACAAAACAAAACACATTTTCAGTTATTGACCCATTTTGGCCCATTACTTTTTTATTATGCATTGTAAATTGAATATGCATGGAATTTTAATCTCTAAAATGACTCCACGTGTGCAGTCTCATCTTCTTGTTCTGTCACTGTGATTGCAGTTCCAGATATACGGTATGTGCAGAAGCCTGCTCCTAAGCATGTATAGTTCCCAGCTAGATATAGAAGTTCACACAGTTGATATAAAGATAGCTGTGTGTGTCTTTGTGTGTGTGTTAAAAAAAGAATTTAAAAAATGCTGAAGAAACATCCTCTGACACAGTATTCATGTGTATGAAATGGTCCCCTCAGATCATGACTATAGATGAAACATTTAATCTTCGGAAATATTATTCTGAATTAAGCATTTCATAGCGCATCATTTACCTGGCTATTTTAGTCACTGCTATTTTTCTATAAAAAGAGGTGCCGGAACTTTCCACAAACACCTCCCTTGTTCTCTCATACTGGCAATGGCGCCCACCAGAGAGGTGCCGGAACTGAGTTCCTATCAAGAGCTATCAATAATACCTATCAATAATATTTCCTAGATGGCTTACAATATAAAAAGAAACATCATACATTGTTTCAAAATACAGTTAAAACTACAAAGATCAATGAAAATAACTACCAAACAATTTATGTTGTGCTGTTATTTCATTAATTATGTAGAACCTGTTTAGTAATCTTTACACTTCTTTGCATGTGAGAGCAATAGATAGGAAAAATCTGTAATGAAGTATTTTAATGTTGTCATGTTTTTTTAAAAATGATTTAAATTGTTGAAGTCGTTAGTTATGCAATTTTGTTGGGGGGGTTTCACTTATCTTATGAAGATAGCCAAAGCATTTTGGTAACTCCCATTAGAACATGCTCCTCATGATAGAGATAAGAAAGAAAATGAAAACATACTAAAGTTTGACCAAAGTTTGTTGGCACTTAAATTCACTTACCTTTCAGGTACTTTTTGGCATAAAAAATGATCATAAAGTTATAACCTCAGTTCTAAAAGTTGCATGTTATTTGTCATTGGTTTGCTCTGTAGAGAAGCTACTTTGATTTCTTGATCGGAGAAAAAGGGCCTTCAATTTGAAGAAGTTCATAGTATGACAAGGTGAAAATGTCATGCAATAATGAGACAGCGTTGTGGTATTGAAAGTATTTTTTTAAAGCCAACAGTTTCAAGAAACTCCACACTAAAACGCCAGAAGCACATTTTATTTTTCTTGACCTCCTTTGCTGATTGACAGTCTCTAAGTTTCAACATTAAATACCCTTCTAAATTTAGCAGAAATTCATGCTTTGTAGTTCAACTCCTCTTTTGCAGCTTTCTAGAGGAGTGTTTGTACCGTAGTACACTGCAGAAAGCTTTTTACTATCAGACTGCCTGCCTTTCTAAATATATATTGGATGTTTGTCTTTCCACATGGAAAAGCACTCGGTTGGTTTTCTTTTCCAGGGGCAAATTTTCTACAGAGTAATTCTGTGAATTCTTAATTTACATACAGGTATACAGCGGTACCTCGGGTTAAGAACTTAATTCATTCTGGAGGTCCATTCCCACTGCCGCCCTGCCGCCGGAGCACGATTTCTGTTCTCATCCTGAAGCAAAGTTCTTAACCCGAGGTACTATTTCTGGGTTAGCGGAGTCTGTAACCTGAAGCGCCTGTAACCCGAGATACCCGAGGTACAGTACATGATTTAGGGACACGGTGGCGCTGTGGTCTAAACCACTGAGCCTAGGGCTTGCTGATCAGAAGGTCGATGGTTCAGATCCCCACAACGGGGTGAGCTCGTTTTTCAGTCCCAGCTCCTGCCCACCTAGCAGTTCGAAAACACGCCAAAGTGCAAGTAGATAAATAGGTACTGCTCCGGCGGGAAGGTAAACGGCATTTCCGTGCACTGCTCTGGTTCAACAGAAGTGGCTTAGTCATGCTGGCCACATAACCCAGAAGCTGTCTGCGGACAAACGCCGGCTCCCTCAGCCTATAGAGCGAGATGAGCGCACAACCCCAGAGCCGTCCATGACTGGGCCTAACGGTCAGGGGTCCCTTTACCTTTACCTTTATACATGATTTGCTTTTTGTCCTTCTGTCTGTCACACATTTGCCTCCCCCCCCCCCAAAAAAATTAGACATGTTAAGCAATGCTAGGAACATAATCAGCTTCTAATTTAAACCATATGAAACAGGATGGGTGGGGGCTCCAGACACCTTCTTATTTGTTTGGGAAGGAAAATTCCCAGATGCCACCCACTACTCTCATCATCCCCTACATTGTTTTGTAGGGGAAAGGAAGATATCTGAGAAGTGAAAACGTGTAATGGTCTGAAATGATTCTATTGATTGTAGCCTCCACATATCTCCCTTAAAAGGATTTTTAAAGGTATGGTTTCATACCTTCAGTTTCCTACTGCAAGATCACAATATGGGTAGCACTGGAAAAATGGATGGCAAGGGAAAAGAGCCTAGAATGGATGCATTTAGAAGCAGCAGTGAGCTTTGATGAGGAAGGAAGCTTATTGGAAACCGAGCTAGCTGAGCTGGGATGCTGAAACAATAATGGATGGAAGGAGCAGGAATACAAACCTTGTTTCTCAGAGAAGGATGACCACTTTCAACAATTAAATTCAGGACAAACATGGATACTGATGGTGAAAATATGGGAATAATATAGAAGTTGTATTAAAGATATTGGTGTTGGCAGGCTTTTCATCCCCTGGTATCAGTGCAGTTCCTTCTGGAGCAGTGCACATTTTCGATAAAAAGAAATATCATACATGTTCTATCAGAGTAGTACACTGATAAGCACTGGAAATACTTTTGTATTAATACATAGGAGTTGACATTCGGGCAAGAGGTCTACACCTTCCGACATGAAGAGAAAATGCTGCTTCTTACTAGTTTTGAAATTTAACAAAATTATTTTTGTGTAACAAAATTCTTAGAAGGGTATTTCGGTATTCACAATATGTATATATAAAACCTGAGATTCATACAGGAAAGCATTTCAGCCCTCTAGAATAGTTTTGATAAGACAAGATGATGAAAGACCTGTTCCTTTTAGAATTCTGAATCACAATATGATCGCAAATTAAATAAATGCTCCAAATCAGTTTAAGGGAGATGACTGATTAATTTGTTTGAAAGAAAATTCTCTGAAGGCAATAAGTGAGCGGAAAGAAAGGAATTTTAGATTTCTTTTGTTGGACAGGAAAGAAGCACAGCTTGATATTGCGTAGTGATGAATTCTGTATTTCAGTGTAATATTCTTTTGCATAGGAACTGGCACATTCCATTGCTCAAGCTTTGTATTTTAATTAAGTGGCATATTTCAAATATCTAATACTGAAAGGAGCACTGAGGAAAAAGATATCATTAGGTTCTGCCTCCTGAAGACAAAAGGTGGGTGGGAGAAATGGCATGTTACTACAAAAAATAGCAGCCCTGTTCATGAGCTACCATCAGGTATTTAAGTTCTCAGAGGTTTTTTTATGCCTCAAGGCAAAATAGTGGCACAGTCATTTGTGCAAAACCCATTTCATAAATTTTTAAATCTACAATAAATTATTATTGTGTCATAGAAATTGCTTTCTACCTGTTGAGTGAAAATTCACATAATTGCTTTCTCTGTTATATTCATATATGTTTCTGTGCATAGGTGCCAGCTCCTAGGGTCCAGGGCACTTTCAGCCCCCTCATTGTTTTTTGGGTGAGATCCCCCTATCAAATGTCGTGCAGTGGGTGCACACCTTGCTCAAGGCTTTCAAACACAATCTTCCCTGCATGAGGAAGTTTACAAAGGGCTGTTTGAAAGTGCTCTGCTTGCTTTCAAAGTTGCAACAAATCACTGTGATGCCAGGTGATTGACAGGTGGGCATTGCCACCCACCTGTCAACTTTGGCCTGCAAGGGGTAGTGAAGATAAAGTTCTGGTGTTCTGGCCAGAAAACATTTCCCACCCCTGATGTATTCGCTTGTTGGCATTAAGAGGGCATACCAGCAATTTGTGGTAGATTATACCCAGATAATACAAACCTATGTGTGTTTACTTGGAAACAAGTTGTACTTATTCAGTGGGAATAACTCCCTAGTTTAGGATTGTGGGTTTCATGCTGTAATTTTCTTTATTGGCCAAGATCTCTCAGCTAAGATATCAGTCATCCTGTTAAATAATTACCTTTTGTTGGTCTGTCTCAAACACAGTTCAATTACTGCTAAAAGTCAGCTTTATGTAGTAGTTTTGCTCCTGTTACTTACATACCTGATTATGCATGTATAGTATTATACAAATATATAAATTATATATTATCTGTTTAATCCTTTTACAGGTGGACTTAAATTGAATGTAGATCAGAATTTCAAATAATCTGGCCTGATGTGCATACAGAAGGAATGAAGCATGGATGTGAAAGAACGCAGACCTTATTGCTCCCTGACAAAGGGCAGAAGAGACAAAGAACGGCGTTACACAAATTCTTCAACAGAAAATGATGAGTGCAGAGTTCCTACACAGAAGTCCTACAGCTCAAGTGAAACTTTGAAAGCTTTTGATCATGATTCCTCCAGATTGCTGTATGGAAACCGGGTAAAAGACTTGGTCCACCGGGAGTCAGATGAGTATAGCAGACAAGGTAGGCATACTATTCTTAAGCAGTTAACAGATATATTTGTATACCAGTATGCAGAATTCATACTTTAGGTGATCCCTTAATGCCAGTCTTATAAATGGTTCAGGAATGTTTGAAAATTCTCTCACAATACTATTGCATTTGCTTTACACTCCTTTAACAAATGGCAGGGGATTTAGACATGATCATTACTTTAAAAAAATGCTCTGATTTAATCTCTAAGGTTTGCTGAGAATGTCCTCTTTCCTATGTATATTCCAAATCAAATACAACAAAGACATTTGTTGGAACATTTGTGAGATTCTTATGTTGTGGGTTAGAAGTACTGATGCAATGTACTCAGTCCCTGAAAGCAACAAGCAGCACGGGCTTCAGCCTTGGTTCCTTGCCAGCCCACACAGCTGGTAGGACAACTGCAGAACTATTTTGACTTGCCATATTGTTGTGGAGCTGTTCTAAGGAAACAAAGTTCCTGTCTTTTCCAGTTCATTTTTAACACTGCCACTTGTGAGGTTTAAGCACCTTTACAGGAACATATATATATATATATATATATATATATAGGTATAGGTAAAGGTAAAGGTACCCCTGCCCGTACGGGCCAGTCGTGTCCGACTCTAGGGTTGTGCGCTCATCTCACTTAAGAGGCCGGGAGCCAACGCTGTCCGCAGACACTTCCGGGTCACGTGGCCAGCGTGACGAAGCTGCTCTGGCGAGCCAGCACCAGCGCAGCACACGGAAACGCCGTTTACCTTCCCGGTACCTATTTATCTACTTGCACTTAGGGGTGCTTTTGAACTGCTAGGTGGGCAGGAGCTGGGACCGAAAGAGGGGAGCTCACCCCGCTGCGGGGATTCGAACCGCCGACCATACGATCGGCAAGTCCTAGGCACTGAGGTTTTACCCACAGCGCCACCCGCGCCATATATATATATATATATATATATATATATATATATGAATGAGCAAATGGGACTCGTCAACCTGTGAAGGTAGCCCATCTAGGAGAAGGAAAACTCTAATCCTAAACCTCTGCTGCCTTGTGGGATATCTTCGAGAGAAGGAAAGGCTAAGGAGTAAGCCATGCGCTATCCAGAGTGGAGTCCCTAAGATGGTTGGATAGTCCCTTGTAAGCCTCCTTCTGGCAACTCCTACATCCAAGCTGATGCCAAATATATTGCTCTGTTTTCCTTTGGAGCACATCAGCAAGGCCAAGGGGGTATCTTCTTGTCTGGGCAGCCCAGAGCCTCCATACACACTGCCCGGGCTTCCTTCCCAGGGAGGTCACTTGGGTACTGTTAGTGCAGCAGTTTGACTTTACCCCTAGAAGTACCTTCCATTGTCTCTTGAGACAGGTGGGTCCCAACAGCAGGAACATTGACAGGCTGTGAAAAAAAGCACCTTGCGACTGCTTCATTATTACAGAAGTACTTTCCTCAGAAGATTTACTGAAATATGAACTTCAACGTCTTTGGTTCAGGTTCTGTCATAAATCAGTATGGATAAACCAGGGCTAGGGAAGCTGTGGCAATACAGATGTAATTTGCTGACATACAGTTGAAATACTGAGTGATTTTGGTCTTATAAAGCAATGCATAACTAGACTTGGAAGACGGCTTCAACAGAACGTATGTAAAACTTGAAATTGTCATTCTTCAGGATATTCCTGGCCTTTAGATAAATGATTTTAGAGTCTAATTAGGATTGATGTGGCATTACCTGAGGGTACTTTCAGATGCTTCCATTGTAGCCTGGCTCTATCTGCAATACTGCAGTGCTGTTCACTTCAGGAGGCATATAAGCATGGCAAGTTCTAGTAAATTACCACCATTCCCTTGGATGGTGTTCAGCTAATCCACGTTATTTTCTGGTCAGCCAGAGGCAACTTGATCAGGACAGAGCAGAATGTCAGAACTGCTTTTGAAAAAGGACTTGCACCACTTCTCTCTATAATAAGGATAAGAATTAAATTTGTATAATTAAGCTTTCCTCTTCAAAGGATATACAGTCATACCTCGGGTTACAGATGCTTCAGGTTGCGTTTTTTTGGGTTACGGACCCGCCGAAACCTGGAAGTACCAGAATGGGTTACTTCCGGGTTTCGGCGGTCACACATGCGCAGAAGCGCTAAATTGCACTTTGTGCATGCACAGAAGCTCCAAATTGCAACCTGCTCACGCACAGATGCGCCGCTGCGGGTTGCAAACACTGCAGGTTGCAAACGTGCATCCCGCATGGATCACATTCGCAACCTGAGCATCCACTGTAAATATTGGAATTGCCTTGAATTATTTTACTGAATTATTGATTCATTAATTTTAAACTAATGTAAGAATATAAGGGCTCCTAGATTAGGCCAATGGACCACCTAGACCAGAATCCTCTTCTCACAGTGGCCAGCCAGATGCTTGTGGGAAACCAGCAAGCTGGATTCAAGCACAATAACACTCTCCCATCATTTAATTTCCAGCAACTAGTATTCAGAAGCACTGTAAATTCAGAAGCAATTATAAATAGTTGCATTTTATTTTTAAAGAAAATTTGTGAGCTACTGTTGTATATTAATTTTCAAGGTGGCATACAGTTGAAAGTACAAAACAATACATTAACAGTCAAGAAGTAAAATAATATAAAATTACTATGTTGTACAATTGTACTATGACTATTCTGCGCACCACTGAACCATTAAAGAAGCCTTAAACTAGTTGTTGAATATGCTAGAATGCCTGGACAAATTAAAAAATATATTTGCTGGCATCACAAAGAAATCAGAATGGGCTTCCAGGAAAGCTTTTTCTGGGCAGGGCATTCAAAATTAGAGACACCACGGCTGAAAATATGCTTTCTCTAACCACCAACCTGAAATGTTGGTGCGACTTAGTGAGGGTTTCCAAGAGTATAGAGTTTGGTCATGTTCATGTGGTGAAAGGGAATCTTTCAGACAGCTGGTGTAGTTTATTTATATGTTGTTTTTCCACGATTACCAATGTCTAAAGCATCTCACAATAAGCATTACAGTAATCAAAATGCAAAACAATATTTGAAAAACAAATAATTACAATTATATGAAAATCAGAATTAAGAGTAAAATATAAATAGCTAACTTTTGTTATTTGTAGTTGCTAGTGCTGTTTTTGCTGCTTTTTCAGTGGCCACAGAAGCCACAGCAGCCAGATTTTAAATAATTTCGTTATCTTCTCACCAGCTCATCTCCTCCAAAAGGGAAAAGCTGGGGAGGTGCAATGATGTTACCCCCCTCCCTGCCCAATGTATTCTGGTTTGGTGCTAAACTATGGAGAGCTCTATAGGTAACTGTGCAGCATTTTGAATTTTAACTGGAAACTATCATTGCTTTATAACAGCTGGTGATAGATGCTCTCTGTAGTTAGTCACAGTAAACTAGGTGCTACATTTGGTGGGAGCTGACCTTTCTGATAAATCTTCAAAGGCACCCTCCTATACAACACATTACATTGGTACAGTGTAGAGATAATTGGGGCATGGACAGCAGACCATACTATCTGTGTCTGGGAGAGGCTGCAGGAGGCACACCGATCTTTGCATAACTGGTGAAAAGTACAGCTTACCATGGATGACACTTGGGCAACCAGTGACAACACTGGATCTCTCAGCAGACGCCAACAATATGCAACCCCATCTAGCATTGTTCTTTATTCAAATAACCACCTACTAACTACCCTTTTATCTAGACTGAGCTTCAGTTTATTGACACTATACTATCCATTACTCATCCCAAAATTAAAGGAAATTAAAAAGGAAATTTGTATGCAGCGTGGATTGCTGTTTTGAGCAAGTTCAGAAAAACCATGTATCTATAGATCTTCTATTGCTTTTCTTAATCAGACCCATATGTGCATTTGTAGTGCTGGATTATAATGTGTGCTTAAATAATTAATAGGGGTATTAGTGTAATATGGTAGAGAGTACTTATTTTTTCTTACTGTACCATGTTCTTCACAAAAGTGTATAATTCCTTTAGCTACCAGTCAGCCAGTATACATGGGGTTTTGGTAGCTGAACTTGGAGTGAAATGGCAGTTCTAGGAGTATTATCTATAGTGGCATATGGGTCTATCCAGTTTATTTGTTGGTCTTTTAAAAGCATTTGGTCTGGCCTATTGGCTTCTTTTAATGCTTGCTGTTTTAGCAGCTGTGATTACTACTGGTAGCTTTGAGAAAGTTCAGATTACCCTTGGCATGCTTAGATAATGACAGGGTCAAGGTGCATATTTTAATAAACATAAAAGTATAAATCATTCTAGCATTTGAAGATTAACCTCTTTACATTGGGTCTTCTTCAGAAAGAGATTGCATTTGGTATATTGCAAAGAAACAAAGTACGCTGATATGGCAATAAGTAAATGTAATAATTTTTACGTTAATATACAATCAGTTGGAGCTGTTGCATTTAGGTCCTGCTTTTGGGCTTCCTGCCGGTTGGTCACCAGAAGAAATAGGCCTTTGGTCTGAGCCTGCAAGGCTCTTCTTCTATTCTAATTAAATACTTCTTTACATCACACAATGTAGTATGATTTTTTTTTAAAAAAATTTAAAGTATCCAAGGTGCCGCAGTACCTTGTCTGCCGGTCAAATAAAAGCTGAAGTAGGCAACTGATGAACTTCTGTTTGCATAGTATCTGATTCTGGGTGGAAATTTGGCACTATGATATCATTACTTAAAGCTCCTTTTTGTAGTGTATACGAGCTTGTTTATTTTTTTACAAAAAGTTTTAAAGATAGATGTGATGATGATAAAGAAATGTAAATTACTTTCTACTATCTAAGTGTGTAAATACAATGTTCTGCTATCAAGGATAAATTATGCAAATTGATTTGCATTAATGCAATTTTATTTTGCATATTTATGATAATTCCAATATTTGAATTTTCATAGAATTTACATTGAAGTTACAGGACAGCTAACTGCAAACCCAGTGCCATGTATTTGAAAACAAGCTTCCATTGCTGTATTTTACCTACCCTGTTCCAAATCATAATTTTAAAAAAAAAATCACTGAACTATAAGACTGTCTTTTTAAGGACTGCAAAAATCAAAAACATTAATCAGAACTTCAGTGTTTAATTAATGTGAATCCAAAGTTTATTACTTTTTAAATATTAGCTACTCAACATGAATCATCGGGAGAGCTATATGATTAATCTTATTCAGTTGCTATAAATGTCAACTGCAGCATGAAAAGATTTAAATTACCATGGTTTTCTTTCTTTTAAACTTTAAATGGCTGTATTTAAACACACCACTTAAACAAATCTGTCTTATCATTCTTACATACCCAATGTATATGTCCCACCTTCTTTTAAAGATTTACAGGCTGATCTCAACCACTACTTGAAAGCAAGCCCTTTTGAATTCCTACTTCCTTTGTAAGAACATTTAGGCTTACAGGCGTAAAGGCTTTTTGACTGTAAGGCTGAAGATTTGGCAAGAAACAGAAAAAAGAATAAAATGGAAAATAAAATTGTCTTCCGTTGGTTTAATTCAAAACCACAAAACGCCAGCCAAAGCAGAAGGGCCTTACTTTATGAAGATACTCAAATGCTGTGATGAGCAACTCTCCTGAGGAAGTTTCATAACTGTGGGACAGTCAGCAGCAATCTCTATATGTTGTTGAAACTTTCAAGAAAGCAACCTTTGTGAATTTTAGTGACAGTTATAAGGGTATGCCATTTGTCACTCTTTTTTTTGCTTGAAAGACCATGGAACACCAAAGCAATTCCCGAAATTCATGATCCTCCCCCCCCAACTGAAGCCAAACTTTTGTTCTAGTTTTGTGCCTTTTGGTGCTGCAAACCCTGCATTTTGTGCCACCTCGCAAAATTTACCCCTGGTAAATTCTCTACCAAATGCAGTTTCTGCAACAGTCTTAAAAGGCTTTAATCTAACTTTGAGGTAAAGAAAGGCATTAATAAAAGTAACTAGTTCTTAAAGCTTTCCCACCAGATAGATTGTGAATGTATTCATATCACCACTGCAACCTGGTTTGCCAAGCATTATGACCAAGGGAACTGGACTTACTATGACAGGTGTCTTCAAAAGCCCCAGGTTACAATGCCTGCCAGCCATCCTTGCCTTAGTCTTGTTAGGATACATTTTCAGTTGTCTTTTTCATAGCCATTCCTTGATGCCCTCAGATACTATGTAAAATAACAGAGACTCCATAATGTGCAGTGGTGTGTTTGATTCTGTTTATTGAAGGCTCACTACTACCCTTTGCAATCCTAACATTAACGTGTATAAACAGACCAAAGCAGGTTTATTTGATCTGAATTAAAGTCGTAAGGAAAACATGAACATGACTGAGATGAATTGGTGCTTTCTTTTAAACTTAAAAGTATGGGCTTTTTAGAACTGTGTAGCTAGTAGGATAACTCTGGTACCAACCAACTGACTGCTGTCACCTTCAGCCTGCATACCAACAAATTTCTTATTCCTGCTGTAAAGAGTTTACAAAATGGGGGGGGAAAGATAAAAGTGGGTTAGACTGCTTTTCATCTTCAAAGCGTTTTGGAAAAATAATCTAATTAATCCTCAGTACACCCCTGTGAGTTAGGCACCTAAGTATTTGAAAAAGAAACAGAGTTTGAGGTTTTGTTTCTAAGGGCAATTTTATAGGAGGCTTACATTGCTAAAGCAACTTCTGCAGTTATATTTTCCATATCTATATATCATACATCCTTCGGCTAGTGTTAGCACATGATAATCCTAGTTATCTGGCATCCAAGGCAGCATTTTTGCTGTTGCAGAAGATAGGAGAGGGCTTCCAGTTCTTTGGTACATGTTATGCTACTGCTGTATGAGGCAGCTCATGCTATAGTATAGAGGCAAGACTGAACAAAACAAGAGAAATAATCTCATCAGATGCCGCCAAGGAACCAAAGGTACTGAGACAGAAGCAGAAAGGAGGTAGCAACACAACGACCCTTAACAAGTTGGAGAACCGGGCCAAAGCTGACAAAATAAAGTTAAAACGTTAGGAGGGTTAAATTCAACAGTAAAAATTACGCTGAGAAAAAATGAAAAAGGGAAAAGATGGAGTAATTAGAATATGCAACAGTAAGGTAAAGGTAAAAGGACCCCTGACCATTAGGTCCAGTCGTGACCGACTCTGGGATTGCGGAGTTCATCTCGCTTTATTGGCCGAAGGAGCCGGCCTACAGCTTCCGGGTCATGTGGCCAGCATGACTAAGCCGCTTCTGACAAACCAGAGCAGCGCACGGAAACACCGTTTACCTTCCCGCCGGAGCGGTACCTATTTATCTACTTCCACGGGACGCGGGTGGCGCTGTGGTCTAAACCACAGAGCCTAGGACTTGCCGATCAGAAGGTCGGCGGTTTGAATCCCCGCGATGGGGTGAACTCCCGTTGCTCGGTCCCAGTTCCTGCCAACCAGTAACGGGTAAAAAACAGGAACCATGGAAGGGAGGAAGGGAAGCTGATGTCTGTAGAAGTGGGTTGAGTGGGAAAGGATTCTCTTAAGTACAAGGCTCATGGATAGGAAAGAAGGAGCAGTGTGGTGCCTAAGGCTACCATAATTGTAGAAGGAAATTCATTGGAAATAAATCATTTCATTGGGTTTAAAATGACTGATCATGCAGAAAAATCCAAGCTTTGCCCCGTTCACTTATAATGTATGGAAAACAGGATTGTAACAATAGATGATACAAGGAAGATCTATAGAAACAGTGGGTTCTAGGAGAGAATTTATTGCATATTGCTCCGATGGCTGGCTGACAGAACAGTATTTTAGTTTTATGAGTAATCTACATAAATTAGAGAAGCCTAACACACCGCAAACAGAGGATTCCAGGGGACTTGGTGCCTCACATGCACGCGCGCACACACACAAACACACACACCAGTCAGGGATATTCACTCTCAATTAGAAAGGGGTTTTTTTTTAGAGCTGTGGAGACAGCATTTTCAAGGCTAAGCATACATGAGACAAAATGTGAGTTACTATTTTGCAACTAACACCTTGTTCAGCAACTGGCAGACTTCCCTAACTCATTTTCTTTATTTCTAAGATGGGAGCTTTTCATATAGTATGAAGATACCAGAGAGTCTTAATCAGCTAATGTTTGTAAAGTGCTATGAGCTTTTTGGGTTGATGGTGTTATCATTGTAAGTGCTAAGCATTATTATCAACGTGATTACATCCGAAGGTGATAGTGGACTGGTGCCAATGGTCTTGGCTTCATCTTTCCTATTTTTAATTTCACTCTTTTGCCAACATATTTAGATTCAGAGTTTTGCATGTTTCATTCCTTTCATAGTAATCGTGTTAGGCCAGAAGACTATTCGTGTAATGATTAACATTGGTCTGCCCACATTCATGTCACAAGCTTTTTTCTTAGTAGTTTTCTTTTTAGCAAGTGTCAGAAACTAAAGGCAGAGTCTCGTGACTATGATTCAAGGTGACTTTTCTTTAAGGTGTGTATAAGAAAAATAGGTGAATCCATACTTATTTACGTCAGCATATCAGTATTTATAATAACTTCAGTGTGTTCTAGAGCAGCCAAAGTATGAACAAAAGAGATGGCAGCTCTGGCCCATTCTGCATACGAAGGCCACCTCAAAGGGCCACCTCAGTCTCCCTATAGTTCCTTTCCAGGACCATGGCTTTATAAGTTGCCCTGAGATGTCAGCTGAAATTGAATTTAAGACACTCTTCTTTTAGTGATGAAAAATCATTTGGATAGCCACTTCAAAACATCCTGGTGGATATCAAAATAAGGGAAATACACTCACCTCACATCTCAGGAAGGTTAAAATAGGGTTAATCTCATGACTTCATACTTGCCACAGCATACATTTATTATTACTATTATTACTATTATTATTACTATTATTATTACTATTATTATTACTATTATTATATTCATGTACTGCCCTTCATCTGATGATCATAGGGCAATTAACAACATCAACATATAAACCTGGTTGGCATCCATCTGTCTCAGGAGACAACAGAGGAGTGTGCCTTGGGGGTGAAGTCAAACTTTTGGAGAGTTACAGTGCCTGCTGTGGCTGTACAGACCGATACGGGAAAGACATGTTTTGTTACATCTGGGGTAGATGAATGTATCCAGTTGTGCTGTTGCATTCTCCCAGTGGTCATTCCTCGTCTGGTCACTGCTGTGAATACACAACCTGTCTGTCTCCGGCCACTGCGGTTGTCTGCAAGGGATTCCCACATGGTGGAGTTGATGTTGCCAGCCTTCATGCCTCATTTGCAGGCATCTTTGAGAATACAAAATACATAATAAAATAAAAACAAAAACAAACCAATAACTGCCCTCCCACAAACACATTTAAAAGGACATAGAATGTTAATCAGCTAAAGGCCTGGTTATAGAGAAACTTTTTTGCCTGGTGTCTAAACATATGTAATGAAGGTGCCGGGTGAGCCTCCCCGGAGCGAACATTCCACAAATGAGGACCACTGCAGAAAAGGCCCATTCTCATGTTGCCACCTTCTGTACCTCTCATGGAGGCACACAAAGAAAGGTCTTAAGTGATTAATGCAGGGTTGTCCATATGAATTGTTCATGGGAAGAACATAGTGTTATTTTGCAAATGGGGAGGAGAAAATGGGTTCAGCACCAAAACCCATTTTAGCACCAAAATGGTGGTGCTAAAATTAAAGCCTGTTGACATTAATCTTTATCAAAGTGTGACCAGTCCTGAATCTAGAGTTTGTTTGGTCCTTTGGTTATGAACTTTTAGCAGGTTCTTCTATAGCTGGACTCCCTGATTTGACACCTATGGGGTATCACAGCATCCTCAGAACTCTTTCACCTGTTAACGGTCCCAGCTACTCCTCTTTTTTGAAAAGAGTTTTGGTTATTTTTTGCCAATTGGGGTTTGGTTAGGGGGGGGTACTTATTTCTTTTTTACAAAATGTGTTGTGTTTGGGGGTGTATATTGTTGTTTTGGCTGTTTTGAGTGGGGGTTCTGAGCATTGTTGGCTTTTCTTCTGTCAAATAGGTATTGTTTTGCTGCTCAGAACAGTTCCTTTGATTTCCAAAATGGTGGGGTATCCCTGCCCTGTAGCTATTCCAGCCAGACCCCTCCCCCACCCCCGGTGGTAATATTTACCCACAGTGACCGGCAGTGGCATCAACTTGTGGGGAAGGTTGTGGGGGCTGACATGCATGTGATATCACATCAGGACATCGGAGGAGCCAGGGAACGGAGCTGAACCTGGCATCAGTGTGGCTTCCATGGCTAGCAGCTCCTTCTCCTGCTGCCGGTGCCGACCAAAGGTTATTCTCCCTTCCTTCCTGTAATGGTTCTAGGGGTTGCTCATGCGTAAGCAGGTACCTATCTCCCCGGCTGGGTGCAAACACCTGGCTGGGTTGCCAAAGTGAACCTTTTTCTGTCCGGACAGCCACTCACCCGTGGCTGACTCAATCGCTGGCAGAATCCGTGAGTGGGCGTTTTTTAAACTTCTTCCAGCAAAGAAGTTCTTTGACGCCTAGTTTCCGCCTACCCTCTCTGCGCGGAAGCCTTCTGCGCAGGGAGGGCGTGGGCAACGGAGGACCCCTACTCTCCCCACTGGTCCCAGGCAAGGAGTCATGAGACTGCCTCGCCACTTCCCCCAGCTGCCCCCCTTCTCCACTGGTGCTACACTGATTCTCTTCCCCAGAAGATGGGCTGCTCCTCCCGATCCCTGGACGCTCTCTGGAATCCCTCTGGCTTTTGCTCTCCCCCTCCAGTACTGATGGCAGTTCCCTGACAGTTCCCCTCCATGGCAGGAGGAGAAAGAGCCAGCCGCTGAAACTGTGCCCAGCTCGGCTCTGTGCTTGGCCCTGATATTATTTTTTAACATTGGACGGGGAGCCAGTGTGGTGTAGTGGTTAAGAGCGGTAGACTCGTAATCTGGTGAACCAGGTTCGCGTCTCCGCTCCTCCACATGCAGCTGCTGGGTGACCTTGGGCTTGTCACACTTCTCTAAAGTCTCTCAGCCCCACTCACCTCACAGAGTGTTTGTTGTACAGGAGGAAGGGAAAGGAGAATGTTAGCCGCTTTGAGACTCCTTTGGGTAGTGATAAAGCGGGATATCAAATCCAAACTCTTCTTCTTCTTCATTGAAATCTACATGTCCCAGCAAGAGCAGACCACAGTGATTTTCTCACATTAAGATATATCTTCAGGGTTTACTTCCTAAGACTACAATTTCTCCGTTCTTAGTTTAAGCTGTGATACTGAGTTAAGTCTGTGCAATAAATCTGGAAGCTCTTTGCACTTCACTCTCCTAGGTATATTCAAATGTATACATTCTTGGTTCTAAACTTAAGAGTATTGGACAATGGCTACATTGTGCTCATGATGTGTACCTATCAGTGATTGTGTAGAGAATGTCAACCTTTACCCAAACTTTGATAGGTGACTAGTGTGATTCTTATTTAAACAGTTGCTTGTTTACTGATTCATCCTTCCTAATAGCCTTCACACAATTACTCACCAGTATGGCTATTTACTGCTGTGACAGTTGCCTTTCCTTGCTCAATGCATTTTTTTTCTGTTATTTATTCACATCTCAATGATAAGTACTATTTGATTTGTAGCTAATTGCAGCAACTGTTTTTCAGTATTTATGAGTGTCGTAGTCAGAATCCATTTACAATTCTGACCGGGATAAAACTGATTGCCACAACTGATATGACCACAGCAATAAGGAATTAACTGGCACACTTGAAAGCTGTCAAGATCTGGGGGCATTAACTCCTTTTGCATTTCATGAACCATTCATTCTGCTGTTGCTTGTTCCTGTTCAGAATATTTTCCTTCTTCTTCTGCATTTTTTAAAATTTACATTCACATTTAAGAGCCTCATAACAACTAGGAAAAGCACTAGAAAGCTAGCCAGAAAATAGCTTTTGAAAAAGTTGTTGTTTATGGTCCACTTTTCTGTTTAAAACAAAATCACCAGCTTCCAAAAATGGAAATAAATGATATGCAATGATAATAAAGTAACAATAAAAGCAGACAAACCCCTGAATTAAAAGAATGAACAGCAAATTGTTGCACTAAGATCAAACATTAAAAGCATGTTAGAATAACAGGCCTTCAGTAGACACTTGAAAAGTAAGAAAAGAGTCTTGGCAGATCTCTATGAATCGTGTATCTCACAATCTTAATACTACCACTGAAAAAGCCATGTCTTGGGTACCCTACAACCATATAATATCTTTACTATTGCAAGACTACTTTATGTCAGAGCTTGTAAAAATACTCACAAACCAACTAAATGAGAGCTTGTTATAAAACTTTGGGAAGTCTTTTAACAAGTTATGTAAAAAGAGAAATTAAAATATCAGATGTAGATTATTTACTTTTCTAAGTTATGTAAACAATTTTGATAGAATACACATTTGAGTGCATGTTTGTTAAAATATAGTATTATAACTGTAATTTTAAAGGGAGATACACATAGCCTACAATTTTAGCAGTGTGGTGATGTTGCTCCTAGGATTCATAATATAGAACATCTGAAAAAAATAGCTGGAATGAGCATGCCAGTAGTCTGTGTATCACAAATACATGTGAGGATTTGAGGTAATAAAAGTAAGCTTAAAATATAGCTTTTACTAAACCAATAACTTTTAAATGCCACATTTTAAATGCTCTTAAATGTCTCAAGTTGATTAAACCTGATTTATTTACATAACTATTAATAGTCAGTTTTGTGTCTATTCCGTTCCTCCAAAACAGAATACAGTGATCCCTATTCTCTGAAAACCAGATCGAATTTGTAAAATATGTCTTATTTGACTAAGCCACCAAACCAAACATTGAAAGTAGAGAAACATCTGTGTAATAATCATGTTGCTAGATTCTTGCATGATCTTTTTCAGGAAAGGCAATGCATTTATTTGCTTTCAGGCATTCAGCTAAAGCAGGAAGAGTTAATAAAGATCAACTAACTAAGCCCTTATTCTAATTTAATGAATGTTTTATTCTTAAGGGAAACATACTTTTCTTATAATGACAGGTGACATCTGAATGGAAAAATACCCTGTTGTTTAGGGCTTTATCTAGGACAGAAAGAGATAATCCTGACACATACTTGTTATTGCTTTTGCACTTTCATAAAGTAAAAAGGGTTGTCAGTTAGAGCTAATCCTATATGCTGAACCAGCTCTTCTTCATTTACAGGCCATTCTATATTTCTTTTCTACCTTAGAGAACTCCTGATGTGCTTAAGTAGTTGACAAAGAAGAGCTAAGACCAGAGAATGTAAGGGTCACTGCAGATTGCTAGAGATCAAAGGATATAGTTGACTATAGCTCATGTAGCGCTTAACAAAAGACCTTGGGATATACCTGGGAAAAAATGTGTAGTTAGTGTGTTTATTTTAAGGATTCTGTTTTTTTAACAAACAAAAAACAAAAAGATTCTCATGTTTTGTTATCTTTTTCTTTCCTAATTAGGACAGAATTTTACCCTAAGGCAGTTAGGAGTATGTGAACCAGCAACTCGAAGAGGACTGGCATTTTGTGCTGAAATGGGGCTCCCCCACAGAGGTTACTCTATCAGTGCAGGGTCAGATGCTGATACTGAAAATGAAGGAGTGATGTCTCCAGAGCATGCCATGAGACTTTGGGGCAGGGGGGTCAAATCAGGCCGCAGTTCCTGTCTCTCAAGCCGTTCCAACTCAGCCCTCACTTTAACTGATACTGAGCATGAAAACAAGTCTGACAGTGAGAATGGTAAGTCTTTCTGTGTGTAATATGAAAAACTATTTCATGATTTGTATTTATGTATTCTTTAAGCATGAGCATACTTTCTGAACAACTTTTATAACAGTTTTCTAGGAAAAGCCAGTGTCCAGTATTGATGACTGGATGCAATATTTTACAAATATATAATTTGTACAATATTTTATCAACCATTTGGAAAAAAAATCTGAGAATGAATGAGTACACAAAATAGTTTATTAAGAAAGTTTGAGTACTAAAGAACAAATTTGATTGTGCTTTAAAAATCAGTTTGATACAAGCAGTTGAAATTGTGATAAAATGGAAAGAATGTCCTTTGGAGACTAGATTGTTGTGTAGTTAAAAGCTGACAAACATCTAAACAGAACTTCTTAGGAAATTGGAAATGGTCTTTCTGTATAATTCCCCCGTTCCCCTGGTTAATTCTGGATCAGCAATATACTGTCCAAAGGCCCCAATGCAGCCTCTGAAGTATTATGCATACTTTTGTTTCAGTGAAGCAATTCCTCAGTTCAGTGGTAGCAAACATGCTTTGTACAATACTAGGCCAGATAGCCCAATGGTCTGACAACATACGACAGCTTCAGAAGATGTGTTGATAGGGTTTTGCTCAAGGGAACTTGAACCCTAGTTTTGGCAACTTATAGGCATTTGATCCTTGGGTGAAACAAGCTTTAATCCACATGTCTGCATCATAAGAAACAAAATAACACTTTCACTAATATAAATTCATGTTTAGACATATTCCTGAGTCTCTGACAGCAGCATGGGCAGGCGAAAATGAAGCAACTGTAGCTTTTATTAGCAAAGAGATTAAATAGTGGGAAAAGCTTAACCTCCTACATTTCTCTTTTCAGTCTTCTTATTAAAGACAAATGATCACGGCCAGTAACAAAAATTGGAAATTCTAATCCCAAACCACCTACTTCAGTGAAACTAACAATATCACTGATCAAGAATGTAGCCACTGAAAGAGGCTAAGATCAGCTAAAATTGAGGACATGGACTATTCAGAATAAATGTGCAGCCTGCTCATATCCTGGAATGTAATTATTGTGACACAAGTGGAATATTTCACTACACAACTAATGTAGCAGTCTTTCGTGAAACAAGAATGACAGAGATTAAGTAACCAAGTTTACGGCTGTTTTTGATTTAGATTAGAGATTGGGTATGGGCACTTGTGCTAGGGCAAGAAAATGACATTTCCCCCCAGTCTTGGTAGTCCCTTATGCAGGCCCTACTGCCTACCTTAAATGAAGCTTAAAATAAGAGGATAAAGCTCTTAGGGTCAGAAGTAAGGGGCCAATTAAAAGGAAGCTAGCCTTATTTTATTTTTTCCAATATTGTACTTTCTGAATCTACAGAAAGATTTTAGAAAGGCCTGCTTAATTTGTTTTCCATTTAAAGTTCCACGTGTCTAATGGAATCTTCCACAGTTGTGGTGATTGTATGTATAATAAGATTGTGTGCAACAAATATGTGGATTATATGTGGCTTCAAAATCAGATTGTTACCAAGGTTGCACGCCACCCACAATCTCTGCCAATTGGTAGCAAGATTAATCTAAGGGGTTCCAGGCCTGGGGTCATGTTTCGGTTGGGAATCAAGATGCAGTGGAGAGTGTCATCTTTAAGAAATACGGTTTATTAATACATACTTACAACCTGGGTGCGGATGGAGGGAGTGCCTAGCTTGCAGCATTCGCATCTCAAGAGGAGCTTGTTCTTCACAGCAGCTCAGCACTGCATTCAGAGGCTTTCTAAACGCCAACTCTGTGCCTCTGCCCCAGCTTGTTTCCAGCCAGTCCTAATGTTGTCTGCCCTTCCACCCTCTGCATGGAGTTCTCCCACTTCTTGCTTCTCCTTTCCAGAAACTCCTTGCCAAGCAATTCCCACCCTTTTGTATGCTTCCCCTTGTGGCTTTGGCATCCACTGTTGGCACAGACCCAAGGATTTCCCTGTTATGGGCCATCAACACCTTTTCTCATGCTTAACAACTTCTATCCCAATGAGGCCCTGGCCTGGAAAGAGAGCTTAGCTTGTATTTTTCCACAGGCCTCTTCCCTTCAACATTCCAAAAATCAGCTGAATTCTGTTCCTTTTAAAAATTTCTAACATTCACTACCTCTGGCAGGTGGGATTGCAAGAGTTCCCCCCACCACACACACCTTTCTGCTCCCATTTATTTATTTATTTTAAATTGTCCACTGCGTAAAGCTGAATGTGCATAAGTTAAATGTGTATGTTGTAGGTCTACTTTAGTACATATTCCCTGAGTAAGTATGCATCACCTTACTTGATGTATTATTGCAAACATTGACCACCGAGATTGCATATCTGTGATTTTTTTAATAGATGTTTATTTACATAAATAGTAGAACAGATCTCTACTAATTTTATAGAATTGAAGTTTGGAATTTCTTTTTTATCTTAATGCATAGCAAATCATGAATAAATTAAGGAAACAGTATTTAGCATTAATCAGATCATGAAATAGACTGTCTGATGTTTTGATACCAATTTCAAAGAAGAGTTTAGATACATAAATCCTTAATTTTGTTTGTTGATCAGGAGGCAAATAGTCCAGCAGAAGAAACTATTAGAGCTGCTTTGAGGCAAATAAAACTTTTCTAGCTCCAGTATCTCATCTGGGTTAAAAACAGTTAGAATATGCAGTTATGAGTAATGCTAAGAGAGATGTAAAGCAGATCGTTATGTATGCTTACCTTATTTGAAATTGCACTGCAATTAATGTTGCAAAGGCTGCCTAAGAGTCAGATCAACAAATTTACATGATAGTCCAGAATTTGATTTGCTGTAGTATGTTCATGTTCACTATAAAATCTAAATATGGCCAAGTTTAAGAGGTGTTTTTGATTTAAATTAGGATTGATAAAAAACGTCCAAATGTCAAGAAAACAGGAAATGTGTCACCTTTGTCTTAGGTTGCTCAAAGGTTAGTTTCCCACATCTATGTGCAAAAGGTAGTTAAATCTCTTATGAAACACATGGTTCTTATATGGGCTGCTGGCTCTTCTTCCATGTGCTGTGCTCCATAAATATTCCTGTTCTTAAGGTAAGTTGCATATGCATTAATAAGCGCACCAGCCCTCTTGTAAAATAACTTTGTTTACAGTGTTTCCCATGTAAAACTCAAAGTTATTAAGGTTTCTGTAAAGACTGCCAGAAAACTGCTACCTGGAAGTTTGTACTTGTAGCCATAGACCAGCAAGACCATGGGCTCATCCACACTTCTGGTGGCTAGAAAGCACAGATCTGAGTAGTTTAGATTTGAGTCTGAGCAGTTTTGCCTTTGCTCCACTTTCCCCCAGAAAACTCACTCTTTAGCATTCTGGAGAAAACCCAATTGATGTTTGCTCCAATTCAGCAGTTTACTGTGGGTTTTCCCTGGGGAAAGCAACAGGGCAAATGGAAATGTGAATGAGCACCAATCCTTCAATTTTAGGAATCAGATCATATTTCACATGGCCCCAAGAAAGGCATTGCCAACTGAGGAGCTTATTCTTGGCCCTGTGTTCTAACATGACAGCGGTCTTGACATGCATGTAATAAAGGACAATGAAACTTGCCAAGAGAGGAAGCCAGTGCAGTTTGCACCTGAGGTTTTACTTCTGTTTATAGCATTAGGGCATCCTTCTTCTAATGCAGAGAAACCCAGGCGGGCGGGCGGGGGGGGGGCAGAAATAAATTGGTTCTCTTTGCTGCCCCCCCCCCCCCGGTCCTGATCACTTGTAATACTAAATAATGGTATAGTACTAGGCAAACAAGCCTCTGTGCCAGGCATTCTGGCTATTTTAGTATGGCAGCATCATAATGAAACTGATCACAGGCTATTTTAAACCGGGAGCCCTACTTCTATCTAATGCTAACCCAAACATATTTTAAGGTGATGCTAAACTTGCAAGAAGTCCCTCCTGCCACAGAAGAGTAACAGAGTGTGGGTGCATGAACATATTTCAGTATAGCACATTGAGGCAGATTGGCAAAGTATAAAACCGTTGTTTAGTGTTATGAGCAAACACAGTAAAGTATTTAACCCCAAACTTGAGTCTCTTTTACACGTGGGGTACCAGCCTGAGCTGGACAAAATGACAACAGATGCTTCTCTTGTGCATCTATAAACAAGACTGCTCTCTGGAATGGAGTTTCATTATATCCTATTCATCTTGAACAACTTAAGCTATCATTTCATTTTATGATATAGAAGAGTTCTTATTAACAGAACCTTACCCTAGTCACTGGCCTATTCTGGTCAATATCCTCCTCAAGGAAATTTGCCACAAGGATTTGCTCCGTTCATGCATGTCTTCTTTTCTGTTGCAAACTATGACTTCCTGCTTAATATTACAGTGCCAATGGTAGGTTGAACATAGGCTAGTAGACCTGATTTCTGATAAAATAAGTTAGTTTATGAGTATGCAACTTAAATTTCCTTCATCGTTCTCAAGGGGCATTAAAAGGCTTGTGGCGAAGTAGTAAAGATTATATCTGGCACAAAACCAAATCTCTGTCTTAAAGAGTCATCTTCACATACATTGGAATGTATGTCTCAGCTCCGTAAGTCTAAAAATGCAAACTATAGAAACAATTTGGCATGGAATTTGCATCCACAATCATATTTATGTGTTGTCAATTCTGTTGTTGCAATGAAGAGCAAGTGCAAATTCAGTGTTGTGTTCCACTGTCACTAAGGTCACTAACTAATGCTCGTTTTTACTGAATTTTAAATTTAGCAGTTTTACTTGTGTAATGCAGCACTGTGCAGTTGTTAATAACTTGGTTTCACTTGCACTTCCTCCAGAGTGTTTTTCTCAGCTTCTAGCTATAGATAATACCAAAGCAGTTAATCAAAGATGGTGTTATAATACTCAAAATACCCATCCCATTAATATATAATGTAAACAGAACAGAACAGTTTATACAACAGAACAAGTAATTATTTGATGACATCATTTTTGTAATTAGGGCCTTAGCAATGCACCTTTCTCTTACACTCCAGTAATGCCAAAATAATTCTTTCATAATATTAGAAGTGTTTAAGGCTTTATTTGAAAACAATACTCCAAAATGGGTGGATTTTAACATTTACTGGCTGCATACTTTATTCTCAGCAACATCCTCCTTGTAAACATTTTAATTTGTTCCTCTAAGCAGTTAGGGAATATTTCACAATCTCAGGTTATTGCAGAATCAATAGTACCTTACAAAGTTAGGTTACTTTCCTTTAAAAGGCAGGATTTTTACTATAATTCCCTGTGTAACTTGTAAATATATTTTACCCCAGATTGATTATAACCCTTATAAATAGATTAGGTTAGTTTTGTTCCAAGAATTGTGTTGGAATGATGCTGGTAGTTCCATTGCACTTTTCCAAAAGCATATGGGAGCAAAGAAGGGACTGACAAAAGGTAATAACAGTTAGTGAACAGTGTGATCCTAGAATGAATAAGAGAGTGTGTTGGGAATTTTTTGATGAAAGGCTTGAGCAGCATGTAGTATAGACAAAGAAATTGGGGAGGAGGCGAGAGAGAATGCTCATATCCTTATGTAATACTAAAGCAAACCATGGCTTAGCACAAACAAGCAAATGTGTTTCTGGGAAGGAGATTGCAGCCATTTTCAGGTAACCATGGCTGTAGCTGAAGTGGGCTAGAGTCTGTTTGCTACTGCACTATAATAATAATAATTTATTATTTATACTCCACCCATCTCACTGACTTGCCCCAGCCGCTCTAAGCGGCTTCCAACATAATAAAAACACAGTGAGCTAAGCCATAGTCTGCCTTAACATATCATCCAAACCTGAGTTCTTAGTTTAGCTCACTTCAGACAAACCATGGGTACAACTTGTGTTTTCTCTGACGAGAGCTAAAACCATGAGTGTGGTCTGGTTTTAGACGACATGCTAAGCCAATCCTGGTTTAGCTCAGCACAGTCGCAAAATGATCTAGGAGGAGAAAGCAACTGTGATTTCCTTTCTTGGAATTTGCATGATCTCTTCTTGAGAAGCCCACACGTTTGATTGCACTAGACCAAAGTTTGACTTAACATTACATGTGAACTTTGTATTGAGCAGCCAGCCATTTCTTGCCAGCAAAATATTTTCATAGTTCTTTGAAATACATTGTCATGAGACAATCCAATGGTGTGAACCAGTAATAGCAGTAGTTGTAATACTGTATTTACAAGCATAGCACATGGAGCCATGTAAAACCATCCTGTTTCATTACGTAGTTGATAACTTTTTGAGTTCTGCCTCTATTTTGTGTTTCAGAAAATCAAAATCCATGGGCTACTTACAAAACTCGCAGAGACTTTGACACACAACACTATAGTGGCAGCCACTGCAGAAAACAGATGTGCTTAAATACCTTGTTCACATACTTACTTGGGCAGTAATGGTCTGTATATTATGAAGTAACAGGCACATCCTCCTCTCTTCACCACATCATAACATAACATGCGGCATGAGCACTCTATATGGAGGGGTGAAAGCCTGATTCCCCCACCCGCTTTTTTAAGTGAAATAACTATATGGATTTGGCAGCCATATGTGGAGTCAAATGCCCATGCCATATGTGATGTGATGTATGTAACTAAATATATTGGTGAGCACCTGCTCATTTACTCTGTGAAGGCCATTGCCACCTGGGTAGGTATCTGAACCGGGCTTAGGCTATTGCAGCTTAGTGAAAGGGTTTTTTTTATTCCTTGGTTGTTTGGGAGGGTTGAATTGTCTACACATCATCACTGTACTAACACTACCTGCTTCCTATGCAGTTTTTGTACATTAATTCAAATATGATTCTTTGTGTAACAACTAAACTAGCTCAGAATTGAATCTATTACTTATTTATGAGGTGTTTTGTAATGTCAGTGTTATTTCTGGAATGCATATGTGTGGATACTGTTTTATATTTAGGTTTTGTACAATGTGCTGCAAGATGACAAAATGCCAAAGGTAATCTTCTGGCATTTACTGATTCAAAATCAAACTGCTGCCTTGCAGAAAATAGCAAAGACACTAATTGAATTGCTTATAAGCGCTTTTAACAGCAAAAATAATTTAAGATTGAAATATATGTATAACACATTTTATGCAAGACGATGCTTACAGAGAATTCTTTAAAATGCTTTAGCCTGGAAAAGGATTGCATGTTATATATTGAAGAAAACAGGGGCTATGGGACTATTGCTTTGAAAGTTATTTTAATATGAGCATTTACATTTAGATTCATTCTAAAAGCAATCTTATGATGTTTCTAGAAAATCTTTTGCCTATTTTTCTTCTACTTTTGGATATGCTACAAATATAGTTTCACTGGATAAAATGTTTTTTCCTTGTGTACTTGAGTAAAGAAATCTTAGCACAATATCATTTCTTTGTAAATTGCAAATATTCTTCTAATTTTTTAGATTGCAATGAAAGCAGTGCATGCTGTGTGCATATCAGAATTGATGATGTGTGCTGTTTTGATTTTGAATGTGTTTTTGATGTCCTTGAAAAATCACAGTGGTAGCAGTGAAATTGTTTTAATTAATGAATCGGAGAGCAACAAATCTGCTGACTCAAGCTTATTGATGTAATTATCACTGGGACAGAAAGGATGCAAAATCTGGCAGGAGTGTTAAACTTCGGTTTGTTGTCATCTGAGAAACAGTAAAGTATCAGGGTGTATTTCATATGCGGTCTTCTAAAAGAATGTTTTTATTTCCTTACAAAATTATGTTGACATGATCACCATAATATTTTTCCATATACAGCTTCTTACATATCAATACAAATATGGTAACGATTGAAAGTCAATTCATTTTGTTTTCTGTTATACAAGTGAATAATAACATAAAGATGCCTTCTCCCATTTATTATGAAGTAATCCCTTTTTATTTAGATCACATTACCCTGGGTAAAATAGTTTGTTGATTTTTAGCATTAATCATCGTTCCTTCTTGTGGAGCCCAGCAGGTATAAAGGAACATGCCGGAAGTACCTTTAATGCCTTGTTAGACATTGCAGCTATGCTTTGCCTTGTCAGTAGGGCTGTACAGCCAGTATTCTGTCCCTCCCACAAGATTGCTGGCATCCATCTGTCTCAAGAGACAATGGAAGAGTGTGCCTTCGGGGGTAAAGTAAAACTGTTGGAGAGTTACACCACCTGCTATGGCTGTAGAGACCAGTACAGGAGAGACATAATTTATTGTAGCTGGGTTAGGTTACACATTAAAGGTAAAGGGACCCCTGACCATTAGGTCCTGACACAGACGACTCTGGGGTTGCGGCACTCATCTCGCTTTATTGGCCAAGGGAGCCGGCGTTTGTCCACAGACAGCTTCCGGGTCATGTGGCCAGCATGACTAAGCTGCTTCTGGCGAACCAGAGCAGCGCACGGAAACACTGTTTACCTTCCTGCTGGAGCGGTACCTATTTTTCTACTTGCACTTTGAGGTGCTTTCAAACTGCTAGGTTGGCAGGAGCTGGGACTGAGCAACGGGAGCTCACCCCGTCATGGGGATTCGAACCGCCGACCTTCTGATTGGCAAGCCCTAGGCTCAGTGGTTTAGACCACAGCGCCACCCGTGTCCCAGATTACACATTGTTGTTGTTTAGTCATTTAGTCATGTCCGACTCTTCGTGACCCCATGGACCAGAGCACGCCAGGCACTCCTGTCTTCCACTGCCTCCCGCAGTTTGGTCAAACTCATGCTGGTAGCTTCGAGAACACTGTCCAACCATCTCGTCCTCTGTCGTCCCCTTCTCCTTGTGCCCTCAATCTTTCCCAACATCAGGGTCTTTTCCAGGGAGTCTTCTTTTCTCATGCGGTGGCCAAAGTACTGCAGCCTCAGCTTCAGGATCTGTCCTTCCAGTGAGCACTCAGGGCTGATTTCCTTAAGAATGGATAGGTTTGATCTTCTTGCAGTCCATGGGACTCTCAAGAGTCTCCTCCAGCACCATAATTCAAAAGTATAAATTCTTCGGCGATCAGCCTTCTTTATGGTCCAGCTCTCACTTCCATACATCACTATTGAGAAAACCATAGCTTTAACTATACAGACCTTTGTTGGTAAGGTGATGTCTCTGCTTTTAAAGATTCTTACATCTTTTTAAGATGCTTACATCTTTTTAAGATGCTTACATTTTTTAAGATGATTACACATTACACTTGTGAAAATAAGGACCAGATTTCAGGCTTGTATACTTCTGTGGGCTTGCCACAGGACAAAGGACTAAATCAACTAGGAATATTCCATGTTTATTTAAATGCATGATCTCCTTGTCCTAAGAAATCACTCTAAAACCCCAATCATATCTACATTTCCTTAGAAGTAGCTTCAACTTTGTTCAATGGATCTTCTTCCCAAGTAAATTTGTAGGGAAACACAACCTATGTTGTAACCAGTGCTTTTTTTTCCTAGAAAGAGAGGTGTAGGAACTCCCACCTTTTTGGGACAGACACTCAGTTTGGAGAGAATCTGCCCTCCAGATTTGTTTGGCTACAATGCCCATCAGCATGGCCAAAGAGCAGTGATGATGGAAGTTGTATTTCAAAACATATGAAGGGCACCAGGTTTGGGAAGTTGGACAAGGTCTATACAGTACGTGTTTGCTTTCATTAACTAATATATGTAACAGTTGCTTATGGTCTCATGTCTCCAGCAGCAAATTTGTCAATTTCTGTATTGATGGAAGAAGCCCTTCCCTGTGCGCCGCCAATAACTTACTGTGAGAGAGCATAAATGGAAATTGTGGGTCCTTATTCTAATCATTTTGTGGCAAGAAATATACTAGGATTCCAGCAATGATTTGTGTGAGGAAAAACCAACAAGAATACAACTTTTCTGGGGCCTTGTAAAAAGTGCAGAGCTTTTTCTGAGGGGCAAGAGAACAGGAGCCACTATGGCACTGTGCTAGTTCTCCAAAGGCAGGTATAGAAAGTGTCATACCAGTCAGCACTTGTAGCCTCCTTTCCTGAAAATGGGATGCCTAGCGTCATCTGCCAGTGGCCCCATCCTCTGGGACAGGATGCCACCATATAGGCATACTTTTATTTACAAAGAAGCCATCTACCTGTGGAAACGGTTGGATAATGAGTAGCTGCTGTGTGGCATGCCTCAGAAGTAGATTGCTTCAGATGTATTTTGCAATGCACTAAGGCCTTGTATATTTTAAGCCACCATATTACAGTTTATTTTGTGGGTAGATGGCATATAAATCACAGTCTAATTTAATCTACATCTAATCTTACGGAGATGACAGCCTTGGGCTCACCTCTACTACTTCTGAAGGCACAGATACCAGAATGATGGTACCAATGAACCGGACAGTCTCTCATATGGTTAGTTACTGCCGGCTTAGACTGGTTGCTTCAAGCTGAAAATCAGATGGCAGGCTGACTCTTCAAGAATTTCACTGTAAAACAAATAGTGTAAAGGACAGAAACCAGAAGAAGTATCAGCTTTGGGGGAATTGAGGTCCATAGGTAATAAAGAATCCTATCGTGAAGCGGTTTGGGATCCTGGATACAAACAACACCTCACTGCAAGTCTATCTAATGAATAAGAAATGTTGATGAAATAGTAATCCATCTGTCAAAACCACTCTCACATAGCGTGGTTGTAGTGGATAAGTGCAGCACACCCAATCTGCTGTCCTACTTTCTTATTTGTTGACTGGAAGAAGAGAGTTGGGTGGGTGGAAAGACAACACTTGCTTCCTTGTTCTCTATCAGCAGAATATTTATAACTGCTCCTTGTATGAATACATTTAGCTACTTGTTGATATACCAAAAAAGAAAAAAGGAAATTTGTGGATTTAAGGTTCAAATGTTTTTAATTAATACTGCTCAATAAATAAATATATTTCAGCTCATTTGTTATTTTCAAAGGTCTTTGTTCCATACTGTATCAGATGTATTGATTTTATGAAATAGCTAATAGGCTTTCCTTTGTGAAGAGCGGCTTTTTCCTGTGATTAACTTTTTACATTTCAATTGTTCCATCCCCTTGTGAGAAATATTTGAATGTAATAAAAAAAAAGTATATTCAAAACAAGCCCTGGTATTTTCCCTGTCCTTTTAAAAATATTGCCACAATGTGTCCTTTCAGAGGCTAGATAGGTTTTCTTTTCAATAATGCACCTACTATGTGAGTAAGCTTAGTTGCTGTTAACTCTTCACCTGCTTTACATATGGCCTGCAAATAACAAAAGGAAATCTGGAAGCACGGGGATAATTTAAACGAGACAAAAATGCAGCATAATAATAATGATGTAGAAAACAGGAGGCGTTGAACACATCTTTAGAAGCTAAAAATCAAGATAAGGGAAATCTAGAACATCCTGATTAAAGAAACACTAAAAATGAAAAAAATATATTATACCAGGATTGGCCAGCTTTCAGTTTTTGATGCAGTAACATCATTCATTTCTTTTTTAATGTAATGTAATGAGAGAGACTTTTCTGACTTATTTTAACAGAAGGATGATTGGATGAATGTTTGACAGCAGGGTGGTGATGAAATGGTGGGCGGAGCCAGAGTGACAGCTTGGGAACATTGGGAGAGACAAGGAAAATGTGATTGTTGAAAGAATGAGAGTGAGGACATAGGTAAAAGACTGGACGTCAGTTGTTAAAGAAGAGAACAAGGTATGCTAAACTAGGATGATACTACCTGTAGGATAGTATTATTTATTTATCCAAATGATTACTTGTCATAGCTGTTGTTTTCCACAAATAAAATGTACTATTTGTAGGACAAATGATAGGGTGATTGGATTGAGCTTCAATATCAACACAACGCTAGTACAAAATACATTTTTAGAAAGGAAAATAAGAGAATGGAAAGAATACATTAAGGATCTTGCCGGATGATTGTTTTGTCTTTCGCCCAACTAGGTATTTGCTGCAGAGAAATCTAAGTTTCTCAGCACTGGAAAAATCCCTTGCCTTTTGCAAAACTGTGTTTTTCTGGCAGCTGTTGGTTGCTTCCTATGTAATCACTAATAAGTGTCTCATGTGTATATATATGTTTGCCCGTTTTAAGAATTTGTCTGAAGGCTTTTTAAAAGTGAATGCATTTTCCAGTATATTTTTTAGGGCTCAGCACACCCACCTTGCCCTTCCAGAATGTATTAACTTCACCTTATAATAATATCTGCAACCACTGCTACAAGTGCCAGTCACAACCAGCAAGGCTGATTCTCATTCCAACCCATGAGCAATCTGATTCCATGAAACACTCCATTTTTTTCTGATTCTATATATATATTGATTTGTATGCTCTTTTTCCATCCAGGGTTGTGTAAAAATAATAATAATACCCAAAAGGCATAATTAGATTGTGGATGAGGGAGGTCTTATTCAGGGCCAACCTGGCATTCATCAGCAGCAGCCACAAACCTGAGGGCTGGCTGATAGGACAACCGTAATTCCCCAAGTGCAGGAGGGGCTGTCACATGGCATAGTCACTAACTGGCCCTAACTGCCACTAACTGCCCCTTACCTGGCCTGCCCCACCTCCCCTTACCCTCAGCCACTGTGATTGGGGTCTACCTTGCTCTTCTTACATTCTTATTGTATGGATGAAAAAAAAGGGCGGCAACGCAGAGACCTAAAAATAGAAAAAGGCTTAAGCAAGTTAGCCATTACAGTGGTACCTCGGGTTAAGTACTTAATTTGTTCCGGAGGTCTGTTCTTAACCTGAAACTGTACTTAACCTGAAGCACCACTTTAGCTAATGGGGCCTCTTGCTGCTGCCGCGCCGCCGGAGCATGATTTCTGTTCTCATCCTGAAGCAAAGTTCTTAACCTGAGGTACTATTTCTGGGTTAGCGGAGTCTGTAACCTGAAGCGTATGTAACCCGAGGTACCACTGTACTAGAAAGCTAATTTGTAACTTAAATATATATTTTAAGACCGGAAAAAGAAAATAATATGTTTGCCATGTAATCTTCTATCTAAGTTTTGTTTGTTTTAAAAAACCTTTTCACACACAGACACACACACACACACACACACACACACACACACACACACACACGGAGGGAGGGCAATCATTTGGCAAGTGTATACAGTGGACCCTCTGGATACGAATTTAATTTATTCCGGGGGTCCGTACGCACCCCAAAAAATCCATAACCAGAGGCTCTGCGCGCACACACGGTGCAATAGAGTGTTTCTGCACATGCGCGCGGCGCACAGAGCCGGAAAAATACTTCTGGATTTGCCGCTTTTGCAACCCGAAGATTACGTATCTAGAGAGGTACGTAACCCGAGGGTCCACTGTATATTAACAGGGTGATGAGCTAGCTTTCACTTTTCACAGAGTTTCAGGTTTGATGTAATACAGAGAGAGAGAGAGAAGAAGCTTGATATTAAATTGATGCTTCTGATAGAGGGGGTAGGGGAGGCCCACTTTGCTGTATGTTACTGTCTTAAAATTAGAACTTAAGATGCTCTAGAAGACTAATTAGATTAGATAGTGCTAAGTCCTAAAGATCACAGGTTAAACCTATGACAAAGAAACAACAGGTGCTTTTTGGAGGAGTTTGTGATCTGGTAGAGAAAACAAGTCCCCATAAACTTACCATGTTGGGGGAAGAGAAAGGAATGGAAAAGTAGAGTCATTAGTCTTCCGCTCATACCTAAGGAGCATACCTAACGGGGTTATAGAGCTCGAGGGCAGGTAGTTTCATGAAATGTAAGAAAGCAAGCCTTAAGTCTAAAAAGGAAGAAAGCTTACAGGTGTTGCTTTCTGTCTTTCTCATTAGTTGTCTCACAGATCAGTCAGGCTGTTATTTCTCTTTGGTGCTATGGATTGCAGCTCCACTTCTGAGTTTATTTTTATTAAAATTAATTATGTGCAGAATAGAGGTTTGGTTTTATTTGTGATGCATTTTAGTTCTGTTTCTGCTTTTTCTGAAATAGTTCAGCAATAATTTTATTTGTAGTACAGTGAGATAGCTAAATAATATGGGATTCTCAGCTGCATCCTTAAGACTGTTTTTACTCATTTCACTTTTTTAAAAAATCCTTGAACTTACTTCCCTATAAAACAAAAGGCTTACAATTGAAAAGAAGTTCCTGAACTTTAATTTGATCTCATTAGTATTTTTTTTAAAAAGGTTAGTGTGTGTTTGTTACTATGCTAATATTTAAAGGCAATTTCTGCTGAGAATATTGTGTGGAACAGTTTAGACAAAGCTAAGGACATATTTAAAATTTTAATATTGAAGGAGACTATCATGAGGAAAAAGTTACTAAGGCATCCCCCTGTGCTCCCATTAATTTGTATATTATCAAGGACCTGGTTATGAATATGGTTACTGGAGTAGGCATGTAATAAACAGAATATAATTGAATTTTCAATCTTTTGTCATGAGGGAATAATCTTCTTACAAGACCTCTGCTCTGTCTTCCAGCTAATTGTCAGCAGTTATTCAATATTGCCACATAAATGTCATCAAATCTTGCAAACCCCCTCTCCCCGAAAAATGATTACATTTAAAAATGTGTGCCTCTACTCTATTGTGTTTTAATTATTTTCATCCACGTATTTTTGTTGACACGTTCTAGAAATGATTTGAAATGAAGTTGCATAGAACTTAAAGCTCAGTTAAACTTATTTTAGAAATAAAAATGGGTCTAAATAAACCTGCAAACTAAGGAAAAGAATATTGGACATGGGCCTTAAATATGGGGAAGAGTGTTGAATGAGAGAGCATGGTTGCTGACATTAAACAGGCCAGTGCCACATATCCTGCCTTGATTAACATTGTCTCCAGTCGACTGGTTAAGGATCAGCATAAAGTAGATTAGAGACTGTTGTTGTGTTGGATACGCTGATGATCCTATCATTTATTTTAGTATATCTCAGGCTTCCTCAACCTTGGCTGTTTTGAGACTAAAAATTCCCATCATCCCTGACTAGCTAGGGATCGTGGGAAATGTAGGCCAAAAACATCTGGAGGGCCAAGGTTGAGGAAGCCTGGTATATCTGCTTCCCATGCTTCCCATGCTAAAAACTAAATAAAACCCATGTCTGCCATATTAGCATAATGCATACCCCACAAGTGTCCTAGACATCCTGTTTTTTTATCGTGAGAGAATGGTTGTGATCTTGTTCAATTTCACAGCGCGATTCTCCTCCCAAAAAGTGTTTTTTCAGGGTGTGATCTTGTATGGTCCCCCCAAAAGTGCTTTTTTGAGGAAAAGGCAGCTCGAAATCACATGAGATTATGGCAACCAAAATGACCACTGTGCTCTTGCAAGAAAAAACAGGAAGGTGGTGTTCTGGATTTTGGCTTCAAAGTATTGGAGGGTATGCATAATGTAATCTTTCGCAAAGTAGTCCACAGCAGTTTGGAAGTTTACATGGTTCTAGTGAGACATACGTGTTTTTAGCATCCCAGTATTCAGCCTTAAATAGAGAGTCCTGCATATTAAAGTTTGTCACACACACACACACACACACATTTATTTATTTTATTTATAAGCTCTGAAGTCTTTTATTTACTGGATATTATTGTTATCTAGGTTACAGAATTAATGTTAACTGCCAATTCTAAAAATAGATGCATGAGGTACAGACCAGCTTTGAAGTGGAGAAGCCAGATAAAAGTACTGGTTTTGTGTTTCCACAAACCCGATCCATTCAACCAGCTGCCCTTTCCACCTGCCCTGTGAATAAAGAGTTTCCAAAAACTTGAGTTTAAAGAGGGCACTTATAGAAGCCAGACCTTTTTTGGAGTTAGCTTAGTAGAATGAGCCAGTTTCAAATTTTAAACGTGTGAGACAAAGAGGATTAGGGATCTGCTTCCAGCCAGTGGAAATTTGATTTCAAAAGAAAACAACCATATTTTTCAAACTTTTTATTCCTATTGTACGAGTGCCAACTGCAATAACTTTAAAATTAGTTCTGTATGGTGGATGTCAGTTGCTTCGGCCTTAAAATCTAAAATCCAAACATTTTATCAGGGACTTTGCTAAAGCAGATTTTATTTAATCACACCAGTCACACGCCTCAGTTAATAGACTTTTGCAGATTCACAAGATATAATCACACATTTTAGACTGAAAGGTGACTATATTGTTCATATTGCAAGCATGGATACTTTTCACATATTGGTTTTTCAATGCCATTGTTTAAACAAGCATTAAACTCAAGGCATATGGATCCTTGGAATATGCAGGGCCAGTTTCCTAAGGTTCTGATTAACTCATATGCTTACTAATGTACATGGCACCTTTTGCATTTGAGGACATGCCATAAGCTTTTTTCTGCTCATTTTACTGATGTCTCCAAGGACAATAGCTTCATAATTTATAAGCAGTTACATTGCTTTTGGATTTTATTTGTGTCATTGAACACTGTAAATACATAAACATTAGTAGAGGTGTATCTTTTAAGGAAGTATAGCTTCTTTTTGCAACCAAGAACCTGTGAGAGGTAATCTTAGTTGGATGAAATTCCCCACATTATAAAACAAAAGGTTGCTTCGTTTTTTAGTTTGGTCTCAACTGTCCATGTCCACATGAAAGCAACATAATTAAACTGTATACTGTTGGAAGTACATATTTCTCATCTATTGAGCTTTTTACCAGAACTGTGCATTCACTTCAGATGAATCCTAAATCCAGATCTGAAGTGAGCCCTTCAAAAAGATTCTGGATTTGTCTAAACCAAATCTGGTGCCCTCTAAATAAAGGTAAAGGTAAAGGGACCCCTGACCATTAGGTCCAGTCGTGGCTGACTCTGGGGTTGCGGCGCTCATCTCGCTTTATTGGCCGAGGGAGTTGGCATACAGCTTCCGGGTCATGTGGCCAGTTTACCTTCTTGCTGGAGCGGTACCTATTTATCTACTTGCACTTTGATGTGCTTTCGAACTGCTAGGTTGGCAGGAGCAGGGACCGAGCAACGGGAGCTCACCCTGTCGTGGGGATTCGAACCGCCAACCTTCTGATCAGCAAGTCCTAGGCTCTGTGGTTTAACCCACAGCGCCACCCGCGTCCCTCTAAATAGATCTGAGCTAAATAGCTTTTTTGAGGCTGCTCAGCCTTCCCACCTAACAACTGGTGTTACATGTCACTTCCCCACATGTCAGCTGAACAGTCTCAACAAAGCCCTACTGCCGCTCTGGCTTGTGCAGAGACCCTTCCCAGAGCCTGAAGAGGATGTCTTCCTCGGTTGGGTATCCTAGCAAGCTACTAGGACTCTCCAGGTGCTCCCCACTGATGTGCATTTCAATGATGCACGCAAAGGCCTGGGAGTAAGGCCCATTGAATGCAGTGACGCTTACCGGTACATCTGAATAAATGTGTATAGTATTGTGCTGCATTTTTCTTTATGACCTTGGCTTTTTTGAGCCTCACTGCACTTAAGATCAGGTTATTTGACAGTATTGCTGCAAAACTATGCATGTCTACTAAGGAATAAATTCCAGTTGACTCAGACTTTCTTAGTACTGTATAAACATGCATACAACCGGGCTTTAATTTTAACGCTAAATTTGAGCATTGCCATTTCCTCCTTCTTAATAGAAGGGTAAAGGTACTTCATTTATCTCTGTTCTACAGAGTTTCAATAATTGATATGGTATATTGGTTAACAAAATATCAAACACTAATTCAGTCTGCTTTGCAAATTTTATTGAACCGAGTTAGCTCAAGTTTTCTTTTTCCACCCTAAATGAAATCCAGTGTCATGCAAAGGAACTTTCACTTATGCATCAGGCTTTAATCTTCCTTTCTTTCCCATCCCCCAAAGCTGCTCCAGAAGATCTTCCAGATAAAATTTAGGGGATATAATGGGGGCTGCCAAGAGAGAAGAGGAAGGCGAAGTCTGTTTCATGAGTGGGAGTCCATTCCATTTGTACATGGTCATTGTTAGATACATTCCTTCAATATTATCCAAATTTGAAAAACTTATTTTACTATTATGATTGCCTTTGTTTTATGTTTCTGGTGGTTTGTATTTTCTTTCTGTTCTCTGATCAATTTCACCCCACTTCTGTGGATCCTGATGGATTTTTGTTGTTTTGTTTAGTAGTTGATTTTGTTTTTGTCTTGAAGACCCTGAATCACTTAGCCATTGATTGCTAGAACTGGCTGAGCCAGAAAGCTTGCTGTGCACAGTTTCTGCTCAGTCACCCCATTCCCACACCAGTCATGCTGTGAGGCTGTGTGGATATCTCTCTGTGCTCATTCTGCTCTAGTCCTCTCCACTTAACCTATACCAGTTGTCACTGCAGATTGACTAGAATCTTCAAAGTACACATGCACATCCTGACATTTCTCTTTGGTTAAGGGAGGTGCCATATTTTTTTATTATTATTTTAGAAATCAATGGTTTTGTTATAGATCATCAAGGTTCACAGCCATTTTAGCTCCCTGCAAAAGGCATACTCACTTTGCTAATGCCAAGGAATCATACAACAAAATACAATATGAATCCTATTGGTTGAGACCATATTGAAAAGTGGCTGCTACACAAGCACATCAGAGATCTCAAATCAATAACGTTAAATGTTACATTTTCGGCACAAAATTACATTTTCATGATAGTTAATATTAGAATTGTGCAAGTGTGGATGAGAGTACGCTCTGGAGACAAAGGAATACAATAGAAAACTAAGAGCAGAATGCTGTGATTTCTCTAAGACATTTTTCATGGCAGAGAGAAAATGCCACCAGTACTGTAGTAGAATGGATCTGTGGCCTTGGCAGCTAAGGCAAACTGTGTTCCTTTAATCAGTTCATCCTTAAGGATAAATGTAAGATTCAATATTTAATTCATGGGATAATTTTTCATACAATCATAATACTTTCAGGTTCTTTCTTTTGTTCTCAGCTTGCTTTCATCATTTCAAAATATACTAACATAACATAAAAAGCATATGGTCATTGATTAATTGATTAAATATACACATTCTTAGTTTACTGACTTTTTCTCTTTTGTTCTATAGATGAAAAGTACACGTTTCGGTATATGAAAGCTTTTATGTGGAGGAAGGGGGGTGTCCAATAATTCTCAGAATTGAAAGTATTTTAGTATAAAGTCAAATTAAAAATAGGTGTATATTAGACATTTGCAATGCAGCGTACTTGAGTTGCCTTTGTGGACTTTTCACAAACTACAGTTAATGCAAAATATAGCAGCTTATGGACTGATGCAGAACTTGCAGAACATATTTTACCAGTTCTCAAGCAGCAACATTGACTTCTCAATTTCCAAAATGCTAGCTTTAATCAATAAAGCCGTTAAATGGCTTAGAATCAGGGAATGTGAAGGACCACCTTTTTCCTGCTGAATTTGCATTGAGACCAACCCTCTCAGGGTCTCCTACAAGCCCCTCTGCACCTTTTCAAGTAAGATGGGTGGTGCCAGAGCCAGGGCCTTTTCAATTGTGTAACCCTACCTCTGGAATGTCCACCTTTGATGCTGTCTTTATTTCCTTTTCAGTGCAAGGTGAAAACCTTTGAATTTTCCTAGACCTTTTGAATCATAAGACCTAGTCCGCTCAATGTGACTTTTAGTAAACTTGCTTAAGATTGCATTGTGATCTTACTTGTTTTTGTTTTGTTTTAATGCTAGAATTGTACTCAGCTGTGGTGTTTTTCTTGTGTATTTTCTTGTTTTTTTAGTTTGTAAGCTGCTCTGAGAGCTTTGTGTAATACATACATTTCAGGAATACAATGGTTCCTAGGGTTACAGATGCTTCAGGTTACAGACACTTCAGGTTACAGACTCCACTAACCCAGAAATAGTACCTCGGGTTAAGAACTTTGCTTAAGGATGAGAACAGAAATCGTGCGGCAGCGGCACAGCGGCAGTGGGAGGCCCCGTTACCTAAAGTGGTACCTCAGGTTAAGAACAGTTTCAGGTTAAGAACAGACCTCCAGAACGAAGTAAGTTCTTAACCCGAGGTACCACTGTAAATATAAAACTACCAGACAACAGGCACTTCAAGGGCCCAATTTGTATGTCATCATACAGGTATGGGAGCTTGCTTTTGTGTGGCTGCATCCCACCCTGCTGTCCCTCCAAAACCTTTGGTAATATCTGTGAAGAGGAAGTGCATGGGGCATGTGGAATATACCTCATTTTCCATGCCTGCAAATAGAGGGGAACAATGTTGATATGTGGAATGAACTATGGAATTCACCAGATTTGTACATATTTCTCTTTATAGATGCTCACAAAACATAAGATAAAATCCTGTCATGTACAAGCATCTCCAGTAATGCTATCTTAACATTTCATTTAGCTTTAAATGGCAGAATGTTTAAAAGAGACCATATAAAGAATTAAGGAGTTATTCAGTTTAGTTTATTTATTTGAACCTTTTATGCATAAATGTAATGTGAGCATTATTAAGTGTGAACTGTGTAGAAAAATCTTACAGTAATCATTCTTGGGCTTGTGAAAAGAATGCAAGTGATAAATCATTACTTATGTCAAAGAAAAAAGTTTCCTAGCTAAAAGTTTGACATAACTGGTGTGTTTATAGTATACAGAGACACTAAATAGTGAATTGTCCATTTTAAAAAACTAGAACTGGGTGGCACTGCGGGTTAAACCACAGAGCCTAGGACTTGCCGATCAGAAGGTCAGCGGTTCGAATCCCCGTGACGGGGTGAGCTCCCGTTGCTTGGTCCCAGCTCCTGCCAACCTAGCAGTTCAAAAGCACATCAAAGTGCAAGTAGATAAATAGGTACCACTCTGGCGGGAAGGTAAACGGCGTTTCTGTGCACTGCTCTGGTTCGCCAGATGCGGCTTAGTCATGCTGGCCACATGACCTGGAAGCTGTACGCCGGCTCCCTCGGCCAATAAAGCGAGACGAGCGCCACAACCCCAGAGTCAGCCACGACTGGCTGGTAAAGGGGTCAGGGGCCCATTTTTAAAAATAAAGTAAAACCCTATTTTATCTTTTAGTACATAGATAACATAAAACTTGTTGTCTTTAAAACCAGGATTTAGATCCTCAAGGCCCCTGAAGCAGCAGAATCCCAAGAACTAGATTTACACTATTTATTTTTGAAACAGTCTCTTAGATGATAGCTTGTCAGTCAATCACGCTAATAGAAGGAAATATATAATATTAAGCTTGGGGTCCCTTGCAGTAGTGATATTGAGACACTTACTTCTGTCTTAGACAGATGGTGTGGGGGAGGCTGTCAAAGGGAAATGTGTTACATGTAATTTTGCAAGAAAATAGTGCTTTTGAAGGAAGAAGGGAAATGTCTTTTAAAAATGCAACAGTTCAACTGTGCATACGCGCTGCAATGTGGAGGCAGAATATCGTGGCTGTCATGATTCTGACTCATGAGAGGGCTTGTTCAGCGCTCCCAGAATTCTTCCATTTAAGGAGCCTGAAAGCCTCCTTTATAATTTTGTTTGGGATGTAGGAACACAGGAGAGTCTGAATATATACCAGTCTAATTTTTGAAGAATTATGCAAACATGCAAAGAGAGATGTGTGGAGGGGAAAGAAATGTATGGTTTTTTAAAAGTTTGTGAATGTTTGTGTCTGTATATGGAATTTTCACTGAAATAATATTGCAACTCATTTTCACTTCATTTGTTTTCGGGTGAGCTCTGAGAACACACACACACACACACACACATACACACACACAAACACTATAGATATACCGTATCTTACTGTTTTGTTTCTCTTTCGCAAATATTCTTTTGGAGTCTAATGTGTTACATTCTCTCACCATTAACCTCTGGGGGGGCAGGCAGTTAGAATTGTCATTTACTCCTTGCTGGTGTCGATTTAGATCTTTCTGTAGTACAGTCTTATGATGCTGCCATGAGAGACCTACATAAAATGTACCAACAAGAAATTTAAAATGAGAAATATTTAATCTAATTTTGTCAAGGAGATGGAGCTACCTACAATTTAAAAATTGACACTTTTCGAAAGGTATGAAAAGCTGCATCTAGCAATAACTTCTTTGGTTGGGCAACTTTTAAAGGAGCAGGACCTTTGTATCTGATTATGTTCTTTGAACTTCAACAGGTAAAACAAATCACACTGCTGTAATAGACATCTGCTATTTTCTGAAGTAGTGTTCTGCAGCCAAACTTTTGGACAATGATTTCAGCCAACACACACACACACACACACACACACACACACACACACGTACATCAGATTTGAAGATGACACCAAACTGGGAGGGCTCGCTAATATCTCATTACCTCTGAAGAATCAAGATTCAAGATCTTAACAGATTGAAAAACCGGGTCCCAACTAACAACATTAATTTCAACAGGGACAAATGTAAGGTTCTGCACTTAGGTGGAAATAATCAGATGCACAGATATAGGATAGGGGACACCTGGCTTGCTAACAGTACACATGCAAAGGATCTAAAGCAGCAGCAAAAACACACACACACACAAAAACTAATGCAATTCTAGACTGAATCAACAGAAGTATATTACCACTCTGATTTTCCTTGATCTGGAGTATTGTGTCCAGTTCTGGGTACCACAGTTTCAGAAAGGTATTGAGAAGCTGTAACGTGTGCAGACGAAGGTGACAAGGATAATAAAATGGTCTGGAAACCAAGCTTTATGAGGAACAGTTCCGGAGTTGGATATGCTTAGCCTGGAGAAGACTAGAGAGGAGAAATAATAGTAATAATAATAATAATAATAATAATAATAATAGCCTATCACCTTTTTTTCCTCTAGTAGCAACTGCTTTATTTCTTATTAAAATAAAAATAATATTGTTGTTATTTATTAAATTTCTATATTGCCATTCATGATCACAGGGTGGTTTACAATATAAAAATACAATACGTAACATAGCAACAAACAAAAAGAATACCCCCCCAAACCAAAACATAGTTTAAAAGGCCATAGATAGTTTAATTACCCTCCAGCCTCTAATGGAGGGGGCACATGAAGAAGGGCCTTAGATTATGATTGCAGGATCTGAGAATGAGCAATCTGGTATAATATAAACCTTTGCTCCCTTTTCTGTACTCTTTCAGTAGAGGCACAAAAGCCAGTGATGACAATGCTTTATCCCATCTTTAGGAAATAAAAAATAAACAAATCTGCCCATAGGCTAGGCATATAAAAAGCTATGAAAAGGCAAGGATATTTAAAAATGGTACTACACAAACATTTCTCTTTGTTGTTGTCCTCATTTACAGACAAAGAACTGTAGGACTCTCCCAGTTTGCTTGCCCTTTCCTGTCCTTCCATAACGCATGTGTATGCTTGTTCATTGTGAGTCTTCACTGCCAGAAAGCACAATACAGTATAGATACTGTGTTTGATTTGTTCAGAATTGCATTTAGTTGTAAAATTGCCTCTAATCCAATGTGGAGGAACTGTTACATAATTACATGTGAGCAAACTTGCAATGGCCAGGGCCTTATCTCAAAAGGTGATGCTTTGTGTTGACTATCCTAGGAGAAAGCTATCAGTCTGAGTCCAGCTCTGCTTGCACAAAAATAGGGGGGAAGACAGCCACAGGAAAAGAAACAGAATAGCTGTGGCTTCGAGTCTATGACATACAATCAAGCTAGAGCTGTGATCTCCCGGAGACTGAGTGACATTGCCAGACAAGAGGACATAGCCCAGGTAAAACCAGGGATGTTCCTAGGGGACCAGATTTATCGGACCATACCAGCCCCTTACCTTGCAGAAATCCACTATGTGGAATACCGTAGACTTCTTACAGCGGCTAGATTAAATGTCCTTGACTCTGCGATATTGTGGGGAAGGTACAGGGGAGTACCATACGCCCAGAGAACCTGTCATTGTGCCATGGGGGTGGTTGAGTCCACCGAACACATTCTCTTGACTTGCCCTTCTTATGCAGAGCTTAGACAAAATTTTATAGACCCACTCCTATGTCAATTCAGCTTCCTACCCGGAGAAAACCAGGTTTTACACTTGCTGAATAACGCCACTAGAGCTATACCTTCCTTGGTGGCCAAATTTCTCTTCTTAGCTTTTAAGCGTCGCAAGACTATAATTGACTGTATTGATATGGGGCTATCTGTTTAGCCCATTTTAGTGTTGGCCAAATTTTAAAATCTTCCTGGATGTTTTTAACTGTGTATTGACAAAATGTACTTTTTTCTGACTGACGGTCGAATAAAAAGGATGATGATGATGAATAGCTGTGGCACAAACATTTTTTAAATGGATGTCTGTACCCAAACACAAAAAATACTGTAAATGTTGAACTTGAGAGTTTTAATACATTATTGTTTCCTTGCCCAGAATTTCTCTCTCTAAGAAATGTGTGTATACTGGATGGGAGAAATGGGTGTTTTCCTTGTCCTGTCATGACCAGGCGGGAATGCTTGCTTGATCACAAAGTTTCAGGGTAGTCTTCTATTTGTGTGGATTCAATTCCAGTTGGTGTAACCCATTAAGAACTGTGTTAGCCACACTTGGAAACTGAATTTGTGCCCCATCATGGCTGGTGAAGGGGAGCAAAGAGAATCTACATATTTACCTGGATAGTATAATCAGTGTAAAGGGCAGAGTGCTTTATCTAAGAGCGTCCTGCGTCCACCATCTTCCCAAAAAATCTCCTTTGGAGAGTTGGGGACTGAGTGCAAGATAGCATGGGAGACTGCAGTGGGGAACTGAATCAGCAAAAATCAATCCTTTCTCTTCTTTTAGTGGAGACACCCACTGAAATTTGATCACAGGCACCAATTAGATTCCTCCCCCAAGTATTATCACTCTTTGGGATTTATCACAACCTTTGTACAGATGTTTTATGTATGGACTAATAATTTTCCATACAGAGGCAAGTAACCAGAATATTAAAAAGCACAATGCTTTCTAAACTTAAAAACACCTGCTTCCTAGTTCAAGTCCTTATTGCTTTTTTCACAACTCACAAACACTTTATTTCTAGTCACCTTGCAAGAGATGCTTAGGAATGCAGTTTTTGAAATAAAATTGATTTTTCATTAATAGGCCTTTGTTTCAGACCCCAGATATTCCAAATTGACCTAGCATATTGTTCAAGCATAAGCAATGGATTCCCAGTCTGTCACCTCAGGTACTTTGCTAATGTAGCATTGATCAAATCTACAAATCCTAAACTTGGGAGAAGTGATAGAAATATTAGCCATGGGATGCACTACATGCCCAAAAGATAAATTGTTCAGGATGTCATTTTGCAAGTTGGAGGTCACAATTCATTCATCTTGTTACTTTGTTGTATCCCTTTAGTGGTTTCAATTGCAGGATTAAATATTGAATGGTGGCAGATCATTCAATATATAGCTCTCCTATGTTGGCATTAGAAGGCTTTTCATGCTTAGAATGGAACTCTGTGCACACAGAATGCCAAAGGTAATCGTGCTGATGATCTGTTCTGTAAGATTAATCCCACAACAATATTACCAAGCAATTCTTAACACATTGATTTATCCCTGATACGACACTTCTAAAACGAATGGATGCACCGAGCTTTTTAGAAATGGGATTGTGAGTGGGACCTTTTCTAAAATGCACTATCAAAAATTAATCAATTTGTGAGTCCTTTGAGGAACATTTCAGGATTCTGGGTAAATTTCACAAAGTTTTTCTACATAGTCAATGATGGAAGCAAAAATATCTGGGCAGCCATCTCCCAATAGATGCTCTACAGAATGAATGAACCTGACTTACATCATACTGCAGAAACGCCTTCTTCAGTTTTATCTAATAGAGCTCAGTTTATTTTAAATAACATTCATTGGTTTTATTTTTCATAATACATGGAATTATCTAGTTCCTAGCTTCATTTGATTGATTTATTATTACCTAATTTGATTTCCTGTCCAACAGAGACAGTTTATAGATGTCTATTTTGATAACAGAAAATATTTTGATGTGGAGTCAGCAGAACAATGCTTCAACTTCTCAAATAACCCTGTTATCAGACTGTAATAATTTGGATGACAATAATCTCATTTGTTCTGTGAATTAACTAATTTCCTTCTAAGGAAGTTATTGTCTTTCGATTTTGCTGGGAGTGTCCATTCTTAAAATCATGATAGCTCAGTCAGTTGAGCCGGGGATACTTAATCTCAGAGTAATGGATTCAAGCTCCTGTTGAGTAATAGATTGCAAGAGGTTGCACTAGATGATCCTCATGGTCCCTTTCAATTCTATGATTCTATATGTAGTTTTAGCTTTCTGATAGATAGCTATCACCAGCATTTTGTGTTAGCAATTGCAAGCTTCCTTTGTCTTTCAAACTGATTTCTTTTTTGTTTGTTTGTTTGTTTTACTTTTAATATATACCATGCAGTTCGTGTGTGTGTGTGTGTGTGTGTGTGTGTGTGTGTGTTTAATGCAGTGCATTAAATGGACATTGTGTGGTGTCATTGGTCACCCATTGTACTCGTTGCCACTGTAAATTCAAACTTAAAGGCCCATCATCCATGGGTCTTCGTCTGCTTTTTACCGATATTTTCAAGTTAATACATCTGCGAAGTACGTGCTTCCCCAGATTCACAATCAGATATCAAATGTACTGCCATTATAAGTCCCACTGCGTGGGAAGGAGAAATGAATGAAACTCATTAGAAAGTACTTTCAATATATTTTCTTCCCTGGTGCTCAAATCCATTTTTGTACTGTAGAAACCTTCCATAATGTTTAATGCTTGTCTGCTGTGCATGCTAGCAAATTTTATATTTGTCATCTTGTTCTAATTTAATGAAAGTGTAGTTGGCCATCTATTTTACAGAAGGCAGATCACATGTGCAGCTATAACCAGAATAAAGTATTTTCTTTTCTCTGTTCCACCATTTCTGGATATAAACAGCTTAAACACGCAGACACTTACACAGAGTTTGCATCTTGCCTTGTTGATTGAGAAAACATTATTGAATTTCTTTAATCTGCTTTTTTAAAAAAAAAGAAATTGTGACTGATCTTTAAGTGTGTGCTCCTAGTATTATTTAAATAATTCTGGAGATTTCCAAAAGGGAAAATATGGCTGTTTTACATTATCACAAAATGATAATACAAGTACAAAATAAAATAATAACAGAACATGAAGTTTTGGAACAGTAATACTGTCACATGAGAATCCAATTCCTAATAAGAAGCTGTGCAGATTCAGCAGCATGGCTTTTGTTCACCTAGATAAAGGTGCAGAAATGATTAACTAACAAGAGTTGTAATGGCACCATATTGGGTACTGTGATGGGATGATGAGCTGCTTGTGCGTAAAATCGTATCCCCTCAGAGTTTGTTCAAGTCCACAAACCTCTGTCTGTGACGGAGCCCCTCAGACATGGCTCCTCTAGTCACTAGCAGATTCCGACAGTGGTTGCTTTCGGAATCGCTTCCAACATAAAAGCTCCTTAACGGAAACACGTCTTCTGGACTCTCTGCGTGACAGTTTCCGGCGAGGAGTGGGTGTCCCTACAGGAGGTCCTGAAACCTCCCCACTGTTTTCGCTGGAAGTGTCTCTGAGCCATCCCTCCAGCTCACTTTCCCTCAGCTCACCTCCTCTCCCCCTACTGGTTCCCTCTTCAGCTGCTGAGTCTCTCCCAACCTGTGTGAGCCCCTTCACCTCCCTTCCTTCCGATGGCAGTTCCCTGACATCCACCTCCCCTCCAGGGCCCCCTTCACCTCCTCTCGCCCCCTCCTCTACGGGCGGTGAGGAGGCAAAACCCCGGAATGAACTTCCTTCATCTTCCGATGTCTCGAACACTTCTCTCCACCTGTTGCGGTTCCTGGTCTCGAAGTACTCCTCCTCCTCAGAGTCCATCTCCCCTTCCCCTTCCGAGTCCGGGAATCCTTCCAACTCCTCCTCCTCATCGGTGGTCCCAAAGTATTCCCTCCGGAACCTCTCCACAGGCTGAGGTTTCCTTGGGAACCTTTGATGGAACGTTTCTATCAATACCTCGTCATTGATATCTTCTGCCATTACCCAAGTGTTTTCTGACTCCGGTTCTCCTTCCCACGCTACCAAATACTCCACCTGATCCCCCTTCCACCTGGCGTTGAGGATTTCTGCCACGTGGCTGCTGCATTCTCTTTCTTCTATGACCGGTCCCCGAGTGGCCATCCCTTCTCGTCCCCCCTCATACGGTGACAGTAACGACCTGTGAAATACTGGGTGCAGTTTCATGTGGTTGGGTAACCGGAGCCTGAAAGCCACTGGGTTGACCTGTTGAATGACCTCAAAGGGACCCAATCTCCTGGGTCTTAATTTCTTACAACCTCCTTTGAACGGCAACCCTTGGGTTGACAGCCACACCCTATCTCCCACCCTTATGGTTTCACCTTCCCTTCGGTTCTTGTCTGCCTGCCTCTTGTATTCTTCCTTCGCCCTTTCTAAGTTGAGTTGGAGCTGACGATGGATTGCTTCCATTTCTTCTACAAAATGCTCGGCTGCCGGGACGCTCCATCTCTCCCCTTCTCCCCCTGGGAAAGCCCTGGGATGACACCCATAATTAGCCAAGAAGGGGCTCATCCCTGTGGACACATTCTCGGCATTGTTGTAGGCAAATTCCGCCAGCGCCAACTTTTCTACCCAGTCATTCTCTCTGTCATTGACATAACACCTCAGGTATTGCTGGAGGACACCGTTTGCTCTTTCCGCCTGCCCGTTGGTTTCAGGGTGCCGGGCAGTTGAAAAGTTGACCTCCACCTGCAGTAAGCTCATGAGCTTCCTCCAGAACCTGGAAGTAAATTGTTTTCCTCGGTCTGAGACCACCCTCAATGGCAACCCGTGCAACCTAAAAATGTGTTCTACAAATAACTTCGCTGTCTCTTCCGCCGTGACTGCATGCGAGCAGGCTACAAAGTGGCACATCTTTGTTAGTAGGTCTACCACCACCATGATGGCTGTTTTCCCCTTGGACTTCGGCAGATCAGTCATAAAATCTATCGACACTGCCTCCCAAGGTCGTTCTGGGGTTGGTAAGGGTTCTAATAGCCCCGCCGGCGCCCGCCTCTCCCCTTTGGCTCGCTGGCATTGCTCGCACCCTCTTACATACTCCCGTACATCTTCCCTCACCTTAGGCCACCAAAATTCCCTGGTGACCAACCACATGGTTTTGTGTTGTCCAAAATGCCCCGCCGTGGGGCTGTCGTGCAACTGCTTGAGTACCCTCCCCCTTAAGTCTCCTTCAGGGATATACAGTGCCCCTTTGTAATACAAAGCTCCATTTCTTTCCTCGAAACCCCCTGGTTCCTCTCCCTCACCCCTAAGACCTCTGAGCTTATTCTGGGCGTATTAATCATTCTCTGTTTCCTCTACCAGTTCTCTTTGTCCCACCAATGCCGCCCCACACACCCAGCGGTCCTCTGGAATGACATGTCTCTCTTCGGGTGCTCCCTCCCCCTCCAAATATTCAGGTTTGCGTGAGAGAGCGTCCGCCCTAATGTTCTCTGAGCCTGGCACGTAAGAAATCTCAAAGTTAAATTTGGAGAACTCCTGGGCCCATCTCACTTGCCGTTGGTTGAGCACTCGTGCCGTCCTCCAATACTCTAGGTTCTTGTGGTCAGTGCACACTTGCACCTTATGTTGTGCGCCAATTAGCAGGTGCCTCCATCTCCGGAACGCCTCATGAATGGCTAGTAGTTCTCGGTCATACACCGTGTAGTTCCTCTCGGATTTGTTCAGCTTTCGCGAAAAAAAGGCACACGGTCTCCACTCTGACTCCTCCTTCCCTGGCTGCAGAAACACCGCCCCAATAGCTCTGTCTGATGCGTCAGTTTCCACTCTCATCGGTTTTTGTAAATCCACATGCAGGAGTTGTTGTTCCGAGGTGAAGGCCCTTTTTAGTTCCTCAAATGCTCGCTCCGCCTCCTCAGTCCAAACGAACTTCTTCTTACTGCTGAGACAGTCCGTAATGGGCGCCGTCAGGTGGGCAAAGTTTCGGATGAACTTACGATAGAAGTTCCCAAATCCTAGGAACCTCTGCACATCCTTCCTTGTTTTGGGTGTTTTCCATTCCAGCACCGCCTGGACCTTGCCGGGATCCATGGCCAATCCCTTGTCTGACAGGCGATACCCCAGGAATTCCACCTCCTTGGTATGAAACTGACACTTCTCCAGTTTCACCCACAGCTGGTTGGCTTGCAGCCTGCTCAACACTTCTCTGACATCTCTCACATGCTGCTCCTCATTCTCAGAATACACCAACACGTCGTCTAAGAAGGCCACACAATTCTTGTAAAGCAAAGGCCCCAGGACGTGGTTCATAAACGATTGAAAGCATGCGGAGCCTGCTTGTAGGCCGAAGGGCATAACTAAATATTCAAATGCCCCTAAAGGGGTGAACATGGTGGTTTTCCATTCATCCCCCTTCCTTATTCGTATCAGGTTGTACGCCCCCCTTAGGTCCAGCTTTGTGAAAATCTTTCCCTTCCGCACCCTTGTCAAAATGTCGTCAATCCTGGGCATAGGGAAGGCCACTGGTTCTGACACTGCATTTAAGGCCCTGAAATCACACACCAGCCTCGGCTTGTTCGTGTTTTTTTTATCCACAAAAAACACTGGGCTGCCCCCCACCGCCCTGGACTCTCTGATGAACCCTCTCTTCAGGTTCTTGTCAATGAACTCTCTTAGCTCCTGCATCTCTCTGTCTGACATGGCGTACAGCTTGCCTACAGGGAGCTGTGCCCCAGGGAGTAAATTGATTTGACAGTCAAAGGGTCTATGCGGGGGTAGTTGGTCAGCTTCCCTTTCGCTGAAGACGTCGCGGAGATCTGCGTATTGTTGTGGTACCTTCACGTTCTCCGTTACTTCAGTCCCTGCTAGGGTGGCTTGGGCCCCTGCCAAACCCTTTCCCTCTTTGCAGTGTTCTAAGCAATGTGCTGAACCAAAAGAAACCACTCTCTGATGCCAGCCCACCAGCGGATCATGTAACGCTAGCCAGCTCATCCCCAATATAATGGGAGCTCCTCCCAAGGTGGCCACATTAAACGCTATCAGTTCGGTGTGCCTTGCCACCTTCATTATCATTGGGACGGTCTGCAAGCTGACTTCTCCTCCCAACAGCTCCCTGCCATCGATCGTGGTCACCTGCAGGGGGTTGCTTAAAGGGATCGTCTGTATCTGGTGTTCAGCTGCAAACTCTTTGCTCATGAAATTGCAGGAGCTGCCTGAGTCCAACAGCGCCTTTATCTTTAGAGGGTGTCCGTTTGGCAGCTCTAGCGCCACTTCTATCACTAGGGCGGGTTTAGGAGGTTCTGGCGTGGGCACTTTCACTGCTCTTTGGCCTGGCTGCTGTGCCCCGACGGTGGCAGCCAGGCGTTGGCTTTTACTTGCTCCGGTATTTCTTCCTCCCTTCCCTCCACAGCTCCCACCATCCCTTGCCATTCCTTCCTCTGGGGGCAGACTCTGGCAAAGTGACCTGGCTGTTGGCAGAGATAGCATTTCCGGGCGCCTTTTCCCTCCTTCTTTCCCCCCTCACTGGGCTTTGAAACTGCGCGCGCGCGCTGTTCCGATTTCCATCGGCTCTGCCGGCGGGAAAGTTGGCTCTGGAATGTCTGGAATGCGGAACTCCTTCCAACGTTCCCCCTTCCCTTCCCGCCTCTCCAATGCTCTCGCCTCCTGGCGCGCTCCTATGGTCAGCGCAGATTTGGTCAGCTGGTCCATAGAATCCGCCCTGGGGCCCCGGGAAAGTTCGTCTTTCACAGCCGAAGAAAGCCCTTCTTCAAATAGCATTTGAATGGGTTCCGCCGATAAGTCCCACCCCAATCTGTGAACCAGCATGGTGAACTCAGTCCAGTACTCACGGACAGATCGGCTCCCCTGTTTGCAAGCCATTAACTGTCTGCGCACCACTCCCTGTTCAATATCGCTGGAAAACATCAGATCCATGGCGCGAAAGAACTTCATCGTGTCCTTTAGGACGTCACTATTCTCTGCCATCAGGGGTCTAACCCAGTCTCTCGCCCCCTTTTCAAGATGCCCAATCACGAAAGCCACTCGTGATTCCTCGTCAGGGAATTCATCAAACTGCAGATTGAGGGCATATTGCATCTCTGTCCGAAAGCCATGATAGTCTTTGGGCTCCCCCCCAAACTTCTGCACCAATCCTGGTACCTTTCTGGTGAGCTGGGTGGCTTTCCCCTTTTTGTCTGCATCCTGAGCCCTCCTCTCCTCAAGCCTCGCCGTCTGCAGCGCTAGCTGGACCTCCAACACCCGGTACCTTTCTTCCAGGCTTGGACCCGCTCCAGCTCCTGCTTCTCCGGTTCCGGCTGGGTTGCTCATGATGCCTTCTCCTGCACAAGCTGCTTTCAAAGACTGTCGGAATGCTGTGATGGGATGATGAGCTGCTTGTGCGTAAAATCGTATCCCCTCAGAGTTTGTTCAAGTCCACAAACCTCTGTCTGTGACGGAGCCCCTCAGACATGGCTCCTCTAGTCACTAGCAGATTCCGACAGTGGTTGCTTTCGGAATCGCTTCCAACATAAAAGCTCCTTAACGGAAACACGTCTTCTGGACTCTCTGCGTGACAGTTTCCGGCGAGGAGTGGGTGTCCCTACAGGAGGTCCTGAAACCTCCCCACTGTTTTCGCTGGAAGTGTCTCTGAGCCATCCCTCCAGCTCACTTTCCCTCAGCTCACCTCCTCTTCCCCTACTGGTTCCCTCTTCAGCTGCTGAGTCTCTCCCAACCTGTGTGAGCCCCTTCACCTCCCTTCCTTCCGATGGCAGTTCCCTGACAGGTACTAACACAGTTTAGCAGCACCATATTGTGTGCTATTAAATAGGCTAGCCACATTTTGCATATCAAAGAAAATTAATATTAGTGAAGATTCCTACTAATTTCAATAGAGGTTTTTTAAAAGAGTGTAAAATGCTCTATTTAATAGACTACTTTTGAAGTTGAGCTGGAATTTACAAAATTTGATGCAGGCCTTATGGATGTGTGAGGACTTGTTTAGGGTTGTATAGCCTCAGTCCTAGACTTGTTTCTATGTGCATCAGTTGGATGTGAAGTTCTTCCCACTGAAGCCATAGAAATCATCAAATCAGAGGATCAGGTCTTGGGAATGACACAAAACTAGGTTGGTGTAAAAGAGATAGAGTGAAATAAAACGAGGCGAGGCAAAGGAAATGAAGAAGCAAGGTAGTTGTGTGGTAGTGGTAAGATGCAGAACAGCATTGGATTGCTGAGAACAATCTTGATTTGGAAACTTTTTTTTTTTTTTTACCTCAGGCCTTTCTACATGACTCAATCCAGCCTAACTGTTGACTAAGTTTCTGTGCTGATCTGGCAGACTTTTACCAAATTTCCTCCATTGGCTAGTGCTTGGAAACAATGGCTTAATTTCCCATTTTACTGACATTCCTCAGGTTCCACATTTATTTATCTGCTTGAGATAATCACATTTTTCATCCTTCTGCCATAAGGAATTCTGTCTTCTGATGGGACCTTTTTGGATATACAGCTAGAAGTGACCTCAAAAGGTTCTTCAGTCATCCTATCTCAGAAACTGAATCCACCTAAACAAGCACAACTAAAAGCTTACATGTCCTACTTCTAAAGACATCCACTGGTTTCCTTTGATCTGTGTATGTGAAGATACCATACACACAAAGATGAGACTGTCTATTAATCCATTTTTAAAATTCTTGCTTCAGCAAGCTGTTGGCCTCCCCTCTCCATCCGTTACAGTCAATTCAAATAATCAACTGAGTTAAGCATATTACATAATGAGTGTGATTCAACAGTGGATATGTGCTGTCACCAGAGTTGCACATGTGTAGCACTTTAAGAAATAGCTGAACTGTCAACTGTGTGAGAAGAAAGGAAAGCAGCCAAAGACTTAACCTTACTGCCTTTCCTAGCAGTGACTCAACAGAATCAGTGTTTAAAGGACTACTAGCAGCCCTAGCTTTTGGGCCTGGAAAGAGCATCAGTATGCAACACCCATCTTTGTATGCAATTTTCTGTCCAGCTAGGGATATGCATACAGAAGCCGATTTCTGCCTGCATACAACATGTACCTTGATAAAGTAAATAGGTTTTTAATTCCTGAGAAGATAACAAATATGACTAGGATCATATAATCTTTCATCATAATATTATGAATGATGTCTGGGAGAACTTGGAATGGGAGTGCTCAGTTTGGCTACAGTGGACTGCTGGAAGCTTTTGCTTTTTTCATCCATTAAGTTTGGTTTTACATATAGGCTTGTTACTAGTGGCTTGCGTCAGCTTAAAAATTGGCCAAGATCCAGATCTGCACAGTTGAGATTGTTGAAAATGTTTCATTTTACAAGCTAAGCATGCAGCAACTGCATAATTTTATATATCCTTGCTTCTTCACATTTCCCCAACATTATATTTTGGCTATGCATCTGAGGTGTTTTTTCCCCATTTAATTTTTCTCTTCCCACAGTGATGAAAGTGTACACTATAGACAAGTATTTCCTGGTAAGAGAGTATCTCTAGTATTGTTTACAAAAAGACCACATTTATAGGATATCACACCTAAAGTGATAGAACTTTCTCTCTCCCTCATCTCTCTCCTCCATCTCCATATCTAAAACAGAATATTGACTCCATAGCAAATAAAACTTTTAAAAATAAATTTCTAATATTAGTCAGCTATCATCTAAAATGGATATGTACAATACAAGAATAACCAAATTTCTCAGATAAGTTCCTTGAATCTTTACTATAAGCTAGTCAGCTGTATCTAACAAACTAATACATGCCATTTTTAGAACTGAACTCCATAAACTCTGGGCTTTATTAGCTGCTAGTAAAAGTTTACTCTTTTGTTGTTTTTTGTGACAGATTTGATCAGTCTTTCCTTTTAGAATACATGTTTTTAATTCTAGCTCGGAATATTTATATAGTTCACTGTTCTCACTCGGATTACTTTTGTCAGGCACTGTATATTTACTTGCACATTGGTGCAGGCTGCATTTTCCAGCCATTCTGTTATTCAGAGAAATGTTCAACACCTGGCAAAATCAGGCTGTTGTGTAGAATTACTTCTGAAAGGTTTATATGGAGCTTTGAATGCATGATTTGTGTGCCACGTTGGTATCCCTTGCAAAATGTTCTATTGCTGTTGAAAAACAAAGAATTGAAGGCCTAAGAGACGACTTCTGAGAAATATAAATGCAAAGCAACACTCACATGATTGTATAGAGTGTAACTGACCCATGACGGTCAGCATGATGTTGTGATGGAGGAAAATATTACAGCTAGAACATTCTGGCTTCTGTTCCACTTGACTTTGAATATATTATCTCTTTGCTCTATCAGCTTTGAATTTTGTTGCTTCTGATGGATTACTGATAAACTTGTATTCACAGTTATTCCAGGGCTTCTTTGAGACCCTGCCTTTTATGTATGGAAGGCAATTTGTAAATGCTGAAACTTTCTACTTTTTCTCAGTGAAATAAGACTTTCTTGTTTTCTGGAAACATTTGAAATTCTGCTTTGAAGCATACTGATTTTAATATTCTGCACATGTTTTGTTGACAACAGTAAAGGAAAATATTATCGTGGAAGGATAGATTTTTTTGCACTGCATAGAGGAAGATCCATGAAGAATCAGGGCCTGTCAATAGGTTCAAACCACTTTCACTGGGCGCTTTCACAAGACAGTTCGTTGTGGACATGGTGCAGCTATTCATGTTTGCAAGTTTTTCAGTATCCGCATGACATTGTCATCTGCAAAACACTATCCTGTCCCATCCCCTCTCTCACTTAATCTGGCTTTACTATTTCCATGTGTTTTTAAATAAATGATTTTATGCAGAAATGGTAAATCTGGTTTAAATGAGAAAATAAAATGAACATAATTTTATGAGGCTAGCGTCATGTGGACACTACTCAAAACTTGCATGCATCAGCAACACTATGTACACAGTGAACTGTTATGGAGAGATACCCACTATACCTTAAAAGGGTGTATGTGTGAAACCAAGATTTGGTTTAAAGCCAGAGAGTTATATTATTGCACATTTAGTCCTATCTCACACAGAGCTGATATTTCTGTATATGTTTAAGTTAACAGCATAGTAAAACTGGAAATCTGGAGCCCTTTTACCTTAAATAAACAGTATGTTCCCAGTGTAATAGAAAAAGGATTAATAGATCCCACAACCACAAAAAGTCAAGAAACTGAGCACCATTCAAGATTTCTTCCGTATACAAGTGAATGTCTGAGTGCCCCCTTAGCTGTCACACCACATGAAATAGAACAACAGACACACTTCCAAGTTTCAGGACAGATCTGCCCATCATCCCTAATTCCCTTTCCCTCACCATTCAATACTATTTGTAAGCATAGGGGTAAAGGTGATAAAATGAAGAATACCTGAAATTGTAGATTTCTCCAGACTACCGTATTTTTCGCTCGATAACACGCACCTGACCATAACACGCACATAGCTTTTAGAGGAGGAAAACAAGAAAAAAAAATTCTGAATGAAACAGTGGATGTATCATTTTTGTGCTTCATGCTGTGGCCACAGACATGTGATTTGACGGTGAGTTTGGGGTAGCCCAATGCAAAAATCCTGAGAATCCATATGGATCTGTGCTTTATAACCACGTTTTTGCACCATTGTGGCCCCAGGCAACAGTGGGTGCGTGATTTTTTTGGTGCAGGCTGTAGCCATGGACATGTAATGTGATCTGATGGTGAATTTGGGGTGACCCAATGCAAAGTTCCTGAGGATCCATGTGGATCCGTGCTTTGTAACCATGTTTTAAGTGGGGAGGGAAGGAAAAACACAGAAGGGACAAGGAGCACGAGAGGGGTGTGCGGAGAAGCAGCTGGCTAACAATGCAGGAGAGGGGTTTAACGGGAGGGAGGAAAGGAAGGCAAAAGTTTTTCCTCCCCCCAAGCCAGCCCTCCCCCCCCCCTCTTTCTTTCTCTCTCTCTCCCACCTGCATTTTCCGGCTGCCTGCGATGCTGGACGCAGCAGCAGCAGCAGCGGAGCACGGAGAGGAGGAGGTGGTGGCTGTCGGCTGCGCTCCTAGCCGATGGAACCTGAGCTGGGTGGGTTGGAGTTTGAGCAAACACAGCAACCGAAAATAGTGGGCAGTAAGACCCTGAGGCAGAATGCAGGAAAGCAGCAACCTCCTCTCTTTAGCCTTCCTGATTTTTGCCTCTGTACTCGGGCCAGTCGGCTCCAGGGACCACACATTCGCTCAATAACACGCACAGACATTTCCCCTTTTTAGGAGAAAAAATGTGAGTGTTATAGAGAGAAAAATACTAGTTAAAATTGCATTTTGCTCTCTCACCTCTATAGTGGGTCTCCATCACCATCGCATACCATCCAGGTCATAGCAGTCTTTTACTTCAGTCTCAAGCACCTTTTTCTTCATAGATTCCTAGAATTGTAGAGTTGGAAGGGACCCCAAGGGTTCCTTCAGCAGTCACTGGAGGTGACATCTATTTTCCTAACTGCTGTAGACCTTAATGCTTATTGTAGTATTCACTGCTCAGACATTTAGCTGCCTTATTGTCTTCTTTTTAAGTTTCAGCCCTATTGCTTGCTACTTGTTTTTGGTGTTGTTTTATTGTATCTTGGAATTGTCTGTCCAATAAAAAGGTATCCTAGGAGACAAACAATAGAAAAGCTAGCAATACCTACATACAGAAAAGGGGTTGGGTGTTCAACATAATTAAACATTGATTGTTATAAGACTACCCAACATCAGAGAGGATTGTTTTTTGCCAACATTGTAAGGTTTTTATTGGTGCAGAAGGTCTCAAAGTAAAAAAACAAAAAGGAAAGTAACTAACTAACTGTGTACCTTATTGTGTTGTGAATTCTTACTCTCCCCTCCCTCCCCAATATGAATCTGATTTATATTGCTGCTTCCTGTCTGGGTTTGTCTGCTGTCTAGTGCTGAGTTTACTTTGCCACTATGAGGTCAGTATATAAAGATTTAACACAGATCTGATTTGGTTAGGCAATCCTTTCAGCTTTATTAAATCAACAACTAGGCAAATCCCTAATACAAAAAATCCAGGCATGGATGATATCATAATTATCATATTCTAACACAATAAAGCAAAACTATATGACTTAATTGAGTGGAACTCTACCAAACCCTTTCTTTGATTGATAAATCAGGTTATGTCTGATATAAAAGGAAGTCTCAGATCTCTACTCATTAGCAAACCACACCATCCTCTTCCTTCCCCCACCAATGTAACCTTTGCTCATTTCTTATCTAGTTTTCTGCAGTGCTTCATGTTGAATCTTTCTAGTACTAAAACCATTTTAGAATAAATGTGCACACTGCTATCACCAGACTTTAAACAGTAAGGGCCTCCTGCCTGCCTTAGCCCAAGTATAGTACAGCTGAAAGTACCCAACACTTTAAGGCAGAGAAATGTAAACTATGTCAGTAAATATTCTGGGTTGTATCCAACCCAGCTGGTCATATTCAGACCTACTGAAATTAATGGACATAACTAACTTAGTCCCATCAATATCAGTAGGTCTCCTTTGAGTAAAACTTCCTTGGCTTCAACCCTGTATTTGCAATAATAGCAATACATTGCAGGTACCAGTTCATTGTGCAATCAACACACACACCGTGCATATCCTTAGTTGAGAAGATGGTTACTGCAAAATGTATATATAAAATAATATATAAAAATACTTACTGTTCAATAGAAGAGAGCGTTTGAAATAATATCAAAATATAACTCTGGTACAGCTGTAAAAATTAAGCATGACTATCAAGAGCTGGGTGCTAAATGTGAACATCTGGAGGTGGGAAACTAAGGGACACTGGAGTTTGGTCAGGTGTTGTCTGTGTGAGACCATTCAGTTATTTCTCTTGTAGCAATATAGCCACACAGTTGGGCTATGTTTTATCTTAAACTCATACTGAAGCCATGAACTAGGGGATCTATATTTAACTTCTATTCTGCTTCTCTGGAGACAGATGTTGGTCTCTGGGTTAAAGCTACTTATTCTCACCACAGACTTTTGTAGGTTAGAAATTACCACGAGCATTTGTTTTAGTAACATTATATTTTTCCTATAGCCTGCATGTCTTTGGTCAGGTTTCTCAGTATTTATATCTTAGAAATTAAGCGCCGTCTCTCTGCCGTATGTTTTTCCCACTGTCTCATGCTAAATAGTATTGCATGTGTAGAACACAATCACCAGCACAGGGCTCTGTTTCCCAGTTAGTAAATCACTAGACAAGGGGTTTCCTGAATGAAGGGAAATGCTGATTTTGAAAGTACTTGGAGATGGAGGGGTTTGTGAGTGCTGGATGTGCTAAATCAGTGATCCAACACCCTCAAGATGCATGTAAAAATTCACAATCTGCTTGCTTAGAGCTGCTTGTAGAAAACTAGAAGTGTTGAGATGATTCTTAATACTGAGCATGTCTCCAAACTTAAACCACTGGAATGTTATCTTCACTGATAACTCTATTGCTTACTGAAGTGTTTGAGTCAATTATAACAGGTATTGTGCATACCTTGAACCTGCTTATAAACTTTACAGGTTATGTATGTCAATAAAGTCTTAAAAGCAGGACTGAGCAAAATAATCGGTCAACAAAAATTTGGGGGTGGAATTTGGTCTTTGTGGGGTAGGAAATCCCCTTGGAAAAAAGTACTCAATTTACTTCCAGATTTGTTTCTTGTATGCCTGTTACAGCCACAATAATCACTACTATTTTGCTGGAAGATCAGGAGAGTTGTCTGGTTGCCTAGGCAATGTGTAGATGCTGTCCTGTCTTCCAGCACTGAATGGTTGGGTGGGGTCAGTGTCAGGGGGAAACCTCTAGCTCCCTTCGTGCATTGATTAAAATAGGGGTGCAACTTTGCTGCCTGCAAACAAGGTTCCAAAGTAAGCAAGTTAGTTTCAGTTCACCTCTACTTAAGAATAACTGCACATTCTGTAGGTTATTGGCTAAAACTTGACCCAGAGAAATCCAAGAAAGTGTTGGGTTAACACTTGACCCCACCATTCATTGAATGCCTGTTCTCCTTAAGGGCAAGTATCTGCTGCAGCTCCAGCTTCAGTGTATTGTAATGAGCTTGCGTATTCTGAGCATGACCTTTGAAGCCACTTGGAGCATTCCAAAGCGGGATGGTGGGATTAAGTTACAATGCTGACTGAAGAGTGTCAGTACCTAGCCAGCTTCCCAGAAAAGCCTGTGGAAAGCCTTTTAGGGAGGGTGCTCAAAGCTGGTGGGAATCTTTCACCAGACATTCAGCTTAGGCAATTGTAAGAAGAAAGTGGAGCCAGGGTGCACTCGAGGAGGCTGATAAGTGGAAGGAGGAGCTGGAAGAGTGGGTACAGATGAGAAACAGAGGAACTGAAGAGGATCAGGGACTGGTTCCCAGTACCTAAGAGGGCAGTGTGTCATCAGCTGATCATCAGAATTCCACTCTCTGCCTTATATTGAGCTCTGATCAGGCCTTGTTAGCTATTTTAAGCACTGAAGAGGACTTAACCTTTTCTCAGGTGGCTTCTTATGGAAGCCATGCAAAGCCAGAAGAACTGGTATATGCTTCAACAAATGTAGTGGCAGCCTGATGGATAGGAGGTGCTCTGACAACCCTCTTCCCCCTTATGAATTCACTCTCTGCAATTCTTTACCAGTCCTGCATTATTTGTAATGAGCCTGTGTTTTCCCACCCCTGTCATTTAGATACTGGGCGTATTTTAATCAACTGAAGAGAATTTTATTATTGCATTAAGTATGGACAAGGACTTATTCTAAACCTGTAAAAGGGATGGTGTTAATCATTAATCCTTTCTTCTGAAATATAGTTATGGTCTTCATTGACTAAAGGGTGTGGGAATGTATGAGATTATTTGCAATAAATAAAATATTGTACATTTGTTTTAGAATATCTTACTGCTGTAACTTATAGGCTGCCTCAGGCATATTGCATTGTGGCAAATCTCTTTTTATTTGTTAATACTAAGGGCACAAACAATATGTTGTATATAAAACATAGTAACAGACTGCTTTTTTTATTCTGTTTGAACCAAAATCCAATGTGTTGGCCTAAATTTTGCAACAGTATTTCAGTGTGGGTGTGTAAATATAATGGAATAAATGGATGCGGGATTATAGCTACAATTTTATCTTTCTTGCCAGGATTCCATGAGGAACGAGTACTTTTAAAATGCCTTCAGTTTCCAAGAAGGTTCAGCCCCTCTAAATGCAACTTTGATGTTGTGATTTTCTCTACAGGGACTGCTGCTCAGCCCACCCTATGTTGGAACACTGAATATCATGATGAGGATCTGATCCTGAATGGAGATACTGAATGCTACCAAAATACAAGTAAATAAAAGTAAAAGTAATAACATAATAATGACAGAGAAATGCTGCTTCACAAGTTTACTCAGTAAACTCAAATTATTTTTATGGAGAAAAAATGGGTTTATGCACAAAAACATACCGTTAAGCATTTTACAACAATGACATATTGCATTCATTCCTCTTGTGAGGAACATGTGCCAAGTAATTATAGTAGTTGTCTTGTAAAGTACAGGGCCAGATATAATCCAAAGCTACACTTCGATCTCACGATCAGCATTCTTGAATTATAGCACCATTGACTGAACAGAAGCTGATAATTTGACTTTGATATCTAGGTTATACAACACTTATGGAATTTGACATATATATCCTTAACTACCCTCCTTAAAGGAACAAAAGTAATAAACACTTGAAGGGCATGGCTATGGTGCACTGGAAGAAGTTGCTGCATTTAATGCTAGTTAGTTAGTTCTCAGCTGGACTACCGCTGTGTGTGTGTGTGTGTGTGTGTGTGTGTGTGTTTAGAAGTGTTTAGAAGCTACAGGTGAGTGAAACGTTTTACTGCAATGCAGGGGTTTGGACTAGATGGCCCTTGGAGTCCCTTCAAACTCTACAATTCTGTGATTCTATATAGGGCTCAGAGTACAAATCTCAACTTTGAAAGAACAGAGTCTGTTTAGGCTGGACGAAAGAGGATTAAGAATGGATATGATAAACAGTTTAAAGACTGCACATATAGCCAAAAACTTCTGGGAGAATGAGAAATAATGGGAACGGTTGTCCTGCGAGATATATATATATATATAATATTTATTAATAATTTCAAAATTACCGTATTTTTCGCCCCATAGGACGCACTTTTTCCCCTCCAAAAATGAAGGGGAAATGTGTGTGCGTCCTATGGGGCGAATGCAGGCTTTCGCTGAAGCCTGGAGAGCGAGAGGCATCGGTGCGCACCGACCCCTCTCGCTCTCCAGGCTTTAGGAAGCTATCCACAAGCCTTGCAAGCCCAGTGGGAGTTACCGCCGGTTCACAAGGCTTGCGGGCAGCAGCCTGCAGCCCCAGCGAGTGTCCGCAAGCCCTCCGGAGGGCTCCCCGTGCTTCAGGCGAGTGTCCGCAAGCCTTGCGCGCCCGGCAGGAGGTCCCACCGGGCACGCGAGGCTTGGGGCGGCAGCCTGCAGCCCAAAGCACGCGGAGCCCTCCGGAGGGTGCCCCGTGCTTCGGGCAGGTGTGCGCAAGGCTTGGGGGGCAGCCGCGGGGGGGGATAATTTTTTTAAATTCATTTCCCCCCCCCCCAAAAAATGAGGTGCGTCCTATGGGCCGGTGCGCCCTATAGGACGAAAAATACGGTACAAAAAAAAGACAAAATAAAGAACAACACTACAATATATAAAAAAAGAGAAAAACACAGAACGTAAAAACCAATACAACAATACAGCAAAATAAAAAAAAGAAGGGGAAAAAAAGACACAAATCCCAAATTGCATATCTATAATTTCCATTTGCTTGTTTCATTGACCTCCTCACACCTCCCTTTTTGTATTCTAGTTTAATTAATTATTTCAGCAAATTCTTTCCATCTTTCTCAATTTTTGTTAAAAAATATGTCTTAACAATTTAACCTAATAATTAACTCAACAAGTCCTTTCCATCTTTCCCCATATTCTGTTATTCAAATTACCTTAATTTATTTAACCTTATCTTACCCCAAAATACCTTAAAGCTTAAATCTTAGTTTTCAAATATACATAGCTCCTGATATCATTTCTGCTAGAGTCATATAGTTTCATTCCAACATTTTCCCTAATATTCATTAAGCTAATTCTAAATAAAAAGTTTCCTTTATAAGTTTTCTTCCAATCGTCATCCAGCGTCTCCTTCTTCCTGGTCTCGGATCGTGTCAGTCCTTACTATCCATTCCATCTAGTCCATCAACCTAGAAGCCTTATGTCCGAGGCCCTTAAGTCTCTTCCATGTCCCTTCTGCAGTTCTTCTTCTTCTTGTTTATATTTGCCCTTTTCCTTGTCTTTTGTTGGTCTCTTTCTTAATTTCTTTCCTTTCTCATTGAGGAGTAGGTCTCTGGGGGATTCCAACCCAAAATTGTCTCCATTTCCCTTCATCCAGCCTGCCCATTCCCCACATTCCCACTCCCCACAGTCCTCGATATAATCCAAAAAGTATTTAATGTCATATTTCAAGGTCTCTCCAAAGTTAGGAACCTCCTCATCTCCAAACTCCCCCTGGCCACTTCAACTTCAATCTTCAATGACAGCGGCTTATGCTCCTGTAGGGCCTCGGGTCTCTCCATTTGAATTATTTGAGGTGCAACCGCATCTTCCTTCGTCGTCATCTGCACTTGCCCAGTCAGTAGAGAATCATAGGTTGGTCCCTGGATGATTTCTGTATCAATGTTCCCTGTTTGTCCACAGTTATTAACCACAACAATCAAATCCATTTTCTCATTCATCAAGTCCATCTTCTCGTGCATCTGTTCCAGCAAGGCATTTGTTTTGCATAAAGCAAGCACCCAGTCTTCCTCCCAGCTCATCTTTGGTCAAGGTCAGAAAAGACTGTTCCCACGATCTTAATCTCACAGATGTTGGATCCTCAAGTATACTGCAGCAACAATTTAACAAGCTCCCTCTAGAGGAGACAATTTCTCTTTGTATCCATTTTTTTTAAAAAAGGCAAAGGAAAGTTACTTTCATTTTCCAGATATTTCAGATGTTTTTCAGATATTTTGTTTCTTTAAAATGCAAAAGGCAACATTAGAATCAATTTGTCTCTCTTCATTAGCTATCTGTCAAAGTATTCCATTCACAGTCAGTGAGCCACTCCAACAGTTTCTGTCTCTGACACCCCGTTCCCAGGTTAGAGACGGTGGAAACTTATCCTTCTTCACTCCCTCTCCTGCTAGGGTTAAACAGAGCCCCCCCCCCCGTTTTCTCCTGCTTCCAAGGGGGGTTTCAGTGATTCTGAATGAAGGAAATTTAGGCTTTTTTGACAGCTTTCCCGGCTTTAGCTTACAAAATTTTTGCTTTAGACTATATACAAAAAGCGGAAGGCAGACTTCCTGTTTGCACCTTCCCACTTCGATACCAAATTAAGCAATTTCTTGATCCAATTTTCCGTTTCTACTCACGGGTACTTGTTTTAAGTCCAATTGTCCACAGGAATATGCAATTACAGGAAAAACGTGCAAAATACACTTTTTCACTTGGCCTTTGAGTCATTGTGAGGGTGTTAACAACTTGGTTTAGTGAACAGTCCATTAGAAGTATTTTCTTTCCGCTTTAGTTTTTCATTATTTTGCTATATTGATTTTAGTTTTGGTTATTATTATTTTTGTATATCTTTTAGTAAACTACTCTGCGGTGCTAATATGAAGAGTGGAATAAAAATGAGAATAATAAACAATAATAATGAAAAATGCATTCCAGGCCTAAACATTGGTCTGCACAGGGAGTGTCTCTAAATGATTTTATGATGCTGTATTTGTTTTTTAAGTTTCCTTTTAGCAGTAATACTTACCGTATTTTTTGCTCTATAAGACTCACTTTTTCCCTCCTAAAAAGTAAGGGGAAATGTGTGTGTGTGTTATGGAGTGAATGCAGGCTGCACAGCTATCCCAGAAGCCAGAACAGTAAGAGGGATCGCTGTGCTGTTCTGGCTTCTGAGATTCAGAATATTTTTTTTCTTGTTTTTCTCCTCCAAAAACTAGGTGCGTCTTATGGTCTGGTGCGTCTTATAGAGCGAAAAATGTGGCATTTTCTGTCAGTTCATCAACATAGTCCTCACAGTAAAAAACACTCTATATTTGGCAGATATGGCCAATCTGTGCCCCTCCTGAATGACAACTCCCATCATCCCACTGCCCATGCCAACTGGGTCTCACGAGAGGTGTAGTTCAGCAACACCTGGAGGATCAAAGGTTAAGCACCCCTCGAGGCTTAATTGATAACAACCTGCCTCCCTCGCCCTGTGCCCCCAGCTGAAAAAAATATTACATGTTCATTATCATAGCCTTCTTCCAGTGTTTCTTCAAAAATCTGAATTCTCCCTAATGTTGAATGAAAATATGAAAGTTATCCACAAAAACTGGTGTTGTATTATAAAACCACATTTGTATCAAAACAAACTATAGGAATGTTCAGTTTCAACCACTGAATCATAGAATTGCAGAGTTGGAAGGGTCTCATCTAGTCCAGCCCCCTGCAATGCAGGAATCTCAATTAGCTCATACATGACAGATAGTCAGCCATCCTCTGCTTAAATGTATTAATATTTATTTCCTGCTTTTTCCAGTAAGAAAGTTAGGGAAATAGGGTAATTATTAGCTTCCAACTGAAGAAAGGTTTTTCCTGCCAAGTAAACTTGTAGCAACCTATTTTCACCAAGCTTCTTTATATTACTTAAGGGAGAGGGGAGAATGAAAAATTTGGAACCATTTAACTGTAGTATTGAAATACAATATGACCTTAAACAGTATTTCTAATTTTGTTCCATTCATGATCAAGAAATGGTAATTTAAATTACTCTCAACCCATTATAATTTGAATAATTACAATTTATTAATAATTGTGTGATTGGATTTTAAATGCACAATACAATCACAAATAATCTTGTTGAATTAAGAAACTTAAAATGAACTAAAAACAACCCTAATACTGCTGGATCATTGCTCAACTTTGACATTAGAGCTCTATAATAGGTTCATAGGAATTCAAAAGCATAAAGGGGAAATGACTGATATGGCAACAGCCCTTTTTCTTTTATTCTTTTCATTTTTCATCTATGAGGTTACAATTTTTGCAGCTGGTCAGAAATATCATGTTCCCTACTGTCTCAAAAGACTGTACATGACTAATCTTAACCATGCTTCAAACTGAACATATAAGCAGCTGTTGAAAATACAGCAGGCATTATGAAAAAGTTTACCAATGTGCCAACAAGCATAAAGCACCTTCTTTTACAATGCCTGTTAATATGTATTTGAAGCTATAAATCTGAGCACTGCAGACATTTGCATTTTGCGTCACATTAGTTGTATTTTTTTAGAAGTTTACCTAATGGACAAATTGACTACTGGTTTAATGGGCAAGCATCTACTGAGATGGGCTTGGATTTTTGAGGTTGATGGTAGAGTTTTTACAGGACAATCCCCAAATGGTAGATGAGCTTTTGGAATAGCTGTAGCTAAGATAATATACTCGTAGACTAACATTTAAGTAATTACTTAAATATTTAAGTATTACTTATTCACGCCATTATCTTAATCCTAATATAATTCAGTCAACAAGAAATAGTTTTTTATTCTTATTATTGTGCCAATTTTTCAAGTTTACATAAATTAGTTGCAGCACAATATACAAATATAATTTTGATACCTTACTGTACAATGTTCCATCTTAATGCTTAAAAATTGACTCGTTGTTATAAACCACTGACTCCTGTGGCATCTTTAAAGACTTTATTTATTGTGGCATGAACCACTGCCAAACAGTAGGACATACTATGTGGACCACCAGTTCACATATTCTGTAAATCTGTGCACTTGCATGAGCTGTGCTGTTTTTGCTGAACACTGTATTGCAACTACTAGCCTCAGTGCATTGATCCCCTTCAAGCACACCAGGCAGTATGATCTGCAACGGTTCCCTGCCTCCAAGGTCTAGTGTCCCATAGAGGAAATAAATTCATGCAGAGCTACTCACTCTGCTGATATGAGTCACCATATGCAGATGCTCTGGACTGTTATGTATACCTTTAAATCAGAATTAAAAAATATTAAACTGCAGATATTTCCAAACATCTCTAATATACTTTACACATTTGAAATCCTACTTTCTTCATTGGCTCGAGAGTCAACATTGTCAGAGTGATAAGACAACTCGGCAATCCAAAGTGCCATCAAGCTTGAAAACCTTTGTGGTCAGCATGCTTCATTTGGTAGTTTAAAGTGGCTTGCTCACCCTTTTATTTCTGAATTTCAAAGTGTTTAATTCCATAAATCTGAAAAGAGTAAAAGTCTGTTATTTCATGGGAGCAAATAGATTTGATGAGCATTTGAATATTTTGGGTCAGCACATAGGCATTTAAAATGCCGCCAATTAGTGCTGAAGGTTCAGAATTCAGCTCAAATGTAGATAGTGACAAAAATAATGATAACTGGGACACAAATGAATAGCTCAGAAGACTTTCAAAAACATAATTTCTATCATAAGTCTGAAAAGGAGGGCTGGTAGTTGTCTTAAAGCTAATCCTAACCACAAAGGTTTGTATCCAAAATAGAACACAGATTTTTGCACAACAAAATGTTCTCCCCCTCTCCTCCCCTATGTGCCCCATAAACCTGTAGTAGGGGTTCCCCCAATGCTTCAGAACAAATTTAGGGAGGGCGTGGTGGGAAGAGAAGGGGGAAGTTGATTGATTTATTGTGTTTATGACACTGTTCCCCATGCAGCTTACAGCAAACATTCAAAACATCAAAATACAAAGCATTGGGAATATAAATAAACAAAATACTGAACTCAATACAGGAGTTAATAAACAAACATTGGCACGTAATTCAACACATCCCCAGATGCAATCTTTCTCCACTAATTGGTCTGAGGAGGGGCAAAACTATTAAAGAATCCTTAGATCGGATATTCTTCAACTGGAGACATCTCCTAATGTAGTTCAGGGCCATTCTAAATGTCAGCACTGCAGGGTCTTCCACATGTCCCTTAACGTTAGAGTTTCAGGGTCCACACTATGGATGCATTTGGAAATTGAACCGTTCTTCAACTTGCCAATCATCACATGTCATGTATGAGATTATATGCCTGTGTAAGAAAAATGTATGTATGATAAGAATTCTGGAACATAGGTCTAGAATTAGACAAAATGTTGTGGATGCACCCCTGATGCAACACTACATCGAATATGGCCATACAGATGAGGACATATGTTTTTGGTGTTACAGGCTTATAAGCCACACCCGAATAACTTACCAAATGTTAAAAATATCTTTTTACAATTAAGAGTCCAAGTGGATCTTCCACCTAGATACAGTTACTCCAAACGGCTGGAACTTTCATTTAGAATTGAGTTGTTTTCTGTGATCCCTTTTTATGATCCTTTAGTAGATCATCTTTGATGAAACAAGAGTATTGTCCTGCTTCTGTGCATCTCAAGGCATCTGGTTGGCCACTTTGAGAACAGAATGCTGCACTGGATAAGTATTTGATCTGATCCAGAAGAACGGTTCCTGCATTCTTACAAACTATTTCATTTGTTCATGTGGCTATGTTGATACCATGTTCCATTCTGGGCAAGGGATCTTCTAATATTGCTCCCTTTCCCTTTCTACCTCTTGGCAGCAAGTTTTGTGAAGCCACCTTTTTGTCTTCTCAGTACCATACCTTCTGGTCCAAATTGCATTTATTTTTTACACTGATCCATCAGTCTGATGGTGGTATTGCCTACTATTTCAGTGTGCATTCTTCCTTGTATACATGTTCCCTACACATTTCCCTTGCAAAATTCTTATTACATGTACAGTAATAAAAAGGGAGGACTGTGTGCCATTACAAGGATATGCCATTTATAATAATTGATCCTGCACTGGGACTTGATTCTGTTCTTGGTATAGGGGCTGTCATCTATCATATGTTCATACTTTTATGAGATAAACATGTAAACATTAATTACCAGCCAATCCCGTGTTTCTATTAAATTAATATAATGTAGTCACAATCCTATGCAATCCCAGCAATAAAGTAGAAAGCAAAACAATAGCAATGGAAACAATATATAACATAGCAAACCCAAACATTTTAATAGTGTCCCGGGTAACTTTGTTGGCGTTGGGCATCGATAGCACTCCCACAATCAAACTGTGACCTAGCAAAGTGGATGGCAATCATGGCTGCCAGCAGCCACAGCTTGTACAGTTTTGCATTGAGATCTGAACTACTGGCATCACAAACTTGACAAGGAACAGGATATATGCAGCCCATTTGACAGATAAGTAGCCAAACAAGACAAGACAGGGACTGATGCTATGCTAATCACAACAGCCAACCAACTTCTAAGTAGGTGTTTTAATATATAACGCAAGAACTAATATTAATAGAAATAAAACCCAAATCTATCAATGTTAATTGAATTTTTACTCAAATATAAGTATGATCCTCAATTTACATATTTAACTTATAGGTAAAGGTAAAGGTACCCCTGCCCGTACGGGCCAGTCTTGCCAGACTCTAGGGTTGTGCGCTCATCTTACTCTATAGGCCGGGAGCCAGCGCTGTCTGCAGACACTTCTGGGTCACGTGGCCAGCGTGACAAGCTGCATACCTGTCAAGCTCCTTGAAGAGCAAACTGGAGAGGAATGAATCCATGAAGGATGCACCTCACAATGAAAGACATGTTGAAAAATTCTGAGAAAGGAAGAAAAATAAATGTAAATGAAGGGGACCCACTCAAAAACGCATTCTGCAAATAAGGAAACTGAGTATTCTTGTACAGTCTTACTAACAGGTGGTGAGAGGAACAGTACAGATCTGATTATTGTTGAGGCTATAAGATCACTCAGCAATGTTGTATTCTATGTTATTTTTTGGCACTGAGGCCTGGTGCAGTGCAGTGATTCATGAAGGTAGGTGATGAGGCAGTTCTGTATACATCTGGTCTGGAATCTCTCGTTTAGGTATTATAATAGATTACACAAAAAGAATGACAGTGAATACCTAAATATCATAAATTCCATTAGATTAACCATAATTACTTAAGAAGTTTATTAGCTCTTATGCAGAGCAAAAATGAAATAATTTTGTTTTTGTTTTTGCACGCTCAAGCTGGTGACTAATCACTTTTATGTTTTGTTCTCAGAACAAAGGAGGGGTGTCTGCAATCTAATTAAGGTTGGTTTGGACTTGGCCAGATAGATAGAATACGTTTGTATTAGTCATTCACCCATCTTTGGAACCCACTTGGGTTTCAGAGAACCCTTGCATAGAGCAGAATAGTAATGTGAAAACTGACATACAATTCACTGTGGCGACAGTCCCTAGGCTACTTATGCTGGAGTGTTGGCAATAAAGTCAATAGAAATACAGTGTGCTAGTGCTCATCCCATGATAATAAATGAACCAGATTGTTGGTAAAAGGGAACACAAACTCATAAGGGAGTAAAGGTAAAAAGTAAAAGTAAATGACCCCTTGATGGTTAGGTCCAGTCAAAGACAACTATGGGGTGTGTGATGGCTGTGTTCTACTGTGCCTCTGAATGCCATTTGCTGGAAATCACAAGTTGGAGAGCACTGTTGCCATCAAGTCCTGCTTACTGTCTTCATTAGGTTCATCTTGGTAATGCCTGCCAATTACTGGCCCTCAGTATTTTGTAAATTTGTGACATCAGGTCTCTTGCTGAGAAATAGCTACATTAAATTTCAAATCATGTTGTAATTATCAGTAAATATTTTACTGATACCCATGTGTTCTATTTTTTTTCTTATACAGTGGTGCCTCGCAAGATGAAATTAATTCGTTCCGCGAGTTTTGTCGTCTTGCGATTTTTTTCATCTTGCGAAGCACGGTGTCGGGAAAGTTTTGGAAAAGCTTCAAAAATCACCAAAGTCTTTAAAAACCTCAAAAAAGGCTACCACACCGCGTTCTATGAGTTGCTCCTCGAAGTCAAGTCGCAACTGTATTAACGGTGTTAAGAAAAAGGAAACAAACTTGCAAGACGTTTCCGTCTTGTGAAGCAAGCCCATAGGGAAAATCGTCTTGTGAAGCAGCTCAAAAAACCCTTTCGTCTAGCGAGTTTTTTGTCTTGCGAGGCATTCGTCTTGCGAGGTACCACTGTAACTTTAAAAACGGAACCGAGTGACCTCCTTGTAGGATATCTACAAATTTGAAAACCTTCAGAACATAAACCTCAAGGAAAAGGCTAGCAGGCGTATATCTCAGGAAACATTTTGCCTCATTTATCCCCAATTAAGAAAAAGTAAACAGCAGGTTAGAATCAATAGCTTTGCCTTCTGCATAGACAGTATTAGGCTTTTAATGAGCAATGCAGAGGTTTCCCATCTGCCCCCGTACATGGCTGTCAACTTTCAGATTTGAAAATAAGGGATCAGCAGCCTCACCCGTCCCAGGGACAGTCTACGGGATATCTAACAATCTGGGATAGCAGCGGGAAGCAGCAGGAAACGGCGCTGGAATAAGGGAATTTCCCACAAAAAAGGAAAGGTTGACAGCTATGCCCCAGTATTTGTTGTGGTTCTCTAATCTCATGTATCTGAGCTAAACATAGGTATCTCAGCTAAGTTGATTGAGGGCTTATCCACACTTACTTTTCATCCTCACTTTCCAGGCGCAGTCCACAATTTAAAGCTCTGCCCGAGCACCCCCTTTTCAGCTCCAGAGTTTTCCCTGCGAAAACCCACTCTTTAAAGCTCACTTGGAGCAAACATCAATTTGTGGAAAACCCAAAGCGACTTTGGTTCCGATTTAGCTTTAAAGAGTGGGTTTTCGTGGAGTGTTAGAAGTGTGGACCTCTGCCTGGAAAGAGCAGGGCAAAAGGTAAGTGTGGATAAGTCCTGAGATGAATAACTTGCTTCCTATACATAACTACTTTAATGTACACATGTATCAGGTAGAAACAATGACCCAGTTCACTAGAACAGGCCAAACCGAACATGTATGTTCCTGTGTAAGAGATCATAGCCGCTTTGCTCTTCCTCCAGTCCTCCTACTGTGAGCAAAGCTATGGGTTGGTTTAAGCATGTTGTTCAAAGTTGGGATCTGACACTTGGTCACTCTAGATAAACCATAGACAAACTTCTCCAAAAGTGTCCCACTGTCTAACAAATCTAAGCCCTCTTTCCCAATGGCTCCATGTCATGCATTGAGACCCTGAAGTTCTGCATCTCTAGCTAGCATTACATGTGGAACAAGTAGAATTTCTGAAAATGCTTCCTTGCAGATTCTAGACTTTAGCATTTTAGATAGCAATATAAATTTGGCTTGCACAACTCAGTATTATGTTTTTCAATATTAGTTGGACTTCCTGTGTACCATACCATAGACTCCTTTCCTTTATCAACCTTTATCAGATAGGTCATATATCTGTTTTCCTGATACTATTAATGACAATTCTGTCTTTGTTCCTTAAATTATGTCTTTGTTGCTGAAATTCTCTGACCTCATAACTAAGTTACTACTGCTGCCAGTAAAATTAATTATCATAAGATTTTTTCCCCCTCATTCACACTGATCAAGACTGTAAAATGTGCAATGTAAATTAGGGCATCAGTGAGTTCGTGTCCCAAGAAACTAATTTAAAAATCCCCTCTGGATTTATTGTGAATTTCAAAATAGTCTCTTTTGATGCAGTGCTAGAGGTTCTAGGAGAATTATAGCCAAAGTAACTACTGTTTGGAAAATACAAGCAACGTGATTCCAAAATTAGGCAAATGTTTAATACAAAAGCATTGTTTAGCTTCATATGTGAAGCTCAAATATCTTTTGAGCGTTTCTTGAAATATATATATTCAAACATGGTTGCTAAATTGAGAGAAGCTTTTGTAATTTGAATGACTCTTCTGACCTGCTTGACATTTGCATTACAAACCAATATAAGCAACAACAGTAACAAAAACAAATAAAAATGTTAAGCTGTATGTAAGGAAATGACCTTTAGGCTTTGTCAAAACATTATATTGAATGTGTTATATTAGATGAAAGTGGAAACTATAGTTAATTGGAAATTTACTCATTTACTCACAGCCTGTGGCAAAAGGAGAAGGGAAGGGATTGCACACACAGGCAAAAGTTTTGTTCATACTTCTGCTTTGTAGGCCAAGTTTTGTTCATCTGATCACAACCTCTATGACAGAATTGGCCTTTGTTTCCTCCCTCTAATCTGGTAAATCAGTTTAAGTTTTGAATATGATTAGAGGCTTATCAGGCATAACTTACAATATTGTGTTTTCGATTCTGATGGTCAGTAATGCAGCAGTATTATTAATGGCCCACAAACATGTTTTTAAAATTGATTCTTTTCTAGAAGTGTGTGAACATTTAAAAATACAGAAAATTTAAAAATACATATAGGTAAGCAAATTATGAATATTAATTCCAGGATACTTCATTTGGTTGTGTAGATTTTTTTCTTTTCTTGTGCTTTATTTGGTTGAAAGACAAGAGATACTATACTTTAAGGAAAACAAAACAAAAGGTCGAAAACCTGAATAAGAAATGGAAAAAACAGCCTATCTGTAATAGAGCTATGAAAGCCATCCCTGACTGAGGTGAGATGAAAGCATCCATGAAAATAGCCATAAAACAGTACTTTCATACATCATATTGATATTATTTCAGTACTGTGCTTTATTAGATTAAAATCAAAGACCTGTTTGCATGTTTTAGAAAGTGTATGCTGCCCTCCACCATATGCAAAGCAGGCCATGTTTGCATAAGTTTAATAAGTGCACTTTCTGCTAAAAAAATAAGGTGGGAAATAGTCTGTAATATCCTACATGTGTGAGGAGAGGAGATAGTTGCTTTTCTCCTCTTCTGGATCTGCTACAGTAAATCAAACCATTGTTTTACTTACCGTATAGTCCAGACTCAGGCTGGTAGTTTGTCATTTTGCTCACTTGTATAACTGCTTGCTTGTGTAAGTGATCTGCATCCATGAGCTGTGTAACGTAGAGGGAATTTGACCAATAGCATAATCAGAAAAACAGAATCTGAGATTTTCTTCTTAATAGAACTAAACAGTGCACATTTACTCCCCCAACATTATATAACTTCTAATGTTCCATTGCTCATGAGAATGGGCAGTTTGCTCAGCCAGTTACATCAGCTAGGTAGCATAAGAACTGCCTGAGTTGAGAAATACCGGTAAATGTGTTCACTTTATGCTGCACTGCAAATTTGTTTTTACTAATACCAAACTAAATTTAGAAATACATATACCGTACTTAGATTAGAGTTGTAAATCTGAACCTCCTGAAGGTGATCTGCAGAATAAATAGAAATGAAGAGAATCCAAATAAAGAGAAATGCCAGGGCTAGCATTCTAAACATGCAGCCAAGAAATATATGTCTCTGCCCTCTATTAAAGATAAAAGGATTTTGCAGTTAGGGTTTTGGAAACTTTGCTTGTGTAAGTTGCCTCAAGAACATCTAACAAAAATGGCTTAGCAAAAGAGCTAAGGAGTTAACAGTAAATCATAATCCCCTTTACAAATGCATATTCCATTGTAATGGAATGGATGGCAAGGTTTGATATACTATTTTCCCAAGTATTATAACTAGGTGCTGTATATTTAATTAGAAATTGATCTAGAGCGGCTTTCACATAACAAGGTACTACAGGTGAAAAAGTACTCATAGCTGCACTGCGAGACAAATGCCAATGAATATGGCTAGTAGGGCTATGGTGCATGGAGCCCATTGGCCTACGTCTGGTGCATCTATGATCCACTGAACCTATAGCATAATCCATGTGGGTTACTTGGTTTGTCAGTGTGCAGTATCTCTGCATCTGCTTTTTATGGAGGAGTTGTCCCCACAATGAGAATTCGTGCATCTACAGTTTTCCACATGTCCAAGGCCTGCTGTCAGTTACCTAGACAGGAACCCCACACTTTGGAGGGTTTGGCTCCAAGTGTTCCGTGTGTACGTGAAAATCACGTTCTGTATAATCCAATCCTAGGAGCTGTCCTGTGGCTAGCAGCTGTGTGAGAGAGAGCACCCTCCCCAGCACTCCCACAGTTGGTGTACCAAGCTGGCCTTGCCCAGCAAGCAAGGCAAAGAGCTTAAAAGCAGACACAGTAGGGGAAGAAAGGTTTTCAGCTGCCCACATTTCTTGGCACTTGACTTGTGCAATTTCAGCTAGCCATGTGAGGTTGAAATTGAGCAAGTCAAATTCACGTATGATGCAGGATTACTGTATAAAAAGGTTACTCACACCAATATATACACAAATTCTCTCCCAAAGCTGTGAACAAGAAAACAAAATATATACTTGTATTTTTATAAGGTTTTAGGAAGCTTTAATAAATTTTTGCATGCTTGATACTTCACACTTTAGCCTGTGTTCAAAGCTGTTTCTGTAAAGAGAAGAATATTGTCAGTGACTATTCATTCTCATTTCCCACTTTTTTGGAGCTGTTTTTCTATCCCCTTGTCTTGAATTTTTATGATGAGTTTAACTAAGCAGCTATATTCCAGAAAATGCTCTAAAGCACTAGTTTTAAGTCACTAATATTGCATGTTGAATTTTAACTGTGTTCCTAATGGCTGAAAAACACTTCAAGAGTTCCCCTTCACCATTTGGAAGACTCTCTGATTGCCTGTGGAAAGCCCAAGGGCAATTATGAGTTATGGTCAGCAGCTGTGTATGCCTAGGTCCTTAGCAGGGCTGGCCTTAATCAACCTTAGACGATGAACTTCCTTGTATTCAGCTGCAAAGTTGTGCTCCTTCTCACCAGTACAAAATGGGAGTTTGCCTGCATTTGGAGGTTCGTAGTGAGGAAGATCCTTTTTTTCTGTACAGGAAGCGTAGTGTCCCTTTTGCAAGATATACTGCTTCCTTTTAATGGGGAAGGCTGTATTGGAGAAAATATAGGAGGCATGTACATATGCTTGCCTATGTGTTTTGTCCTTACATCAGTAATTGTAATGGTGGAGTCAAGATTTCTGTTGGGTGTTAGTGTCTGCAATTCCGAGGTGGAGCACTTAGAAGGATTCTGAGAAGACCAGGGTTAGTAATATTTCTTTCTTTATTAGTGCATAATGTTTGTTTCTGAGAACTGTTCCCTTTTTGTGCAAGTGCCCTTTCACCAGAGTTCCCATCACTAAGCCCCCCAATGTTTTCTAAGTTCTGTAGACACAATTATGAATGAAAGAACCCTCTGCCATTTACCTAATGCATTATTTGTATATTTCATTTTATATCTTTCTTGTGGTACACTGATTGGCTGCATGGTTAGGACTGTGTTAGAGTTGGGGAGACTACAGATTGAGCTGGTGTAATGTTACATTGCCAGAGATAAGACTGACCTGGGATTCAGCATAGGACTCTGACTATGTCTAGTTCCTCACCTGCCACACTGGATTGCCACTTACTTTTTCTACCCTTAGGCTTGTACAATTATACTGGTATAATGGTTGTGCTGGCATAATATAATTCTGGTGCTGCATCAGCATAAATCTCCAGTGGACGTGCATTGTATCATATCTGCACCAACTCAGGGATAGCATTGCACTTAAACCCCACACACATCCAAAAAATGGTTGTTTCTTTATCTTTCTTTCTTTTTAACAGTGTACTTGATGTGATTTGGGAGGATTTAATGGCTAAACCTTCAGCTCAGAATGAAAGGAAAGTGAAATGGCTCTACGATAGCTTTGAATATTGAAAGTTTTTTCTGATAGATTAAAATAGGCCTCCATTAGAGGGAGTTATACATTCATCATTAAATGTATCTGAAAGGTTTTCAAAACATCATAGGTGCTGTAGATTATCTCTTGGCAGCTGCAGAGCATTTCTAGAATAAATTCTACTCCATTCTGTCCCATAATACTCAGGGTAGATCTGAAATGCTCCCTCCACCCCTCGGTTACAAGTACCATGCTCACATTTCTGCTCTAAACATCTAGAAAGTACAAAATGATTAAAAGGTGTTGCATTATATTGCATTTCTGTATGCTATTAGTGAGATTTAGAGAAGGAAGCAATATTTTAGTCATCTTCCTCCTCCCTCCTTTCTTTGATTTGGCCATGTTACTTCTAGTCGGGTTATTTTAGGAAATGGCTACTTTGCTTATATTCCCAAAATAAGATTAATAGCTGCAAGTCCAATGTAATCTCAGTGGGAGCTGATCATGGCCATACCCATTCCCACAAAGTACTCACATAAAGTTTAGAAGAGCAGACACACAGTACACCAGAATTATTTTGACACCCTGTCAGAAGCTGCCACACCAAATCCCTCAAACTTATTTTTTCATGGTACACTCTTCTGAATTAAGGCAAACATAGGTGAGCTATTCACAGGAGTAATTCAATTATAGCCAGCAGTGTAACCTGCCCGATGTCGGTGGCTATTATCCTAGGCAAGCTTAAATGCATTGCATTTCCAATCCTCTGGTTCCATTGTGACATTGCTTTCTGTTAGTTGCCTTGGCGGCTAGTGCTAAAGAGGAAAGTCTCCTACTTGAAAATATAGTATAAAACTAGCCTGAAGGAGCAGGTCTCTATGTGCATTAATATGCAATAAAACACTTCAAGGTATGTTGTAAATGCACTGGTAGGTGCATTATAGCACTCAGGCTTGTGCCTAACAGCCTGCCTAAAAACACATCTATCACTAGGCTGAAAACATACCCATTGAATGTTAGTTTAATGTAGATGGTTCTGGTTGTGCAAGAAGTAGTAGCTGTGAAATATGGAATACATTTCCTTGAGTTACAAAACTCTTTTCCCTAGAAGTGGAAATAAATTACACATTTCACAGCAATTCATGTTACAGTTCTCTCTTCCTCTCTCTCTTTATAAATACAAACCAAAGAGCATTTATTTATATATTTTTTACTTTTTTACCATATTAAAATTGTAAAATTGAAATCGTGAGAAATGGATGATCACATTGTGGCAACTGAACTGATCATTGAAATTGATAGGTCATCCAGCATTTTAGGATTTTAAGAGGCGGCTGTCATGTGACATAACTAGGGCTCCAAATACTTTTGAGGCCTCTGGAAGTGAAAGGCATCAAAGTGTTTCTAAGGTTGCAGGCGCAAAGGGATTTGGAGGGAGCGGTGCCAGGAAGGTGTATTTGTGGTTCATCGTGGAGCAGGCAGACAAGAGGGAAGCAGGAGATGGCCCATAAATGAGGGAGGCTTTTAGGACATTGAGTAGGAAGTGAATAAATTGCTTTGGAGTTTTTGAAGCATGACAGGCAGAAGAGTTGAGAGCAATGGTGAGATAGTAGTTATATTAGAAGACAGGTGAGTATGTTGCATTTCAATGGGCAGAAAAGTTAAAGCATTTCAGAATGGTGTGAAATAGGGAATCTAGAAATCTGTTTTTGGCCTTAACAAATAGGCTTCTTAAATTAGAAGAGAGTGCAGGAAAAATTGAAACTGGTAGGTTGCTGGAGTGATCACAAAGCTCTATAGAGGCAGGGCAGAAAGTAAGTGTGCACTGTTCAAAGAACTGCAAACTTACGACCAAAATTATTGAATCATTTCCCAACTTTCTTCTGCATACTAGGCAGACAACTACATAGCTTTAAAGAGCAGCAGCAGCTGAACTCACAGATCCAGACCTTTGCTTCTATAATGTTTAGTGCAAATAACTCCAATGTTAGGGTGGCCGTATGTCCTCTTTTTCCAGGACACACCCTCTTTTTCATGGGTAGAGTCGTCATAGTGATCTATAGTTAAAAGTAGAAGTTGGCAAATGTGTCCTCTTTTTTGGTCTTCAAAATACGGTAGGGCTGCCAGACATCTGGGTTTTTCCGGACACGTCTGGGAATCACTCAGAAAAATCCGGGCGGATTTTTGCCGAATTGATAAAATGTCTGGGAAGACCCAGACGTATGGCAAGTTGGGCTATCTTTATTTTTAAAATCTTTTTTAAAAATCAAAAGAAAGCCCCAAAACAAACACACACCTATATGGCAACCCTATAAATATCAAGGTTTTACATGGAAATTAAAGGGAAATGACTATTGTATAATAGTTTTGAAAAGCACATCAACATACAAAGTCTATTCGAGCATTTCTAATGGCAAGAGATGTTTGAAATACCTACTGCATTAGAGAGAACAGAGTGGATTTTTCCTTTCTCTGAGAACTTGTACACTTTTACAGATAGGGCTGCTTTGTTGGTGGTCTTTACCAATTCTTGTTGGTTAAGTATAATGTTGTTTCTTCAGGAAAGCCAATTTTCTGTGCCAGACCACTATACAAAACCATATATTATTATTTCAGGATGTCTGCAAATACCTTACTGTGGGTGGGATTTCTTACAGTTCTGTGCAGACATGTTAGGCTGCCTCTTCTATTTTTTATTTTATTTTCCATTTTCAGATAAATCCCTTGTTGCTACATAAGCATCAATTTCTAATTAAAAAATATGCTACTTAAACAGAAGGTACTGGCACTATAGGAATAAGAGCCAAAAACTTAAGTCCAAGCCTCCAGGTCACCTGGAGGCTGTTGTATTATGGAGATTAGACAGTATGGAAGCACTGCTGGCTGTAGCTGTGTAGGCAACTGGTTCCCTGCCAGATAAAAGCCAATGTGCAGCAGCTGCTAGCAGACGAAAATGTGAGAAAATGGCAGGTTATGAAAGAGAGAGCAAGTGGACTGATGGGATACCAGTGGAAGAATTGTAAAAGGTTCCCCCCCCCCATACTGCCCGGTCTTGGCTGGGGAGGGTGGGGTATAAATAAAAATTTATTATTATTATTATTATTACTATATGTAGAAGTCAGAAAATGCATTTGGACTACTGCTGTAATTTATTTTATTTTTTAAAAAATATTTTTATTGAAAGTTTTCAACATAGCATAGAAGAAAAACCAAATTAATCTAAATAAAAAGAATAAAAGAAGACAAAAAGAAAAATAAAGACATAAAGAAGCAGGAAAAGATGAGAAAAGAAAAAATGAATGTAAAAGCTCTTTCACAATTATATCAAATCCTTTTTACCATGCACAGAAAGTAGACCTTTCCACCTATTACCTGGGAGCATATCTTTCTTCCCCGTCTCCCACCCTTGGAGAGCCTTTCTACCCTGCCTCTCACACAGAGCCCCTCATCTTCGATCTGTCACCCTCCTATGTATATTTTCATCAATCCAATTCTAAGAGCTAAAAACAAAAGCAGATAGCCTAAAAAGAAAAAAAGAGGGGCTTCCGATTCTCTATTTGTCAATTACAGTATATATAATAACAATCATTCAAAATATTCAAAGCATTCACCACAGGCTAACACAGAGCTGTATATTATATAGATGCTTATCAATCTACCAGGCATAATTCTTCCCTGGCATCACAAATTCACCTTTTTCCACTCAAAAAGTCCAGAAGTATGGTAATTCTTAAATTTTTATTCTCCAAGATTGTCCTTCCCCAGTCCAGTTTAATAAATTTCTCTCCAAGGATTCCATCTTGATACTAGTCCTTCTTTTTCTGCTTTTTCCATTTCTTTCCAACATCACTCATCAGAGGCTTAGAAACTTCTTGTCTTGCAGTTGTCTTCTTGAACTAAATTGTCTTCTGCCCTCGCCTCCTGTCTATCCCAATCATAAAGTCCATCAGCAAACCAGCTTTTCTTGTTTGTTTTGGTCTTTCAGGCAGCTGCAAGGCCGATGTCTCCTGTAGCTCTCTACATTCCTGCAACTCTCATATGGCAAGTCCTGGGCATTCTCCTGTTCAAGAATATTTCTCTTGAAATTTTATGCATTTTGGCTCTTAGTTCTACAAGCTACTCATTCAATATTTGCCTTATGATGATGAGAAGGGCATTCAACCCTTCTGTGACGTAGTGGCGGGCACAAAATTGTTAGGGGCACAAAATTTCAACACCTAGTGCAGCCTCAACACAGCTGCACACTTCCGTTGCTGGGCTCCATTGAAAACATGTTCTCAATGGAGAGTTGAATGCCCATGTGTACTCCATCCATTTCCCTCCCTCCCACCCCACCCCCCCTGCACAGCCCTGGGCACTAGCAACCCATACCATGCCATTCAACAATATTTTTGCCATGTTTCTGTTGGTGTTCTATCTTTTGTTGGTGTTTCCCTTCATTACCTTCAGATAAGGACAGGCTTCTATTTTATCTTGGTTATTTTAATCACCACATAATTATCTCTGCCAGTGGGAGCATGGGCAACAGATAACTTAGTCTGCCATTTTCCTCTCTGGAAGTCCTGACTACTGCTGAAATTTCTTCAGGATTCACACTGAGGTGTCCATTTCTGGAAAAGAAAAAAACCATGATTCCAAAAAGCTATGTTGCTTTCTCTTCTGGGAAGGAATTAGCTTGTCCCCTCCCCCATGGTAACACTAAGTGGGTGGATGTTTTTAAATGAAGCAAACAAATTTGTAATATACCTGTATCATAATGTTATTTTGCATTGAAATAAATGCATTTTTTTGCAAAATACTATGCTAAACTTGAAACTTTTAAGGAATTATCACAATTACTTCAAGTTTTAGGTTCTTAATTCTCATTTTAAAAGCAAGGTGGCATCACACAATTTGAATCTTCCTAGTTGAAAGTGTGTGTTGATCTAAGACCCTAAAGCATGGACTCAGGAAAATAATTTGTCCTTAAGCACTTAACCAGCAGTCCTGTTTCATGTTCCAATATGATAACAAAAGTATGTATGCTTCATTTGTACAATAACTGTCTCTTTTATTAAACATCTGATGCCTGTGTGCCCTTTTTCTCTGAAGTCCACTGATTAACTGATGCTATCTTCACTTGTGCTCAAAGCCTGGAGGCAATTAGCTGATTAAAACTGTTTTCAGATCATGAAAAACATAACTGTTCAGGTTTTAGTTTTGGGATATGAACTGAGTGAGTTTCTTTGTATCATACATAATATGTTTTGGGGGATGGGGGTGGTTGTGATTCAGACAGATCAACCTCATGTGAAGAAGCTGCATCCTAATGTTTTAATGTTGTATTTTAATCTTTTTTTAAATTGTTTTTTAATCAACTTGTTTTTATTATTGGTTGTTAGCCGCCCTGAGCCCAGTCTTGGCTGGGGAGGGTGGGGTATAAATAAAAATTTAGTATTATTATTATTATTATTATTAGAATAATGTCATTAAAATCTGAGACATTAGTCACATTGTCATTAACGTATTATAAATGTAACAAAATTATATGGGAGCAGCATGTGTCTATGGATATTACAGTAACCGGAGTAGAATTCCTGCTTCTTTGGGTAGGAGAAGGCATTTTGGCTTGGGTGGTCGCATATACATCCTTTAAAAAGAAAAAATGCATCACCAAAGAAGTGTACATATCTGCATATATATAGGCACAAATTTTGAACTAATAATATAATAGAAATACAACCATAGATGTAAAGTCCTGCATTCCTGCTCATTGTGCTGTCTGGATCCAAATTGTTGATGAGCAGCAACAACCCTGCTCACTATTCCTAGATTCTCTATCTTTAAACTTAACTTGGAATCATAGAGTTTAAAGGGCTAGACAGTCATTCACATAGAAGACAGAGGTGTGTCCTCTCAATTTTGTTTTATTTTTAAGGAGTAGGAAACATGGCTCTCACATTTAAAAAAATAAACTAAAAACCCAGTTCTGTCATTTTATTAAAAAGTATCCGGTTTCAAAAAATTAAAAAAAGAAAATATTACTGCTCCCCACATCCCTAAATTTGTAATCTGGTTGGACAAATAGTTTTCAATCTTGTCCAATTAGGCCTGCATTAACTTCATCCTGGGACGCGGGTGGCGCTGTGGGTTAAACCACAGACCCTAGGACTTGCCAATCAGAAGGTTCGCGGTTTGAATCCTCGCGATGGGGTGAGCTCCCGTTGCTCGGTCCCTGCTCCTGCCAACCTAGCAGTTTGAAAGCACGTCAAAGTGCAAGTAGATAAATAGGTACCGCTCCAGCGGGAAGGTAAATGGCGTTTCCGTGCGCTGCTCTGGTTCGCCAGAAGCGGCTTAGTCATGCTGGCCACATGACCTGGAAGCTGTACGCCGGCTCCCTCGGCCAGTAAAGCGAGATGAGCACAGCAACCCGAGAGTCGGTCACAACTGGACCTAATGGTCAGGGGTTCCCTTTACCTTTACCTTTACCTTTACCTTCATCCAGCATGATGATACCTTCCATTTTCAAAACAAAACAAAAGAAAACAAAACACCCACCTTCATCTTTCATTTCTTCTGCAGTGGAGTAGCTTCTTCCTTCTGTTACTGCACTGACAGCTGAAAACAATTAATTTCACTGTTTTCATTGCTTTTTAGTATTTCCCTTACCCACCTTCTCTGTCTTAAGTGTGTGGGTTTTTTTCAACTTCTGCGTCCTCCGTCTTTGCTATCTAAAAGCTTTCTTTTGGTGAACTTGTAACAGCTTAACCCTTGTGCAGTTCTTCAGTGACAATTGGTTTTATTTTTCAGAAAACAATCCTTTTAGACATTGTTTATGGAATATTACAGCTTCAGTGAAACACTGCTCTACCTTCTGAACTGCATCTTCTTTGGTCTCTCTTTCTATCAAAGCCTAATTCTTTTCTTTCATCACTATGTAGCCTTTTACTTTGCTGAAGTGCTATGCTGGTTTCTTAACATAATTGTTAGGCAAATTACTCAGGTGGACCAAGTGCCCTAGGTTATTGTCTGATGATTCTTTTCCCTTCATGTTTGTTTGCATTTCTAGGAGCAGGATTTGTAGAATTTTGTAATCTGAAAAGATGTTTGGATGGGGTGGAGATGTCCCATTGCCAGAGTGAAGGGCTCTGCTTGCACCTGCTGAAACTGCAAGCAGGCAGAAACTACTCTTGACAGTATACTCACTGGCAGTATGTAAGACACTTGAAACGTGGCATGTATGGACAAGGGAGGGGCATAGAGATGAGCCAGCCAAGCATCCATCGGATCCTAAACTAGCCTGGAGCTAGCACAAACAGTATCAGCACAAATACTGCCCACCCACCTTTCTCTCTGGCTGGCAATAGCAGCAGTAGCTTTGCTGTTCCATTCAGCCTTGCTGCTCCCAGATGGGAGTTTGGATTCCACCATCATTGTTGGTTGTATTCATCATTAGAGTTAGCAGGCATATTCCAGATAGTGCACTAGTGAGGATAAACTTTTGGTAAATGGAAAGAGTCTAAATCACCAGAATTTCACACCAAGAGAGAATTCTTAGGGATCTATTCATTTTAATTTGCTGGAGTGTCTGGATCATACTTTGGAGCACTGAGAGTGTAATCAAAACTCCCAGCTAGGAGCAGTGAGGCTGAATGGATTTTGTGAAATACCCGTTTAGTTGAGATTAGACAGGCCCATTTCCTGTTGAATTTCAGGTACCTACTTCAGCAGGCATTTAATAAAGTTTTGTGAATTATTGTGATTCATTTTACAATCTTATGTATGCTTCTTAGATACTACAGTAATTAAGTGTTGTATAAATACATTAAATAAATATGTGGGGAGGCAAACATCTCCTCAGGGTATGACTGAAGTTCACTGATGGTCAGAATTGTCGCCTGCCCATCTCCCTGGTACTCTGAATACACAGGCAGTAGGCGTCTGCTTCCACAGTGAATTATAATTTGTATATTCTGGAGATAGGCTCCACCACAAGACAGACTATCATATCCCTTTTTTAAATTTAGTTAACTTAGCTGTATTTTATTAAGCATGAAGTGCTCTGGTTAATCCTTTTAGGAAATGCTGGTCTAGCAGAGGGGGAGGCATGACAAAATGGGAAAGTGCCACCCTGTGCCTGCCCCTGACACCCCCATCAAAGCCCTGCTTACCAGGGGTGTGGGGCAGTGGCTCCTAGGTTCCAATGAGAACTCCTAGAGCCCTGCAAGAGCTTGCAAGAGCTCACAGGGTTCTGGCCAGGTCTCACCAGAACCTTGAAGTTGCCGCCACCACTACTCACTTCTATGGCAGGACCACCCTGTTGCCTTATTAATGATTGGCTAGAAACACCATGGAAGTCACTGTCAGTATATCAGTCATATATAGATCCAAGCTTGGTAATTCCTATTTGAAGTTGACTCTTGGCATCCTTTGGTATTGTGTATATTTTGTATCAGAGATGTCTAAGAAGAAAATTCACACTAAAAAGCTAGGCATTTCAAACAGATACTGCCAAGAAAAGGGTTCAATAAAGCCCATAGGTTATTCTTCAGCACAGAGTCTTTGAGGAGCTTGGGGGCACTGAATCAGAGATTCACCTCTTCTTTTGCTCTCAGAATGGGTAATAACGAAGCTGAACTATTCCGAAACAAGCCAAGCTGAAAGGTCAGTCCCTAACTATTTCCCTCCGTCTGCTCCAATTTGGAAGCACGGCAGACTAGGCTCCATACATGCAGTGTTTGCTTCAGTGGAATCCTTTCCTGTACTGCTTCATTCCACTGACTTTTCACTTGGAACACTGTGGATAATTGGTGAATCATTCTGTAGAAGAAAATTCCTTCCCCACTTTCAGATCTCAGTATCACAAAGTGCTTTTGAAATTTCCAGACTCAGTGGGGAACTAGGCTGTTTTTCAGGGAAAATAAGATAACTGCCCCACTGTCTGTATTTAAGCCTTTAGCTGCACCTAAAGGGCTCACTGGATCATAGCCATGGACAAAAGAACCACTGAGTGAATGTAATTTATGGAATGCAACTGGTCTTTTACTAGTACTGGGAGGTTGCGCTTGGAAATTCATCTGGAACGAGGCCTCAGCACAGGGTTTTTCAAAACCAGATTTCCCAACTGCACAAATTCCCCATCAGATACTCAACCCTAAAAAATCCAAAATGAACACAAAGCATTCTTTGCTCCTTGTTTACATCCTGTATGAGTGGTGGCTTCTCCACAGGAGTCGTTATTATCTACTGTGCAATAATTAGCAGGACAATCCAATGGCCCTTGCATTGAGGTAAACTCCAACTCAATGGCACACTGTTGCAAGGGCTACTGGGTCATCCTGAAAGTTATCTGTCTAGTCCTGCTGCCTCATCAACTTTGTGCTGCCAACATTGGTGTCTCTCAAATACCTGACTTCTCCAGTTTTCACCAAGGATGCCTGTTAAGCACAGCTCAGCTGCTGGCTTAAACTGGTCCATTTTATGCCACAGTCAATAGGACCTGCTCTGCAGACTTTCAATGCTGATTGCTGTTAACTCACAGAAGAAACAGGACAACTCCTGACACCATATGGTATTATTATTTGGGTGTTTTCTTGTCCAGCCCTTCAGCAGAACTTAGCCCTGCTTCTACTAAGTTCTTATAGTGAAGATTCACTGTTCATTCTATCTCAGTTTAGAAAAATATTGTAGGATCAGTAAGAACTCTTAAGAGCCTGCAGGTTCCTTCTCCTACATTTCCAGCCATCTATATTTCCCAACTGTGCACAAAAAGATCCCTGTCTCAGCAACAGAAAAGCTAAAGAACAGGGAGAGAAGATAGCTAAAGATAAGTGACCTAGAAAAGAGAGGATGAGCAGGACTGATAGATGTGGTAACAGTGGGCTAGATGGTCTATAAGCCTGGTTCATTTGTGCTCAGCAAGCACTGGAATACAACTTTTAGAGGAAAGGCCATGGCTTAGCGGTAGAATGCATTCTTTGGGTCCAAAAGGCCCTAGATTCAGTCTGTGGGATCTCCCAAGTAGATCAGGAAAAGATTTTTGTTTGAAACTCTGGAAAGCTACTTGTATGTGGTATACACAAATATTGAGGCAGATGGACCAATTTTCAGACTCAATAGAAGGCAGTTTCATGTGCTCTTATATGTTTAATGAAAAATGCATCCAAGTACACTTTTCCATCCACATTGTGTTGTGATTAGTCAGCTATATGCAACCGGATCAGGGAAGGGAGTTGGCCTGATTGACCATTTTTACACCCTTGTCATCGCAAAAAACATTTCAGAAAGGGATGCAAAAAATAACCAAAAGATGGGACACAGTGTTTGCGCTCGCTCTCTCTCTCTCTCTCTCTCTCTCTCTCTCTCTCTGTGTGTGTGTGTGTGTGTTAGAGAGAGAGAGAGAGAGAGAGAGAGAATTGGTTTTATATCATGTTTTTATTCGCTTAGGATTAGAATGAGAAATAGGATCATGCTAGTTAAAGTTGCTGGTTAGGAGGGTGATCACCCATTTGCAGAACAAGGAAACATCAAATCAATCCAGATAATAACTAGGAATATTTGTGGTCTAAAATGGATAGTCTTATGGACTAAGTAATAGAAATGAAATGAGATTTAATAATACAAATTAGAAGAATATTAAAACAAAGTCTTTGGGGGCCCTTGGGAGCTAATAATGAGCATTTTTGTTATCTGCTGGGAACTAGAAGCTGGGAGCAACAGGAAAAGAGGAGACCCAGGGTCTTGGTTAATCACAAAAGGATTATAAGCTATAACATTAAAAAAGCAACAAATACATTTCTATGATGTGTTAAGCATAACAATTTCAGTAGAAATTGGAAAATATTAATACCTCTGTTTAACGCACTGTTTTTCCAAACAGGATCAAGCCATTCAGGAGTGGGGGAAATGTTCCGCAATCTTTTGCATTCCTTTAGCACCTAAATTCTGGACATGTCTGGTTAATTGGAAAATCTTGATTACTGACTTCATGTGATAGGCAGTGAATTGTTTATAGCAAACCAGCTGCTACAAAACCTGTATTGGGACCGAATTTGTGGCATTGGTGGTATGACAATGACTCTTGATTGTGATGGGCCAATTTTCTTACCAGTCAGGTAGGATTTTGATACTAAACTACTTATTTGACTTGTTGTTCGCCCCAAATGAGAAATATCAATTAATAAATTTACTAATGTAAAATCTAATCATGTTGTTCCTACATGATATGGCTCCCTAAAACTTAAGATAATATGTAATTTTCACTTGTCACAGATGCAGCGAAATCTAAGTATTTCTGCATAGGCATGTCCCTTATGTATGCCTCCACAGATCTGTTCGCTAGGAAGAGGCTCCCTCCTCAGTGCCACAAGAACCTCTTCTTCCCATTTCCCTAATCGGGGGAGAGGTAGAAAGGTTTCTTATGTTATACAGCTGAACTCTAGAGCAAGCAGAAGTGATTTTGCTACCTCAGGAACCCAGAGTATTAAAAAGAAATTCACCTCACTACTCCATGCCCCTGAGCTTTGAAGCAGATAGAAGTAGTGTGAGAGACCTGCCACTTCTAAAGCTCAGCATAACATGAGAGAGGCTTGTGCTTCTTTCCACCAAATTATCTTCCATGCACAAAGGATGTGGTGGATTCAATGGTGACCACCATTTATTGCTTACCTGGTAACCCAAAGCAAAATTTGTGGATCCCTAATAAAACAACTTTTTGGAACAATTCCCCAATCCCCCCCCCCATAAAATGGTAATCTGACACTGAAAGCCTTGAGCTATCCTTTGTCAACAAATGCTGTATTGCAGTGTTATTTAATCACATTGGTTCTCAATTTCTATGCATAGCAACCCCAACTTGCAAATCTTTATTTACCCACATAATTGTTTCTACTCTTTTCCAACACCCAGCTTACTAAATTAAAATTTACCTTGTGGTCATATAAGCAATAAGAAAAATTGAATGTGAGCTGACTGCTAAATAACAGCACCCTACCAGCAAGAGTTATACATCATGCAGGAGAGGACCTTCTCCATGGGGATGCCCTATATGTGGAAAACCATCCCGTCAGATGTCTGGCTGGCACTGATCCTGTTTATATTCCAGCACCAGCTTAATATACAGCTGGTTTGGTCAACCGTTCATGGATTATTAATTGTTCAGATTAGAAGTGCAGCCATTCCTTAGTTGTTATGCTGTTCATTGATTTTTACTTGCTTTCTTGCTAGTATTAATTGAAATGATTGCTTGCTTTTATTGCAATTTTATTGTACCCCGCCTTGGAATCATTACTATGACGACAGGTCATAAATACTCTAAAGAAACTATATATGTGGTTGCAGTTTCAATTTCTCCTGGGCAGTTTGTGGATTCATTATAAAATTTAATATAGAGATGTAATGTCAAGGATGTGGTCTGTTATTTAAAATAAATATGTGAAGTTCCTTTCTCATCTCCACAACTCTCTGCAAAGTGCACCTCTCCACTTTGCCTATTCCTTCTCCCAATTTTCTTTCCCTTCTTAAATTTCTCTCTCTGCCCTTTCCTTTTTTCATCATTTTACTCTGCTACTCTTTCTTCCACTACTACCCCATGACAGCCTCCTGCTTCCTTCTCAGAGCCCTTTTTAGGACCCTACTTCTTTCCCCCCTCTCTAGGTCTTTGTATCTGCCCTATTTCTGTGTAGAATCAGAGCAGTGCAGCCAATGGTATCTACATATTTCTGTCTGCCCTGACCCTTAGTGACATTAGGGAAGCTTCTTGCTATTTAGTGCAATACAGATGTTCACGAGATGGAAAAAATATTGCCCACTCTAGAGTACTGACACAAAATGGAGTTTATAATCAAAATCATGATGCAGTCTTAAAAAGAAACTTTATATTCTATATATTCTATCTCCAGTGTTACTATTTATTTTACTATTTCATCTTCAACCAACAAGCTTTAAAACAACAAAAGCAACCACCACATTTTACTTGCATGACAAGGAGTTCGGAGACACACACATGCTAATTGGCTTGAACCTCATTATTTGAAATTAAAATGTCATACTTTCCTTGGGAGAAGGTGATGTTGCCCTGGTACTTGATAGCCAAATTAAAATAATTGGGTCGTTTTAATTTTGCCTGTCTATATTTTATAACTCTGATTGGATAATAAATATCTTAATACTTCTGTATTATTTGGAAATAACAGTGGGTATAGAGATTATAACTTCAAAGTGATTATGACTGGAAATTTTTTCTAGCTTTTGGGGTTTCTTTATTACTGGTTTTGCTTTAATTAGTTTAATAGTGAATCACATCTTTACTTTAAAGTGGACTCTGACTTTATTATTTATTTTACATCTTTCATATAGAATATTGATGACCAATATCAGGTAATATTTTGAAATATTTGAGAATTATTGTGGTCATATTTAGTTTCTCTTCAGGATACAGATCTAAAACAGGACCTTCCCAATAGGCTTAACTGTGTGTATAATATATAAATATAGAATAGGAAACTATGAAAGGAGATGGATGTTTGAAAATGGACCTTGAAGATGATACTGTGACATGATCATAGCAACTAAGAGGTGGGGGGATGAATGTAGTGGAGACATTCTGAATTGGCAAGAGCCAAGACCAACATGCAGAATGTTATAGCAGCTGAGATGAGGTGCTGTTGTTGTGTGAGCAAGAGGAGAGTCAGGATAAATATCATGGGTTTACAATTGTCTGTGTTGCAGTCCTTTAATCCAGTTATGCAGGCATGTCCAGATGGCAGCTGCCTGCTGCATTGGTGGAAGAAAGAGTCTAGAGAAAGGCAGGTCCTCATACTCTCCTGTGCTGCAAGCAGGATTCAGCTGTATAGGCTACTCACCCTTCCTTAAGACCCCTCTTGGGACTGGTTTGAGACGCAGGTTGAATGCTATGTATGCACCTGGTATGCAGTAAAGGAAAAGGGCTGTAGCTAAGTATGGAGCATGGAGAGGCCCCCAGGTTCCTGGCATCTCCATACAGGACTAATAAATATCTATTTCTCAAACACTGGAGAATGCTAGTCAGGTTCTTATACTTCCTATGTTCCTGTAGTGATGTAGATTTGATGAATATTCATAAAGCTGGGTTTCATCCAGGTACTGCAGGAAATAGCTGTGCTGAAACAGTACATTTGATAGACCTTTTCAAACAAAACAAGGACACATCTAAACAGATTAAAAAATGCATCTGGAAATGGTGTGTTTTGGTTTCTAGGACTGTGGGCCGGAGCACTGTGTATTTTTAAAACTGCAAAGCCCTTTAAAGCTGTTGTATGCTTCTATTTTTACTGGACTTTTTAGATACTGTACTGCAGTATTGTAATGCAGTTTTGTACTTTTGCTTGTGAGCAAAGCAGATGGGTGTTTATGGTGCAGAGTATAGAATTTAGAAATAACTGTGGAAAGGGGGAGAAAGTGAAGTTCCATGTGTGAACGCAGTAACTCTTCAACAAACTGTGCACGATGCGTAAAAACAAACAAACAAAAAACCTTGTCTTCATTACACGGAACAAATTCAGTGGAGGTAGCTTGAATTTCTTCAAAGGAGAGACTTGTGCAAGCTGCTTGCCCAAGAAAAATGGCTAGTGTGAGGTCTCTGGATCATTACCTCCCTGCATTCTGGCCCAAATATTCCGTCATCTTCTGGATAGATGTGTGTGTGTGTGTCATTAATGCTAATGAGAATTAAGCACACATGGAAAAGGCAAGTGGATCCCATCCTTTCTCTCGCGCATTCTGCATTCCTTTACAATGCAAAACCTGGAAGTCCTTGATCGCTGCTGGATGTGTGAAAATGCTGCAGGACCATAGATGCTCGCAACATGTTTGTATTAATCACATCTCGTTATGGCTGTCTCCATCTCGACTGGAAAGCTGCACCCGAGAGGCATCGTTTTAAGAACTGACAGTCGTGTGGCATGTTCCTTCCTATCCCCGGTTTCAGGGACTTCTACAAGGCACGCAAATGTGGAGAGTAGCACGGGCTGCTACAATTTCAGTCTTGTCAGGATAAAGATTCTTTCCCGACAGCCCAGGAATTGAAGCGCTCGGAAGGAAGTAAATCTTTCCATCTAGATGTATAACGCACACTCGGGGATTTTTTAATTTTTATTTTTTAATTGCCTGTCATGATCAGCCACATTTTATGCTCTCTCTTTTTTCTGAACTGCCATAAATAAGATATAATAACTCCTTGCCAAATCTTTAAGGCTTAATGTGCTGTCTTTGGAAAAGCTGCTGTTTTGATGCTGCTCGTCAGCTTGGCAGCCTAGGCTGGCGTGTGTGTGTGTGTGTGTGTGTGTGTGTGTGTGTATGTGTATGTGCAATACGATCAAGGGGGGGGGGAGGAGGCACTCTGGCGTGGTACGTGCCGGGAACAGCGACAGAGCGCGAGACATTTGTGGCCATCAGAAGTGATTTAAGAATCGCCCGAGGAAGCGGGGAGGCTGTGGCGAGCCGCGGCCTCGCAAGGGTTAAGGGACGCCTCGCCCGCCCTCCTCCCCCCGCCTGGGTGTAAACAGAGGAGCCTCAGCCTATCATGTCTGATTGCTGCTCGGTGCCTGAAGAGAAAGCCAGGCTCGGTAACATGATACATTCTAGACTGGTTCAACTTGGAAGCGCTGCGCTCGGCTCGTCGCGCCCAGACAGCGGAATCGCCGCCACTGGAAGGTGGGTGACTGCGAAGCGACCCTGTTGACCTTACAAGCCGAGGCGGGATAAAGTGCGATTTCTCACCTCGAGTGGAGCCACTTAGAAAGATTTCAGGCAGAACCGCCAGCGCTGCTCTAGGTAAATGTAGCGGGGTTTTCCTCGCTCCGCTGCTGCTGCTGCTGCTGCTGCTGCTGCTTTTCTGTACATCGCTTGCTCCGGCGTTGCAATGGGAGGGAGGAGGCTCCGCTTCTCTTTGAATCGGTGCGGAGAGGCTATGCTGGCGTTTGAAACGAGGTGGCTTTCTTTAACCCCTCAAGGGCTGAGCTGGCGAAGGCACAGGCTGAACTTTGCAGATCGCTTCTGCCTGCCAGATGCAGTTGCAAGTAGCTGTTCTCTTGCGAGCGAGCCTATTGTCCTTAACAGCACTTTAAATTTCATTCCTGGGCGAGGATGGGGTTCCGTCTCCCTAGATTGAAATTCACAGTAATTCCTTTCCGAGCTTTAGGAGTACCACGTTTCGCCATCCTTGCCTTTTGATGTAGCTCAGATTTTACGCAGGACTCCTCCAGGCTTTTGGACTTGATTAGTGCAAATCTACCGTGGCATTCTGAAAGGGCAGGGTATAAAATATTTCTAATTATTGAATCACCCGCTTGTGAGAATAGCAGACCTCATGTATGGCATTGGTTAGCAGGCTGGTTTTTCTTTAAAAACAAAGTCCATAACGACAGAGCTAACTTTATAACTGCAAATGTAGTGTAGCTTAAAACAGCATGAAAGCAGGCTGGATTGATTTAGAAATAATTGTTAAATGTTTCCTGTAAACTCAGGATTACTCTTTGACATTTATTACGGTATCTGGAAAAAATAAGGCATATCAGAGTTGCTGTAAACAGTTGCGCATTCCAGTGCTTTTTATTTATAATTCTAGCTCCTTTTCTTTCATATAACTAATACATGATATACACAGAATATATGACTGTGTTACAAAGTCATTCTGTGTTCTTAGAGCTTAATATAATCAAATTCATTGCCTAAAGATGGTGTAGTTGAAGATTTGATCCCTTTCCACTGAAGTGGAAATACTTTCAGTAATTGAAAGCAGATTCATGTCTGGAGTTCTACAAGCCAAGGTTTTCATTTTCAAAAATAAACCTTTTGTTCTCCAACTTTAAATGTTTGAGTGAAGCATCCAGAGACCACTGTTTGCTTATTGTCTAATGTGGTAGTTAAGAGCTATTGGAAATACTTTAAGGGAAATGTTTATTAGAATTCCACTTATTTTGGACAATTCTTGGGTTTAGCTTCACTATATATAGCATGTTAAAATACAGAATGTTTTTTTATGAATTCCGTTTTTTACATGCACATTCCATATTTCATGCACATTCTGTTTTTACATAAGCATACAGTGGTGGCAGTTAATACATTTCTACAACCTTTAGCTAATACTTCAAGCTGATTTCAAAATTGAGATGCGGACTGGATCTTGAGGAACTTTGAAGGGATAGTGGTCTACCTCACCAAACAAACCTGGACAGCTGCTCTTTGTTAACTTTGTTTCCGTTTTCTGGCTGTCATCTTCAAAAAAAATCTTTCAAGAATGCTTTTAGTCAATTCAGGAATAGTTGGGTGGGAAATAGACATTGCGGACCTTCAGGCAAAGACGGATCTGCTACTGACCTGGTGAGGAAGTAGAAGACAAGGGAGATAAATAGTAGGACCTGCCTTACCCTTGTAGGCCCTTTAAACAGCAAAATAAATTGACTGAAATTATGTGAGAAAAGTTCCCAAGGATTGGAACATCCAGCGCTGCATACATATCTGTATATAGCTTGTACAGCATGCACAGCATATCATTTGTATTGATTGCCTGATGGAATGAGTCAGTGTTACCTTTTGATCTTTTTACAGACTTCCATTAAGGTGAGTCAGTAAATGTGCATATTTGTATTAATGATAATGTAATTGCTCCTAAAAACCATGGGGTGGCCTGTCTTGTTCAATTTTTGTAGATTTTTGAAATCACTTTGCAAAACTATTGAAAACTATAAGAAAAACACTCAGATGTATATATGTTAATTCCACATTTTTGATGTTTATAATATATTAGGTAAAGCTATTATACTTTTTAAAATAATTACTTGGCTCGTTTCAGAAAGATGATTGCACTAATTGTTACATAGTGCAATTTCCTTTTTCAGATAATTTCATAAATTAGCAATTCACTTTACAAATCTCTACAATTTTGAGGGGGGAAGCCTATGTAGATCTTTTACTTAATTAGCTGTTCGTTATTATTAACACTAAAAGTTTTTGATTTGTTTTCTTCCCCAGTTCAGATTTGGACACAGAAATTTAAAGTAATTTCAGTTTAAAGTGGAAAGAATTTCTCTTCTGAAGTGATAGTAGCTGTCTAAATACAGTGATCCTGATAATTAATGGTGTATGACAGATTACATGCTTTATGCCAGGTATTCAGTTCTTTAGAAGATTCACAAGAGAAGGGTTGCTAAGCACCCATCACTACTGCAAGTAATGTAAAATGACCCAAATTAAAGAACCTATTCAGAGCTGTATTTTTGCATTTGCTGAAGTGCATTTCAAAAGATTTAACAAGACTTATACAATTAGCTGAAAAAAGACCCCTTTTCAGCTATGATCAGCAATTAAAGGATCAGAATACAGAACTTCACATTTTGTTTATAACTTTTCCTTTTCCTTTTCAGCCCATTCTTTGAACTAAACAATGGTGACTAGCAAATTTAACCAACCCTTCTAGAAATAAATGCTGATGCCGTGTATATACAGAATACGATAGCCTGAATTCGTTTCCTCTGAATGGGAACTTTGGAACTTTGTTTTCCTTTTCACTGTAGAACAGTTTTTTATGAGCACAACCCACTGTAAAGTCTTTTTGAGACCTGTTTGAGCCCCATTGAAATGAATAAGAGCAGCTCAAGAACAGGAGTAGAAGGAGTAACTGGAGATTTGCATCTTGTTTTTGCAGCAACATACAAGCCCATTATTCTTTTATTAAGGGCTCCATTTAAATATTTTTATACAGAGAAATATGTACAAATTGCAAATGAATTGCACTACAGCTTTAGTTTAAAGGCCTGTTGATGGGAAATTTTGATTATGTTTGTTTCCCAACCTTTTTTTAGGCCTGCGTCTTAATGAGCCTCCTTTTTCTGAAAATAGGAAACTGAACCTATTCAATAGTTGGATTATAAATATTCACAGTATTTAAAGCAAATTTTATTAACCTTTCAAATTTTCATTACTTACTAAGTACATGAAGTAACAGTGCATATTTTCTCTTTTTTTGGAGAAAGGTCTGTGCATCAAAATGGCCAGATGCATTCTGTTTAGAGTTGTAAGTGCAATATGGCAGAACAGGCATAAGTTCACAGTGAGCAGTATTAACTCCTGTGTTACTTTTATTTAAGGTACTTGCAGAAGCTGCCCTCCATTTTGTACTGTGTAACTTGAAAGCTTGCATATGCCACCACCTGCAAAAGTGTTGCCAATGAAGGGTATCAGACTGGATTGTAATTTTTATTCTCCAGAGTCATTATGCAACAACTACCCACACCCAAGCTTTTAGACAATATCCCAAAACAGCTAGGTGGGAAAACAAAACTGGAACACTATTATAAAGTCATGTGAAATAGGTGGAGCTTCAGATTTGGATCATAATCAAAGAAAAGTATTTAGGGATTCTTATTTTTTGATTAAGCCTCACTCACTTTAGTGGTGTACTGAGTGAAATATATTTAGAATAAGGGTGATAGTAGTTGATTCATGTGATTTCAGTAGGACAAGGTTGGTGTGTCAATAATATACTTGTTTTAAAAAGTGGCACTACAGATTTCCACAGTACTTTGTGAATGGACAGCAGTTTCACTTTTTAAGTTTTATAACGATAAATGGCATGCCATTCTACCAATTTTAATTGTTTTATTTTAAATGTAAGGGGTAACCGTAAAAAAACCAAACCATTTTCCAGTGCAATCCTATACATGTCTATGCAGAAGTATGTTCCACTAAGTTTGGTTAGGCTTACTCTCAGGTAGGTATGTATGGGTTTGTACCCTTAATCCTGGAGAAACAGGTGTAAGTAATTACAGACAGATCTAGATCTTTTCTCTCACACACAGTTTTTGGTGCTACTTTTTTCTTTAAAGAGCAGCCCCCCCCCCCCGCTTTAAAAAGAACAATGCTTTTTAAACATTTTCGGAAGTTCAAAAATATTTGGGTAGGAGGCAATAACTTTTGTGCAAAAAAGGCAGGTTGGCTAGATATTAGAAGAAACCCACAGGTTTATTAACACATTCTAACTTAAATGTTAGCTCAGTGACCATGTTGGCTATGCTGCTGCAAAAAGTGAAAAAGGAAGTGAACTTTAATTTTTTTATATTGCTGATTTTAATGTCTCCTTTTTCATTGCATTGATTTCACCTCTTTATTTAGTAGTTCTTGGGTTCTTTTTCTATCAGACTTTGCGGACATTCATTTAATAATTCAAGCTAGTTAAAATTTGATTGAAAATTATTAAGCCGCAACCCCTGCTGGGTGTATGAAATTAGTCATGTGGCACACTGGTTTGTAGTATAATTTTTTAAGAACCCTGACTAACAGGGATTATTTTTTGTATGTTGAAAGAAAAAGATTTACTAAGAAAGTGAGAAGCAAGTGTTATAAAGCCTTTTGCAAATGGATACATTTTTATTTTATACAAAAGAAATAAATGTAGCTGTCCTGCAAATTTCAGTTTTAAAATGAACTTTTTATTGAAAGTAGCCATGCCCAAATTGTTTGTGCTAATTTTTGCAGAACACCTCTTTCAGTCATAAACTGATTTTAAGAGGAGGGGAATGTTGCCCGGGGAGCTGTAAAATGTAGTCTGGAAGACTTCTTAACACTCTTTATTTTTAACTAAAACAAAATTGCCTTATGTAACACAGTTAACATAGTTAACCTTTTATAATTATTTAACCATTATTTCATTAATGTTGCCCTCTGCTTAAATGTTATACATTACTGCAAAAGACACCTGACCGTGCTCTTAAAAGTTTATTTGTCTTTCAGTTCCTGTGATAGTAGGGGGCAGTACATCTCCTTAATTATCTTTGTTCAGGGAAATGCTGAAAGGCCAGGGTAGTTAAACAAGGCCATTTGGATTTGCGATAAGGTCGAAGTCAGATGCAAGGAAAGTGGTTAAATGCATTATCATATTATTGAGCATATCATCAGTAAAGTGACCTTGATGGAGGTGGAAAAAAACATTTGGCCTTTTTTTATGACAGTCCCCCCCTCTGCTTGGTTTACCACTGCAAGAGAATTCATCATATAGTTTTATCATCATCTTCTCTTTCTGTTTTGAAAGCTGATTTCTTTTTATCATAACTCATCAGTCAGTTTTTCAAAATTTAGATGGACATTTTACTGATGATGGTAGATTTTAGTACTTAAAGGTTTAGCCTATCGTTTGACAGATATGGAAATACACTTCATTAAATATTAAAGTGACCCGGCTAGCTGACCAGCCTATATCTTCTCTTAAGGATCTTTTAAAGATAATGGTTATTTTCTATGCAAAGGACCAGCTGCTATTCTACTTCCCAAAGAGCCAGTGTGGTGTAGTGGTTAAGAGCAGTAGTCTCGTAATCTGGTGAACCGGGTTCGTGTCCCCGCTCCTCCACATGCAGCTGCTGGGTGACCTTGGGCTAGTCACACTTCTTTGAAGTCTCTCAGCCCCACTCACCTCACAGAGTGTTTGTTGTGGGGGAGGAAGGGAAAGGAGATTGTTAGCCACTTTGAGACTCCTTAGGGTAGTGATAAAGCGGGATATCAAATCCAAACTCTTCTTCTCTTCTTCCCTAGATTTTTTTTAAAGCTAATATGAAGAGTAAGTTACCAGCTTCAGTTTTAGCTGGTGATGTAGCTGGTGTATGAAACGGCTTACTTGGACTTGGTTCAAGTCAAAGCAGAACTGAGGCTGTTCTAGATATTTCAGTAAAAATCAGATAAAAATAAAGGCTGTGCCTCTAGTTAAGCATATTATATCTAAGTTTTCTTGATCTGAATAAAACTTAAAGTTAGACATATTTGACTGGACCTCTTCCAAAATTCACAAGTTGTTATGGTGGCTTTATGTATTCTTGGGTCAATTCAGTCAGTAAATGCATTTAGAAAATTGCTGACTGAGTGAATTCCCTTGAGGACTTCAACCACTGAACTGGAACTTTGGATATTATGAAAAGTTATTTGAAGACTATCATTGCAATACGAGAGCACATTTACTTAGAAGTAACTGACATGGAGCATGATTCAATCAAGTTAAGAACTTTTAAATCCTATCATTTCTCACATTAAGCACATGCATAACTCCCGCCCACTGAAATTCATTATTGATATTAATTGCCTTTTAAAGTTCAGGTCTTCAGACTTTAGTTATAATTGAGATCAGTCACTACCAACTTTTTAAAATTTAAAATGTCCAAAATGTCTGTTGACCAGCAGTTACCACAATTAAAATCACACAAACCTACCTCACAGGGTTGTTTTGAGGATAAAATGGGGAGGAGGGGAACTATGTATACCACCTCAAGCTCCTTGGAGGAAAGATGAGATATAAATGTAATTAAAGAAATAAATTAGGTAAGACAATTGGGGTTTTTTAAAACGACAACAATGGTGGTTAATCAGAGTGTTGCAGTCAGAGGCTTTTCAACATATCACGAGGCAAAGGTTTTTATTTCTGCCATTTGATTATAATTAAGCAAAATGTTTTTCCCCTCTATCCAATAATATTGTCTATACTGTATAAATTAAAGATTATTTCATAGGTTCCAATGTTCTTAGTGGTTAATTATGAAACTAAGTCAAGATGTAACTTAAGTGGTTTTTAATTCTGTGCAGTGTAGACAAACTCCCACAAACTAAGCATTTTCTCACTTAGATCTCTCTGTTTGTCTCTCTCTTTCAATCATTTTAAAGTTCTAAAAAAGCAACAACCCTATAATGAGGCTTTTTTTAAGTTCAGAGCATCCTGCCAAAAATATGGCCAGGATCCAAAGAACTATGGAAGCACTTCTAGGAACCCAAGGGCCCTTTCTCTCCGCCTCCACATACCATGCCACATGGCTTTGAAAGTAAGGCAAGCCTTAGTACCCTATGATACTACATGCGTGTTCAACAGCAGTCAAGAAATTTTGGTTTGGCTTAATAGCCAGCATTTACTAGATTTTCAGATGTCTTCTTCCAAATACCCCCAGGTGAGGTACAAGGAAACACAAGAGAGGCTGCTTTCAATGTTCCCACCCATCTGTGCAATGCTGTCTTCGAGTTTCCCTGGGTACATAATTTTTTTGTTTTCTTGTGTCCTTTAATACTTCTGAATTTGGTCTCATGCCCTGTTTATGGTGAGGGGTGACTAACCTGAGAGGCATGTTCACCTCTGGGCAACCCTCCAAGGACAACGTGGCAGCCAAAAGTGGTTCTGGCCACCCTCCACTCACACATGCATGCACACACAGGTGCACAACCCCAAAGCTGATCCATGCAGATCAGCTGAGAAGGGGGGATATTATCCCCCATTGATGGATCAATCTGAGGGCAGAGTTTTAGCACTTTGCATCTTCATCAGGGTGCTAGACTGCCAAATCACAGGTGAATTGATAGGGTCCTGCAGAGGAAGAAATACAGTGGTACTTCGGGTTACATACGCTTCAGGTTACATACGCTTCAGGTTACAGACTCCGCTAACCCAGAAATAGTGCTTCAGGTTAAGAACTTTGCTTCAGGATGAGAACACAAATCGTGCTCCGGCGGCAGCAGGAAGCCCCATTAGCTAAAGTGGTGGTTCAGGTTAAGAACAGTTTCAGGTTAAGAACGGACCTCTGGAACAAATTAAGTACTTAACCTGAGGTACCACTGTATTTGGGGGGAAGGTGCAGATTAGCTTCCTCTTATTTATATGCTGATTTTGTTTTAAATATAGCTATACCTTTTGTTGCTTTGTTTTATTGCAATAGATTTATATCGAGTAAAGCAATCCTGGGTTGTTATTTTTTTATACAGGATCTCAAACAATTATGTATAGTAGCCCAACTCTGCTACTTACCCCATCCCTAAGCTCTCTAGCACATGCAGAGAACTAGGTGGTGCTTTTCTCTTATTATGTATCATAGATAAATTAAAAAAGAAAGTACATTTGGTGAGCTACAGTCCGTCCGTCGCCCCCCCCCCCCCAACATTTGCTGCATCTCCCTGCATTGTAGGCCTTTCCTAAAGGCCTCCACTTCTCAGGAATTTCACAGGAGAGACTTGTGGTGGGTAAGGGCACAAAGAAGGGCCGCTAGCCCCTTACCCCTGTAGCAGGCATAGAACATCATAGCAGTAAGTTCCTGCGAGGGATTGGTCTCGAGTGTAGGGGGGGAAAGCTGTCAAAAATGCTGTCAAAAGAACTGAAGGTACTGCTTGAAGTAAAGCACATGAAATACCGCTGCAGTGAGACATTAAATAATGGAGTCAGTCAAAGACAAACCCTTTCTTTGCTTTAAAGAGTTAGTGCTTTCAGAATACTCGATCGTCATTTCAAATATTTCAAATATTTGACTGGTGGATTGACCAATGATTTTTGACTAATCAAAAGCACAACTTCAACACGCATCTTGTTTTCTATTTATTTATTTTGATAGGGAATATCCTTTCAAAGCACTACAGCAAAAGCACTCCTGAAAGTTACATTCATGTGTCTTTCATAGCTAGACCGTAGGTTAAAATTCAATAGACTTAGCCTCTTTTATCACTGTATCTGCAGCTCTTGAACTTCTGCTTGTCATGAGACATTTAAAACACAGAAACCCTGCCAGCAAATGTGAACCTTATCAGGAAACACACACATCATTATTGTCTAGTTTCATTTAGGGTTGGGTTTTTGTTTTAAAACATAGTGGAGAGATAGTGAGAGAGAGCAATGAAGCTAAAAGGAGCCTGGCTACTTTGAGTATTATTATTGGTTCCTATGTACTTCTATTCTTTTCCCTACGCATGGAGGGTTTCCCCAGGTGCAGTAAGGAACTGGCAGTCATGCTAGAGAACCATTAATACTTTAGCTGCTTACTTCATTCCTTCCTCAAAATGCAAGGCAAAATGTGAGAGGAGAGAGAGACCTCAGAAGACTCAGGGGAAGGGTTTTGCTTCAATTTTTGCTGAGCTTTAGAGAAGATGAAAGTGATGTGGATCTTCACTGCTTCTATGCCTTGATTCATTCTCTCTCTCTCTCTCTCTCTCTCTCTGTGTGTGTGTGTGTGTGTGTGTATGTAAAAGGGAAAGAGACACTCAATCCTTTACTCCCCTGATTTCTTTGTGTATTTTGGGACTAAGCTAGATGTGGAATTAATGAATGCCATTAACAGACCCATTTTTTTGATTGTTATGTAAATAGCAGGTAAGGGAAGCCTGAACAGTCTTGGAATGCTGGGGGTGAGAGGGGAAGTATGACTTTTTTCTGCCACAGTCCTGAGCTCCTGTTAACATGCAATTAACATGTTTGGCCCTCAGACTTGGATGGAGCGGGATTAGCCTCTTATGCAGAGCCTAGAGGTCAGGTTTTCTTCAGATTGCCCTACAGGTCACTCAATCTTTTGGAACACTTTTCAGAGACACCTCTAGAAAGGCTCTATATACCGGGATGTAATTGTGTTAATTGAGATTTTGTTTTGCTCTTGACAACAAATAGTTCCTTCCAGGATACAGTCTAATGGGATAGCTCAGATCTGGAGTATTTATGGCTTGAACCAACCTTGCGGGCCTGTTTGCTCATTAATTTCCCTAGAGAAATCTCAATTTGGTATGAGTCTTTTGCTCATGCATGCCCCTTCCATTCACTACAAGTAGAAATTAAAGAGTGAATAGGCTATGCAGCATTTGTTTGAATGCAATACCTCCCTGCCCACCAACCTGTCCTTGTAAAGAATGGCTTTGTTTTACTGGGCTTTCAGAAAAATATCACGCTCATATAAATGCTGTGCTACCCCATTCACTTATTACTTTCTCCCTGTAATGAAGGGGCATGCATGCTCCAGAGACTCATAAAGGACTGGCATTTCAACCTATAAAGTAATGAGTGAACAGTGAGCCCAGGTGATCTCACTCCACGGATAAAAACCATTATTCTTTATTACTAATTGATCAGACTGAGTATAACAGAGCGTGAATTCTAGGCATACGCTTTTCAGTTGGAGAAGCTATGTGTAGGACAAACAAAGCTTTGGCCTTCAAAGGACTTGTACACACTATAAGGCATTGTGATTCTTGTACACTAATTTACAGTTACTTTTTTTAATTGTTTGCATGCTGGTAACTTCTATTGTTTAGTTATGTGCTGGAGTAAACAGCTGTTTTGTAAGATACAAAATGAGATAAAAATGATGCAGTTCCCTTTACAATAATGATCCAAATTTTGTCATAGGCAATCAGTACTTCAGGATTCACTTGAATCCCAACTTATCATAGTTTGGGTGTGCACACATGTATGTATTACAGACAATGGCCAATTTATGCATGTCCAATTGATGTGTGGCTGTGCATGCGCACATCACAGCAACCCAGAAGTGGCTGGAAAAGGAGGTGGAACAGGCAGGCCGGGGGCAGAAGCGTTAAGTGTAACAGGGTGAAGTGGGCTTATACATGCTCCACTGTCACATGTTATGACCTGGAATGCAAGCCCCACACAAATCGAGGGTTGCCTATACAGTATTATCCCACCTTTCATCAATGGAACACAAGGCAGTGTATGTAATTTCCATGCATCAAGTGTCCCTTACTAAGGGAGTGTTGCCTGAATTAGGTACTGCAAATGAACAACAGCTGCATACCTCAGGTGTGAAAAAAGAAGGGTGGAGGATCACCCTTGTCTGTAAAGACCAATGGAAGTTGGTGTGAGGAAAAGCATAAAAATGAAGGTGAAATTCATTAGGGCAATGGTTTAGAAGAAAACGTTAAAAGCTGAGTTGGGCAACACTTCTCATATTATGAAAGGATAAATCCCTAACTCTATTGTAACTTTAGTGGCACAACTTGGAATATTATGAAAAAACTGGAGGGGAAAATGCATGTTGTTAAAATGTAATTGGCAATGAAAGAATCTCAGAAGGGACCATCTATTTCCAAAGGCATTGAAAATGGCGCCATGTAATACATGGCAGCAATAAGGAATGATTGAATGATGAGCCGTGTAGCATTCTTTGGGTTGTATCCAGTGTTGTCTCTCGCACTGGTGGATGGCTATTTGATCCAGAAAAGGCTTATGTCAGTGAAATAAGGACTGTTATTGCTGATCTCACTTGTCCCCTGAAGCCCCTGCCTCTATGCTGTTCCAAAGGATCCTAACCCTTTAGCAGTTTTGGGAGTGTGCAGGGAGCTGCACGGAGAGGAAGAACTAGTGAAAATAATCTCCCAGTTCTGTGGATGGATGTCACCACTAAAACAGCCATCTATCACAAGGAACACCATTGAATAAGATATTGTAGTTCTGCAAAGTTGTCCTTGGGTATCTGTATGTTTAAACTGGGTGGAATTTTACACACTTGAGTAATATTGACTTAAACTCACAGAGGATGTGACAGAATTGACCCCAGTTTCTATAACCAACAGTGGTGCACACTAAAAGTCAAAATGATTTGCAGTATGTTAGGCTAGAATCATTGTACAAGCACTAAAAGGTTTATTCAGGCAGAAATCCTAATCCCACTTACCTGGGAGCAAGCCCCATTGGGTTCAGTAGTATTTACTTCTGAGTGGAGATGGTTAGGATTACGCTGTAAGCAAATGTTGAAAGTCATTTGCTGGCTGGTGCATAGTTCAGGAGCATGATTGTATCTGTGGCAGTGTTGATTTTGCCCAACATGACAATCATTAATAAACAATTTTTCTTTTAAAATCATTCTCCATATGTCATAGAGGAATTCATAATTTATTTATTATATTTATATATCGGGTGGCGCTGTGGCTAAACCACTGAGCCTACGGCTTGCCGATCAGAAGGTTGGTGGTTCGAATCCCGCGACGGGGTGAGCTCACATTGCTCGGTCCCTGCTCCTGCCCACCTAGCAGTTCGAAAGCACGTCAAAGTGCAAGTAGATAAATAGGTACTGTTCCAGCAAGAAGGTAAACGGCATTTCCGTGCGCTGCTCTGGTTCGCCATAAGCGGCTTAGTCATGCTGGCCACATGACCCAGAAGCTATCTGCAGACAAACGCCGGCTCCCTCGGCCTAAAGAGTGAGATGAGTGCCGCAACCCCAGAGTCATTCGTGACTGGACCTAACGGTCAGGGGTACCTTTACCTTTACCTTTTTATATGTATGTGGATCTAGATTATGGGTGGAATTTCTGGGACCATGCTTATTTCAGATATGATCAGTATTTCTGGATAGAATTGTCAGATTTGTAGAAACGAGAAACATATTTCCATGCACTACAGCAATACAGTCATTGTGGTAACAATAGGCAATACTTGAGGATTAAATAATGGCAATCTTTTACAGCCAGTTGTGCCAGTGTACAGTACTGATATATGTCATGCAGTACCATCCCTTAGAAGTAAGTTCCATGGTGTTCAGTCTGTAATCCTGTACTCACTAACGAGAGAAAACCTCACTGAAATCAATGGAAGTTACTTCTGATTAATATTTTATTCCACCTGTGTATATTTACTTGGAAGAAAGTTGCATAAAACTTAATGGGACTTCTTTATTGGGCTTTATAGTTGTCACGGTGAGCAACTTATTTGAGAGAAATTGAAGTCAATACAAACAATATGTTTAGAACTGAACTCAAAGGCATGTATTTTGATTGATAAAATTGCAGTTGGTTCATGATTCCATATCATGAATAATAGAATTAAGCCTACTATCCTACCTTAGACCAATTTTCTACAAACTAGCACTGCATATTCTAATGTGGCATATTGAAACAAACAGTTGTTAAATCTCAATTATTAGACATTGAGAGGAAGAATAATTCAAATATTCATCTGACGTGTGTGTTCATATTTGTAGTGTTTCTGTTCCATTCATTCATTTGTGGAAACAGGGTTCTTGGGAAATGACATAAATCTACATGCTATAATTTTCCTGAGTGCTAGATATTGCGTTTGTATATCTGACTTGGCTGAAACATTTCTAAATGGTCCCTTTGGCTACACATCTGAGGAGGCTCATAAACAGAAATAATTCCTTTCCAAGTCAATTATAACTCATGCTTGCTAAATTGATTCAAGATCTGCTTGTTTCAGACAAGTAACCTAATGAGTATTTTGCTTTTGAGGAAACCACATCTCAGTGCTTAAAGGGGAGATGAAGGATATGGAAACGAGAAGATCTTCATTTTTGTAGAATGACAGAATATGAACAAATGGAAGTTTTCTTCTAAGTGCTCTTTTGTGCATATGCCAGCTAGTTTGAGGTGTGACTTTAGTTATGAAGAAGAAGAAGAAGAGTTTGGATTTGATATCCCGCCTTTCACTCCCCTTCAGGAGTCTCAAAGTGGCTAACATTCTCCTTTCCCTTCCTCCCCCACAACAAATACTCTGTGAGGTGAGTGGGGCTGAGAGACTTCAAAGAAGTGTGACTGGCCCAAGGTTATGCTGTTGTACTCTCCTTTAATTTTTCCCCTCAGTAATATAAAAACATATCGTTAATATTTGCTCATGTTTCTTACTTGGAGAACTGAAGTGATAGGATTCCAAGGTATTGGAAGACATTCTTTTTCACCAATTCTGAGTGCTGCCAGATGGTGTGTTTAATGAGCACTCATCTTGATGTGTTTGAAGCGAGATCAGATGATGCTGACCATTTATTATCATTATTATGTTATATTTGTTAAATTTCTATATTTAATAAGCATTCACTCTGATTTGTTTATGGGATGGCTGGATAATGTTGTCTCAAAGCTTGTGGAACATGTTGCTGGCATCAGTTTGTCTTGGGAGACAATGGACGAGTGTGCCTTTGGGGGTGAAGACAAAGTGTTGGAGAGTTACAGTGCCTGCTGTGGCTGTAGAGCAGGCATGGCCAAACTTGGCTCTCCAGCTGTTTTGAGACTACAATTCCCATCATCCCTGACCACTGGTCCTGTTAGCTAGGGATGATGGGAGTTGTAGTCCCAAAACAGCTGGAGGGCCAAGTTTGGCCATGCCTGTTGTAGAGATTGATATGGAGAGACGTGTTTTGTTGCAGCTGGGCAGATGAAGGCATCCAGTTGTGCTGCTGCACCATGGCATTTATTCTCTCTGCACTCCCTCCCCCCCCCCCGCAGTCATTTCTTATCTGGTCACTGCTATGGATGCACAACCTGACTATCTGGGTCTAGGAACTTCAGTCATTTGCAGAGGAATCTCACATGACAGGGTTGATGTTACCAGCCTTCATGTCAGAGAACCAGTGTGGTGTAGTGGTTAGGAGCGGTAGTCTCGTAATCTGGGGAACCGGGTTCGCGTCTCCACTCCTCCACATGCAGCTGCTGGGTGATCTTGGGCTAGTCACACTTCTCTGAAGTCTCTCAGCCTCACTCACCTCACAGAGTGTTTGTTGTGGGAGAGGAAGGGAAAGGAGAATGTTAGCCGCTTTGAGACTCCTTCGGGTAGTGATAAAGCGGGATATCAAATCCAAACCCTTGTTCTTCAAGTTTGCAGACATCTTTGTAATGCAGAGTTGGTCTTCCAACAGGCCTAGCACCTGAAGCCAGCTCCTTGTAGAGCATGTCCTTGGGGATTCTGCCATGTTCCATGTCTCAAAGCAACCCCATACTTTCTACTGCATTTTCTCATCACTTTCTCATCCCTTACTGCAAACAGTCCAATCTTTGGAGAAAGTCAAAATAAAAAAAATCCTTCCAGTAGCACCTTTAAGACCAACTAAGTTAGTTCTTGGTATGAGCTTTCGTGTGCAAGCACACTTCTTCAGATACCTGGACTTCCATTTCATGCGGCTCAATGTGGTGCCTTCCATGGTTCCAGTTACAGATAGGTAGCCGTGTTGGTCTGCCATAGTCAAAATAAAAAAAATCCTTCCAGTAGCACCTTTAAGACCAACTAAGTTAGTTCTTGGTATGAGCTTTCGTGTGCAAGCACACTTCTTCAGATACCTTTCTCTTTGGAGAAAGTGTTTTTGTTGTGCAAGAGATCCAAATCAGCTTTAATTGAGCACCCTGAATTTGCCAGTATGTATTTGAATCCCACCTGAAAGTAGTGATAGTCTGTAAGTGTATATACCTACATCTGATTATACTGATGGTACCAGTAGTGTTTGAAATAGAATAATGATTCCCACATAGACAAAAGCGCCTAAGCTGATATGCATGTGGAATTTGAGTATTGCTGATTTATGAATGCCCGTATCCAAATATTTTAGGGTGGGGCAGTTGCTGGTGCAGATTAAGAATGCATATTGTAAGACAGAGGTTTTCAACCTTTTTTGAGTTCACAGCTCTCTTGACCAACTACCTTCTTTCTGTGGCATCCCTGCAGGGCTCAGGAGCCCAGTTATGTTACCCCTTAACCTGCAGAGCTGGCAGCCTCTCACCCTTTTTCAAACACCCTCCCTTGTGGAGTGTTCCCTCAGCCTCCTCTCCCCTCTCCTTGAGAGTCCTCTGTGCAACCACTGCTGCCGCCTGTGGTCTCTGAGCTGACCCCCCCGCCCCAAAGAAAGGTGCCTGTCCATTCCCAATAGCAAGGACTGGCTGGCGGGGCTCCCTCACCCGCTTGCTTGCTTGCTTGCTTGCTTGCTCCAAGGCCGCCTCAACTCAACAACCAGCATCCCCCTGCCCCAGAGGCACCATTCGCTTGCAGTGCTTGTAGCCAGGGCTTCTGCAACAAACAGCTGTGCAAGCCTTTGGGAGGCAGAGATGTAAGACAGCATCAGAGGAGGGCGGGAAGGAACGAGGGACAGACGTCAGTGTTACCTGTGGCACCCCTGGCCATCATTCAAGGCACCCCAGGGTGCCACGGCACGCTGGTTGAAAACCACTGTCCTAACAGATTAGGAAAAGCCTGTACTTTTGCAGGTTCCTTATAATCTCTGCCTTCCCTGGTGCATCTCTCTCATACCCTTTTAGACAAACATACACTTCACATAGTGGTTAATGTTTATACAAGTGCCTCTCTTGACTGCAGCTGAAGTTACTTCAGTCTGGTTAAGATGAGAAACCTGTTTATTCATGTTAAAGATTGTAAATCCTGGTTAAGCAAATACCTTGGATAGCTTCAACTCTGGTCAAGGCCTTTCCTGATATATCTTAACAGCAGGGTTAAGAATTCCATGGGGTGGAATTTGTTATAGGAGGGGAGGATCTAAGTATTGTCTTGCTACCAGCTTCTGATGGCATGATGGTTAGCAGAAAACTGGGCTGGTTCCAGGTTTGAAAGGACCAGCAGCAAAGTTCCACCACCATAGGTTTCTCTCTCCCCCCCCCCCAAGTTATCCCTGATGGAAGCTGCTGTCTTTTGTGCTACTGGATGGGCAACTGATCAGTAGCCTGTGGAGAGGCAGTCATTATTTATTCCTCCTAGCTGTTCTTGCTTGGTTTATAAGCAGGTAGTTGATCAGTGCAGCTAGGAGAATTTGCTACTACTGCTTCCTCTTCTTCGCCCAGGCAGCTGTCATAGCTCCAACCCCCAGGAGGCCGTAGAGGGAAGAAAATTGAGGTGGGTGCAGAAGCTTCAGCAACCATACAGTGATGCCAGCCCTTGAGCATTAAATTTATACTACTCTCTTAAGTTGGGACTAGCTGCTACTAGATATGGGCATAAGAACTTGCTTTCTTTACAACTATTTATGCTTCTTAGTTAACTTGAATCTTGCTTCATTGCTGTCCATATTTCTGTTGGAAATTATGTGAAACTTATTTTTAAAGTGGCCTTAGCAAATGTGTTAGGTGGAGAGAGGAGTTTCCACATTACAATGGAGACGTTAGAAGGAGAAGCTTTTCATCTGACGCATGGACACCACAGGTATTAGTAATAAGAGTGCGACACGCAGAAGGAGCACTACTGAAATGTAAGAGCACCAGTGTCTTGTAGATTCCAGTGTTCTTGTTTAAAATAAAAGGCTAAGAGTAAGGAAGGATTTCTTCTACATTCCCATATTAATCCTTGTCTTCAAATATCTACTCCTGGCATTCTTCCCGATCAACAAAGATTAATATTGGTCTTAGTCTCTACTCCAGATTCCTCCAGTGCATGAAATGCTTTACAAAACGCCATCCAACTGGAAACTAAGCCAGTTCAGCTACTTAGCTTCTGACAGTCAGGAACAAATAGGGTGACGCAATCCAGGGGAACCTGAATTGCTTAAAATCACCCCCAGGTGAAGGTACCAATAAAATAATTTATTTTTAATGGGGATGCTTATTGTCCAGAATGTGATAAAGGGAATTTTTAAAAAGTAAAATTTGTATTTTTAAAATTATTTCATGTTCAGCAAAAAACAGAAGGCAATTTATTAGATAGGCAATTCCTACTGCACACAGCTCCCACTATCTGCCCTCTCATTATGTGAAAATTCACTTATCCAAATACAAATAATTATGCCCAAAGCTCACTATATGCATGGCTGATTCAGCTATCTGAACAGCCAGAGTTTTCCCTGACTTTTTTTGTTTTGCTGGTTGGCGACAGCCATTTTCTGGTAGACCATGGAGAGAAGGAAGGGGAAGAGAGATTGGACAAATAAGGGAGCAGGACAGCTTTTCCTTTGTCTCTCTTTTGCTGGTTGGCTGCAGCCATTTTTGAAAGCAATTGGGGGGGGGAGGGCTTTTGGCATATAAATGTCCCCATAGGATATAATAGAAATTGTGAGCTCGTTATGCAAACGCTCACCTAACATAACAATTTAGTGGAAATACATTGTGTTCAGAAAATGAGACCTGTTTGTGTTTGTTCTGTAGCATAGGGTAGGAATTGAACTTGCCAGGTGTGAAAATCTAATGATCACTTTTGCTGTTGTTTATTCGTGTCCAACTCTTCGTGACCCCATGGAGCAGGGTATACCAGGCACTCCTGTCTTCCACTGCCTCCCGCAGTTTGGTCAAACTCATGCTGGTATCTTCGAGAACACTGTCCAACAATCTCGTCCTCTGTCGTCCCCTTCTCCTTGTGCCCTCCATCTTTCCCAACATCAGGGTCTTTTCCAGGGAGTCTTCTCTTCTCATGAGGTGGCCAAAGTATTGGAGCCTCAGCTTCAGGATCTGTCCTTCCAGTGAGCACTCAGGGCTGATTTCCTTCAGAGTGGATAGGTTTGATCTTCTTGCAGTCCATGGGACTCTCAAGAGTCTCCTCCAGCACCATAATTCAAAAGCATCAATTTTTTGGTGATCAGCCTTCTTTATGGTCCAGCTCTCACTTCCATACATCACTACTGGGAAAACCATATAGTTAACTATATGGTCCTTTGTTGGCAAAGTGATGTCTCTGCTTTTTAAGATGCTGTCTAGGTTTGTAATTGCTTTTCTCCCAAGAAGCAGGCGTCTTTTAATTTCATGACTGCTGTCACCTTCTGCAGTGATCACGGAACCCAAGAAAGTAAAATCTCTCACTGCCTCCATTTCTTCCCCTTCTGTTTGCCAGGAGGTGATGGGACCAGTGGCCATGATCACTAGGAGTTGAAATTTAGCATTTGAGGATTTTATCTTCTTCCCATTTCTCATTAGGTGATAACCTAGGTTTTGTGGAAATTTCCATGCCACACGCTTTGGTGACTTTTAGAGGGGTACAGTCTTGTTTGTAGTGGAGCAGGACATGCTTTGGCCTTTTGCCAAGGACACACTGCATTGGCAGGACATTAAATTCCAGCACAGCATGGCAAGACAGGCACCCCATTTCAATTCAGGAGGTCAAAATGTAGAAACTGTCACTTACTGTATTATGAACTGTTCATCAAAATGTTCATCTGAGTGTAAATACTGCCTATCTATACTGCATTGCTTTCAAGGGGATGCACATTCAGATATTTATTCCTAGGTTGTTTGGTGAGCATTAGCATCCCAGGCCATCCTACTAGCATCTGCCCACAAATACCTAAATTATAGACCCCGAACCAGAAAACTGCATGGAAGCCTCTTGATTGTCTAGCTTCAGGTAGTCAACAGGAAGAAGATTGTTTTAAAAAGAAGTGGTGCTGAAGCAACTGCCATAATGGCCAGCAAAGATGTGTGGTAGAGGTAAAGAGGCCTGCAATTCCTTTCCATACAAAAGGAATAACCAAAAAATGGTCTAATGACCAAAATAAAGTCATAAAATTTATACACCACTTAATTGTAAAAAAACTACAAAGCAGTTTACAAAAGATAAAACAATAAAACTAGCCAAGAAAAATATACAACCCTACTTTAAAACTTAAAATTCTAAAACAGATTAAAACAGGAATGTTTTTAGCAGGTGAAGGCTACTGCTTGATCTCAATAGGCAGGGAGTTCCAGAGTGTCAGTGCTGCCACACTAAATGATCAAGTTATTACAGATATGGAGCGGGGATTGTGTGGCAACTGTAGTTGTGTAAGTTCCACTGATCAAAGTGGTCAAGTAGGCGGGCACATGTAGGGTAAAGCAATCTCATAGGTAAAATCAAACTACATATTGTCATTACTACTGGGGGAAGCAAAATACCCAGAGGATTATAATTTTGTGGGTGAGAGAAGATTAACATTTATGGTCTTACAAAATCTTTTACTGTTTTAGCCAGTGAAAGTAAATGAACTCATTTAAAAACTGAGGGCTTATTGATGACTTAGTGTATTACAAGATAAATGTGCCATTCTTAGTTGTTTTGAGGGAGCCCTTTTTATTTTATTTTTTTACTAGAAATAATATACTCTGGGACAATTGTGTTTTGACCTGACCATTCCAGTTGCTATGTTATTCATGAGGAGACTATAAGCTTACGTCTAAGTAGCTGCATAGAATGGTTGGGCTTGAAATGTGTCTTCATTTTTCAATTCACTATTTTGCATTCCGTTTCCGCTCCTAAACCTTATTCTTAACAAACTCACAGATTCTGGAGATGGGGGCTGATGCATATTTATGACGGTTCACAAGAGATAGTACTTGCCCTGCTGTGCCCAGATCTCTTTGGCCCATGCTGTGCCTTTGGGTCCAGAGAGAATTTGAAGAAAGAAAGCTGTCCTGCTTCCCAGAGAGGAAAAGATGCAGACTCTCATCCCCAAAGCTAGTATTAATCCCTCAAAGCCTTGAGAATTTGCTCCTATCTCAAGATCAGAGGTGAAGGGGGTACTAGTGTCAGTATGCATAATCGCATGAGATGACCTCTGTTCCCAAGAAGTGATCTCTCAGACTGTCCTCTGCAGCTATAATCCTAAATTGAGGGTAGACAGTGTGGTGCCCTCCAAATCTTGTTTGGCTACAACTCACACCAGAGCCAACCAGCGTGGGCAGTAGTCAGGGATGGTGGGAATTGTAGTCCAGCAACATCTAGAGGGCACCAAATTAGCTAAACACACTGCTTGGTGAGTAAGCCCCATTGAGCACAGTTCTGAGTAAATTGGGAAATGATTGCACTATTATGTGTATAATTTCTCCCTTTCCCCCCTTGTTCCTTTTTTAAATACAGCCAAGCTTTATAAAATGTGTAAAAAGAAGTAGAGAAAATCCCAGTTATCTGTAAACTGTCCATATAATTTTTGTTCTTTGTTTGGATCATTTGGCATTTGTATAAACACTATGGTTTAGTGTTGTGTAAGACATTGGTGGTCTCCACTCTTCTCTCTTCTCTTCTCTTCTCTTCTCTTCTCTTCTCGTGTGGCCACAAGAAGATCAGGAGCTTTCACTTGAATTTTAAGCTAGGCAGTTAGTGCTATATATGAACAAGGACAAACTCTGATTGTCTTAGCTATGGTCTACTGAGACAAGTCAATTTCATTTATGAAGGTTCTTTCTTAAGAGGGGGGGAGGCCCTTAGTTTGGGGAATAGCTGTGGATCAGTGATAGAGCTCGTGCCTTCAGTGCAAAAGGTTCAGTCCCCAACATATTTAGGCAGGGCTGGGAAAGATGTGATCTAACACCTTTCAGAGCAGCTGCCGTCAGCATCAATAATACTGGCCTGGATGGACCAGTGGTTTAACTTGGTATAAGGCAGCTTCCTGTGTTCATCATTACTGCTATTATATTTCTATTCCACACTTCAGCTCAAAAGTTCCCAAGGCAGTGCCTAACAATATAGTTAATTCACAAATCTGCACAGTAACCATAAAACTTACAACATCAAACAAATCCTAAAACAGAACAACAAAACATCAATAAATTCAGTCAATCCAACAGAAATCTCTCCCAGGAGCTAAATCCATGAGCCAGGCAAAATAAATTTACTTTTATCTGATTCCTAAATGCAGTGTTTCCGAAGAGGGAATTACAAATGCAGGGTGCTACAACAGATAAGATCATGCTCCACATTGTCACACCATGAGATAGGCCCTGCTCAGAGGTCATTCATATCACACAGATCTTCAGGCATGGGATAACAGGTAACAAGGTTTAGGGTTGGGCTGTAAAGCTAAACTGCAGTTAATTTTTAAAAAGTATGTATGTCTGAATTCTTATGCTGTACTAAAGGAGATGCAGAGTGGGAGGAGCAGACAAGCCTGAAGTTTATACACGTCCCTAAGTTCTAGCCAGGGTCTCTAATTATACAACTCAAGCCTTTGAAACAAAAACCTGTACTTTTCAAAACATTGGGGGGTAATATCCGAATTAATAGGAACATGAGTTTACTGAATTTTCACCACCAGATATGTATTCTGGTAAAATAAGAGTGTTTGAAAAACAGAGTTGATAATGGAAATGACAGCTCCACCATAGTACTGTCAGAGCTGCTAGAACAACAGTATTTAAAACGCCATAAAATTAAAGACTTAGCACATTTACATTTTCTTGCTACAGAACGATAATATGCCCATGAAATGCAGGCTTGCTTTTATAACTAAATTCTGTGCCATAAGTCTAGGCCATAGTGGAAATAAGAACTTTCACATCTACAGCAGTAATTTCTTTTAAAAACAGCATTTCATCTAAAGCCAGTTTTTCCCTCCCCCAGTCATCGCAGAGGTGTTCTGAAATCTTTATCGGTGACATATACAAACTTAAATTACTGTCTACTGGAGTATTGAAGTAGGGCTGCTTTATATAGCTACACTTGTGTTTAATGTTTCACTTAATACATTGCAAGTGCTTATTCCTTAGTGATTCAGTTATTCTTAAAACATATTGAAGGTTTTATTTTTAACAGCCTGTGGCAGTAAATTAATTGTATATAACAATTACTGTAGTGAGCATTTAAGAACAGTCATCCCCACTTTTTCTGCCAAACCTTTTGGAAAAGAGAGTGTAAATGGGGGGGGATACCCCAAAGTCTATTCTACCTTTTGAAAATGATTGCTAGCATTTTATACATACTCATACTATTAGTTTAGCACAATACTTTTGTATGATGAGAAGACTATTTTAAGCTTTTCATCAATTTACTTAGGAGGTTATCTTGGAATATTTTATCCAACTAAACCTTTTATTGTAGTGTTACAACAAATAATAAAAATATGTTACTGCAACCAAGTAAGATAATAATTGTGGCTGTCTAATAAAATTCTAAGAAATCATATACCGTATTTTTCGCTCTATAGGACGCATTTTTCCCCTCCAAAAATTAAGGGGAAAGACTCTCCTGGCTTCAGCAGAGAGGGAGAGCTGTGCAGCGCCCCTTCAGCAAAGTGGAAGGAGAAATGAAAGGGGCTCCGTTTCTCCTGCCGCTTCGCTGAAGGGGCGCTGAGCAGAGGGGGGGGGTCTTCTTGTTCTCCCCCTCTAAAACAAGGTGCGTCCTATGGTCGGGTGCGTCCTATAGAGCGAAAAATATGGTACATTAACTTGCTTATCAGTCTCACGTTGCAGCCATTACCTGGTTCTTACTCCATGAAAAACTTTAAACTCTTCTTTGTAGCTGCAATTATTCACCCAAATTCAGCATGAAAGCTTTTGTGGTGTCTGCTGAACCTTGTGGGTGTGTCTTATGTAGATAGGAAACTATAGTGGGGATTAAGAGGGAACAGCAAGGCAAAAAATATACCAGTGAAGTAGTTAGTGAGATGAGGAACAAGTCCCAGTCACCATCCTCCTGCAGAAGGTGGTTGGAGAGGGGGCTGGTTCTTAAGGATGGACCTGGATACCATGTTTATCTGTATGTATAGCAGCAAGCAGTTCACAGGTATACCTATGAAGGATCATACCGTTAGACTTAACAGACAGGTTTCGTTTAGAACCTGTAACTTCCTTGAGCAATAAGAAATCAGTTAAATTAAATGAAAATCTTTTCAATCCACTTTACATTTTAGCCTTTGAATGTTATGCATATTCATCAATTTAGTAAAATAATGCCATCTGTACATGATCTAAAATAAGTGCAGATTTTGCTGTTAAAACAGAATTGCACATTAAAATGTTTTCTTTAAAGAATTCTCCTACATATCTTTGAAATGTAAGCTTTTAGGAACCCCATCTTCCGTAACACACCACAGTTTGCTGGCAGGGGCATACTTTGTTAAGTGTTTTTTTCATATTATTGTATGGCAACACCAAGCTGTTCTTAAGTCTAATATAGCACTTGTGCTTTCTTTTCTTCATCAAAGTGAAATACATGACTTAAATTTGCCAGAGAATTTCAGGACCAACTCCAGGTTTTTGCGGGCCATGGGTTACAAAAATTTCAGTAGGCACCCATATGATGCTGTCCCTTACTCCTCTAACCACATCCTTCCTCATTAACCTTCCAACCACATCCATCTCCTCTTTAGCCTTTCCCTTCTGTTCCTTCCCTATAAATACAAAAATTGTCCAACATGACAGTCCTGTTCTCAAAGAACAATTTACAGTTTTGAACTCCACAGCTTGCCTTTTACATATTTTTTTTAAAAGAAAACTTCAAAATACCAACAGCATGCAAGTATATCTACACCAATCTAGTTCCAAAGTAGAATCCATGAAAAAAGGGTAAAACACACCAACTGGCAAAATTTGCGTAGGATTGGGCTGAAAGAATAGTCAGATCGGAGCAGAATAGAGTATGCGGTCCTTTACTCTAAATTTAGTGGGTCATACTTCTGTGTAAACACGAAGAGGGTCAGGCTGCATATCTCTCCCTAAAAGTAACTAAGCCTGCAATTCTATACCCACACACTTCAGAGTAAGGCCCTCAGAAGACAGTGGCGTTTACTTGTGGGTGGACATAGAATTATAATTTTTCAGAATGCCCATTGTGGGGGTGGAGCTAAAAAAAGCAAATTTTATATTAAGAATTGTAGCATATCAGACTGTGTTATATCTGGTATTTTTCTTATAAAACTATATAGATAGTTCAGTAATGGATAAACATAAGGAACCAATTTCATGCATGTTGTCATCAGCAAGATTATTATATGCCAGTAAATGAAGAGCATCAACTATACAAACAACAAAATAATAAACTGATAAATGTTGGAGTATTGCTTTAATCAATAGCAAAAGTTGAGGAGAAAAAAAGCAAGATAGTTATGGGGTAAATGGAAGCTACTTATTGATTATTGTAGAGTAAATCCATTACTTCCACAGTCAAATTGAAGTTTTAGATTATCTTCAATTACAGTACTCTGTTAGTTCCTTTGTAATTATACATATATTTGATCAAACATCTTCAAATTTATGATCAAGTTTAAAACTTGTTGATTTTAGTAATGAGTATATGTATATACTCATGAGTGTGTGTGTGTGTGTGTGTATCACACACTTTTGTACATAAATGTTTTATTTGTTTGTGTGTATGTATCAGCCCCCTTCTTGTTCTATTTGAAAAGCTCTCTGCAGATCTTAAAATTTGTTAAACAGTAGATTTTCCTTCAGCTGGTGCCATTTAAAAGATGACACTGTTATTCTTCCTCTCTTTTTATTCTCATCACCTCTTACTAGTTTTTATTCTCATCACCTCATACTAGATGTGCAGTGTTGATCTCTTTTCTTGCCTCAGCCACGTCATACAAATTTGTGAAGTTGCCTTGTACAGAATCAGACAGTTGGCCCCTCTCGCACAGCACTCTCTGCTGCACATTACAGCAACTCTCCAACGTGCCAGATATTTTTCTCCCAAGCACTGTACCTGAGAGAATAGTCACTAAATCTGGAACCTTAGGAATGCAAAGCATGTTTCAGCTTGTGAGCTATTGCCCATCCCTCCTCCTCTATCACATTTTTGTCTCCATGTTTTCTGGCTGTTGCCATAATCCCCATCAACATATATATTTTATATTTTCCAGACCTCCTTGGAGTTTCAGTCTGCCATAGTTGGTGCTAATATAGTTAAATTAAGTCCTGTTGTTGTTTTTTTCACTGGTGAAATTGATTGCATTCCCAGGATAGGTTGGGAGGAGAAGCTGACACAGAAAATTCAAATGAGCTACTGAATATTTAATGAAATTTTTGGTTGAGCTTCATGGTAAAGCTTATCCTCAATGTTCTGCTTTTTCTACTCCTTGCTATCTTGTAAACCTCCTATCTCAATTCAAGTCACTATTGGAACCTTTTCTCAAACACCATTAAGACCTCAAACTAGTTTAAAGAAAAAAGAAAAACCTCTCTGCTACTGTAGGTATGAGAACTAAGCTTACACTCTTGAATTTACATTGTCATTGTGGAAGTTGCTTTCAGGCAAGAAAAGCTGTTGAAAAAAATCACTTATCAAATGATTAAATAACATACTCTAAAATATTTAATAACTTGTTGTAAAATTAAGTTTGCTTTTCTTAAATGAAAGCAACTATCTATTAATTTTTCCAATTAATGATATTTTTCCACTTGAAAGAGCTTTCATATTACCTGTGAACATCTTTAAATAGATTCCATGTGGTTTGTGGTTAATTAAGAGAACCACTTATTAGCATCATAATCAGCATGATTCTGCCGTGCTCTAATAACAAAGCTTCTTCCTCTGCAAAATCGATATCTGTAGTACAGATATGAAAAAGCATACGGAATGCAGTCATCAAAAGATAGTTGTTGCTAACTGAAGCATGTCTGAGCAGCAGAACTTGCAATGTCACAGGTATATCTTACTGAAATTAGCATTTATTATTCAATATTTAAGCGGGAGTGCCAAATAATCTGAAGTAAAATGAAAGATTCCTTTCACCTGCATATACAAATTATGTGAGAAAGTTTTGGAAAGAAACAGGATGTTACATTTGGCCTTTCATTCAATCTAAAACTTGTTAATGCTTGAAGACTTTCTACTATATTACATAATTGCCCCATCTCATCAGACAATAAACTGGCAAGGGGTACTGCTAAAAAGCCAGTGGTGAGTCAAGTTTGGTCAGCACAGGAATAGTACAGTCCATTTAGGATCAAGGAAGCCTTGCCTCAAGAAAACAATGAACCTACAGGGGGCTTTCTGGCTAGAACACATTCAGGAGGAAGAGAGGGTACAACAGCTCTAAGACAGCAGAGGATAGCTTGAATGTGAACATTACCTTCGTACAGTAGGCTAGTGTCTACACACATTTCTATATTCTTCTCTGTCCTCCATCCAGGCAAACAAGATACATTAAAAATCAAGGATACATTCTAGCCAAACAATAGCACCTGGGATGTGAAGCAGGGCCAGTGGGTGGTATGGTCTGAGGAGAGCTCTGAGGGCCAGATAGAGAGACCTGAATGGTTGCCAAAGAATGTTGCTGCATTGATACATAGCAAACACTCTGGCAAGAGGGCACTGCTTTCAGGCCGAACTGATAGACTGGTGCATCTCATCAACTTTAGTGTTTTGCTGGCCTCTTTAATAGCTAGGCTTGAACTGATGTTAAATTGAACTGAAACTCAGGTCCATTGCCAATGGTGCTCTAGGGAAGCTGGAAAATAGAACTTATAAAAATCTCAGGCTGCTTTGAGACATCGGGCTCTTTGAGTGAAACCAGTGTAGCTGTTGTGACCAATTTATGGCTGGTCCAAGACATTTTGCTACTTCAGGCAAAGAACAAGATGGTGTCTCCCCATTGCCCACCCCCCTCTGAAGCCTGGTAGACTAGCTCTTTTTTTTAATCGGTGGCCATAGAAAGTATCATCCAGCATACCTGAGGGTTAGGGGATGCTGGTCAAGCCATGTAACACACACAGCACTGTTGTGCAGCGGAGGGGATTGCCTGGGGCTGAAGAGGAATGCTTGGTGTGGCTGCTGCCCCCCCCCCCAGCATCACCACCACCTGAGGTGGTGCCTAATGGTAGTGGTAGCACTGGATTAACCAGTTATACACCTTGATGGTAAGTAGGAATAGGTCATTGATCTCCTAGTACTGGTTTTGTCTTCTTCCAGGAAAGTTATTGGTTTCTGAGTTAGGCTCTGAGTGGGTTATGACACCATTTGCAATAGAAACACTGTGCTCTAGAAAAAGCTGTTCTTTCTTCAAGGTAGCCCAATGCATAAGCTTTTCAAGACTCCCCTCTCTCCCCCCCCACCCCATTACTTTATAGAAGAAAAGGTTCCCTGCGAGAGAGAAAGATAGCTCAATCAGCAGAGGCATATGTGTTACAAAAATATTTTTCCCACCAAGCCAGGCACCCCTCCATTCCTCAGACAGCTCAATTTGTTCTTTTCTCTAACACAACTGACAGATGTATACAGATCAGGTGTTCTCTGTTGAAGAAAGAGTGCTTCATGGAAGAATGCTTTTTAACTCTAGCTGGATTTTTTCCCTGGAAATTCATCCTCTGTTTTTGATAGTGTTGGGTTTTGAGTTACAGATTTTGGGACTGCAGTTCCCATCATCTTCGACCATAGTGACTGATGAAAGCTAGAGTCCAACAACATCTGGAGGGTCACGTCTCCTGTCCCCTGCTATGGAATTTTCCTCTTACTGCTCTGAGAGCTTTTTTGCTTGCACTTCTGCAAACATTTGCAGAACACCAGAGTTGGTTATTTGCCTTCCGCTCTCTGCATCCAATACTTTCTGCTTCTGAATTACTAGTATCATGCTAGTGTATCAAATCCATTATCTCTTTGCGTAGAAGTGCTCGATAAGCACAATCACTCTGAACAAAGAAGAATACAATAGCCTTTTAAATCCAAATATATCTGAAAAGAGGAAGAGGCCACTTATCTGTGTGTCTTACTCTGTGGCTTGTTGCTATTGCAGCTCTGGCATATTAACACAGCCCTGCCTGAAGGATAACACTGCTGTGCAATCAGTACTTTAGAGCTTTCTGTCCCCTAAACCCCTGCAGCTCAATGCTTTGTAAAAATCGTATTCTTAAAAATACTTCTCCAACAGCTGCCCATGGGCAGTGTCCCAGCAGTGCCTAATAGGCTACCTGTTATAGTAAAAATAGCTCTTCTAGCTGATATAGCAAGATTAAACCAAGTTTCTCGCAGAGGGGAGTGTGCGTATCTGTGTGACTGCATTCATACTCTCTCTCCTTGCTGCACATACTGGTGTGCCACAGTTTCAGACAGTACTTATTCCTTGACAGCTTTGTGGAGCAAAGGAAACAACCATACTGTGTTTATATTTGATTCCTCAGATGTTGAGTAATCTGGTTTTTGCACTATGATTTTTTGATCTGCCCATTTTGCATGGCAAAGACAGAATGTAGCATTTCCGATAAATTAAAAATTAAAATTAAAAATGTCAATGCTTTTCCAATTAATACCGTAGCATGTAGCCTAGCCTTCTATGAAAGGACTGAATTTGAGGACAAGATCCTTTTGATTGTTATGTTCAATTAACAAGCATGTCAGAGATTTGTTTAGTTCAGCAACTGCTTTGGAAATCACATAAACAAAATTGGGTGTAATGCAAAGTAAAACATGAGCTCTGAATAGTTGACATTATAAATTTAGGTGATTTGTCTTAAACATCCTCACTGTCGTTCTCTGACAGAATCCTATTTCTAACACTTTAGAGAATAATAAAATTGACAAGTCCATATCTCTCTCTCGTTTATTTTGGAAAGCAGTAAGGAGTGAATGTTCATCTTCATAGTTTTCTCTATCATATGCTCATCTTTGTGGCCGTAATTTATTTATTTATTGTGCCCTAAGCAGATGGGAGTTTAAGATTTTTAACAGCTCTAGTATATTGAAAGAGGAGGAATACAAATCCCGTTTTCCTCCTTGTCAAGAAGGAGACATAAAATAGAAAATGTCATTTTAAGTATCTGAAGGAGGGGTGGGAGAAGACAGATCATATATTGGACCTGTCAAACATGACAGGCACTCTTTAAGCTGTATATAACAAATGAGTACATGTAAAGTCTCTCTCTCTCTCTCTGCTTTTTGGCTGCTCTTGATTTACTATGGACAATTTTAATTACTCTACAGGGCTATGTGTGTATGCCAACAGTTGGGAGAAACATTTGTTTTACAGTACTAGATTGATCAATGTATTTGTGTGTAGAGAAATGGTCTTAAGTATGTACTACTGTAATTTGATATGGACAGATTTTATTGATACACGACCCAACACCTACATATTCACGTGCGCATGCGCACACATACTTTATTTCAAAAAAGAAGAGAAGTCAGAAGGGAGGGTTGAAGTAGTTAAGGAAGCAGAATGCATAAACATACCTATCTGTTCATGGATAATTGATGTGGATTTCCTAGGACTGCAACCATTTTCTCAGGTTGCGCTTCTAGTCTTATGATTCTATAAACATGGTAATAGAATTATGCCTACATGTACACTCCTAAATAATGTTCTTGTGATACAGATGTTGCCCCTTCTTTTCCTTTGCTCTTTTGGAAATCCTACTGTTCTGTGCAACCGGTCTGATTGTTGTCTCTCAGTTATATTGTTGGATGGCGGATGTTGTGTTGTTTTTATTATATTTTTATTACAAAATCACTCTGGTGTCTAGTAGGATCACAGGCAGATTAGATTTTAAATAAATAAAAAAATGGTATTCTGATTAGATTTGTGTGGGTTTGGTAGACTGATCAGCATTGTTTGTAAGTTGGCTTTATAGTTAATTAAGGCATTTTATGTTCTGCTGTCTGTTTTCAGTCTATCTATTTTTCTTCCCAAGATTACTGGATACAGAGCTAATAAAAATTCAGGGTTGCATAGCCATTTGGTGAATTTGATGTATAAGATTTATAAGATTTATTTGGGGCTAAAAATCTTCACTTTTTGTGCATTGTGAAATCAGTTCTCATAAGTCTATTACAACTGGTTGGAATTGGGTACCGTTTGTACATTTGTAGGGAGATAAAAGATAAAAGATAAGGGACGTGGGTGGCACTGTGGGTAAAATCTCAGCGCCTAGGACTTGCCAATCGCATGGTCGGCGGTTCGAATCCCCGCGGCGGGGTGTGCTCCCGTCGTTCGGTCCCAGCGCCTGCCAACCTAGCAGTTCGAAAGCACCTCCGGGTGCAAGTAGATAAATAGGGACCGCTTACCAGCGGGAAGGTAAATGGCGTTCCGTGTGCTGCGCTGGCTCGCCAGATGCAGCTTGTCACGCTGGCCACGTGACACGGAAGTCTCTGCGGACAGCACTGGCTCCCGGCCTATAGAGTGAGATGAGCGCACAACCCTAGAGTCTGGCAAGACTGGCCCGTACGGGCAGGGGTACCTTTACCTTTAGGGAGATAAAATGAAATGTTCTGACATTCCTATACAATGTGCAACTTGGCATACTTATTTCTGCTTAAGGTTTTATTCTGGAATGAGTTGGCAGGAAGAAAACTATGTTACATAGAGCACTTAAAATACATATTGAACAGATTAAATGCATTTCTTGAAAAGTCTGTTTTTTTGTCTTTGTTATTTTCAGAATTACTTATTTTGTAATAGATCTACAAACCTAATCTGTTCTGTACCTGTTGTGAAACTTCAGACTGGTTAATTCCCCTCTTGTACCCTATTCACATGCCTCCCAAGGCCAGTGCAGACATGACTGTTTGCATTCGCTCATAATGTTAAATCATGGCATAGCCCTACATGAATGGACTTCAAAGAGCCTTAGTAAACCATTTAAAACAAACTCTGGTAAATGTAACAAGAAACAGGGTTATTGAACTGGTTGATTTAAACTAAACTGAGTTCAATGTAAATTAGGATCCCAGTTTAGAACATAATGCTGTTCTGTAAAAATGAAGCTAATTTGCCAAAGCCCTCATCCTGGCCAGCACAGGAGCCTGAAGAATCCCCTTCACTTTTCATGTTAGCCTCAACTATGATCAACATTAAACAGGATTTTGAAACATGTCATCTTCAAATCCTGGCTAAGAGCAAACCTCAGATGGCACTAACCATGATTAAGGCACATGTCAGTTTAAGCCCTAACTATGGTTAAAAGATACTGAAGATGATATTTCCATGTTTTGGTGAATTTAGATAATGTGAAATTCTCATGATGTTCAGCCAGCATTATGATAAACTAATACATTTTTTTAAAATAATAATGCAGCAAGGAGTGGGAATGTTAATTTTTTTTAAAAAAAATACCTACAAAACACATATGTACAGACCAAACCTAACTGTATAAAGCTAGTGTAGATTATGTCAGCACACAGTACACTGGTGTAGGTTCCCCCTATTCAAAACTCCGTTCAGGAGGAATATGACTCACAATCTAATTCCTCTGGGTTGATCACATTGCCAAACTGAAAGGGGTTTGGAATAAGTGTCAGTCTCACTTTGCCCCATGCTGCCCCCAGAATGCTTGTGTGGGGAACTGACGTCAGCATATCTCAGACTCAGTCAGGGTGAGGGACTTCGGCATAGCCCTTTCTCAGCCAGGAGACCTGAAGATCTACTAAATCTGAACTCTGTCATGCTGAGTTTGGTCATGCTTTTAGGCGGTAGTCCTATGTATGTATATATCCCCCTCTCCCGTGTTTTGCACATACATTTTTTGCTGCAAGGCAAGTAGACTTCACCATCTCAGTAGTAAAACTCCTGTCATTGCTATAAAAAATTCTGAGTTCAAATCCAAACTTGCTTTTTTTATCTTTTAAAAGTAGTATGTACAGCATTGCTTCTCTGGCCATTTGAAATGGAATGTTATCAGTGGATTTGATGAAGTCTGGCTTTCAAACTTTTATCATAGTTTTAAATCCTCATACAAAGCCTTGAACTTGTTTCTACAGTTGTGTGCAATTCCAAATATCTCATTATCAATTTGCTAATATAGTGTGTTTGCTGCTTTCACAGCTCTCAGTGAATATTTTATGTTTGAACGATGATACTTAGTAAGCAGTGTGCCACACTGCAGGCATTGTCAATAAGATTCAAATAGTTCACTTTTTTTAAATTCTGGGAATTAAGCTGACTTTAGTGCCTCATTTATAAGTCAGTGCAGTCTTTCAGAAATGATGCACCATGTGTGATCCCTTGCCACTACCCACTATTCATTGAATTTTTGTATTAACAGACATTTCTCATTTTATGTTCTCCTGATTATGGAACGTAAAGTTAATTAAATATTATATATCTGGCCTGTTCCTTCTTTTATCTATAGATAAATGATACTTGAAGTTTCTAGTATCGTCAGTGTTCATGATGTTCATTGGAACTATGTCCCGGATGATTATCTGAACGGTGTAGGCTTTCACTTCCGCAAGACCTCGAAGTATTTGGGTCACTGCACAATGAAATACTTTTTAGGTTGAACATATCCCATAAGACACTCTAGAAAAGAACAGGCAACCAAATAGCAAAGTGAAAATGTAAACCTCGGAGTTTTATATGTTTAAAAGGATTTCCCGAAGAACAAAAATAAGAATGCATTAGCTGTGATCAACTTTAACTGCTTTGGTTTAGATTACCGTACTTTTGACCTCCTTAAATGCATCTGCTAGGCATATATCAAAATAAATAAATACTGTTCCTATTATAAAAGCTGATCAATAAAAAATATGCTGTTTTTGCAGGAAACTTATTAATATGATACATGACCAACCCATCCCTATTAAAAGAGATGTGTATTGTAATTAAAGCCTTCCTGTTTGTATCACGTTTTCTATCAGATTTTCTTGGTTTCTGTTGAATTGAGTCTAGAAAAGAATTTTTTGGGGACTGTTTGCTTTCTGCTCTCTAAAACCACACAAGCTGCTATTCTCGTGGGGTTATACTTGTGCCTTCTTCGCATTTCACAATATGCTACAAACTTCCATAATCTGCTGTAACCAAGGTGTAGCAAAACACTATGATTTGTTGGTGGTTCTGAGACACTCCTCAATGATGCGGACCTAACATGCTCAACTTTCGTCTTAATTCTGCATATCTAGAATGGAGCATTTGTCTTCCCCTAGGTTGGAGTCTTGGAGAGAAACTGGGGCACTCACTTTTAAGATGAAACTGGCACATCTCAAGAAACAGGGACATTGCAAGATACAGTCCAGTCAATGCTAGTGTAGCATCAAATCTGGTTGTTCAGACGAGAGCCGGAGAGCTCCCTATGATCAGTGTTGGCTGGAATACTTTATGTAGGCTGACCAGTTAGATATCACCTTTTAGCCCCACCCTATCTGAGGAGCTGTCTGTTCCTTTAAAGGCTGCACTTTCCCCTCCCCTCCACATCTCGTAGAACAATTAAAAGTGATGGACAGATGGCTTGCAATTGCTTTTTCACTCTATGATCCCATGGTGATGTAATCAGATGTGGCCATGTTATGGTGTTATAGTGGGCAAAATAAGTTCTTCAACTGGCCTCACTCTGGGAGACAAAGAGGGAATGCATCTCTGTGTGCAAGAAACTGGATCGATACATTCTGAGTTGCCACAATCTGCTGACATGTTCCTTGCCAAGAATTTCAACTCCACTTACGAATGTGGGTGGAGCTAGAGAATGCAGATGGCGATGTCATCCATTCTCACTGCACACTTTTCAGTAGAATGTGTAACTCAGGCCACATTCTGCCCCAGTTAGTCATCTCTGCTTGACTGGATTGGGATGAGAGAGCCTTGCCAGTGGAAATGTGTTCCGTCTTCTTGGTAATAGAATGCTTTCATAGCTTTTATGCACAGAGAGGGCGTATATATGAAAATGCACTCCCTGTTGCCTCATCACTACTGAGCAGGCACACTGCCTCTGTTGAAAAGTATAATGAGTTAGATGAGATTATGTGAAAGCTGTGTGTGCACTTATTAGCTTAAAATACCCTAACTTGTCCTGTTCTTGCTGTTATTTCTTGCCAGCTCCTCTGAGGGAGCCCAGTTCAGCATGGCATAGCGAAACGCTTAAAACCTAAGTGATTTCTCCACTCTTACCACTACTACCACTGAGGAGATATTTAGAAGATATATATTCATGAAAATGCAGCCTATAAGGTTGTAGGAAGCTGCAGGCATTGTTAATTAGCACAGCAGGTAGTATCCCAGAGCTCAGACTTACAATTTGGTTCCTGCTTGAGTGTAAAGAAAAAGTGTGCACGAAAAAGAATTGTAAAATTACTGAGAGGTGTATAGAGCTGGTGAAGAAGTGTTGTAAGCTCAGTGAATGAGCATATGTTCTGCATGCAAAAGGTCACAGGCTCAATTTCCAGCATATCCAGGTAGCACCAGGAAACTCTCCTGTCCAGAAGAGCCAGTAATAGCCAGTTTAGACAAGTGGTCTGATTCAGTACAAGGCAACTTTGTTTATTCTTTCCTGGAGGGTTCTTAACAACAACAACAAAAACAACAAAAACACACTGCAGATTGACTTCATAGAAGATTTGAAATTGCAGTTGTTTCTTCTGTTTGGATAAATTCCTCCCTGTTCTTTTTTCATCTTCTAAATTTATGTTTTCTGGGAATTAGGTAATGGTGTGATTGTTTTGTCAAATTTCCCTAGCCTCTGTAATTTTGCAGCTCTAAGATAGTGTGGGATTCTTCTAAGAATATGTTAGATTTATGATGTGATGATTTTCATCCGCAAAAGCATTATTACACCTGATACTCAAATCCCAGATATTGTATTTGCAGGTAATTACTGGAAAAATTACACTGTACTCACTTTAGGGAGCAGAAGTATTCTGAGTTATAATTTCAGATATTGAAGTTCATACAGAGAATGCTGACTGAAGGCAACCTTTTTCTGCAACTGGCTTTCAGTGTTATTTCTTCTATCCATTGAATAGGTGGTGAGGTTATGTAGCTTTTTATTCCTTGTCCCCCTGTATAAATGGGCATTCATTAAAGCAGCATTGTCAGATGTTCATATATTTTGCAATTACCTTGCTGTAGTCTGTTGTTGTTTCTCAGTTCTCCAGACAAAATTATGCTTGATTCTGCTATAATAGACCCATTCAGGTAGTTTTGCTGTTATAATTGCACATGTCTTAACAATTAATATTGTGAAGTTATCTTTTAGTTCTAAATAAGATAAATATTTTCTGCTATTTAAAATTGTATATCTTTAAAGATCAATGCCATGTAGGACAAAAAACAGCATGCTGTTTACTCACATTGAATGAAATGTAATAAATCAAATCAAATCAGTTTATAGTCTCTGTTCTTCGATAGCTACAGAGATAAGGTTTCATTCTATACTACCATTCACATTTCTGCTTAGCAAGCAAAATAAATTATTGCATCTTATTCTTGAGGTTTAGCACTTGTGTTACAAATTGCCTGTGGCTCACAGAAACACTATTATGGCCCAGTTCATTATGTTACCATGATTTGGTTCAACCTCAATAATGTATGGAAGCTAAGATGATATGGAGCATTCTCATCATGCCATTATTAGCCTTGGGAATTACCACATTATATGAACATCCATAGGTTACCAGAGTGTTGTAGACAATAGCTCAGAAAATTTAGAAAGAAAAATGGTACAGGGATGAGTTACAGGGTTACAGGGATAAGCTTGATAATATGATGGTAAATAATTTCCAGTGTGGACTTCAGTACTAAGTGCTATTTAGTGTAGTGTTTGAGAAAACCATCAATCATTTTTATATGTTTCAAACTTTGTGTGTGCGTTTGTGTTTGTTTAAATTTCCAACGCAAAACCAAAATAATTTAAAATAGCTTAAAATTCTATCCCCTGTTGTGCCAGCTGCACAAGTAAAAAAATCATTTTGTGTGGAAGAAGCTGCTTTAGAAATTGCTATCCATGTCAAATAGTTACATAGGATGAGCTTAACCAAAATGAAGCTCATTTGGTCCAACATCCTGTTTGCCACAGTGGGTAAGCAGATTCTTCTAGGATGCTTGTGAACAAAACATAAGGGCTGAATAGCTTTCCATCAGTTGCATTCGGATGTGTCCTTTCCCTGAAAATTTAAGTACTTCATGACTAGTTTTGATTAGATAGAAGCGAAATCTGTGGCAACTACAATGCCTAGTTTAAACATAATACCAAACTCTATTTGGGTGGATTGAGCAATGGGTACCTACCCTCAGAAAATGCGGGAGAAGTATTTTCTTTGTGGGCTTCTCCTCCTCCACTATTTAGAACATAGGAATACATGCCCAGCCCTTCTAAAAGTAATCCGAGAATATCCTAAATAAAAATTATGATATAAATTTAGACAGGTAGACAGTTAAAACTACAAATGTTCATTTGACAGCCTAAGCATTTTCTCTCCTTTTATTAGTGTACATATGTGAAAGCCGCTATCCAAATAGTAATTCAGTAAGGGAAATGTCCTACTTGGAAAGGTTTACTTTTGCTTGAAATGTGTCCTCTCCCCACCCCCACCCCCTTCTGAGAAGAATACATCACTACAATTTTATATTCAGGCTTTTAGCAGAGTCCGTCAAAATCTGTTATGATCTCCTGATAATGTACAGCCACTGACTTGCTCTGTCTAATGCAGGCATTGTCTGACAGAGTTATAGCATCACTGTGGGCCACTTGATTGTTGTGGCTTGAAGGAGTATTTTCTTTGTAGCAGCATCAGCATGAACTGCCTTGCACCTGAGCCATAAGGCGGACACTATGAAATTGATGTGATAAACTAATTCATGGATAAAATTGCTTTTGAAAACCATTTTAAAAGAAAGAATTGAAGTCGCTATCTAATACTGAAGATAAAATTCTGCAAAGTTGCGCTGCTCTGTAGCATAATTAAAATGTGGCAAGGCATTTTCTGTTTCCAAGTATTAAAGGCTCAGTCTTTTATTTTATTTTCCATTCTGTACTGCCTGAATTGCATACATTTTAGTAACTTTTACTAATTCTCCTAATAGCGAAAGCTTGTTCATGCATGTATCACAGTGCCTGGTACATTTGTCAGTCGAATGCAGCAAGCTCTGAGGTAGTGTTAATATCTGTCTTCCAGCCTGTAAGACTGACCTACATAGTATTACAACATCCAAGGATACATCACCTTTACGTAATGAAAATTAGATATTTCTTTCTCTTAGTCTTGATGTCTACCTTATAAGATGGAAGCTATCCGTTTTTAGTTAATAGGGTCAAGGTTTAAAAAACTTATGATTTATAGCATTGTGATAGCGACTCCTACTTTTCTGCTTTGTTTCTGTTTTAACTGTCCAAAGGATGGCAGTCTGTCTAAAACTGAAGACTTTTCAGTCAGTGGGAGAGTTAAGTATGTTGTGGGAGAGTTAAGTATGTTATGTATAGTAGACTTCTGCCCTGAAACAAACGTTGAAAATGTCTATCATTGACTGGATCCAGTGTTGTTTCTTTATCACATTTCTCTTTCGCATTCCCCCTACTTCAAGCCCCCAAGCAACTAACAAGAGGCCCTTAGTACGGATACAGTCGACCCTCTTGTTACGTCAGTCTCCGGTTGCGTTTTTTCAGGATACAAAAGCGTGTGCGCAGAAGCGGCGGTCTAGTTGCAGACTTTTCGGGGTGCAAACGGCACCCCGGAACGGATCAAGCCTGTAACTAGAGGTACCACTGTACTGGGTTTCAATAGTCTCCTCTTCCCCTTTTCTGCATTGTCCACAATCTCTTCCTATACCGCCCCACCCCCCGGAGAGAACTGTTAGGAAACCACTCCAAAAGGGCTGCCCTTCAGATCTGCTGCTAAGCAGTAGCAAAATAAATCTATACTACTTTATCAGTTTCGCCACCAGTACTATTTTGCAGAGCCAAAAGTTCAGTCATACTCTACATAGGAATGTCTTTCCCGTATGCCCTCAGAGCAGTTGGAGCTGCTGCTAATTGTCAGGTTGGTCCAAAATAAAATATCTGTTGTTAATGATTTAATTACAGTTGAGGATGATGGCGTGGTTTATATTACCAAGACCTGGATTTCGTGTTGAGAACTCCTAGGTGGTTCTCATCAGAGTGCAATGAAAGCAGAACTGGAAATACAGTGCAGAACATTACAATAATAGACACCAAGCATGATGAATTTAGGATTATTATTATTTTTACAGTTGCTTAGACATGAGTAACAGTAAGTTGTTCGTTTTACTTTCCACTTAACTGAAAGGAGTCCTGTGATGCCATGTCATCCCATGAATTTAGGTACTTAAATCAGAAGCATAAACTTACAATCATGCATACTGATGACCTCTGGAGATTTGGAATTAGGAGACTAGGAAACCTCAAAGAAGTGGAAGATTCTTACCTTGTTCTGATTTTAATTAACAACACAATAAACCTTTTAATAGTGGCAAATACCAAACCCTTTATTGAAATTAACCACAGAAAACAAATGAGATAAGACAGTATATGGTTACATATTCATTCTGTATATAGCTGCTTAAAGAAATATTTCGTGCCATATTGAAAATACAATTTTGTACATTTTATGTGAGATTAGGTTCTTGGGGGCAAATGCTGAAAGATTTAACATTGTAGCCCTGATCACGTATTCATGCTACCGTTAGCTAGCAACCAGCACTGTCCCCAAACATATTATAGTTATGATCATTGCGGATCACCTTTTGGGACATTGAGGAAGAGGATGTCTGTACGTATCCAATCCCTAGGCCCTAGGCAAGTGAACTGTAACCAGAGATTACAGTGCCCTAAATATATGTGTGGTGCTGTGCTACAAGGGAGCAAGCAGCAGTCGTTCCAGATGCCAGAGGTTACATTTTCACAACAGATGTATGCAGGCACAGGACTAAATCCTAGAAAGCACTTCTGTTTACATAAGAATTACCTCTGGACCAGGGCAGTGGAAATCAGTAAAAAACAGGAAATAGGAATATATTATTACATAATAGTTGATATCTGAATAAATAAATCTCTGAAAAAGGCATAACATTGCCTTTTTGTTGTTGGGGAAAATGTTGGAAATGTAAAGAAACAGTTGGTACATTCTATCATTTATGGTGGTCATGTAGGATAACAAAAAAAAAAAAATCGGACATGGTGTATAATAAATTTAAGAAAATGTTTAGAATAATGTTTCCCCCAAATCCAGAAGCTTTTCTCCTGTGAATAGTAATGACCGAAATCCCCCCCCAAAACACAAATTGCCTTATGGATGTATGTGACAATAGCCACTCAAATTTTCTTTCCCCCCAAATGGAGAACAGATACAGTACCATCAAGAGAAGAATGGCATCTCAAAATAATAGATTACATAGAACTAGCTAGAATGACAGATAAAGAAATAAGACCCTGAAAGAGGATTGGATATTACATACGGATTATATGTTAAAATATAACAATAAAATATTCGTAACAGGCTGAAAAAATACTCAGCAGTAGTAATAATGTGATACTATGTAAGGTAATGAAAATAATTTAGTAGAGTAAGAAAACACAGTTAGAAGGATAGTAGATAGGAAACCATGGAAAGAGTGGAAGGGGAGTATAATTTAAGACACAGGATTTAAATAATCTTGGAAGAATTTAGAGATGTTGTTATTACTGTCATACATTTGTTTTATACCTGTGCTATATTTTTTCTATTTTATGTATGACTGTAAACATAGTATGTGTTGATGCCGAGATATAATAGAGTTCTTTGTATCTTAGGTATAGTATTTTGTTATCAGTTTGATTGTTTCTACCTGCCCCAATAGCAGTTCACAGTGTTCTGTTGGCAGTGTAGCCATTGAGACCTGAAAGTTATGGATGTCATACTGCACAGTAATTGATTTGGACCAGCTAACCATACCAAGCTGTTTGCAAAGAAGTTTCTGTGCCTTCTTTCATGGAAGATATGCAGATGCACACTCAAGTGCTGCACAAATGGTTGCAGAATTAAGAGGACTTCAGAAATAATCTTCAATGCAGGACAACAAACTGCTGCTAGGAAATAAATAGGGAATGAATGAACTGGCTGTAAAGGGATTCTCTGAATTGTGTCCATGATTGCTATAATAAGATACTCAGTGTGGTATCAGTGTTAATTATTAAGTGGAAACAATAATATGTGATTGATGGATTGCCTAAAAAAATAAAAAGGGACAGTTATAGCCAGTTTTGATGCTACATCTGCTAGAAAAATTATTTCCTTTGGAATGATTAAGGTAATGCTCCAGCCATAAAAATACTTACTTTGGCAGCCTTCTATAACTACACAGTCCTATTCAGTGAATATTCTAGGCCTTTCTAAAGCAGAATGACAGCTATTTTACTTATGGTAAAATTACACTTGATTCAATCAAATATGAATCTTAAGAAAGACGCAAATGTAGGTTTTTCCTATTAGTTTTCTCCCATCTCTTAAATGTAGTTTACCTTTTAGTTCTAAAGTGAACTAGGTGCTGTTTGAATTGTTGGTTTCCTAACACAGATCCTTTATGCCATAAAAATATCACAAGCAGATGCTGTAACAGGATTTGACACTTTTAGCATAATGCATTATGCGTAAGAATGACAGCATGCAATAGTTTATTCTTTCAAGCAATTTTTCTAGAGGAATATAGCAATAAAATATGTTTCCTCTGGAATAAGTACATGATCCATTGCAGATTATTTTTTAAAAAAGCTTTGTACTCTTCAGGACTGATACTATATTTTACAGTGAGCCAGAAATACTCAGTTGAAATAACTGTAAGTCATCAGTGTGTTGGTGATTGCTTGTACCAGCATTTTGTATTTGTTTCTTTCTTCGCCAGTCGTTGTGCTCTTGTACCATATGGATTATTCGCATGTATAAAACACTTATACATACTGATCTAGTTTTAAAATATCTCAGTTGCTGTTGCTGTTTTAGTCTGTGGCTGTATAGCACAATGCTGCGCATGTTTACTTGAAAGAAAATCTCACTGTGTTTATGGTCATACTTCCAAGTAAGCAATCCTGTATAAAAGAAGCTGGCATAAAGCAAGCCAGTCTAATTTAAGATGGCATAAGGTAACATCAAATAACTCTCTTTGGCAGCGTGGCTACTACCAGCTGAGGTGGCCAAAGCCTGGCAGAGGGAAACAAGTCTTTCAAATGCTGCCTGTTATACCACCCTTTTTGCTGGTTTAACTTACGGCAGATTGCCAGATCACATCATGTAGCTGAAAGGACTTAATTTCCATCCTAAATTCCCCATCTTTGGTCCCACCCCATTTCTAGAACACCCCTTTTTCAGGGCTAATGCTGGCTTAAGATCCATTGGTTTTGGCTCAGCCAGCTGGGTTCCAGCTGAGCTGAAACAGCAGAGATATGCCAGCATAGCCCAGCTGTGCCAGGAATCACTTGGCTCAACCAGAGATCCACTGATCCCAACCCAGGCTTCCTCAACCTCGGCCCTCCAGATGGTTTGAGACTACAATTCCCAGCATCCCTGACCACAGGTCCTGCTAGCTAGGGATCATGGGAGTTGTAGGCCAAAAACATCTGGAGGGCCAAGGTTGAGGAAGCCTGTCCTAACCCTCTCATCCCTGCAGATCTTGCTATAGGATTGCTTCCAAAGTGTGTCTAGGATTGTAGCCTTACTGTACAGTCCTAAACATGTTTACTCTAGAGGAAGTCCCACAACCGTTCTGTAAAACCTGTGTCTCGGTTGCATAGGACTGCTGCTTAGTTTGCTTTAGCTTGTTTTTAATATTTGGCTGCAGTTTCTTTTTCGTTAGCATATTTGTATATTTAAAATATCTACTGATGTAAAACTGTCTTGAATCCCTCTCAAGATTGTCACCAAATTCATTGTACTAACCATGGGTCTTGATAACTTAAAAAGAAAAAAAAATCAATGTAAAACGTCCAACACAGAAATAATAAAATAATGATAAATAATATAACAAAAGTTTTAAATACTGTATACTCAAATAGTTAACTCTGTGCAAAAAAACCCCCCACAATTTAATCTGAGAAAAAAACTCTTTAACACTCCTACAATGCTGCACAGACACTTTACATTAGAAGTTTTCTTGTAGCCAAAGTGTACAATGCTTATTTATATATCACAAATGGATAAATATATTCTAACATAAAACAGATAATTTGCTCAAAATAGATTGTTAAGCTGGACAAGATGTTTTTCAAAGAAAAATTACTTGGTTCATCATATCAAGGATATTTCATTAATTAATAGATTACATTCTCTATTTCATATTACAGATGCAAATACATTGGGAGACAGGTTTCTGTTTGTATCTGCCATCCAGCAAAGCACAATCTTTAGGTGTAGTCCTAGAAGAGTCCTGTGTAGAGAACAGTGGTCAGTTCAATATATACTTTTCTAGATATAATTCTCTAGAAAGGCAGGACATTATCTCTTTATCAATCAATGAATCAATTATCTGTTTGAATGTAGATTACTGCATATGAGAGTTTTATGTTTAAAAGTGTACACACCTTGGTAACCAATGTAGATTTCTGCATGTGTTCAGAATGGATCATATTAAAGGGGGTTGTTCTCCCCAACTGTTAGGATTTCCTTTTGGTGGAAAATTTTTAGAGTGATTTAGTATATGCATCAATGAGAAAAGCTAGTTGTAGCAATTCAGAGCATGCATTCCACTTTACGAAAGGGAATTGTAAAAATCCTTTAAAAATGACATTTGAAATAGCATTAAAATACAATTTCCCTCTGATAAGGTTTTAAGACATTCATATGAAAAATTATACCACCCAGAGAGGGTTTGTGTCATCGTAATGCAATGTTGTGTTGCTCATAAGTGGCATTAATCCATTAAGACTGCAATAATTTATTGTTATCTGTCATTAGATAAAATTATATATATTGGTTCAATCATTTGGTTTGCTGAAGTGCAATAATCTGTGTAATGATAAGAATTAGTAAACTGTTGTGAATATGTTTTTCCAGATCAGATAATATATTCATCGGATGCTAAATAAACCTTTTAATAGATTGTGATAATTTTGAGATACTCAGCAAAATTGATTTGTAAATTACTTAAGAATATTTGACATTCCTCAGTCCTAAATACCTCAACATAATTTATATTTTAATAAGGAATATTTAGTATTGTTATTGATATTAACAATAAATTATGGGAAACTAGAAACAGGAATCATGACCTTAACTAATCTAAAAGAGCATATATGTTAGACCTGTATAGGCAAATAATTTATTCAAAGCTTGTCTTGATCTATATAGTCTAATAAAAGAATTAACCCATTTAAATTAAATTATAAATACAAAATTCCAAAATTCCTGTTAAGATAGGCTAAACAATGGCATAAAATTCTGAGTTTAGATTACTATTACACCCCAACCCTATTCCACTCCTTGAAAATAAATGATCTATCAAGATTTGCAGTTTAGCCCAGACTAGTAATGTTAAACTTCACTTCCACATTATTCAGTTTCACTATCAATCATGGATCGTGTCCCAGATGATTAGAAATTTATCTGTGTTGTGGGCATCTTTATTGGGATACTAGAGGGTCTCCGAAAGGCCTTGCAATGCATACTTGCCCTTCTGTGTTTCGCAAATGATGTCAAATAGTAGAAAGTTTACTGCAGATTCTCTAGAGAAGCCATTGTGCACCCAGCCCTTTTTCCTCATAGTCCACTTGACTGCTCCATTGAAGAAAACCTGTGTAAAGTCATGCTATGATGACAAGCCTTCTGCCTATCAGCTTTCCCCTTTTAAAAGAAAAAACTTAATGGAAGATGTTCGTAAGTGCTCATTCCATTCTGATGTGAATATTCAGAAAGCTGTGAAGCTGCAAGTGGCAGCGTTTAATACTGTGTCTCATAATGCCTGAATAATTTTCCAGAGAATGATCGCTGCAGCTGCTGTGAGGATGTATATTTGTTTATTTTCCACCTTGGTCCTTCTGGAATGCTGACATAGCTAATCTGCCATGCACATAGGAGAGAATGGTTTCATATTCATAGCTCTCTGCCAGTCTTTCGAACAAACAGAATCGGAAGCCAAACCTTTGGACAATGTATGCTACTGTAATCCCAGAGAGTTTATTTGAACTGACTCTTCCGAGCCTCTTTCTTGAGTGAAGAATCTGAAGTGTCTTCATGAGGAATTTGGAAAAAGAGAGGTAGAAGCTGTCCTTTGTGTTTTTTAACAGATGCTTGTGAGAGAAAAGGGGATGGCATAGGCTGTCGGGGTGAGTTATAGAATGCATTTTGTGATCTTCCCCTGGTAGTACTGCTCATTATGTTAAACAGTGTAGCTCTTAAACCCTCTGTAGTTTTCATTTTATGTGCATTGGCCTTCATTTGCTGAAATGCTTCAAGTTCACAGCACTAAAGTCATTTTGAAAACAGGATGTAATTACAAAGGTTTCTTATGCTTACCCACAGCTTTTTGGGACCAATGTAATTATCATTACATGGGGATACTGTAAATTGAATATCCCTTCCCTAATTACATTAAACTCAAGGGTTAGCTGCTTAAGCATCCAAATAAGAAAAGTTCACCCTTCGCTATAAATAGTAGAATTGTTCTGTTAGTTAAGTTGACCTTTAAAGCTCAGCATTTACATGATATTGTCAGGTGTACATTATAAAGATAGCTTGTAATGAGATCTGTAATGAGTAACCCAGTTATAATGGCCTTTTCTAAAAGTTCATTTATTCAGCATTTTCTAACGGCATGATGAAATTAAAGTTTGAATCTGTGCATGTCAGGCCCTTTTTAAGAGACCAGTCACACTGTTCTTAGTTTCGTGCTGTCCTGCCAACGGCTGGAATTAGTTTAACAATCCTGCCACAGCACAAAATTGACAAAAGTTACTATACATGTGATTAGTTAGTCCTGCCTATGTAAAGAAGAGTATTGAAAGGTTTAGTGTGTTCATTGATTTAGTGTTTTCTGTTCTACTTTCTCCTCCTTTGTGAATATATTCTAGTCTAGCTACATTTTGTGAAAAATAAAGTTGGAGGGTGTGAATAGATGGAAGTGAATTCTCATAACTTTCGTGGTTGTGTCTGTACGTGTGTCCTAATCTATTTGTAGTTGTAAATGTATTTGCAGTTGTATTAGTTATATGTTTTGTCGCTGGAGGAAAAAGTTCTACTAAGTATTGATACTTGATGGATTTCTGCTTGTTTGCAAATTAAAAATATTAATGTTCCACATAGCTATCTCTTACTATTGAGTTTGTTTTTCTACTATGGCTTCAATAAAATACCATTCCACTATTGAAACTGCCTTACCCCACCCCGCCGACACTTTTTACTGAATTCCCTTTATAAGCAATCACTTGAAAATGACAACCTGCTTATGTTGGACAAATCGGGAAGTATGCATTACAAAGGAATTTTCCTACTGTACATAAACTATAATTTTGACCAAACAAAATGAAGACTAAAGTAACTTACTAAACAGCGCAGCGCAAAGCTTGAATTGCAATAACCTAATGATTTAAACATTTTATCTTTTTAGTCTTGTGCTCCACTTTCTTGTACAATCATGCTTTCCTGATTTGAGTAGTAAATTATTTTTCTTGAATGTGTTTCTATTAATTTTAACATTAAACAGACTTTTGATCTAAGTCACATTTATTTTAGCAAAATGTTAAAATCAAGTCAGTTGTGTTATTTGACTTGTACAATAATATAAGGATTAGAATATACAAGAAAAACGAACACATCCCATTCGGCTATGAAATATAGGATTATGTTTTCTATTATCAGACATTATGCAACCTCGGGCAGGGGTGGAAAAATAGGCTGCAGTTTTATGTGACTGACTGAATTGGAATTCATTCAAAGCATTTTTGCAGAAATATATGTGAGGCTAGACAGTGCCACTAAGCAAGTAAGTAAACTATTCAATTGTGAGGAGAACAAAGAGGTTACACCAAGAAGACAAATGAGAAAGACGGCCTCTCTGAAAGTACAGCGGAATGCAGAGAGCCCTTTTCACCTGTTGATTCTTGGCTCAACTACAGTCCAGATATGTAGCCACCAAAAGTTATTTACCATCTGTTGGCTTGTCACTTCTCTGGGAAACTTTGGAAATGTGATCTCCCATTTCTAAACAGATTTACTTGGTGCAACAATATATCTAAGTGGAACTTTCAAACAAGAGTACTTCGCAGTCATCCTGCCCTTTCCGTCTCCTCTGCTGTATCTGTTCGATGCTGGCAGACAAGGATGGCCTGTCATTTAGTCAGAGGGAGGCAGCTGCCTCAAGTGTTGGACGTACGGAGCAGCAATAAGGTGTTTGTAGACAGCTGTGTGTACTATGTGGTCAGCCTTGCACCCCCTACAGTGGAAGACGCTGCCCCATTACCAGTGTTGAATAGAGATTCAGCTGCTAGTCTGGTTTGCATCTGTATGTGGGGAGGAGGCGGTATGGTCCACCTCGGACAGTAAAATGTTTTGGGCTGCTGCTCCTAGTGGAGCCACTGGCTGCAATGCTTATTGCCACATTCCATGTGGAACAAGTGTGCTACAACTAGACAAATTGCCACACTTGTAGTTAAAGGGAAACCCTGTTTGCTGCAGCTGCTGACTGATTCTTGGCTGCACAGATGTTGGTTCTGTTCTTATAGTCCTTTAGGTGAGCCACAAGTTTAAAACAACTGAATGGGTGGCTTTTCCCACATTCAGCTTAACTGATATACTGAATTCATTCTCATGTGTTGTGAGGTGACTGGTACTATAGCTGGGTTTTATAAAGGTCACCAGTGGAGGATAGAATTGGAACATGGACCTCCTAAGCAAGTGGGCATGATTTGGATGTTGACTCAGAAGAGAAGCAAGACTAAGACTGGATGGAGCATAGGGAAAGGTTAGGCAGAGACTACACAGGACCAGTCCATGCTTACCTACCGGCAAATCCATCCTTAGCTATGAATAGCAGCAAGTTCTTTTTCTTTTCTTATTTTAATACCCCAAACCCAGCTACCCAGCACTCTGTGGAGTTCCACATAACAGGAATTTCTCCCCCCACCCACCCAAGTACCCTCAAAATCTGCTCTGGAGGGCTTGCGCTGGAGGGGTTGCAAGGGAGAGGAGATGGTAGGGCTGCCATACACCCTGGATCTTAGGCAAGTCAATCGAAAAAATGAGTTTTTTGGCGTTTTCAAAAAGTTGAGGTCCACTGAAGTCTAGTGGAACAGCAGCTTTGGTTACAACCCCTGGCCTGAAAGGGGCCTTGTCTCATGAGTGTTACGATTTTCTGTTATAGGTCTATTTCTGTCCCTTCTGCAATTAGCCTAGCATATAGTTTACACTTTCTGTGAAATATGTGTGCTACACTTCTGTTTTAGAATGAATTGGTAGCCACGATACGCAACATAAATAAATTCTATTGCTGAAATGAATAGAAGCTTTGCTGGGATAGTTTGTACTTTAATGTGTGGAAGTCCTGTTGTTGCAGAATAGGCAAGTATGTAAAAAGTAATTATGTCAGCTGTGCTGTCTACTATTGGAAAGCTGGTTATCTGGAATTTCAGTTATCCGAACAAAAGAATTATACCCAAACCTCACTGCCCGAATAGCTGATTCTGATATAAGGAAGTGGCAAACTCTGGCTGTTCAGATTTGTCTGTGTTTCGCTGGCTGTCGGCAGCCATTCTGAGAGGAAACCATGAATGGAGGGAGATCGGACCATTCAGGTAGCAGGAGAGATCAGATAGGGAACAGTTTTTCCTTGTATTTGTCTTTTGCTGGTTGGCTGCAGCAGTTTGGGCTGCAAACGGGGGGGGGGGGGGTTGGAGATAAGAGAAATCACAGATTAGAATGTTCCCTTAGGAAATAATGGAAATAATCAACTCATTATGCAAATCTTGCCAATACCAGAAACTCATTGTATGCTGTGTAAAGATAGCTGGGAAAAGGGAAATTTGCTGGGAGTGGGCGGAGGAAAGGAAGACCTCCCTTTTCAGAGGAAGTGTTAAAGTAAATTAGGAAGTGAGATGATTATTGTTGTAATAAAAACCAAAGCTGTTACTGGAGGAAGAAGTGAATGCAAAAAGACAAGACAAGAGAGTTGAAAGAAACTGGCAGTTTGGGGAAAGGTGAATAGGGTACAAGTTGAGTAGGGAAAGAGAATAGAAAAAATTACAGGAAATGGATAATAATATGTATATGGGATTGGCAATGGGAATATAGATATTTTTAAAAGTCTTCGCTGCTTAGAGCCTCTGGATCAGCAAATCCTGTTTGAACTGGTAAGGATTCACAAAACTTTCAGATCAAACTTAGCTTGAGGAAAGCAGAGTTCCTTCTTGATGCAAGGAAAACACACAGAAAAGAACGTAGAAATTTCCAAAAATTGGCATCAGTAGAAAGTGATGTTAGTAATTGTGACATGATTATGCCAAACTCTGCTTCCACCTGCCATCATTTTGAGACTGGATCTGGGTCTGCACCTCTGTTTTGTGACTAGTGGGCCTCATAAATCTTTCAGGCATTTGAAGTAGGTCCTGGAAATAAGAATCTACAGTGGTACCTTGGGTTACTGATGCTTTAGGTTACATATGCTTCAGGTTACAGACTCCACTAACCCAGAAATAGTACCTCGGGTTAAGAACTTTGCTGCAGGATAAGAACAGAAATCACGCAGCGGCAGCAGCGGGAGGCCCCATTAGCTAAAGTGGTGCTTCAGGTTAAGGACAGTTTCAGGTTAGGAACGGACCTCCAGAACAAATTAAGTTCTTAACCCGAGGTACCACTGTATATGATCCCGTTGCAATTATGCCAGCACCCTTTAAGCTTATGCATTCATTTAGACTATGGTTGAGCATATACCAGGATTCCTGTAAGTACTCACACAGTCAGTCATTTCCATTTTCTTCAGAAGCAGACAGAAGGAAATAAAACTGTCATTTATCTTTAATATTGCTAAATCCACTGTGGTTTTTGTGTGTGTGGCAAGGACACTTTTTAATAAAGGTAATATCCACATTACCTATGGCTAGGTCAGGATGGCATGGGGATGAGGGACCAACTCCCTTCTCTTGCAGGGGCCCAATTAGTGCCATTGCCTTCCGTTAAGAGTTTGGGTGTAATCCTTGACGCCTCCCTTTCCATGGAGGCGCAAGTTACAGCAACAGCCAAGGCGACATTTTTCCACCTTCGCCGCATCAAGCAGTTGGTCCCTTACCTTTCCCGCCCCGACCTGGCCACAGTGATCCATGCGACGGTCATCTCCAGGCTTGACTACTGTAATTCGCTCTACGCGGGGCTGCCCTTGAAGCTGTCCCAGAAACTCCAGCGGGTACAGAATGCTGCAGCGAGGCTCCTCACGGGGTCTCTGCCATGGGAGCATATTCACCCAGTGCTTTTCAAGCTACACTAGCTCCCGGTGGAGTACAGGGTCAGATTTAAGGTGTTGCTTTTGACCTTTAAAGCCCTTCACAGCCTAGGTGGAAGAAGATTGGAAAAAAATTAAAGTATATTTACAGAAATATTGCAAAATTAATGAATGTTAGAAGGATGCCGGAATGAAGTTATATGGTTTTAGCAGAAATGTTATAAAGAATTAAGTAAAAATAGATCGTTAATGGACTGAAGTGGAAAATTTAAGGTTGGAGTGTCTTAAGTTAAATTTTAGAACGAAAATTGAGAAAGATGGAAAGGATTTGCTAAAATAGCTAATTGAACTAGAATACAAAAAAGGGAGGTGTGAGGAGGTCGATGAAACAAGTATATGAAAGGTAAAGATATAGAAAGGTTGGATGTGTTTTTAAATGTTTTCGTTTTATTTTTCTTTGTTGTTTTATTGTATTGTTTTATTTTTTCTTTGATGTATTGTAAGGTATTGCTTTGTTTTGTCTAATTCTTTGTTGTTTTCTTTTCCTGTTCTCTTTTTCTGTAATTTGCAAACTCTTAATAAATATCTTTAAAAATTTTTAAAAAATAAAAAAATGATTCCCTCCCTCCCTCTCTTTCTTTTTTCTTTTCCTTCTCCTGCGATGAGGCTACATTTTAATATTTTAATGTTCCATTATTTTAATGTTGTATTTTATTTTTGTTTTTAAGTTGTAATCATTCATCTTGTTTTTATTATTGCTTGTAAGTCGCTCTGAGCCCGGCCTTGGCTGGGGAGGGCGGGGTATAAATAAAAAATTATTATTATTATTATTATTATTATTATTATTATTATTATTATTATTTATTATTTCCCCAGCACATAGAACTGCTCTTCTGGGTGCTTGTTAGCCCTTCCATCCCACAAAGAAACCATAGTTTATATATAATTGTTTGCATAAAGACCCACATATAATGGCAGTAGCAAACGTTGGAGAGCAGTAGGCATGTGATATTTGGGGAGGTAGGGCTGCTCACTTTTTGGTCATTTTTTGGGGCGGGATATATTTTTATTTATTTTCAAGAATTGTATCTAGGTACAGAGTAATAAAAATGCCTTCAGCAGTACAGATATTTGTCATTTTTGAGTCAGTAACAGTTATGCAAAGGTTGATGAATGCAATACATCAAGTAACAACAGAACAAATAACTGTTTAACCCACCCACCCAAATTATTATTTTTCTTAACAATTCACACACAGTGCATCAGAATAGCACTCAAGCAAAACTCTTGTTGCAAGTGGGAGACAAAGAAGATAATTTTGCTGGCATTATTAAAATGACAATTTATTGGTCAATAGCAGCTTGTTTTCGAATCTGTTCCTTTAGCCACTTTATTTGTACACTTGTACGCTCTTTCATCTTGCTCATTCTAAGCTTTCTTATGAACTGCATCTTAAGCTAAACATTTCAATGATTTTTCCCCTAGAATTTTGCAGGCTTAAAGGGTTTCTGTTGCCTGCTTCAACTATTTAGATTAAAAGCTGTTGCTGCTGAATTTGCACAGCGTTCAGATGGGATTGTGCTTTCATGCTCCTTCAAACAGATGGATAACCTCTGTCTGTTGATAGATTTGGATGGCCTAGTTGGCATTTCTTTCATCCCTGAACATACGCTGAAGTACTTGGAAGCTGTTTTGTGAAAGCGCTAGTTACTCCTGGTTTTAGGCTTGTGTAAACAATAATTTCCTCTGTCCTAGGAATTGTTTCCCCCCTCTTGTTGGCTAAAATTGGTTGTGGTCTACATGTTCATCTGTGTTTTTCATTTTCGTTTAGATCAGAATTATAAAGCATAACTGGTTTGTTTGTATTACACAAATTGGTCGCTTTTGTGATTTTTAAAAAGACTTCTATTCTAGTCTTTCTTTTTTTTTTGTAATACTTGTTCCAAGGAACGTTCATTACAACTTCTTTTTTCATAACACATAACATTTTGAAATAATGAAATGGGGCAGATTCCTTCTAAACTTGAGTTAAGGCCAAAATTATTTTTGTGATACCCTGCTTAGCCTTTTCTACAAGCAAGTTTATTTCTTTCCTTCTCCCTGCTCCTTTGCCCCCCACATTAAACCGGTCTTGTAATCCAACTATCTCTAAAAATTCATGAATTCTTTCAAAAATGGATTTTTACATTGAAAACTGGTATATATACACACCTACTCCCAGGTAGGTCTGTATAAGATTGCAATCTGGGTTGTGCAAATTATGTAGATTAGGCTTCCTCTAACAACAGAATGTGTGACCTGTGCATTTTGTATTCACAGGGGAAACTAGTATCCATACTTTCAAGCTGAAAAATATTCAGCATCTGCTATTTGATGCTACTTTTCATAGTGGTATCTGAATTGAGCTGTTATTTCCTGAGTATCTGACCCTTAAGCCTCCAGTCCCTTTTTACACTGCTGTGTTGTCTTAGCCAAGCCAGTGGTGTCCTAAGTTTGGGTAATAATATTAGGGTCTTTTATTTAAGCTTCCAGCTACCTGCCTGTGGTGTTCCATTTGTTCTATGGGCAAGAACATTTTCTCCACATGGGCCTAGCTCCTAAGTTCTGTTCCAGCAGAGAAATAAATTACAGACTCAGTATAATGAGAACATCAATGTCCAGTAAATGTCATTTTAGTTGTGACAGCACTATTATGTGGGGCAACATTTAAGAATTTTTCTGTAATTTTTCTATTTCTCAAATAATGTTCCAGTTTATACATGATCTGTGCGAATTATTTTGTAGGATAGCTGCTGCTGAGATTGCCAGTAGAATGCCAGATATAATGCTAAGTCTGATAGTGCCAAAAGCAATTAACTATTTGTTTCAGCCAATTTAAGTATGCTTTCTCAAATAATTACACCTCCTAGCTCCTTAATTGGTGGTGATGATCCTTATAAGATGAATAAGAAAAGGCATTTATTTCCTAACAACCTTAATTCATTATGGCCACCAGTCTTAATAATGAATCAGACAATCCACCAAATGACTAAAATCTGCAGATAGTAATTATGAAAGTTGTCTGGATTACGAATATGCACCAGACACATTAGACACCTTTGATTATTCTTCTTTGTCAGTTGGCACCCTGGCTCTGGTCCCAGGAGTTCTCCATACTGCCAGGTAGTCTCTTATCCTTAGAAATTCCCCCTGGTCATCATAGGACCTTCCCTATTTTTTACATTCAGCTTTCCTTCTCTTAACACACTTTCTTCCCCTTTCTGGCTCACTAGTGGGGTTAACAGCCCCAGACCAGTATTGCCTGTTCCTCTTTCCTTTTGTCCTCCCCTCAGCCCTCACTATGGCAGGGCAATTTCCCTCTGCTGCTCTCTCCTGTGTTCTAAAACTCTTTGGTCTTCTCACTTTGTGTCTCATCTTTCTTCACATCCTTTCTTTGCCGCTCTGTGCTCTGCTATCTCTCTTCTCTCCCTTTGTCTTCTCTCCCCCCCCCCACTCCCCACATCCGTGGGACCAGAGCCAGGCTCTCCTGTACACAGGCTTTTAAGTTGTTGTATGTCGTGCTGTGTCTTGCCAATGTAGATTATCTCCACGCAGCTCCACGTCAAGTCCTGACACCTTTGTGTCTTGCCAGACTGGCTGAAAAGCTCCATTGAGACTGCCCCCACTGGCGTCCTCTCACATTCTTAGGGCTTGTCCACATTTGACCATTGTTGTTGTTGGGCTCTAAAGGCAATGGCGTATGCTTCCAGGGACAAAGTCAAACCACATAGTGACATCTCCAGGGAGCAAGCCTTGGCAGTGTATATGGAGTTTACTCCTTGGCCTTTTCTTCTCTCAAATATATCCTCCTGCCCCTCACTTGCCTCTACAGCAGGCATCCTCAGATTCGGCCCTCCAGATGTTTTGAGTCTACAACTCCCATCATCCCAAGCTAAAAGGACCAGTGGTCAGAGATGGTGGGAATTGTAGTCCCAAAACATCTGGAGGGCCAAATTTGCGGATGCCTGCTCTACAGCAACTGCAGAAACTTCCTTCTTGATCGTTGAACCCACTATTATTCTCATCTGCTGAATCCACCAGAGCCTGTCTTCGCACGCAGGTGAAGTCCCTCACTCACGGAGGGTTTGAGACCCATTTGAGAATTATTTAGCTCTTACTCCACTTTCCCCTGTTCAGATTAGACTCGAGAAGTCCACACCCAGAAGTACTTGAATATGCAGAGTAACTTTAGTTTTTCCGATTGATATCAGTAGGTGTTCATGGTATTGTTCTTGTGTTTCCCCCATCTTCTAATCTGCTGATTCTATTATTCCAATTAAGTACCAACAGGGCATGTGTGCAGATAGTTGTATGCAGGCCCACGCAGAGCTTGTCTGAGGCCCAGCACAGGAGCCTTGTTAGGATAAAACAAATCTGATTTCAGTGTGACCTAAGCAATGCGCTACATTGACGCCTCTGTGTAGACACAGGTCACTTTTGTTTCACTGTTCCAGAAAGGAGTGTGTATACAACTGAAAAGACATTTTGGAAAGCTAAGCATGATCAGATGTTCATATTTAGGAGAGTTAGACTTTAAAGGACCGTTGTGATTTTCTGTTAAGAGAGCATCTCCTAAAACTCAGTCTACCTGCTTCAGCTTTAATCAGGAGCAGCTGTGCATAATTAGGCATGGAAGCTTTAAAAAGAGTTGGCTCCCTTCAGAATGGAAACAGTCAGGGGGTCCCTGCCCAGATTCCAGGACTGGGAGCTTTTCTAAAGATGCAAGAGCTGTCTCCTTTATACTGCTTCATTGCTTAAAGGCAGTTTAGCTTCACAAAAGAACTTCAACTGTGGATTTCGCTGGCCTGTGCACCAAGAAAACAATATTTTATGAATCTCAACCCCCTGAAACATTCCCTTATGTTTAACTTGAGATTCATGCCGAGTTCTGTCTGGCTATACAGACTTTGGCTTTGGCACAGAGCAATGTGTTACGTTTGCTAGCTTTTCAAAAAAGTACCCAGCAAGAATAGTATGCCAGATTAGTCTAACTGAATGTATGCTAGTTAGAGCTCAGATCGTCACACACAAAATTACTTGCTAAAGTTGGAGGAAAGCCATACTTGATTGTAAATTGCTTAACTTGACCTCCTTTAATGATGTACTAGCTAGGTAGCGGCTGTTGCCATAATAGCTACAACGTGTTTTTTTTTTTTTAAATCTCTCTTTGTGGGGAATTCGTACACAGACTTCTTTTAATTGCACAGTTTGAGCTGTCTCCTACTGTTGAATAATTTAACTAGGAATTTCACACCACTAAAACTAGTTTTTCCATGAACTTAACTGGGCTGCTCTTCAGTGGAGGAGGGATGGTGCCTAACAGATTGAATCCTGACAAGACAGAAGTACTGTTTTAGGGGGACAGGAGGCAGGCAGGTATGGAGGACTCCCTGGTCTTGAATGGGGTAACTGTGCCCCTGAAGGACCAGGTGTGCAGCCTGGGAGTCATTTTGCACTTGCAGCTGTCCATGGAGGCACAGGTCAATTCTGTGTCCAGGGCAGCTGTTTACCAGCTCCATCTGGTACACAGGCTGAGACCCTATCCGCCTGCGGACTGTCTCGCCAAAGTGGTGCATGCTTTAGTTATCTCTCACTTCGAGTACTGCAATGCGCTCTTTAAAGGTGACCCGGAAACTACAACTAATCCAGAATGTGGCAGCTAGACTGGTGACTGGGAGCGGCCGCTGAGACCACAAAACACCGGTCTTCAAAGACCTACATAAGCTCCCAGTACATTTCCGGGCACAATTTAAAGTGTTGGTGCTAGCAAGGCCTGAGCTCAGGGATGATGGGAGTTGTAGTCCACCAACATCTGGGGACCCACAGGTTGAAAACTGCTGCGAAACAGCCTCGGTCCATTATACCTGAAGGAGCATCTCCACCCCCATCATTCTGCCCAGACACTGAGGTCCAGTGCCGAGCGCCTTCTGAAGGTTCCCTCGCTGCGAGAAGCCAGGTTACAGGGAACCAGGCAGAGGGCCTTCTTGGTAGTGGCTCCTGCCCTGTGGAACGCCATCCCACCAGATGTCAAAGAGAAAAACAACTACCAGACTTTTAGAAGACATCTGAAGGCAGCCCTGTTTAGGGAAGCTTTTAATGTTTGACGGATTATTGTATTTTAATATTTTGTTGGAAGCCACCCAGAGTGGCTGGGGAAACTCAGCCAGATGGGTGGGGTATAAATAATAAATTATTATTATATTCAGTGGCAGCCTGTGTCCAGTGGTACTGATAAGCTAGGGGGAAGAGGTGAATTATTGGCAAAGCCAACTAATACTGGTTTTGTTCTTTCCTGCTCCAGTGCAATGACACTAAGAACTCTTAACTACTGCAGCACATTTCCTTGGTACTTAACATTTGCCAGCTCTTCTTAGAGAGCAAGGCCCAGAGCCAGAGCAGTCTGAGGGGCTAAAATCCGTTCACCAGGCTTGACAGCCTTTGTTTCTCCCCAACGTCTCACTTTCCTCCTACTGCTTCATCATGGGCAAAGACTACAGTTCCCCTTAAAACCTCTTATATATTTAAGTCTCCTATGCCTCTAACTCTTAATAGGGAAGAATTGCCTGCTAAGGAGAGCACCAGTAGCCAGTGCCAACCTCTGGACTGGTGGTAGGTAAGGAGTCTGGCAGGAAGGAAATGGGCAGGCTGGGGGTAGCCTGAACCTGGTGAGAGAGTGCCCCTTTCAGTCTAATAAGCCAGCATCTACTGCTGCTTTGGGTAGATGCTTTGAAGATTGTGGCCTTTATGACACCTCTAAGCAAAATGTTCTTGTTCTTTTCAAAAGGGAGTAGACATCTGGTGGCCACATAGAAATATTGGGCAGTTTCAGTTCACATTCTGAGCATATATGCTGCGATAACAACAGAGGCATGTTCTGTACCAAGCCCTGCTTCCAGACATGCAGTAGAATCAAGGAAGCCGAGGAAGAGGATGAATAAGCAGCAAAATATAAACAATAATGTGAAGGGCGGGTTCTGCTGTGATGGTAAACTGAGTCTAGAAAGAAGCAGTAAGTGAACTGTGCTGGGAGCTTGTGATGATGAAGAAGAAGCAAAGGCTTTCTGTGGGAATTCCCCAGGGTGGGGGAGCATAATAAGCATAGAGAAATGATTGGGGGGTGTTTTGGAGAAAAGAGATGTGACAATGGTAGAACCTCAGCTCGTGTTTTATGAACTTCAGCTGCTTCTGCTCTGTAAGAATTACTATTGAGTTCAAATGAACACCTAAGTAATCACCCTTTTTTTTTTTATAAATGACACCTTTGAATGCTCCATTTAAGGGAATATATCATTTCTTCTCAGATTTGTATCTTGAGATATAGCTGACAGTTCATTAGAATTCGGAGGAGTCTGAAACTCAAAAGCATACTTCTTGATGCAAGGGTAAATGGGTCATCATCCACTACGTTGTTGGTTTTTAAGTGTTTTTTTAAAAAAAGATGTTGCATAAAAATTGCTTTTAAAGAAGGAGCATTGTAAAAAAATTTTTAAAAAACTAATGTGTCACGACTATGGAAATATCTATTACTATCTTAAGTAATAAGAATTTCTTAAGCATATTTCCCAGAGGGAGAACTTTGCACTAAGTACACTGGTGCCCAGTATTAAAACTGAAGATAACAAGGTCTGTGCCGTTACAAATAATAGTGCTTTGTGTGCGCTCTGCTACAGCACTTTTCAGTAATGCTATTTGCATGTAGAGTTTTAATTAAGAGATAACTGTCACCACAGGTTGACTGCAGAAGGCTCTAGTATCCAGCAGAGAGATAAATGCCAGTGCCAAGTTATGCAGGTTGGATAGCATACAGGGGGTCTATAATATAAAATGGATTCATAATTAAAAGTCACTTATTACATAGCCATTGTGTTATAGAGAGAAGAGAATGCCTGAAATCTGGCCATTTTATGGTATAATATATTACCTATGCATTTTTTTTCTGGCTCAGCTGCATATGATCCTGTTTTAACAGAAAATGTTTGATGAACTTTTTGAAGTGTAACTTTATAGTCTGCATATACACACATACTTAGATTTACTTCTGTCATGTCCTAAGGCTAAGACAATATGGTAGATGGCCACTGTTCCATTTTATAAGATGGGACATTGAATACAAGAGTGACACATCCAAAATCTTCTAATGGACATGATCAAATGCCACATACTCCTCCCCTCTTTCCATACATCTTCAAGGAGGACATTGGAAGCTTTCATTTCCACTTCTGGTTAACTGTGATTTTTCATGCCATCTGGACTTAAACTGTGGTTGACATTGCTCTAATTAGTATAAAACACATCTTTAAACTGTGGTTTGTCTAGTTGGCTTATTTGAACTAGCCATAGTTAATGTTAACCATAGTTCCACATAACATATCACTCTGGGTGACTTAAAACAGAAGCCTCCAAACTCCTTGCAGCCGCAGAGGGGGAGGAGACAGGGAAGCATGTGATCCCAAGGCTTGCTACGGTTCATTCATGTCACACTAAACCATGCTTTGATAAAACAAAATTTAAAAAATCCTTCCAGTAGCACCTTAGAGACCAACTAAGTTTGTAATTCAAATACTGAAGAAGTGTGCATGCACACGAAAGCTCATACCAATAACAAACTTAGTTGGTCTCTAAGGTGCTACTGGAAGAAATTTTTTTTTATTCTTTTTTTCCAACTACGGCAGACCAACATGACTACCTACCTGTAATTACATGCTTTGATAAGTAAGACATTTGAATATGTGATCAATGAGTCCATGTGTAAGGTGGGATTTCAACTTGGATCAGTGTATAGTTATCAATTGTTATCTATACAATGAAATCTGAAAAATTATTCGTGTATGTTAGCAACATGGAATTTTGTGAAAATGGATCTCTAGGTTTCTTAAATATAGGCCAGTCTCTTCATGCCTAAAGGGGGAAAATAGCATTGTCTATTGAAGGAGATAAGGGTCTGAGCAAAAAAATTTGTCAAATGTATAGGTATTTCCCCCACCCCCGCCATTCAAAAATTATTATATTGGAAAGAAAAAGTATTCTATTGCTAGTATAAAATCCATATTCACTTCCTGTCATTTTCTGCCTTGCAATCTATTTGTAAAACATACTGATGTTTGTCCTGTACAGGATTACAGATTCATAAGTGCTCTGTTCTGTTCTACAGACACAATAAAGAAGAAATAGATTAAAGCAAGTGGGCTATGCAAATACTTAGTCTCTGAAACCAGAGCAGAACCATTGAGTCAAAGTTTGCAGTCAGAGATGTTTTAAAACTCTAAATTAATATTAAAATAAAGTGAAACTGAATAATTAAATTATCCGGTTCTGCTGTTATATACAACTAGGTTCTAAAAGCTATGTTGTTCAGGAAAACAAGCATCATATATACAGTGTCAATACCAAAAGCTATCCATAGCATCATGAATTTCAAATGAACATTTTCATTATGTGCTATCATTTTGTTTGACCATGATTTATTAAACTTTTATAAATAGATATAATTTGAAGGATGTAAACAGTGTTTTTTGATCTGTCACTCATACAACCCTAACCATTTTTTTTAAAAAAAAATATTTTTATTTTTTTCCTTAGGTCCTCCCATGCCATCCTCTTCATCTAGTCAATCCGTTATTGAACATTTACATTCCCCTCCTCCATCACCTAATCTCCATGACAACCAGAGATGGTTGCTAAGTACTAGTGCTATCCAGCCAGTTCAGGACTCTGACACTGATGAGGACTATACTGCCAGCTCTTATCTAGTACAGACCGGTCCTGTTTCAGTTTTTGCCTCAGGTCATGGTAAGATCAGCACATCTTGTCCATAGTTTAAGTGCACTTTTTATTTTTTTTCATCCTGTTTCTTCATTCTAATGAAATATTAGCGAAGTTGTTTGAGTGCATATGTGAAAGCACAAGTAGATTTACTTTGTTGAAACCAAGCAAAAATAAGAAGACAGAATCACTTTTTGTTGTTTATTTACTTACATATTTAATGGAAAAAGTCCTAATTTAATTGAGATGTAGTAGCGTTTTCATTATATAGGAAACATTGATTCTTAATTGTACAGAATTGCAGTCAATACCTGCCTAGCTTTGTAGATGTTTCTTTTCCAGTTGTATGTCATTTAGCTCAGCTTTGCTGTAAAAATATACTCTAGTTGCCTGTACCAAATGGACTTCGTAAACTCACAGGGAAATAAACAAGATGAGCTTGAGCTCTTGGTACAGCAAACTAAATATGACATAATAGGCATCACTGAAACCTGGTGGGATAAGTCCCACGATTGGAATGTAATAATGGGGGGATACAATCTATTTCAGAGAAACAGACCAGACAAGAAAGGAGGAGGAGTGGCGTTATATGTCAGGGATGTGTATACCTGTGAAGAGATCCAAGATTTAGAACCTCAAAGCCAAAGTGAGAGCATTTGGGTCAAAATTAAGGGAGAGAAGAATAACAGTGACCTCATTGTGGGAGTTTACTATAGATCCCCAAGCCAAACGGAGGACATAGATGATGCCTTCCTGGAACAGATGGCCAAGCATGCAAAAGGAAGGGAGATAGTAGTAATGGGGGACTTCAATTACCCGGATATTTGTTGGATGTCAAACTCAACCAAGAGCATAAGGTCAAACAGATTCCTCACTGGCCTTGCAGACAACTTCATTGTCCAGAAAGTGGGAGAAGCAACAAGAGGAACAGCCATTTTAGATCTGGTCCTAACCAATGTTGATGACCTGGTTAGTGGGGTAGAAGTGGAAGGATCATTAGGCGCGAGTGATCATGCTCTTCTGAAGTTTACTATACAGCGGAAAGGAGCAGCCAAGCATACTAGGACTCAATTTCTTGACTTTAAGAAAGCCGACTTCATAAAACTTAGGGAAGTGCTGGGTGAGATCCCATGGACAGTAATACTAAAAGGAAAGGGAGTTCATGATGGCTGGGAGTTTGTTAAGAGGGAGATAGTAAAAGCACAATGTCAGGCAATACCAATGAGACGGAAACATGGAAGGTGCCTAAAGAAGCCAGGGTGGCTATCTAAAGAACTTTTAACTGAGTTAAGATTAAAAAAGGATGTGTACAAAAAATGGAAAAGGGGGGAAACCACCAAAGAGGAATTCAAACAAATAGCCAGCATGTGTAGACACAAAGTCAGAAAAGCTAAAGCACAGAATGAACTCAGGCTTGCTAGAGAGGTTAAAAGCAACAAAAAAGGCTTTTATGGGTATGTTCGTAGCAAAAGGAAGAACAAAGAAACAGTGGGGTCACTCAGAGGAGAAGATGGTGAAATGCAAACAGGGGACACAGAAAGGGCTGAACTCCTCAATGCCTTCTTTGCCTCAGTCTTCTCCGATAAAGAAAACAATGCCCGACCTGAAGAATTTGGAGCAAATGATTCAGCAGAGGAAACACAGTCCAGAATAACTAAGGAGATAGTACAAGAATACTTGGCTAGTTTAGATGTATTCAAGTCTCCAGGGCCAGATGAACTGCATCCAAGAGTATTAAAAGAACTGGCAGATGTGATCTCAGAACCACTGGCAGTCATCTTTGAGAATTCCTGGAGAACAGGCGAAGTCCTGGCAGACTGGAGGAGGGCAAATGTTGTCCCTATTTTCAAAAAGGGGAAAAGAGAGGACCCAAATAATTGCCGCCCAGTCAGTCTGACATCAATACCAGGGAAGATTCTGGAGCAGATCATTAAGCAAACAGTCTGTGAGCACCTAGAAAGGAATGCTGTGATCACCAATAGTCAGCATGGATTTCTGAAAAATAAGTCGTGTCAGACTAACCTGATCTCGTTTTTTGACAGAATTACAAGCCTGGTAGATGAAGGGAACGCAGTGGATGTAGCCTACCTTGATTTCAGCAAGGCATTTGACAAGGTGCCCCATGATATTCTTGTAAAGAAGCTGGTAAAATGCTGTCTTGACTATGCTACCACTCAGTGGATTTGTAACTGGCTGACTGACCGAACCCAAAGGGTGCTCATCAATGGTTCCTCTTCATCCTGGAGAAGAGTGACAAGTGGGGTGCCACAGGGTTCTGTCTTGGGCCCAGTCTTATTCAGCATCTTTATCAACGACTTGGATGATGGACTCAAGGGCATCCTGATCAAATTTGCAGATGACACCAAACTGGGAGGGGTAGCTAACACCCCAGAGGACAGGATCACACTTCAAAACGACCTTGACAGATTAGAGAACTGGGCCAAAACAAACAAGATGAATTTTAACAGGGAGAAATGTAAAGTATTGCACTTGGGCAAAAAAAATGAGAGGCACAAATACAAGATGGGTGACACCTGGCTTGAGAGCAGTACATGTGAAAAGGAGCTAGGAGTCTTGGTTGACCACAAACTTGACATGAGCCAACAGTGTGACGCTGCAGCTAAAAAAGCCAATGCAATTCTGGGCTGCATCAATAGGAGTACAGCATCTAGATCAAGGGAAGTAATAGTGCCACTGTATTCTGCTCTGGTCAGACCTCACCTGGAGTACTGTGTCCAGTTCTGGGCACCACAGTTCAAGAAGGACACTGACAAACTGGAACGTGTCCAGAGGAGGACAACCAAAATGGTCAAAGGCCTGGAAACGATGCCTTATGAGGAACGGCTAAGGGAGCTGGGCATGTTTAGCCTGGAGAAGAGGAGGTTAAGGGGTGATATGATAGCCATGTTCAAATATATAAAAGGATGTCACATAGAGGAGGGAGAAAGGTTGTTTTCTGCTGCTCCAGAGAAGCGGACACGGAGCAATGGATCCAAACTACAAGAAAGAAGATTCCACCTAAACATTAGGAAGAACTTCCTGACAGTAAGAGCTGTTCGACAGTGGAATTTGCTGCCAAGGAGTGTGGTGGAGTCTCCTTCTTTGGAGATCTTTAAGCAGAGGCTTGACAACCATATGTCAGGAGTGCTCTGATGGTGTTTCCTGCTTGGCAGGGGGTTGGACTCGATGGCCCTTGTGGTCTCTTCCAACTCTATGATTCTATGATTCTATGATTCTAATCCGTAATGTTTAAACACAACCAGCGCTAGCCCAAGACATTTTGCTGACAGAGAAGCACCCTCTCTCCTGTATCATTTACAAAAGCCCAGTGCTGCCAGTGGGACAGCATCCTCCATGGTAAAAAGTAAAGGACCCCTGGACAGTTAGGTCCAGTCAAAGACGACTATGGGGTGCAGCCTTTAACTTCCTTTAGGCCAAGGGATCCAGCATTTGTCCACAGACAGCTTTATGGGTCATGTGGCCAGCATGACTAAACTGCTTCTGGCTCAGTGGAACACCATGACGGAAGCCAGAGCGCATGGAAACACTGTTTACGTTCCTGCCGCAGCGGTACCTATTTATATACTTGTGCTGACTGGTATGCTTCTGAACTGCTAGGTTAGCAGGAGCCGGAACAGACCAGCAGGAGCTCACCCTGTCGAGTGGATTCAAACTGCTGATCTTCTGATCGCCAAGCCCAAGAGGCTCAGTGGTTTAGACCACAGCGCCACCCATGTATCTATCCTCCATGAACACATGAAGGCAACAGGATTAGCTCAAAGTAAGCTGCCTGGCATACACCGCTGACCTCCAATACCTTGCCAGTGCTTCCCAGCCCAGTAGCTGCCTCCTGACACAGCTGCTTCACTGTGCAAATATATAAATTATTTATGTAGCCAACCTTCTAAGACCAAATATGTCACACATTTTTTTGCCGTTGCATTATGCATTTATTTGCTTGGCAGCAGTTAAATGTTGGCAATTATGAAGGTTTGTGTTTTTAATAATAATAATAAATAATGTAATTATTGCCCGGTAGTGAGATAGGCCTCATTGATATGTTTAGGGACATTTTAGGAAAAGTAAAGCACAGAGAAGGACAAACAGGGCTCATGATTGGAAGGAGCTGATAATTCCCAGGTCCTGTTTGTGCTAAGGAGCACATTGTACAAGTTGACCTTTGCAGAGTGTGAGTTTGAGCATTTTTCGAGTGTGAAAAGTGTGTGTGTGCAATATTAGTGACAGAATCACATCCTTTTTGATATCTTGAAATTTACATAACTACCCAACTAAAAATCAGTTAATATTCAGATAGGAAATTAACTTCAAAGAAACATATATCTTTTCATCTCTAATGACAGCAACAATCATCTCCTCCCTGCTGCCATTGGCAGGGCTAATAGTTGATTCAGGTGGGATATGATATTTTTGTGGGACAGCAGTGTATGTTCTGGCATGCTGTATTCCACACTAGCAACTCCACATTAGGGTTTCAAATAGAGGTGTGGTAATAGTGAGTTTAAACACCCACATTTCCATATTTATTATGGGTGTAAGTTTTTAAGCAGCTAATTTGAAGTAGGCCCTAGGTATCCTATTATACTGTGTTATGAGAAAATGTTCCCAACATACAAAAAAGGAGAACCTTTTTGGGGAAATGATGGTGTCCCCAAGTTCATTGTGTTATCAAGGTTCCTGATCATGAGGCAACTTCTAAGCATGTTAGGATGAATATGCTTAGGTGTCCCCTTCGGATATTAGTGAGAGGCATGTGAAATTTGGATGGTGCAGTGGGTGCACCTAACTTGCAGGAAGCATTGGACTGGCATGTACAGTCTTGGCTCTGTATTCAACCTTAAGGCTGATAAGGCTGAATGTCTCAACAGGGCTAAGGTTTCCATGTCGTGTGGCTGTCAAGCGGACTCTTACAGTGGTATGTAAAAATGGGAATCATGGTATAAAAAGCAGCCATTTTTCCTTAAATGGTTGCATATTTTATTGTATATTTTATTCATGATTTCTATGCTTTTGGGTTTTTTATTGTTTTAATGCGTAAGGATAGTAAGCAGAAAGAAAAATTTCAAAGTATACAAATGAAATGATTTGTAATTCAAAATATAATATGTAGCCACAAAGCAATTTCTAAGTGTTTTTAACAGTTTTTAAATGTTTAAAATATGTTTTCATTTTATCTTTAATTGCATTTTTATTAGATACTTTTTCTGCCCCAGGTTCCTTTAAGAGGAAGAGGGGATATAAAAAAAAATCAATTTTAAAGTGTAAAAAAACTAACCATGAAGATGAAGGGGTTGATACACATGGAAATCTTTGAAAGGCTGGATATATATTGCACATACTGGCTAAAAATGGACAGGGAAGAAACAGAACATCAAGAGTGGAAGATATATCCCTGTGCATTGCATATAATTTATTTGTGAGCAATAAAATTTAGGAAGAGAAAATGTAGGCTGGATAGTAAGGAAACTTTTCTGCCAGTGGATTATATTACAGTGCAAGTGTGTTTCCTGAGGGAAATGAAAAAAGTGCTATCACTTCCTAAGTTTTAAAACAAGAAGAAGAAATTTCTGATCAGTGCATCGTTGCAAAAGGTGGCCTGGTTTCTCTAGTATAAGGGCACCTATATTTTATTACTGCAACATTAGTTGACAAATGTGTAAATAGGTATATATAATTTTAATGAACAATATGATAGTGAGGCATTTATGTGTGGTGTTCTTTCAGTGCTCTAATCGTTGTTTAAATTTGTATTTTTCTTACCACCCCTGAAACGTACATTTTTTTTTGTTATCACACAATATTTGACTCCAATAACATTAGCATGTTTTGAACTTGGAGCGTACCAGCAGAGTTGAGTAATCCAGGTGCCTCATAAGACAAAGTGCTGTGCTAGGCAAGGCAAATATATGTTTACCTATCAAACAACAATAATAAATACAAATTTAGCATGCATCAGCAACCAGCAGTAATAGTGGCGAACTGGACAATCTGGGCGGATTTATAAAATCATTTTATACAGCAGTATGTACTCTCTTCATTTATTATATATAAAGCATATAAAATATACCGTATACTACGGAGGTGCATTGCATCCGGATCAGTCCTGAATCCCAAGGTGAAGCAGAGTTTATTTGTCAGAGTTGAAGTGGGATCTGTACAAGGTGGTGCGAATCAAAGTGGGGGCTCTTGAAGCACATTGTGACACCTCAGCAATCCAGACTTTTGTTTTTTAACTGCTGAAAGCAGGAATAATGTCTGCAAGCATGTTGCAGTAGGTGGGGATAGAGGAGAGCTGAAGGAGAGCTCCATTGTGATTGGCTCATCAGGCTTGTACACAGAGGAAGTGTTTTCACATTTCAATGAATGTCTTTTACTTCTCCCCAAAGCAAAAACAATTTAAATAATGTCTAGCACCAAAGCCTTTGGACTGAATTGTCTGCAATTTGGCAGGTTTCTTACCAGGGTCACCTTTCGAATGTCTGCAGAGACTTAGAAGAACAAGCAAGCTTGCATAGGAAGAGGCAATACTTAGGTCTCAAGCATCTCCTATGCAATGGAGGTGGTTGACTAGTTCTGTAGCTTACAGAGTAAGGCTTATCAAAAACCAACTAGAAAGAGATGGTTGTCATAGATGCTCTGGTGTAAAGGTTATATAAATTCACAGAAAGAAGAGACTTGTTCTTTTAGTTTGCAATCCTGTACACATTTACCTGGAAATGTCTCATTTAATTCATTGGGGCTTTCTTCTGAGTAGAGGTGTACATGTTTTCACTGTTAGTTTCTTGTCTGCTTAAACAAGAGTACATATTTTGCTTTTTTTCTTTGATGAATTGGTTAGATCATCAGCAAACAAACACATGTAGACTCAGTCTAACAGAAACTGAACTTGAAGATTCAAAGGTTATCTGCTGAGGTTACTGAGGTTTAACATTTATCCCATAACCCTGGCATTCTGTGCAAACCTATTCATGTTCTTACATTATTTCCCATCCGTTTTTTCTCTCTCCCCGCCTTGTATCCCTTAGTGTAGACAAAATAACACTTAGACGGTAGCCCTAAACACAGTTGTTTTAATGACAGTTCAGTTGTGAATAGTGGCACTTACTTTCAAGTAAATACATTTAGAATGGGAATAACAGGCATCTTGGTAAAACTGTTTATACACTACAAAGATGTTTATTCAAACACAACAATTTAACGGGGGAAAACCCCTCAGTAAATATGAAGCAAGCTTGTTCATGTACATTTTGCAAAAATGCATGTTGTATTCATCTAAGCCCACTGATTTGTTATGATTTATACACAGCACTAGCACAGGAATGCTTGAAGCATTTCTCAGTATCTAGCCATAAAGGCATTTAATCCCCCCTCATACAAAACCAGACAATAAAGAAGGAGGTCAATATCCTTTATGTACAGTTCAACTAATTTCTCTGTTCAACATGCTTGAGGAAAATGGAGTGGCTTTTAAAAGTCAACAAATGTTCCTGAGTACCAGCCAAATTATTTTTGATCTCATTCTGATCTTTAATTTGATGAATCTAGCATACATATATATATATTTCTTTTAATCATCCTGCCAAAAACCTGTCAGCATTGCTCCTCTAATGTGAAATAAAATGTACAGTTGTTCGGTTTAATTAAGCATTCAGTTCTTCTGCCAAGAGCAAATTAAAGTTCCCCATCATCTCAACCTATCCCTACCAAAATCAAATTATACAAAGTGGTGGGCAATTGGTTATAACAAACAGCTGTAGGTTATATTTGCTTTCCAGTTTTTTTAAAAAAAAAATTTTTTTAAAAATATGTTACCTGAGAGAGAAGCCAAGACCAATTATTTCTTTACTGATTATGGCTTTCACAGCTTTAAGAGAACACTCACACCCACATTGGCCTGGTTTGGACAATCATTGTAGGCTTCATAAGCCTGTTAATGAGACCAGGCTTCCGCCATTCTTAAGCTTTGGCACAAAGACCCCAGTTTAGATTAATACAAGCATTCCCGTTATATCGGAACTGGGGAAGTCCGGATTAATGTTTGTTTAACTCTGGTCAACAACGCGTGAAAAAAAAGTATTCCTGTTCATTTCTTTTTATAAACATTTTATACCACCTTTTGGCCCCAAATGGTACTGAAACCTGGAGGCTGTATATATTTGGTTTATCCACTTTGAAAGCCATTAAGCATTAAGCAGAGAGCCAGTGTGGTTTAGTGGTTAAGAGCAGTAGTCTTGTAATCTGGTGAACCGGGTTCGTGTCTCCTCTCCTCCACATGCAGCTGCTGGGTGACCTTGGGCTAGTCACACTTCTTTGAAGTCTCTCAGCCCCACTCACCTCACAGAATGTTTGTTGTGGGGGAGGAAGGGGAAGGAGATTGTTAGCCGCTTTGAGACTCCTTCGGGTAGTGATAAAGCGGGATATCAAATCCAAACTCTTCTTCTTCTCTTCTTAAACATGGTAAGCTTCAGCCTTCATTTCTCCATTAGCACCATGCCCATAAGACCATGCCCATTGCAATAGGTGCCCCCCCAGCTCCTATCTCTAATCCTCCTGGTCAGTAAAAGTCCACTACTGGTATAGAGGCTAGTGGGTGGGACCTTTCCACACATAACAATGAACATGAAGTGGATGTAGTGACACTAACGGAGGAACCAGAAGTAGCATTGTGGGTGAAAGAGGAGGAAGGCCAGGAGCAGCTGCCCAGCCATGCTGCCTGGTGCTGCCAGCCAACATTTAAGCTAGTACTCATCACCACATCCTGTACAGTGGATTCCATACATTTTCTGCTTTGCAAATGTGTAATTCATTTTGTCCATCCTTCATGGGAAAGGGGCAGTTTCCCTATGAGGAACGTTTACGACAGTTGTTGTTGGTATTGTTGTTAGTTTAGGGAGAGGGTTTTTTAAGTTAGAGAGAGTTAAAGGAGAATAAGAGGGATATGATAGGGGTGTATGAAGGGGTGTTCACTTTGTTTCATAAATAGGATTCTTTACCTTCTGCTCTCTATATGACCATAGCAGCTTCCTATATAAAAATATGGTTCTGTTGTCAAATCTGGTTCCTGCAAGGAAAGACTACTATGCCAGTTAGGATTTTTTAAGTTTAGAAAAGGGGATGGGGGCAGTGAGAGTTTTATAAAATAATGCATGGTGTGGGCAAAGTGAATATAAATGTGTCTTTGGATGAAATCCTGTTGGAAGAATGTGCAATTTTATCAGCCTTTGCTGACTTCTTCTTTCTACTGGATAGGTTCTGTGGAGGTCCTAAACATTCTACTTCAAGTCCTACCTGTACTTAAATTCTGTCCATTCATTGTTGTATCTATTTCTGTGATTGTATTTACTGTGATTGTATTTATTGAAAAGTGGACTAAATAGCATTGAGAATACATGTACAGCAAACCACTTCAGCAGGCTTGCAACATTTCAGCTTACTGTGCATTATTAATAAGATTGCTTAGTTTAAGGTCATACCTCTCCCAGATTAATAATATAATATTAAAATCCTGCTGAATGTGTTGACAGTGGTGAAATTTGGTTAGGGTCACCAAAATGAAAATGAAACTAGTTTTTAAATCTTATATTTTTACCTATGATTTTTTAAATAGTTGCTTATGAGGGGTGAAGAACCTGTGGGCCTCCATACATTGCTGCACTACATCTCCCATCATGCCTGATCACTGGCCAAGCTGGCTGGAGCTGATGGGAGTTGGGAGTCCAGCAACATCTGGAGGGCCACAGCTTTCAAATCCCTGTTGCATATCATTAGTGGCGGACCTACGCTTTTGGAGCCCTGAAGCTTGAACTGTTATGGGGGACCCTTCTCAACCAGCAATGAGGTCTGGGTAACCCCTGTTATCTTCTTCAGTGAGGTTGTTCCATGTCAGATCACCACATTAAAAACAACAACCCTACTACATCTCAGATTTTGATTAAAATTGCTGTCCTGAATTTTCTCGCCTGTCAAAGTCACTGGGGTTGGACTAGATGACCCTTGTAGTCCCTTCCAACTCTACAATTCTATGATTCTATTATTCTTTTTCTGGTTTTTCTAGCCACATATTCACGTCCAGTTTCATAATTGGAGAACTTTGCAGTGTCATTTTCCGGAGACAATATATAGAAAGAATTTAAGTGCAGAACGGCCAATTTGCCACAACGCTCTGCCTTTGCAACATCTGCACTACTGACTCTCAAACTTTGGGATTGTGGAAATATATCCCTCCAAAATTAATCTATTTGAGTTGAGTGACTCAAATTGAATCTACTGGACCCGTTTATTTCAATTAAGATGGACCAGTGTCGCTTTTGGGGCCCTTCCAATATTGGGGCCCCTGAAGCTTAAGCTTCATTGCTTTTGTAGTAGATCTGCCCCTGCATCATTAGAAGTTATTTTAAGTCTGAACCCAAATTCTAGCAAGAATCTTTGCAAATTGAAATAGAAGCTTTCAAGATGCTGCAAAAGATTTCAGCTATTCATTCAGCAACCTTTGCCTTTGAATGTATTCCCTTCTTCCATTAAAGCTTCAGGGTAACTTTAAAAGAATAAATTTTCTGCTCTTCCCCATCTCTTACAAAAGACTTCTCCATTTAGTATCTTTCTCTGTCCGGATGTACCATTGACATGAATCTTGCTGTCACTAACCCATTAAGAGCACACTGAAGTAGTATCCCTGGTTTTTAAGGAATGCAGAATTTTGACTAGAAGGCACATCAACCTCCTTCCCTCATGCTAGATCAAGGATTCCTATTGTCAGATGCAATGGGCATGAAAGCAGCAATTTTACAGCACAAAAACTCCAATAACATTTACTGCGGTTGGCTGAGATTGAAATGCACACAGGCACTGCTCAGTCTTGGTTTCTTAAGCACCAGCTTCCCTTGGCTTCTTGCCAGTTTGTGCATTTCAAAGAGACAAGTCCTTTAAGGGGAAAGAGTTTTCCTTGTAACTTGCTGTGGGGTAAACAGACCATTCAGGCATAGTTTATTGCATTACATAGTTGACTATGCATAGCAGAATGGAACACCGTAATTGGCAGAATTATTTTGATCATTGGAATTCATAAGTATGAAATAGCTTTTCTAAGCCAAAAGAAAAGGAAAATGTGATAATTTATTATAGTGAATTGAGTGGTAGCCTGCTTGCAAGAACACTTAAGCCATTTTGATTTTGACATAAATTGATTCTCCAGTTTTGCAATACCGTAATACAGAATATTAGCGGTTAGAAACAAATGGGACAATCCAGCTTAAGCACTCTTAAGACTCACTGATTTCAAACAGTTAATGAACTTGCCTATTTCTCCTACTGAAATCAGGAGGACTAAATGCTTAATGATGGCTGGAGCATTCCCAACTTTTGCAAAATTTACCAGCAGGTGGGTATTATCTTGTTAGATCTGGTATATATGTTAATTAATCCTTCCTCTATCGAGCATTCTCTTCCCCCATTATTTACCCCAAGCCCTCACCCTTAACCATCTCTAACCTTTACAGGAGTACTGCTAGGATCAGTGCATACCACCATAACCTGAATTTGTTATCAAATTTTTAAGCCACTGGTGGCATATACAAAGAGGCATTTGGGGTTTTTTAAAACAAAAATTTATTTATTTAATAAAAAGCATATTAAAATAAAGAAATAAATAAGAAATAATATAATTTCATGAAAATTAAATGCACACACAGAGGATACAAATTTAGGTAATTGCATTTGGAGAGTAGTTACATGTCCTTAAAAAAAACATGTTTATAAATTATGAAGATATTGGCCTTGAGGGGGTGTATGGGGTGTTAGGGGAGGGGAAATACCTTTGGTGGGGGTCAGACCATGCTCTATCTGGGTAGTTCATCCACCACTGGTCTCCACTCTCATCTGTATCTCCTAGAAGCTGTCAGCATGCAGCAGTGGCCACACCCCAGGTAATTGCTTTGACTGGTTGGCTAAAACAGGTGAGGTTACCTGATGTGTCTCAAACCCTCGTGAGTGAGGGATTTGTCTGTCTCCTGCATGCAAAGACAGATTCTGCCTGATTGAGTGGATAAGACCAATAGCAAGTCTAACGGTCAAGAAGGCAGATTCTGCATGTGCTATAGATGGAATTGAGGGGCAGATGGGGCTCATCAATCTCGGAAGGTAGTCCATCTAGGAGAAGGAATACTCTGATCCTAAACCTCCACCCCCTTTCAGCTATACTCATTCGTGAGAAAGTTTTCAGAAGTAAACCCTGAGGAAAAATCCATACTGACTGCCTTATTGAGTACAAAAGGCTAAGGAGCAAATCCTACACACATACGGAGTAGAGTCCCAAAGGTGGTTGGATGGCATCTTGTATGCCTGCTTCTGGCACCTCCTGTAGCCAGGTTGGTGCTGAATGTGTTGTTTTGCTTTCCTTTGAACTACATCAGTGAGGCTGAGAGGGGGGTCTTGTCGTCTTAGCAGCCCAGGACCTCCATGCACACTCTCCAAGCTTGCGCCCTGGTGATTGAAATCTTAAGATATTCTGACTTGAAGATGAGAAGTTAGTAAGAGTTCTAAATAGCATAGTTCACAAGAGACATTTGAACCATGTCATTATTTACATACATATATATATAAAGTTTTGTGTAATAGTTGAAAATTAATATTTTTTGTATGTCCTCTACTTTGTTCACCATATAAAACCACAAATTTTAGCCAGTCTTACAACTGAATCATAGAATCAAAAAATTGTAGAGTTGGAAGGAACCCCAAGGGTCATCTAGTCACAGCTAAAGAATCCCCGACAAATGGCCATTCAACCTCTATTTAGAAACTTCCAATGAAAGAGAGTACACCACCCTCCGAAGTAGTCCATGCCACCGTTGAACAGCTCTAGCAGTCAGAAAATTCTTCATAATGTTTAATCAGAATGTCCTTAATTTGAATTCATTGGGTTGGGTCCTACCCTCTGGAACAGCAGAAAACAAGCTTCTTCTATCTTCCATGTGACAGCCCTTCAGATATTTGAAGATGTCTATCATGTCACATATCAGGTTTTTCTTACCCAGGCTTAACATACTTTTTCTCCATTTGTATACCACTGTTTATCTGTAGATCTCAGGGTGATTCACAACATAAAAATGCATGTTAAAAACTCAAACATACGTAATAAAAATTATATATGAGATATTATTTTTATCTTTAATATATTGTTATAGGTTCCCTCCTTTTTCTTATTCTCCTTTCCCTCTCCCCCCCAAAAGGCAGAGTTGTTGTGGTAGTGAAACCCAGCTAAGTTCAAGTCATAACCCACATACTGAAGGGCAGAATTTTAAGGGAAGAAAACTTGGTGTGAAAAACCTAATTGGAGCTTTTGATTGCATGAAGAAAAAAAAGAGAGTAAGGCTTACCAAGAATAATCAGCTTTGCCATGATTAAAATGTCTAGAATACTGCTAATTGTAACAGCAGCCTTGTTACATTGGCACAGACTGCAGTCCTATAGTGAAACAGTGAAAAACCATTTTGTGCATGTGTTTCTTGAATCCTTTAAAGAGTGCAGTCAACACGTTTGATTTTTGTGTTATCAAGGGTTATTGTTATGATATCTGAATATTAAGTAGCATAATTTGGTTATTATTGAACAAAAAATGTGACTGCAGTGTTTTTATGAATAGTTTAGTTGCTTCAGATAGCTTTCAGTATGGTTTGCTATAAATGGTATTAAAATAGCCGATTTTTATTTTGTAATAGAGAGTGCTTAATTCAAAAATGAGCTCAAGGTCTCTCTTTTTCTTTCTTTTGTGTTGTGCTTTTTCCACACACCCCAACACTCTTTCATGAACAATTGTATGTTGTATCTGTAGTAATCTTCCATTTCTGCGTTGCTTTCCAGTAGCTTGCCCTCTGCTGAGTAGGAAAAAGGCAAGAATAAGAATGACCTTGAACCCCTCTGCCAGTGTGTGCCTGTAGCGAAAATGCTTCAGAAACCAAGTGAAGCACTTCTAATGAATTGTGCTTTTGATTCTTTGAATCTGCACAGCATCTCCATCAGGTTTTTACAGCTGGACTCTTGCTGTAATTGCTACTGAGATGAGATGCACAACATGGGGTGTTGAAACCAAGTACTTATATTGTCTTACTGGCCAAAAATATATGGCATAGTAGGAGCAACAGACTTCATGAAATTTACACTTCATGTCTTCATGTTCTTCGCCCATTTCTGACATGGTGCTGATCTGTCAGCAGGCACTCTAGATGGAGGTGATAAAAACGACAAATCCAAAAGGTGTTTCTTAAAGCTGCTATGTATCCTTTGAGTAGAAAATTCTGGTTGATAAATATAGAATGCTCCAAGACTATAGTGTTAGCTGCAATCCCTAAACTATATGTACTGGAGTAAAAATGTTCTCTGTGGGACTGCTCTGTTGTAAATCATTTGTAGTCCTTTGAGAAATGCTGTCTCAATGAAAAAAACAAAAATTATTTTGCCACTGGCTTAGCTACGGCCTCTCAGAGGTTTATAATTACCGTATATAGCCAAAAAGTAAAATTCAAGAATCTTACATTTTTAATTCCTTAAAATGAAATATTACCTCAGGATGCATTTCGGTAATATTAGAATGAGGTTATGACCTACACTGATCCTATGAAATGGGGCAGGATAGAAATGCAAAAAATTATATTAGCTTTGAAATCTCTTTGCTGCACTGCTATACTGAAGAGACTTTCTCTTCATGACTACGGTTTTGTAGGAGAGTCTTATTAGTGATGTTTTAGATTGTGGCTATTCTCCTTAGTTAATTCACAAAACAATGCATCTTACAGTTACTAGTTTCAAGTCTTCTTCAATGGACATTAGTAATATGTAATTAGTTTTAACCATTAAAGTTTGTTCTTCTCTATTCTAACCCGCTGTGCCTTCTATATTGTGAAGAGTTAATTTTAACAGTACAGTCGTACCTTGGTTTTCAAACAGCTTAGTTCTCGAACGTTTTGGCTCCCAAACGCCGCAAACCCGGAAGTGACTGTTCCAGTTTGCGAACTATTTTTGGAAGCCGAACGTCCGACGGGGCTTCCACAGCTTCCAATTGGCTGCAGGAGCTTTCTGCAGCCAATCAGAAGCAGTGTTTTGGTTTCTGAACGTTTTGGAAGTTGAATGAACTTCCAGAATGGATTCTGTTCAACTTCCAAGGTACGACTGTACAGGCAATGACCGATTAATGCGCATCTGAAAGACACGCTACCATGCACACATAGTGCCGAACTCAGAAGTGATCTAACATCACTAAAAGGAAGGAACAGGGATGGAGTGTGCTTGTATGTGCTCGGCCAATGCATGTGGGGGCCAGAACGGAACCCCCTTGCAAAATGGTTATTGACTGTGTCATTAAAAATTGTATCTTACATTTATGTGACATTATGTTGATAAGAGACAATTACTTGTAGCCAGTATTATTGCTGCAGCATGGGAACCAGACTGCTATTGTCTGACTCCCATTGTGCTAGCTCATCAATCTTTGAATAAGGAAGTATTCTCCATTTTGCTTAGTCCGATCATGCTTGAACTGAGCCCACATGATATTTAGAAAGAACACAAAGAAGCAGGAAACAACATCAAGTTCAAGAGAGTTCTTATCCCTTGAGATAAATGTAGACATTCACATGTTATGCAAATTGATGAAAATAGATGAAATGAAGAGCTGGAGGTTGGAGTTAGGACTCCAGAATCAGCCATTCAAGCCTGTTTCATAACCAGAACCTGCCCCGACTGCTCTTAAGTGAGCTTTGCTGGGCTTAGTGTTCAGCCTCCTCTTCTGGCAACAGCATATAGCTTCGGGAAAATAATTCTACATCCAATGGGTATGGGACAATTCAATGACGGATACGTGGCAAGATGATGTGATGGATCCTCATGGGATAGCAGGTCAATTAATTATTCATAGGTAGGGACACCAGATGAAAGGAGTTTAGATATTAATACATAGTTCTTCCAGCAGTCCCCATCCCTCACCCCCTGTTCTTTTCCTGGGGAAAGAGTAACTCTAATAGGCTGGTACTTAATACTGCTTAGGGGTAAAAAGGCTATTAATCTGCCCTTGAGACTCAGATCAGAAGAAAACAACAGTTTCAAAGAATGCCTTTTCATCTTATTTAGAAAAAGCAAAGGGATGCACTTGGAGAAACTGATAGTGGTCGCCATGACGTTTATGGTGAGGATCAGGTTTTGCATCCTTCCAGCTGCTTTCCAGAGAGAAACTTATTTGGGTCGTTCCACAGAACTTAATGGGAGCCACTGACAACTGAGTGTGCCTTTATCTGCATAGCCCTTCTTCTTCAAAGTCATTTCTTTGTTAGAGCCACATATCTTGCTGTGAAAAGAATGTGCCAATACTCTGGGGGCTGTATATAGCTTGCTAGTTAGATTGATCCAAACTCAGAATACCATAATTCTTGTGTAGCAAAACATGTGCATTTCCTTCACACCCTCCATTCCCTGGCACAATTCAGTCTGGCTACTTTCCCTCCTGCTAAGAAAATGTGATCAGGGAAGGTAGATTCATTGAGTCTGGGAACAAGCCAGTGAGAGAATTCCTTCTTTTATTCTCACACATCAGTCTCTTTCTGCCTAGCTTTGCTTTCTGGGAAGACTGGAATTAAAGGCGACAGAGACCACAGCTTCTTACAAGCATGAATAGAGATGGAGTGCTCCAGTGAAAAGGTTCTTCCTCTTATTTGTGTGCTACTGTCTTCCACTTTCCAAAGCAGAGAGGGGAGGGAAATTGGCAGCTGAGCGTGTGTGTGAATGAAGCTGGTCAACTGGCAATTACCAGCCCCTGTGATAAGTTGTGCTATATGCAGCTTATTATGGGAATCCAGATAAATTACAAGACTACAAATGAAAAACCGTTGCTTTCATATAAACAACACCACATAAATGTTACTGCCCTGCAACTTGCGCTCATTTCAGCAGGACTAGTACAGAGTGAAATATAAGCTCGTCAAAATGGAGGCTGCACAGCAAAAGTGCTTGGTAGATAGTTCTCACTGGTGCTGACCTATACCTGATTGTCTTCTCTGTACTGCCAAAATTCAGGTTTCCCCTCCGGAAACCCCAGTTGGTCCCAGTTCCAGCTCAGCCACAGGCATCGCTGGAATTCTTTCACTGTAGCTTGTTGTGAAATGTTCCGTTTCTTAATGATAATGGACACAGGTAGCAAGGTATACATTCTGCCTAAGAGGAGTGATTAAGTTATTAGCATTGCATTGCTGTGCGTGCTTACTTGGGATTCCCATGGAGCATAGTGGAACTTATTTCTGAGTAAGCATGTATAGGATATCACTGTAAGAGGATCAGCTCTGGCCAGTGACTTCACTTCACAACATACACATACTGTATTTTTCGCTCTATAAGACGCACCAGACCACAAGACGCACCTAGTTTTTGGAGGAGGAAAACAAGAAAAAAAATATTCTGAATCCCAGAAGCCAGAACAGCAAGAGGGATCGCTGCACAGCGAAAGCAGCGATCCCTCTTGCTGTTCTGGCTTCTGGGGTAGCTGCGCAGCCTGCATTCACTCCATAAGACGTACACACATTTCCCCTTACTTTTTAGGGGGGGAAAAGTGAGTCTTATACAGCAAAAAATACGGTATATATCACTTGTATACTACAAATAGTGAGTTTCCCAAAAGAAATGCCATATCTTGTCTTTCCCCTCTCTTCTCTTGCTCCCCATTGCAACCTATTTTTCTTAATTTATATTTCATTATTTCGTAAAAACATTTTGTAGACTTTTTAGAAACTCTGTTTTATTATTTTTGCTTTTCTTATTGCCCCCCCCCCTTTATTATGTCCTTTGCATTTCCTCCTCAATTGCATTTGTTAAAACTCTCAATGGAATACAAACTTTTCAGTAAAAGGTGATTTTCTCAAAATGTGCCTGCCTTAGGACAGCTATTTAATTGGGAGAAATCCAAATTTCCAGCTCATACCACTTCCTGACAAAGACCTGCATAACAAATACCTATTGCATCTTTTTTCATAATTGAAATAGGCATATCATGTTTTCACTTTATTGATATTAGTTTCTCCCTGTAAAAGAAATGAAACATGTATGTAAATATATATACATATATATAGACAGTGAGTTTTCGCTCCATTACAGGCTGCAGTTCCCTATAATCATTCTATATAACCTAGGTCATCCAATGAAGTTATACTTTTACACACAATACATCGTTAACCTATCGAATTCAGGCCCATAAGATGTAGTGATAGTAGCATACTTTGAGGCTTTAAAAGGGGGTTAGACCAATTCATAGATGATAAGGCTATCTCCATGGCTACTCTAGTGCTGGAGACAGTATGTGTCTTAACATCAGCTCCTGGGAATCACAAATAATGTGTATACTGCTTGTGGGTTTCCCATAGGCATCTGGTTGGCCACTGTGATAACAGAATGCTGGAATAGGTGGGCCTTTGGTCCAGCAGGTCTCTTCTTAGATTCTTATGCCTTGAGACTCTAGTGCACTGAGTTGAGTTGAATTCAATAACAGCTTTTGACATTTGTTTGCGATCACAGCTTTTTCATAAGCTATTTGTGAGACAGCTCAGCTTAGTGCCTGGCAGTTAGGAATCACGTGACTTGCCTAGACTGGCTGAAAACATAGCTCCCATGAACTGAAATAATCTTCTTCAAAACGGCAAGTCTTTTATGAACCAATAGGCACTATAGCTCTACCTCACACCATAGTTAACTTTGTTCTAAGACTACTCTTGAGAAAACTCGTTTTTTTTCTCCAGAATTCTCTGCAGAAGCTCAAAATATTGGAACATCTAGAGAAGCTCTCTACCAACCATCTGTGTTGTTCTTCCCTATTATTGTGAAAGGTGCAGGCCGGCTAGTGCTAATTCTGGGCACTCTTTAGCTTCTTCAGGCATGTCCAGTGTCACTGGGATGCATTCCAATATACCGTATTCATACCTAGGTCAGTGAACTGGGAGAGCTGAATGTTTGTGAGCCTATTAGAAAATGAACCAAGACTTTGTTATAATTGTAAGCTGGGTTCACAATGAAGGGTGAGCTTCTGCATGAGCTTCCATTATCCCTTCTGTCATACCTGGAGGGTCCCTGCACCCTGAAGTTAGATGGGTGGTGACTGGAGAAAGGGCCTTCTTGGTTGTGATGCTCCATCTGTAGATTGCCCTTCCTAAGGAGGCTTGTCTGGTGCTAACTCTGCTATCATAAGCTGCCTGCAGACTCATTTTATGTGTTCCGCTGAATTTTGTGAGCTACTTTTATCTGCTACTTTTTTTAGTTTTAGCTTTCCTAGACGTTTTGCTTAAGGTTGGCATTAAAGTATTTAAAATAAATAAATGGGGCAGTATCCAATGAAGTAATTCTTTTAGCACAAGGGTTTGCATTTCTGCAATAGAATTTTCCCTCAGTCTACTTTCCGCACGTGTCGTACAAGCTTTCCTGCACATCTGCTTCATAGGGTTGCGGAAAACTGCATGACAGAAGAGAAGAAGGAGAAGCTTCATTGCGCAACCAAATGTCCTTGTGCTAATGGAACTACACTTTTGGATACAGCCCTTAGCCTCTCTTGCTGAAGTGTCAGAAGTCACTACTTTGACATAATCCTAGGTTATAAACAGCCCCACTATAGCTTATGGTAAGTAAGAATTGCCACAAGGAAGGGAGCTTCAAAATTTTTACATACAAGTAGATAACCTTTTCTTTCTTTCTTTCTTTCTTTCTTTCTTTCTTTCTTTCTTTATATTGGTCACAAATAATTAGCATAGATAACTGTGGCCAGTGGGTTTTTTCTTAGAAAAATAGGTGATGGCACTCACCATGAAGGTTTTACAGTAAGTGCCACACTTTTTAACCAAAAATAAGATGTGCTGGTACTGCGTACCCTTGAGTACCTCCGGGGGGGAGCACTGATTGTGGCCCAAGTGGATTATTTAATATATTTATGGAGCTATTCACTAGGCTGATATAGGCTTTAATATCATGATAGATGAAATCTACAAAGCATTGTTTGTGCCGTTTTAAAAGATGGATCATGGTTTTCTAATTTAGCATTTTCTTTTTTCCCCACTACAAATTATTTCCAGGCCTATGTTTTACTAGCTGCTACAATAATCATATTGTTTCCAAACACTTTGAGTTTTTTTAAAAAACAACAACAATCAAGTAGTATATAAGTTTTAGGAAATAAATAAATAGCAGATGTTCCAATGAATGGAATTAGCATGTAGCATATACCCCCCAAAATAGGCAAGAGGATTCAGCCAGCAGAACAAATTCTGAGCTCTCCCATCCCAGTGGGCCATTGAGACAGATGGGCAGGGCTAACTCCTCTTCAGCCAGGGATCAGCTGCACTATGGAAACTCTATAGTGCAGCCAATCCCAGCAGTGATTGCCAGGAACAATTAATTGTTCCTTTGCAGCCATGTCTTTATCTGCCCACACCTAACATCACCTGCAGTTTGATGAAGTTCTTTACCAAAAGTGGCTCCTGCTGTTAGTTTTGAACCCTCTAGGCATTTGGTAGAACAAGCTAGTCATAGTGTTCTAGGATCACATATCTGCACCCTTCTAAGCTCTTGGATAACCTTCAACAGTTCTGTTTCCAAAACATTAGAAATAACCTTATCCTTCCCCACTCCCCTGCTAAATGGCATCACTACTTTTCTCCTATTTCTTCTCCTCCACCACTTATTTACTTACTCTGAGAATTACTGTATATCATTTTTTAATGCTGCAAGTGAAAATGGGGTTTAACCTGTGCTCCTTGTTTATATTATTATTTTCATAGCATTTAATGCAAGTTTTATTAAATAAGAAAGTTGAAATAAGTCGCCAAAGTGCAGCCAGTTTCTTAAACCTATAATTTCCATTAAAACATACCATTTCTTTGAGCTGTTACTTTTAATGTACTATGAGATAATTTGCCCATTGCACAAGGGAGAAAGACAGTGATAAGGTTGTGATAAGATTACATGAGAGTGTGTCATTAAATTGATTTTCTTATTTTTCTATTTTCTTTTTAAGTCTTGTAGCCTTTCTTGGTGTTCATAGGTATTGCTATTTTGTCAATATGACAGGATTCTATAGTGGCCAGAAACACCTGTACGTGATTCTTCTGCCAGTCCTATAAAATCATGAACTTCATTTTACCAGTTAAATGATGGTGGGCTTTTAAAGGCTCCTTACATTTTTTGTAAGGAAACAAATGTAAACTCCATTGTAAAATGTGTGGATATTATAAGTACACATTTCTTTAAAATTGTTTCATTTTTGTCTTTGAGTTCATGGAGACAAGGAGAGTTAATATGATCATGTCAGTTTATCTTCCTTTCATGAAATATGTAAAACTTTTTATCGCAGTTTAATTGACTGAATTTAGACATCAGTGCCTGTGAATTCTAATGACAATATAAATGAAGACTATTTCCTTCAATATTGTACTGTTTAACAGTTGTACACAGTGAGGGGGTTATCCTAGATGCCACACGTTTTGGGTTTTGGTTCATGTTTCATCCAGTGTGATTCCTAAATCAAAGAGTGCAGGCATGAACAGGGTTGAGTCATGAGCTCTGATCTCGCTATCTCTTATCTGTTCTGGCAGTCTCTGCCCTAGGACTAAAGCTTCACAGTAAAAAGAAAAGTTTAATATTGCATGGCTGGGCCACACGTGTTCATACTTAGCTTCAAACTGACGTTAACATTCACCTGCACGAAAGAGAAACACTTGAGGGTGGTTCTCCAATAGGTGGATGTTAAGATTGGTGTGAAGCTCATGCAGCCAGCCTGATTTTGACTAATGAAATACAAATAATGAAGGGCATACATATTCCATCCCTATATCTTTAAGAAACAAGAACTTCTGCGTAGTTGAAGAATTTCAAATATATTAATAATGCAGTCATAAACATTTCTACACAGAAATTAGCCCCAAAGTCTGTAGAGGATTGCAGCCTAAGTAGGGGTTTTTGGCTATTTATGTTCTTGGTCTTTCCAAGGAAATAATTTAGTAAGACGTTCTTCCTTCAGACCAATTTTGGAGACATTTCTCTACCTATTGTCCTTTGTCTCTTCTTTTAAGTTAAAATGGTATGCAAAGATGCAAACCTCTACTTTAATCTTCTTTCATAGTCCCCAGATAATAGACATTGCAATTGCATAGTGAGGTGATGGCCATTTCATTGTTTAAAATGGGCTCAGTTACTTGAATTGAAATAGATTCAATCTGGAAGGTGGAATTTGTTTTAATTACCTTGCCATTTTAAAGTTTAGTCTGACTTGAAATTACTGAATGCATCATGCTGTTAAACTAGAAGGCACATTAATTCAAAGGAATGAACATCTTTTGTGAAACTGAAAGGCATACCCATTTCTAGAATTGATATCTGAAAACACCTGATGGGTAGTGGAGTAAAGAAGTTGTTTTTGTGACCAGCATTGCTTTGTTCCCGCACTAAAAAGTGTCAGATTCACCTGTATGTTCACAGAGTTTAATTAAAGTCATTAACGAGCAAAAGGACTACTGAGTATCTTCAGAGCAATTTTGGAAGCTTTAGTTTCTACTCTTCTTTGCTCTCATTTACTCTTTCCTTGGGGGACGCGGGTGGCGCTGTGGGTAAAACCTCAGTGCCTAGGACTTGCCGATCGTATGGTCGGTGGTTCGAATCCCTGCGGCGGGGTGAGCTCCCGTCATTCGGTCCCAGCTCCTGCCCACCTAGCACTTCGAAAGCACTCTTAAGTGCAAGTAGATAAATAGGGACCGCTTTATAGCGGGAAGGTAAATGGCGTTTCCGTGTGCTGCGCTGGTGCTGGCTCGCCAGCTGCAGCTTCGTCACGCTGGCCACGTGACCTGGAAGTGTCTTTGGACGCCGCCGGCTCACGGCCTCTAGAGCGAGATGAGCACGCAACCCTAGAGTCGGACACGACTGGCCCATACGGGCAGGGGTACCTTTACCTTTACCTTTACTCTTTCCTTGTCTCATTTGCCTATCTTTGTTTTCAACAAAACGTTTAAAGCTACTGTAATGTAGCTAAATGTATTGTTTAGTAAACCAAGCGTTATTTCCTTTTGTCTTTGGAAGCATCCCTGTCTAAAAAAACATTCCTGGGGTTTTTCACATATATTTGTTCCTTCATTCATGGCGCGAACTTGATTTATTTAGGACATTATTCTAGCCAAGGTTAAATACTTTAATTTAACCTTGGCTAGAATAAAGCTAACCTTTATTCCCACAGGAGAAATTTTAGCACATGTCTAACACATGTAGAGAACACTGAATGTGGTAGAACCAAGAGGAATGAAAATGGCAAGAAATATTTCTGGATACAAGGGCAGAAAGATTGAGAGGGTGAGGGTATTGAGAGTTCTAACTGCAAGGACAATGACTTTCTGTTGGATGCGGAAGGGTATGGGAAGCCAATTCAGTGATTTAAGGAAGGGTGTCACATTTGTATGGTGAGACAGTTAAATGATCTTGGCAGTGGAATTCTGGGATGTTTTGTGAAAAGACATAGTTGCAGTAAAGGGTAGGACAGGCTTGAGAAAATGCTGCCATAATGAAGGCAAGAGCTGACAAGATCTGGGTGGAGGGAAAGGGCTAGGTGTTTGAAAGGAGAATCAGCATGACTTGGCTACTTGTGCAGGAGAGGGAAGAATCCAAAGAAGGAAAGATTGTGACACTGTCACTGTCACTGTCATTGTAGACTGATATCTATAATGAAGTGAAGCCTAGCTCTATTGTGGGGGAGGGATGGAGGTATCTCATACACCTTGAGTGGGCACAGACTTTCCTTACATTTTCTGGGTTACCAGCTCATACATTTCCCATTAGAAGTATTTGCTATGGAGAATGCATAACTGAATTTGAGTTAGGATTCCATAAATGTTTTCTAAGTTGTTTTAAAAGTCACTGTAAAAATAAAATGTAGCAGATAATATTTGGGATAATATTTTCATGTTGTCCCAATATGGTTTTCCCTTCCCACTCCAACAGCTATTAATACTGTTTTAATGGGCCTTCTTTCATCCCTGTGTCTACTTCTTTCTCACAGGTTCTGATCAGCAGGACATAAAACTCTCCATCTCTGTGAGATTGAAATTACAAAAAAAACCCAAAAACCCACGCCCACCCCAATTCATTCTTTTCAAGTGATGTTAATGATCTTGTCTTGTGGCCCCATAGTTAGTAGGCTACCCTACTCAGTTCTAAACTCAGTCACACCACTGAGAGCAAACTTGCTCTTATTTGTTTATGTACGAAATTTAATAAATATTTTAGGAATTGTTCAATGTCTAGGAGTGACAGTTCTGCATTAGTGTTTGGTGATGCTTCCATCTGCTGAAATGTGCGTCTTCCCGCATGTTCTCGTGGCATTATTAGAGAAATTCCCTGGGGAATTGTTCAGTTTATTGTGTGATTGTTGATAGTGCTCTTTCCTGTTCCTTTGCTGCCCAACACAATTGGCATCCTTATTTACATTTTTTTTTAAAGCTATGGACTAACAGGGATGCAGCTAATGTATAACAAATACTAGTTGTTGTCAGTTATTTTGTCCCTAAGTATTTCTAGTATAAGGCTGCAGCAGTAATGCATTCATAGGCTCAGCATATGTGGCAGAAAGAGCAGGCTATTTCAGAGTTCTGGTGGCAAACAAAAAAGGCTAAAATCTAAGGTGACAGTCCATGTGGCAAGAGGAAAAGGGGGATAATCAAGTGTTATGTCTCACTTTTGGATAGCCATGTATTCTTTCTGACTGTCAGTGTCTGTTTGTTTGTTTAGTATACTGCCCTTTATCTGTAGATCTCAGGGCGGGTCACAACATAAAAATACAAGATAAAAAACCACAAAATACGTAATAAAAATAAAAACAAACCAATAACCCCCCCCCCAACACAACACTATTCCATGCCAGCCATGATTTGATTATTTTATACATTAGTTCTTAATTGAATTTTGTCATTATACCCATACTTTGGTTTTTTTAAAAAAAGATATACTCTGCACATGTGCAGTTTCATATTTTAAAGTCATTAAGTCGCAGAACTATAATGACTACAAGCATTTGTTTGCTTCTGCTACCTGATGTTAAACGTATTTACTTGGGTATGCCACCATGTTGTAGTGGAAAAATGAATACATATATTAAGAATAATAACCATATATGTGCTATAGAATAGTTTCTTAAATAAGAAGAAGGAAAAGATTATGCAGTAACCAACATCAGCTACATTGAACCCAGATGCTGATGTAGAGCCTATGTACTGCTGCCCCCATCATCTGCTTCTCTCTTTGTGGTTATGTGAGAACCTCATTGGCATCACTGGACTTTAGGTCTGAGGTCCAGCCCTAGCTGCACCACTGATTTAAGACTCGGCAGGACAAGCTGAAAAGCAGGCAAGTAACAGCCAAACAAATGAAGTAGAGCAATCAATTGGCTTCCTATGGCAAGCAATTACTTGACTGAGGAACCACTGCAGATCCTAGGTTCCTCAGAATTACTGTGTAGCCTGTGGATATGGAAATAACCAGCTCAAGACAGTCCTGCCAGAGATTTCTGCTAAATTTTTTAAAACTATGTATATTTGTAATGGAGCTGCCAGTGGCCTTCTAAACAGATTGCGAATCAACAGCGCTACACACAGCATCTGGGTTTTCTGACTAAATTCTGGGTCCTTCAGGCTGAAATGTTCCACCTCACGTGGTGGGTGGAATTCCACTTCCTCAGTCTGACATCAGAACACATATCTGGGGAGTCCAACACCCAAGCAGATTGCCTAAGATGACCAGGTTGGACCCAGGCGAATGGACTCTCCGTGATCAAACATTCCAACAGCTACAAGCAACACTGGGACTGTGTGAGATTGGCCATTTCACCAGCTGAGGCAGTCACCAATTCCCCAGATACTTCTCCCAATACCAGGACCCTCCAAGCAGAAGCATGAGATGCTCTCATGTCACCCAGCCAACATTACTCCTTCCCGCCAATGTCTATACTGCATTCTATACTATACCCCATTCTGACCATGTTGTAGACCATGGGTGTCCAAAATTCTATCCTTAGTGACATTTCTAGCATAGTATCTACCAGTCTGCCATGACATCCTAACACAAGGGCCAGTTCTTCACCTGGAGCCTTAGTGGTACAACTTAACTCCATGGACTTTGAACAAAAATCTTTTAAATTCAGGGTTTCTCCAGCACAGTAATATTCACCATTTTATGCTCTCACTGTCCATGCAGATTAAGAATATACCAAGCCACCCGGAAGACTTTCCTGCAGTAGTGTGCTGCTAGATCTTCCCCAGTACATAAAGCAATGGTTCTGAATCTTCTCAATCTTATCCCGGAAGACTTTCCTGCAGTAGTGTGCTGCTAGATCTTCCCCAGTACATAAAGCAATGGTTCTGGATCTTCTCAATCTTATCCCACTCATCCACTGCCTCTCTCTCTCACCGCCTCTCTCTCACTTTCTAGTGCTTCCTACAAGGAGCGGTACTGCAGTGTCCCTGGTGGCACACCGCTTTCCTTCTTGGGATCTTCATAAAGTGCTGTCCGTTCTTCAGAAACTGTTATTCTAGCCGCTGAAGCAAGTTCCTCTCAAGATCTTATCCTTCAAGGTCTTATTTCTAGTAGCAGTAACCTCTGCCCAAAGGAGCTCTGAGTCAGTCACCCTATACAGTCATACCTCGAGTTGAATGTGCGTTGAGCGCGTTCAAGTTTCGCTCTGCAGTAACGGAGCGCGTTACTTCCAGGTTCTGCTGGTCACGCATGCACGGAAGCAGCAACACGCGCAAACGCGCCGTTGCGTCTTCCGTTCTGTTTGGGATGCGAGCGGGGCTCCGGAACGATCCCGTTCGCATCCCGAGGTACCACTGTATATGGCTAGATAACTCTGCACATTCCATACGTTGTTGCTTTTTGGATGTGAAAATGCTGTAACGTGTTGCGTTATTCTTTTCCAGCTAGTGAACAATATTTTAGAGTGAACATGTGCAGCCCCCACATAGTAATAATAATAATAATAATAATAATAATAATAATAATAATAATAATATATTTATACCCCGCCCATCTGGCTGGGTTTCCCCAGCCACTCTGGATGGCTTCCAACAAAACACTAAAATACAATAACCTATTAAACATTAAAAGAATGACAGTCAGGAGAAGAGAAAACAATTCCTAACCAGTAAATGCTCTTCCTTCCTTTTGTCACAGCCAGTACAAAAGTTTGTCCTCTCCCTGCACATTGTGGGTCTCATTGCTTTACTTACATGCATTTTTGTAGTGCTTGAAAAGTTCTGACTGTCCATTGATCTGCGAATAATTGATAAATATATGTTCTTTTCATCCTGTGCGCTCCATGTTAATACCTTGTTACAGTTTTTGCCAAGTGAGACGTAGTACCTGCAGTTTTGCTACTATGGAAACACTCCTGTAGCAGCTTGCTCTGGGTGTGTGCCTAAGCTTCATTGTTGAGCAGATTTCAGCCATCTGGTTTTGTTATCCTCCTTTTATATGTGCTTGCTTATTTTTCACAATGTTGGGATCCACATTCAAAACAACCTTCTCTTATGGTTGTACCAAAGTAAAAAGTCACCTGCTAAAACTTGTTTCTCACTGCTGCATTAGGAATTCATGTAACTGAGAAAGTGTGGCAATGCTGCCATGTTCTGCAAGAAAATTCCCAAAAGTAATATCTTGGGGCAGAAGGAGGCAAGTGCATCTCTCCCAGCTGGCTGTGAAAATAGAGGACAAAAAAAAGTGCATAAGCAAAATCATAACTTTATCAGCAATTCCTTTATGTTGACACAAAAATCACTTAAACCAGCACTATCCCTGTGCCTGGCGTGCTCTGGTCCATGGGGTCACAAAGAGTCGGACACGACTAAACGACTAAACAACAACATCCCTGTACCAGTACATATTGATGGAACCATTTAAATTATTCACATATAGTGCCAGTGTACTCCAATCTGAAGTGGGTTAAAATCCATGACAAGCCATGTTTTACAGATTAATAGCTCTACATTAAAAACTTTTGGCCGACCTTAATTACTGCGCAGTAAGTTTAGAATTTTCATAAAGACAAGCATCAAATGTCCCATTATAATATGTTCAAAACTTTATTATATCACTTCTAACTATTGTGGGGAGGGCAGATCTCAGACATCATACTTTTCAGCTTTATGAAAGCCCCTTCCAATAGATATTTTTACAGCTCAAACAAACTATGCTAACAAAAACCAGGGCATTGTCTGCTTTGAATACAGATTGGAGCATCTAAAGCAACATCATGCTATGAGATTAGTTCTGCATGTCATGACTCACAGCAAAGGTTGGGAAGAGGGAAGAAAAAAGGGAGAACTGTGTATCAAAGGAAAGAAAATATATGGGTTAACCCCATTCTCAATATCCTAACTTGCACAGTCTTTTTTAATCCAGAAATACTAAACCCCACCATTAGAACATAAAAAGAGCCCGCTGGAACAGGCCAATGGCCCATTTAATCTAACATCCTGTTCTCACTGTGTCCAGATTTTTCTGGGAAACCCGGAAGCAGGACTGGAGCACAAGAGCACACTCTCCTCCTGCAGTTTCTGGCAACTGATATTCAGAAGCATGGTGCCTCCAACAGTGCAGGCCAAGCCTAGCCATCATGGCTAGAAGCCACTGAGAGCCTTATCCTCCATGATTTTTTCTAATCCTCTTTTAAAGTCGCCCAAGTTGGTGGCTATCATTGCCTCCTATGGATGTGAGATCCATAGTTTAACTATGTGTTGTGTGGGAAAGTTCTTTTTGTTTTTTTAATATGTCCTGGATCTGTCAACATCCAGCTTCATTGAATGTGCACAACTTCTAATGTTATGAGAGAGGGAGAACAACTTTTCTCTATCCACTTAGTGCATAATTTTATGAAATTCACTTTCTCAATGCATAATTTTATGAAAACTTCTATCATACCACCTTTTTTTTTTTTTTGCCTTTTCCCCCCAAAATTAAAAAGTCCCAAGTGCTACAAACTTCCCCAAATGAACTTCTAAGTACTTGCACTTGTTAAAATCCCCCACAGCAGCTATATTTGGTGAGAAATTTCACCCTTTTACTACTTGAACAGAAAAATTGACTGGATGGTTACAGCCATCATGTGTGTTTTTTTTTTGGGGGGGGAGACCATGGTATGCAGAGAGGGCATATATTAGTGGGAATGTACATTTAGTGGAAATGTATTGACTAAAAGAGAGTTCATGTGGTGGGCAGTGTGTTTTTGTAATCCTACTTTCAGTCACAAATGAAGAATATTTATTTGTGATGTGTTCTTCTCTACTGCCCTGCAGTAGTTTTTATCCACATACATGTATATGCATTCTGGCACTTGGTGAAGTGATAAGCTGGGCAGACTGATTGATTGTGGCAGTCGCTGAGCTACATTCAAATATATTGCAGTCACTGCCTTCATGGGCTTAACAATCACTTTTATTGGTTTGGTTTTTTACTCCATTAGTCCTTAGCTTGCGAGTTGTATAGGTTTCCAATGCCTTTTAAGTCCATTTTGTGTACCTCGGTCCAGTTCATGTCACAGTCATTTTCTAGAGGTCTTTCCAGATGTTAAATAATATGAAACCTTGTATCACTGCATTACTTGCCAGTAGTACAAGTCCCTGTTCAAAGTAATCGAAAGGGAAATGGAGAGTAGTCTTGCAGTTAGAAAAAGGAAAGGGTGGGTGGTAGGTTTATTGGTAGTTCTGTAATGGGTGGATTGCACTCATAATTTTTTACACTAACCCAGTGGTTGCATTTGCCAGTAATGATGAAACTAGGGTAGACTGTACTTTGCCACCAGAGATGTTGCAGGGTTTACCACTAAGTGACTGCAATTCTTCATCTGTTACATTATATACTGTTTATATACTGGTCACAATCAGATGTTATGTCTACATCATGGTTTCATGCTATCTGAATGAGTCTAAGACTTGTGCACTATTCTTTCCAGAATAGTCATTAGGAAGAGCATCTGCCTCTATTTTCAACTAAACACATTTTGTCATTTAGTCTGAGCTGGAGAAAACTGTAGTTAGTTTTACATCTAGTTTGTATGAATAAGCAAACTTTAATCCATTGTGTATGAGCCAGGCTAGTTTATGATCCTGGCTTGCTCAGATAAACCATAGTCAATGCAGTTTCCATTTCAGACAAAACAAACTGAGACTAGCTGAAAATGGAAGTGAAGTCTTCTGATCTTTCCCTTGCAGCCACAGTGGAGGATGAAAGATAAGATCCATGTGTAGTGCAATGTTAACAAGACTCCCCTTTTGGATTTTGTACCAGTTCACATTGTACTGCAACTGGACATTTGTTAAGGTCTTGAAAATTGTAATACATTAACACTGCTTTTAGATGCTTTGTGACTCACCATGAAACTGGGTTAAGGTGGGATTGTTGTTGGCATCCGTCTGTCTTCCACGACAGTGGAGTGCACTTCTGAGGGTGAAGTCAAGCTGCTTCATTAGCAGGACCAAAGCAACCTCCCTGGGGCGCAAACCTGGGCAGTGTGTACAGAAATCCTGGGCTGTCCAGATGACAAGACACCCCCCCTCGGTCTTGCTGGTGTGGTCTAAAGGAAAGCAGAGCAATATTCTGGAAGGAGGCGTACAAGATGCCATCCAACCGTCTTAGGGACTCCAGTCCAGATTTGTGTAGGGTTTACTGCTAAGCCCTTTGTTCTCCCAAAGATCTCCCTCAAGGCAGTGGGTATCAATTTTTCCTCAGGGTTTCCTCTCAAAGCCTTTCTCATGAATGTGTATAGTCACAAGACAGTGGAGGTTTGGGATCAGAGGTTTTTTACCCCAGATGGGCTACCTTCCCAGGTTGACGAACTCCATCTGCCCCTCATTTTCCTCTACAGCATGTGCAGAAACCACCTCCTTGACCATTAGACCCACTATTGGTCTCGTCTACTCAATCTGCTAGAGCCTTTCTTTGCATGCAGGGGAAGTCTCTAACTCATTAAGAGTTGGAGACCCATTGGGTACCCTCACCTGGTTTAGCCGGGCAGTCAAAGCCATTTCCCGGGATGTGACCAGTGTCACATGCTGACAGCTTCTAGGAGGCACAGGTAAGAGCTGAGTGCAGGGTGGGGACCCAAGATGGACAAACTACCCCAGAAGGAGCATGGCATGTACCCCACCAGAGGTACTACCCCTCCTCTAACACCCCACACAACCCTAAGGTGAGATCCATGTCTAGTTAAATTAATAAACTAAAGCTATACAAGACAATTCAGACAATGTGTGTTCTAGAGCATTCTTGATCATAGGGAAATCCTAATCATTTTAATTATTCTTTGGGAAGCGCTGATATTTCACACACATTTTTGTATTTAGTTTGTTAAAGTAGCTCGGTTTTCTTTTATACTAAATCCTGCCCCCGGTGTACTGTTCTTATCAAATGAAAAATCACTATTTTATATGAGTGGCTAACTGACAAGTCTTAGCTATCCAACTGTTATGTAACTAGTACATTATGGGATAGTAAAGGCATACCAGTGCAAGTAGATAAATAGGTACCGCTGCAGCAGGAAGGTAAATGGTGTTTCTGTGCGCTCTGGCATGCATCATGCTGTTCCCTGCACCAGAAGCTGTTTAGTCATGCTGGCCACATGACCCAGAAAGCTGTCTGCAAACAAACACCAGCTGCCTCAGCCTAAAAGTGGAGATGAGTGATCAACTTTTCCATTCTTTAATAACTAAGATTAGAAATTACAAAATATTAAATTGTTATAAATTCTGTGCATTTTAATTTTTCTGTCATCCTGCCGCTCAATCTTTCACATGTTTGTTTTATGCTGTATCCTGCTTAAATTCAATAATAACAATTACATGTAGGTTTTTGAAAAGGGGTTTTGATGGAAAGCTAAAAAGAGAAACTAACCATTATCATTTTACTGCCCAAATGGAAAATACTTCCAGTAGTTTTTTCTCTTAGCTAAACAACTGTGTAGATGGGTGTTTAAAACAAATCAGAATATTTTAGACAGACCATTCCCAATCAGTTCACTTCAAGTCTTCATTGCATGCATCATTTTGTATGTTTATTTAATGAAGACAATTTACACAGGAAAGCACACTTTTAATGTTTTCTTTGCTTATATCTCAATTATTATGTAATGAGATCAGTCAGGACTAGCCAAGCAATACATGGTAAAACAATGTGCTGTATTTTATCATTTGACTGCATAAATAATCTTTCCTTCCGTATATTAGATAAACTAATGTAGCTGCATGCTTCTACATTATTTTATTTTCTTGAATTGCTGCCTCTTTCCAAAATAGTTATTGTAGCTGCTGCCTTTATAGCCTTCAGGCTTGATGTCTTCTTTCTTTTCGCTCAGGCTTAGCATCAAAATGGAGCTGTCAGCCAGAAAGCTGGGATGCTTTTGGCTGCAGCCCCATTAGAATTACTCACCAGCTGACTGACATTTCACTAAGTCTGAAAAGAATCCTCCTTCCTATGTATCAATTAGGATTGCCAACACCTGACTTTGAAATGTGTTCCGGTGCCTTTAATAGCTGTATGGAATGGATATGCTTGACAGGTGTGGCTTCCTTCATCATTGCAGTAGTGTGACAGGAGAAACTGCACCTCTTGAGTATTTGTCTGCCACATGGTTATGAAAGGCGCCATAATTGGCCACCTTAGACTCAAATCATGAAACTGCTTATGTTGACGTTGCCAGTTGTCTAGGGTTACCATCACCGTTCTTTTAGGAAATAAGAAGAAGCCTGGCTGAATGAGTAACCTAAATTTGTGAAAATTATGGATTTCATAACATTAAACTAAAATTATCTTTAAAGAAGGGAACCCCTTTCCCCAACTATACTCAGGCCTGCTCTCAAGGGCCTGCTCTCAAGCATATATCTAATTTACAACCTCCTGACCTGTTTGGATGCTGTTACTGAAATAGGCCAGAATCGGAAATCAAAGTTCAACCTTCGTTTGTTTCCGTAAACTATAGTTTAAATTGACCACAATTTTTCTGCATTGACTGTTATGACAAATTACAGCTAGATGAAAGACTGAAGCAGATGCTTCCAATTATTTCCTATGGTGCATGGTAAAGAAAGAGAGGGGAGGTCACTGAAGCCTGAGACTCAAACAGACTCAGCCCACTAATGCTAAATGATGATTTAGGGTTGCATCCAAACTAGGTTCTAATAGTAGTAGTAGTAGTAGTAGTAGTAGTATACCACCCTATACCCACAGGTGTCAGGGCAGTTCACAGGTACCAGTTTATTGGGTACCAGAATGACACTTATTCTTCCTGTTAGTCTTTTAGTTCCTCTGTCCATCTCCCATGAGTGTAAAATTACCAAGTCTCTTCCTCCCCCTTAAGTGGACAATGAGTATATTCAATGAATGGGTATTTAAGAGAGGATATTGGCAATTTTATCCCCTCTAGAATAAGGATCTGACTCCCTATAAACTTCCCTCAATTGACACTTTGCTAAATCCTGGGTGCTTCCCAACAGATATTTCTGTACTTATGTACCGTATTTTTCGCTCCATTGGACGCACCGGACCATAGGACGCACCGGACCATAGGAGGGGGAGAACAGGGAAAATTTTTTTTTCTTGTTCTCCCCCTCTAAAACAAGGTGCGTTCAAGGTACATTCACCAGAGCTTGTGGGGCTGGCGGTGGGGGGAAGCGCTGCTTTCCCCCACCACCAGCCTCAAAGATCCCTGAAGCCTTTGGAGCGCAGCACCCCGCAGCCCTGCAGAGGTTTGCGCGCAGCCGTCCCCAAGCTAGAGCAGCGAGACGGAGCCCTCTGTCTCGCTGTTCTGGCTTGGGAACAGCCTTGCTAGCTTCTGCAGGACAGCGGGGTGAAGGCACCCCGCTGCCCTGGAGAGGCTGTGCGCGCAGCCGTCCCCAAGCTAGAGCAGCGAGACGGAGCCCTCCGTCTCGCTCTTCTGGCTTGGGAACAGCCTTGCTAGCTTCTGCAGGACAGCGGGGTGAAGGCACCCCGCTGCCCTGGAGAGGCTGTGCGCGCAGCCGTCCCCAAGCTAGAGCAGCGAGACGGAGCCCTCCGTCTCGCTGTTCTGGCTTGGGAACAGCCTTGCTAGCTTCTGCAGGACAGCGGGGTGAAGGCACCCCGCTGCCCTGGAGAGGCTGTGCGCGCAGCCGTCCCCAAGCTAGAGCAGCGAGACGGAGCGCTCCGCAGTGCTCCGTCTTCCTGTTCTGGCTTTGGGCTTAGCGGCGCAGCTTGCATTCGCTCTATAGGACGCACACACATTTCCCCTTAATTTTTGGAGGGGGAAATGTGCGTCCTATAGAACGAAAAATACGGTATACAATAAATTAAGTTCAACCAAAACTGTGTGAAAGTAAACATTACTCACCCTTAGTTATGTTTCACAGTTGGCAAAGATTTGAGCTTTTAAGGGAAAGAGGTGTATGGTACTTATTCTCAATTGGTTTCTTTAAAAAAATAGTAAGTGGGTAGGCCTTACATAAAAGCAACAACAGCAAAATGAGCTGTGAATCAAGTAGGCTGGTGGAGAACTAGATAGGAAGTATAGTGACCAGATTAATTGATTATCTGAATGTATTAAAATGCGTAGGTAGGGTGACAATCTAGTAAACTTAGTTCCAACATAGATACATTTATAATGCAAGTATGCATATTTATTCAGAAGTAAGGCTTGCTGAGTTCCATTATACTTATTTCCAGGTAAGTTGTATAGAATTGCAGCAGAGGGAGTTTTAACTTTATTCTAAATGAAATGGTGAATTTACTAAGTCTTACGATATTGTCACAAATCACAGATAACTGGGTTACTTTCTTTCCCGTTTTCTGGTTTGGGACCTTTATTCTTTTTTTAAAAAGAGGTGGTTTGTTACGGAGATTATAGTTTGTAAATGAGATGTAGAAGTGAAGAGAAGAAATTTAAAAGGATGTGCCAGTAACAGACGTTTGCGTGGTAGCCATGTTAGATATTAGATGAGAATTGCACCGGGGTGGGGGGAATCAAGAGAGAAAGCCTAAAGTCACTTGTACTTTGAAGACTAACAAAATTTATTAAGGCATCAACGTTTGTGGACTCGTGTCCACTTCATCAGGGAAAAAATGACTTGTACAAACGGGAGACAAGCTTACTATCCTAGTCTTAAGATAGGACTTCCTGTAGCTCGAGTAATCATTTTCATATGTATTTTTACATAATGACCTAAGTTACTTCTCTAGCAGCTGATAATTAACTTCTAATCTAAGTCAGATAAAGTTTTAAGCAGACTTGAAAAAAAGCCTTTGTGGGCTTTAGCATGTTAAATTATCCTGTAGCTAGCTGTGAATGCGCCTTAAAGCTTTCTATAGTGATTCTAATCATATGCATTGACACCCACTGGTGTTGGTAAAGACAAATCTGATTAATTGTATGCTGCCTGAATAATAAAATTTTCTTCATATGATTTTGTCAAGCTTTTTCTATACTAAAGTCTGAGAAAACTTTGTGGATTGTGTTAAGTTTTTAACCATGCTATTGCCAAAACTGCATGTCTCTGTCAGCCCAATTCACAAGTCCAATAACATGAAGTAATTAGATGCAAGTCGAGCTACTACCACTTAAATCAAAAGGATGAAACTGACCCATGTACATTCTTTGTATAGCTTCGGAAACATGTGCTAGGAACTGGATCTGTAGTATCTACCATTTGTTCTATGATGTACAGAAGGTGGAAAAGCACCCCTTATTAACCACGGATAATATAAAGCATGCTGAAAGAAGCAATATTGGCATTATTGCTTTAAAAACAATAGGTATACACTTTCTTAGGAACCATGACATATATATACTGTTGTGATGGCAAGTTTCTCTGATCACCTGTGACTTGCTCTAAAACATAGTTATACCACATAGTGTGAAATTGGAAAATCTGTTCTGTGTGTGTTCTAATGGATGTAACGGTCATTAAGTATATGAGTCTTCTGACGTTGTAATCAGATGTGATTCAGGCTGTTAAATATCCATGAAGCAACATCTGCTTCACAGAGTGACCTTCTGCTAAAGAATACTTAGCATCTATTAGCAGATCATAGTGCAGATCTGCCTTATTTGAAATGCTCTAAACTAGACTAGTCTACTGCTGTTTAGTAACTAGCTTGCAATAATTTATTGCAGTTAAATAAAGCTTTAAAAAATCCATTAAATAATTATAGGGATTACATGCATTTCAAAAACTTTTGTATTCTATTTAAATTACCCATTTAATTTCAGGGTTTGTTTGTTTTAAAAAACCTGAATTCTAAAGGCATGTTAGGGCACTGTCAACTGTTATTTTCTGTAGGTGTTAATAAACCAGTTTAAAAAAAGAAAAGAAAGAAAATACAACCTGAAACAAATTAAAACCAAAAGCAGCCACACCATCTGTTGTATATTAATTAGATCTTAGTCTATCAAGGGTAAACTGACACTTGAAAAATGTCATTGAAGACAATCAATAGAGTAACATGCAAATATATTGGATTAAGGTCTTTCATTTCAGTTTCTGCTTTAGATCTAGTAAAGGTGAGGATGATGTATATAACAAACTTTAATTTTCTTTCTTCTCAGAGCAACCTCCAAATAACCAAGGCCAGTCGACCCTGCAACCTTTGCCACCTTCTCACAAGCAGCATTCAGCACAGCATCACCCATCTATCACCTCCCTTAACAGAAACTCACTGACAAATAGGAGGAACCAGAGTCCGGCCCCGCCGGCTGCTTTGCCCGCCGAGCTGCAAACCACACCCGAGTCGGTCCAGCTGCAGGACAGCTGGGTCCTTGGCAGTAATGTGCCACTGGAAAGCAGGTAATCCTTTAGGAACTTGTAAGACTTCAGTTTTGCTCAGAATATTTAAGAAGCCTAAGATTGATGCATCCCTTAATTCTGCCAGCAAGAGGTGTAATCTGTGGAATTTTAACCCAGTACAGCCAAGATTGGTACTGCCACCTTGTCCCAAATCTCACGTTGTAACTTAATTATTCCTTTGCAGTGTTTTGACTTAGAACATGTATAGAAGCTGCACTTCAGACATGTTATTATCTAGAAGCAAGCAATTTCTCCTTAATGTTCATTATTAGTGCTGCTGTATTAGTTATCACAAAGAATTGTTTATAGGAGTTAACAGACACGTGATCACAGTGCAACCAGAGAAGCTTGTCCACTTCTGAAGCAAGTTTCACTCTTTTGTACATTGTGATTACTTGATCTTAGCCTTAGGGTTGTATTTAAATGCACCCTGTACTTATGTGACCTTTCATTCTTCCATAATGACCAGTTAAAGTTACAAATGTCTCCATTTAGGCTTAGACCTATGATTACCACATTAATAGATCCAGAGTGTGAAGTCTGTCTTTTAAGCTCATTTAGATGAGCAGCAGTTGTAACATTAGTGGAATGCCATTTGTGTTTTGACCCCTGTTGGGAATGTTTTTGTAACTCATCAGTTTTGCTTGTGTGAGGATGTCCCAAAGCACTGATAAGTAAGAGCTTTCTTGGCGATGCCTATTCAGCTGTACATGGTTTCAGGCAACTAGGACTCTGTGTTGAAAAATCGAGAGAAATAGTAGTGGGTGCTCTAACATCCTCCCCATGCAGTTTTGAAGATGAGGGACAACTACCTCCATCCTTGTACTCTCTGCCACATGGAGCTCTGAAAATGTGCACTTGCTGTCATCATCCCTACTGGATGGGGAAAAGTGGAGAAACTTCCCCTGCCGTAAGGCCCGGGATGTCACTCTCACTTTACTTAGGCATGTGAAATACTTTGTGTCTGAGGGTAAATTAAAGATGTGAAAGGGTATAGAACGATGGAGATTATTCTGCACAACGTATCATGTTTGTTTTGGAACTGTCTTTCCAGATAGATGTTTTATAAAGCTGTTTTTCTCTCCCACCCCCATTGACAGCAGTATCTTGCTGCAACTAATATTTGTCAATATGTATAGGATATGAAGCTGTGTTGTTACTAATTAAAAGGACAAATGGTAAAGGGATGTGCAGCGGGGATTCCCATCCTTACTTAATAACTGTCTAAATTCAGCAGGGAAGAGAAACTGTCGCTTTCCCTTAAAAAGCAGTCTGAACAAGCGGTGATGATAAAAGTCATTCCACTCTTTTGTTGTTGTTTAGTCGTGTCCAACTTTTCGTGACCCCATGGACCAGAGCATGCCAGGCACTCCTGTCTTCCTCTGCCTCCCGCAGTTTGATCAAACTCATGTTAGTAGCTCCACTCTTTTAGAGAATAATAATTTATTCCTGCCATCCCTCTTTTTTCAACTTTCTGATTGCTTACCGAAGCCACAAAACTATCTTCCAAGTTTTAGTATTATGATTATTATTGTCACTGCTCATTACTCCTCTAGATAGACATTCCCACTCTCTTTATGTAAGATCAGCCAGTAGGCCTAGTTCTCACTGAAGTGGTAAACTTTGGGGCTGTACCACTTCAGGTTGTAGGTGCAGTCTCACATGCCTGAACACATACAAATATAGAAACTAATGCAGCTAAACCCTTCTCCCGGACATTTAGTATTCTATATGAAAGGATTTATTTGTTTGCTTGTTTTTGTTTGGAGGACTGTTTGCAGTCTGAAGTTGATACATTCCAGACACAGATTTACTGCAGAGAATCAGGCTACAGAAAGACAAGGGTGGTGAAACTGGAGTCATTTTAGTCATTTGAACCTTTTATGTGACGTTCTGGACTACACATAACATTCTGATGAAAAACAGTATCTCCTTGCTGTTAACAACATAGCTTATTTGTAGTTACTTGATAAGAGATATATTAAAAACCTGTCCTGAGGTGAATTTATTTATTAAGCTTTGATACCTCATTAGTTAATGTTTCTCTAGTTTTTTTATTGTTTCATTTAAGATGAAACAACAGCGCAAGAATAAAACTACCAAATGTTTAGCCATTACCAAGGTAACAAGCTTCATTAAACAGCAGGACCTGGTGTCTAAAAACAGATAGGATAGTTATTTTTGGAGTAGCCAACTCCAAAACCTTGAGTGCCACTAGATAAAAGGCCCTCTCTTAAGTGCTCATCCTGCAAACAAGGATCTTGGCATATGAGGCATTCATAACTTATAAGGAACATTTAAAGAGCTAGTTTGTACTTCACAATAAACCATAGCTTATTGTGATGAAAATGAGCTGTAGGGTATCTCAGGCTTATGTGCTCCGCCTTCCTTCACCTTTGTCATGATCACAAAGAGGCAAGTAGAATCTTTGTTCTCCCTAAAGGACTAGGTGTGCAGCCTGGGAGTCATTTTGGACTCACAGCTATCCATGGAAGCACAAGTCAATTCTGTGTCCAGGGCAGCTGTCTACCAGGTTCACCAGGTGAGACCCTACCTGCCCATACATTGTCTTACCAGAGTGATACATGCTCTGGTCCCACTTGGACTAGCTCTCCGTGGGGTAGCTCTACGTGGGGCTACCTTTGAAGGTGACTCAGAAACTACAACTACTCCAGAATGCAGCAGCTAGACTGGTGACTGGGAACGGCCACCAGGACCATATAACACCGGTCCTGAAAGACCTACATTGGCTCCCAGTATGTTTCTGAGCCCAAATCAAAGTGTTGCGGCTGCTTTTAAAGCCCTAAATGGCCATGGCCCTGTAAAGCTAAAGGAGCATCTCACCATCATTCAGCCCCGACACTGAGGTCCAGCTCCGAGGGCCTTCTGGAGGTTCCCTCACTGCAGGGAACCAGGCAGAGGGCCTTCTCAGCAGTGGCACCCTCCCTGTGGAATGCCCTCCCATCAGATGTCAAGGAGGTAAATAACTATCCAACTTTTAGAAGACATCTGAAGGCCGTCCTGTATTGGGAAGTTTTAAATGTTTGATGTTTTATTATGTTTTTACGAGTGGCTGGGGCAACCCAGCCAGATGAGTGGGGTATAAATAATAAAACTGTCCAGATCCAGTTTCCTGCGCCTGATCTGAAGAGATGTGTGAAAGCACTGATAAAATCAGACATTATATAAATCTGGTATAATACCAAGTCCACACCTACTAGTCTATATCAGGAGAAATACTTTTGTCTTTGATTAAGTGAATTTATTCACTTAAACGCTACTGTGAATTGTTCATACAGTGGTACCTCAGTTTACGAATTTAATCCGTTCTGTTCTTAAACCAAAGCTGTTCTTAAGCCGAAGCGCTCTTCTCCTAATGAGGCCTCCCGCCGCCGGTGCCCTTCCACCATTCGGCTTCCATTCGTAGACCGAGGTAAAGTTTGCTAACCGGAACACAACTTTCGGTTTTGCGGATTTCATATACCGAATAGTTCGTTAACAGGGCTGTTCTTAAACCGAGGTACCACTGTATTGTATTTAGAGTGGTAGCATGTCGTAGGATGGGAGAGACAGGTTATAGTGTACCGTATTTTTCATCCCATAGGACGCTCCGTCCCATAGGACGCTCCGTCCCATAGGACGCACCTAGTTTTTTGGGGGGGAAATAAAGGAAAAAAAATTTTCCTTTATTCCCCCCCCCCAAAAAAAACCAGGTCGGGGAAACCGAACCAGGTCGAGGAACAGCGGGATGGCGGCGCTGCGTCTCCCTGCTGTCCCCCGAGCTTGTGGGGCTGGCCGATGTCTGCCCGGCTCGTGGGGCGCTCTGCTTCAGGGCGCCCCTCGCGCCGGGCGGCAGGCTGCTATCCGCAGCGTGGGGAGCCCTGCGGGGAACTCCTGCAGGGCTCCCCACGCTGCGGATGTATGTCCGGCGCGCGGGATGCTCTGCTTCAGGGTGCCCCACGCTCCGAGCGGCAGGCTGCTATCCGCAGCGTGGGGAGCCCTGCGGGGAACTCCTGCAGGGCTCCCCACGCTGCGGATGTGTTCCCTAAGCGCCAGGCGCTCTGCTTTCAGCACGCCCTGCGCTGCGGGAAGCAGGCTGCTATCCGCAGCCTAGACAGCCCTGCGGGACCTCCCGCAGGGCTGCCTAGGCTGCGGATGTGTTCCCGAAGCGCCGGGCACTCTGTTTTCAGCGCGCCCGGCGCTGCGGGAAGCAGGCTGCTATCCGCAGCCTAGACAGCCCTGCGGGACCTCCCGCAGGGTTGCCTAGGCTGCGGATGTGTTCCCAAAGTGCCGGGCGCTCTGCTTTCAGCGCGCCCTGCGCTGCGGGAAGCAGGCTGCTATCCGCAGCCTAGACAGCCCTGCGGGACCTCCCGCAGGGTTGCCTAGGCTGCGGATGCGTTCCCGAAGCACCGGGCGCTCTGCTTTCAGCGCGCCCGGCGCTCCGGGAAGCAGGCTGCTATCCGCAGCCTAGACAGCCCTGCAGGAACTCCTGCAGGGCTGCCTAGGCTGCGGATGTGTTCCCGAAGCGCTGGGCCCTCTGCTTTCAGCGCGCCCGGCGCTCCGGGAAGCAGGCTGCTATGCACTGCCTAGGCTGCGGATGTCTTCCTGAAGCCTGGAGAGCAAGAGGGGTCGGTGCGCACCGACCCCTCTCGCTCTCCAAGCTTCAGCGAAAGCCTGCATTCACCCCATAGAACGCACCCAGATTTCCCCTTCATTTTTGGAGGGGGAAAAGTGCGTCCTATAGGGCGAAAAATACGGTAGTTTACCAATGTTGCATAATCTTTTTGTCAGAATTCTGCTTTAATGAAATGGTTAAAAACATGGCATTATATTTAATTATCTGTTAATTTCATTATATAGACAGAATTGGAGGCACATTTGAATAATCTAACTACTGTACTAATGTAAGAAGGTAGAATTTGATCAAAAACGTTTGTTTTTCTATACAATTTCTTAAGTCATCAGCAAAACTGACCAAGGGGCGTGAAAAGTTTAGAATGCATTCAAGCTTGATGAAGCATTTGTGCTAGTAGACAATTAGGTGCTTTTATTGGTGTGATTTCCAATGGAACGACAGCCTTTAATATTGATTAAGCCTCTGTGAAAACAGGTATTAATCTTTTATGGGAGGGATCGAATCCATTTACCTGAAGGCCTTATGCTCCACAGGAGTACAATATGTTGGTAGGAGTAGGGTGCATAAACATTTAATAGCAGATAGTTTAATGTGCTTCATCAGGAAAGAAAGAGCTCCGCTCTGTCACATTCACAATCATTTCATATCCAGTAGTAAATCTTAGCTAGCAATGACCCAGTTTGGTCGAGTTCCTGTTTCCTAGATGTGGTGTACAGAGAGAAGTTAATTTTAGCTTTAAATGCATCACTGGTTGCTTCCGTTGATGATGAGGTTAAAACACAAACAGTTTGATCTAGGTCCAGGAACATTTATCCACGATTATGTTGCATGTCTGATGCACAGCCTGTCATGATGTTTTTTTCCTGTGAAATGGGTATTGCCCCTTCATAAATAATTAGCCATTTAGAAATAAATCCTGTTATTCATCTTGTTCTGGTATCCTCATGAGCTTTCCGGTGAAATAAAAATAAAGACAGATAGCTAAAAGTATTATGTATATCAAGTATGCAAAAATAATAATTGTAATAAACCAGAGGGGAAAATAACAAAACAAAAACCCAATATATTCAGATTGCACCCCTCTAGTTCGTTGGACAACTTTTGACTGGGCATATATGGGATTGCACAGTTAAGTAATTTTTAAAAAATCCACCACATAAGCATGTTTATCACACAAATTAATGTATGCTCTTGTTCCCTCTAGCTCAATTATCCCACAATGCTGATTCACCTTTATAATTGATATTTAATAGACATATATGCATTTGTTTTTTATATATTTGTTATGGGAACCTCAAGTTGCAGGTAACTGGCAAATGAGGTGAAGTTTGATACTGATAGAGGAAACAGAGCAGTGAAATTTATCTTGTTTATAAGCTTTTGGCTTTTGAAATTATCCTCCTGGTGTGAAACTTGTCCAGAGATAATAACCCATCAGTTACATAATAGATTTTAGAATACAACATACTGTCAGGTTGACAGTGTAGCTTATCAGCCTCACTAATTCACAGCATCACAGCTAGAATTATTATATTTTTGTTGTTCTCATGTTTTCATATCATGCATTTTTCACTTGCGTTTTAAAGAGTTGCTCTTTGCGGGCTTTTGTATGTCATTTAGCTACCTGCATTATTTGTTTGCTGAAAATCTGAATAAACCAATATTTCAAAAATATATATAAATGTAGGGTAAGTCAGCCAGGTATAGGACTTACATGTCATAAAATAAAATGACGTATTGTATAGTGATAAATATGTACTGTTTATGTTGTTGTTGTTATTTATACCTACCTGTAAATACAATAATGTTACTTGCTTTTGGATTTTGGGAGATGACATTGAAGTTGCATCCCTTAAGTGAAAGCAGCCACCTCTGTGGACATGGCTAAAACTGCAACAACTTTTTTTTAAAAAAAATTGGTCATATATATTCTCTGGGTCTTTAATTTACTTTTGCATGGTGGAAAATCTTTTGGACTTGGATTGACATTTATTTAGTTACTTATTTATATTTGCACACAGATACAGCAAAAGTGAGAATCTCTTACCACATACTAGCATTTCCCATGATTTTTAATGCATAGCACTCACTTCTAGTCAGCACGCTCACTAATGAAATCCAGAGCACAGAGATTCTGACACCTATCATACTTGCAAAAATAGAACAAGCCTTGCATTTATACATATCAATGCTATACCTTGGATTGCCAAGTTATATCTTTGAAATCCACTTACTCCTTTGAATACACTTACTCAGCATGAAGGAAGGAAGCCATGGCTTGCTTATCCCACCTGTTCAGATATTTTTTTTGATGCCCTCCCCTACATTCAGCATTGTATATCAGCAACATAGTAAGCAGGATAAACTGCAGAACTGAAACACCCTTTTCCGGGAATTTAAAGATTCTGTGCAAATCCTGAGATTGTGATGCGTCAGGTCTACTTTGTTCCATTTCTGTTCATGTACAACCTGATGATGCTTTATGACACTGAAAAGCAATGGAATTTTATGCGTTAGCTTTCATTTTCTCATATTAGTTTGATATGAAGTGTGTGTAGGTATGTCAGTAATTCATTGTCAAGGACATTGCTTCATTGTTCATTAAAATCAGAAATGTTCAGTCAGCACTGATTTTCTTCTTTCAAAAATATAGTCAAACTGCTGTGGTATTTTTCCGCTGCAAATATTCTCTAGTGACTAGATTTTCGGTGCCATTCCATTATTTATATACCAGTTTGGGTGAGGTCGAAAGGGTTTAAAATGAGAGACTACATGACCTCTTAAGGGCTACACTTGCATGGTTCTCACAAGAATATTTACACATATTCTCCATATTTTTTAATTGTATACATGCAGCACTTGCCTGTGAAATAAAACATATTACATTTAAAGCACAGGCTGCCTTTTTGTTCTTGATGTAGTGTCTGCACTAGTATCTAATTGACATATCCAGTAGAGAAGAATAGATCAGTCAGTTTCTACTCCATGTCAATTTCACAAGTGTTCATTCATAAATTCGTTTTGTCCTGTCTCCATCCTCTGACTGGGGGGTGGGGTGGGAATCTATACCAAAAATTGTATATAAACATTTAACTATGCATTTAATTACATACTTCACCATAAGCATCCTTAGCTTCCGGAAACTTGATCTAGAGTCCAAAACAAAAAAAATAATAATTCTACCCCTCACCTTCTATTGTTTGAAACTGCTTACACAAATAAATTAGCAATTGAATCTCAAAATCCAGAAAATGTTGACAAAGATAATATGCCGAATAATAGCAAATCTAATCTACAGAATAAATAATTTAATACCAAAATTGAAATTCCAAAATATTGGCATAAAAGCTATGCCTTGCCATTCATCCTGATCATTTGAGTTACCTAATGCCAATGTTTATAAGAAGTATTGCAAAGCATTTCTTACCTAATCAAAAATAGGTATATTTTTCTAATGCAAACCTTATCCGATAGCCCATTCTATAACCTGAGAGTTACTTCTGATAAGGTCATGCTTCTCTCTTTTACAGTAGTGATTCTAGTTTGTTCCATAATCTGCTTGATGCAGAAACATCTGCTTGGGTCCAACAAAAGGGGAGACTTGTGATGAGTCTGTACAGCTATATTTCTTCATATGCTTACTCCAGCTGCATGGATTCGAGAGCAATCTTGGTGACATTGTCATCATCCCCAGCAGACGAGGTCCTGCCATCTAGAAATAAGAGGGAGGGCACTGTCACATTGCCAGTCTTCCGGCAGCAGTGTTGTTGGATATACCAGGCTGGTATGGGAAAGTCAGGTGGTGTGGGCTGTATTGGTTCCACCAGTGCACACATGTCAATTTCACCAATGCCCTGCCCTGCCCCACCAATGATGCCCCACCAAGCTCCAAAATATAGCAGGAAGAGCCAGTGGAGTTATGACACTCCTTGAAGATAGGTCAAAACTTTGCAGTCTTTTTCCTGAAGAGACTCTACTGAAGGTGTTAATGATGCCAAGATGGTTGTGGACCAAAGTGAAGGCTGACCAAGGGCATCATGATAACAGGAATTCTGTCCTCTCTTTTCACATTGGAATTGGGACAATTCCTGTTGGTGCCCTGTGTGCTACTTTTTGACTTGAGTAGCATGACTACCCAATTGCTTCATTTGGAAAGTTGTGCTGTGCTGGCCAAAATCAGTATGTGAGGCTCCACATCTGTTCCAAAAAGCTCCCTTTTAAACAACAAAGAAAGAAAAAAAGGTGCTTTTCTAATACAGTCCTACCTCGGAAGTCGAACAGAATCCTTTCTGGAAATCCGTTCGACTTCCAAAACGTTCGAAAACCAGATCACTCCTACAGCCATTCAGAAGCTGTGGAAGCTCCGTCGGATGTTCAGGTTCCAAAAGAATGTTCACAAACCAGAACAATCACTTCCAGGGTTGTGGCATTTGGCAGCCAAAACGTCCGAGTTCCAGGGCGTTCGACAACCAAGGTACAACTGAATTACAGAAGTCTCTAGAGCTGTAAGGGGCAGTGCCAATTCACAAAGTGGACAATTATCATACCACTTTCTGAACAAGTCACTTGGGGATTGGGTTCCCTATGTAAAAAGTCCATGATTTACCTTTCCTCTTACCAGTGCCTGGCAAGAATGATTGGGGCTAAATGGACCTAGCTGACTGACTAGATTCTGACAGTGGACCAACAGAAAGCTACCCCTGTGCTAAGCTGAAACACCAGCCTTCTTGTTAAGGGTTGACTTTCTCACATTTTAAAGAAAACAAATGGTGGCTAGAAGGTTTTCTGACTACATTTATCCAGAAAGCTATATAAAGTTGTAAAGCGAAACTTGGATACACTTGGATATTACACTGAAGTTCAGAGTCATGTTTTGAAATCTCTCTTTTAATGAATTTTCTGGGTAAGGATTTCAGCGGCTTTTTCACAATACATAAAATACATTTCTGTTTTTGGCTACTTTTAGCACAAATGTATCATGTAAGAAATGGTTTCTAACTTATCCTCGCACTGATGGGTAAGTGGCTTTCATTTAATGTGGGTGATATTTATTTTGTAAGGTTTCCAGTTGGTGGTCTGAGCTATAGTGCCTTTGGCTGGATTTACAAGCTGTTCCTGGTTCTTTAGAAGATGTTGTTTCCAGCTAATTTGATTTTACTATCCTACTTCTGTACTCTCTCATTCTGTTCATTTTTTTTTTTAACTCAACAACTTGTTTTTCCATTCTGGTTCTCTACTAAGAAGCTTGTAGTGAATTTTCTCGTTTTTGTGCTTTCAAAGAGACAGACACAGAACACATAATGCTGTGTGTGTAATTAAACTACTCTAGCATTTGTGAGTGTGTGTGTGTGTGTGTGTGTGTGTACACCAGCAAGTTTTATGAAAAGGGAAAATATGTCATTCTAGAAGTAGAGCCTTGAGTCCTGTGACGATTTTGGAGGGTATGCCTTTTCACCCTAAGGACCATATGCCAGTAATGGAAGGGGGCAGAGGCAAAAGTAGGTGGAGCAATGAGTGTAAATGTTACCTTTATACAATAAACTAGTTTTTCCACAAACTGACACATCTGTCTTTAACTTCCATTTAGCCAAACTGAAAGGCATTATCAAGAGCTCAACAGCAAATTCCAGTAAGGCCAAAACATTATTATTATTATTATTATTATTATTATTATTATTAATTTGCATCCTGCCCATCTGGCTGGGTTTACCTAAGGAAGCATGTAAAGCAGGGCAGTGAGGAGGCATGACTTGTGGAGAGGATATTTTGCCTGGGGAGAATCCTGAAGGCCAGGTGGAGAGGCTTAAAGGGCCACACCCCTGTGCTATACAATGGTTTAGTATTATATGAGCAAATCTAGGCAAGCCTTGGGCTCATGTGCTCTCCCTTTTTCTCCCACAGCATTGCTCTGAGGAGTTTGAAGCATTCACTTCTGTTTTTGATTAACTGCAGCTTGTCATTATGTCCAAATAGACAAATTGTAGTTAGCGTTGACTGTAGTTTGTACAAGCAAACCAACTTGAAACCAAGTTGCAGAAACAGAAGCTAAACAAGAAAGCTTGAAACCAAGTAGCAAAAACATTTGGATTTTTCACAACCGCACCAGAAGAAAGAATGGGAGACTGCTTGAGCTCAAGACTCACAGTCTTGCTCATGTCACACTAAACTGACATCCAAACATGGCCATAAGCCAGCTTTCTGTTATCTGATTCCTTAAAGATTTCAAACTTGATTATTGTTAATATTAGAAAGCTCACACCACAGCAAAGTCATTATCATAAAAGTCTGCTGTTTTTCTAAATAAATCAGATTTTTTTTTATTTCATCAAATAGGATATCTTGAGACAAAAAACTCTTTAAAAAGGTAATTGAATAATTGTTTACATGTATAAAGTAATTACAAGTTCTTGATTCATAATTTTGTTTAGTTGCTAATACTTGTAGCAGCATTAAATAGAAAAGCTTTTCAATTGCTGCTAGATTAATTTGCTGCAGACAAACAATATTACCAATATGATATTCACAATTAACATACCTAAGTATGAGTAACGAACTTTTATAGCAGTTTCTTTCATTCAAAATTTAGATCCAAATAGGGATTGTAGCACACATTTTGAATTGCAGATTTCTGTTTGTTAAGGAGGTTTTTTTGCACCCACCCCTGGAATTTCCTAGCTGATCTGCAAATGACAACTCTGTAAAGGCACTTACATTTTTAGCAGAAGGATGGCAAGGAGTTTAAGACTAAAACTCCATGCCATATTGTGTGCTGTCTCAGACTTCCCCATAATATAAGACTCCTGCTTGGTAAGGGTGACTGTGTAGGAGTTTGTAGAAAACCTATGTGACGCTTGTAAAGTGTAGGATCATTGCTGAGCCTACCCATTCCGGAAAGCCATGGTTTGACGTGCTGCCTCAGTGCATTTGTGCTTGATGTGTACACAACAGAAGATGTATGGTATTCTATGTGGGAGCTGGTTTAAAACTCCCTTCCTCGATTGCCTTAGCAAAGAAGCCAAAAGCAGCACAAAAGTGCTTAAATTAGGAAATCAGATTTTTTAAAAAACCAAAACAAACAAAACATATATTTAGGCACCTGGCAAAGACACTCCTCTCCTCCCAGGCTTTTGGCTAATTATACAATCTATAGCCTTTTAAACTGTGTATGTGGTGAGGTGTATTGTTATATATTTTTGTGTTTTCATATTGTAAACCACCCTTAATCCTCTGATGAAGGGCAGTATAGAAATGGTGATGATGATAGCAATAATACTGTAGTCTTTTAAGATGTAGATAACGTAAGGTTTGCTACATCTTAAGTTTGAGGTCAAACCACACATTAACTGTATTGTGCATAGCTCTATGCAGGGCCGTCTTACCCATAGGCACAAGGGGTGTGGGGTGCCGGGCTCTCAGGGGTGCCAGGCCAAGAATTCGAGGCCCGAGAGTTGAGTCCGAGGAAGAGCCCACCCGTTGGTTGGAGCACCGCGCAGGCTCTTCTGCTGTGCCGCAAGATCGGGGGCAACCGAGCCAGCGAGACACTGAGGCAGGCTGGCGGCTCTGCCCTCCTGCGCACCTGAGACTGGGCAACCTGGGGGGGGCGCCAGGCGGATCTTTGCACCCCGGCACCACATATGCTTTAGATAGTCCTGTATCTATGCAGTCTTTTTACTTAAAAGTAAATGGAAGGGGGATCTGATTAGATTGGGACCACCACCCAGAGAGGGGAATTTGATTCTTCCCCCACATGCTGCAATGCTGAAAAATGTGGCTGCAGGATCATTGGGAGTAATGGGAACTTTCTTCTTTTGCTGTTTGGTTAGTATGCAGGTGCTTCTTCTTCTTCTTTTGCATCAGATTAAACCTTCTCTCTCCATGCAGTAGTCTTGATACAGACCAGTACCTTAGAATGGCATTTCTGTTGATGATGTTGGTTGGTTTCTGAACAGATAATTGTGAAGGCTGGATAGAGTTGCCATATTTCACAAAGTAAAAACCAGGACACCCCAAAAGTTGTTGAGCTTTTTAAATTTATTTACAAAAATGCCAAAAAAACCATGATTTTTCAATTGACGTGCCTAAGATCCAGGACAAAGTGCCGCCTTTCAGAAATCCCCCAGAGACGTCAATTCCGCCTTTGAAATCCCAGTAATGTCCATGAAAATCCGGACGTATGGCAGCCCTAAGGGTGGAAGGCAGTCCTTTTATCTTTTTATTTTCAAAGGACATGTACCATGAATACGCTCCTCTCTAACAATATTTATAATTAACTCCAGGAGATACTGAGCCAGATCCACATAGATCACAGTTAAATATAGACTATCTTATTCATATCATGAGTATGTGACAGAGTTGACAATTTATTCATTTTCTTGACTGACATTGTCCTTTATATATATGCTATAAAAATGTTAAAAAATCTGTCATGTTTACCTTGAGACATAAATATAATATATAATCTACATAATACTCTTTATGCATCTCTAGAAACGTAATTTGAAAACATTTTTTCCTCCTAACTCAAGTAGAACTACCTTACCCAGAAAAAAACCTAAAATACATTTTTCCTTCCCCAACCCTGCCCACCCCTGTACAAAATTAGGGTAATGTTGGGCAAATGGCATTTCTTGGTCTCACTGTCATCAAGAAGTTGTTTAGGCTGTTACCTAAGGAATATGTGAGAATAAGCAAAGAATCACAAATTGGGAAAGAGCTGTTCTAGACAATATTTCCTCTTGAGTGTGTATTGACAAATGTTCAACTGAGCCTTTGTATCTTGGTGCTTAAAACATTTTTTAATATACACTGTGTATTTCTGGACTTCTAAAAGTTCTGGTAGCCAACAGAAATAAGCCATTAATATTTTTTTCTGAATAAGAGGTTTGCTTAACACTGTTTGTGGTACCACAGTGCCCAGATCCAGGAAGGGCAATCTGTACGCCACAATTACATTTCTGTAGGCTTACCATCTGCATCCAGCTTGCACACCGTAAATAAGAGAGACACGCCAACAGCGTCAACAGCACCTGTACCCTAATATAGGAATAGAGGACTGAATCAAAGTAACTCTTTCCCATCCAGTAGATTACATCTTTTGCCAGTCAGAATCTTTGTGTCAGGGCCATCATATATAAAAATGCTCAAACCTGAATAAATGTTAAGATGCTATCCCCCAAAATGAACAACTATGGAGCAAGAAGAAAAATACCATTAACTACTGTATCCTAGACACTAATTTGTATTTACTTCTTATTTTCTGCAGGCATTTCCTATTCAAAACAGGAACAGGGACAACACCACTGTTCAGTACTGCGACACCGGGTTACACGATGGCATCTGGCTCGGTTTATTCACCTCCGACACGGCCACTACCTAGGAACACCTTATCAAGAAGTGCTTTTAAATTTAAAAAGTCTTCAAAGTACTGTAGCTGGAAATGTACAGCACTCTGTGCTGTAGGGGTCTCTGTGCTACTGGCAATACTACTATCTTACTTTATAGGTAAGTTTGCTTTTTATGATTATTGTCATTATAAATCTATGTATCTTGGTTTCTGGTTATATATGGACACTGGCAAACTGCATAATATACAGCTGTCTTTTTATCCACAAGTGCTGTTAACAGTAGAGGCAATGAAAGCAATTTAATTAAAAGTTCTTCAGATGGAATAGAAAATACCTGTGTTTTGTAACCATTTTCCTTGAAAATGGCAAGTGAAATGTCATTTTAAAAAACTGAACTATAATTTAGAAATTCTCTACCTTTCCTTTTTAGAAATGATAAGGCCATAATTCAGCCATCATTTCTCTATTAAAAAGGGGAGTGCATTTAAGAATTGAGCAAACTCATGTGGGGCAGGGGGAGAATTTGTTTCTGAGAAGCTTAAGTATTTTTACATATGTGAAAATATGTGTACATAATGAGAAACAGATAAATTTATAATTTAATAATATAGAATTTTGCATTTCACTGTTTTATGTTTCCATGTTCTGAATAATGATTTCCTTTTACTAAAATACTCAACAATTAACAGTGTGTATTCTAAAGCTTCCGTGGAACTATTTATTTTTTTAAAAAAACCATGATGCATACTTAGTTGTAAAAACTAATACAAAGCTAAAACCCCTCATGAAATTAAAATGTTGGTAGCCTCTATGTTGAAACAAACTACCGTAGTTAAGTTTCAGTCCATGCCACAGCATTGTGCTGAATAAAATCTTTGAAGTGGATCCCTGTTGAATCAGAAGCCACGGTGAATAATGCAAAAAAATAGGCCGCTGAGTAATGTAAGATTTTCACCTTCCCTGCTGATGCAATATGGCTGCCTTGAGAAGATTGCAAGTCTTGTTGCCCAGGAAAGCCAAAGGAGTTTTATAGGAATTATGTTGGCAGTTTCGGCTGTATATTGCTATTTGAGTCCTCAGTGGATTTTCTTTGCCCTCTTTGATGCATACGTTGTGATTTTCTGTGATCAATGTATGGGCCATGTTTAAGCAGCATAGTCCATAGATGGTGGATGGTGTAGTTACATTAATCAGTTTATGTTTTTATTTAGATTTATAGCCCACTCTGCTCCCACTTACATTAAGTATATGAAAATATAAACATGCAATTAATAGCCCTTTTTTACAAATTTAACTCTTTTAAATCAAATGTATTTTTATCCTTACCAAAGCATTAATTTTAGATTTTGTGTTAACTAAATGAATGGTTTTCTTTAACCTAGAGGGGTCTAAAAGTTGTCAACTATAGTGTTGATATAATAAATGCTGCTGCATTATTTTTCCACTTCTTCAATTTTGAAGCAAACAGTGTTGACTCTTGGTGGGCAGATAACCCATTAATGGCCCTTTACCTGCATTTATGATACTCTTGCTCATCCTTCTAATGCTTGAAGAAGGGGACAGTGCCATTTTGGATGTGCTGTTTGTACCCTAGAGGAGCCCTCATAGGATAGCACCTTCTTGTAAGTCCCTTTGGCTCATCTGTTTGCACTGCTGCTGCTTTCTAAAGGCAACTTTTCAGTGACAAGTTTAAGGCTGTGTACATTAAACCCGTCATTAAAAATTGTCTGTACAGTAGTAGTGGTGCATCTAAATAACATTAAATCTTTGTACAGTGGTACCTCGGGTTAAGTACTTAATTCGTTCCGAAGGTCCGTTCTTAACCTGAAACTGTTCTTAACCTGAAGCACCACTTCAGCTAATGGGGCCTCCTGCTGCCGCTGCGCCGCCGGAGCACGATTTCTGTTCTCATCCTGAAGCAAAGTTCTTAACCCAAGGTACTATTTCTGAGTTAGTGGAATCTGTAACCTGAAGCATATGTAACCTGAAGCGTATGTAACCCGAGGTACCACTGTATTGTTTTTATAGTTTTTTTTCATGTTTGTCATCCTGGGCTCCTTTGGGAGGAAGGATGAAGCTATACAATAAAAAAAAACCCTATATAAAATGTTGAAATTAGCTAACTATAATGGAGTTTTCTGCATAAGCCTTGTAGAATTTTCAGGAGGTGCTTCAAGGTTGAAACAGAAGGTGCCTGCTGAATCTCTACTGGTAGAGTATTCAGCAGGACTGAGCCACTTGGTTTCTTGTTGCTGTCAAATGAGCCTTGCCAACTCAGAGAACAACTAATGATGCTCCTGCAGATGATTTCAGTGATCAAGCTGGGGTATATTATTGTACAGTGGTGCCTCGCAAGACGAAATTAATCCGGTCCGCAAGTCTCTTCGTCTTGCGGTTTTTTCGTCTTGCGAAGCACGGCTATTAGCGGTTTAGCGGCTATTAGCGGCTCAGCGGCTTTAAGAAAAAGGAAACAAACTCGCAAGAACTCACAAGTCGTTTCGTCTTGCGAAGCAAGCCCATAGGGAAATTCGCCTTGCGGAACGACTCAAAAAACGGAAAACTCTTTCGTCTTGCGCGTTTTTCGTCTTGCGAGGCATTCGTCTTGCGAGGTACCACTGTAAGTTGATGTCATTATTTGAAAACAGGCCCATTCATGGCCGGTAGAAAGCAACTACAGGTTTTGTTTTGATTTTTTTACATTTTCTTGCATGGTACACTATTTAAAAGGAGCTGCAAAACACAAAGTTGTCATGAAAAACACTTAAGGATCATTCAATATAATGGGGGACATCATAAGGGATAAAACAAACCCCAGGAAAGCCACCATTCAAATATGGATGTTGCCCAGTGAGACAGAACCAATGAAGAATGAGGACTTGTGATATCAGGAAATAAAATGCCAAATAGAGAATGAGACAATTACAATGACTTGTAGTGCTTCCACACAGATGAAAAATGATTTGAGATATTAATGTGTTGAAGCATGTATTAGAATACCCGTACTTGTGCCATATACCTACTTAGGTGTTGAGAATATTTTTAAAATATATATATATATATATATAATTCCTCAAACTGAGAGCCATACAGCATTTTATATCATTTGATTCTGTTGAGAATGGGTACAGCTATGCTGCATTTCATCACAAATAACTAGTTCATCTGCCTGCTGAAATAAACAATTCACAGGGATTGCCTTCTCTATGTATTCAACAGGGAGCTCTTTATGTACTGGTGATATTACTGATATTTCAGCTAACTCAGCAACCTAAATGTAAAACCTGGCACTCAGGGACACACTTTGAAGGTTTTGGGGTCCATAAAGCAGTTAATGGATTAAATTCACTTGTATATGGAGCTTTCCCATCTCTTCAGATGTAATATGAAATTCTCACTTAATAGGCCATCCAAGTATAATTCACAATGAGTTACTTAATATGAAATTGAAATGGTTTCCCATTTTATTTACCTGTTTCGTAACAATGTGCTTTAAACAAAGTAGTGAGATGAGAAATTATTGGCTGTGGAAATATTAGCTGTAGTAGGAAGTCACTTTTGAAGAGCCAGTTTGTAGCTGTTTCTAATGTTACACAAAACCATTACCCCAACCGAGACAAGTTGCAACCTGTACTGAAAAATGTGCTAATATATATTGATAATGAAAAGTTGGAAAACCTATTAAAATTCTGTATTGTGGTGTCGTAAATGGGACAAATTCTGATTGAGGCACACAAAGCACTTTCTCACAGATGATTCATAAATGGGCTTTGCAGTAGAACTGATACAGTCATGCCGTCTAGCATAGATATAGAATATAAGTTGGCATTCATTCCATGTCACTGTATTTATCTAATTCTTCAAGTGAAGGAAATGCATTTTTAAAGGACTTTTTTTGTTGTCCTGCAGTAGTGCAAAAGGAAACCTAGCTCCCTAAAGTGGAGCCTCATCTCTCCAGTCTTTCAGCTATGCAGCTGTTTTGGCTAGCTGGCACAAGGGTAAGCAGGGAGGGACTGGTGTGTCTTGTCATTCTTCCAATACCATGACAACAACGCATTTGGTGATACAGTGATTCAGAGAAAGGAAATGGGGGAACAAAGGAATGCAACATGAGAGAGAGGGAAAAGCCAGGAGGTCACAAGGAGGAGACAGGAGAACAACAAAGAGGAAAGCAAGAGAAAACATAGGAAAGTGAATGGGAAACCAAAAAGTAGCTTGAGCAAAGCCAAAAATCTAATCCCCAGAATGTAGAGAAAAGCAGAAAGGAAGATGGGGGGGGGGGGTGAGAGAACAAGTTGTTTAAACTCTTAGGAATGGTGTGTAATTTATATATGAAAATAAATAAAATGTATCCTAAAAAGGTTGAACATGCTTCTACTTTTCTTCATTGAAAAGGTGAAAGGCAATTAAAGGAAGCAACTGTAACATACTTTTAAGCATGCTTAAATACTACTGAATACTATTTTTTTAGAAGACCAGTATTTTCCAAAGAAATCATCAGACTTAAATAATCCTATGCCACACACTCTGCAGTTTAAGTGAGAAACAGTCCCCATCATCCCTTACCCTTGACATAATCCCCATCTTTCCTCTGTTGTTGTAATGAGGGGCTGATATTGCAGGAGACAGAAAACTGAGTTGGGCTGGGTTCTTTCATTTGCCTGTGAAATGCAAAAAAGAAAAAAAGAAAAATCCCCACATCTTCTCAAGTATGTCCAGTAATTGTGATCTGAGCATGTCGTCTTCAATGCACAAAAAACCCAGGCTGAGAAAAAAATTGGGAGAGGGAAAATCTTGTTATGAGCCACTTTATTATATTTAGACCCTTCTCAGGTTGTGTGAACATACGCTTTAGGGCAGGGATGACTAACTCATGTGCCCCAGCCCCCTGCCCAGCTTAATATCCTGGTTGTAGCATGGCAATATCAGCTTAGCAAATTAAAACTAATCAGTCTTGACAAAGAATTTTGACAGCACAGTGGAACCTTGTATTACGTACTGCCCCCCTTACGAATGCTACGGGTTACATGCTCCGCTAACCCGGAAGTAGATGCCCCTTGTTGCGACATTTGCCCCAGGATGTGAGCGGAAGTCGTGCGGCAGCAGTGGGAGGCACCATTACAGAAAGTGCGCCTCATGTTACGAGCGGTTTCCTGTTACGAACAGACCTCCGGAACGGATTAAGTTCATAACCGGAGGTACCACTGTAACAGATTCTGGGCTGCATTTACACGGTACCAAATTAAAAAGTGATCACCAACACACTTACTGGAGACTTGTGGCTTTCAGTACATCGCTGGCTTATTTCATATTCTGGATTTTGGTTATATGTTTTGGAAAGTCTTTTAGTGTGTTTTCATGGACACAAGACTGCAGGACAGGTGTGTCACTGCAAACAATCCTATGTCAATGCATTTTACCTTTGTGTTTCTGTTCAATTTTCATTTTCTTTTATCCTTTCCCATCTCTGTTGGTGTCATCCTGTGTTTGGTTACTGGCCCTATTTGATTTATGTTTCTTCTCTTAAGCTTCTTTCAATGGAAGGGACAATTTGGGGACAGTTCAGACCACCTGTATGTACAAAAAAGTAGTCTGTAAAAAACTGGCTCCTTAATTATAATAGTGTAATGTGTTATTACTAATTGAGATGTTATAAATAATGTCTAAGGGTTAAATAATGTTTTGATGTGGCATTATTATGACTGTGAAGTAGGTTTATTCATCAGAAGTGTTTTGACTAAAATGGAGCTTGACTTATTTGTCAGCCTTTTCTGCAGTTCTAACCTCCCAGCAGCTGTCATGTCTCCAGGTGCATCTGCATTTTATTAACATCTAACTTCAAAAGTTATTACTGAATTACCAAGGGTCAAAAGGAAAATGTATGCCAAGCAGCCTTTTCCTGTAGTAAAACAAATATTTAAATAGCAATAGCAATGTAAAATGCATTTTGTCATTTATATACATGTGTATATATTATATGTCAGCATCATAAATCCTGCTTGATTAGATTAAGCAGCTCATTGGTGCATGAGACCATGTCTTACTCCTGCTTCTGTGAACCCTTGAGTAAACCCATCCATCTTGAGCTGATCTGAGGAGTGACACAACTGAAACATATCATAGCAAAATCATAATTTGTATTGCAGTACATTAAATATCGTGACATTTAAATCTTTATTCGAACGGTGTTTTACTATGACACAGTAATCACAAGGACCGTGTACTGCAGGCAGCAAGCCGATGAGAAATACAGCTCTAATGAGTATCATTGACACTTCTTATGGTGATGGCTGCCAGCATGTTATTTTCAGTTGTTTGATTTATAGTTTGCAAAGGGTTATTTCTCTTCCCCAAAAATGAAGATGCAAGACAAATGAGGTAAAGGGCAAAAAATTCAACAATTTAACAAGATCAACAATGAGCACAAATATGACTTTTTTGTGCTTGCCCACTCATCCACTTACCTTAAAGATAACAGCAGTGAGCATAAAAATGTGCTATCATTAACCCATTGCATCTTGCCTGGACAGCAGTAGATGTGTTCAAACAAACTGAGTAATTCCGTTTCCATAACACTTCCTGTTGGTCAGCTGTCAGAATTCAGTTACCGTAACTAAGGTAGCCTATATTTAACTCCCTTCATGACTATAGTGCACTTGCTAGCTGTGTCAAACTGAGTGTTGCACCAAACCAACCAAATTACCATATCTCCCCATCCCACCCCACGACTGCTATAACATGAATTAGGCAAATAAGAAATGAGATTTGTTTTGCTGATTGTGGGGTTATTACTTGGTCCCAGAAATGGCAACTGCTTAATCCCATACTTTAAATTATGGGGGTACAAGAGGTTGGGTGAGCTGCCAGGCAGGAAACAACAAGGACAGGGAAGGCAATGCCAGCCTTTTAAAGCCACCTGTGTCCCTTATCACTTCAGGTGCCTCAGCGTCTCAATTCATTCTCCCAAAGGGGGTGCAACAAACTCACCTAAACTATGGACAGTGGCAGCAAAATTATGGCAAAAATACCCCCAAATATCAGATTTTTAAATTGTGGTAGAAATAGGGTTGCCATATTTCAAAAAGTGATAATCTGGACACAAAAGTTGTTGAGCTTTTTTAGTTTTGCCATTTTTGAAAAGCAATCAATGATATGTCCAGATTTTGCAGATTTCTGCCAGGATCCTGCTGCCAACTACAGTATTCCAGGTATGTCCAGGAGATTCCAGACATAGGTAGAAATTGATGGCAGTCTGTAAGTTCACCACTAGGTACACCACTAGATGGGTGTTTCACTTGTCTACTTTGTGGCTTTTATTCTACTATTGGTTGCCTGGACTTGTTTATGTAGTCCAGAAGCAACCAATTGGGTGCCCTTCAGATATACCAAGCTTGCATTTTGAGCACACTGCTTTATGGAAGTGAGTCATGAGCAATTTACACCCGCCAGAAGCTACACCTCAACGCTTTCTACATGTGCATTGTCAGGAAGATTTTGGGCATCACACAGCAGAACAGAATCTCAAACAAAGATGTGCTGTCCCAAGCCCACATTCCCAGCATGTTTACAATCCTGTCTCAGTGACGTCTGTGCTGGCTTGGTCATGTCCAAAGAACAGAAGATGGCAGGCTCCCCAAGGACACGCTCTACAAGGAGCTGGCTTCAGGCACTAGGCCTTTGGCAGACCAACTCTGTGTTACAAATATGTTTGCAAGTGTGACGAGAAGCCTGGCAACATCAATCCTGCCATGTGGGGATCCTTTGAAGACAACCAGAGTGCCTGAAGACAGACAGTCAGGTTGTGCATCCATAGCAGTGATCAGAGGAGAAATGACCTCTGGAAGGAGCACAGAAAGAAGAAACGCCATGGTGCATTTGCAGCAGCACAACAGGACACCTTCATCTGCCTCAGCTGGAACAAAACGTGTCTCTAGAACGCTTTTTAAAGAAGTAAAGGGTATAATTTTTAAAAAAATAATAATACAGTTTTAATAAGAATTCTGAAGGTAACCTTTTTTTAAGAAATGCTGTATTCTTAGATTTGGTGGACCTAAGTAAAGGGAGATCAATCCCAGATAGTTTTTCTACTGTCATAGGCAATCACCCCCAGTAATATTTTGAGAAATAGTTATCATGGAAATGCCTTCCACCTCATACAAAGCTCAAAGCATAATACAATATTTACAATTTCAGCTCTGCACACTATTAATATTTGATTGGTGTTGCAAGTGTCGCATGTTGTTGTTGTCAGTGGCACTGAAAAGAAAATACTCAATGGGGCAAGCAGCCTGTACAAAAAGAGATAAAGCAAGATAATTGGCAGTCAGAAGGATAAAAGCAACATGATAAGATATCAAGGAATTTAAAGTATAATGGTTCACCAATCATCACCAACCTCCACCTTGAAATAGGCTCATTTTCAACTAAAGGGTTTATCACAAAGTTGTTTTGCAAATCACACTGCTGCAATTTATTTTCTGGGTTTGCGCAGTATGGCAAACTGAAACTGCATTTTTGATAATACCAAATTAAATTTTGAGCAAGCCACCCCTAAAATCCGGACGGAACATAGATATATGTATATAGTGATTCCCCCCCTCACCCCCAGAAAGGCTGACCATCTTATCTTATCTGATAATCTAGAAGAGAGATGAATAATTATCTAGATATTTTACAAGTAGAAAGTTTCCTTAGAGAGCTAAGAGTAGTATAAAGTCTGTGGAGCATCATTAATTCATTTCAGATTTTATCATGCTATTAGCGCGGTTCTTTTTGTTAGCTCAACTCTTATGTCTTTCTGTGTTTTATTTTTAACTTTCTACACTTTCATTTTGAGCACCTTTCCCTGCATACTTTCCTGTTTACTCATTATTTAAAATCTAGACATCTAATGTTTTCTTAAATTTAAAATATGACCTATAATTCAAGCTTGTATGGATTAATACACAGTAAAAAAAAAAAATTGTTCCAGCATCTTGAACAGCTCATTGTTTAAAGGAAGGATTGGGAGCCTGCAACCCTAGCCAGCATGGTGAATGTCCAGGGATGAAGAGAGTTAAAGTAAAACATCTGGTTTGCCACTGGTTCCCCTGATTTAAACTAAAATCTTGTTATTTATGTTAGTCTGTATGCATTGCCTAGTCTGTATACCATAAACCTTTGTAGAGTACTAGTCCAGCCTTCTAACTAAAGGAGATTATGGTGTTAATATGAGTGCTATGAGTGATGATAAATAATATAATTGAATTCAGATATAATTGAAGTAAAATATAGAGTGCTCCTGTTCAAGTTGCCCACCAGCTAGCCATGCCATCTTCCAGAATACTCTGTTCACCACCCAACTTTTCCATTTGCAGCAGACACTCTGTAGCCACTCAGCATCCTTTGTCCTCCTTGGGCTGTTTTGGGATTGTTGTTTTGGTCCCCTCATATTGTTTTGCCTAAAGATTTTGTGGTGCTTCTGCAAAACCTCTGGATCTTCCGAGGCTGCTGACAACTCCATCTTAATTTCTCAATGACCCAGTTTTGGCTACAACCTGAAAGCATTTACCACCTGAGTTTGCTGGAAGATACCTTTTGTTACAGTATTTAAAAAGTCTCTGGAGGTTCTAAAGTTGAAAATGTGGCTGGCAGCCTGGTGCTATGGATGATTACAGAGAGCTGCTGCTCAGGAATTGCACTGGTGGAAACTAGTCAGAATCCTGTTCCTAATTGGCAACCTGTTGTCTATAATGACATTTGATATTTGGATTTTTTCCCCTATGCGCTTTGCATTCATTGCTGTTCCTCGATTGTTTACCTCATTCTCTGACTTCCCCTGTGATAATCTGTCACAAACTTGAAAGCTTCATTAGCACCTTATTGACTTGTCAGAGCCAGAAAGACCTATCATTACTCTGGTCCTCTTGCAGTTGACTTCATCACCCCTGCTCCGAAAATTGTTGCAGAACTGTGCTTTCCCCTCTGCTACACCATGATTACCAGATTGCCACCACAGATGGTGTTCAATCATGTATATATGTTAAGTGACCATTGGTTATTTAAGTATTACAGTGGTGCCTCGCAAGACGAAATTAATCCGTTCCGCAAGAGTCTTCGTCTAGCGGTTTTTTCGTCTTGCGAAGCAACCCTATCAGCGGCTTAACGGATTAGCGCTATTAGCGGTTTAGCGGCTATTAAAGGCTTAGCGGATTAGCTGCTAAAAGGCTATTAAAGGCTATTAAAGGCTTAGCAGGTTAGATAAAGGGGGCGAAAAGCGAAAAAAAAATCTCAAGACTTGTAAGACATTTTCGTCTTGCGAAGCAAGCCCATAGGGAAATTCGTCCTGCGAAGCAACTCAAAAACGGAAAACCCTTTCGTCTAGCGGGTTTTCCGTCTTGCGAGGCATTCGTCTTGCGGGGCACCACTGTATTATTACTATTATTATTATTATTAATTATTAAGTTTTTCATGAGAAATGTCCCAAATCAACTCACAAAATGATACAAACGTTAAAACCAAGTTGAAAAATGAAAACCTAAAAACATGTCCATAATATATATATATATATATATATATATATATATATATATAGACAGGTCTAACCCACCCAACTAAAGGATAAGCAAAAAAGAGACCACAAGTACCTAAATACCCTCCAAATGAAGGGCCAGAAGTCTGGTGAATATATTTTTTTTAAAAAAATGCCTGACACCTAAAAATAGGTTAGGGTTAGGGTAGTGATGAGGGAAGAAGAGGAAGGGGGTGGCATAGAAATAGGAGGCGCTAACCAATTTAACTCTAACTGCACTCACTATTGGATCTGGTAGATGAACAGTCCATCATAGAAAAGAGTTTACTTTCCCTGCATTGGCACAATAATCTTTGGTTCAATTTCATCCACTGGTAGCTATACCCAGCTAAGCCATTTATACCACAGAGATGGAAGCTAATACTTCATAGACATTGAATTATATTGGTATTGTGCCTTTGCAATTAGCAAGTTATTTAAAAATGAATGAAAACAATTTAGGAGCAACCATATGTATTTGGTATGTACAAAGTTCAGAAAGCCAGGCTGTGCATCTCAGGGTTGAAGTTGTCTTGCTTAATAGATGATGAACTAGGACTTGCCTATATATGCCTTGCAGAACAGCATAGTGCAAACCATATAACCTACCTTACGATTGTTACTCATGTTGCTTTGACAATTTAGTCTCACACCTGCAAATATTTTCCCCACTAGAAATATATAGTTAAATACCAAGGATATCTGTAGTCTCCATTGTAGATTCATATAATGGTAGGTTATAGTGTGTTATGATGGTAAAGCTTACATGAATGCTTGGATGTAAAACATTAGGATTCCCCTTGATATTAAAACTAATCAGGCAAGATAATTATTTTGATTTACTTCTATGAAATAGTATCACGCATAGCAAATGGCTTAAGAACTCCATGTGAAAATTTGTGTATGAATACAAGCTCAGTGAGCATTTTTTGCAGATAGGTTGGTCTGCAGTTTTGTTTTCTGTACAGTTCAAGGCAGTAGATATTTTTATGACACCACATTGCAAAATAAGAAAATGCAAAGTAGGCAGTAGATATTTTTATGACACTGCATAGCAAACTAAGAGGATGCAAAAATATATGTTTAAGCACCATATATTTAAAAGATGAATGATTAGTGTTGGAAACAAACCACTACATTCATTTAGGTTTCACAACACCATTCAATATTTAGCTGAATAGACCTAGACTATGCTTAATAGTCCTAGATTGGCCACTGTTGCAGAAGCAGGAAGTACACCACCAAAAAGAGGTCAAAATAAGTCACAGATTCACACATGCTAATTTATATGTATAGATGCAAATGTAGAATTTAAATAGAAATAAATATCTCACTCTAGGGGAAAAGGCTATGACCAGGTGAACTGTGTGCATGCTCAGTGTGTTGTAGTAGAAGTGGCGATTTTCTAGCCATAATATTTGCTTTCTGTAACTCTTTCTATCTAAACTGGATTTGAACTGGACACGTCTTCAAAAAGAAGGCTATCATTGATAGGGCACATAGATACAAACTAATACCCTGTATGCATGAGATGAGTTTGATGGGCAGATTCACACACAATTTAATCCCACCACATCTGTTAATATGTTAATCAGCCATTGTGGATTGCACATCTTGAATTTCACATTTAACAATTTAAAATGAACTCTATCATGATCTTCATTCATCATTCACTTTTCAATTTAAACCAATTATAAATTTAAAATATAAATTTAAAACAATGAAGTTTTTTTCCTTCTGATTTATGATTCAAGGGGATGTAAAACCTTTCCAGTCTTACAGAGTACAAGGCACAACGAGAATGCTAATTTGATAGGACTGTATATGTGAGAGAGATATTTAACATTGTAAATGCACTATCCTCCATAGATAACTTTATGGAACACAAGTTTTCCCATTCATGCAATGAAAGGTCAGCAGATTGGGTTGATTGCTCCACCCACGGTCTAAGTCAGGAAACAACGTTTGCAGACTCCCAAGTCTCTATTTTGTTCCTGCCTTCATTGAGTGTAACCAAATCACATTCTGCTCCCAACTTCTTCTCTCCTGACTTACTCCTGTCTTTATAGAAGCCTTTTACTGCCCCTCTTAGAAATACCTCATCTGCTTTCAGGAAGCCAGGATCCTTTTCGTCATGGATCTGTGACTCATCACTCTCTTGGGCGGAAACTTAGTTGGAGAAGCCCAGAGTAGGCTAGTGGGAACAACTGTTTTTTTCTACTTCCATTTTTGGTGCAGAGATCGGGAATACAAACTACCCTTTTCTTTGGCTCTTCCCCACATCCGCTAAGCCTCTGCTTCATCTCTCCACTCTCACCCAGCCAACCAGATTGGGATAGCTCTGGTATGTCCCAATCTGCTGACCTTTCATTGCAGGAATGGGGAAAAAATACTCTTGTACCTACCTGAAGCATAGTTTTCCATTCCCAATGAAAGGTTAGCAGAGCCTCACCCTTGAGGCTAGCTGCAGTGGCTCCATTTCTCCTTCCTTTATTTCTGGGATGTAGGCTCTCTTTTTTCCTTCTTAACTCCTGTCTTTAGCTCAAGCTTGATGAGTTTGCAAACTGATTCCTGGGAGCCCTACATCCCAAAATGTTGCTGCCTGCCTTCGGCCATGGACAGAGCAATCAACACAATCTGCTGACCTTTTATTAGGAATAGAAAATAGAAAACTACACGTCATGTAAGTACAGTTGTACTTTTCACAGAGGTGAAATGTTCCTGAAGAACTTTGAAGAGGTGTTCCTTTGCACTTGTTTCCTTATCCTCCAAAACAATATTAAGTATTTAACAGCTATGACAAATCCAATGGAAAAATGCATGGACTTGCCTTGTAGATGTTTTTCTCTTATTCATTCTCCAATATCCCTTTTATTTTCCTATAGCCACTTCAAATAAAACTTATAAAACTGAGGTTTGGTGTATTAGAAGATGAATGTGTTCAAACATTGTGGAGGGTGAAAGTATTTATTTAAAAGAACCCGTAGGGAATAACTACTGCATTGTGGACAGAAAATATACAAAAGCTGTTTCCCTATCCCTTCCAAAACACTCTCCTTCAATCTAGACTGGATGCTGAGTACATACGTGATGGCACTGATTAACATTTTATCCAGATTAATGTAACATGGGAAATAACCATTGCAATTTTTAGACAAGTGCCTTATATGCCTGCTTGGTGAACTAAAAGCAAGTCTAGAAACTCCTCTTTTAACAGTTGCTAAACAACTGTGAAATGAAAAATGAAAAATATTTGTTAAGATATTCTCTAACCTTTTTTTGGGTAAATAGCAAGTTTCAGAAAATTAATCCACAACATCATCTTGACATATTTTTGTAGATTGTAGTATTAAAACAGAAATGGAAACTATACAATCAATATTAGATCTTCCATTGATAAAACTCAAAATTAATGGATTGATCTAATCCACTCACAAGAATATATTATGCTTTCAGCCATCCAATGACAAGAGATATGGTTGCAGTATTAGAAAGGCTAGGAATGTTTTCATGAGAGCATGAACTGCATTCATTGTGCAGCTAGATTTGATGGGTACATTTTTGCTTTCAGAAGATAAATTTGAAGCACACTACATTAGTTATATCTAACAAACATCTCAGCTTCTGTAGTCCTTTCCCCCCCTAGTAGTTGAATCCACACATTATCATGACATGTTAAAATTCCAGAAGAGTGATGCTAACTGTAACAGCAAAAAGAAAAACAAACTATAATACTATAAAGGCTAACTGTCATAATATGGCATGAGCTTTCAGAGGCAAGAGGTATAAAACAGACGAAATAAAAAAAGAATGTGATGAGTATATATGCACCATCTTTACTAACAGGCAAAGATAGCCAGAAAACGACATTTTTATTTTTATCTTATTTTTATCTTTATTTTTATCTATTTTTATCTTATAAAGTGACCGAGGCAGAAGCTGTGAAGAAAGCAAGGTCTTTTAATTAATTTTCTCTCTCGGAAATTAAAGCAATAAATATAGGAGTGAATGGAGATGCTACTGTAAACATCAGACCCTGGAGATTGTCAAACTTCATCAGCAAATGATGATAACTCTTCAGCGGTGATTGTTAATATTCACTGGTAGTTGTCAACATATACTGGAAGAATGTTAAAAACTATATCCGCAGCTTCAGATTTCTGACATTCACAGTAATCGACATTGCTAAGTATTAAATCAGACTAGTTGAAACATTCTAAGTAATGAATATTTAGAACACACATGCCCAAGTGGGAATCAGTCTTTGTGTTTTTTCCCTATTGAAACCATGATATTGAGACAGTGTAACTGACAGTACATTGGCCTTGGGGATTCTGCATACTCATAGTAAACTAAGGCAACAATAAAACATAAGCAGTAGGCAAGTCATGAAAAGGAATTTCATGTGCAGGATATTCATAATATGGGTAAATCTGGCAGTGTTCCAGATATGATGTTTAGACAGGAAGAGTGGTATTGGGAATAAGTAATTATTAAGATGTAGAAAAGGAAATAGATCTTAAAATCAAAGATCTGAAACAAATACTTCTTTATGTACCTTAGAGAAAATTTCAACTTTCTGGTTATGAGAGCAACAGAAAAGTGGGAAACAATGAAATTATCTGTGTGTATTGTTCATAGTTATTACCAGTGCCATCAACCAGGCTAGTGATATTAATTAGGATGGAGCTGAAAGGGAGACAGAGTTTCACGACGACTTTAACACCCTTGAAAAGCACATGCCTTTGATTGCTTGAAACAGAACAAAAATACTCACCGGGGATTGGGTGGGATAATAATTAGGCAATGCTTCCTGTCTTGCTATGTTTCATCGCTGTAAAACTGCCACAGCACAGCATGGCAAAACAGAGAACCATCCGCTCTGTCAAATCAACAAGGCTGTTATTTCAGAAGCAGTTCAGTGAGGCAATGCACGAAGAATCTCCAGGTAACTACTAGTAATCTGGAGAGTAAAGGCACTGTCTCAACACTTCCAGGAAACCATTTGTTTTAAGATGAAGTGAGTTGCTCTGGGAAGGTAAGGGAAATATGGAGAGTGATGTGGGAATTATGCTATAGTAAGAAGTGACTGAGAATTGTGCCATGGTGGTGACCTGCATTATTTTTGGCGACCAGAACTATTTATTCTTGCTAAAACTGCTTTGCGTCTTTGAAGTAGATTCAGTAATTACAATATTACGTAAACCAAAAACAAATTCTGAACAAATTAAATGCTTATGTGAACGAACATGCCTGTTACTATGTCTAAAAATACAAAACTCAGATGTTCTTTGTAAAAGGCAAACTTCACTACTGGTTTATTGTGGATTGTTTCTTATCTCTCATGAATTATTAAATGATATGTTTTCTTTGTCCCCAGCAATGCATCTATTTGGCCTCAACTGGCAGTTACAGCAGACTGAAAATGACACATTTGAAAATGGAAAAGTGAATTCTGATACTGTGCCAACACACACTGTGTCATTGCCTTCTGGTGAAAATGGTAAGAGAGCATCTTACTTCTGTTTAGCTTGCCTTTTAAATATATCAATGTTATTAAGGTTCTCTCTCATTTCACAATTGTTCCGTCCCCCTCATTTATTGAAATTTCAGTGTCAATTTTAAAAGGAAGAAAACAGAGAACTGCCAAGTCGCATGTGATGCAGGGCTTTGCATCTTTAATAGCTGTGAAGAAGTTAAAAGTTGGTAAGCTTGCATAGGCCAGTCGTCTACTGTGTACACATACTTACTATGAGGTCCAGAATGTAAAAACCGCTTTACTACATGGAATATGGTTCCATTTGATGACACCACACTATGCGATCTCTTTGCTGCCTTCACTGCCACCAAGCCAGTGTTAATATGGGCTCTTAACAGATTCAGATTCATCCCACGTCTTTCTCCACCATCACTCTGCCTATCAGAGCACTTCATTGCTCTTCGTCTTTCAAAAACAGTAGGAGAAAATACCTCATAGTGATTGTGTCAACTGCCTGAGTCACCTCCCCATTCCACAGATCAAGGAATCCATAGCATTCAGGAATCCTTCTAGATCCAGAAGTCTCCAAGCAGGGAACATTTTAATTGGGTTCTTACCCTGTAGAGATCATGAGTTCCAGCAAACCTCAACCACATCAGGCAGTGATCTGCCCGTAGCAATTGATTTTGGGGGGGGGGCGGGGAACCCTACCCATTAGCAGCCTTGCATTCATTAGCAGCAACTACAACTGATGTTACCTCAAAGAGGTCTCCCCCACTGGCAGTGATCTGCTGTCTAAGGCAAGGCCAAGGGATATTTCCCACTCGAAATCACCTCACAGGCCAACACATGTGTTATATAGTCTGGCTGTGGCAGGTGTTATCATCTACTTTCCTTACAGATGGTCTTGTGACTACTCCCAGATCTGCTGTTCCCTCTAGGGCCTAGGCCATTTACTACTGCTGACTCATCTGGAGCTACAGCAGCCACAAGAGATATCTTCCCATCCCATGATATTACATTGTGGGACAACACCCATAAAATGGATGCAATAGTCACTTTGGGACGGGGCTTTGATGTTCATCAGTGGAGGTGGAATTAACTTTACAGTGAAACATGATTGCTTTATTGATTACGGGTGAAAAATGGCTTTGGCATGGGCATTGGGTATGTATCCTGAATCAGCCAACCTGATTGCTGGCTGATAATTCCCAACAGGGTCAATTCTGGGAGCAAACCCAGTCCCTGAAAAAAGCTCTTGAGCACCTGCGGACTGTAAATTATTACATAGGCGACAAAGAAACTAGAATGGCTAAATTGTTGTATGTGTTTGTTGTGTGTGGCCTGTTTTGCCTTTCTTTGAAAGTGCTTAAGGCTTTCCTTGTGTTATATTGAAGATCCCTCCTATTGAAATCTACCAGATCATGTGCAATGTGTTTATCTTTTTTGAAAGTTGTATTAGGATTTCATATTGCATCTGCCTCTGCCAGGTAATATATAAAAGTCAAACACTATATTAATTTCGTTGTAGGAGCTTTTAAAACACAAATCACATAAAGGGATTATATTTTATTGACTTTCCCTGATGTTGCCCTTTAAGTTTCTCTAAAACTTCAAAGAGTCCATGCCCTTTTGGCTAACAGATCAATAGTTTTTAAATGGAAAACCTTATTTAAATGGTTGATGAATACTGTATTTACTGCACTATTTTCTTTAAATCTGTTTTCCCATTCACAGTGTACAGGTGACCTCTGTCACTGTGGAGGAAGATAGAAGAAGCCTTTTCTGTTCACTTTTCTGCCCATCACAGTTCCAAATTATAGAAATGATATGACTCAATTTCCCATTTCTGCCATTTTTTAGACATCTTGCCTAAGAAGAATGCTCCTTTATCCCTCCTCTCATTCCTTTTTGCCTCAAATCTGTGCATTGTACTTTGGTATCCATTATCTCTATCCTTATGTGGGCGGCTTCCTACTTAAAGTAAAGAACTAGGGGAGAATCTATTGTGCATTTAATGAATATATATACACTATAGCAGCAGCTGCGCCTGCGACATTCTTCAGCTATGACTAATGAATGCAAACTTCTATATAAAACTTTATTCTCACTATTATTGACAATTTCATGGAATTTGTGACAAATAGAGTGAGAAAGAAATGTGTTCTTGAAACTGCTAATGTATTGGTATTAAAAAAAGATAAAGAATCAGATCATTATAATTGATGATTTCTAGTACATTCTGTTCAGATAACTAGTTTTTGCTACAAGATAGTTAACATTTCATGACATTCAATACTGGAACACTGCTACAAGTTACAGCGAAAGGAAAAGGAAGTATAATGATGTTATATTTTGGGATTTTTGCAATTTAGATTGTTGTGGACCTTTGAGCAACAGACAGTTGGTGGAGGGAAAGATGCTCTGCCCCCATCGATGCCATGTGAGAAAAGGCTCATGGCATTATCCCCCTCTCTTCCCCACCATTTAGAAAGTTGTCTCATCCCCTCAATCATTCAGTCACCCTCACGGCTCAATAACTGATTGGTGGGTTTCATTGTCCTCCAGCAAGACCAAACCCAATTAATGGTTTCTCATCATCCTGGAAAAAAGTGACAAGTGGGGTGCCACAGGGTACTGTCCTGGTCCCATTGTTGTTCCACATCTTTATAAATGACTTGGATGAAGTAATTGAGGGGATGCTCATCAAATTTGCAGATGATATGAAACTGGGAGAGGTAGCTAATGCCACAGAAGACAGAATCAAAATTGAAATGACCTTAGCATTTGGAGAACTGGGCGCAAACTAACAAGAATTTCAATAGGGACAAATGTAAGTTTCTGCACTTAGGCATGAAGAATCAGATGCACAAATATAGGATGGGGGACATCTGGCTTACTAGCAGAACATTTGAAAAGGATCTAGGGGTCTTGGTGGACCATAAGCAAAAAAAAAGCTAACACTATTCTAGGCTGCATCAACAGAAGTAAAGTGTCCAGATAAAGGGAAATAATAGTCCCACTCTGTTCTGCCTTGGTCAGACCACACCTGGAATACTGTGTCCAGTTCTGGGCACCACCATTTAAGAAGGATGTTGACAAGCTGGAGCGTGTACAGAGGAGGGCAACTGAGATGATAAAGGGTCTAGAAGCCAAGCCTTATGAGAACGATTGAAGGAGTTAGGTATGTTTAGCCTGGAAAAGAGGAGACTGAGAGGAAATATGATAGGCATCTTTAAATATCTAAAGGGCTGTCACAGAGAAGATGGAGCAAGCTTGTTTTCTCCTGCTCTGGAAGGTAGGACTCAAACCAATGGCTTCAAGTTACAATAAAGGAGATTCTGACTAAACAAATGGAAAAACTTTCTGACAGTAAGAGCTACTTGATAGTGGAAGAGTCTCCCTCAGGAGGTGGTGGACTCTCCTTCCTTGGAGGTCTTTAAGCAAAGGTTGGATGGCCATCTAGCATGGATGCTTTAGCTGAGATGCCTGCATTGCAGGTGGTTGGACCTGATGATCCTTGGGGTCCTTCAGATTCTATTATTCTAAGACCAGCAGCAAAATTCGCCCATGGGCCAGTCGTGCAGTCACCCAACACCAGTGATGCCAGCCAGAGCATTGTCCATCCCAGTCAGGGAAATACTCTCCCTCCTGCTGCTGCCTAATGCTTTGCTCTGTGCTCCAGCTCCAATACTAGTAATAGTATTCAGGAGCTGGAGTCAGGCATAAGTCAGCAATAGAGCACCTGATGTCAGGTGCTTTTTCAAAGAAAAAAATAGCTCAGTCTTAGTGATCACAGCAACCCTTCCCAGTAGGTCTTGCCCCAATGAGGCTGTTGTGAGGACTGAAGGTCCCACTGCTTTCTTCCCCAGCAGCCTAAGGCTCCACCGTCTTTTCTTTCATTGCTCCTCCCTCGTCATTTCTCCACATGTTCTGGGGTTTCCCCAGCTGGTGCCTTCCCCCACTCCTCTGCATCCAGCCGGTCCATGACAAGTATACGCTGTGGCCCACCCAATAAAAGGCATGCAGGTTACTGAGCAGGGAAGGGCACTGGGAGCTTGCCAGATATGACCATCCCATACCCTACAGAAATAGCCGTTACTGCTGTCAGTCATATTCATATGTCTTGAGGTAGGAGACAGTTCTGCCACATCTGTGGTGGAAGGTATGGTTACATAATGGGAGGCACATGGCTGTGATGTGATGACTAGAAAGTTGTTGGGAATAAGGCTGAAAGGGCTCAGCTGATAGCTGGACATACACATATTGGCCATGGTGGGATCTAATATATCCAAGTCAACTGTTGCCCAACTGCTAGTGGGTGAATAATAGAATCATAGAATGCCTGGTCTACGTTGTGTAAGAAGTATGGGGAAATGGCTGACTTCTGCCATCATTATTTTTTTTCTAGCAACTGGGAGATAGAATGGCATGTTTAATGGAAACAGGACTGTTGCCAACAAGGGCAAGCTCACGCTCCATAATGCTTAATTCAGCTTTCCTCATGTTCTGATACTGTTGGATTCCCTCAATTTCAGTGCTTTATGTTGGCTGGCAGGAGTAGGAAAAGACACATTGCAGTGACGTTATATATTAGAGTTAAGTTGAATCGGGAGCGTTTGGCATGGGGCTGCCATTTTCAGCAGAGTTTTGTTCTTTGTAACTTTTAGTTCTGCTCTGAATGTTCTGCATTGTACAACAGGAAAACTATACAGTCTTTATTTTGAAACAAAATGAGAAGTGAATTGAATGGAACGATGTATGCCCAGGCATACATTATATGTGTAAATAAATGGAAAGGGACTAAGGCAACAATCCTAACCCCACTTACCTGGAAGTAAGCCCTAATGAATTCAATAGAACTTACTTCTGAGAAGGCATGTTTAAGATTGAGCTTTTATTTTTTTTAAAAAAATATTTATTAGGGTTTAAAATAGAAATAGATGTAATAAACAATATAACAAATGTCTTAACATAGTTTCACATTTTCTTTGGACTTCCTCACATCTCCCGCTCCCACTTTCATCGTTGTAACTTTTTGCCAGCAATTTATTATCTTGTTTGCATTCTTATGTCCCATCTGTGTATTTATACTCTTGTAATTCTCAAAGAAGTTTATATTTTCTCAATCTCACTTATTATCTTAAATCATCTAATTTAGTGGTACTCAATTATTTATGATCTAGCATCCTGTTTAACATTCACTCAAATTACAATGTTTTTGTAAGTAAATCTTGAATTTCTTCCAGTCCTCCTCCATCTTCTCCTCTCCCAGGTCACGGATTCTGCCGGTCATCTCGGCCAATTCCATATAGTCTATCAGTTGCATCTGCCATTCTTCCAGTGTGGGTAGATCTTGAGCTTTCCAGTGCTTTGCAAGAAGTATCCTTGCTGCTGTTGTTGCATACATAAAAAATGTCAAGTCCTTCTTTACCACCCCTTGGCCGGCAATACCCAAAAGAAAAGCCTCTGGTTTCTTTGTGAAGGTATACTTAAATACCTTTTTCAGTTCATTATAAATCATTTCCCAGAACGCCTTCACTTTAGGGCAGGTCCACCAGAGGTGGAAGAATGTTCCTTCAGTCTCTTTACATTTCCAACACTTATTATCAGACAGGTGGTATATTTTTGCAAGTTTGACTGGGGTCATATACCATCTATATATCATTTTCATTACATTTTCTTTCAAAGCATTGCATGCAGTAAAGTTCAACCCAGTGCTCCACAACCTTTCCCAGTCCTCAAACATGATATTATACCCAATGTCCTGCGCCCACCTTATCATAGCCGATTTAACCATTTCATCTTGTGTATTCCATTTTAACAGCAAGTTATACATCCTTGAAAGTACCTTAAGATTGAGCTTTTAAGATATGGACACATCTGCAGTGTTTACTCTGACGCTACTAAATGTTCAGATATAAAGCGCATTGGAAGTGTGATACAGGGAAAAGTCTATTTAGGATGGTTTAGGTAGCTTAAACATGCAATCTGATTTAAGACTGGCTTAGTTCAGTCTGTAGTGATCATTGCATCAATCAGTACAGTACAATATAAGCCAACTTGTTTCATATGTTTACAAACAGACTTTCAAGCTGCTACCAAATAAAGATTAGTGCTGATGCAGAAATCAATCCTAGTAATTACTTAATAAGTGCTGCATGTCAAAAATTCTTACACGTAAAAGAATTACACATTGTCTAAACATTCCTCCCTAATTATTTTGTGACTTTCCCTATGTGAGTAATTACACTGTGAAAAACAGACCATCTATTTAACAAGGTACAGTGTAATTGAGCTCTCTCTCACTTAGAGGGTGAACTCTGCTAGCTAATGTTGCATTTACTGTGCATGCTTCCATGGGAGTTTGAGAAATTTCAATAAATGTTTGAAAAGTAAATTAGGTTCTCAAATAAATATCCCTGTAAACGTCAGTGGGTTAATTTAAAATATTGATTACAAGTAAGAAAATAGTTTGAGAAAAGCCAAGCTTATTCTGTTCTAGATGATGATTTTTCTTCATCTACTCTTTTATATTAAAAATAAAATGCTGATTAGCATAATCTTCATGTAAATAATTTATTTGTCGTTTGATGTACTCAAGGATCATTTGCTCAAGTTGTATACCTTAAGACATTGAAAAATAGCAAAAGACGAGATTAAAAATGCCATGCCACGCTATTTAAAATATTTTATATATTGTTTGAAATACTTCATTCTGATTAAATGATCTCCTGATGAGATTGTTTATTGATTTTTATACAAGAACCTTTCTTGTTTTTAACTATTTTGAGTTGCCGTTACTCTAACCAAATGTGCTAGGAAATGATGCTAGTTGTTTTTGAAAGAATTGTCTCAGCTATCTCACAGCTGGTGGTATGATTCCAAGGTTATGTTATGCAATTGGATGGTGTGCTATTGATTGGCTATAAATTTAATCTTACTCCTTGATACCCTTTAAAGCTTCCCATGATCACTGAAAGCTTGAAATTATATTAAACTATGCTCTGCAGCAGGCACTGTTAATCTTTTAATGTCTTGGTAAATTATACCAAATTCATTTTGTATTATTAAATTAAATTAATAATTACTTTTATTGATTTGTTTAAACTTTAGCCTATCTATTTGCTAAATAAACATTGTCATAGTTGTGTCTTGATTTTGTACATCCTTAAGAGAGAAAAAAATCATGTTGTTAAGTAAATATTTAAATACAGTAAAGTACAGATTTATGTATGTATGCTGTGTGTGTGTTTCTTAATAAAATTATGGAGCAGTGAAATATGGGCTGAGGAGAATTTGAAAATACAGCCATTTAAACAATTTGTTTTTAACAATCATATAGAAATGTTAATACAAATACCTAGAGTAGTTGTTACTGGCTGTACTTTCCATATGGGTTAGCGGACAAGATTTTGCTTATCAGGAAGTCTAGCACCAATATTTTGTTTTGCATTTTATGACAACACACTTTAAAGCACAAAATGAAATTATTGCAGATCCCTTCTACATGAAATTAGCCTAGTGTATAAAAATATCTAGACTGTCAGATCACATGTTCCTTCTTCTCCCACTGTCCCCACTTTATCATCAGCATTAACCCAAAATGTGAGCTCCTTTGTTGGTTTTCATCTGATCATGGGAAGACTAAATGAGTTTTGGACGATCCCTGGTTCCAATGCGCCCTGCAGGCCAGATTTCCTTCCACTTCCTGACCTTCACATGCTTAGCACAAAGGTCTGGAGGGGACTTTAAACAGCTTAATTTGTGCAGAAACCTTCTGTTCAGCTGTTTTGTCTATAGCACCCTTTGTTGTAGAACTTTTGTGTATAGTAAAGCTGCTGCCTGTCAATTTTGGTTGAAGAACCTATGTTTTCCTACTTTACGGGTTTCTGATGTCCCAACTATTCATTTTCTCTGCAGTTTTTTTAAGTCTATTTTTTTCCTCTTTTCTCTGTCCTTGCCCCCCACAAGCAATTTTAAACCTTTTATGAAAAAGCACATTATTCATCCTCCCTGGTGCTTTAGCTACCCACTCCTGTACAGCACCAGTCCGTGTACCTTAATAATGCACATATATTTTCCATTTTTGCAGCGCACTAACTTCATGGTTTAATTGACCTTTCCAGTATGACCTCAAAATCTCTGCTCAAATAGTCACAGTCAGTTCAAGACCCATATGTGTAGGCAATAGTTTTATCAGTGTGTATTACTTAACACTTAAAACAATGAAAGGACTACAGGCACACTTCAGTGGACTACACTAGCAAGCTTCAGCTGGACTGACAAAACATCTACAAAGAGAAGAGACATGCACTAGAAACAAAAGAGCAACTGATTCATTTATTGTTGTTTTCTCTCTTTTTTATATGTACCGTTTTGAAAGAATGTGAGACAGTATTGGTATCCAGCAATACTACAAGTGATTTAAAAGAATACCCCTTTGCCGCAGGGTGTGGGCCCACCACCACCTGAACTAAGGATCCAACCCAATGCTGCCTGCTGCATGTTACTAATTGACTCCTGCAGCCTTGTGAGTGTTTTCCAGCACTCAGTGCAATGCAAGAAACAGAAAACACCCCCTCCCATCATGCTGAAGCTGAGGGAGAGTCGCTGCCCCTGCCACGGCCATGCTAAGTCGCATCCACTGCTGCAATCCCACAGGGAATGGGTATTATTTAGTATGGCACTTTGGACTAGTCCATCTTCAGTTCCAGCTGTATCATTTATGAGAGTCCGCCCTCAACTTGTTTCCTGTGAAAATTGCAAAACTGGTTTTTATTTTTGTCCTGTATCAAATTGAAGAGAGAGAAAAATGCCTCTTCAATATGCAGATTTCTGATAAAATTCTTCGACAAGTGTACATAATCTATCCAGATATTTTGTCTGGCCTCTGAGTCAGCATTTTGATACTTCAGTTGAACCCATATAAATAAGAGACTAATCAGACTGGGTTTTGGGTAAAAACAGGCCACAACTTTATTGAATACAGATGAAGGAGGTTTGGCTTGGGCATGGGGCAGTCTAAATACTTCCAGCCCGCCGGCCGGAAGTAACGTGTGGTCAATCCAGGTGGGGGTTCCTAAAACTTACACCAAATAGAGTGACGCCCACAGGGACTGCCATCTGGGGGAGTGCCTTCGGCCCTGGGCACACGGACATGGCCACGCCCCCCGGATCCCTTTAATGGGATACCCCAGCGTTTGGAGGGGCAGGTGGGGAAGAACAGCGACCACCATAGCCACAGCAAAGTCATTGCCTATCAGCATAAACCATGGGTGGGTGGGATGGGGGGAAACCTAGCGCAGGAACAAACAGGCTGTGCCCTAGGTGAGGGGACGAATCTGAGGGAAGCCCACCATTGGCTCCGCCTCCTGGCACAGCCCACATCCCAGCCTGCATCCCCATTTGCCAATGAAGTGTGCAGGCTAAGATCCAGCTCCTGATAAGCGGCGGGGGCATATGCCCCCTCCGCCTGTCAGGAAGGGCCCTGCCATTTGAATTCCACCAGAGGGGCCCCAGTGAAGCCTCTTCCATCCAGCGATGCTGCCACACCAAGAGAGGTGAGCAGACTTAGACACTCATACCTAATCTAAACTCGGGAAGTACAGTATTCAAAACACACGGCAGCTAGCATCTTTTGCTTTATTTGATCTCGTCCTATGTTTACAGCATCTTTTAATGCCATTATGTAAAAAAAAAAGATGAAATGTTCTCACAACATATTTTAAAAGATACTTTCATTATCCCAATACCTCTGACATATGTATGCTCCATTAATAGCTTTCACAGGTGGTGCTATGTGCACTTTTAAGTCACCACTTGTTGGTGTTATTAAAGCACTACAGAAAGCAGAAGAGGGGATTTTGAAAATCAAATGTAGGTTTTGCTCAAACGTTGCTTTTCACCCAATTTAGAGATGCAGAAAATTCAAAGCTTGTTTTATCTACCTTTCTGAAAGCACCCTGCACCATTTATCAATAGCACTGTGCTAAGCAATTTAAAGGTAGAAAAAAAGAGTAGAGGTATTAGTAATAGCTGACAGGATAGGTGCAGCTGCAGAATGGGGAAAGCTTTACATATGTTGCATGGCAGCTAATTTTAAAGTGGAGTTTCAATGATGAGAGAATACATTTTTGTACAGAAACCAAATTTATTGAAATGTTTTAAGGAATATGCACTATCTAGAGAATGATATATATATAACACAATTAACACTGATGCTTCACTTGAGTAGGTTATAGATTGTAATGTTCTGTGGTTAGAATAGAAGGATGAGGCATAATAATCATATTTTCATATGCTCAAAGTATGTTGTTTCAGGAGATATCTCGTCATATATTGAAAGCAGGAAGTCCCATTTTTTTCCAAAATTTGGCTGACTTTGTGTCTTTGCATGTGCACGTTATGTAACTAATTTAAATAGACAGAGTTTGAATTATTTTTCGCAGAAATGAATACGCTTTGAAAGAATACTTCACAGAGCATTCCTAGTGTGTAAATGAATGCCGTACTACCTAATGTAGCATAAAATTGTACTTATCAATCCCAATGATTGTTTTGCTACCTGTTTACATGAGAATTTATCTGCAAAGCTGTATACTCCATTTCATCTTAATTTTCACTTGCAAGCATACTGTTGTGTTTAGACAAAATGATAAGCACCAGAGTTAATCCTACTTAACAAGATACATATTTTGCAGAATAATTAGGTTAAGAGTGATCAGAATGAGAGTATGTCCTACAACACTTGCCTTAACAATATACCTTGGGGAAGTTGTGGGATTTTGACTTTGAAGGTATTTATGTAAGCTGCCCTTGTGTTGTTAGCTCTTCAGTGAATTCCCTAGGATCGTTAACATTCTCTGAATGATTCTCAAGTAATATTTCAGTTGAAACTAGTCTCAATATTTGACAGCTTATTTAAAGGATAACTGAAAGCAAATATTTGATGTCTTAATATATTTTTTTAATCTCTCAGGAAAATTAGGAGGATTTGCACAAGAAAACAATACAATAGATTCTGGAGAACTTGATATAGGCCGAAGAGCAACACAAGAGGTTCCTCCTGGGATCTTCTGGAGGTCACAGGTCTTCATTGATCAGCCACAGTTTCTAAAATTCAATATCTCCCTTCAGAAAGATGCATTGATTGGAGTATATGGCCGAAAAGGCTTACCACCCTCGCATACTCAAGTAAGAGCTGTTTTCAAATACTAAATCTTGCTTTCATTAAAAACAATAACTGCATATTTGAAAATACTTTATTACTTTGGATTTCAGTAATTCCTTCTGAATAGTTTCACTGCCTGTATTCCATATTGTGTGCTAAGCTGATAATGAGGACACTAGCTATTATTCTATAAGTAGCCTTTTAAAATGCAATTTGGACATTTTATCTCAACCACACATGGAAGTCTTTTCAAATCACTTTTATTGGGTGTCATAAGTACAGTAAAAAGAAATTTAATGCTTGGTTTCCCCCCCAAAATGGGTCACTTTGTAGACCCAGTTAGAAATCTGTAATTTAGCTGGGGTTGTACATAAAGAAATCACTTGTGCCACTGTATCCTTGCTAATAAATTAATGGTTAAATGCTGAAGCAAGGTTCCCATTGACCCAATTGTGATAGGTTCCCTGACAGAAGTGCCTGGGCTCCAAGCTCAGCAACTATGGAGGTGTCACTAAAGGGGGGGGGGCAAGGATAAGGTAAGCAGTTCATTGAGCCACCAGTTACTGATCATGAAACTACTCCTGGAAAGTACTTTGTATATGGGTTGATGACAGAGCCATGCTTTGAAGTGAGACTGCTGTAAGAGAAATGAAGAATACATGGGAGAAGGAAAATAGGACTTGAAAACTGTTTGGAGAGAGGGAGCGAAACAAGTGTTAGCACTAAAGGAGCACTAAAAGATATAGGCATGATAGTAAGAGTGTGGGCACTCAATACTTATGGGCCTCAGCCTGTCTTATAGGGTGATAAATGGGTTTTTATAACTGACATAGGGCCAGAATGACAGATTAGTTGCTTGAAGTGCCAGGGTTCATGAAAGAATCGAGATACAGGCACACATGTCTAACTTGTTTCTGACCCAGACCCAGCAGATGATCATATGCTTTGCTAACAGCATGAAATCAGTGTGAAATCAAGGCCCTCCAGATTTTCCTGAGCCCTTTCTTTCCTCTATAACCTTTCCCTTGAAGTAATGAGACAGGGTCTTTGTTAGCTCCCATGGTTCTTAGCCTAGCAGGATGCAACTGAGAGCGTGTGGAGCAGTGTCCAAAGATGTTGTGGAACATGGGATATATGACACACTCCCAGCAGAGTCTAGGGACAGTGGTACATAAGAGGATTGTTACACACTACTCTTGACAGGACTGGACATTGCTGTACATGGTGACAGTAAATGTACAGGACCTGAAGGACATTGCGTCCTATGGAGCTGACTACCCCAAAATTTTCTAAGCGTGAGGAAGTAAAATGCAGAATTGATATTTCAAGTTTGCTTCAGCTCAGGAAGGATCTGAGCCTAATCCAAAGGGAAGATAGAGTGATGAAATCTAGTGTTCAATCTTCTCTCTTCTTTGGGCCCTCCACTATTATAATATGTTAAATGGCCTTTTGGTCACACAAACACACCGACTTTTTTTGCCAGGACCTTTAAATCCCTTCTCTCTGGATAGGCTATGGGTGGATATTTGAAAGCAGAGTGTGGTGAAAGTCTTCCTCAGAGAAAGGTATGTTGAATTGTTCTGTTAAAGATCCAAACCATGATCCACAATTAGGAGTTGATACCGCAGAGAGGACTGCAGATCCACATTAGAGAATGTACTCCACATTGGATTATCTATCAGCCTCTAATATCACATAGTACTCCTGACTATTGGCTGCATCAGTGGTTAAATGTTTCAGCTTGCCAAAAGAGAATCCATCGTGCACCATAATACTTTCACACTCTTTTGTCCAGATTTTGTCTTGGTTTACAGCCATGAAAATCCATCTGCGAGGAAAAACCAGTGAGGCGTTTGGATGTCTTACACCATTATCACTTTTTACTAAATGCATGTCGTTAATCTATTTTATAATTTTTCCTAGCTGAATCAGCTTTTCTTTTTTTAAAAAAAATAAAAATTAATAATTATTTATTAGTTTGTATTCCAAGCATCCTTTTGTGGCAATTACTGCACCTTTTCAGACCGTATCATTAGAAATGATACTTTGCCACATTTCCCCAGTTTTGCAACTTTATTCCCAGATGTGGTAGAGCCTATTGTGCTCTCTGCTTGTGTTAGAACAGTCTGGGTTGCACAGCTCTGTTTTCTCAGGTATCATAAATAAATCAACCAGAAGTAATTGATAGTGGCTGTCCGTTCAAAAACAATCAATGGTAGTCTGCAAGTCTTTTGTGACACATTCTTAAAATGTCAGTTTCATTGCAACCAGCCAATCAATAAGTTTATTTAAAGAGACTTTAAGAAATAACAAATGACTTTGTTAGCTTAAACTAAAAATGAATAAGTGTGAGAGATCCATATACGTATACCCAACAAATATAAGGAGCTTAACCTAGGAGGTGAAAATCTTGGGGGAAAATATTTTAGATTCCTACAGATTTATTTATTTATTTTAATCTAGGGCTAGTTGCTTTCTTTTCACACTGTAACTTCCCCATGTAAAAGTTGGTTAACAACAATAATTAGGATTCAGGGCATGGATCCTTGAAAGAAATACTATGATTAAGGAGAAGGATTTTTAAGCCAACTGTCAGTATGGAAGAAAAGGAGCAGTTTGCACTTTATCACATGCTTAACATTTGGTAATTTTACACAAGTTGCTTCTGTGTTAAGGTTGTGTTTCTGTGGCCCTCGCTTGAAATACTGGCTACTTCTCATACTACCCAAGTTAACTACTGTTATATATTTGCTGAGGAACAGGTGAAAAGTAATGTGTAGCAGGTGCTTCTGATGCATTCAACGATTGAATGGGGCAGCCAACTTGTTGCCCTCCAGGTATTACTGGACTACAACTCGCCTTAACCGCAGCCACCATGGCCAAGGTTTAGGGATGTTGGAAGTTGTAGTCTTGGAACAGCAATGAACCAAAAACAAACCCCTGTGTTTCAATAAGAACCAATCACAACAATACAAACACAACACGTAGGCTAATAGTTAGTAGAAAATATATAATAGAATAACGATATCATTCAAATTATAGTCTTTCCATTGCAACTTTTGAAAGACCATTGAGAGACTTTACTTTTGAAACTTTTGAGATGTCTTCTGTTGAAACTTTTGAAAGACTATTGTGAGATTGTCCTTAGACATCTGTTTTGAACACATGGCTTGACGGTCCTCACTACCACTCTGTTATATTGTACATATGAACTTTGATTGGCTTACTCCTATAATTTGAATGATATCATTATTCTATTATATATTTTCTACTATTAGCCTACGTGTTGTGTTTGTATTGTTGTGATTGGAAGTTGTAGTCTGGCAATATCGGGAGGACATAATGATGACTTTCCCAATGATTAAACACAAACCGTGCAAAGCAGCCTTCTTGAAACACTAGGTTTCTTCCGAGTAAACAAGGATATCCAATTACCGTATTTTTCGCCCTATAGGACGCACCGGCCCATAGTACGCACCTAGTTTTTTGGGGGGGAAATAAAGGGAAAAAAATTTATTCCCCCCCCCAGCCGCGGATATCTGCCCAAAGCACGGGGCGCTCTGCTTCGGCGCGCCCCGCGCTCCGGGCAAGCAGGCTGCTATCCGCAGCCTAGGGAGCCCTGCGGGAACTCCTGCAGGCTCCCCAGGCTTGCTGATAGCTTCCTGAAGCCTGGAGAGCGAGAGGGGTCGGTGTGCACCGACCCCTCTCGCTCTCCACGCTTCAGCGAAAGCCTGCATTCGCCCCATAGGACACACACAGATTTCCCCTTCATTTTGGAGGGGAAAAAGTGCGTCCTATAGGGCGAAAAATACGGTAATTCAATTAAAGAGTCAAAGCATTTCATTTTAATGCTGTTCAGAGGTTGATTCTGAAATCAGTAGATGACAGTATGATTGTCACAGTTCAAGTAACAATAATTGGCTTTTTTAACTGGCTTGGATGAATTAGTGATTTTATACACTTACTTAAATAGAACGTAATTGAGTGGTGTCTAAAGTATGAAAGAAGAGCGCCAGTTTCATTCAGAAGCGTCTTGGTGGAGCTTGCCAAGAAGGGGAGCAGGAGGGGCAGCTCTGTTGGAACTGTGCAGGTGCACAACGGGACTGCCAGGTTAGCTTTCCCCGTGCACCTGCACAGCCTCAACCTCATCATCACTTTGCTTTTCCTCCTCCAGGGAAGCAGCAGTGATCGTAAGCATCGCTGCTGCTGGGATCGTAAGCATTGCCAGGATGCAAGCAATGCAACCCTTCCTACATGGTGAACTGCTTTAGTGGTTGTACATTCATAATAAACATTTAGTGTAGAAATAAAATTATGGGCAACACCACTTCAGAGTGGTCAGAACTGGGCAACGTATTTACTGGATGAGTACAAAATAATCAGTTTTAGCTGTGATTGCTTCAGTGGTGGGAATTTGAGGTACTTAGGATATAGTAATAAATCATAATAATTTTGCTGATTGATTGATGCTCACTTTTTGAGATTTCACAGTGCTTCTTGTATAGTAACTCCATGCAACAACCCTTTAGCATAGATCAGTATTATTATTATTCCCATTACTGATAGGATGCTGAGTCTGAGGATAGTAGCTGGGTTCAGGCTAAAAAGAGATTTCCCAGTTCACCCTATTAGCCTTTACCTTTCACCAGAACTTGACCTAGTTTTTCCTAATTTGGAGTGTAAAATAGTAAGTAATGCACACAGCAACTAAAGATTGTCTCTAATTTGGGCATATTTAATACTGTTCTGTCTAAGCCTCTGATAACCTATTTGTTGCTGTTAATAAAACATAGTGCTTTTGACAGCTATGTTATCTCTTAAAGCTGATACAGTGTTTTCCATTATCAGTGTCTCCATTTGTAGCTATTCTGTTATGTTCTTAAGAAGAAATAAATAAAATAATGAGTCACTGAGTTGTAGGGGGATCGACTGCCATTGATTGCTACCATCATCATGTGGTTACCTCTAGGTGACTATTCTTATACTGCTAGTTGTGTGCAAAAGTTAATCTTGTTGGCTTTCCTTCAGCAAAGTATATAAAATCATCTGTCTCGGTGACTGAGTATAGCCATGAAAATGTACTCCTGGTAGCATACAGGTCAGGATGTTGGCATGCAAGCAGCATATTACGGAAGCTGACACAGGAACTGTGTGTTCCACACTACACTACTTCAAAGATTAACTGTTGAAAATACTTCAGGCACTGAAGCTTTAATTTAGTAACTTTTAAAAGGCTATAATCAATGCAGCACTACGTAGATGGATAATATGTACATTTTGTGCAATTTCCCCTTGCAGTATGACTTTGTGGAACTTTTGGATGGTAGCCGGTTGATTGCAAAGGAACAGCGCAACCTTCTTGAGGCAGAGAGAGCAGGTAGACAGGCAAGGTCTGTCAGTCTTCATGAAGCAGGTTTCATCCAGTATTTGGATGCTGGGATCTGGCATCTGGCTTTTTATAATGATGGGAAAAATGCAGAACAAGTGTCTTTTAATACAATTGTCATAGGTAAGAATTGCATTCACTGTGTTCGTTTACAAAAGTTGCAAGCTGAACTATTCTCTAATATTTTCTTCTTTGTTGGACAATCTTGAGTATTTTGCAGAAAATCTGTTTTGGTGGAACACAGTTGTGTCAAAATCTGACTTACTTGAAGTGTACTAAAATATTTATGACATGTTGTTATGCTCTGGTATCAAAGTATAAAGATCTTGTAATAATTCTATTAAAATAGAATTTTGTTAGATGTTACTGCTTTAACATTCTACAAGTAATTCAAATGAATTAAGCTCTATTTACGTTCTCAAAGGCAGTAAACAAGCTAAGCACGCACACTCCTAAAAGTGTCTTAATTTGCTATCATTTACAAGTGATTTAAATAAGAGTTCTCTTCTGTTTTTGCTAACTGCTGTGATTGCAGGGTATCAGAATTTCTCTTCTTACGGTTCCTTTCAGAGTCTGTGGTGGAATGCCCCCGCAATTGCCATGGAAACGGAGAGTGTGTATCAGGATCGTGCCATTGTTTTGCTGGATTTCTGGGCCCTGATTGTTCAAGAGGTATATAAATTGAATTCCTTTCTTAAGTCAATACAAATACAGAACAGAAATACAAGTAGTTACTAGAGCAGCAAGAAAAAGGAACTGAAGTACAACTTGTTGTCTAGATGTTCCACTGCTTCTAAAGCTTGATTGAAAAGAATTGTGTTAAGTCTTCTGTCATGTTTTATTTCACAGCAGCCTGCCCAGTATTGTGCAGTGGCAATGGGCAGTACTCCAAAGGACGCTGTCTTTGCTACAGTGGCTGGAAAGGGACAGAGTGTGATGTGCCTACCACCCAGTGCATTGACCCTCAATGCGGAGGTCGTGGGATTTGCATCATGGGCTCTTGTGCCTGCAACTCTGGATACAAAGGAGAAAACTGTGAGGAAGGTAAATATATAAACATTTACTTAGGATTTGACTGTAATTCTTCAGAAGTGCTTTGCTACACTATTATGTTCTAGGCCCTAAATATAATACCAAATAAATGCAGATGCTAGCACATTTTAGATTTAATGAAAACATCTCTTTTATATGCATATCATTCACATTCAGAATCTTTCAAGCATATTAAACATAGGATTGAGAAAATCTTTCTTGGACTGTAGACTTTAGTTTCCTTAACTATTGAATGTGTAAATACATTTTAATCTCTTAGCTTGTGAGCTTGATCTTCTTTGTTACATCACTGAGCTAAGATGAGGTAGGAAAGAAAAAAGATAGTTTGACAAAAGACTCAGTATTTTCACATAGTAGAAGAAATTGCATGTACTGAAAATCTCCTACATAAACTACATTCCTGAAAGTGCTAATTCAAATCCTTCATGTTGAAAAACAATACAGAATTTTTCTGTTGTGGTGGTGTAAATAACTATGATAGCCTTTCCTCTGTGCTGATATTTTTTTCAGATGGAAAAAAACCCACACGTTTCCATTCTCAATCAGATTGATTTTATTGATCTGCACATACAAAGTAATACAATTAAGTCTCTGGAATTAAATTTTCAGACCATTGACCCTACAAGTGTAACGTTTTATTGAGTCAAATTGCTAAATTAAATCTCGTCAACTAAAGCACATTAAAGTGAATTAAGAAAGATAGAGGGTATGCAAGTCATTTATTTCCTAAACAGGCTGATGGTGGTACACAGCTGTCACAACACAGGAACAGCAGAGTCCACTAAGACAGTCTATTCATATGCATGGTCTTTGGGCAACAGAACTTCCCCTAACTTGGATTCATTTCAGTAGCTACCTTCAGATGATTTCAAACCTGTTTCCTTTGTTCTGAATATTGCAGTAAAGCCATCTTCACTCTGCCCTGGTATAACTCAGAAGATTAATTCATAAAGAGTATTCTTCCTTTCTAGCTAATGACCAAATCTGTATATAGTATGCACATGCACATCTCTGTGCTAGAACAGGGAAAGGCCTATTTTCAACAAGGTTTAAATTTTGGAGAGACATTTCTAAGTTTGTCTGGCAGGGCAAAAAGCCCAGAATTAAGTTTAAGATATTAACCGATGCAAAACAAAGAGGGGGCTTCGCCCTGCCAGACTTAAAGTTGTATTATGAAGCCGCAGCGTTTTGCTGGCTAAAAGACTGGCTACTTCTTGAAGACACTGATGTGTTAGATTTGGAAGGGTTTAACAATGCCTTTGGATGGCATGCATATTTATGGTATGACAAGGTTAAAGCAAATAAGGCCTTTAAGAACCATATTGTCAGAAAATCATTGTTTAATGTCTGGACAAAATATAAAGACTTGCTGGAAAATAAAACACCAAGGTGGCTTTCACCTTTGGAAGCCAAGGCCCGAAAAAGACCCAATATGGAGGCTAAATGGCCAAAATATTGGGAAATACTAGAAAAGGATGGAGACAATTGGAAATTGCAGAGTTTGGAGAAAATGAAAGACAAAGTGCGAGATTGGTTACATTACACTCAGATTAAAGAAGTTTTTAAAAATGATAAGAAACTAGGGTTCCAGGTGGAGAAGTCGAAATTGGAAACAGAATTGCTAGAACCAAAGATTAAGGTACTCTCAAGGATGTATAACTTGCTGTTGAAATGGAATACACAAGATGAAATGGTTAAATCGGCTATGATAAGGTGGGCACAGGACATTGGGCATAATATCATGTTTGAGGACTGGGAGAGGTTGTGGAGTAATGGATTGAAATTTACTGCATGTAACGCTCTGAAAGAAAATGTAATGAAAATGATTTATAGATGGTATATGACCCCAGTCAAACTTGCCAAAATTTACCACCTGTCTGATAATAAGTGTTGGAAATGTAGAGAGTGTGAGGGAACGTTCTTCCACCTCTGGTGGACTTGCCCTAAAGTGAAGGCGTTCTGGGAAATGATTTATAATGAATTGAAAAAGGTATTTAAATATACCTTCACTAAGAAACCAGAGGCTTTCCTTTTGGGTATTGTCGGCCAAGGGGTGGCAAAGAAGGACCAGACATTTTTTATGTATGCAACAACAGCAGCAAGGATACTTCTCGCCAAACATTGGAAAACTCAAGATTTACCCACACTGGAAGAATGGCAGATACAACTGATAGACTACATGGAACTGGCTGAAATGACCGGCAGAATCCGTGACCTGGGAGAAGAGAGGATTGAGGAGGACTGGAAGAAATTTAAGAACTATTTACAAAAGTATTGTAATTTGAGTGAATGCTAAATAAGATGCTAGATTAAAATAACTGAGCACCACTAAATTTAGAAGTTTTTAAGAAAATAAGTAAGACTGTGAAAATTTAGCTCCTTCCGAGAATTATAAGATTATGAAATATAGAAGGGATATAAGAATTTAAATAAGATGATAAATTGCTGACAAAATGTTACAACGATGAAAGTGGGAGCGGGAGATGTGAGGAAGTCCAAAGAAAATGTGAAAATATGTTAAGATAAATGTTATATTGTTTATTATGTTTATTTTTATTGTAAAACCCAATAAATTGCTTTAAAAAAAAATAAATAAATTTTGGAACAAACTAAGCAGCCATAGTAAGAGAAGACATGATAGAGGTGTATAAAATTTTGCATCTCCCTATCTCAGAACACTATACCTTGTAGATAACCAAAGTAGCTGAATGTTGAACTATTAAGAACAGAAACAGCACAAAGTTAAACTATGGAATTAGCTTTCACAAGAAGTGGTGGTCACCAACTTGGATGGCTTTAAAAGAGGATTAGAAAAATTCATGAGGATAAGGCTACTAGCCATAATGTTTATGTTCTTCCTCCACTATCAGAGACAAGTTGCCTCTAAATTCCCATTGCTGAAAATCACAAGTGGGGAGAGTGCAGTTGCAGTCGGCAGCTGCTTTCAGGCCTTCCATGTGCATCTGGCTTGTTGGCTAGTTAGGCATGGAACTTGCAGGTATTAGAAAATATGTAGGGACATATATTGGGAATGTAAAGGGGAATTCTAGCTTCTAAGGCTGCAATTCTAGCCATGTCTACTTAGAAATAAGTTCCATGAATTAAGTGGGTCAGTGGGGTTAGGATGGCAGCCTGTTGCATTTTGTTTTGTTTGCTTGCCTTTATGATTTGAAGCTTGCTTTTTTTAATGAGAGCTAAAATAATCATCATTTTGTGTTAGTAAGCCCTGTTCTGCAGCCCCTGCCACAATTACAGCCAGGTCTTTTTCTAGACCTTCTGATGATTAAAGCGTGTACCTCTATTGATTTTTGCTGCTGTGTTCTGTTAACTTGTAGTTAAAGTAAAAGGAGCATAGCGAGGAATTGAAGGTTTCTTCTGCTTTGTACTCTCTTCTTTTTCAGAGCCTAATAGGAGCATTATACAGATCACTGAATTGTTGTGCTTCTTTACTCATGTGTAAGAATGATTATACTGTAGCCTAATTCATGAGAAATAACGATAGAACTCATAGATGCAAAACTGTCTTCCCGTTTCAGCTGATTGTTTAGATCCAGCCTGTTCAAATCATGGTGTGTGCATCCATGGAGAGTGCCATTGTAATCCAGGATGGGGTGGTAACAACTGTGAAATTCTGAAGACTATGTGTCCAGATCAGTGCTCTGGCCATGGCACGTATCTTCAAGAAAGTGGCACATGCACTTGTGACCCTAATTGGACTGGTCCTGACTGCTCCAATGGTAAGGACTTTAAAAAAAAAGAAAAAGAAATCTGTTTGCTTTAACTGTTCATATTGGGCAATATTCTAGAACGATATTACATTTCGGTCCCAGTGTAGCTAAAGGCTATAAGCAATGCAAGCAAAAAACATGTAGGAATACTTAACTGAAATTGGCCATAGATTGATAGCAGATTGCCACCACCAAGACTTGATTCATTTCATTTCATTCATATATTTCCACACTGCTTTTTACCCACATGAGCCTCAAAGCAGCTGACAAACAATATGTAGCAATAACATTACAATTGCAACATAAATCATATAGAATAATTAACAAATCAACAGTAAAATAATTTCATTTATTAATACGGGAGTGAGCCAAGTTCACGTCATGTATGCCTCACCACATGTGCAAAAGTGCCTCACATTCTGCATAGACTTGAAGGTTTTCTATTAAACAAACCTCTGCAAATTTCTTCTTCACTTGAAAGATGGTAGTGCAGTCTTTTTGCTGAGGTACCAGCCTGCAGCACTATAATAACAAAATTAATATTGTACCTTGTGATGTCGCAGTAAGTCAGTGGTAGCACCTTATGATGCTTAATGTTTATTTTCTGGCTTAGCCAGTTTATATATATATCCAAGTGCCATTTATGCTCCCACCAGATGGTGGCTGCTGAGTTTACCAAACAATAATGCTGCCAGGGTCCTACAATGGCACTATTCTTTGGTAGGCCCTACAGCCTGGCTGCAGGAGTGTTGGTGGCATGGCTGCCAGAGAGTGACAGAAGCTGAGGGTAGCAGTGCAGTGGCAAACAGGCCAAGGGTCAACACCCCTGAGAATAACTAGGCTGACATTAGTCACCACAACATTCCTTTCTTTTCTTTTAAATCATCTTTTTATAACCAGGTGCGGTGAAGCTACAGCTTCACTGACCATCATTGTTTCCCCCCAAATGACTCTGGGCCCCTGCAGGTTTAGGAGGCATTGGAAGGGGGTTGAACATGGTGGGTATGGTTGGAGCATCACTGTGCCACTCACTGGCTGCCCAACCTCCACATGTTAAGTAATAATAATGGAAGGAAACATGACCTTTTCCATTCTTATCACTGCCTGGTAAGGGAGGGGGTGGAGGTGGGAGGAAGAGAAAAGAATGAACGGCTAGGATTGCAGTAGGATGGTGTGGAAAGAGCAGCAGACTGGCAAGTCAGGGTGATGCAGTGTCCGTGGAATGGTGGCGCTCATGGAGGAGCAGCCAGGGCAATATTCCATGGCTGCTGGTGGTGGTGAGTGGGTGGCTAGAGAGCTGATTGTGCTCCAGAACCATTGAAACGTAGATTAATTACTTTGCTCCTTATTCTCCAAATGTTTCAAATAACCTGTAGATAATCAGTATAAAAGGGACGTGGGTGGCGCTGTGGGTTAAACCACAGAGCCTAGGACTTGCCGATCAGAAGGTTGGCGGTTCGAATCCCCACAACGGGGTGAGCTCCCATTCCTTGGTCCCTGCTCCTGCCAACCTAGCAGTTCAAAAGCACGTCAAAGTTCATGTAGATTAAAAGGTACCGCTCCGGTGGGAAGGTAAACAGCGTTTCCGTGCGCAGTTCTGGTTCGCCAGTAGCAGCTTAGTCATGCTGGCCACATGACCCGGAAGCTGTACACTGGCTCCCTTGGCCAATAAAGCGAGATGAGCACCGCAACCCCAGAGTCACCCATGACTGGGCCTAACGGTTAGGGGTCCCTTTACCTTTAATCAGTATATACATGTTCCTAATTAAAAAATTGTTTTGTTAAGATTCTAAGAGGAAAAGGAAAAGTTGTTTTGCTCCACCCAAAGGTTTAGCGGGGGGGGGGCGTTTAAAATCAACTTTGTTTTCCTCTGTCTTCATCAGCAGTTTGTCCATTAATTAGCCCTCCAATTCCTCTTCAGTTAAATTAACTCTAATTAATAAGTTCATTACAAAGACTGACGCACCTTGCTTAAAGCAAGTGTGCTAGAAGCTGATAAACACCTCCACTCTAATGAAAAATTGATTAGATGGAAGACAAAAGGTGGGGCCTCTGAAATAAACCTTTTCCTCCTAGAGCAGGGATGTTTTGAAGTTAATCCATCCAAGATCTCATAATAAATAAATACATCATTTAGTTCAAAGTAGATATAAAAAGATTATATGAGAAACTCTCTTGGCTCCCACACCTTCTAGCGCATAAAATGTGTCACAAGTCTTGATAGTATGTTTAATGTTCTACAGCTCTTTGAGATACAGCAATGACTTCTCAGGGGAAGGATCCTTTTCAGCTTCTTTATTATTACATTCCTATTTCAATATCTATCACAAATAATTTCTGATCTTTGTTTCCAGAATTGCTTTTTCTGCTGTTTCTTTCTTTCAGGAGACAGAAGTCATATAATATGCTTATGAAACATCTTATGGCTGTGCCAGCTTTGTTCTAAGAGTCTTAAACTATATCCCTTAAGCTATGTTTTTCCTCCTCATATTAGCGCCACAGAAAACTATTCCCTCAAAAAAAGAAGGAGAGATAAATGCAACCTGTAATAGACTGGAGTATTATTTCACACCTTGTATTCAGCTTGAGAATAAAGTGTTTTATGTAGCTTAGAAAACACTTTATTATTTTAGCAATCACAGTGCATTTTCACAAGATGACAAATAAGGAACTGAATACTGTAGATGAAAAGTGACCAGCCTACCTCCCACATGCGGCCTTTCCCCTAATTTCATGCGGCCCTTGGCCTAATGTCATGCAGGTAACAAGGATGGAGATAATGGGAAGAATGAGGATGGCAGAGTGGGAGAACATGACAAACAGAGTGAAAGAAAAAACAGGTGGCTTCATCCACTTTTGGCCCAACCCTACCCACCGCTTGCATATGGTCTCCAACAGATTACTGCTGAGGATATGCGGCCCTCCACAGAAAAAAAGTTTCCCACCCCTGCTGTAAATAATGGGTTAAATGGTCAGTTGATCCTGTTTGGGGGTTTTTGCCTACCACATAGCAATTGTCACAACCAATCTGGCAGTTAGGGCATTGGGTTGGATCCTTAGTCTAAGCAGGAAGGAGATTGGAAGTCCCACCCCCCCACTCCAGTGGATCAGGGTACTCTGTTAGAGGGGTCCTAGGGGCAGTGCTTGTGTCCAGATGTCCAGATGTAGGTCATAGGGTGATCCTTAACCCAGAGGTGACCCTGCCAATCAGTCATCCAGCAGTCAGGTTGGATGGTTCTGGATTCACTCCCAATGCCTATGCCAAAACTACCCAGTCAGAACACACGATATTTTGGGCTCAAGGATAGACACACACATACAAAATGCATCCATCTTGTGTTAATGTTCCACACAATAACTATACTTACTTGTGGACTTGGGAGTGTAGTTACATTAAGTTGCCACAATAGGGCAGAGAGTAGGAAAGAGATTTATCTCAGTGCCCTTTCTTTCAACAATCATGAGGATTTCAAGAATGGAAACACTTAATTTCATGGTTACATTAAATAATACATTAGACTGACAATTTCAGGAACAGAAGTGCTGGAGATCATAGAACGGAAATAGACAAAAGGAATAGCTGTTTTTACTCCCTTGATGGAAGACTTCAGGCTTAACACTTGTAGAATCAAAACATTAACATGATATTGTTGTATCTTTATTTTTCTGTGGGTTAAAGCAAGATTTTCTGCTGTAGCTACTATTAGTTTTCAGTGCATATGATCTCAATGCTCAGTAAGAATATTACATAAATCCTCATATGTGTAAGAACAGGTGAGTCTTAAGATATATGTGATTAGGAAATCTAATTTTAAAATACTCAAAGCTAACTGAAGAAAAGCTGTGGTAGATAGACATCACTAAATCTCCTGGGCAACTAATAGAGCATTAGCTAAGATGTAGATTCCCCAACCTCTTGAGAGCTTCCTGAAAATGCTTTTATAGTAACTTTTTAAATTACATTTTCAAAGGGTTTGCCTTTCTCTGTGATCAGGTTGGATCAGGAATTTGGCTAATTATTGTGTTCTTTCTCACCCCCACCCCAACCCCATCATCCTATCTCCTGCTGTTTATTTCTGATGCAGAAATCTGTTCTGTTGACTGTGGCACACATGGCGTCTGCATGGGTGGAACTTGTCGTTGTGAAGAAGGCTGGACTGGCCCATCCTGCAGTCAGAGAGCATGTCACCCTCGGTGTGCTGAACATGGAACATGTAAAGATGGGAAGTGTGAATGCAGCCAAGGCTGGAATGGCGAGCACTGCACGATTGGTAGGCTAACTGTGCTTTAATATTATTCTTCAATACTGAACTTAAAAAGCCAGAGGTCCTGACCTTGTCTGAATCAGAAATTTAGCACTTTGAAGCCTGTTCCTTCAAATGGAAGATTTTCACTTATCAGTTTGTGTAAAGAAATTGTTACTTTAAAAAAAGAAGAAGAAATGATTATATGATGGATCATCAATCCTTTATAGCTATCTCACCCCAGATGGAAGGGGCAAGAATCTCTATTCAATTTTTTCTTGGTTTTCTCTACACATAAGTTCACTGACTCCAATGATAACTATCTTAGTATTCTTCCTAATTATTGGATAAATCAGTTCATTTCTACCAGCTTTTCTGATTTTAGCTTGTAGTCGTGCATCTCATTTCACCTTTATTAACAAAGGAAACTAAAGAAACATTGTACATGAACATAAAAGCTGGTTTGTTTGCCAGGAAATCTAGCACCCTGAAATAATTTTTGTTGAGTTTTGTTAGCAGGCATAATGAATTATTTAACATTTCCACAAAGCTTCTGTTTCGACAAATTGAGCAACTTGCTGACTTTCAGCACTTCCATTCATAGGTTTGTTTGCTTTTTTGCAAGCAAGAGCAGAGGCCCTGTGTTTTTGTAGTACACGACTCATTTTTCCTTTACATCCTGCATATTATATGGATATAAAAGAAAGATGCCTTTTTTCTTTCTTAAAATTTTCTTCCTTAGAATTCTGTTATGTTTCTTTTCAGAAACCAGTCTTAGACCAAATAACCTTTGCTATCTAACTAAGTTGGATCCATGATAAGTCATTAAAGATCACAAAGAGGACAAATGAAGGAAGACTTTTCATAGTGATCCTTCACATTTGTTTCCATATTTCCTGCTCCTTTTAAAGTCTATGGTAAAATGGATGTGGGAGACAAAGCCTATCGCTAAGCTTTAGCTTGTCAGCTTGTAATTATTCAGCAAATCACTCTTCTGTTGGCCTCACCGACCTACATGGATTACAATTATATATGGATGAACTGTTCTTGCACATTTTTTTCCAATGTATTAGACACAACAGGGTTTTTTTTCCATCAGCATTGGGAAGGCAGGGGGTTCGACTAGATTTCAAAACTATGTGTTGCCCGTGTATTTATTGCATTACTGCTTTTGCAATAATACACTCGTTGTTTTGGATATTTGTTAAGCTTTTAAACATTCAAGTGGTTTGGGTAGGGCTTCCATTTTCCTGCAATGACTGACTAATTCAGCAACAGTTCTAATCCCATATATATCCAGTTTCCCCTTATACATAGTCATGGTTCCCAATAACTTTCAATCTCACCAATCTCTTTAAACCCTAATGGATGGGGACAGAATTGCAGCTTGCAGCTATGAGAATACCTATGCCAAAATGGATTAATTTTATTATAAGTATACTTTGAAATTCCATTTACCAATTTTAAACTTACAGAATACCAAACTTATTGCTTTAATATTGGTGCTAGAGTGTATTTATTGATGGCAACAACACATAAAAGCTGTCTTGTATAATATATGCATGCATGTATGTATGTTACAAGAGTAAACTATAATTTCTTAAACATGCAGGTCCTGCTATCCACTCGCTATGCAAAAATTAACTTATCTGAATATAAAGAATTATGCCCAAACCTTGCCGTACACTCTGCAGGTTCAGATATCTGAACATCGGGTGTCTGCCTACTTTCTTGTTTGTTTGTGCTTTGATGTTTGGCTGCAGACATTTTTGGACAGAAACTGTGCAGAGAGGGAGGGAACAAGATCAGACAAATTAGAGAGCAGGAGAGATCAGACAGATCAGTTTTTGTTCTTTGTGAGAGACATGCTGATTGGCTGCAGCCATTTTGGGAAGAAACCATGGAGACAGATCTGACAAATCCCCAATTACAAATGTTCCCCTAGGAATCAATGGAAATTGTGGACTCGTTATGCAAATGCTCGCCTAATGAACAATTTCCATAGAGCATATACTGTGTTTGGTAAACGGGAGCTGTGTGTATAAATAAATACAATGATAAAAAGCTTGAAAGGAGAAATGGGTAGAACCAATGAGTTGGATCTCAAGATTCCATTCTTCCAATGAAAACAGCTTTCCCCCAACAGAATTAGTATTTTGGATCCAACCTTCTGTTAGTACAGATAAAATAATGTTAGAGAAAAATAAAACCTGCATAATGACAATAATGCAAAGTGTATTGCACCCAGCCTTTGTGGTACTCCCAGTAAGTCTGTGATCACTATCCAATAGCAGTAGAAAAAGGAGTCTGCAATAATTGTCAAGAGGAATAACTTACACCACCTATATTTCTGAGGGTCTTTGTAATCTTATTAAAGGGTTCAAAAGAAAAAAGACTGGAAATAACACAATGCACCATAATAATTGCACCATGTGAGTTTGTACAGCAATACTAGTCGTACAGTCATGATGCTTAATAAAACAAGATACAAGGTGCAAGACTGAAATTCTGTCCAGATTTCAATGTTTTAGTCTTGTATGTAGTGTTTAACAGCTAATTCCCCAGCTGTTAGTGTTTCATTTTCAAATTTTCACTGATTGGCTTCCTAATCTCACATCAGCCTTGGTGTTTAATAGAGGTGCGCTGACCAGCTTGCCTACATTTTTCTTTCTGAACAAAGCATGTCTTTGTGATCATTAATGATCTTGCTTTCCAATGTAGTGAAGAAATAAAAACAAATAGCAGGTATTTCGTAGCTTAAAGGAATTAGGATTTCCCCTAGGCCAGATTTCCATTTGAATTGCCTGCATCTACATGGAAATCAATGTAACTCAATAAACAGCTTGGTGTTTAAAGCACTATTAGCAGAGAACACCTCAAAGGACTACCTTTCCTTAAACTGGAGAGATGGGATTTTTGGGGGGCTTCTAGATATGTGCCCTGTTGAATACAAATAGAAAGAGTAATTGAAAATTAGGTGGGAAAGAAATGAAACATTTTAAAAAACTAATAGAAGTTCTCAGTGGAAACTTGCATCAGGTGCTTCCTTAAACCTATGTTTATTGATGGCTTGCACATCGTAGAACTTTACTTCTCACTAATATGATCAGCATACACTTCCTCGCTCTCCAAAGTTGAGAACTTGTCCATTGTTCAGAGTTATATGCCAGGAGAACTGCAAGCTTTTCACATGTTACCAAGTTGATAGCTGTGTGCACAAATAGCTGTGTGAACCCTTGTGAGCATACATTCAGTAAAATTGAGCAGAACCTCTCCTTGTTTTCAAGTCCAAAGCTTATCTACACACATCAATTCAGACTGGCCTGGAGCTCATCTGTCTTATCAGCCTTCTCCTACTGAGTGGAGACGTGGGAGGCATTGGAAACCAGTGCTCTGTAACTGTTGAGATGTTAACCTAGTTTTAATACAGCAGCAACAAATAATAATGAGGTTGGTGTAACAAATAATAATGAGGTTGGTGCTCATTGGGACAGGTAGGGCAGAAGGTGGGAAGCCCAGGCAGTAAGTGGTGCCAGAGACAATGATGGGCAGAGCCAACTTATTATTGGTTTGTTCTTCTCATCCTCCTTGCTGAGTTCTACAGGTGTAACACTGAGACTAAGGATGACACGCATTACACACCCAGCCCAGCAAGCAGCAAACTTTGAAATGGGCCCAAGGCTGGGCAGCAGTTGTCTCCCAGTGGCTCGATCTTTTGACCTTTCATCTTTGTCAACCTAGAACTAGGATAGCAAAGAAAAATGGGTAAGAGCTGGCTGTACTTGGGATATGACAGTGGACTGACCACTCTGCTCCTTACTGGTCCCACTTAAGATTGCCTTCATGGAAAGATAACTCTCTATAACGCTGGTCCATTTGGAACTGAGAATCAGGCACTAAAATAGACACAATGAATTTACAGCTTTCAAGATGTTGATGCAGCCACAATTTTTAATATCCTTGGCTATCGGAAGCTGGAGCTGGAGTTCCAATAGCTTCTGGAAAGCTACAAGTTCTCCATCACTGCGCCAAAACCTGCTCAACAAAACTTACTGATAAAGTACATTGTACAATTCAAAGAATGCTGTAATGTTTTGAATGGAGGGACCCATTCTGTATTGCTGTTTCAGTTAATGTATGTAGATTGAGTTGTTCTGTTGAACATAATGCAGATACTGGATTCGGTCACTAGCATTTTGTGGTATTTATATGCTTTTGTATCCCATTTACAGGGCTAGTGCAATACTTTCTGCCACCTGAGGCATACTGGCAGCTGCCACTGCCCCAGCATGTTGACCTGTTGCTGTTGCTTTTGCCACTACATCATCAATAGCAACACAAGTGTGCCAAGGCTGACCAGAGTCATCTCATCTGACAAAGTCTTGTGCTGCTTTGTTGCCATAGCAATAAATACATTTTTAACTTTAGGCTGCATTCGCCATGGCAATGCAGGGATCATGCAGGCACTCTCAGAGACCACTTTATCCACAATGACTCACTCTGAGGAGGAACTGTTCTTCAAAGTGAGGCATAGGTTATCTAGAGCAGTGTTTCCCAACCTTGGGTCTCCAGCTGTTTTTGAACTACAACTCCCATCATCCCTACCTAGCAAGACCAGTGGCCAGGATGATGGGAATTGTAGTCCAAAAACAGGTAGAGAATCAAGATTGGGAAACACTGATCTAGAGAGCCCTGTAAGAATTGCTGCTGAGAGCTTTGCTGCAGCTTCACACTCCGTAGCAGACAGTGGAGGGAGGGGGGAGCTGGTGGCAGCACTGACCCACAGTCAGTGGCGAAATGGCACTGAGAGTGTGTCTGGGCTGGGACACACACACACACACACACACACAGAGAGAGAGAGAGAGAGAGAGAGAGATTGACAGGCCCTCTCCATCTGCCTGAGACAAAGGTCTCACTGTGGCTAATGGGTGGACCAGCCCTGACTATTTCAGAATAAAGTAAATTAAGTTCTCTTTCTAAAATAATTATAGGATGCAATTGGACATGTGTTGAAGTATCAATGAGATCAGCTTATAACTAAATGCAGAGTTGTGTGCTTAACTTTAGGTCCATGTAAGTTGCATTGATTCATACCCAACTAAGCAAGAGTGTAAAGTTGGAAGGGAGATTGTTAGCGATAGGCTATTGTTTTTGCAATTTAGCTGACACTTATCTTGGGTAAATTAAATAACTGTGATAGGAACACTATAAAAGTGAATGCTTCACCAGCTGCTTTGCCATTAAACGCATTTAGTCGAATGGAATTAGCAAATAATTACGTTGGTAGGAATCTACTATATTCAAGTGTTGTATTAGTGGCTCCAATTAAAAAGCTTCATAATTTTTTCTTTCTATACACATTATTATTGTTAGGTAATTTACATTGCAAATTAGAAAACCTGCATTAAAATTCAGCTGCATTCTGATTTGTCAACAGCCCTTTTGAAATAAATCTGTAACGTTAAATATGGGTGAGTAAGACCATCTGTTTAAAGAACTTGCCTGCAGCTCAAACACTTAACTCACGAGAGGCATTACAGCTGTTTAATTGTTATGGTGTGGAAACAATGATCGTTCTGTCCAAAATTAATATTTATATACATATTCATGTGGTTCAAAGTAAGTGGTATAAATGTGAGTGTACGCCATTAAGCATTCAGAGAAGAGATGGAGTTAGGCTTTGGTGATATTTTAACCTGGCTGGGAGACATGTATATTTTAACCTAGTCTCAAATGGATGGGGGCACTAAGCATATCATTAGTGGAATGCATCTCAGCGTATGAGGAAAACCAACTTAAGGAGACATGAATAGTTAACTGGGACTTCCCTGAGTTCTCTGTTTCCTACAAGAAGGCTAAGCTGTTTAGAATGAATTGACCTTTGGATTTGTGGAGCTAGGCAGAAGGCAGTTGGAGACATCTAGTAGCAGACTAGTCTGGATTACTTTAATCCTGTTTTTTGCGCCTCCCATCAATTGGGAGGGAAAGTCAGGATTATTTGTACTGAATTGTTGGGCTCATGGAAGTGCAGAGATTGTGTACTTGTCAAGTCTGTGGGGCAAGAAGGCAAAGCTGGGTGACTAGGGGGCTTTTTAAAGGTTATGGCTCCAGGGAAGACTATTTGAAACTGAAAGCACAGACTGACTTTAGAATAGTGAGCTACTGCTGGTTCAGAACCTAATGCAACAGAACATGTAGCTTCTCAAGCAGCCTATTGTTTGTCACTAGATATATCTTGCTAGATGAAGCTGCTGGAAGTTTGTTCTCTTGCACGTTAACATCAAAAAATGGTGTGAGTAATGGCGAGATTTTAAAAGCTAGTTTTAAATGGCACTATAAATAAGACAGGCATTCTGTGCCATGGAACCATGTACATATATGATTTTACATGGTTTTAACAAGGCACATAAATAGCACTTAGCTGCCTTCATACTGATAGCTAATTAGCAGTTAAGTAGTCCAAAGTCTACTCTAATCCTATTTGAAATGTTACAATAAAAACATAAATGCTCTTACCAAATTTAAATGGGGAACATAGAACTTTACACAAGTAGTTTTTTTAAAAAAAGCCTGCACGAAGGAAGTTTGTAAGTTTTAAAATTGCAGACGTGCTGTGAACACATTGAAGTTAGTAGCAGCTATTGCACAGGAAATTGATAGATATACGAGAGGACAAAATGTTCAAAGAATACAGCTGGTCTGGCACTCTACAAGCTATGCAAGAAAAAGTGCAATCTATTACAATTGTAGGTTCAAATTCAGAATTATTCTTACTTCTGCAGAATTAGAAAGTGAAGAGTAAGCATTCTCTGTGGGAAGAAATAAAGGCCTCTGTCAGCACAGAACTTTGAACACTTCAGAAAATGACAGTATTTTGATAATAAAAGAGAAGACTTGGGAAAACAGAAATACCATCTGTCAGTTCTGAAAATATTAGGTATTGCATGTGAAACTGAAGATATTATGTGACTGAATTTGCAGCAATGTGACACTAATTACAATTAATGTAGACAAATAGTTTCAATTCAGGCCTGTGTGGAGCTTATGAAAGATCGCATAACTAAGCCTAGCTACTGCTACATGCTTGCACATTTTTCTACCACAGAGTGACTCTGCAGTCATGTTAGGGTATACTGATATCAGCTTCCTAGTTTTCTGAATGTTTTGACATTCATGCAGATTGCACTGGAAAAACATGTTCATGGATGTCCACACCAATTTAAGCAGGTCGTTACGTTTCTTTTGAAGAAAGCTTGACTTATTTTCTTTCTTTTCCTTCCTTTATGATAATTGGTTTCATGACTCTTTGGGCATTAAGTAGAAATGTCACAAGGAGACTGCCTCCATCCTTTCTGGTAAAGTCCCAAATGGCATTAATTGTAAGGCTACTACAAGGTTAATGAAATATAGTAATTAATTTTCAATAATGGTTTATTTAATGATTCATCACAAAACTAATGCTCAAGTCTTAAACAGCTTTGCTGGCCTATTTGCCTTCAGTCGCAAAGCAAAATCCTTACCACCACACTTCCTAAGCATTTACAGCCATACCTTGGCTCCCAAACAATTCAGCTCCCGAATGATCAAAACCTGGAAGTGAGTGTCCCAGTTTTTGAACGATTTTCGGAAGCCGAATGTCCAGTGTGACTTCTGATTGGCTTGCAGGATGCTCCTGCAGCCTATCAGACTTCCAGAACGAATTCCATTCAACTTCCAAGGTATGACTGTATTTCCTAGTTAGCTCTAAGAGTAATCTCTGTGTCTGCAATCCTTTGACCTGGGGTCACAGAATACATCAAGCAGATAACTTCAGTATTGGAGACCCAATATAGCTCCCTCTCCACCTCTGTAGCAACTTCTGTGGCCCTAGCAGTGTTGGAGCTCTGATATTGGTGAAGCAAAATATGTTAGAGTGGTTTGGGGTGGGGGTGGGGTGTTTCAGAGGACCAGGATAAGGCTTTGGGTCCCCTTTGGAACCAAAGGAGGAAATTCAATTTCAAATATTAGAGAGGTGGGACCTTAAGTGACTCTTAGGTAGCTGAAATATACTTAGGAGTCTCCCGTTACTTGTTCTTTCTCTACCCAATCCTGTATCATGCAGTGGGTTTCTGGTGCTAAATTACATCTGGTGATAACTACTGCCAAAACATCACCAAGAATATTCATAGCACAGTGAGCATAACAACCTTTGTAAGTTTTCAAGGCTACAAATTATGAAATTTCTCCAGTGCATCAGTCATTGTGCCCAAATCTGAGTATGAATTCACCAGCTTGTGTTTCATGGAATTAGCCATTGGAATTTGTGTCTCAGCTCTGCCTGAAAGTTTTATTTAAATTTCATTTTAAGTGGTAGAAAGGCATTTTTAATACCGGGTCAATTATTTTACCCCTAGCATAACATCTTAGCTTACAGTCATGTTGAAAAGCTGTGCGCAAAACAGGATAGTTAGTAATTTTCTTTTTTATTCTAGCCCTAGACAAGAAAGATCATGGTAAGTGAAAATATCTCGTAAAGGGCATGAATAAACTAATATGAATATGAATTTGTTATACTGCATTGAAAATTATGTCACTGCTATAATCCTTTATGACAGGGTAATCAGTAATAAAACAGTGCAGTGAGTACCAATTAAGGAACATCAAATCACTGAGCATGCTGTTCATGCTGATTTAAACAGGAGATGATTGGAATAAATGGATTTAATATATACTTTTTTGCAGGCTGTAGCTATTCTGTCATATCTACAGGAGCTAGCATATGAATAATCTAAGGGGGATACCTACTTATATCTCTAATGGAAGACTAATGAAAAGCATTAAATTTTAGAAAGCCTGCATTAAGACCTGTTGTTAAAAAAAAACATAATAGTAAATGGGAATTTTCCTGCTAGCTTTAATAGTTTATTGCTGGAGAAATTACAATGGAGATGAATAATTTTTCTTCTTGTTGCTATGCTTGTTTTCACTCTGCAGTTTGTTGATGTTTCTTACCTTAGTTGATTACAGAAGCTATTAGAAATCTTTTATCTTATGTGAATCCTAATGTATTCCCACCATGCCCTCCCACAATTATTGTCAAATTTCTTAATAGTACTAAGCCAACAAATTATATAATTCAAAATTTGTCTTATTTCCACCATTGTCATCTGAGAGATTTTCTTAAGAAGCTGTGAGGCTCAGGGGTGTTTGGGGGGGGGGCAGGCTCATATTTTTTGAAGGTCTGAGCTTTTGCTAGCAAAGCAACTATATTTTTATATTGAAATTTGAAATTTTATAGTAAAATTTCATCCAGGAGGAAATGATACAGAGTGGAGAAGTAACAGGCACTACATAATCCTTTCTCTGCCTGCTTCTCAGCTCCATATCAAACTACCTTGAGCTATTTCCCCACCAGAGTTACAGAAATGTGTTTAACTTCAAAAACGGGGTAAGTGCCATGCTCTGTCTCTTTTCCATTGCACATCACCCTCCCACAAACATCATTTTTCTCGGGAAATAAATGGGATTCAAGTTTGTTACGCACCAAGCCTAATTTTGCCCTTCTATTCTCTGAGTATTTATTTTGGTATGGAGCTGTTATTAATGTACAGTATTAACTATATTTATACTTCCACCAAATTTATGTTAATTATTGTAAGGGTGGTATTCAACTATGTTTTACTCAGAATAGACCTACTGATATTAATGAACACGACTAAATTAGGTCTGTTAATTTCAGAGGGTCTGCTCTGAGCAAAGAGTAAGTTTTGGAATATTGGTTGCAATGCCTTTGGCCATGGTTTTCATTTCCTCTCCCCCATTTCTTATACTGGAGCTCCTGACAGACCCTAGGCATGGCAAATGAGGAGAGAGAAGCCAATTGGCAGATGATGATAGCATCGTATTATCTTCCTGTCTAGTCTTTATCCCCCATCTCCCATCACACTCCTTCCAACCCTTTTGTACCATTGTCTTCAAACACAACTTAATGACTTTTCTTACACATCTTCTCCTTCCACCTCCTGTAACCTAACCGTTTCTCCAGTCCAGATACTCCTCTCTGTTACCTACTCACCAGTTAGCTCTATAAATGCTGTAAGATTCCCCCGTTAAATCCCACCCTAGTCTTCCATTTCACATATTCCCTTCAGCAAGCCACCTCTATACTTAGGATGTTTCCCAATGGGGGACTTAATATTGCCAACAGACTGCTCAGATATCTCACACACGCAGGTTGTTCACAACAGGTTCTTTTAACTTACTGTACTAGATTTTCTGTGGAAAAGATAAATCTAAATGAAATGATACACCAGTGATATCATGTGAACACTGAAAAATTTGTGTGCATGAACACTCATTCCCTAATGAACACCCTCCTGGAAGTACCCATGCTGTTTTTCTCCTCCCTTCCACCTTCCCACATCTTTCCTTAAATTCACCTCCCAAATGTATGGCTTCCTTTTTCACTTATCCTTTCTGTGTCTTGCCTACAGACATCCCTATGTTCCACACTGGGTCCTCTACAATTCCATTTTATTCTTTCTTCCTATTCAGTGCATACACTGAGCCACTAATGGTATGGACACATGGAGCCATCAGTACAGATGTACATGACACATAACTTTTATCTTTCCGTATAGTCTGGTTCAAATTTTTCATTCTGCATGTAGCTATTGTAAATTGCACAGGGGTAGCCATGTTTATCTGCTGCAACAAAAAATCTGGGAATATTTCTGTTTTTATTGCTGTGTACCAATTGGAAGCAATGGCCAGGTGTGCTTCCTGCCAGCATCATTTAGCTACTAGTACAAAGCTTTCCAGACTTTTCATGCTGGTGACAAATGTTTTAGACACACATCATTTCACAACACAGTAATTCAGTTTTGCTAGTAAACCAGAGGGTAAACTAACTACTTTCCAGCCCAAGGAGGAGCGTAGGCAGCATTCATGCCACACACCTACACACTGCAGCAGACACACTAAGGTGTCACGACACACAATTTGGAAAGCTCTGATCTAGTAAGATGCCAACTTGTCTCCTAAAAGAAGTGAGTCACCAACCACATTTCACCAGTGCTGCACTGTCTGCCTTCTGTGTTCAGTTCACATTGCTGATCATCACTTACAGAAATCTATGTTTGTGCCTATCACACCTGAATATCCCATTGTAATCTGTCTTTAAGAGATTTGTTCATCAAGTTAAGATTCCAGGGATGCACCAAGCAGTAGCATTCACCATGGTGTACGTTTGTTATGTGGAGAGAGATTTTTATGTGAGAGCATCAAAAAATAGGCAGTCAGAAAGTGTACAGACTGGAATGGCACCAGTTCAGTCCACCATCTCATCCTGCATAATGTCAATAATGACTCTTACAAAAAGGGCAAACCAGGTTCAGCTTCACTGATATGATCTTAGAGTGAATTCACGCGTGCTGATTAAAGCTACATTTGGTAAGTGTTTCAATGAAACTACCTTCGTAGATCAGTCGATACATGCTAGGCTAGGCTGTTGCCACTGCAAGTTGGGAGTAAATAAGCTAGTCACATATTGTCTGCTTTTTGTTGTTTTGTTTGTTTTGTTTGATTGACAATTGATATACTCCATCAGTGATTCCAGGTGCTTTATAGCATATTTAAGCAAAACAGTGCAATACAATACATAATGTACGGGTCACACTTATATTGAACTTAGCCTACAGTAAGTGACTAGAAAATAAGGCACATGGTGTGTAAGTAAGTTGCAGTGTTAAACATTAAGCATTTATTATTTAACCACTGCCCTGTCTTTAAAAAACAGCAGCCAACCATTTCTTGAAATGACAGCTGCCTGTGGAAAAAACAAATAGACTTTCTCTTATTTTATATGTTACATGCTACGTTGTATATATGTATCTGTAACCTTGTTTCACTCTCAAATTTGAAAGCATCTGTTAGTTTCTTCTGCATTGCTAGGTACCACTGCTTTCAATAAAATAATATAGTTCTGTGTTTTGCATAATTGCCTAAGTGCGCTGAGACAAATAAGTGGATTGCAGAAGTATATTGTTTCTTTTTTGAAGTAGTGATAATACAGGACAAAATTAAAATACAGTACTTTTTCTGTCCAGAATGTCTGAACTGTACACAACTTGGAAATCAAATATATGGTTCTTCAGTTTGGCCAAGCTGTAAAGCTCATGTGTTACGTAACTGCTTTAACATGAACTGAAAATCAAAAAAATTTATGACTTTGGTTAGGTTTGCTCTACATAAAAGACTAGGCATAACAAAAACAGCTATAAAGTAAACTGTAGAGTTTGAAATGTGTTGGTTTTTTAGTCTGAAAACGCATTTTTAAAATGCTGAGTGTTTAATCAAATGATGACTGTATATTTTTGCTGTAGATATAATAATTTACATTTTTAAACATTGGGAAACTTTCTATGCGATGTGAGATCTCATTTCAGCAAATCACTGCTCTTTCTCTGTGTAAATTCTGAACAATTCCTTTCCTACATTACTCTTCTGAAACGTCTGTCTGTTCTCTTTTTTCTTTTTAATTCTCAAGCTCACTATTTGGATAAGATAGTTAAAGGTACTGTATATTTGCTCTTCCTTGACATGCTTCCATGTATCTCTGTGTATATTATAGCAACCATTCCACTAGACTTGGCAAGTGCAACGTATTTTATATGTACTCCATGAATTATAAATTTCATTCATGTTACTTTCCATGTTCCTTGGATTTAAGAGATAAAGACTTTTAATGTTTTTTGTCACCTGTTAACATTTTTACTAAGCACTTTGTAAGTTTCACTATATCCTGTATAAATGGATTAGCTTTGATGATATCAAAAACTGAAGATAGCTGTGCATCTGCTGTTTGTGGTATTTTTAAAGCCTTCTAGCTTTTGTTGCTTGAAGGAATCTCCTAGTCGTCCTATACGATAAGAAAAAAATGAAATGTTAGTCACAGGATGAGAAAATGTCATAGCTTCAAGGATACATTGCAATAGAGATATGTGTGTAAAAGAAGCCAGTGGTGCCATCCATGTCACACCATGGGTGGTATCCCATGTAGGACCTACTCAGAGTAGACCCATTGAAATTTCTAGGCAGTGGGTCTACTTGGGGTAGAACTTAGTTGGATATGGGTCCATATATGGGTGAAAAACACCGCTGTGCCTTCCTATTGTTCCGCACTGAGTCCTTGTCAGGACCTTGATGGCTTTGTGCCATGTACAATCAGAACATCATGTGCGCTGCTTTGGATGCTGACCATTGCAGCTGACAAGCTGCTTAAATTTATGGAAGCTCCGTAGTTGCTTTTATTTATTTTACTTTTTAAAAATTGTTTATAAGCTTTTAAAAAATAAGCTTATATGTTAAAATATTTTATTGTCATTTACTAAGAAAATCTGTGTGAAATCAAATAATTATACTTCATAGTTTTGGATTGCAATGGAAAAGTTGATTTAGCCAACTCTTCATTGAGCATGTACCACTAAACAGCAAACGTTCTCATATCTTCAGTTGTGGTAAAAGAAATGTGTTTTTGTTTAATTATCACAAGTACTCCCCTTTTTTCCAGATTGCCTTTCTACTCTTCCTTATTTGTGCTTTTTCATTAGAGTATGGCAATATTCATGGCAGAATCCAGGCTTTCGTATAATCACTCTTGAGTGCATTCAATTGTTTTCTGTAATTCTTTGCCAGTAGGACAGATAAAGCTGTGTGTCCTCTGTAACCAAAGTGGAAGAAAAACATTTCAGAAGTAAAAAATTTACCTTCTGCACATACAGTTGAAAAGTGCAGATGGCAAATAGTACCTAAAGAAAAACTGGCAGCCAAATCTAATCTCAGCCTGGCATGATGACATGATATCCATAACTATAGCTTCATCATACCTTGTCATGAGACGCTACTATTATTCCCTTCCATCTGTAAGTACTAATTTTTGCTAGAGGCAATAACGGCCTTAGAATGATTGTTTCATTTGTGCTGCGTAAGTGGAGAAAGAAGTACGTTAATAATTATTTAAGGATTCCTAGCAAAAAAAGATGGTTTCAAGCACATGTGTGAATCAACAGAAACAGGACACTAGGCTAGTTCCCAGAGACACTAAACAGATGCATCTTAATAAGGTAGTGGCACAAGTTATATTACATGCTGTATAGAGTTAGAAATAACTGCTTTGTCCTAAAATACCTTATTTGTAGCCACTGATCATAGTTCTGCTTCTGTACTTGCTTATGTGAATGTCTTACCGCAGTCATAGATAAGGAATACTAGAATTCTACATATATATACATTTATATATCTATATATCTATATCTATATATATCTATATAGATATATACTGTTGTCATTCTCATACAGGTCATGTTGGCTGCATGCCAGTTTTTCCATCAGTAGGAAGTGACAGATACTGTTTTTGATGTACTGTTAGATGAAAAAAAAAGTAATAGATTTTGGATATATTAAATAATTTTAATTGTTTCCCAAATTTTCCCTCCTTGGCCATAAAAGCAGACAAGATAGGATATAAAGGTAACAGCACAAAAGCCTTAGGGAGATTGTCACAAAAGAATCACTCTCCGCTATCTGTCTTGAAGCACGTCACTACCGTGTTTTTGTTCAGTCTATCAATGTTTTATTGTGGTCCTTATGGTATTTCATTTTGTCCGTCCTAAGTAATCAAATACGCACAGCTATTACATTTAGTTGGAAATCCTGTCGGTCCTGTCCCATCCGTATGCAGCCTGAATCCTAATGTTTGTTAGAATAGATGCTAAGCTGCTTCACTATTTCCTGGGCTTTGCTTATTCTGTGAAAAGGAATGTACTTTCGGCATAAAGTATAGTCACTGAAACTGACCTATACTTTGTGCAATTATTTAATGCACTGTAATTTCACATGAACACATGGCAACTCTTGAGACCAGATAAAATTAACGTTGTTGAAAGCAGAGTGGCACAGCTACTTTGAAATTTCCAAGGATTTATTTAAAATAACAAGGAGCTTAACGAAATCTATACCATCAAGTAACCAGCAATGCATATACATCAAATAATTATTTCCTCTATAAATGCAGAACCCCTGTCGTTTTGCCTAGAGGCTGTGTTGTGTACTATGTTGTGGTCATATTGCCTGCTACTCTGATAAAGAACATGAAAACATAATTTTGTCTGGCCTGCAGGTATTTAGAGGTTTCTTGGATATATTTCCTGCCTGCACAGGTAAGTGGTGTCTCAAGTGTCAGACCAATCAAAGATGCCACTTAGTTAAGAATTAGAATCCCAGGTAATGTTGCTGCTACTCTCCATGTGCAATTACAGTATTTGTGCTGTTCTGAAGGCCTGTTCCCAGTAAGTGTCCCCTGTTCGTATTTTGATTAGATTTTAAATTGTTGTAATAGCTAAATCACATGCAGTGTCATTTTTTTTGTCTGTTTTGACAGAGGGATGCCCTGGCTTGTGTAATAGCAATGGAAGATGTACTCTGGACCAAAATGGCTGGCATTGTGTTTGTCAGCCAGGATGGAGGGGAGCAGGATGTGATGTCGCCATGGAAACTTTATGTACTGATAGCAAGGACAATGAAGGAGGTAGGAGATGCAGAGTGAAATTCCTGCACTGCTAAAAAAAAATTGTAAAATTATCGGCTTCCCAATCAGGTGAAAAAAATACTGCTGTGAGAATGATACAGAGCTTTTACTACCTGTGATGAGATACATGCAGGAATGTGCTACATTTATTGCCTTCATTTAGTATGCTATCAAATCCTTAAGAGATGGTTACAGCAGGCAAAATGTGTACATCGAAATCCATTAGTGAGCATTAAGTTCCAAGTGGTAGTATTTTATCTAAGGGCAAAAATAATACTGTAATTCAGAGAGCTTTATAATAAAGCTGCACACATGCCCAAAGTGAATAGTTGTGACATCCACATTCGGGAAAGTTTTTCAAGAGGTACAGATGTTGAGAAATAATTTAGTAAAAACTTCACATTTTTAAAAGATCCATTGTCAGCAACATTATAATCCCACCAAGCTTCTTACTAGCACAACTATTCCTTATCTGATCTCAGCTTTGACTCCTTCCTGTCTTGTTCTTATAGCTCGTTATTGAAGGCCTTCCAGAATAATTTTTAGCAACTACAGCAGCATTGCCACACCTTCCCCTGCCTTCCATCAATGCCTACTACTTTATCTCCACTTTCCCCCAGCCCTATTTTCCACTCTTTAAAATTCATCTTCTATGTACCTCCCTTTTCCAGTTCCTCACAGTACCTTTTGCCTTTCTGTCCTCTGTCATTGCAATCATACATAAATACATATTTTTATTTCTATGCTACCTTTCCACAATTCAAACCATGCTCAAGGTAGCTTACATATGGCACCCCCCCTCCCACAAACACTTTTAAAAGGCCATGGAATGTTAATCAGCCAAAGGTCTGGTTGAAGAGAAATATTTTTGCCTGGCACCTAAATATATGTAATGATGGCTCCAGGCAAGCCTCCCTGGGGAGAGCATTCCACACATGGAGATCCACTACAGAAAAGGCTTGTTGCCACCCATTGAACCTCTCATGGAGGAGGCACACAAAGAAGGGTGTCAGGCTATTATTGCAGGAGCAGGGGCAGTTCATATGGGTAGAGGTGGTGCTTGAGGTATTGCGGTCATGAGCCGTTTGAGGGTTTATGGGTCAAAACCAGGACTTTGAATTGAGCCCGGAAACTAATTGGTAGCTAATGCAGTTGGTTTCCAATCCGTCATCAGATGCAGTCCTGTGCATAATGCATTCCACTAATCTAGCCTAGAGGTTACCAGAGCATAAACAACAGAAGTTGGGCTATATGTCATGGAGTGCTTGGACAAAGAGGAATGATGGGAGGAACCAGCTGGGGAAGCCACAAGGGAAGAAGGTTCAGACCCTGGGGATTGGTAGTGGGGAAACAATGAGTGGTGAGCGGAAGAAGAGGAAGTGTTGCAAGCTGAAGAGTTAACAGGGCTTAATGAGCTGGGAGCATCTGTGGTGGAGAGAAGTCCAGAATCAGAGGCAGAAGCTGAAGCAGAGGAGGAAGGAGGCCAAGAGGCAGAGATGAGTCCTACTAGTGAAGACTCACAGGTGTCTCCCTTTCTTGCTGCGGCAAGCTGCCCTTCCCCCTTGTCTCCCAGAACCACGTAAAGAAACATGTAAAGGATGGAAGAGAGGTTGGTTTCATGCAGGCACAATCTCAGTTTGCTTGAAAATAATATTGTAGGGCAGGGGACTTTGAAGCTGGGGGTCATTAACAGGGACACATTTCCCCTGTCTCTCTCCCGACAGAGGTCATCATACAGGGCAACCAAAGCCGTTTCTGTGTCAAAACCAGGCCTAAACCCCAACTGCAATGGATCTAGAAAATCAGTTTCCTCCAAAAGCATCTGATTCGAGTAGCAGGTAGTAGCAGCCAGATGGGATGGTATTTCTAGCCTATGTGGGTAGGCATGAGAGAAGCTGTTCATGTATGCAAGGGAAATGCTTTCTAGATGCTCAGTTCAGTTTACAGTGCCATGTACAGTGTGACTTGACTTGTATTGAAACACAGCCCGTGTTTTGAGTTACCTGCTATAGGGTCACATTTGTTGCTATGGCTAATTTCACTGACTGACCTGCTTTGCATGGTTTTGAGTTTTCTGTTGTGGTTTCACTGATTGAATTTCAGATTGTATGCTTATCTACATATCTGTAAACTTTTACAAGAATAACTTCGAAATGCTCAGTTCCTTAATAATGTGGCATAGAATTGTGATGTAGAATTGCGGCAATGTATTTCGCCTCTACACTCATTCAATTGAATTATTTCCTTTCGGTTGCTACTTTTCGTTTCCAGCCCAGTTGTGGTCTATATTATTTTAGATTAATCTGTCCTGATAGTGTATATAGATGTGCTTCTTGGTGGCAGGAGAGTTTTCCGCATGTGCAGTCACTTACCACATGAGATGAGTGAAGTACTTCCATGTGTGTTGTAGTCCCATTACTGCTGGGCTCTGCCATTCTACCACTGGGTGTTGAATCTGATTCAACAGATTGGCTCCCAAGATGCTGACCCCTGGGCCACATTTTTGTCTTCCAAAAATTTGCCATCCTAGCCTTGCAAGACTAATGGGATGTGTTTAGTTTGGAGGTTCACTTGTTTTCTTTCTGGAGTTTTGTTGTTTTATAACTTGTGATGGTGACAGATCCTATCTGGGTTCTTTGATTCAGCAGCCTGGGAGATGGCATGGGAAAATAATCCATTTTTACCTGACTCCCCATTTTCGCTCTGAGCAGTGTGAGTGGTGGGACTATGGATGTGGAAGTGGCTATCCTGCTCAGATAAGCCCTCTGCTGCCTGGGGGTTTGGATTGTAGCTTCAGTGTCTATTTCTGCCAGCATAAAAAACTGAACAGCTTTGTTGGGTTTCTGATTAGGTCTACCCAGCCCAATATAGTGAGTGAGCAAATGCTTCAGTTGCCTTTTTCAAAAACAAATATCCCAAGCATCATTCCTAGCCTCTGGTCATTTATTAGAAACCTAGTGTATTCTTGTGCCTCCAGCTTCTTGGTATTGCAAATCCACCATGAGATTGGCCATGTTTGGTTGATTAAGTTGCATAAGCCTTATGACTTGCACATGCTGCCCCATTGCTCCCTCTTTCATGCAGGCCACAATTAAAGCAGGAACACTGTAATAACCATGGTTTCCCTTTTTATCAAAACTGGGAGACTGGTTACCAGCTGAAGAACAAGCCAGGTTTAATTGTTTGAAGTTGCTTCTTGCCTTGTACCTGGTTAATTTTGAGTTTTTCTTTGTGACTTGAACAAAGAGGCTGCATGCACGGGGGTGGGGGGAGCGGCATGCATATCTTAGCTTACCAACCCAATATATGATTGTCTGAATAGGTCTGCACACACCTATATATAAATTCAAGCATCTAGTAGGGAGTATGCATGACATATGACAAATTATGTTTTCTTAGTGAAACCTGCTACCTTTGGATGTCATTGCCTTCCCTCCAAAATATAAAAAGGAAAATAGATACCTTTCTTAATTTTTAAAATCTCAAGATTCTATATATGCTTCAGTTGTTATTCTTTAGTTACACCTTCCTTAGCAGAAGAGGTTTAATATTTTCCTTCCTGTACTTGAAAGGTTTTGTATAGCCTCTGATTATTTTGTACATTTTCTCTTCACAGTTTCTAGTTATATACTGTTTGAAATATGAAGATCAAAAGTGCATACAATAATCAAGATGAACCATGTGTTTATATGGGAGCAAACTGGTATAATTAGAATTTTTATAAAAGCCCATAGTTTAGATTTTTGTTGACAGTTTGGATTTAGCCCTATGGGTTAAGATATTCTAAATGCAAGTCTATCATCTAGTACTATAATGATAATTTAGTGGACTTGAACATTCTGTGATTTTCTTTCTTAATTCAAACAAAGATTGTTGTTGTTGTTGTTGAACCATAAGAGACAGGTGCAGTTTTTGGTCCCAACTACAATAGACTGATTATTTGGTAAAGGGACTTCGCCTTTGTTATTTTACACATGGGGCAATAGAATACTTGGTAAAATAGAGCCAGTGTGGTGTAGTGGTTAAGAGTGGTGGACTCGTAATCTGGGGAACCGGGTTCGTGTCCCCGCTCCTCCACATGCAGCTGCTGGGTGACTTTGGGCCAGTCACACTTCTTTGAAGTCTCTCAGCCCCACTCACCTCACAGAGTGTTTGTTGTGGGGGAGGAAGGGAAAGGAGAATGTTAGCCGCTTTGAGACTCCTTAAAGGGAGTGAAAGGCGGGATATCAAATCCAAACTCTTCTTCTTCTAAAATGCACTAGCTGTATAAATACAGAGAGAGAGAGAGAGAGAGAGAATGAAAAATGTTTTTGCAAGTTAGAAGGAGCCAGATTCATAACCATCCGTCACTCGCTTGGGCAAGTAGCTGATAAACTTCATAGAAAAATAACAAACAGTGTGTCCCTGTATCTTGACTGGTGAAAATGAGATTCTTTTCCTGATTGATGTGAGTGGGGAGGCTTGTAAAAATTCATTTCCAGCTGATTAGTTCAGAAGATGTCAATCTCAAACAGTTTTATGACCTGCAGTCTACATGCCAGATGTACATTTGCTATTTATAAAGTAACAAAGATGAATGACTAAATTTGAGCATTCCTCTATGGCAACTGTGCTAAATATTGCCTGCAGGACAACATAGAGCAAACAGAGCAAAGCCCCCAAAAGCACTAATTGCCAATATAGAGCTTTTAACAATTAATGTACCGGATACTGATTCTAACATAAATTGGTTTAAGCCCAAATTTATAAGGCATTTTTCTATTACTCTGTTATTTTTAAGAGAATACATTTTAAAGAAAATCATACATACATTTTAACTTAATTAGTGACAGACAACACAAAATGTGTCAATAGGTTAATATTTGTAAAATTTCAAAATACTTTGAGAAGAACAAGCATCATTTCTCAAACAGCATTTGCAAGACATACATGGCAACCTCACCTGTATCTAAAGATGTGTACTTACAGGAAAGCAGATAATGTTTTCTAAGCAGAAAATATGCATGTTGGCAAAGTCACCAGAAGTGTTTACATTCTGGACTCCATACATATTTTTCTGGAAGAAGATAGTGTGTTATCCTTCTGTCACTAGATGTTCATGTAGTTTAACAAATGAAGTAGCCCAGAAAGATGGCAAATGAGTTATGAATGCTGAGCCAAAGCACACATTCTGATGTGTGTAAATAAATACATAATTAGCAATAATTTGTAGTTGTTGTAAAGGTAATTTGGGGATATGATGAAAAGGAAATTGAAGGAGGAGGATAGACGCATGTGTGCTATTTTGTGCACATACTACTAATCTCTTTGGATTGTGGTCACAGTGTAAAGTTTAAGATCTAGCTAATTAATCATGTTTCCCTCAATGGCATTTAATTTAGTGGTGGCTAAAAACTAACAAAGCAGTAAGGTTATTGTGCTAAGTGATGTATAGATATTGAGTGATAAATAGAACTTGTCTCAAAAGAATTGCTACCAAGACAAGGAGATAGACACACAAGATAAGAGAAATATAGGACACAGAAGGAAAAAAAATTTTTTTTTACCGATTTCAGGTCAATTTCATATTTTCTTTCATTTTTCAGTGCACTGAGAAGCAGGTTGTATCATTTTTAGAAGATGATAGATAGGAAAATGTAGAACAGAAAAAAGATCATTTGAGAATGAGAAATAAGCAGACTGGTAGGAAATAATAAAAGGAGCTGAGGGGCAGCAGAGCATGCACAGCTGACGCATGGGGAAGCGTCTTCCCTGCACATCAGCTGAGCTGGTCACGTGAGCTGGAAGGGTAGCAGGCACTTCATTGAGCTGCTCAGCTGATGCACTGGGAAGCTTTTCCGTGTATTAGCTGAGCAGCCTCCACAAGCCTCTGGCTAACAAGGAGACCCTCACCAGAGCCTGAAGAGGATGTCCTCTGGGCTCTGGGGAGGGTCTCAATGAGAGCCAGAGGGGCAGCGGGGCTTGCTCAGCTGATGCACAGGGAAATGGCTGCTGTGCTGCCCCACACATCCTCTTCGGGCTCTGGGGTGTGTCTCCTCGTAAGCTACTAGGACTCTCCATGGTATTCCCCATTTTATGTGATTTCATTGACTTGCGAGGGGGTTTGGAATCTAATCCCCACGTAAATGGGGAATCACCTCTGTATTTAAATACGTTGTGCACATGTGTGAAATACGCAGGTTTGTATTCACTATGTTATGTTATATAAGCTGGTATTCATCATTAACTGATTTGCATTAAGATTCAATTTGCTGAACATATATTGTGTTCTCATATATATATATTTTCAGCTGAAAGAGCAGCTGAAATTACCTCTGCTTGTAGCAATGTAGCCTTTCTTCTAAAGGAAAAAGAATCCATCTTCATAAATGTTCTTAAATATTTAAAGCTGACTTGCAGCTCAAATGCTTTAAATATGCTCCAAGAAGCAGCCAAGCTGCAGTTACCTGCTTCTCTTTCTAGAAAACCAAATAACCTCACATAAAAGCTACTTTAAAGGCCCCTTGGAAATTATTTAATATTTATAAATCAGCAATATGTGTGTTAGCTATATCTGTGCTGGCATTGAAATGAAATTCTGCAGTGATTTGAAATCTGGTATACTTTGAACTGCTCAAATTGCAACAGTACTCAGTATCAATTCACAAAAATTTGTGGATACTTTGTTGCTGTGCCAACATCTGCATGAAATCTGAATTTCATTGTGGCTTTTGGAACTTGTTTGCATTGTACTAACGCATCACTAAGCAAAGGACCCAGAAACATCCCAAGCTACATCCTGCTCCTTCAGAGGCAGTGTAAGCCCTGTCAAGAACAGGCCACCTACTATCCATCTGGTCCAGGGAACTGCTCACTAACAGTGTCTCAGTTTTATCTGGATTAAGCTTCAGTTTGTTGGCTCTCATCCAGTCCATTACCGAGGCAAGGCAACAGTCCAGCACATATACTAGGTAGTGTTGAGGAAAGCCTCTGTCTGAAACCCTCAACAGCCACTGCTAGTCAGAAAGATAGTATTGAATGTGTTGCCCTCCAGATGTTTTAGGGCTCAACTCCAGACAACTTGGCCAATGGTGGGAGTTGTGGTCTTTCTCTCTCACCATGTGATATGATGAAGAGGGGGAGTATGCTTTATTGTCTCCCAACTTACCTAGAATAACATGCCTAGGGTTCCTAGGCACTATCCCTTTAAGGCACTGTCTAGACTTTGCTTAGTTTCAACAGAGTTACTCTATCTTGCACCTTTCAGCTATTCTCAGAGACCTTTTTAGTAACTTTGAGGGTTCTAAATTTGAACCAGCAGTAACAAGGGCAGCTAATTCTTTTCATATTCTGAGCATGCATATTTCTTCCCGCATCACATCAAGGTTCAGATTTTCCTCTTGGGGGAATTGCAGCTGGGGAAATAATCACTTGTAAGCTGTTGGCATCATTGTGAATCTCCACTGGATGCATGAGGTGTTGTTGGCCCTAACGCTTAGTTCAGGGAGGGTTCATATATATATGCGCATGAACACACACACAACTGCTTTTGTATAGTGGCTATTCCAGTGACATGCCCTTAAAATAACAAACCAAAAAATATCCTCAGGGCTGTCTTTGAGCAGACTGTTTCCAGAAAGAGCAACTCACCCACACACTTGTTTATATGATTGGGAACAGTTCACATACATAAACCTGCAAAATTCAGCGTGGCGTCTTCTCATCTACTTTGGTGCAGCTATGATGCATAGTCTTACCACTACAACAGGAGCCACAGATTTATAGCTTTAGGATCCTGAAAGGCAGGATTCTGACAGTTGACATGTTAACTTGGAAAGTAAACTGGTTTTCAGCCTTTCCCTGGTGTGGTTATGCAGTTGTGATGTTTGCATTATATTTATAATAACTGTCTTTTTGTATGCACTTTTTAGATATTCATCCAGTTCTGTTGTGTGTGTGTGCTATTTCTCTTTTTATTTTGTCTCGAGTTTCTTTAATATGCAAATTTATATATGCCACATTTGCAACATGGACCCTCTTCTTCATTGCTTTCAGATTATTACTTAGCACAATATCTGTCCTTTATTCCTCTGAAAGGCCTGAAATAACTTCTAAACTTCTAATATCTTTGCTTATTATTTACACTGTGAAAACTGCTGAATGTGATTGTTGTCTTTAATTGCTCATTAGGGGAAATGAATAGGAAGTATTGCTCCTTTTCTTCTAACTTTTTTGTCTGTAGATGGATTAATTGACTGCATGGATCCTGACTGCTGTTTGCAGAGTTCCTGCCAAAACCAGCCCTACTGCCGTGGACTGCCGGACCCACAAGATATCATTAGCCAAAGCCAGCAGTCACCATCTCAGCAAGCTGCCAAATCCTTTTACGATCGGATAAGTTTTCTTATAGGACCGGACAGCTCCCATGTCATTCCTGGGGAAAGCCCTTTCAATAAAAGGTGAGGGTTTTCTGTTATTCCTTTTGCTAGACTTTGTTTCAAGGATAGTTGGAAAAGTACAAAATTTGGGACTCTGCATGGCTGATTTTGTACAAAACTTCAGACAGACAGTGATACTGCTTTAACATAGCTTTTTATACTGTGTACTGTCTAAGTTCTAACAGGGCACTCCATTAAGGATTATATAAATCTTCATTGACCCAGCTGATTTGGGTTAGCACAGTTGGAAGTATATCAAAGTGATGAAAACGCCTCAGAAGGGAAGGCAGTGATGCACTTTTAAAGCTGAGCTCAGTAAATAATATAAATTATGAATTAATGTAATAGAACTGTTAACTGCATGACAGTATGATTGCAGAAGCTGCCTGCCTGGTGCTTTGCAGAGTGGTTATATACCTGAAAATAAGCTAGTAACTGAAAGCAGGTGTCCTGTGCCTTACTGAGTGAAAGTAGATGATTTACTCTGGAACTCCTGTGTCTGCAGTAATTTAGCTGCATTAATGTAGTTGAGCACAGCGGTTGATTAAAAGTTGTAACACAAATGTTCCTTATTACTCCTTTAAATTCTGTGCTTTGCAGCCCCCGCAGGTTTACAGATTGCCTAAAAATTAATTGGCAAAACACTTTTCCGTAGGGAAGTGCAAAAAGATAGGCTGTTTAGAAGGAAAGCCTTGAGTTTATAATTTTAAAACACCATTGCTAATTTATTAATTTTGCACACTGATCCAAAATGCTTTGGTTGTGATCCAGAGAGCCCCTTTATATGCAGTCAAGAGATTGTTCGCGGTAGTAGGGGTCTATCCAAACAGCAGTTCCCTCCTACTGTAGCATATCATAAACGGCTTTTAAAATTCATGGAACTTAAAAAGATTCTTACAGTGCAGCGCAGGACGCTTTTGTTTGAAAAAACAAAAGAAAATAAAAATCCTGCTTCATACTGAGGGTGCTCCTTATATTTATCAGATTTCAGCCATTGGCTTAGAAGTAAGTTATTTTGATCCCAATGAAACCTACCACCAAGTGAGTGTGCTCAAGTTTGCAGACTTAGCAAGCAAGATGCAGCAGTTCAGTTCCGAATACCATTACTAGGAAGTAAGCCACATTGAATTCAGTGGGAATTCTAAATAAACATGCCCAGGATTTTACTGTATAAGCAGATAATATTTTCACATGTGAACACAGATCCAAACCTGGATCTGCTGCTGAGTGTACATGTGACAACAAACCAATCAGTTACCACTGCATTTGGATGGTGCAAGTGTTTGTCATATTCACACTGTAAGTAATTAGGTGTACACTGAAACTATCTCAGAGACACTATAGATCCATATGAGTTTTGAAATAAGGCAGTGGCTGCACAGTATACAATGTTGTGAACTAACAGGATGTTTATGCTTTGGTACATTGGCATGGTAGTGCTTGTTTGAGAAAATATTAAATGCTGTAATTTTGTACCTTTCCCTACAGCCTTGCATCTGTTATAAGGGGCCAAGTATTGACAGCAGATGGAACACCACTCATTGGAGTTAATGTGTCGTTTTTACATTATCCAGATTATGGGTACACCATCACTCGCCAAGATGGAATGTAAGTTTCATGTCACATATGTTGAGATAGCAGTACAGAAAATTAACTTGTCTTATTTCATCAAAAGTTGTTTTGAGATGTGTGTGTGTGTGTGTGTGTGTGTGTGTGTTTATGTCTACACACACACACACACACACACGAGAAAAGGGCTACTGCTTCTTCTGACAAACTTAAGAAATCAGAATCTTCAAATTTAAATTGTATATATGTCTGTGAGCAAGATGTAAGTTTAAGGCATTTTACACAATAATAATCTGATTTACATTAGGTTTGACTTGGTGGCAAATGGAGGCGCATCTTTAACCCTAGTGTTCGAACGGTCACCATTCCTTACTCAATACCACACAGTTTGGATTCCATGGAACGTCTTCTATGTCATGGACACCCTGGTCATGAAGAAGGAGGAGAATGACATTCCCAGCTGCGATCTGAGTGGATTTGTGAGACCAAATCCTGTCATTGTATCATCACCTCTTTCTACCTTGTTTAGGATTTCCCCTGAGGACAGTCCTATTATTCCTGAGACGCAGGTACAATACATCTTAAGTACAAATATATTTGTGAGAATCAGGACCCTTTCTAAGTAAGGGGGGCTGGGGGCAAGGTTCCTTCTAGGGCCCCCACATTCAGTGCCTTGTCAACTCCACTGCTGCCACTCTGATTCCTACCCTTTCCAGGTTGCTTTGTCTCCCCCCCCCTTAACATATGTTAATGGCAATAGTTAATCTGTCCCTTGTGGTGATGACTGCCTCCACAGTGTTTGCCATGGAAGCTAAATGTGGCATCTGAAAGCAAGTTAAAATTTAAGGAAATGTGTTACTGCTTAGGAATATATGGGCTGCAATGAAATAGACATTGGGAAGGATCTAGGAATTACAAGGTTATCAGCATATTGAAATACATGGTGTGACCTATAGCATGTTTCAAAATGAAGAGTTGTTTTTATTTTGAAATTAAGGACTGCTATGTAATATTATTTAAGCAACTCAAAACATTCTGCTATAAAACTTGTGTTTTAGACTCATAATGCCCTACTCCATTAGCATCGTAAGGTGGAAGGGGATGAAACATAATCATTCGTTGATGTGGACTGAAAGCCTAAAGGAAAACACAGAATAATTAAGCAGGAGCCAGTTTTATCTGTCACTGTTATGCCACTGCCTTTGGTTACTGCAGATGAGATCAAAAGTTAGTTTCAAAATACTACCCGTGGCAACATAGCTTTGATTTTTGGCAGTAGCTGATGAAATTTCTAAACTCAAGTCTATAAACAATTAAAATTAATAATTTACAAGCCTCTCTGTAAAGTGCTTTGAAAGAAAGGATTATTTTAAGAAAAAAGTAAACTTGCACACCTTGATTTTATTTAAACTGTACTAATATGAATAGCTTTATTATGATGTGTGGGTACATTAGCACTGTTGCTAATACATATCTGATATGTATTTTTGCAGGAAAACATAAATTATAGGGGAGCTTTCTCCAAACTCTGTGCACTCACAGGATTCTTACCTTCTGTTGTAGAAGTGACGCATATATATAATTCCCAAGGGCTTAATGTTAAGCTCAGATGCACAATACATAATATTGAATATCCTCATCTCTCACAAAAACCATTAGTCACAATAAATCAATACAGTTCCAGGCTTTCTTGGAAGTGAACAGTGTAATTTTTCAAAGAAATTATCAAGCAAGACATATAAAGTATGTGTAAGTGATAACTTGAAAAACAAAACAAATAAGTATATTTCCATTTGGTTTTCCTTCACTAGAATCAGCTACAGTAGTAAAATAAGTTGGCAACATTCTGCATCATTTTCATAGCATACCAGTCTGCTACTCTAGTTATGGATTCATAGCTTTATTAACACTTTACTGTTTGCCAGGACAGTCTGGTGGCAGAAAAGAACAGCAATCACAGATAACATTAAGCCAAGGTGTATGATTTGTTCAAATCGTAATGTAGACAATCATTGACTTAGTTTGATATCTTAATCAACACTCATGATTTGTTTCTGTCCAAACAAATTACCACGTGAAGCCAAAGTTTGCTGTTGGCTTCCTAAACATGGTTGTTTGGGAGAAACAAACCATAAGCACTGGTTCAGACATCACACTAAAACTAAAGTTTGTTGTTCATTGCTCCCAGCTAGACAAAGGAAAAAGTGAAACACCAGAATGAAGCTTGGGCTCATTTTCTTGAACAGTGTGCAGTGGAGCCTGGGCAGTTGCCCCATCCAAGATCAGGTGACAGTACTTGCCACCCACACCCCATGCCATGCTATTGAAAGGGGTCCCTCCCACTCCCCAGAGAGGTTTTTTTTTCAGGGGGAGGAGCTTCCTTCCACTTGCAGTTTTCAAGACCTAACCCACAATTGCAGGATTCTGTTGGGGAGAAGGGAGGCTCTTGCCTGGTAAACGTGGGTATTCAACTCAGTTTTGCTCAGTTTTAAATTAATGAACATAGCTTAGTTAGTGCCATTAATTTCAGTGGGTTTACTTTGAGTGAAACTTGCATTGAAAACTGCCTATGCTGTTAACCAGTGAGGCAGGACTTCTTCATGATTCCTGCCACCGTAACCCCCTCATGAGAGCTCATGGAGCCACATGAAGTGTGGTGTGCCCTGAGATCTTGCAAAGGGAGATGCTTCTCTCCAAACTTGGGCCATGGTGGCTGTTGCATTGCCCTGCAAATTGCCTGTATGGCATCAACATACACTTGCAGAACCAGTTAGTCCGCAGCACCTCCTAAACTGGGATGCTGCTGAACATTGCAGCACTTTCCTTGATGGTTCCTACCTGGAAGCTTGGGTTAGGCTAACTTTGAGGCAGCTTTTTGAGTTGGTGGCCAACATCCTGAGAATTGAGCTTTATGTGTTTCAGAGGCACCATATTTTAGTGATATGAGATTTATCGTTGTCTTTTTAGAAATCTTCTCATCTTAATGGAGCTGTTTGGTGGCTTTACAGCTAAAGCTTTAGTGGTGTGGTTAAGAAAAAAATCTAGTTGGAAGTCTTGAATGAAATAAAGATGATTGACTACCTTAATCCATGGAAGACAGAAACCCATCTTGTCTAACTATCACCCACACACTTTTCTAGGCAAGAAAGGCTCTAAAAAGAAGATTGAATCATTGTGCTCTCCTGATATGAGAAAGGGTTGAATATTGATCAGAATGCATGAGGAAGCTTTCCCTAAGGCAGCCGTCTAGCTTGAGAAAGAAAGGAAAGAAAATTTCTGTTTTAAACATCTTCTTTGAAAAATTGCCAATGTAAATATTCTGAAGGCAATATTTTGAAATGCCACACAACAAAATCATTTTAGTAATTAGAACTAAATTGTGAAATATAGTAAGTAGAAGCAGGAAAATCAGAGAGGGTTATGTTTAGACTTTAAAGAGGAGCAGCTCATCTCTGTAAAAGAAGTGAGGTGCCACTCCACTTTCCCAGGGGTACGTCTCCATGCACATCCTCTTGCTGTACCATCCTAGGCTGAGAGGCCCCAGACTACACAGATGATGTTAGAAGGGTTCATCAGACTGCAAAAGCAGCTGCTGTGAAGGCTGAGTGCCATTTCCCTCTCACCTGAAAGGGCAGCTCTTCCAGGGGTTTTTCAGGATATACGGTCATCCTGCTCACCAGAGCCTCAACCCAGGTAGAAAGAGACTCATACAGCTCTCAGCCTGCATGTCCAAAGGTGTATGACCTTCCCCCATCTCCTTTCCCAGCCTGTTTCTTGAGGGCTTCAACATTGGCAATAAATGCCCTCACATCCATTTCCTCTTCACCCACATCAGCAGCCAGTTGATGAGGGATATATTTCAGGGAGGTTTTGTGTGACTTTTTTAAAGGAACCATGGCAAGACAGGAAATAAGTTTGATTGGACCGTAAGAGGCAAATTTCCCAGATAGAAAGGTTCCAAAATAAAAAGGACTTCAAAGCAGAAGGGCATGTGTTCATGCCTGTCCTGTGATGGCTGCAGTGCTTCAATCCTGCTGGATTTACCAACTAGAATTTCAGAGCAGGATGAAATCTTGGTTTAAATTTCTGGTTTAAACACACAAAGATCACAGCACCAAGCCAGCTCATGAAGGAGGGGAGGCATACAGACCATTCCTTCCTAAACCATTGTCTTTTACAGAACTCAGATCACAGTATTTTGTACACATGTGTGTATATATATATGTGTGTGACAGTTATTTTCTAGGTACCATTGATGCAGCAATTGCTGTAGGAAATAAGGTTGTAAAAACTTTCATCCTAAAAAAATCATCACATCTTGCTTCAGAAGTTTAGGTAGTCAGCCCAATGATTGTTTAAACAATTGTATCTTTCTACAGAAAACGTATTTCTGATAGTTTCTAATCAATCACATGCAGTAAAATTCTTGCTAGTTGAGATTAATTTGTCATTTTCCTCTTTTTTTTTTTTTTTAGGTACTACATGAGGAGACCACAGTCCCAGGAACTGATTTGAAATTGTCTTATTTAAGCTCCAGAGCTGCAGGGTATAAATCCGTTCTTAAGATCACCATGACGCAGTCAGTGATACCATTTAACTTAATGAAGGTTCATCTCATGGTGGCAGTGGTGGGAAGACTTTTCCAAAAATGGTTCCCTGCATCCCCAAATTTGGCTTACACATTCATATGGGATAAAACTGATGCGTATAACCAAAAGGTCTATGGTTTATCTGAAGCTGTTGGTAGGTCTTATTTGTGTTGTTATAGGTTTTGTTTGCTTGTTTGCATTATCTAGAAAACATAGAATAATATTTAATAATAAAGATATATGAGAAGTTCAGCATGTTGTGTAGAATGAATGTAAACTTTTAATTGTTAACAATTACTGTTACAACAGCTTACTATTACCAGTAAATTGTTGTAAGCTGACTTGAGGGCTCTTCTTAGAGTTGAAATGTGGTATAGACATATTTTTTCATTTTTATAAAAAGAATGGAACTGTAAAATCACAAAGGAATTACACTTCGTTTGTAATTATCACATCTAACCAAACTAGTACCTGGAAGTAACAAATTGTGAGGACTGTGTTGATCAGGTCTGAGACAGACTAAGATGGGGAAAATAGTTGCACCATCATTTTCGCAGACAAAGTCTTGGACTGCCTGTGGTGCTTTCAAAAAACAAAATGATTTTAATTGCCTTAAATTGCTATTAAACATCTGATGTTTTTCAACAACTCAAGGCTTTAAATTATTTCAAGGGAGCATCAATATATCATGTGTATATAGAGCTTCAAGCTTTAATCAGTCAGTATAATTAATTGACTGAAACTTCAGTCACAGATTAAAATTTGCTCCCTGAATAATTGCTAGGGTTGACACAGTGCACGGGACTCCTGAACTAATTCTAGCCAAGCAGGCTATACAGGTGTGTCACCTCTATCCCTGCAAAAGATTTGTTGAAAATTATGAATATATATTTTCCAGATTGTATCTAACACTAACCCAGAGGAAAAACTGATATACTAAGTGTGTTGTGTTAACATGCCAAAAAACCTCCCTGTAATTGGAAGCCCTGTTCAGTGAAAGTACTTAGAACCTGTCTTCAGGTATCTAGAGAGGAAGGGTAGTTTTAAAATAATAATAATAAATATTTTTCTTTTTAATTCCAGTATCTGTAGGTTATGAATATGAATCTTGTTTGGATCTAACACTGTGGGAAAAACGGACAGCTATTTTACAAGGCTATGAATTGGATGCCTCCAACATGGGGGGCTGGACCCTAGATAAGCACCACGTCCTAGATGTTCAGAATGGCAAGTCTCAATTTTATTTTAATACTCTTTTTTTCTGGACTCATACTGACTATGTAATTAATTCATTGTCTGTCTCACAAAAGTTATGAGTAATACACATTCATGACTATCCTAGAATTATTCTTTAATTTGAATTAATGTCGAATTTATAAGCATAGCTTCAGTCCTTGCCAACACCAGGAAATGTTTTCTTCTTCATACTACGTAAAAACATTATGCTGTGCCTAGTCTCCCCCCACCAGATGTGTTTCCATGGAACTGTGTCAAGTACAGCTAGCATTATTGCTCCTCTATTGCCTCACTAGCATGATTACTCCTGTATTTCTATGCAAATAAATAAGTGTTTCCTAAGCCTCTCATTGTCAATTTGAATATTTGGTGGGGAAATGTATTTTATACAAATATGTTATTGGGAGAGGGGGAAGTTTTTAGTTCACAACAGAATTGGCACTGGTATGGAGGAAATATGCACCATTCCTACTTGTCTCCAATACCAATTCCATTCAGAGCTAAAAAGAATAAAAAGATATGGCGCTAGCACCTGTCATTAAGTCCCCCCCCCCCTTCTGAATTCTGCTGTGTACCTGAGGCTCTCTTCCAAAAACTTCATCCATTTTCCTTCCATTTCCAGTGCTTCTTCCTTGCTTCATTAACTTTCCTTTACTCATTTTTACATATCTTTATTCTTTAATTCCAACTATTCTTTTATTCTTTTACTTCTTTTAAATCTCTGGTATTTACTTCATTTCCCCCCCTCCCTTAATCTCTGATAAAAATCCATGTTTCAGAAAAAGGAAAAGGAAAACCCATGTTTCCTTCCCATAGTTCTCTGCTTGACCTGCTTTATCCAACCTTTTTCTTCTTCTTTGCCATCACTAATGATGTTGTTGTTGTTGTTTAGCAGCTAAACTGTGATCCTAAGTACACTTACTCAGGCACAAGCTCCCTTTTCACTTGTGGCTTCCAAGTAAATATGTCTGATTTACTGGACAGCTTTATTGTTTCATTTAAACAGTTTGCTTGATGCCCCATGAAGCTTCTTCATTCAAACAGTTTATGCTTAAATATATTGGGACTTCCATAGCAGTATGACTCCAGCTACAACTGCAATATAGCAACATGTATATTTCCTTCCATATTATGAAACACATTACAAGTTGCATGGAGGAAATATTTCTCCTGTCATTGGAACGCTGCCAGTTTTAGAGTGAAATGTGCCTGCCATTTAACTGCAGGCGGCAATGACACACAGGTGCTTAGTAAAGGTGACTAATGACACTCATGTTGACTGGAAGTTATGTAATGGAAGGAAAGAAATGATCTCAGATTTAAGCTAGGCAAAGACCTATCTTAGAAAGGAGGAGGCCAGGATGCAGAATGTTATGGAAGCCAAAGGACACTGAAATGATGTCTAAGGACTAGTTAACAAGATCATGTTTCTTGGTATGTAATTCTAGCTATTATGGGATTAGTTACAGAGAGACTTCTTTTCATGTGAATATGGTACATTTCACTGGGAGGCAAGGGTTAATAAGTGTACTGCCATTGAATGCCAATTCAACTTATCATGGGAACTGGCACAAAGCAAGTAAGCACTGAGATAATTACGTGTACATTCATTTTCCTCATTTTGTTGTTCAGTAGTTTCTGATCATAAGGTGAGTCAGCTATGCTCCTAAATTTATGCTCAGGAGACTGTTTGACAAGTAATGACTTTTCAAAGTGATGCCTGTCTAATTGAATAAATGAAGTGGCTAGTTGTAATGACAGGGTGGATGAGCTGGGGAAATTTATTCACAAGGGAGCAAAGACAGTGACAGGTGTTTATACGGACACCCTGAATCACTGCAATAAATATTCTAATGTTCATCTTTCCCCCTGTGGTAATAGAAGAGAGATGCGAAAGGGCAATTTTTCAAAGTAATGACAGAATAAATCAGGTACCATAGTGCTGAGTGCTGACTTGTATGATACCTCTGATGAAAATTATACAACTCAGCTATTTCAGCAAAATTATGGTTTCCTGATTGTCATAAATGATGTGATCATAGGAAGGGGATTTCAGATTCCATTAGTGCATTCTCGTTCCAACTTTTCTTGGGGAAATGTAATCCATGTGCTGTTATGATGCAGCCTCATTTACATGGCTTTTCTTTTATATTTCATAAGCCATTTTCATTTCCTCTTATTTCATAATGTTGTCCGTCCTCTGGTATACCTCTCTCGGATTGCATGGCATTAGAAAAGTAATTGGAACAGCCCAAGGAACATGTTCTGTTTATGGAAAATATTTACCCATTGAAATTCAACTTAAAAGTAGCCTTAGGGTGGAGAAAGCTGTCATAGAACTTCCTAAATGTATTTTAACAGTTATTGTGGGACAAAAATAAATTCATTAGTACTGTTATCTTTGAAATATTGTACACTTGATCAATAAAGCAAGTATTACTATACAGTACAAAGTGACATGTGGTTTGCATGGATTATAACACATTGAGATTTACTGTGGAATAAGTGTAACAGTAATAGCAGACAGTTCTCACAGCAGACCTTGACTGAATCATTGATCAGGATAATAATGAGGATAGTGGTAATGTTTTAACAAAATATAGTTGTAACTGTGAAAGCCTAATATTAGGCACATATATTGCTTCCCCACATTTCCTGTGAAGGCCATAAAAGTGATGCTGGAGAAATGCTTCTTCTTTTCCTAATGATTCTTGCCCAAACATTTTTGTTGTGTTTGACATATGAGTACAGAACTGCAGATACATTATAGAGCCGGGCTCTGCTAGCAAAGACAACTTATTCTTTTGCGTAAAATAAGACCATTTGACAATGGGAAATTGAGGCTGTCAGAAAACTTATTTACAATAATAGTTTACTGGTATAATGTTGTTGGTGTGTGATGCGTAACAGGACATATGTAAGCAATTTATTCTAACAGTACAGAATAAACGAACAGGAATGCATCATTCCAAACTAACATTCACCCAAATCCATCTGAGAAAAATGCACATGCAAATGGGTACTGTGTATGTTTCCCAGAGCCAAAAAATCCAGTTTGGGAGATTGTCAAGTCAAGTGGTTTTGAATAGTATGAGTTGCTGCTTGGGAGGAAGGAGAAGGAACATAGAACTGTATTTAGATCAGAGAGCGATTTCTTATGGCAATCCAGTGGAGGGTTACACAGGAACAGCTCATCTTCTCAGCCACGAGAAGCACATGCACAGCACCTATTTGTATATCCTTGCCTCCTATTGGATTGCCCCATTGCCCCAAGGTAACTGTTGCAAACACGAGTTCTGCCCATTTCTACTTTTCCAGATGTATCCTTTTTTTTAAGCATTTGCCAACTTTTCATAGAAGTTTGTTATTAAAAATATAATAACTTATATACTTATATCTTATATACTTATTTTCTTTTGCTGTGGTTGCTCTGATTACCTTCTGAGCTGATTGTAAATATGAATAGTGATATTTTGATCCTTTTTCACAAAGAGTTTTATTCAGTGGGTGGGATTGAAATGGATGGCCGCATGTGCAACAGGCTTCTAAAGTGCCACTTCCCGATAGCAGCCTCCAGTTCTTATGGACAAGCTTCTCTTGAATTTCAGGAGAACCAGCGTGGTGGTCATTGTCCTCTCTCTTGATCTTGACACCTTTGAAATACAGTCCCAGTGTGCAATATTAAATGTATTTAGTATTTTCTGATCAAAATTTGTAACTGACAAAAATACTCCACTGATGTAGGAAACCATATTTGTGTTTTCTCCAGGAATCCTCTACAAAGGCAATGGGGAAAATCAGTTCATCTCTCAGCAGCCACCAGTTGTCAGTAGTATAATGGGCAATGGTCGACGACGTAGCATTTCTTGCCCAAGTTGCAATGGTCAAGCAGATGGCAATAAGCTTTTGGCTCCCGTTGCCTTAGCTTGTGGTATTGATGGAAGCCTGTACGTAGGGGATTTTAACTATGTTCGACGGATATTCCCATCTGGAAATGTAACAAGTGTTCTTGAACTAAGGTATATCTTTACCTACTCCTAAAACATTTGGTTTCGAGATTATGTGATGAATCAGTCATTTTATGATACCGTGTTTCCATATACACCTGAACACTGTAATAAAAATGCAAATGCTTTAAAAATAATATTTTAAAATGAGGTTGAAGAAAGATGGGACATTTTCTCAAGCCATTTACTCATGGAGATAGCTGTCAAAATATCTCCGCTATTCAGATGATAAAAAATGACTGAATGGAATTACAATCAGCAACCTTATCAGCATCATTACCTATTTACTGTTCCCTCTTTTAACAACTTTTCATCTAACTTTTTTTTCTAATACTGTTTTTTTTTACTCTTCCTTTCCTTGCCTTCCCACCAAGAAATAAAGATTTTAGACATAGGTAAGCATTTTAAGCATGTTCATACTTTTTGTTCAAAGTGTTCTTTCCTTTAAAAAAGAATGAACAAATAAATTCAATAGATTGAAGTGCTGTAAAAATTGTTACGATCATAAGGAAGGAGTGCTCTATAAAAGTGACTATTTTTGCCTTAAATCATAGAGAGGTGTAAGTTTGGAAGATTGCTACTATTCAACATAACCCAAATTCTTTCCCCGTCCTAGTTAAAATAGTTATATTTTATCATAAGGCATCCCAGGAAAGTCATTTAAAGAATAGGGTATGAATGTCTGAAATGACTAAATAAATAAAAACGTTGCTTGCTCCCCATCACTTTTTGTTTTCCGTTTCCAGCCTGTCTGTAAGGTATTGCTCCCATTTTTCCTCCTTGATGTGCTTATGTAATCCCTGCCTCACTCATTCACCATCATCCTCTCCTTTTCCTTGTTCTCTCCTTGCCCTGAATGCCACAGATAGAACTTTCATTTTGTCTTTGCATCACCTGAAATGCTGTGTGTTTCAGTGGAGTCAATTCAAACATTCAGCTGCCAGGTTTATAATAACCAGTGATACAGAAATCCAGTGATGGGCATGTTATGTGGGCAACATGCCTGCGCCACTTAGCAGTAGAGAACAAAACCAGCTATGTGGCTCAATGGCAGAACAATCCCTGGCATCTCCAGGTAACGCTAAGGAAGACTCGTATTTCAGATTCCAGAGAGAGAGCATCAGTCACTGCGGACAAATACATTAGCCGAGGTCTAACTCAGTATAGATAAATAGATAAATAGTAGATAAATAGGTACTGCTCTGGCGGGAAGGTAAACGGCGTTTCCATGCGCTGCTCTGGTTCGCCAGAAGCGGCTTAGTCATGCTGGCCACATGACCTGGAAGCTGTACGCCGGCTCCCTTGGCCAATAAAGTGAGATGAGCGCAGCAACCCCAGAGTCAGCCACGACTAGACCTAATGGTCAGGGGTCCCTTTACCTTTAACTCAGTATAGGGATGCGGGTGGCGCTGTGGGTTAAACCACAGAGCCTAGGAATTGACGATCAGAAGGTTGGCGGTTCGAATCCCCGCGACGGGGTGAGCTCCCGTTGCTCGGTCCCTGCTCCTGCCAACCTAGCAGTTCGAAAGCACGTCAAAGTGCAAGTAGATAAATAGGTACCGCTCCGGCGGGAAGGTAAATGGTGTTTCCATGCACTGCTCTGGTTCGCCAGAAGCGGCTTAGTCATGCTGGCCACATGACCTGTACGTCGGCTCCCTCGGCCAATACAGCGAGATAAGCACCACAACCCCAGAGTCGGCCATGACTGGACCTAATGGTCAGGGGTCCCTTTACCTTTAACTCGGTATATGACATGGCAACATCCTATGTTCATAAGAGCAAACTGTAGATGATTCATGCTGAATTATGGCTAGACATATCTTTAAAGAGGAGGGTGATAAAACAGCACAGACAACGCTTTGCTTTCTCTTCTGTGATCACAGTGACTGCCACTAGCTAGAATGAAGTGGGCAGAGTTCAGTCTGAAATTATTTGCTAGACACATGCATTACATCACTGCTGTGTGCCACAGCTGCTAAATGTGTCATGCAAAATGCAGGGTGACATTAAGAAACCCTCCTTATTATCATGCATGCTTCATCTTTATTTTTGGTCTTTCTCCCCCTCTTACACAAATCCCCAGAGACCTCCATTTTATTACGTCTGGTTTCTGTTGAAATTCACTCGGGCTTCTGGTTATACTGCCTCATGTGGGTTTTCTTCCTTAACTGTGAAAGGTTTTTTATATTTCAGAATTAATGTTTCACATATGTTGCTTTGTGTAGTGTCGGCAAGTAGCATTTTCTCCATGACTAAATATAATATGCACCCTTATTTTAAATTATAAGCATAGCTGTCAGCTGCTCTCATATCATTCTGAAGGTTCATTGTTGCTTTAAAAAACAACAACAACCAGTGCCCTCTGTCCATTGAAACCAGCTGATGCTTTAACAGTCATTAGATAGAATACTTTGTAAATTCACATTTTAATATTATACCAAATGCAAAATATGACATGCATTCAAAAGTTGTTACACATGGCTCCCTGCATTCTGTTGTTCATCTGTTGCTAAGCATATTGGGGAATTAAGAACATATGTTAAGTAAGACCCATTTTCTGTGATTTAACTATATTATACAGCACTTGTACTCTCAAATACTACTTTTTATTTATTACTGGAATAGGGAAAGTGACTGTGTGATCCATATATCATTCTTCTGGAGAAGTGGGGAAAGTCTTTAGCCTTTGGAGAACTACAGGCAAAAATAGTTGCATGTTCAATGTTATATGAATTGCACTTCCTGGATAGACTAGTGTGGTTCTGCTACAAAGGACATTTCTAGAGGGAAGCAGGCAATTGTGTATTAATGTTGAGTTCAACTTCTTTGAGATTAGTGTACTGCTACAGAGATTCCCTAGAGAAATACAAAGATGTATAAAGAGATGCAGAGGCAACTGCAGTAGCAGAGACTGGATATTTTTCTGTCTGTGAAGGATCTTTACTACACCAAGTATGCCCTGTAATGCCTACATTAAGGTAAAGGTTTTGTTTCAATAGAAAGAAGGGAATATCCCATGTTAGTCAAAAACAGCCATTTTACAGCCAGCCAAGATTATTATTGTCGATCTCTAGAGCGCAGAGTCTTTGAAGTCTCCTGAGTTGAGGTTATTTTCAGTGCCGTGGATTCTCATGGAGCATGCTAATGATTATTCTTCAGAGATTCATCTGCCTTGTGCGGGGCAGGCAATAGCACAGCTAGTGTCATTTTCAAAATTGTACTAAAATGATTTCTCTACTCAAGTTAGAAATGTTGTACTTGTCAGGAGCCTCCACTAGAATTATCCACACATTTTCATTGATTTAATAATCCTAATGGCAAACAAATCAGATGACTTGTTCATTCAGCATTCATCCTCATATGCTGGCATAAAGCTTACACAGTGGTTAGACTATGTCCCGTCTTTACTGAGCATTTGTTCTGAATTGTTTACAGGGCAGTTATATAACTATGAACATTGATCATTTGACATCTTTCCCCAACCAAGGCTGAGGTTGTAAACTAATTCCTGAGCTGTACCTTTTCATGATGCACGTGGGTCTCCAGATTATTGAATGCTCTGCTGTACAGAAATTCCCCCCGTAGAAACATAACATGTTAGGGAGACAGGTTCTAGTTTAGTTTTGTCCCTGACATCGTGTTTTCATTGTGCGGGGGTTTTTTTGGCAGGAGAGCAGGATACGACATTCATTCACGTAGGTCTCTACCTAAAGCTGTACAGACCATTTCTACCATTTAAGTTAAAACTTCTCCATCTATAAAACTCCAAAGATAACTTTCCTTACATTAATATACTATCTGGGGCCATTCTTTTTCACCATGCAAATAATAAATGGGGTGTGTGTGTTGTGTGTTCACTTCCTCCTTTTATAAGTGATGGAGTACATTGGTTAAAAATCTAACCAACCACAATATACTGCAAATTATGTGTTCTAAGCTTTAATTTTAAACTGTTCATCATTCTACAACCAAACTAATTGCCCTGAAACTTATCCAAAGTTGGATTTTATATAAAGATTTTTTTATGCTGATAATTAAAGCACTATCCATACACCTGGTGCTGTTAAAAAAAAAATTGCATATAACAAATAAGCACATTAATGAACAGAGATTAAAAGTACATATATAAAAAGGCACATATATCTTTTAAAATCTATTATTATCATCATAGTTTAGGTTCAGGGTTGCACAAAAACCTCATTTAAGTTATGTGGCTAGTTCTCAGAAATAGAGAAAAGCTAAATCTAGTTAATACAGCATTCAGAAGTTTAAAAAAGGCAAATAAAAACCCCTTTCTGCTCAATTGACTACATCCTAGTTGTGAAGCCCTGCAGCACCCCCTAGACTCCGTATCCAGTGCAGTGGAACCAGTCGCACTGCCCTAAATTTGCCTCTGCTTTGGACCAGGTTACCTGACAATCAACTCTACCACTTGCATTAGGTCCTAAAGTCATCTACATAGAGGTGCTTCTTCAAGTTCCCATGCCAAACGTGATGAGGCAGAGATAGGACTTTTTTGTGGTGGCTCCCCAGTAATTGAATAACCTACTTAAAGGGGCTCACCAGTTTAGTGCCAGGTGAAGACCTTTATGTTTTCCTGGGCTTTTCAGTCTTTAAAAACGTTTAGTGCTTTTAGCTCTTTCACGGTATTGTTGCTTATTTTATTTTGTGCCTATTCTGCTGCTGTTTTATTTTGTTTTGGATGTTACATTGCTTTAGTTGTATACTTCAGAAATGTCTGTGCTCCAAGATGTAATTTGTTCACAACTTTTTTTTTTTTTTTAATCATATTTATTAAAATTTCCAATAATAACAGAATAAAGAAGATAGAAAAGATAAAGAAAAAGAAAAGAAAGAAAAGAGACCAATTTTAAACCCTTATGTTCATAACCTTCTTTCTGGGACTCCCTCCTTGCCCTCCCGACTGTATTCCCCTTTCCCTACGTTGGTTCCACAAGTTCTCATTCCCAATTTAACCTAATATGTTATGCCTAATAGCCAATTTAAATTACAATCTTAACATCACTCCTCACCTTTAACAAAGTAAAACAAAATTTTTTTTCCCCAAAATCTACCCCGTTTCCTTCCACGAATTCCCCCTTTTCTTTTTTTTTTCCAAAACTTGTTAAATCAAAATACCAAAGTTATATATAAAAAAAAAAAAAAAATTTAAAAGATAGAAAATAGAAGAAGATTCCAAAAGTTGATTACATAGCCTTTGGATTCTAGAATTCCCCCTCCCTTCCCCGGTTTAGATTCCCTATGTCCATCAGTCTGTATGTTGTCGGCCTGGAGGTCTCAAGTCCACAGCCAAACTTTCTCAATTCATCTTGCCGGTTTTCTTTAAATTTACTTATTTTGATAATATTTAATTTCAAAAGTCCAATCTAATCGAGGCCTTTAATTTCCCTTGATCATTGTTACTCCTCCCATTGTTCTTGCCGTGGCGTAGTTGGTCCTTTACTCTTTTGTTTCTTACTTTCTCAGGTTTCTGTCTTGTTCAGCTGCAAAACCATTCTTATTCTGAAATCTAGTATCTCTACAGAGGTTTGTTATTCAGGAGCTTACTTAAATAGAAAGATTCTATTGTGTTGTCACCTCTGTAGACAAAACAAATATTTCAGTTTTGCTACTTTCCCAGGAGCTAAGACCAGTAATACACATCCCAGAGTAGTTTTCCATATACGCCGCTTGTAATGTCCCAAAGCCCCTCTAGAGGGATTGCAATAACTTTGTGTCCTCTCATCCAAAAGTCAAATTGTTGTTTCTTTTTCCATCCGACATTTTGTATCCATATTTATATCCAATTGTATCAAAATCAACCAGCAATATACTTGTAGCAAAGTCCTCTTTATATTCTCAAGATTTGACAGCTACTTTGACAGCTGTCAAACTCTCCATCTCTCTCCGCCAGGTTCTCTGAATCGCCCCGGTTCCCGGGGGGGGGGGTTGCCTTTTCCCTCTCACCCTCGACTCTCCTCCAGCACAATTCTTGTAATGATTCCATCGTGGAATTTGGTATTTTTAGTCAGCAATAAACTTCAGAATTGATCTTGGTTTCTCAGTCCTTGTTTTAGCATGTTTACAATCAGGGAGGGGACTGACTTCCTTTTTAGATCCCCCCCGCTCGTGCCGAATCCGAAAAAAAAAAAAAATTCCTTTTTTTTTTCCTCCTTTTGTACCCGGTTACCCAATTACTCACGGGTTTTTGTTAAATGTCCGAATTTCAAATGGAAGAAGCCAGCGCTCTCCGACGAATGGCATGCGGCTGCACTCGGCAGGGGAAGCGATAGACTCAAAGTACCACGCCACTCCCAGGCACCCGATCCGTAGCCTTTAAAAAGGCTCCTTCACGAGTCGGGAGGGCGCTGACGGTACCAGCCGAGTCCCCATGTCCACGGGCCCCGTGCCCGTGGTTTTTAAGGGTCCCCGCGTCGCCGGCGCGGTAGGACCCTGTTCACAACTTGTTTATGTTGGCCTCGGTTGCCTTTTGCAAACAGAAGTACATTAGCACTGTGTTATATTTATGAGATATGAGGCACTACGTTTTGTGAACAGATGCTCAGATATCACCAAGATTGGTAGATACATTTTAGCACTGCATTTGCAAACACATTAGAGATGCAACTGACTGCTGTGGCACTTGGGCTCTGTGTGTTAGCAGGCACTAGCACTGCCATCTATATATTCATTTCAGTTCTGAGCACCATAACTCAGATCCACTGTCATAGATGTAACTAATTAAGCTTCTGGATTGTATCTTTGAGCAACAAATGTATTCTCTAGAGCTACTCATTCCAGAGGAGAGATATGTTTCAGTTGTATAAGGTTTATGGTGTCATGTGCTCTATGTTTTTTGAAAAGTGGCTTTATTTCATAGAAGGATGGTCCAGCATATTTGGTAGTTTTATGTGAAAGTTTGCAATGATTTAAGATGACTTAAGACAAGAAACTGAACTACTTCTAAAATATGCCATCTGACCTGTTAAATCACATCCAGTAATCACATGCCTTCCGATCAGTAGCATGAACAGTCTCTTCTGTTTATGAATATTATGCATCATGTACTCAAGTGGCCTAGATTACTTGAAATAATATAGTCAGTGACATAGGTGCAATTTGAAAAACATAGGCTGTAGAGTGATCTAATCCAGTGCTGTTGATTTGAAGGTAATACTCAAAATGACGTTTGCACATTTATATAATTAAAAGGAACCAAAATGGTGTTTATTCCATTACCTTTCCACAAGGTGGAAGAATCCATACATCAACACTCCTCCCGTCTTTTAAAAATATGTATTTATTTGACTTTTTCTCAATTGCAAAGCAGCAATACACTAACCAACTTTTAACTAACCAACATTACACTTAGGTAAAGGTAAAGGGACCCCTGACCATTAGGTCCAGTAGTGGCCGACTCTGGGGTTGCGGCACTCATCTCACTTTATTGGCCAAGGGAGCCGGCGTACAGCTTCCGCGTCATGTGGCCAGCATGACTAAGCCGCTTCTGGCGAACCAGAGCAGCACACGGAAACGCCGTTTACCTTCCCGCCGGAGCGGTACCTATTTATCTACTTGCACTTTGATGTGCTTTCGAACTGCTAGGTTGGCAGGCGCAGGGACCGAGCAACGGGAGCTCACCTTGTTGCGGGGATTCAAACTGCCGACCTTCTGATCGGCAAGTCCTAGGCTCTGTGGTTTAACCCACAGCACCACCCGCGTCCCTTCATTAAACACTTACTTCAAACAAAACCACTGATTTTCGCTTACACATTCTCTTTTCAGAGTCAGCAGAGTTCACACATAACATACAATGTGTTTAAAACAACAGCAGCACAGCAGCACTTTCTGTTCCCCCTCCCACCCTTGAAAATACTTTGCAGAAAGTAAGAAGCAAGCATAACATGTTTTCATTGGGCCTTTTTGATACCGTTATGACTAGGGGTGAAGTGAGAGGGACACTGCAGTGCAATAAAAATGGTTTTAACACAGATTTGCTGCATTCAGAGCTGTTGGTCCCCAAAACTAAGAATGTGTGTTAAGATCACTTCCACCACACTCAGCTATGGCTGCCTTCTTCACTCTAACTTTTGAATGGCAACAGGGGTTGCTTGCTTCAATTATTTGCTTTCTAAGTCCAACTGATAGACTGTCTTTTGAAATGTAATAGTGAATATTGCTTACTGTGCTAAAACGTGTTGTTTCCCTTTCTGCAGCAGTAACCCGGCTCATAGATACTACCTTGCAACTGACCCAGTCACAGGAGAATTGTATGTTTCTGACACCAACACACGAAGGATTTACCGTCCAAAGTCACTCACTGGGGCAAAGGACTTGACAAAAAATGCTGAAGTGGTAGCAGGAACTGGGGAGCAGTGCCTTCCATTTGACGAAGCCAGATGTGGTGATGGTGGCAAGGCTGTAGAAGCGACACTCATGAGCCCCAAAGGTGGAGGAAACTGTCAATTTATGAAGAGCAAAACACAGTTCAGTCAGCACACACAAGAGCATTTCATGCTATCTAGTTATTTATTCAGTGTTTCCAAAAGCTTGTTTTCAGTTTGTGAATGGCAAAGCTATCCAAAAGTATAACTACAAAAAGTGAGGTTTTTAGTACCCCACCCCCACTGAACATTAGTGATTTATTATAATTCATTATAAATATTTTTTCACATTCCAGTTATGCCACAAAGACTTCATACTGAGCAAATTGCAAAGGGTCCAGTCCAGAAGCAATATTTAAATGAGTCCATTAAGAGCAGTGCTTGTTGGATTTCACCCCCCACAAGCAGAATGTTTTCCTTCCATACATGTTGTTCTAATGTACTAGCCATGTCTAATAAAGTACCATACATTAATATCTAAATTTTAACCAGTTAAACCTCATGAGGCTGTATGTGATGTTTAAAACCTGTCATTTTTGTTAATATTTTCAGACCCATTTTCTGGCTTTGTGGGAAAAGATGAACATACAGAGCAGGAAAACAGGTTTAATAGTTTTGATCAAAAACAAGTAACAAGCTCTTGGTGTTGTGTTTTGTTTCTTTACCCAAGGAGTGGCAGTAGACAAAAATGGATTAATCTACTTTGTTGATGGGACTATGATCAGGAAAGTGGACCAGAATGGAATCATATCAACATTACTTGGCTCAAATGATCTGACTTCAGCTAGACCTTTAACATGTGATACCAGCATGCACATCAGTCAGGTATTTAAAAAAACAGATCTATTGGTTGTTTCAGGGGGATCATGATAGAAGTTTATAAAATCATGCATGGCATAGAGAAAGTAGATAGAAGAAAGTTGTTCTCCCGCTCTCATAATACTAGAACTCACGGATATCCAGTGATGCTGAATGTTGGGAGATACAAGACAGATAAAAAGAAAGTATTTCTAAACGCAGCACATAGGTAAATTATGAAACTTCCTCCCACAGAAGGCTATGACTACAACTAACCGAGATTGCCTTAACAGAGGACTAAAATTAATGGAGGAGAGGGCTATTGATAGCTATTTGTTAGTCATGATAGCTATGTTCTGCCTCCATGGTTGGAGGCAGCGATACTTCTTAATACCAGTTGCTGAACACAGGAGGGGAGAATGCTTGAAATCAGTACCATTGCAGACCCAGGGGCAGTGGAGCCAAGGCTGAGGGCATACACACAATAAAAACACAAGGCAGCGGTATTGGGATTTAATCAGGCCACAACTTCTATTGATAACAGATGTCAGCAGCTTCTGGAGTAGACCTTGGGTATGTATCCTGAAATCAACCAGTGTTACTGCTGTTTGATCAAGGTTAAGGGTCACCTTGCAATGTGCATCACATATAGGAGATTCCCATGATCACTGGTGAAGGAACACTATGGCCCATCAGCCCCCAAGATGGAAGTCTGGACATGTAGCACCCCAGGCTCCTTTAAGGAGATACTCCATGACAGCAGAGCAAGGAGGGCCATCCACTCGCCTCCCAGACTGATCAAACCCAATGTATTATCCACCAGGAAGTTATGTTAATTGCTCTGAAGCAGGCAAATCCCTGCAGACAGGCCTAATTAGTCTGCAGGGAGAATTCCTCTCTGGCCCCAAATATGGTAACCCATGTACTTACATAGCAAGTCCAGCAAGGCCATGCTTACTTTCCCTCAGGCAGCCCATTAAGCCACATTAATAAGGAACGGAGGGTGGAGAATCCAATGTTGACTGAGGCCTGAGCTTTTATGACCAGAAAGCTGACCAGGAGGAAGTACTCCCTCTGGTCCACTTGCTTGCAATTGGCTGCTGAACCTTGCGAGCATGTCCTAGCAGTCATTGTGGCGAGAGGAGACGGAAGCTTCCCCTCCGGCCATGCTGAAGCTGAGGGGAGGAAGTCGCACCCTGCCATGACCGCACCAGGCCACCATGGCCACTCTCCTCAGTGCTGAGGGGGAACTGGGACTTAATTCTGAGTAAACATTTATAGAAAGGGTCCTTTCAAACAGTTACGATATCATAAATGGGTTGTTTGTTTATGTATTTATTTATGTATTTTTCAGATTTTTCCTGGATTAGATGGCAATTTGATGACATGTATTGTATATATTGTAGCTCCAATCCTAGAATAAGCAGGTGTTTAGAAGCATCCTGAACTGTTTTTTATACTCTATCTTCACGATAAGGAGCTTATTCTAAGAACATAAGTATCAGTATTATACACCTAAAAATGTATCTTTATGTCTACCTTTACAATAAATTTTAGGGACAGTAGAGAAGACCATAATTATTTACAAGAGGTACAGTCATAAAATACAAGTGGAGCAGAAATATATTAGAAAAGTATTGGCATTCTGATGTTTCTAATACCAACTTCTACTAATGCCTCTAGTCTGCAGTTTTGAACTTGTGATATATTTTTTCAACACCAGATAACTTTTTCTATTGATTTCTATGGTTTCCCCCCAGCACTAAAGAGACTTGCTATTCTGATAAAAAAATAATAGCAAACATTAATCTGTGTCATATTGGAAAAGATCTTACCTTTATTTAGCATTGACATATTTTATATTTAGAAATATATGATTTCTAAGTGCCAGATTCACCCAGAATTATAGTCATGACTCAGTCCCATTAAAACCAATGGAACAACTTAGCACAATTAACTTGTGCTGCAATCCTAACACCGCCTACCTGGGAGTAAGCCCCACTGAATTCAGTGTGGCTTACTTCTGAGTAGACATGGTTAGGATTCCACCTTTAGTCATGACTAACATTAACTGAATCAGGACCGTTACAAACATGTGCTTTTGGACTAAATGAAATGTAAATAAAAATAAAGTTTTTAGCATTCAGTTTTAGCGTTTCCAGCACTCCAGTTTCCCTGGTTCCATTCCCCCCTGCCCTTTATATTCACCCTAGGGGCAATAATTTAAACTACCGCATTTCCTTTTATATATGTAATTCTATGTAACTTCAGAAAAACTGTTTCAAAAGTGGTATCTCTAGCACTTGTTCAGTTAGAAAACTATCTTTGCTAAAGATAATAATTGACTAATAAAACACTTTTCCTTTTTTTAAAAGGTGCGTCTGGAGTGGCCAACGGATTTGGCTATCAATCCAATGGATAACTCCATATATGTGTTAGATAACAACGTAGTTCTTCAGATTACTGAAAATCGGCAAGTCCGTATTGCTGCTGGGAGGCCAATGCATTGCCAAGTTCCTGGAGTGGAGTACACAGTGGGGAAACATGCTGTACAGACTACTTTAGAATCAGCCACAGCGATTGCTGTATCTTACAGTGGAGTGCTTTACATTACAGAAACCGATGAAAAAAAGATTAACAGAATAAGACAAGTCACAACTGATGGAGAGATCTCATTAGTTGCTGGAATACCCTCTGAGTGTGATTGCAAAAATGATGTTAACTGTGACTGCTACCAAAATGGTGATGGTTATGCTAAAGATGCCAAACTTAATGCCCCATCTTCTTTAGCTGCATCACCTGATGGAACGTTGTACATTGCTGATCTTGGAAATATTCGGATACGAGCTGTGTCAAAGAACAAACCGTTGCTGACTTCAATGAATTTTTATGAAGTTGCCTCTCCAACCGATCAGGAACTCTACATCTTTGATGTCAACGGCACCCATCAGTACACGATGAGTTTAGTCACAGGAGACTATCTGTACAATTTTAGCTACAGTAACGACAACGACATCACGGCTGTAACTGACAGCAATGGAAATACGCTTCGTATAAGGCGAGATCCCAACCGGATGCCAGTGAGGGTGGTATCTCCTGACAACCAAGTTATCTGGCTAACTATAGGAACCAATGGATGTCTAAAAAGCATGACAGCCCAAGGGCAGGAGCTAGTCTTGTTTACCTATCATGGCAACAGTGGACTCCTAGCAACGAAAAGTGATGAGACTGGATGGACAACTTTTTTTGAGTAAGTAACACAAAATCATATACTGTTTTTAGGAGGCATGCTTGGCTTCGTAGTATCGCGAGGGGAAGAGAGGGAGGCTCATTTTGTCTGACAATTAGGAGAGTGCAATGTTGAATTAGCTATGGGGTCCTCTGCCTTGTCTTGGCACCCCCCCTTTGTCATATCTGCATTATTTATTTTTCCAACTCTGTGCTACAAAGCTTGTTTGTAGCTCTTTTTCTTCTTGCCAGCTTGTTGACATTACATCATGGTCATTAACATGGCACCCAAGGGTGCACCTGCAGAAGCCTTTGCCCACTAGGTCCCTTCCCCACCGAAGGGACCCCAACCGGATGGGGCCTGGCAAAAAACATTCCACTGTAGCCAATAGAGTAGGTTGCAGTGTGTGTAGCGGCCACGTCAGTTTCTTCAGTTTGCAAATGTACCCAGGGATTCAAAAGATTTTCTGACCCCTGAACTGTTTAGTAGTGTTCATTGTGATCACTTCTGGCCACTCTCCATCTCATTAGAGGTGCAAGAGTAGCAGAAGCTGTTTAATGGAAGTGAAGAGGAGCTGAACCGAAAATACTGAATTCAAATAAAAGTAGCACCAAGTTGCACAAAACCGCTGGCATACAAAATGCATTTTTATAATGATTTACAAATGAAAGGATTATGATGGTAGGTTTAGTCCCATTGCATTAGTGCACACCTGATGTATTGTACTGCATGTTGTACATCATTGCATATCTTTCTCTTTTTCTGGCCCTGCCAAAAGCACGTAGAAACATAATGATGAGAGATTATTCAGCCTGGGGCAATAAATGTACTTCTTATTCTTCAAGAGTTATAAATGTTTTTTCTGGTGCTGAACGGTAAAATCCCAAGTCAATAGCAAATGGGAATCCTTCTCCAGTGGGAATAAATATATAGCCGTTGGATATGTTAAGGTTATAAAAGATTTCATCAGTTTTGTTGGAAGCACCATATTTTTAAGTGTGTGTGTGTGTTTGAAAACAACAAACCATAGCCGTAAGAATTAATGTGGGATTTGAAGTTCACCAAATCTGACATTCCTGCACAATGTTCGTTGATCTCAATGTTGTCAAGACTAATTGAAGAAAAGTGGCCACTCTGAGGGCACAGGGCTGTATAAATGTTATGGGTCCATTAGAATGACCAACAATGTTAAAAAAATAGCTCAAAACTAAGGATACTTTTTCGTTAGCTTGTGGCTTTTCTGTTTAAATGATTTAAATCTGGTGTGCTTTGTTTATCGCATCCCAGTAAATAAGGTTTAATTGTTTTTATGTACCCAATAACCCTGTCTTCCAGCTTGTGAGTTGGACCAGGTGGGGAATGAAAGAGGGGGAAATGCATTTCCAGAACAAATGTGTCTACTGAGGACAGCTGGCATCTTTAGCACACTGGCATTCATTCTGCCTGGTAGAGACCCCAGCGTTTTATTTCTAGCAGTAATTTCTCGTCATGTTTCTTGTAGTTATTGTGTGGCTGTTTTAATCCCATTAGGGAAATAGCTGAGGACTTCTGAATGTACTTTAATGGCTTCTATGTGGCCTTTTAAAAGATTTTATTCAGTATCAAGTGGCTTATATGTCTGCCTTTTTTGAATCTTAGGGAGGATTTACAGCAGTGTGCTTCATGAACTGAATAATTACTTTCTGGTTGAAGAGCCATTTCAGTTGCCCAGCTTTGTTAAATATAGAACCTCTGGTCTGTGTGAGAGGGATGTTCAATTGCCTGCTAAAAGGCCCTGTTTAATATCTTAGACCAGCCTCATAACCAGGCTGGTTCATTTCAGCCCATTAGGGTGATACAAAAATGGTAGCTTGTTAACCAGCCTTTGGTCATGTCTGGCACTTAATACTGTAAGATGTGCTGGGGCAGATGGCACAAAAACTACACTTCGTTGCCCTGCAGTATGTTAAAAGAAATGTCCCTAATCTTGGTTCTCCTTCATACTGCTTGCACTCTGGTTCTTCTGCCTTGTGAAGGATATGAATATTTCAGTTGCTGCTTTTCTCGTCAAGATACATAGAGTCACGGTCTTCGCCTTTCCTTGTATTTTGCTGAGAAAAGCATTTCCCAAGAACATCATGTTCCTTCTAGATGGGGGCTTAATACAGTGGTACCTCGGGTTAAATACTTAATTCGTTCCGGAGGTCCGTTCTTAACCTGAAACTGTTCTTAACCTGAAGCACCACTTTAGCTAATGGGGCCTCCTGCTGCTGCCGTGCCGCCAGAACACGATTTCTGTTCTCATCCTGAAGCAAAGTTCTTAACCCGAGGTTCTATTTCTGGGTTAGCGGAGTCTGTAACCTGAAGCATAAGTAAGCCGAGGCACCACTGTACTGCAAATGGGTCATTCAGACATCACAAATGTGTTGCTAGAAACAGGGTTTTTTATTTTTTAAGAAATGGATTTTCCATGGAAATGGTAAATCCAAATTAAATTGGAGATGGGGTGAGATGCTCACCTGTGGATGTGTGGGCATGCAGATTCTGTGAAAACCTTCCAAGTTTGAGCAGCCCCAGCGTTCTGCTGCCAACAGTGGCCAGCCCAATGCCTCCTAGGAAGCCCACAACCTGGACATGAAGGCAGTTGCTATCTCCCGCTCTGTGCTTCATAGCAATTGGTATTTAGACATTGGTTGGCATCCGTCTGCCACGTTGTCAGGAGACAACGTGCACACATGTTTAAAGTACATGACTTCTCCCAAAGAATTCTGGGAATTGTGGTAACTCTGAGGGGCAAGTTATAGTTCCCAAGATTCTTTTGCTTTAAATGTGCATTGGATCTACTTTAAATGTATGGTGTGGCTCTGCTAAGAGGCTTTCAGCTATCAGGTTTTGTAGCAGGCAGACCTGTTTTATTGCTTTATCGCTCATTTGCCACCCTGGACTTCTTTGGGAGGAAAAGCAGAATGTAAATTTAATAAATAAAGAAAATAATTAAAAAAGACACAAACTGAGTGCACATTGTTTGCACATGCTGTCAGTAACTCATGGATCAATCATAGCTCTGGGCATTTTGTATATGCTGGCTTGGATCCTATGATATGTTAAGGTAGTTTCATGGAGGGATACGTTTGGCCTGCTGCAGCTCCTGAAAAGCTTCTTTGGAGCAATGAGAGATGAGTTGGGTTGCTGGGGGAAGGCAGGGGGAATATTCCTTCCTTGAAGTTCCATATTAAGTTATTCAAGCCCAGTTTTGGGAGATTCCACCTTCCTCCACATTGATCAGGAAAGCTGTGTACACACCATTCATTTACCTGTCAAAGAATCCTGGGAACCGTAGTTTATTAAGAATGCTGGGAATAACCATGAGAATAGCCGGGGGGGGGGGGGCAAAAAAGTTCAACAACTTTGGCCCTAACAAAAATCCTGGCTATGCTCATGGAAATAACTACTGAAGTGTTCCCAGGAAGAGAGAAAGAGGAGATGAGTCTCTAACACAGTTGGAGAGGAGGGAAAGCAAAAATTCATGGTAACTCTGAAAAGGCAGCGGAGGAGGATTTAAAGACAGATAATTAGTACTGATCATTGCTTATGTTCTGTCTGAACACTGGAGAAGTGGTTGATTATAAGGCAGATACTACCCAGGAGCTTACTAACTTAGACGAACGGAAGGAGGGACTGCTGGGTAAAAGGTACTGTGGGGCTTGTGGGAGAACGCAGGGGATGGAATTAGGTGGGGAAATCTAATTGCACAAAAAGATGGTTCTGAAAGGGCGATTTCCAGATGTCTGCCCAAAAGACTCTGTTGTTTAACAAATGGGTGTCTAGGAACTCAGCTATACAGCTGCAAATAAAACATTTTAAATGTGTTGTAAAGTGCAGTATACAAACATGACACTAGATGCATTTTTTTATATGTGTGTAGATTCCACCTAGGTGGTGGTGAGATTTGCAGTACTTGTTGGATGAACCTCCTGAAACCTCTGGTTTCTCATATCTAATTAATAGGTGGTACAGTGTGGTTTTGATTTAAGTTAAAACCAGAGGAAGGTTGGTCATTTACATTCTAATGTGATCCCATATGAGCTGAATAGCAGGTTGGAGGCCACACCTTGCTTTATGCCAGTAGAGGTTTCTTGGCAAGAAACCTACAACTTAGAACAGGGGTCAGCAAACTTTTTTAGCTGTGGGCCGATCCACTGTCCCTCAGACCATGTGGTGGGCCAGACTATATTGGGGGGGGGATCAACTAATTCCTATGCCCCACAAATAACCCAGAGATGCATTTTAAATAAAAGGACACATTCTATTCATGTAAAAACACGCTGATTCCCGGACCATCCGTGGGCTGGACTGAGGAGGCGATTGGGCTGCATCTGGCCCCCGGGCCTTAGGTTGCCTACCCCTGACTTAGAATAATAGAATTTGTTGAGTTGGAAGAGACTGTGAGGATCATCTAGTCCAACCTCCTGCAATGCAGAAAGCTTTTGAGCAATGTGGGGCTCAAACCTACAATCCTGAGGTTAAGAGCCTAATGCTTTACCAACTGAGCTATCTCAGCCTGCCCTGTGCTGCAAGATCCTTAATAGCTCACCTTTTCATGCAAATTGAATCTTTTGCACCTGAACACACACGGTGACAGAATCATGCTCTCCTTGAGCTAAAAAACATGCAAAACAAACACTTCTTTCAGGGGGGGAAATGAAGTGCACTGTTTGGTATTGCTGATGTCGTTAAAGCTGTACTTTTTGGCTGATTTCTCCCAGCAGCTGCATATAATCAAAATTATGCCAAAATGCCTGTACCTGTGACCCAGAATGAAAATAAAATACAAACTAAATGTTTGACTCCACATGAAAATTCAGTTTAAATATTTAGTCCACTGTAAGAGTCTTAGGAGACTGCCAACAAAGAAATGATAATTCTACCATCTGAAACACTTCCATGAATTTATAAACATTTCAGCTTTAAAGAGTAATGTAAGCAGCGTAGTCAGCATAGGATTTTTGTAGCCACTTACTGACAACCCTTTGCATGTTTGCTGAGAAGTAAGTCCTAGGGACGCGGGTGGCGCTGTGGGTAAAACCTCAGTGCCTAGGACTTGCCGATCGCATGGTAGGCAGTTCGAATCCCCGCGGCGGGGTGCGCTCCCGTTGTTCGGTCCCAGCGCCTGCCAACCTAGCAGTTCGAAAGCACCTCTGGGTGCAAGTAGATAAATAGGGACCGCTTACCAGCGGGAAGGTAAACGGCGTTCCGTGTGCTGCGCTGGCTCGCCAGATGCAGCTTGTCACGCTGGCCACGTGACCCGGAAGTGTCTGCGGACAGCGCTGGCTCCCGGCCTATAGAGTGAGATGAGCGCACAACCCTAGAGTTTGGCAAGACTGGCCCGTACGGGCAGGGGTACCTTTACCTTTTACTTTAAGTCCTATTGTGGCCAGTGGGGCTTACTTCCTGGTAAATACGTTTCGGATTGCAGCTGTTTTTCAAACAGTACCAAGGTTGATTGTGGCAAAACCTCCTTCATATGTCAGATGCAATCAACCAATTGCAGCTTCTGTCCCCCCCCCCCTTACCTTTCTCCTTACTCTGCCTTTCAGCCTCTCACTGTGCTGTACTTCTCTTCCCCACACCCTTCAGTTCCAAATATTCTCCAGGCTTTTTATCTCTGGCTGTGATCAGGTGCTTTTTTCCAGCTATGGCTCACCACAGACAGCTTCCCTTCATTTCACCTAGCTGGATAGCTAGTTAGCCTTGAACAAATACATGAATCAGGTTAGTTCAATCAGCTCTATTCTGCAGCATTATATAACCGAAAACTTTGAAAGAGCATGAGAAAAAGACAACTGAGAAAGTTGTGCTCATTTTGCTGCAAAGGCCACCAAGCTCAGCTTTGGTTACTTCATGCTGCAGATGTTTCTGCTTCTGACTCACAGCAAATTAAGCTTTTGCATTATTACACCTCACCTGTGCAGCTTTTTTTCTCTAACACACACGCACAAAAGGAACTTTACATAGGCAAAAAATGTGATACGTGAAAAATTATGTTTGGTAGAGTAGATGCAATTAAATCTGTGATGGTTCGGTCATAATTCTACAAAGGAATATAAGCTATACAACAGTTATAGGGGACTCTGGTGCATTGGAGGTAGTGTTGCATTGAAACACCACACTCAGTGTAGAAAAAGTTTAGAAATACATCTTGCCTTACACTTTTTTACACAACTTGCCCATAACCAGTTATTTAACCAGTGTTTTGACCCCCTCTTCAGCCAAAGCAGCTTATGCACACACAATCAAAGCAGGGTGAGCTTACCAACTGAAACACACAACACAAATGGGATGGGAAGGTGACCAAAGAGGCTGAGGAGCAGGCGTGTCCAGTGGTGGGGGCCTCGGCAGGGGTCCAGCAATGCTCACCCCTGATGCCAGCCCTATCAGGGAGACTGGGGCTTCTTCATTTGAATGTGGTATCCTACTCAATCTCTTTGATCTCTACTTGCAAAAGATTGTGATTTACAGTTGCAGCATCAGGAAGATGCCATAAGAAACTACACTACAGCCACATAACTTTCTTCCCACAGTGAGTGCATGGGAGAGTAATGTGTGACTGCAACTCTAACCAAGTTGAGTCTCCCCCACACAAAAAAGGTAACATCCAAACTGGTAGGGTTAGCCCTTTTTTGTGATGTCTGAGTTCTCTAGGTATTTCCTTTTCTCAGATAAGGAATTTCTTGGCAGTCAGTTGAGGTTCGCCCAAAAGACTCACTATAAGTTAGATCCAAAGAGTTGGTGATAAGTTAAAACACACAATTACTTATTAAATTTTCAGATAAAGCTTTCAAAGACTAGACACTGACACTGTTGTAACTGCTCTGTGGAGTTCCGCTATGAAATACAATACCCTCCCTTGAACTGTGGGACATCCTGAAACCTTAATAGTTGGTTTTTAAAAAATCACTGTAACTTTCATCCACAAACTTTTAGCACTTGGCTGCTCTTGAAAGGATCTGAGCACAATTATAAAGCCTCCGTTATAAATGCAGAGGACTTGGGTATTTTTCTGGCATGCAGAAATCTCCAGGGTGTCATAATGCCAGAATAGTAACACTGCCAAGGGTATGATCAACAGAATCGTCCCTTTCAATATATCAGAGGAATGTGCCAGAGGGAATTCATCTGAAAAGGCTTCAGGGCTTTGAAATGCACTTTTTGCCTCCAGTCTGAAATATTGTGGATTTTTTTTCTTTCTTTCCAGGGCACATTTTGAACATTTCATTTGAACCTCACAATTCAGGAATGCTGGGGAAAATGTAGGAGGACCCTTTGTGAGACAGTATTTGTACTTAGGATTCTTGATTAGTCATAGGAATAGGGTATGAGAGATTTGCATTTTATTGGTAATCCTCAATAAAATCACAACCAATGGCATTGCTGGATCCTAACTTGAAGGCAACAGTTTTGATTTTACAGCTCCAGGGCAATGACTATAGGAATAGCATCACTTGATGCTGCTCTGTCTGCTTCATACACCTGCTGTGGGGCAAAACTGGCTCTCTTCGTGACTGCAGGCAAAGGAAGTGGAGGGCAGGTTGTCAGAAGTGGCAGAGAAAACTCACTCTCTGGGTGGTGTCTCTTCAGGCACTCAGTCTTGGATAGGAGGTGGCAACCTTCCCTCCTAGTGCTTTCTTATTACATTATTTTACAGTAAGATGGTCATTATGGGATAATTATTTAATAACAAATTGCTATTATTATCCACTTGATTGCAAATGCACATTTTTAGTATGCTGGCGTGGCAAGGTAATATATGTCGTTTAGCAGCTCTGATTGATTGTGTCATGTCACATTGTTTTTGTGTGTGTTGACCATACAAGCAAATTAAAAGTGGAAGGGAGGGAAGAGGCTGTCATGTTGAGATAAACGATTATGCAAATAAGCCTTCACACAAGCTTCCCCCCCCATCTCTTTGTTTTTATTTATTTATAAGGTCCATTTGTATACCGCTCCTAATGTAGAAAATCCCAGAGTGGTTCACAAATCAAACTGTCCAATACATTACAAAACCAAAGAAGGAGATGTGAAAAAATCATGTTCAACTGTGAAACATCAGCAACTTGAAGCAATATGATAGACTTTTACAGTTACACAGAAACAGGCTCATAATTTACCAAACTAAGTAGTGGATGGCATTGTGGGGCAGAAGTGATTAACTAATGTTCCAACAGGTGAATCACTGCTGCTTGCTGGGAAGGGGAAGGGGGATCAAAATGGTGCAAACGTAGCAGCTGAGCCAATTCAGTGGTCCTGCTGCTACAATGAGCCGCCCTCCCCGCTGCCATGCTCCCATCCACTGACCATAAGCTGCAGTGGCTAAATTGCCAAGAGGGCAGATCAGTGCCTCTACCCCATGCTGCCATCTGGCTACCAATGCAAACATATTTAGGCAGATGAAATAACCCAACGAAAGGGAAGGCATCAGTTCATTTGATGAATGAATTTCTTCAAGGCTACATAGGATCATAATGAATGGGAGGCGGGGGGGGCAGACATTTTTTCAATAAAGAATAAGTAGATCAGTTATTTTTTGTGAAGCATTATCATTTTACTCTGGCAGGTTAACATTCTTTCTGTTCTTTGCAAAGGTTTTATCACATTGCAGAATGCAGTGGCTTGCATGAATCATTCAAGGAAAATTGGACTCTTAATTGTGTTTTGGCAGCTGTGTTCATAAGAACAAACTTGAAAATCCCACGGTAAAATGATGTTTGGCCTCACTGTCTCTTATGCTGCCATTTCTTCCCCTTTATAATTTCCATTGCTGTGGTAGCTCTGTCTTCAGGTTAGTTTGGAAGAAGTGAGATATATTCATTGTTTCTAAAATAAAAGGATGTGTGAATATAGTCATTGTGTCTGCTAAAAGCAAAACTGTGTCTCTAAGCTTTCCAAACAAGGAAAATGCCAGGGTGAGGAGAGATTTCCTTTGTGATGGACAAATTTAGCTTGTAATCAGAGCAACTGGTTTTACCAGGGCTCTCCAATCACAGCGCTTTGAGGGAGGGATGTTGTTGAAATAAGTAGCTTTGCTCTCCCAGGGCTTCTTGCTGTTTTGCCTCTAAGGAGCAGTACCTGGGAATATTTCTGGTGGTGTGTGACATAGAAGCCTGCCTCTTGTTTAACAGAAGAGCTATTTATCTTCTCACATAAATAAGCAGGGGCAGAGAGTAAAAAGCATTTGATGTGAAATCAGACATATTTCATAGTTGTCAAATTAAATCTGAGACATATTTCTCCTGTGGTTTCAGGGTGTTCTGAAAATTATTACAGTACAATGTGAAAGGCAGGAGTATAGATTAGAAAAACTAACAAACTGGGTGGCAATGTAATTTTAAAAGTAAGGAGGATGGACCTCAGAAGGGAGAATTCCAGTAGTAAGGGAGTAAAAGATCAAATGTCTGAGATGGTGATCATCATTACCACTGACAGGTTGCCCTTGTACAAAAGTCTTGTAGTTAGCAATCAGAAATGGTTTTAAGAAGAGCAAGAAATCAATCTGTGAATGGTTGCTTTACTTAAGCTCTCACAGGAAAAAAATAGAGCTTAAGTAAAGGCATAAAAATGACTACAAGTTTAATAAGGTACAACTGCAATATATTTTAAGTCTTGTGTGACACAATTAAAAATTGAAAGCCTCTTATGAAATGGGATATGTGATTAATGGCTGTGTAAAGCTTTTAGATCAGCCTTAGATGTGCTGCTTGTGGAAATTGTTTGTCATGGGAAAGATTCATATTTGAATCACAGTGAAAAAGAACAAGAAATTAAACAGGTCAACAAAACAGAACTGACAGTGGTCAGTACTAGCTTCAGAATGACTTAGTAAGAACTTGAAAAGTTGGGAGTCGGTGCTTTTAACACTGAAATGTATCCCTGGACGTTACAAAGGAATTGTCACATGACACCCTGCCATTGGCTCAAGAAAAATAGAAATTGTTAGTTTCTACAAGAGCAACTTCACAACAGAGTCTGTTCTGAGATTTGACGTTTTAAATATGAATGAAGTGGCATCACCATTTTTCACTCTCTTTGACTTGTTGAGAAAATCTTACCTAGTTTCTGTGGATTACTGCTGCCCATATTGGGTTCTAAAGAAAAGCCGTCTCGTTCTGAAAAAGAAATACGAGGATCCTCTCATTTGGTTAACTGTTTGTTACAAGGCAGGATAATATTTATCATCTCAAGGGTTGGAAACTGGTGTGAGAGCTGTAGAACGGAATGCAATGTGTCTGTGGGTGTGCAGTGAATGTCCCAATGCTGGCAAGAACCTGAGACTAGTTGTAGAATTTAAGGCTAAACTAGAAATATAGGAAGTGGCCATGAGAAAAAATGGGAATGTAAAAGCTGTACTGGGTTTTATGCAGCAAACCCCAATCATCTGCAGATGAGCTACCAGTCTAACCTTGTAAGTTGAATTTTGAATCGTACAGGAGATGAGCATAGACCCTGCGAGACTTGCAGGTGAGATGTGCACTGGAATGAGCACACTGAACGCTCCAAGTGATGCTCACATGATCACTATGGGAGCTTTAAAGTACAGTGGTACCTCGGGTTACATACGCTTCAGGTTACAGACTCCGCTAACCCAGAAATAGTGCTTCAGGTTAAGAACTTTGCTTCAGGATGAGAACAGAAATTGTGCTCCGGCGGCACGGCGGCAGCAGGAAGCCCCATTAGCTAAAGTGGTGCTTCAGGTTAAGAACAGTTTCAGGTTAAGAACGGATCTCCAGAATGAATTAAGTACTTAACCTGAGGTACCACTGTACTTTAAAATGTGTATCCGCTGTAGGTCCTGCAACCAACTGCAAATGTAGGGAAGAAGATGCTTAGAGTAAGGGAACATGGTACTTAAGTGTCCATTACGCTACAGAAGAGAATACAGCCATGTCTCAAGTCTGCCCACCTTTTTGAAATTCTTTATTTTATATTTAAATCTAATTACATATATAAGAGCCCCATTATTGTGTTAACAATGTTGTTAATATTCTGTGTTTAAGACCAGGGGTTCATTATTTGATAAAGCTCTGCAAGCAGACATTACACAGCTGCTGCTTTTTCCCAACACAGAAATTTACAATGATTTGAATCCCACAACCACTGAAAGTTGCCCACCTTCAGGGCCCTTAAAGGGACAGAAGCCCTGGTTCTGAAGTGAATTTGGTCTCCATCATCTAAGCCAAGGCCAGTTAGAAATATTGTTTGACACGATTATGTATAGCTATATATTGAACAGATCTATGCAGTTGCAAACAGAAGAAATGTGACTGGCACCACAACATTCTATATTTCTATCTATATTTATACTGATCTCAGGTATTCAAGTGCTTGTAGTTACACCGCCAAAACACACATTCAAGAGTATTCAGGGAAAACCTGAGGTTTACAAAAATACCAGAAAAATATATGGGGGCTAGGTGAACACCCTCTCCCCACACATCCCAGTGATGGCTAAGAGCCTACAGAATGCTGACTGGCTGTTGTGAAGGAAGAATAGAATGGAGCATCTAGATAAGATATAAAAAGTGAACTATCGCATTGTCTGTATATGCTCTTTGGTAGCTTACACTGAGAAGTTTACATGCTCACCAGGAACAGAAGTGAGAGCTGCACCTAGAAACCAATGGAAAAATCCAAAAATTTCATGTAGATTGGATTGGGCATTCCACCCACCACAGCCCAAGGAAGACTGAGCCTACTATTTGGATAGGAAAAGCTGACTGCTGCTGGAATCCTGAACAGAAACACTCCACCCCAAAGCATTGTGGCACCCCAGCTTTAGAACTCCCTCCTCACTGAGATGTGGCTGGTGCCAACTCTTTAAAGTCATTAATGCTAGCTGAAGAAGGGGTTATTCGTCCAGGCTTTTGGTGGAGTTCAGTGCCATTACTGACGGCTATTTTAGCTGGCTGATTGTAATTGTATAATGCACCTGGAAATGTTTTAATTTCACCCTGTTCTGGAAATACATTTGCAATGCAGAGCAACTAAGGAATCTTTTAAATAAATAAATATTGTTGCAAGGTAACCGCTTGCTCCTTCTATTTCACAAGTACAGGCAGCCAAAATAGTACTGCTCATGTCCAAGAGGAAGGTATGATAAAGCTTTGGGAGTTGGTGAAAGTAAAAGAAAAAGGGGTGTGCCAGTGAGGAAGCTAAGAACAGTGAAATAATTACTGAGCATGTTCAGTGACCATAGAATGCTGAGTGTCTATTACAGAGGGTGGGGGGCAAAAAAGGGGAGTGGAAGGGGAAAATATCAGGGAGAAGGGTAGTTTTCAGCTTGCTCCATTTGATTTTCTGCTCCAAGCATGTCAGGGTAGCAGCAGAGAATAATTGTTTCCCAATACAGCTTATCCTTGTAATACAGAGAATGTGATGCAGTGAAGAGCATAAGTGGAGGAGGTCTGCTCTCTTCACAGGACGATAAGGCCCGTGCTAAAAAATCTCAAGAGCCCCTGAGATAACATTCGCATAAGAGTGAACTAAATCTAGCCTGATTATGGGAAGCGAGTTCGGAATGTGAAGCAATTTATCCCCACCAAACATGTTCCCTTTGAAACAGCAAATTAGATGTGCAGCAGGATTTGGTCACACTTCAAAGAATAATATGCAGAACTGGAGATCCATCTGTTTTCTCTTCCACTGAGGCTCCTGTATGTTAAACAGGCTTTCAGTAACTTCAAAGCCTGTTTGAAGTCTTCATTGTGCATAACTCAGGCACAAAAACCAAGGATTCCTTAGCAATATTACCACCTGATATTTTCTGTTAGTTTTAATATGTGAAGAAAAACAATTTGTTCTTGTTTCTTATCATTTCATTTTCTGCTTTTTCTGCTTTAGCTACGACAGTGAGGGGCGATTAACCAATGTCACATTTCCAACTGGAGTGGTCACCAACCTGCATGGGGAGATGGAAAAGGCCATTACAGTCGACATTGAATCTTCTAGCAGAGAGGAAGATGTCAGCATTACTTCAAACCTATCATCAATTGATTCTTTCTATACAATGGTACAAGGTACAGTAACAGGATTTAACAAAAGCCCCTTTTTCTCAGAGGAGGAAAATGAAACAAAGCCAGTTATGGTCAGGATATTATAGTTAAGGATTAGCACTGGAGATCTGCAAGGTGAAATATTACATCTCATTCTTAAGCATACAGTTTGAAAGATGGGTTGGCTATATTTGGGATGTGTGATTAACCTTTGTTATATAACTGGCCCAAATATTATTATTTGTATCTGAAGCTAACAGCAAATGAAGCATTAAAATTATTCTGTTACCTATTTTTATGTTGGGTTGGAAATTGTTTTTAAACGCTGGTTAATTTGAAGCTACTGCTCATTAGCTGTTGTTGAAACTGAAGTTCTGCTATTGAATTGTGGTTGTTTATATAATTTGTAAACAAATTATATGAAGCTCCTATGCATGCAGAAATTCCTCTACAGACGTGAATGAGAGAAACACATGCGGGGGAACACAACTGTGCTTTTTGCAATATCCATGGTGATGTGAATCAAGCAGATAGATACATCTGTCAAATAGTGAAGTTAAGAGGTTGTATACAAACTGAAGAATTAGAATAAATTTTAACAGGGTGGAAAAATCTACAAGAAGCTGTGGTTTGTTCTCCATTATGGCTCCCTTTAAATAAGAAGTCACAGCTCTGGAAATATGCTATACTTTTGTTCCATTTCAGATCAGTTAAGAAACAGCTACCAGATTGGCTATGATGGGTCTCTCAGAATTATCTATGCCAGTGGCCTGGATACACACTACCAGACAGAACCACACGTTTTAGCTGGCACAGCCAATCCAACTGTAGCAAAAAGAAATATGACTCTCCCTGGAGAAAATGGACAGAATTTGGTGGAGTGGAGGTTCCGAAAAGAACAAGCCCAAGGCAAAGTCAATGTGTTTGGCCGAAAGCTCAGAGTGAGTAATACCTCTAGTGCATTTTTAATTTAAGATGGTACTGCGGAGGATATGCTATAAACTTGCAGTGCTTGAAATGTGCATGCTCTCCTTTGTTTTCAGATAACAGTTCAGATAAAAGGAAAGGGCCATTGGTGGGTATAATTTGGGGACAAATTTTTGAGGTGAGAACATTTTGAGGTGGAATACCCTCTGTCAGGGACTGGTAGGATGCTGACAAGTGTGTCCCCGGGGGGGCTTGAATCTGACTCAGGAGAGGGGGGCAGTGGTCTGTGGGGCCAGGAGGCAAAAATCAGAGGGAGGGGAAGCTTCAGAGCTGGAGGAAGATGCAGAAGAGGCAGGCCAGGCAAGTGAAGGGCCAGGTGCTTCTCTAACTTTCCCTGCACCACTATCTCCCAGAACCAAGAGAGAAGTAAGGCAGGAAGAATAGAAGCAGCTTCCACACAGGCGTTTTTTCTGGCTATGTGCGCACAGCCTGTCAGGGGAGTGATCCCCAGTGTTGGGAGATAACGCCGAGGCCTTGTGCCTTTCTCCAATGCAGCGTCACCCGGAATTCTTCACTCCAGTCTCCCGTCACGCTGTTGTGCCCCAAATCCTCCTGGGTCATGAGCACACGACTAGCAGAGTCCAAAATAGAAGTGTTAGCCTTGAGGTGTAACATCTAATCCTTATTTATTGCAATGAAATCAAACATAACAGTACAAAGTAAACATGGCTCCTCTTTCTCTCTCTTCCTCGGAGAGAACGCTGAAACAAAACATCACTGTGGGAGAACAGTGGGAGGAAGGGAGCAAACAGCGTATCTCCCTTCCCGCTTATATAGCTCTAACAATCAGCAGCTGAAATGCATTACATACAGACATGTGATCCAACAATCCTATATCTGCAGCATAGGGAGGGGTGAAATCCTAACACACAGTTGCTGAAACTACTCCATGAAGGTATGTTTCAGTGCATACCTGGGAATACCTGTCTAGATGATAGATGGGTGTACTTAGGTATCCAGAGCTGTCGAAGCGACTGTGTTTTCTTTGACAATAAAGAGTTAACTCTCTGCCGTATGCATTTCTTTGAGTGCAGTAAAAACAGGAGTCTTGTGGCATCTTAAAAACTAATGCATTTATTATGGCATAAGCTTTTGTGGACTCAAGTCTAGCATCTGACACGAAAGTCAATGAAAGCTTATATCAGAATGCGTTTGTTAGTCTTGAAGATGCCACAAGGCCTTTTGATTGTTTGTGTTAATATATTTCAAAAACTTGTCCATGGGACTTTGTGTCTTCAGTTAGCTTTGCTGATGATTAATCACTATTATACTGGAAACACTATCGTATTCTCTTCTCCACATAGCAATATCTTTAATTGTTTCAACACTGCAGAATTGCACAGATATTTTACATTTGACTTGGCTTTCTTTAAAAAAATAGTGCTGTGATGCCTAGTTTTAGAAGAAAAGGCTAGAAAGTAGCCTATAGCACTTAACTTCTGAAGCAGTGTTGCATGTAGTACTGCTTCATCAAGTACAACCATCATATATGACTACAGAAACATACATTTCTAGGCTACCCAAGAACTATGAAAATGTGTAAAACCCTTTTTTTAAGGAAGCAGGATGGTTTTAAAAACAACAGACCACTGCTCTAAACAAGACTAATTGCAGGGCTCTGTTTCATTATTCTCTGCTCTTCTTTCAAGTACTTTAACCAAAGGATTATGGAAGAGAAGGGCCAGTAAGGAGAGTTAAGCGTAGGATTGAAATTACCTGTTGGCACTCAACGACCAAGAGCATGGAAACCTACCATCCTTGTCAAAAGTGTCTTCCCTGTTTTAAAGCACCTTGAATAGCTGGAAAACTTTGAGCCCTTTGATAGTTTTCTGTTGCTCAATATAACCAATTCAGAAATGGGATAATACTTTATTTATGGATTATTTCTGCCAAAGGCTTCTGGCTATCTAACAATGTAAATCTCCTGGCTTAAAGATAGTAAAGTCTTCTGATAAATCCCCAAATTGATGAAACAGAAACATCACTAATCCATTTCTCAAAAGAGAATTATACTCCTGTTTTCTCAGTGCTCTATAAAGGGCTTCATTTTCACAGGGTTTTTTTTTGGGGGGGGGGAGACCAAGCAAAGCTCAAACAGGAGGTAAAATATCTAAGCAAGGATAAAAAAAATAAAAAGTATGAAAGAGTAAAACAAAAAGCATGCAAGAGCCATCTTCTACCCTTTCATGAAAGGAAGTTATATGAATGCCTCTTCTCTGCATGGTTCCCAATTGACCTTCATATAACTTTCTTTACTGAAACGTAAGAGCCTTGTTGGATCAGACCAAAGGGCTTCTCCAGCCCAGCATCTTGACTTCCACAGGGCCAACCAGATACCTATGGAAAGCCCATAAGCAGGACATGAGCACAAGAGCCTCTCCTGCTGCTATTCTTCCACAGCAGGCATTCAGAAGTATATACCTCCTAAACCTGGCAGTACCATATAGCCATCATGACTGGTAGCTTCTGACAGATTTCTCCTCCATGACCGTAGGCCTAATTGCCAGTGGTGATGATGATTATGTGATTAAGAAGGTTTTTTTTAATTAAAAAAAATACCAGGTGTTGTGGGTTAGGGCGTATTGTCAAGATTGCAGTGCATAAGGAGGGGCAGTTTAAGCCTTCCATTCCCAGCCACAATATTTGTGAAATCCCATGGCGAGGGATGATACTTTAGTGATTGTGTGCAGAAGGTCCCAGGTAGGGCTGAGAAAGGTGCCAGTCTGCATAGATAATACTGAGCTAGATGGACCAATTGTCTGATTCAGTATAAGGTAGCTTCTTGTTTTCCTGCTACCATATTATTTTAAGGATTTGCAAAAACTGAGACATACTTCGCAAACATGTAGTTAAATCTGTTGCCCTTGGCTGTCTTAGAAGGGAGATTCAGAAATGCTCCATACTGCATTCTGAATGGACCTGCCCTTGTGGTCTAAAGGTTGAAGACCTTGTACATATTATTACAGATTGTCCCTTTTATAATACGTTGAGTAGACAAAAACTGGGACAAATTTTAGGGAGAGATGCAGAGAGGTTTGACCATCCGTCTTTAATTTATCTACCGGGTTGACAACATAAATATACAACCTGCCACCCAGGGCTCCTTTGGGAGGAAGTGTGGATATAAATTGAATAAATAATAATAGTAACTGTGAAGACTGCACATTTTGATGCAAATGTGCAGTTCTTGAGAGAGAGTTCTTCAGGGACATTCAGAAGCTAAATTATGTTTTATACTTTTATTTATCTTTTAAATAATTTTGAATAAAGTCATGTCATGTCATTTTGATGTAACATTTCTTGAAAGAGTGGCAATATTATTAAAGGGGCATTTGTTATCCGTCAGTGAAATTCAGCATTTAATGTTAATGTTATAGATGGCTTTTTCTGAGTCTGAGTTAATATTTATTGATAGTTGCTTTTATAATATTTTGTGATGGTCTGATGACTAGATATACAAATAAATAAATCTGATCTGTTCTAGAATATCTGCTGGCAATTAGCATGAGGGCAGGGAAGATTCCATTGACATCAATGGGAGCTTTTTGCCCAGTGCTGATTGTCAGGCAGGGGGAAGTGAATTTCATGAAAATTGCAGCTGGAGAACGAGGGCTTCAGCCTCACCTCCCCCAGCCCTGTAATCTTACTAACACACACATTTACACTTGGTAGTAACATGTTTAGTTCAGCCCACAACCTAATCCCCTTAGTAGCTATTGCCACACCTTGTAGTGGTAGCCTTGTAGCACATTTTTTGTTTATAGTTAAAGCATAAGTTTTCACTGTCATTTCTCTTTAATATGTGAAGCTTTTGAGAGAGGGTCAGTGGCCCACTAACAGAAGTTCAGTGGATATAATGCTGTCAATTTCTGGGCTCCTTTATCCTAAACATATTATTAAGTAAACATTATTGATATAACAGAATTTACTAATCATTAATAAACAGGTTGTATGGGTTTTTTTGATGGAGACTGTTGTTTAAGAATGCCACTAACTAGCCTTGTTCTAATGGCAGGTTCATATGGTTTGAGTCTTTCTGATTGCAAGCAATGCAGTTCCGTCAGCCCACCAGAAATAATTCTTTCAGAACTTATATATGGGGGGCAATCGTGTAATATGTACAATCCTGTGTACATAAATCATGATTTATGTAATAATTATTAACACTAGAGACGCTTTAATATAAAATAATTTTGGGGCCATGTAAAATAATATTGTGTAGCCCTAACAATTAAATTGAAATATAATTATAGTTCATCAGTATATGAGTTGGCCTTTGTTTTCTTTTTCTGTATTAATTCTGCACTGATAATTTTGCTGTATCTCTCCTAATATCCCTCATAAATCTAACTATTATAAAGTATATCAATGTATGTATTGTTTATTATATTAACATTTAACTAAATTCCATGGGAATTAACTGAAAAGGTTTGAATAAATGCCAATACATCTTTATTTAATGAAACCTTTTTAAATGGCAGTTAATCTAATGTCGGGTACTTATACCAAGAAGTTTCTAAATTAATTTACTGACAAAGGAAATCAGTCATTGCAAAGGGTGTTTAAATAATGATGTTCAAATAGCTGTTGCTATGAGGAAGTAAAACAGCCTGTGGTGAAACAACATGATTTATTTTGTCATCTTGTTTGTTTCATAAAAGGTTAATGGTAGGAACCTCCTGTCTGTTGACTTTGATCGGACCTCAAAGACAGAGAAGATCTACGATGACCATCGTAAATTTCTGTTGAGGATTGCCTATGACACATCAGGACACCCAACTCTCTGGCTCCCAAGCAGCAAGCTTATGGCTGTCAATGTTACCTATTCATCTACAGGTCAAATTGGCAGTATCCAGCGAGGAACTACTAGTGAAAAAGTAGATTATGATGGACAGGGAAGAATTGTATCTAGAGTATTTGCTGATGGCAAAACATGGAGTTACACATATCTTGAAAAGGTAAAGTGCTATCCTATCGTAGGAATGTGTGTGTCTTGCAGTTAAATTAGTGAGTTATTGCTGCAGAAAATGGTCACAAGCCATACACTGATGTACAAGGTTTTTAGTTTTAGACTGTGGAGCTACAAATATCCATACCTGAAGAATAAGCATATGGATCTATACAGTTCCTAAAATAAGGTGCACTTCTTACATTTGTTGGTTTGCTGCCAATTGGTGCAATCCAGTGAAAGTTAATGATGCCGTCGAAATAGATCAGAATTAAAGATTACTTGAGTGATTGCATCCCAGTGACCTGAAAAAAGTTTAATTACAGTTGTTTTTCTCAGAATCATGCCAAATTTTATCTACTTATTATTTAGGTATTTCCTATTCCATTTTTAATTTTGAAAAGCAGCTTCCGCCACAGATAAAAACTATTGCTTGTATGCATTTGGTGTTTTCAGCTATTCTCCTACCCTTCTGCAGCCCCCTCCAAAATCAACTCTGGATGGTTTGAAGGAACAGCATGGCAGGTGCTGCATGGGGCTTCCAAGGGGAAGGAGAATCACTAGAGACCACCCTAGTTCCTGTTCTGCTGACAGGAAGCTATGCTGAATGAAAGAGCTTTCTATCAGCAAAAGAACAGCTATTGGTTACAACCCAATTTAAAATTTGCAACAGTAAGGAAAAAAAGACACAGCAGCAGAGTAACAAGATAGAATCCAATTTGCAAAAGGAAATCGAAAAGGTGTGGAGAGCATAAAGGTTTTCACCTGGTACCAAAAGGACAGTAGACTTTGTGCCAAGCAAAGCTCTACTGAGAGCTCCAAAGCCAGGTCACCATTGCGGAAAAGACTTTTACCTCTAGTCACTACCTGCCTTAGCTCCGCCAAATGTCACTGGCAGCCTGATTGCATCCACACTGTAAGTTTTACAGATGAACTGTAAGTTTTACATGCAAGATAAACTGTACCACATTTTCTTTAAATCCGAACTCTCACACATGTGCTGCGGCTGTGTCTGCTGTATAAGGGCATTTCCCCAGCATTGGTGCAGCAGTTACAGTAACTTCTGCCGCCTGGCAGAGAGTGCAATTTCTTGTGCCAAAAGAAGGGATAAGGTACTCCTTTATATGTGCACTGGAAACTCAATCCCACGCTTTGCTAGCATAGCACAGTACTGAGCAGAGCATAATGTAAGTGCTTCTAAATATGTTATGTCTTAAAATTGAGGGCTTCATATGTTCAGTCTTATGGAATCAATCAAGACGTAATGAAAGCATCCAATTGTGTTGCCTTCTATTATCTTTTAAGGTGACATCACTTTCAGGGGGCCAGAGCAGGCTTTGCCTTAGATAAGAAAAGCCAGGGATATATTATGACTGTTTCATACATCTTCATGTGAATAATGTAAACAAGCAACACCACTGAAGCTTTACCCAAAAAAAAGTCATTTGGTGGCTGATTGACTCTACAAAGTTTGATGTAAATAATGAATAAATTGCTTTGCCCATCTGACAAATAGATGTGGAAGAGGAGGTTCAGGGATCTTCAGGCTAGTAAACTTCTCGCTAAATTATCTCTAATTACAGGAGTGAAATTGTCTCTTCCATATGTTGTTCCCTTCCTGAGTTATTGGCTTTAAGACAGTTTCACTTTTGCCAGTATTAAACATGACTTATCCAAATCCATTGACAATCTGCTGTTTGGCTGTGAGTGCTTGATAAAAGAATGGCTCAGTCACAACAAGTAGCACATTAAGAGTCTGGAGCTACTAATTACCAAACCCCTTACAATTAAGTATCCAAATGAATTAGGCAGAGAATAATTACCAATATGTAAGGTCAAGGATAACTCAATTTAGAAGATGATGATTTACTCAAACAAAGTGCTGTTATCATACAGTGGTTTTGGCACTGGATTAAACTTCCTTTTCCTTTCCTTTTCAGTCTATGGTCCTCTTGCTGCATAGTCAACGGCAGTACATTTTTGAATATGACTTACTGGATCGGCTTTCTGCAATAACCATGCCTAGTGTTGCTCGCCATACCATGCAGACTATCCGTTCCATTGGCTATTATCGAAACATCTACAACCCCCCTGAAAGCAATGCTTCTGTCATCATGGACTACAATGAGGAAGGGCAGCTGCTACAAACTGCTTTCTTGGGTACAAGTCGAAGAGTCCTTTTCAAATACAGAAGGCAGACCAGGCTCTCTGAAATCCTCTATGATAGCACAAGAGTCAGTTTTACTTATGATGAGACAGCAGGAGTTCTGAAAACAGTAAACCTCCAGAGCGATGGGTTTATCTGCACCATTAGGTACAGGCAAATTGGCCCATTGATTGACAGGCAGATTTTCCGCTTTAGTGAAGATGGAATGGTAAATGCCCGATTTGACTACAGCTATGACAATAGCTTCAGAGTGACTAGCATGCAAGGTGTAATCAATGAAACTCCATTGCCTATTGATCTTTACCAGTTTGATGACATCTCTGGAAAAGTTGAGCAGTTTGGAAAATTTGGGGTTATATATTATGACATTAACCAGATAATTTCCACAGCTGTAATGACTTACACAAAACACTTTGATGCCCACGGCCGCATAAAAGAAATTCAGTATGAAATATTCAGATCCCTTATGTACTGGATTACAATTCAGTATGATAACATGGGACGGGTAACTAAAAGAGAAATTAAAATAGGGCCATTTGCTAACACAACCAAGTATGCGTATGAATATGATGTCGATGGGCAACTACAGACAGTTTACCTGAATGAAAAAATAATGTGGCGATACAACTATGACCTGAACGGCAATCTCCATCTGCTCAATCCAAGTAATAGTGCTCGTTTAACACCACTTCGGTATGACTTGAGAGACAGAATCACTCGGCTAGGTGATGTACAGTACCGTTTAGATGAAGATGGATTCCTGCGGCAGAGGGGTACAGAGATATTTGAATACAGCTCAAAGGGCCTGCTGACCAGAGTTTATAGCAAAGGCAGTGGGTGGACAGTGATATACCGTTACGATGGGCTTGGGAGACGAGTTTCCAGTAAAACCAGTCTGGGACAACACCTCCAGTTTTTTTATGCTGACCTCACATATCCTACAAGGATAACTCATGTATACAACCATTCAAGTTCTGAAATCACCTCTCTCTACTATGACTTGCAAGGACACCTCTTTGCCATGGAGATCAGCAGTGGAGATGAGTTCTACATCGCTTCAGACAACACAGGCACGCCACTCGCTGTTTTTAGCAGCAATGGTCTGATGTTGAAGCAGATCCAGTACACAGCTTACGGCGAGATCTATTTTGACTCCAATCTTGACTTCCAGTTGGTGATTGGATTCCATGGAGGCCTTTATGACCCTTTGACCAAACTGATTCACTTTGGGCAAAGAGATTATGACATACTGGCAGGCCGTTGGACTACACCCGACATTGAAATCTGGAAAAAAATAGGGACGGATCCAGCTCCTTTTAATCTATACATGTTCCGAAATAACAACCCAGCCAGCAGAATACATGATGTTAAAGATTATATCACAGGTAAATAAAGGTATTTTTTTTAGTGATTTACACTTGACAGGAATTTCTGTTTGCTCATAATCTACCAGGTTAGCAAATTGCATTGTACGCAACACCTTGGAATTAATTACCAGTGACAGTCAATTTGCACAGGAGTTATGTTCCAGGGATAGCACGTGAAGTCAAAATCGTGTAGAGTCAAAACTCTTGGCATTCAGTAGTAGGTGGGATTGCCAGAGTGTTTTTTCACTGGATACTCACACCCTTTCCTCCCCCTTAATTTTTTTTTTAATTGCCAAGTCCGTAAAGCTGAACATGCACAAGTTAAATGTGTGTAAATTGTGAGTTACTTGTACGCTATCTAGCTGACAGCAGTTGTGTGCTGAATATGATGAGGGATATAGGCCACTAAGGCGAAATAGTTTTTGCCATGCATATTCTAGTTCATTCAATCTTAGTGAGAACAAAAGCAAATAGAGTTGTGTAAAATATATTCCAAAATACATCTGTCAAAGTCCATCGTTATTACTGAAGCAATGGCCTTATCTCCTGAGATCATTAACTGGCATTTGGCTAGGAATGGTCAACACTCCTTTGTCCTTGCAGAATATTACAGCCCTCTTAAGAGATTCAGAACAAAGGAATTGCAGGAAGGAAAACACAATTTTGATGTTTCTATATCTGACTAGACAGTTCCCACAGCAACCATTTATAAACTAGTAATGTATTGAATATTATAGGTGATATTATGCCAGATGGCAACTTTATATAGAGTGCCTGGTAGGGATTCTTACTTGCATGATAACACCTCACATGATCATCTTTGTGAAGGGAATCTTTCCAAGCCATCGTCTACCAGTATGAAAAATAATGTGCTATCACTCCCACTTGCTGTTTGTGGCAGTGTATTCATTTGCATATTAAATGAAAAATAGTGTTTCTTATTTCCCACTGTTTTGTCATCTCTCCTGGTAATTTAGGAGTTCTCAGACAAACTAGATTAATGCAGGACCTAGGCCTGCTTACCATGTGCTTTTTACTGCCAACTTTCACTTTTCAACTTTCACAAAGCTAAAACTACTTGTTGTACCCATTATATGTTGATAACTACTGTATAAAATGTTGTCCACAAATATCTTTTCCCCCTTCCCCACTTTGATGAGAAGATCCAGCGGTCATTCAGCTCAAATACTTATCCTAGCAGTCCCAGCACCCTAAGAACAGTGTTTCAAAAGTACTTGTGGGTATTGTTTGCATAATTTAACTTCTTAGTAGTACATCTACAGCTAAGATGTGGTGCAAGAGGAATGGGTGGCAGAATGCCTCTTTCCTCATTATTGTATTATCCTTCTGCTCTGCAGCAATGGTGTAGCCAGATTCCAATTACACTGCAAGAGTACTAGTTTGGCACTTCCCATAAAAACAGATCCTTCAACTCCTGACTTTATGTGCTGAATAAAAGTAGGACTAGATTCATTCCCTGCCTTCTAAAACAGTTATTTTCTGGGTTTTATCTCCAGCAGTCAAAATAATCGTAAAGTCTTGTTTCTAGTAGCTTGTTTTGCCGTAATAGGGGCAGGACAGGTATGGGAACGTTTTCCTGAATTTGCATAGTTCCCAGTCATGTGTAGTCCTGAAGCAAGTCAGAATCTTATGGGACAGAATTGTCTGTGCTTTAATAGCTGGGGAGATGGAACACTACCTTCTCCATCTTGCACCCATCAGGAACCAACCATGTAAGATATTTAAAGAATAATGGTGTGAGATTTTGACTACTTTGAATATTTACAAAGTTGTTGGCCTCATCTCATAGCAAAGGGATTTTGTCTGGAAAGGGTGTGTTGCTTATGAAGATTAAGTTGAGAGGAGGAAATAAGTTATTCTGGCTCTAGACCCTAGATCATTTATCATGTCAACTAACAATAATACCTGCAGATACTGTAAAAGTCCATGCATGCACGTGGCTGTGAGTTTTGACAGTGCAGATTACCTGCTAGATGAATGAGCAAGGAAGGAAATTGGTACTTTGCCCATTGACACTTCTGCTGTAAAAGCCAACAGTGTTGCTTTTCTTTTGAGTCTGCACACCCACCCTCACTTCCGTTTGTCCCGTGATTTCAAGCATTTCCAAGTCATGGGTCTGAGAGAGGTTGTTGGTTTTTTGTACCACCGCTTTCCTCGGAAAAACCCAGGGTTTAGTGCTGAATGGGAGCAAACATCAGTCAGGTTTTCTGCAGATTGATGTGTGCTCTGATTAAGCAGTAAGGAGTGGGGATTCCCAGGGAAAGTGGGGAAGGAACCCTCTCGAACCCGTGGCTTGAAATCACTTGAGATCAGGGGACAAATGAAAGTGTGGTTGGGCCCACAGTCCCAATCCAGCAACACAAGCCATGGAAACAAACCCAGCTGCTGCTTGCAGAGTGTATGCAGCAGGAGCCACACAGGCAGCTTCCAGTTTGAAAGGGAAGGTGCAGATGACTCTCATGGGCTCAGGATAAGAATGGATTCTGCATCTATATCGCCATTTTCCAAAGAAGAAGAAGAATGTTTAGATGAGCTAAGATATAACCATACTATGGTTTCCCCCCCAAAGTATATTTGTGGCTCAAACCTGAATCCAGGCCAACTGATGTGAACGCCTGTAAAGTTAAATTAAATAATCAGGGATTGAAAATCTGATATCTCTCTCTCTCCACAATTATTTTGTTAGATGTCAACAGCTGGCTGGTAACATTTGGCTTCCACCTGCATAATGCTATCCCAGGATTCCCTGTGCCCAAGTTTGATTTAACAGAGCCCTCCTATGAACTTGTGAAGAGTCAGCAGTGGGATGACGTACCGGTAAGGAAAAAAAGGAAAGTGAATATTAAACTGTGTCAAAATTGAATAAAGGACGCCATGCTGTTTGAGCACTATAATCCTCAAAGGCTTACGTGGCATTAAAAAATATTTAAATGCACTTTGTAAAGACTATTTTTTATTCACAAGATATCCATAGACTAGATGCTAATTCTGCTCTTGCTTGGTGCATTTGCTAAAGATTAGGTCTGAATTTCGACATATCCTAATTGGCTTTTCATAATGCAAACTAAAATAGGAAGAAGGATAGACCTAATCAATAAATAATAGTATTTTGAAACCCTTTTTTAGAATTGTAACTTTCCCAGTGGAAGCTCTGGAGATTGGATTTATACCAGCACCCTGCCTCAAGGCAGAAAGTGAACACTGTAATAAAAAATAGACTGTGAAATAAACAGAAGAACAGGTGATATAAATTATGCATACCAAGCACCAGTACAATTTTACTTCTCTTTAATATTAACCATATTTTATATGTGAAGATAAAATATTGAATGTGAAATTACCTCAGGTAAAACCCATTACATTTCATAGAGCCAAAAAAACTCTAGGTGCTTATGAAATTTTTTGATAAAAAAAAATCTCCTGCGGTCCAGAAATATGTAGCCAGTTTAAATGATGGACAAAAATAAATGGAATGTAAAACAGAAAAGCCCTATCTGGTATTTAGGAAAATAGCGATTATAAATCTTAACTGTTCAAAGATCAAAAGGCCATGCGCCATCAAGTTTCCAGTTACTGGCAGGGAATGAGAAACTTTAGAACAGTTGCTCACTCATGACAATTGTTCTAAAGCATCTTTGTAACTTCTCTGGTTTTTAAATTAAAGCATCAGGATGGTTTCATGTGCTATATAGGTCAAGAAGCCACCACCTGCATCAGTTTCCCAAGCTGTATTCTCAGCAGAAACCATATTCACACAACCCATAAAATTGTATCAGCATATACTTTCTTTCCTGTGCACAGGCCCTGAACACAGGAGGAGCGAGTGCATTGAAGAAATAGCTCTAGCTTCTTCCCTCCTCCATTTTCTTGCATTGCAGGTCACGGGAATGTAAGATAATTTATACCAAATCAGACCATTGACCTAGCTAGCTCAGTACTGGCCACACAGACTGGCAGGGACTCTCAGATGGGGCCTCTCCCACTCCTGCCTGGTGATGCTGTGCATTGAACCTACAACCATTTGTATGCAGAGCATGTGCTCAACCACTGAGCCATGGCTCTTCCCCTTCTGCTCCGTCCTTTCCTGGCTCAATAGCCATCCACCACTTCCACCTGCCTAGTGTAGGAGTCAGGCACTTCAGGCCCAGGTGCCAAAGCCAGGCCTCCTCAGGTCATGCCCCCTCCTCAGCCCACACCCATCACTGATCCTGCACTAAACCCTCCTCCTGTAGTTTTGTCTGACTGGAAAATGACTTTGAACCATAATAACGCCTCTCACTTGCCTGGAGAGATGCATGTGTAGAAACCTCTGGCTTATATTCGGCTGTACAAAAGAGTCACTCTCATTGCCCCACCCACCACTGCTGTGCAGCCACCAGAAAATTGCCTAAGAGGGAACACTGCCCATGGCAGAAGGAAATGTTCCCTGGCATAGCTTGCTCATCTCTCAAGTCGTTCAACTTTTGGTACCATTCTGTGTGGCCAACATTCAGGGCATTGGGTCTTTGAAAGCTTTGGAATTATTCTCTTTACGTTATGACTAGGTGAATGAACAAATTAATGCCTTTTAAGTACTTTTAAATATGTATACGCCTCCACACAGGGCAAAGGGAAATGGACCTTGGTTACTGAATGCCAGTGGAGACATATTATTAAGTGATCCACTCCTCACTTAATAAGTGCCACGTCAACCAATTATGTATGTAACTTCGCTTTATGAGAAGCATTAAATGTTCAAGGTAAATGACAAGAAGCCTACAATAGGTTTATCACCACCTAGTTTATGTTTCCATGTTGGATAATAGGAGAATATAACACTGCAATTATTACGTAAGTGATGTAATGTGCAAGGAAACTCATGACCATCATCTTGGGTCTTTCAACCTTTCTGCAATACAAATGATTCGGAGGGAAATTGCTAGAAATGTTTAGATCAATAACAAGTGCAGTAATCCTTTCAAACAATGTTTTTAGTCTGTAAGGTAAGAGCTGCACTGTGAGCTTAGCTAGATGTAAATAAGGTTTTTTTCATTTTAACCCTTGCCTAACATTTATTTGCCTCTGTAGCCTTTTGCAAGCTAGTTAGCCTCACTGCCTCCATTTCCCCATCTGGAAAATGTTTATGCTACAGCTTTGTACAACTGGTTTCATGATGGATTAATTAACATATGATATACTTGTGCAAATGCCAAGTATTAAGCATAATAATCCTTTATGTACCACCTTTTAAAATTTTTTGGAGTGATTCAGTGCTAGAGACTCTTTTTTTGGATTCTAAAAGAGACAGACAAAAATGAGAAAAACATCAAACAGTATCAAACAAAATAGCGCTTGTAACAGTGGAATTCAGTATGTGGATTCAATTAACTCTTTGGCAGTGTCGGTTGTGGCATATCCTATTGTCAGCTCCAGGCATTGTGCCAATAAATGCATGACTGTTGGAATCTAGGGGCTACAGATGGTTTGTAAAACTTCTGTCTGTTCTTGTTTTCAGCCAATTTCTGGAGTGCAACAACAAGTGGCAAGGCAAGCAAAGGCTTTCCTGTCCCTAGGAAAGATGGCAGAAGTCCAGATCAGCAAGCGCAGACCCGGCGGCGAGAAATCGTGGTTGTGGTTCGCAACTGTGAAGTCTTTGATTGGGAAAGGGGTTATGCTGGCTGTCAATCAAGGCAAAGTGCAGACTAATGTGCTTAACATTGCAAACGAGGATTGTATCAAAGTGGCAGCTGTTCTGAACAATGCATACTACCTGGAAAACCTGCATTTCACCATTGAAGGAAAGGACACACACTATTTCATCAAGACCACCTCACCAGAGAGTGACCTGGGCACGCTGAGACTGACTAGCGGACGAAAGGCCCTAGAAAATGGTATCAACGTCACCGTTTCCCAGTCTACCACTGTGGTGAATGGCAGGACTCGTAGGTTTGCCGATGTTGAAATGCAGTATGGTGCACTGGCTCTTCATGTCCGCTACGGCATGACGCTTGATGAGGAGAAGGCACGGATATTAGAGCAGGCTAGGCAAAGGGCTCTTTCCAATGCCTGGGCCAGAGAACAACAAAGAGTGAGAGATGGAGAGGAAGGTGCCAGGTTATGGACAGAAGGGGAAAAGAGGCAACTGTTGAGTGCTGGAAAAGTCCAAGGATATGATGGGTACTATGTACTCTCCGTGGAGCAATACCCCGAATTAGCAGACAGCGCTAACAATATACAGTTCCTTAGGCAAAGTGAGATTGGAAAGAGGTAACACACTGGTTGAGCCTGGGCTGCCAAAGAGACTGACCCTGTACCAGTGTCTTCTGAGAGGGAGACCAAATTGTTTTGCTGCATTACTACTTGAGCCTAAATGTACACCTTTGCTCAGATTTTTCTGTAGCACGATCCCAATAAGACTCTACAACAAAGAGAGAGCCTTCCAGAAGAATGATATTGCTAAAAAGAAAAACTGGGAGTTGTTTTTCCCTACTCTGAACGACCTTAAAGGTGATCTGCTTTAAAGAATATGTTTACATATGCATATCGCTGCACTCGAGTTGGACTGAAAGTATTACAAGGAAGACCTAAAGGGTTTGCAACAAGCTGCCTATTCTTTTGAGGCACTGTCTTTTAACTAAGAAACAGATCCATACAGTGTTTCCAAATATTACTAAATTGTTGACCTTTGCTTACAAGAAACTAGTCTCTCTCTCCTCCTCCTCTCTCTTGCTCTCTTCCTCTCTCTGCATAGGATGTGGTATATATCTTTGTTCATTTTAAAATGTGGGGCAAAAACTCTTGTTTATGGACACCCCAATGGCTTTAAACTGTGCTTCTTTCTAAAAGGACATTGGCACAAGCAATTTATGCTACAATGGGAATTTAATAATGGATTTTACAATGATAACGTGGTTTGCCTTGGGTGGGGTGGGGGAATGGCAAGTAGAATCCTTGTCACAGAGCAGCAAAGGAAACCTTGATTTTTTTTGTAAATTATGTGAGACAAGTTGTTTATGGATTTTTATATGAATTACAATTTACTGTACATCAAATATTAGTCTCAGAGGAGTTAATTTATGTAAAGTGTTTAAAAAAGGTTTATACTTAAAATAAAATGATAAAAATGTGCAGTGTGTGAATTTTTTTAAAGGAATTGCACCTTTTGTTATGTTATGGCTGTACAGTATAAAGAGTTATATTGTAGAGATATAACAGTGTATACAAATGGACAGAAGTGTTAATATTTTTGTATTAGCTTTAAAAACAGTGCATTTTTCTCTTTCAATTGCTTGTGGGAAAGGTTGGTGTGGGGCAGCCACTCCGCCCCGCTTCCTGTGCCCTGCTTGGCCCTCGCCACTCGCTGCTAAGAGGGAGAGCAACTCAATAAGATTTATGTATGACAGTAGAAGACTTTTGTAGGCTGGGCTTGCCTTGTTCTCTTCCAGCCCTAAAGGTGTATTTATTCATTTTGCAGCTCTGTTGTGTATTTTTAAAATGTGGGATGTAAAGCTGTGTTATGTGGTGAAAGGAGCAATCCTATCCATGTTGACACAGAGAGTTTAGTCTCATTGTGTTCAATGGGGCTCATTTTCTAGTGAGCGAGTTTAGGATTGCAGCCTCAGGTGCTCTGCAAATGTACATGAATGGAAAGTTGGTGCAGTGCTCACTGCCACAACGACAGGGCTTCTGCCTATGTCTTCTGAAAGAAAGGTTTTCAGTATTTCACTGGAAAAACACAGAACAAGATGGATAGGTAGAAAACCAAGTTAAACTAATACCCTAGCCTTTAAACCTCTTGTCCACCAAAAAGAGTCTCTCTCTCTCTCTCTCTCTCTCTCTCTCTCTCTCTCTCTCACACACACACACACACACACACACACACATGAATTGCAAGAAAAAGGAAGGTGAGAGTATTAACTTAGTGCCTAATCCACATCATAAAGCTACCATACAGTTTGGCAGGGCTTTTTTCAGCTAGAACCTCACAGGAACTCTGTTCCGGCACCTCTCAGATGGGTGGCATTGCCATTAGAACAAGGGAGGCGTTCATGGTGAGTTCCAGAACCTCTTTTTCTAGGAAAAAATAGCACTACAGTTTGGCATGACCTGCTCATAAGGACAGTCCAATCTAATATGGTTGGACTCAAGACATGCAAACAGTAGAGGTTAACACAGGGCCTTTTGAGGCAGGTTTCAATACTGGGCATCTGCTCTGGAACATCTGAAGTAACAATCAAGGGGAATACTTCTGATATGAATATGTTCCAAGTGCATCTCTCAACACAGTCTGCTGTCCCTGATCTTAGATGGGGGGGGGGGGCGCGACAGAAGTCTCATACCAAATGATAGAGCTCTCTGGCAGGTTTGAACTCCAGCACCTAACTTTATAACAAAATCACATCACTGGGAGACAGTGGCTCTTAGTATGCCTGAGACTGCTTTCAGAGGAATCTAGGTCATGTAATCTCACAATATGCATTCTATTTCAGTAGAACAGAATTCATCACTCTTCCAAAATTCTGAGACTCTCAGCTTCCAGTGTGCTGGTTTTTTTTTAAAAAAAAAACAACTACCATTCAGACTTGCAGAGATAACATTAAAAAATAACATTCACGTATGTACTTTCCACTAAGCCTTCCTGTGCTAGAGAATCTGCATTAAAGTGTTCCTTGGTTTCTGGCCTCTGCTCATATGCCGCCCCTTCATCAAATTTTATAACTACACCAGTTCCAAAAAGCTCAGCACTTGTAACTGGACTGAACCATGCCTGATTAAAAATGCAGTGGGAGGAGGTTACATCATTTGTAAGTGGGCAGGGAAAGACAAAGAGGGGCATCTTATTTTTAGGGCTACTCCTTCCCACATTCCTCAGTATTTCTGGATAAGATCCCTTGTTCCTGAGTGCTGCTTTCAGCCACAAAATGACTAAAATATTGTGGGGTTTGTTTGGGTTTTTTGGGTGGGTGGGGGAGAAAGGTTAATTGTGCTGTACTCAGTATGCAGAATGGCAACAAATGGCAGGTGAATGTGTCTTAAATACCTGAAGGGGTGAAATAAAAATAGTTTCCTAACTGCTTTCTGCACCGAGATTCTATAGTATTATGTGTGCTCTCAACTGCACAGTAGGAGTCTTGTCAAACAGGCTGTGAGTAGGTCAAGCAAGTTACTGAATCCACACTATCAGTGCTGTTGCTATTCATGTACCCCTTGGGTAGAAGCTACAGAACTGCTGACATTTAGAATAAAAGCTGTTATTTTATTAAAGTGCAAATTAACAGTTAAGTTTGTTTTTATTTTTCAACCTTCAAAGAGCCCAAATTTAGCAACTATGATTCATGAAACCCACAGCTCAGTGCCATTATTTCACATATTATTTTAATCTGGGAAATGTATGGGGATTGCAGTTCTGTTAACTCGGATTTAACAGCATTGTATTAGAGGTTTGTCAGCTCTAACTGTGGAATTAGGTTCATGCTCAAAAAATGTAGTGGAATGTTATTGACTTGGAATACCGCAAACATATCCAGTGTGTTACATGTCAGAATAGAATTAAAGCTTCTACTTCCTGTGCCCTTGTTCCTTCTCCCTGGTTTAGGCATGGGTAGCCCCCAAACTATAGTTTCTCTTGATGGTCATCTAGACTTAGATAAAGGCCCAACCAGCAGCCTTTTCTCTAGCTATACACTAAAGAGAAAAACAATCATTCGGAGATGGACATGCTCCTACATGAGACAGAGACTTTGGGGGATTTGTAAACAAGAAAATTTAAAAGAAATGGAAAAAAATGTATTAAAATAAATACCCTACAAAAAATAAGGAGATTCAGAGTATTTTAGGCAAAATGCTTTCATGCTATTTTGAAATGTAAATTTTGTCTGATTTGTATTGTTCTTTTAATTTGCCTTCTGAACTTTATATGTGTCCTGAATTTTTCCACACCTTGATGACTATAGATTGCATCTAGGCTTTCCAATAAAAGCCAAGCCAATGTGTCTGCGTTTAGATTTGTTTTCTTAACTATGTGTGTCAGACATTATAACTGTGTTATTGCTTTTCTGTTCCTACTTGTAGATGCAAAGTGATCCAGTACTGCTAGTATTGATTCATTTGCTGCCCAGTTGGGAGTTGTTTCCTGCCCCCTCTGCCCAGTGGCCCAGACTGCTAGCTCAGCAAGGCAAATTACTCCATGGGATCTCTCTAGCGGCCTACTTTACAGAAGCATTAACTACACCTCACATTGTTAAGCATCATAAAGCTAAGAGAAAATGAAAAATGAAGGCTTATTCCCTTTCATATTAAAAAACACAGCACTTAATTAAAGCAGCTGATTATATATAACCAGTTTGACACTGATAAGTCATTCAAGGCCTGAAGAGCCTTCAATCCAAATTCACACCATTTGCTGAAATGTGCTGCCTTCAAAACACTCTGCATGTTTTTATGTTAGGTAGAATAGGCAGACTTCATCACATTTGCTTTGTAGTGACAACTGTAGCTTGACAAACATGCTCATCCATCCCAAATTGGTTATTCTATGTCACCTTTAAAAAAAAAAAAAGCTGATTACAGACTTGGTATTTCACACAGATGAGAGAAACAGATCTTCCATTTTACAAGGGGAAATAATGTCATCCTGAAAGCATTATTAGCGTTTTTATAGAGTAATGACTGAATGCAGCAACAACAGTACTACAATACTTCACACATGTATAACACTTAAGAATGTTCAAAGTGCTTCACATTGTAACGTATCCTTATAACAGCTGTGTTAAGCCAATCTATAATTATTGCCATATTATAATACTGCCAGAACTCTAATAAACTACTGATATAAAAGGGGGAAATCCTAGCTTGGAGCCAAGTCCAGCTTCAGGACAGCAGCAACATTTTGTCTCAAATACGAGTCATGAGAGTTTACTATCTGAGGATATACTACACTGATTTTACTGAAGGAAACATTAAGCATCGTAGCCCAAACAACACATTTTCTGTTAATGGTTGGTCTGCCTCAGCAGTGGACCACTTGTGGGGTGGGGGGCTGGGTCATATGACCAGACTGGGGTGTGCTGAATGAATCCAGAGCCAGACTAGATTACATAGATGACAAAAAGTTATAGATGCTCTACCAGAAACCCAGATTAAAACTCACATTTATGTACCACTGTACTGAGAAGCTGTATCTTGGAGGTAGGGTGAACTGTGTGCTTCGTAAACGGTGAAGCAAGCATGCCCATCACTGCAACACTTGTCAAACCTAGCCTACATCCATTTAGGTCTGCAGTGGGGAATATGTGGCTCTCTACCTGTTGGACTGTAACTCCCATCATCCCAGACCTCAATCAGATATCTGTTATAAAGACCTGGGTAACAGACCTCTCCACTAAGAGGGGGGTACAAAAAAGCAATCTCACCTATTTGTGCAAAAGAAAACGATATTTAAAAAAAAATAATTACAAGTACTATTGCAGCCAATAGCATTTTCAAGGGCAAGTAGTTCTGGGCATGATTTTCATCAGGAAAATGACACAGGTTTTTTTTTTTAATGCCATGCTGTGGTTCTATTATGATTTTGTATTATTATTGTGAATTTTTTACATCCTATGAAACACGTTGAGCACAAATGTATTTGTGGGAAATGTGGTATATAACTAAATAGACTATGGCTTGCCTTTATTACATACACAGCCCAATAAACCCCTTGACAGCATACAAATCAATAGGACTAATTTAACCCAACAACCCACACCCCCTTCATACACACAAACAAAACTTACTGCAAACAGCTAAATGCAACCAACCATACTCTGGGCTCTCCAATCTCTTACACTGCCAACCAAAACAGACAGATAAATAAAGAACTTATCCTCACAACACTGGCACAAAAACTCTGCACATACACTAAGCCAAAGAATGGAAAATCACTACCCCCTTATTTCCCCCCCCCCCCACTTCACAATGTCTGTGACAGCTGTGTCTCACACCAAACATAACTGACCTGTAGAAAGGACTCGATGAATTGAAAACAGAGAGATCATATGTACCCTTGTTAACACTGAAAACCCTTTAAGGAAAGCAACTTTAAAAGATGGAAAGAAAATAAATTGACTATGACTATGATCCAGAGCCAGACCCACTGCAGGTATTCATACTAAATAAGAAGATGGCCAGTTGCAAACAAGCGTATGTTTGACAAAATGCGTAGATTGGCCCCTCAATCTCTTTTTTAGATTGCAGCCATATGTACCCAGCCCTTTCATTTGACAAGTTACATTGCACCTAGGGTGTCCTGCTCTGAGTTTGGAATCAACAATAATGAACAGTATTAACTGTATTTGGTCTCTGAAGCAATGGCATAGACTCTATGGTTTGTGAACTGCATGGACCACCAGTGTTTTAACAAGTCCCTAAAGTGTGTTAAAAGTTATTTTGGCTTTTAAGTTATAGAAATTTGATCAGAACCCACAAACCTTTGTCTGGAGGTTTGATGTACTGGCACCCTGACTGTTATGTACTGAGTTGAATAGGATCCAAACTGTAGCAGTCTGATTGGTCCTAGAACAATAGGATCCAAAAGGCAGCAGTCTGATTGGTCCTAGAACAATAGGATTCAGAATGCAGCAGTCTGATTGGTCCTAGAACAATGCAGCAGTATGATTGGTTGGCAGGAACCACCCAATCCTGCTCCAGATAGAAGTGAATCCACAACCTGATTGGCTTACAGTAGAATTCCAGAATTAGCCAATCATGTGCAGCCCATTGTGTAAATAATGTATATAAAGCAGATACTGTGAGGGGACATTTATTCATTCCTCCTCACCACTATGAGCTGAATAAAGAGCATGAAATCACTTTGCGACTCTGAGTATATTTCACTGGCGACGAGGGTGGGATCCCGCTGAGCTGACTGCCACACACAGCACCGCAGCACCGCCAACTGCCGCACCGCTGCCTCGCACCGTGTATCCAGGCTTCAGCTCCGGGGCACAAGGAACTCAGAATGGCAGCCAACAGCAGCTTCTCGCCATTCAACCCAGCATCTGGAGACTGGGAAGCGTACGCCTCCCGTTTCACCTTCCTCCTAGAAGCCAAAGGGGTCACCGACGAAGAAGACGCCAAGAAGAGGGCGATATTCTTCAGCGTCTGCGGAGAGGAGACGTTTGAAATCGCCCGGGCTCTCCTTGCGCCTGAAGACGTCGCTACTGTTCCATACAAAACAATAATGGAACAGCTGAAGGGGCACTTTTCGCCGCAGCCCTCAGTGGTGGCTCGTCGAAATGCCTTCTACGCAAAGCGGCAAGCCCCTGGGGAAACCATAACTGGGTTTGTGACCTCTCTCCGCCAAGCCGCCCGGTTCTGCAACTTCTCAGAGCTGGAGAACATGCTTCGTGACCGCCTCGTCGGTGGCCTGAAGGATGAGAAGCTGCAACGGCGCCTCTACGCTAAGAAGGACCTAACGTTCCAGGTCGCTCTGGAGGAGGCCCTGGCAACAGAAGCTGCCGAGAGGTCGACCCAAGAGGCACGGCCGAGCCTGCCATCCCAACCGAGGGTCCACCATGAAGACCTCACCGACGACTCAGGATCCGACAGGGAGGAGGTGCACCGAGTACAGCAGCGCACTCAAGCAGCGCACAGACCACAGCTGCCTCGACGAGAAGGAGGGAACTGCGCAAGCTGCGGGGAGAGTCACGAGAGGAGGACCTGCCGTTTCCGCAACGCAGAGTGCAGGCAGTGCAGAAAATCGGGACACATCGCCCGGGTGTGTCGGGCTCGGCCCACCCGACACCAGGCATCAGATGACCAATCCAAGAGCCCCAGGTCCCGGGGCCCAACGCACCAAGGCAACTCGACGGAGCTCACGGACTTCCAGGTATACCAGTTGCCCCACCCCAACGTAGAGAAAATTTATGTAGAGGTACAGGTAGAGGGGGCCCCATGCCGCATGGAGCTTGACACGGGTTCAACTCTATCCATAATCTCGGCAAGGACCTTAAGGAAACTGTGTCCCACTGGGGGTCCCAAACTCAGGCCGGCCCCATTCACCCTCCGGGACTTCCAGAAACGTAAGGTCCCCACAATGGGGGTGGGGACCTTCAGGGTGCAATACCGAGGGCGGACGCGGCAACTGGACTTGCTTGTGGTCAAGGGCCCCTACATTAGCTTACTGGGATTGGCATGGTTTGGACCACTGGGGCTAGCTGTCACCGGGGTGAACCACACTAGCTTACAAGTGGACGTGGACGCCATATGCAAGGAATTTCCAGGGGTTTTCGATGGGAAATTGGGACAGTATACGGGCCCCCCCATTGCGCTACAGCTTGACCCCGCAGTACGACCGGTCAGGCTCAAGGCCCGCCGGGTCCCGTTCGCCTTGAAACCCCGTATAGACGAGGAATTGGACCGACTCGTAGAGCAAGGAGTGCTGGAGCCGGTGCCTAATGCTCCCTGGGAAACCCCAATCGTCACACCCGTCAAGCCTAATGGTTCGGTCCGCATCTGCGCAGACTACAAATGTACCATAAACAAGGCCCTCACGGCCCACGCATACCCAGTGCCAGTGGTCAGCCATGTCCTTGCCACCCTGGCTGGGTCGAAAATTTTTGGCAAGCTGGACTTGGCCCAAGCATATCAACAGCTGCCAGTAGATGAGGCCACAGCAGAGGCACAGACGATTGTGACGCACAGAGGAGCGTTCAGGGTAAAGCGGCTGCAATTCGGTGTCAGCGTGGCACCAGGCATATTCCAGAATATAATGGACTCTCTCCTTAAAGGGATTCCTGGCGTCACCCCCTTCTTCGATGATGTGTTGATTGCCGGCCCCACACCAGAGGAGTTTGAGGACCGCCTCCGCACCGTTCTGCACCGTTTCCAGACGGCGGGTCTCAAGGTGAAGCGGGAAAAATGTCTACTAGGAGTGCCTCAGGTGGACTTTCTGGGATTTATGGTGGACGCAGAAGGGGTCCACCCGACTGGGGACAAGGTACGGGCCATTTGTGATGCCCCAGCGCCCAAGAGCAAGACTGAACTTCAGGCCTTCTTGGGACTATTGAACTTTTACCATTCCTTCCTTCCCCACAAGGCGGCGGTAGCGGAGCCCCTACACAGACTCCTGGACAAGCGGGCCCCTTGGGTGTGGGGCCAGCGCCAGGAGGCCGCATTCCAGGCAGTCAAGGACTTGCTTGTCTCAAACTCGGTCTTGGCACACTTCGACGAGAGGCTGCCGGTGGTGCTAGCATGCGACGCCTCACCCTATGGCATTGGAGCTGTCCTGGGGCACCAACTCCCGGATGGAAGAGAGGTACCGGTGGCGTACTTTTCCCAGACACTCAACACAACCGAGCGGAACTACTCGCAAATCGACAAGGAGGGTCTGGCAATCGTAAAGGGAGTAAAAAAATTCCATGATTTCTTGTACGGGCGGCCCTTCACCGTGGTGACTGACCACAAGCCGTTGCTTGGCTTGTTTGCCCCCGAAAAGCAGACCCCCCAAGTGCTGTCTCCTCGCGTCCTCAGGTGGTCAATTTTCCTTGCCAGCTACCAGTATGCACTGATTCACCGACCTGGGAAGGCGATGGGCCATGCGGACGCCCTCAGCAGGCTACCACTACCGGAAACAGGCCCTGACCCAGCACCTGCACAAGAGGTTATGAGCCTGGAGCTGCTTCCCGACCGCCCCATTCAGGCACAAGAAGTTGCACACCATTCCAAGAAAGATAGGGTCATCTCCCGGGTCCTGGACTGGGTGTGGAGGGGATGGCCCAGCAGCAGCCCCGGGCCAGAATTCGCCGGCTACACAACCCGCAAACATGAACTGTCGGCCCACAAGGGGTGCCTGTTATGGGGAAGCAGAGTCGTTGTTCCCCAGCCCCTCTGCAAAAGGGTCCTCACAGCCCTACACGAGACACATCCAGGGGTAGTAAGAATGAAGGCCCTTGCCAGGAGTTATGTGTGGTGGCCGGGGATCGATGGAGAGATAGAGGCCTGGGTCAAACACTGCCAGGCCTGCCAAGAACCCCGCCCAGATCCCCCAAGGGCCCCAGTCCAGTCCTGGGAGTCCGCCCGAGCACCATGGTCACGCCTGCATGTGGATTTCGCTGGCCCCTTTCAGGGGAAAACATTCTTCATAGTGGTGGACTCCTACACCAAATGGCTGGAAGTCGCACTGGTACCGTCCACTTCCACGTCCGCAGCCATCCGGGTACTACGCAGGCTGTTTGCAACCCACGGGCTCCCTGACACTCTCGTCTCAGACAACGGGACTGCATTTACGTCAGGAGAATTCCAAACCTTCACAGCGCAGAACGCCATCCGCCACATCCGTTCGGCGCCGTTCCACCCTGCCACCAATGGCCAAGCAGAACGCATGGTGCGGACCACCAAGGACACCCTTCGCCGCATGACGCAAGGGGACTGGGAGTACCGCCTTGCCACATTCCTTCTAGCACAGCACAGCACCCCCAGCTCAACGACTGGCCGGAGCCCCGCTGAACTACTAATGGGTCGGCGCCTTGCAATCAGATTGGACCGCCTTCACCCCGATAGAGCTCAGGATGAGGTAGTGGTGGGGGAAGGCAGGAACCCCCGGACCTTCGAGGCCCAGGACCCAGTGTACGCAAAGAATTTTGGGGCAGGCCCAGCATGGGTACCCGCCACAATCACCAGGGTCACTGGCCCCGTGTCGTACGAGGTGCTAACGGATGGGGGGCAATGCTGGCGCCGCCACTGCGACCAGATACGGCGACGATTCCCGGGAGAAAACCAGGAGGAGGACAGGTCAGAGGAGTCCCAAGGGAACAGCGGGGCAGTGAGGCCCATAGAGCAGGAGGGGCCAGCAGGAGAGGCAGAATCAGTAAATACAGAGAGGACCCGTGAGGCCGAAAGGACACCGGAACCAGAACCACGACTGAGCGAGCCGGTTGCACCAGACCAAACAGCCGCATCACAGCCAGCATCCTTGGAACACGAGCCAGAACCCGGAGCCCGGACCAGGGAACACCCCAGGCCACAACGCACACGTAGGCCGCCGGCATACCTTGAGGACTATGAATGCGACCTCCCGGGCAGGACTGGAACTTAGAGGGGAGGGGTGTTATGTACTGAGTTGAATAGGATCCAAACTGTAGCAGTCTGATTGGTCCTAGAACAATAGGATCCAAAAGGCAGCAGTCTGATTGGTCCTAGAACAATAGGATTCAGAATGCAGCAGTCTGATTGGTCCTAGAACAATGCAGCAGTATGATTGGTTGGCAGGAACCACCCAATCCTGCTCCAGATAGAAGTGAATCCACAACCTGATTGGCTTACAGTAGAATTCCAGAATTAGCCAATCATGTGCAGCCCATTGTGTAAATAATGTATATAAAGCAGATACTGTGAGGGGACATTTATTCATTCCTCCTCACCACTATGAGCTGAATAAAGAGCATGAAATCACTTTGCGACTCTGAGTATATTTCACTGACAAATAAACATCACTTGTAAATGTAAAAGTCTAGCCAACAGAAGGAAACTTAAAAAAAAAAAAAAGCAAGCCTCTTTTGTACTCTATATTGCTCAAGAATGGAAGACTAGTGAAATCTTGGCATTGGTAGTAGGGAAGGCAGGCAATGATTTTCAAGATGGCCTTCATTGTTGACTTTACAAGTGCTTTAGTGCCAAATTTTTCAAACTACTGAGAAGGAGAAAAATAACTGCTGAAGATTTGCATAACTGTAGATGTAGTGGCATTTGCATTTTTGCAAGTATAAACAGGAATATATTTTATAGAGATTTAAAGTTATTGTTAAACTACAAAATGTAGAATGGAAAGCACATAACTCCAACGCTCAGGAGTATGCCCTGGTGGCTGCTGCTATGCTACTGGGCCAGCTTCAAGGTTAGTGATCCCCCATGGCTTGGATATATGGCTCACATCCACCAGGGGGCATGTGTTTAGTCTGAGGTTCCAATTTTATGGAAGTCCCTCTTCCAGTTGAGGTCAGATAGGCCTCCTTTCTATAGGACTTCCACTACCTACTGGAAAACTTTTCCCATTCAAGCAGGCCTTTTAACTGAAGTTTTATTTTATAGGTAGTTTTGACCTATTTGTATTATAACCTAATAAACCACTTAGGGACTACTGTAGTTAAGGTAATATGGAAATTGTTCCTATAAATAAATGTCGTGAATAGGGGTGCTGCTACCAAACAGGCAGGTATCACCACTCATGCCCCATCCAATGAAGGGAATGAGATATGGCAACCCCAATTTAAATGTGCATATTTCAAAAGGTAAAAACCAGCAGACCCCAAAAGTTGATCTTTTTTAGGAAGACCCCAACATTTCTAGGCCAGTATCTAACATCTTTCTAGTGCTCAGTCGCTCTCCCACCACCACCACCACTTTTGCATGAGGGTCTCTTCATGTTACTAATATTTATTTATTTATTTATTTATTTATTTATTTACGGCTATTAGCCCATAAAGTATGTACAAACATAAAAGCACAGAGGCATAAAGACCGATATATTCGGCACCAGAAGGTGAACACCATGATGCAGGGGTGGGTCATTGAGCAGAGCCAGATAACAGCTTGGGGCCCGGAGAGCTCCAAGGGACGGATCCCAGAAAAAGGAAAACTGAAGACGAGATCCGACATGCACTCTCTTCAAAACTGTCCGATTAGTTTTTGATGTTGTTGCATGTTACTAATAACTTTGAGTAAACTTTTCTATTAAATAACTTGACTTCAAATTATGTCATGGAGGAATAGGAATTCCTGGGGTCCTCCATAAGAGGAAAAATAGATTCAGAATTAACCAATTACCTAATGGTGCATTTTAGAGTCCATGGCTTCTACAAAACAAACTTAATACGTTCGGGACCAAGATAGGGTAAAATATTATAAAGCTATGATTGAGGCTACTACAGAGGGGGGAGTTGGTTTGCTTGCCTGTGGCTCCTAGGTCACTTCCAAATAACCTGTTTGTTGAGCATTTATCCTGATTTGTTCCTGGAGAGGTTATACAAATGTGCACCAAGTAAGTGTTAACCCACGCTTCTCAGTAAATTTCCTCATCACTTTCCCTATCACAAAAAGTCAGGGTGGTGTGCGTAGGAGTGCCAAATCAACTTTAATTGTTTTACCTAATTTTGCTGGCATGGAACAATGTTTGAAGTGACTCATTGTTCCCTTGTAGCTTAGGGCAGCCATATGTCAACAACTTTCAGGTTTTCCTAAAATAAAGCTCAAGTTTTGAGGAAGCAAAACTCATTCAAATACTGGGACCCTTTACCTTAACGTTATTACTGGATACGTCCTCTAACTAGCACCAGCAAATTGTTCCAGGGGATGAAATTACAGGATCTAATTAATCTGAGACACTTAGGAACAGAAAACTCACACTTGACCCCCTGGGAATGTGTTGTTTCTATCCCTCATTGAAATTGTACCCATACAATTTAGAAGGCAATGAAAGCAATAGGTTTTTCACAGGAATTACGCTAAAACCTATCAGGTTTAATAGAAAATGGGAGCCTTCCCCTGGGTTGCTTGTTTTAAAGCCACTGCAGAAAATTCTACAGCAGAGACAGAATCTGTCTGTTGCATTTTATAGCTAAAAGATTATCGCATTCTGTATGACGGTTCAAATAATCTTCACAGGACAGGGCAAACTCATGTTGTGCACGTGGAATAGCTATCATGGAGAGATCGCTTTAAATGGCCGCTTCCAGGCATTCATGTGCAGTTCTTGCCATGAGAATCAGGATGTTTTCCATGCTACACCTCCAGAAAATCTCTGATGGTGTTATGGGAAAGACAATATAAGCCGGTCTATACAAATGGCTCACTTGTGTTGAGACAGACACCCAGGAGTAATTTCAAGGGGGCTCCTAGTAGGTCCAGAAGCTCTTGAGATACCTTGTCACCCATCTTCAATTATTCCCGCCCATCCACCCAACACAGTGCTCTCCTCTACTGATGAGCCCTTCCCCACTACTGCTTTTCCAGCTGAAACTATTTTAAAGCCATGTGTCTTCTGATGGGTGTATATGACCAGGGAAGGAGTAGCTAGTAAAAAGTAGACTCCCAAGGGAAAGCATAGGCAGAACAGACAGTTCCAACTCCTTTCTCCTGCCCCAAGTGCTACACTTTTAAATTGCCTCCCAACCTGCCACTTGAATGATTCAGTGGCAAAAACTCTTTTTGCACACAGATCTGCCAGCATCACATCTAGTTTGGTCCAGATTTCACAAAGGCCAGAGTGCAAACAGACTCTGTGTAGTGCAAGAACTGTGGATCTAAACAACCGTCAGGGGTACCAACTTGAATAAAATATGGGGGGTCAGGTAAGCCCCATCCCGCACAATCAGTCACATGACATGGCACACACCATTTGAATGGGAATGCCCATCAACTTTGGGGGAGAGGCAGACCCCTCAAATATTTTATGGGGGGGGTGAAGGTACCTCAGCCCAATGCTACGATCAGCTCCTGCAAAAGCTGCAATCCTAAACACCCTTATATTTGGAAGTAAATTCCCCTGAATTTATTGCTTCCCAATAAGTTTGTTTATTATTAGGGTACCAGTCAGTGTATCTGTTTTAAGAAAGATACAGAAGCAACATTCTGCACTTTTTCTGGCCGATCCATAACTTAAAATTACAAGCTGGCAGTCAAAAACAGCTCCACCACCTCCCACTTCAGCCAAGGCCATTCATTCTTCATTTCTGTCATTTAAGCACAGTTTATGAGCCCAGAAGTAATATAAGAATTTGTAAGTCCATTACGAATGCACTTTTATAAGTAGAGAGCTTTATAAAAAAATAAAAAAGCAATTTCCTCTGGATTTTGATTACAGGACTTCAGAGACGTTGATTTTAAAGGGTCCTTGAAAACCAAAATTCCAGCTCAAAGGAAGAACTCTTTCAGGAGCAGCAGGCTTCCTGAAAATGCAAATTCTTTTTGGCAATTCTCCCACCTCTCTCCCTTGTAAACAGAGAGCATGAATGGGAAAAGTCTCAAACTGGTTGGGGAGCAGCCTGCAGTTCACATCTCTACAAGAGAGCAACCAGAGCAACTTGCTTTGATCAAAGATACTAAGCACTTGTGGTACTCCTGAAAACAGGATTGGGATTTTCAACCTGAATAATTTGTTGGGATGTCAACAACCTGAATAAGGAGTGACAGGTAAACCTTTAAAAGGAGCCTGTCTTTTAAACATCAGTTAAGCTGCATGTGCTCCCTGTAGGTCGTGCAAATTGCTACACAGTTAATATGTCCCCTGCTCAAATCATAAATGGGGCTTAGACCCATAAAAAGGCCTTATAGGTAACCAGTCATCAGTTCTTCCACATTTGCTCTACCACAAATGTGACGCTAGCACCCCCTAGTGGAGGATAAAAGTTTGGGAGAGACTCAGAAAGTGGTTGGGGGAAGGGGGCAGAGTATGCCTTGTGCCATTTAAGCAGAGTCTGCATTTCTTTTGCTATTGTTTGAAGAATTCTAATTATCCTGCATTTTAACAGCTTAGCACTGCCCACAGAGTTTCACAAATAAAGGCTATTACTGCTGCTTCATGCTTCAGCTCACTGATGCCTGGGCCTTGCAACAACAACAAAACAAAAAAATCACTCCCTTAAGATTTCTTTTCACCTCAAGCAGAAGCTTTGTCAAACAAGGTTCCTCTCGCCTGGCAGATCAAAATGGAGCTTGCTGCCAAGAATTGTTTTCTGGTCAGCTGAGTGTGGCAGGCCCCAGCGCCAGCACCTCTGACTGCTTCGTGAACTGCAGCCACGGCTCCTATTCAGCTGTTCTGCACGCAGCCCACCAGGCAGCGAAGAGGCCAGAGGAACTCAGAAAAGAACAGATGAAAGTGTAGCTCTGAGGAATGGAAGGTGCTCCTAAGTCAGCTCACCAAACTCACCCAGGTGAGCAACAAGCAGCAGGCCTGCTCTGCCTGCCTTGCCCCTTCCAATACTAGAGACTCTGAGCAAAGGAAAACCATCCCTCAGGTGGGTGGGGGTGGCTTGAACATTATCTGATAGCTATGCCTACTTGGATGACCCCTGGCAACTGAACACCAAACAGCTGGGGTGACTCAACTCACAGTTTCGTGGAACTAGGACAACACTCCAGAAACCAACGTTTTGCCTTTGACTTCTGCTGCCTTGAAATATCGCTAACAGCATATTACCACTACTGTGTTGTAGGCTATATTTTTTTATGGCATTTCAAAATCTTAATATGGGAAACAATTTAAAGTCTAAACATACCAACCTTTCTAGAAGACGGCTGTTAAGCTGATTCCAACCAAGTGTGCAAACACGCACAGCACTAAAGCTGTTTAATTTGCTTCACGTCAGCTCACCAGCAATTAATATGCCTGCCATAACAAGGCCCATAAAACTCGCTAGCAGTAGGGGAGTGAAATGATTATAACATTTTCTCCCCTTTCAGCAATACCCGTCTACAGTTTGAGCACTGTCAAATCTTTTTAAAAGCAGATAAAGAAGCTGAGCTGCATCTGAACAGCTGTTGTTTACTGAAGCAATAATTAGCAACAGGGATAGTGTTAAAATACCTGCTACCTGATACAAAACCAAAACAGCACACACATACACACACAAACCTGCCCCCTACCTGCTGGTTAGCCAAACAAAAAAAAAAAAATTCAGGAATACAAAGAATAAGCTGCTCTGAGGTTTCTTAATTTGTTTTATTAAACAATCAAAAGCCACCCTCTCTACTGTGCACTGCTCATTTAGGCAAACCTGCTTGGTGCCACGTAATTAAATTCAAGTTGTCCCACTTGACTTTATTATGGATAATTACTAATCAATATGTGCAAGTCTGGACTTACATGGCTGTTCTAGTGTATCTTCTCTAGGAAACATTTGTACCAGGTAGATAAATCAAACATATACTACAATCTGGGATCAGCATGGTACAAATAAAACCCAATTTTAATAATTAATTTTATCACAGACACACCCATGCAGGAAAAAAAACTCCCACTAAGTTACATGGATAGAGGATTGCAGCCTAAATCAACACTTCTCCAAGCTTATTCTCAAAAACCTCAATCAGATATCTGTTACAAAGCAACCTCATCCCTTTGTTGAACAACAGGAAAAGCTTGTGAGAGTCCACACTAAAGTTGGCAGACCCAAAAATATACCGACCTTGAACCCAGAGTATGGTCTGATGGCTCAAGAGGATAGCAGGCCTGCTCTTTTCCAATACTTGAGACTCTGAGCAAAGGGAAGTCATCCCTCAGAGAGGTGGGGGGTGGCTTGAACATTATCTGACATGCAACACACACACTGCCTTGGGTTCCCGGCATGAACTGAGACATAAATGTAAGAACATAAATAACGTAGGACCTCTGAGTAGAACTTAGTTAAATACCACCCATTGGTCACAACCTGGGGCCCTACTAAGCATTTGTTACAGCTGACAGACATTCCTTTGTTAGGCAGATTAGCAATTGCCCAGATTGGTTAGCTGGTTGGTAGTTAATCAGTAGGTTATGAAATGGTCCTCTTGAGAGTCTAAAGACATTGTTTGATTGTTTTAAAGATGAGAGCCATAAAACCTTGAGGAAAGGGGGTTCTCCTTTACTCAGCTAAGAGGAGGCATATGTGTGTGAAGAAACAACAATCTGAGACACATCTGAAACAGACACAGAAAGGAAGGAGTTATCAAAGGAGGGAAGAGTCTCTCTCTCTCTCTATTTTTTTTTAAATGATATTTATTGAAAAAATTTTAGTATTACAGAAAAGAACACAGCAGAAAGAGAAAAAAAAGAAAACAAAGAGAAAACAAACCACATCAAACAATGTAAATTCAAAAAAACAAAAATACACCACAAACAGATAAAAACAAATCCATCATTCTCTAATCCTCAACTTTCATTACCTTCTTTCTTTGACCTCCTCTTCCTCCCTTTTTTTGTATCCTAGTTATTAATTATTGCAGCAAATCCTTTCCATATTTCATAATATTCTGTCATTACATTACCTTAATCTATTTTCATCTTATCTTATAGAAAACCTTAAAACTTAAAACTTAACTCTTATTTTTACCAACTTCTCATAACCATAATATTCTTACCTAATTCTTTAGACATTTTTGCTAGAGCCAAGTAATTTCGTTCCAACATTTTTCTAACATTCATCAATTTTATAAAACAATCCTAGTAATAAAAAGAAATAAATAAAAACAATCCAATCTTCATCCAGCGTCCCTTCCTCCTGGTCCCGGGTTTTGTCAGTCCTCTTTATCCCATTGATCTAGCGCATTAACCTGGTAACCTTATATCCGAGGCCCTTAAGTCTCTTCCATGTCCCTTCCGCAGCTCTTCTTCATAGTCTCCTTTCACACATGGGAACTCCAGCTTGGTAATGTTTTTGACCCTTTTCAACAAATCAGCCCCTTTTCCAAAGTCCAGACTAAACTCCATGTGGTATTTAAAAACATGTTTCAGAATCTCTCCAAGATTAAGAGCCCCCACAGTCCCAAACATCTCACGGCCCATTGCCAGACTTGGAAAGTCCAAACATCCCTGCATAGGGGGGGTCTATCCAACCCCCCATTTCCAAACCAGTCCAAACCTTATCTTTCCAAATCTGGCTTTTTCCAAGTTCATTTGTCAAATCCAAAAGCTCATGTTCCTGCAGGGCCACAGCTCCCTCCATCTCTGGCGCCCAAGATTCAGCAACATCCTCTTCTCTCATCTGTTCTGTCAGGGCACACTCCTGGTTTAATTCCTGGGTGGGCTCCATATAGTTTCCCACTGCCTGTTCAAAAATTCTGACCACATTAGTCATCAAATCCGTATTCTCATTTAACTGTTCCAGTAGGGCATTTGTTTTACAGAGAGCACACAACAGAGCTTCTGAATACATTGTCCTACAAGGTCACAAATCTATTTCCCACAATTGTAATCTGTAACAGCTGCAAGCTCCCTGGAATTAGTTACAGTTTCACAGTCTCCCTCTAGGGGGAAAACTTCTATTTGTTCTTTCTTTTAAGGACGAATCTAGCAACAAAGTTTCCTTTTTGAGATATTTTGTCAATATTTGTTCCTTTAAAATGCGAAAGGGAACAGTGGAATCACTATGTTTCTCTTCTTTTAGCTATCTGTCAAAAGCGTTTGTCTCTGGTCAATGAGCTTCAAACGTCAGTCCTGACGCCCCGCTCCAGGATCAGGACGGTGGAAAGTCACTTTACTTTAAACTCACTTCTGCAGGTTTAAACAGTCAAAAAAAGATCCCCCTTCTTCTCCTGCTTCCGAAGGGGGGTTCAACAATTTTAAATGATGAAAGTTAATCTTTTAGAAGCGATTTTCTGAGCTCTAGTTTACATTGTCTTTGCTTTATTCTGTCTACAAAGAAACGGAAGGCTGCCTTCCTGTTTAGACCTTCCCGTTTCAGTGCCAAATTGAAGTAAATTTTTAAGTCCAATTCCTTTCTGCTCGCAAGTCCTTATTTAAAGTCCAATTGTCCAAAGTTTAAGTACTCACAGGTGATTATTTTAGAAGCCAAATTGTCCCAGGAAAAAAGCAGCGCTCTCTGGCAACGGCTATGCGGCTTCGCTCCACGGAAAAAGCAGTTGACTCTCAGCACCGCGCCACTTCCCCCTCTTCGCTTCGGAGCTCGTTAGTGGGTTCCTTTGCGGGTTGGGGGGGACGCAAAGGGTGCCCGCCGAGTCCCATGGTCACAGGCTTCATCTGCCTGTGATTTTTAAAAGGGTCCCCGCTTCGCCGTAGCAGAAAAGACCCGTTTCGCACGCAGCTAGTCCCTCCAGATCAGAAGGAGTCCGCCATTGCCGATGGCGCCACCCCGGAAGTCAGTCTCTCTCTCTCTCTCTCTCTCTCTCTCTCGACTTGATACAGCACAGCAGATCTTCTGCCTCACTGGAGTGTGAATGTTGCTTGTAAATAAAGCAGTATTTTAAGTCTCCAGTGTTCTTTCCGCCAAAAGAAATGCAGCCTGGGTAATGCTGCCTCTCTAGAACTTCTTACTGCTCTGGAAGTGAACTGCTGTAACCAATCATTTTGATTTTTTTTCAGGACAAGCCAGAAAATTGCCTGAATAAAAATAGCATCCTTTTCAGGACTAGAAACATCATTCTGATGTTGCCAGGAGGAAACAAAGTGGTTGAACTCTTTCAAAGCACACTCAAAGAGAGGCCACTTTTCTGGGCACATTTGGGGTAGGTAGGAAATCTGCCCAGGCTGAGCACACTGATAGCAGCATCTGACCTGACAACCTGCTGACTTCACTCTCTACTGCTGCAGACCTATCCCAGAGCTATGCACTTCCCAGCCCTTCATTTAACCCAGGGGTAGGCAACCTAAGGCCCGTGGGCCGGATGCGGCCCAATCGCCTTCTCAATCCATCCAACCAACTGAAATGAGTTCTGGAATCAGAGTGTTTTTACATGAGTAGAATGTGTCCTTTTATTTAAAATGCATCTCTAGGTTATTTGTGGGGCATATGAATTCGTTCACCCCCCCCCCAAAAAAAAAATAGTCTGAGGGATGGCTGGAAAAGGTTGCTGAAATCTGATTTAACCCTTGACTCTAATTCCTAGGAAGTATTACGCAGAAAGGAAAAGACCCTTTCTTGTTAAATTATAAGGAAATAGCTCACGTGTTCCTGCAAGTTATCTAAGTCCCACCTAGAGCTAAAGATGCTCAATAAGGTAAAAAAGAAAAGAAAAGGTGTGACTATTATCAGGAAGGAAGAAAATACCACAAGGTAAAACAGGTGTTGCCTGTGATACCTGGCATGATGTCTGAATTAGCTTTCACAGTGAAGGAGCTCAAAATGATTATCAGGAGCCTGTGCTTTTTCACCATCAAAACCAAGCAAAATAGGTTAAAGTAAACACTCCAGCAGTGACAGCCGCTGAGCAACAGAAGGAAATTCCTTGCTGACAGGCTGCAGTTAAGGCAGACTAGCAAGCCTGAAGTGCACAACCCAGACATAACACACAATCATAACTGTGCACTGAAACCACCAGAATGAGCAGTCATAGCACCGTGAGTAAGCAACAGAGTGGAAGCCTTTCCACTGAAATGCTTCCTGGTGTCTAAACTAGAGTTCAAACTAACATTTCAAATTTCTTTCTCTTGCTCACTCCTGTATATCCTTCTTGAAGATTTTTGTTTTGTTTCTGTAAAAACAAAGAAGTGGGAATCTTTCACCTTTGGCTATGAGCTTTAGGACACAGCTGGATGTGATGTGGGAGATCTGCAATCAGGATTTCCTGTGTGGTGATTTTTGTTTTTTAAGTGAAAAGCAGCTAAAGGGAAGAGGCATGTGGGGGACAAGTATAACCCTTTCTCTCCTGTTGTTTTCCTGAACTAAATTATGTCACCCAAGTCGCTCTTTTCCTCATTGGGAAACCATACATGTATGCCGCCCCCCCAAAAAAACTGTTTTTTAAACTTTTTAAAATCACTGGAGATCACACCTAGTCAGGATGCCCAGATGCAAAAGAGGACAGGGCTCCTACAGTGCAAAATTTAATTTATAAGCCAGTGCATCCACCTCACAAGTCCCAGGTTCCCTTGCCTAAAAAGATCAAGTGCTTTGAGGATGACTTGATCAAAATTACATACCCTCCAACATTTCTCCAATTAAAACAGGGACGTCCCATTCCATAATGATAATTTTACTATTTATACCCCACACATCTTAATGGGTTGCCCCCAGCTACTCTGGGCAGCTTCCAACATATATAAAAAGATAATAAAACATGAAACGTTAAAAAAAAAACTTCCCTATACAGGATTGCCTTCAGATGGCTCAGGGGTCGGATAACTCCATACCCTCCAACATTTCTCCAGTGAAAACAAGGGACATCCTACCATACTCTCCAACATTTCCCCAATGAAAATAGGGATGTCCTAAGGAAAAGCAGGACATTCTGAGATCAAATCAGAAACCGGGACGGCTTCTCTAAATCAAGGACATCCTTGGAAAATAGGGACACTTAAAGGGTCTGAAATTGTCCACTGCTGTCTCACTCCCAGCTTTTCTCGTCTAGCAACACCGCTTTCTAATGAAGCTTGGACTTCTGGCAGCGGACAGGCTGATTTCATGCCACATCAGACACAGGACAGGAAGGCAAGTGATCAGGCAAAAGTAGGAAAGTTTTTTTCCCCTTAAAGGTACAGGAAACCCAGCCAGAGATTTGTTTTCTTGAATCTCAGAACTTTAAGGTCCAGAAGGCATTCTGCAACCATGATTTTACCATAATTCAGTGGCTCTTAATACTACTGATCATAGTAGCCTCATGAACTGCTCTGTGGGACAGGAACAATATTCTACCATGGTTCTGCCCCTGCCTACAGAGTTGTGTCCAAAGGACAACATTGGGAGACTGTTTCATCCCCGTGGTCTTTGCGCTGTGGTGCACCACAGGGTAAAACCTTGTCACTATCTATATGAAGCCATTGGATGTGGTCATTCAGAGTATTGGGGCAAAGTGTCAAAAATACACTGATGATACAGCTCTATTTCTCCATAACATCAGTGCTAGGAGAGGGTGTGCATGATCTGGACGGATGTCTGGGTGCAGAGATGAGGTGCAGAGGATGAGAGCCAATAAACCTTGGGAAGATGGAGGCACTGTGGGCTAGTGGGCCCCATGTCCAGGAAATTATCCATTTGCCTGTTCTGGATTGGGCTCCTTCTGAAATAAGAGGATCCATCTTTGTCATTCGAAGGTCAGACAGCCTCCATGACTTCTATTAGCTATGACTTGTACTCCAGTTATGGCCATTCTTGTATAGGGATAGTCTGGCCACAGGGATTCATGGATTGGTAACCTCAAGGCTCAATTATTGCAACATGATCTATGCGGGGCTACCCCTGAGCCTGGTCCAAGGTTCCAGCTGGTGCAAAACACCACAGCTAGAATGTCGATGGAGACAGACCATCCCTCCAGTGGCCAAAAGCTTGCCCTGGCTGCCCATATACTGCTGGGCCAAGTTTAAAGTTCTTGTATTATGTTACAAAGCCCTTAAGACCTTGGGTCCAGGAAACCTCAGGGACTGCCTGATCTCTTAATGCCTAATTGCTGAGGTCTTGAGGGAAGTCACTGTTAGCGCTTCCCTCCTGTTTCATATCCATGAATCGTATCCACAAGGAGCAGTGTGTTCAGTTTTGTGGGTCCAATTCTGTGGCGCTTCCATCCAGTTGAGATCAGACAGGCTCCCTCTATCTTGAAGTCACTGAAGACTTTTTATTTCAGCATACTTTTTAATCTGAATTCTGATTTTATAGGTTTAACTTGTTTTTAGTCTTATTGTATTGGGGTCCCCTGTGCACTGCTTAGAGGCAGCTGTGATGAAGTGGCACAAAAATTGTTAAATAAATAGGCCATCATCACAGCTCTCCGACACTGGAAAACAACATTTTGCACCCAGAAGCAAGAGCATCTGAAGCTTGAGTATTCCACACACACCCTTTTTGGCAAATGGCATTCGGACTGAGGCCTGCCTCTTAAGTCTCCTTTCCAGGCTGTGATTGTTCGATTCCTGCCACTCAGTGGAATCGTGTGTGAAGTTTCTGATTTGTGTTGACTCCTCCAGAGTGGGAGAAAAAGCTGATCTTCAAAGGGGAAAACAGCATCAACCACTGATTAAAGTACAGCTTTAGCATGCTGCTCAAACGCAACTGGGTGCATCTCACATGGCACATTCTGATTAGGAGCGTGCAGAAAACTCAAAGGAAGGATTTCTTTTTCTTTTTCCAGCAAGCTGATAGGCAGAATGATGAAAGTTTAAGGGATTTTTTAATAGCTTCGGATTTAAAACACAAAATGCAATTGAACTAAGTGCAGTAAATCCAATTAGTCACCCTGGCTCTGTCCTTTTATTAGTTATTTCATTGAGTTTTAATAGGCTCTTTGGCCCTGTCTAGAACAGAGGCAAGAGGGCTTTGACCTGAGGGAGGCCTGCACCAAAAGGTACTCTGTCAAATTAGTGATGCAAGCACAGAGCTTTATCTGCAGTAGAGTGCATGGTCTGTCCACCACTTTGCTACCCTGAACCAGCAGACACTTAGTGCTCCCTCCCCTGGCCACTGACAGATTTGCAGAACTGAAGAATGGGGAGACTACATAAGCATTGTCCTGGGGCACATTGTTAGGAGATATATTTCAAAGACTTGGTGAACTCAGGCAGCCCTCATACCCCGGGGGCTTCAGCATATACAAATTCCAAAAAGGTACACCATCCAAGCTGCAGTTTGGATATGGGTATTAGTGGTACACTGAGGCAATCCCAGTAGCACACTCTCTACTCCTGTTCATTGCCAAACAATCTGACTGCCTTGTCCCCATAGTCACAGTTATAGTACCAGTTAGGATACAGGTTTGTTTATTCCTCCTTTGCAGGAGGACAGGGCAACTAACCAGCTGCTGAATGTCCCTCCAATTGGGAGCTTCTCCATTCCGCTTTCCTACTTTTCATCTTACATATGGATCTAGTACCTTATCTTAGAGTCACAGAGTAGGAGTTTAGAACTGCATGATCCGAAGATGAGAACTAGAGTCAAGTAGAAGCCCATCTCACACATGGAACATAGGAAGCTGCCTTACACCAAGTCAGGCCATTGGTCTCTCAAATTTAGTATTTACGCTGCACTGACTGGCCAGCAGTACTCTAAGATTTCAGGCAGGGTTTACCCAGAAAAGCCAGGGATTGAACCTGAGACCTTCTGCATGGACATGCTGCTGCAGTTTCTGGATTTTACAAGAATCCTCACAACAATAGTGGTTCTGGACTATGTATTACAGTGATATCTGGGTTTACAACCATAATCCATTCTGGAGGTCTGGTTGTAAACCAAAACAGGTTGTAACCCAAGGTGCGCTTTTGCCGATGGGGCCTCCCCCCAAAAATTGGTTGTAATCCCAAAAAAGGGACACACACTTCAGGGTTTGCTGTGGTTGTAATCCAAAACGGTTGTAATCCAAAACGGTTGCAAACCAAGGTATCACTGTATGTGCAATACTTTAGGAAAGTATTGTTGTTTGTGAGCAGACATGACAAACTCCATTTCCGGATCACTCTTTCTTAGCTAACAAATTGAGCCAAACCTGGGTTTTGAAGGGCCCCTGCTCCAAGAGTGCTGAGTTATATGCCACATGTCAAAACTAAAATTAAGTGTGAAATTGCAGACACCTAGATTATTGAGTTAACCATCCATGGGAGAGCAGCAGGTCACACTATGGCTCTACAAATAGGTTTTACTATATAAACATAAAGCAAAGATTGCTAAGTTTATCAACATCCCTATAAGGAGCCGAGTATTCTAGGGCAGCTTATATACAGCAGAACAAGTACAAGCAATTTTTTTGTGACCCAATGTTTACAGCAGAGAAAGGTCTAAGCAAAGGTCAGGCAAAATTGTCCTGGAAATATCATCAGTGTTACATTTAAGTGGTCACTTAAGCTAAAGGTTGCTTATTGCTGGAGTCTGCAAATGTTGTAGATATTCACTCCCTGATAATCATGTTGTTTTATTTTTTCCATTTATTTATTGAGTAAATCGAACTAATAAAAACACAAACCATGACTGTCATGGGAACACTCCAAGGAGGAGTGATCCAGTGCGGCTGAGGAAAGGAGGGGGGTGCTGGCGTCAACTGTATTTTTACTCACAAAGCAATCAATACAGTTTAACACAAATAGTCCTTGAATGTTCCACATTGTGCATTGCTTTCCCAGGGATGGGAGGGGAAAGTATATTAATTCTCTCTCTCTCTCTCTCTCTCTCTCTCTCTCTCTCATGGTTTCATACATTTCTTTTGGACTTATTTTCCTTCTCTCTAGATCTTCACATCCCATGAAGGGACCTACATCTAAAGCAGGGCTGGGAAAACTTTGGCCTTCCAGATGTTGTTGAATTCCAATTTTCATCAGCCCAGCCAGAATAGACAATGGCTAGGCAAGATGGGAGTTGTAGTCCGGTAGCATCTAGAGGGTGAAAGAGTTCTCAGCCCTGACCTATAGAATGACATAAAATAAAAACAGCTGCAAATGATTTTTAAAACAATACAAAAAATAACTGAAGATAAATTTTAAAACAATACAAAACGAACAGCAGTGGCAGAGAGACATTTTCATTCAGATGGAAAAGCTTAGTGTGTAATAGTTGTTCTTCTGTCCTACACAGATTGGTGGGGAGGGCAAAGTCTGAAAAACGCCCGTGGTCTACAGGCAAGAGCAGGAACACTTGAGGCTAAAGCTGTCTTTTTACAACCTCTTTATTCAAACCTAAGGAGACACTGCTCTGTTATGTGGATTAGTTTAATTACATTTCGTTATTCAGCTTCCACATCAAGCAGAATCAGAATAGGGAAACTGTACATGGAGATAAAACTGCTGAAACTCATGACAGACTCGTCTTCTTTTTTATCATCTCCCAATAAGACCTACAGAGGTTAGGTATAGTAAGATCGCTTTTTAGGAAACATGAATTCATTATTTAAAGTCAGGTTACAGAATTTGATCTGTCTATGTTTAGTACTGAGGTCAGTCGTGTATATATAGTATAAAAATCAAGCAGCCCTAAAATATACACACTAGTTACACATGTCATGTCTGTTAAGATCAGTCCACATATGCCTCAGCCAATATTTATCCTCTGTGCAAAAATCCTGTAAATTCCTTTTTGAAAGCAAAAGTCTGAGAGCCATTATGAGGCTAGCCTCATCCCTGATGGCATTTAGACAGGCAGTGAAAGCAGTCCACGTGCCTTTAAATATATGACTGAAGGTTATTTTAACTGTTCCATTTTGGTTCTAATGTTTTAGTTTTAGTTTTTTGTTTGGCTTTATATTCTTCTTTTATGTAAACCACTTTGGGGACCTTGTTAGGGCAGTGTATTTTTGAAGCAAATAAATGTATGTTCCTATTTCTTTAATTTTTAAAAAATACAGGTTCATAGGTTAGTGAGACATTGCTATGGGCATAAACCCTACTCCTCTTCTCTAAATATTTGCACAAGAATCCATTCCAAGTATTCTTTTTATAAAAAACACACCAAACTGCAGGTATGCCGGGGAGTAACCTGTAATATTATGACACAAATATTATTCACATAACAATTACAATAGCAGCAAATGAGCTATGTGGATGAAGGACTGCATATGTCAAGGTGCACAACACTTTGTGTGCTGAGTGAACACGATGCCCCCACAATCTTGAGGGAAGCTGTGATGTTTTGTTCAATGAATTTAAAACTACTGGCACCATTCCTTATCTTTTTAACTGACACGGGCTTTTCCATGCCTTTAACACCTGTATGACAGGTGGGTCTCAACAGGTAAACCTCTTCGCATCACTTTATCTCCATGATGCAAAGAAGTCATCTGGTGGTTTCTACCTACTACAGAGTTGTTAAATAGATGCTTTCTTTGCCCATTTAGAAAAGTGGCAACCTAGGAGAAAAGGCCACACAGAGGCTACTTTAAAGTGAAGAAGTAGCTGCTCAAGAATACCTTCCAAAATATGTTTCATCATTGGAGATGAATTATTCACAAGTGATGTCTGCTAACAATGACAATATTCTAAATATATAATGCAAACAGGTTTCTTACCTGTTCATTATGTTGTCAAGCTGGCATGCTGCACAATTCGCTTTCATCAAAGGTAAGGTGTATGCTCATTTAACCATTTGAAGATTGTATAGATCAGTTTGCTCCTATGTAGATGAAATAATCAATCAGAAATAATATTGGTCAATAATAAAAATGGCTCAAGAGGTTATTGCTTACTTTCTAACATAGCAGCTCATTCAAACAGTGCTGAAAAAGAGATAGTTCACAAAAACCACTTGCACAGTATCGTATTATAAACGGAGTACATTTACAAGATACTTGGTGCAATTTCTTTAGATGCCATTTATTATTCCACACAGTCCTCAACATCCCTATTCAGAATTTACTATCCATGGATTGTAGCAACATGGTACAGAGTAGACTCATTTTAGAAGAGTGAAAGATGTTACCAGCAGAAATAATGGCAATTGGGAAAGGGGTCACAGAATTCTGCAGCCTCCTCCACATTTCTGAGGCTGTTCTGACACAGTTTATGCCAAGATTAGATACAGAAGCTTACATACAAAACATTTAGCAATAGGTTATCAATGGGATGTGACCTACAACACTGTTCCACACTTAACACAATAATATTTTATTATGACCTGCTGCTTGCAGACAAGTGAATCCTGCACTCTGCACATAAGCTAACATTTCAGCTAATTTTCAAGAAGAATGGCATTTCCCAGATCTACAGAAATTTCTACATCATGGTAACACTGGCCGTGGGACACTAACCTTCTGTGTCTCGCCCTGTGCATCTCCCTTTCCCTCTGAGAGTGCCACAGTGGCTACTTCCTTCCCCCCTGTGTCCGTAATTCTCATACCAATGGCTATATTGTGCCCCTTTCATATTCTGGGACACACGCATCAGATTTGTCATTGAAGAATTGATGATTATGCAAGTCAGATCCCCTGTAACCCACACTGAATACAGCCTACTAGCTGTACATTGTGGCAAATGTACAGTGGTACCTCTGGTTAAGAACTTAATTCGTTCTGGAGGTCCGTTCTTAACCTGAAACTGTTCTTAACCTGAGGTACCACTTTAGCTAATGGGGCCTCCCGCTGCCGCCGTGCCGCCGGAGCACGATTTCTGTTCTCATCCTGAAGCAAAGTTCTTAACCTAAGGTACTATTTCTGAGTTAGAGGAGTCTGTAACCTGAAGCGTCTGTAACCCGAGGTACCACTATCCTACCATATTTTTTAAGTTGCAGGCAGACAGCAAAAACAGAAGGTTCACTGAGCTCCTGCACTGCTGTGAAAGACTTGATGGGACACAACTTGTACAGATCTGAGCACAAGTCGTACAGATCTGAGCACAGAATTTAGTTTTGATTGGAGCAACAGGAAACATTTTCTTAGCACATTCAAACCTAGTTCCCAACATGGGTTAGGGACACTTAATAAAGCATAAGGGTTCAAAACAAAACTTTTAGACCAGACTGTAAACTGAAGCTAAGGAAAGCTGCAGATGTTTTGAGCATTCATTTTCTCTCCCAGCAATTGCTTTAATGGGTTGGAGCTCCTGGGAGACCATTTGACTTTTGCTCATGTCTATGCCATTCCTCCCTGTCATGCTGACTGTGCAAAAGCTTAAAGCTGTCAACAACCTGCATTCGGTATTATTTCAAGTAAAGAAAAATAAAGTGACATCTGATCTGTCAAGAGGAAGGTGGGGATTTTGTTCTGAAAAATAGAAAGCAAAAATGTTCTGTGCAGAATCAATAGTCAAATCAATATTGTGCCCTCCCACCAAAAGCTCAGCTTGGCCTGAACTGCAGTCTTCCTCTCACTGCCCCCATCCCCCCGGTTACAGCAACCATCCATTAAAGTGAGTGAATGGAACTTACTTTGCCAGGACCACATCTTTGGTAAGTGTTTCTGAAGCAATACAGTAATGATTATTTTGCAGTATTGCATTTTAATAATTAAAATAAAGCACTGAGCATTATGCGCACCACTCTGTGGGAAATACTTCCCAGTAACCAGGGCCCTCAGAAAGCATAATTCACATTAGCAGAGAGATGCTTCCACAGAGCAGAAGCCAATGGCGATAGCATAAAGGTGACCCTGACTCATTCTCTCTCTTTCTAAAACAGAATCAACAACCAAGCTTTCAAAAACATGCTTTTCACCTCACAGAATTGCTTCTTTTCCAGTTCTTCCAATTAGAGAGAGAAGAACCTACTGCTCACAGTTACTGTCCACATCAGAATGGAAAACAATTTGCATAAAACAAGAGTGGGGGGTAAAAGGGGAGAATGAAATAGAAGACACACAGGCTGCAACAGAAAACATGTAGGAGATTGCAAAACCAATAACTAACAATCTACACCATACATTTAAAGCACTCTTACACTGCTTTAACAGTCATGGCTTCCCCCAAAAGAATCCTGGGAACTGTTGAGGGTCCCCCATCAACATTGTGTCCTCTCTCTGGTGAGGCAAGGTCAAAGGAAGCTTAAACTATTTCACCAGCATGTTTTGTTGGTTTTTTCCTCTTCATAAGGGGATTCATGTGGTCCACCACTGGGGCACATAATACTGCTCTAATTTTCAAAATGCACAAGACACCAAATGACAAGAATTTCACCAGTATCTGAGAGGGAGTGTAGGGGAAAGGAAGGAAATCATTAAGTAAAATTGACAGGTCTTTTACCTTACTTTGTCAGTTTCATTAGAAACGATGATGATGATGATGTGACTTCAGTGGGCTAGGTGGGCAAATAATTCAGAAAGAAATCCATTCTCACACTGTCAGTAAGGAGGTCCATTAGGTCACGATGGAATTGCATCTGAAAAGAGTTACAGGGCAGTACGGGCCAGAACACACTAGCTGGAGGGGTTGTGACATTTAAAGAGGGGGATGCATAACTTGAACAGTGATAAGATGAATTAACTTATGTGGAGAAAGATAATTAAACCACCTGAAAATGCATGTGTGATTTCAGCCTTAGATTTGCAGACTGCATCCTGAAGGCAGTAACAGCATTTGTAAAAGGTTTAAAACACACATTCTTTCACACCAGCCCTTAAATAAACGCTTTCCACATTGCATCTAGAAAATATTATCCTGACTGAGTATCACTTTGGAAACAACCCACTGCTATCCTGCAAAAGAACTTTCAAATCCAGAGGAGCCTATTTTTTATTTGCATACACATCAAATGTGGTTTACAGGAGAGAAAAGAGTCTTTATTGGACAAACACACAGCCTCTTCAGTTGTGCCTGCAACACTCCAAATAGACGCCAGACCACACCTATAAGGTAAGATTTCCCATTTTTGACCAGCTCTTGTCTTTGAAAAAGTCTTTAAGGACAGCCTCCTAGCAGATGAGACAATATTAACTACTACACTTTGCACAATGGTACGCATACAAATTTAAAAAGTGAACAAGCACCCCCCTCCTAATGTTCCCTGGTTTTGAAAATAACAGGCAAATGCTCCAAAACATACTGTAATTTCTTCAGATGTTGAGAAGTCTAAACTCAAAAGATTTCCCCCCTATGTCTTTTGTCCTTCCCTTAAGTACAAAAAGTCCAATTTTGCACACCCTACATGAGGATTACTTCTGGACTTCACACAAGTCTATTCCAAATTGCAGCAAGGCCACTCACTTGACTTAAACTGGTACAGGAAAGACGAAGGACATTGCTTTAATCTATGAAGAGACACAGTTAAGCACTTTCCAGGGTTTTATGTGCAGGTTTCATAAAAATCCCAGATAGATAGATAGATAAGATTAGGTAACGCATTATCAGAGCCAGACTCACTAATGCCTCAAGAGCAAATGAAAAGAGTCATTGACTGACTATTAAAGTGTAACAAAATTACTGACAAGGAAATGGTTGGATAGCAGAGCTATAATAATTAGCAATACTTTTAATCAAATATTTTATATCTATCCATCTCAACAGTGGATAAACCAGTTCCCATCTCCTGTTCCCCGCAGTAACAGAGAGATTTTTATCCACGTTGCCAACAAAGACACATCTGCCTGAAGAACATACAGTGGTACCTCAGGTTACATACACTTCAGGTTACATACGCTTCAGGTTACAGACTCCGCTAACCCAGAAATAGTGCTTCAGGTTAAGAACTTTGCTTCAGGATGAGAACAGAAATTGTGCTCCGGCGGCGCGGCAGCAGGAGGCCTCATTAGCTAAAGTGGTGCTTCAGGTTAAGAACAGTTTCAGGTTAAGAATGGACCTCCAGAACAAATTAAGTACTTAACCCAAGGTACCAGTGTACACGTTCTTTTTGCCTCCTCCCCCTCCAATATTTGTTTTCTAACTTTTTCTATTGTCAAATAGTGTTCAGAATACAAACAGAAAATTAACCTTCCTGTTACTAAGCCCTTTGTCAAAAGTCATTTCTAAAGAAAAGGACCAGCAGAATAAGAGAGGGGCTACTATGTTGAAACACAAAGGTTTTTTAACAGCTTACAGTGACTGGTGGTGGTTTGGGGTGTGGGGTGTGTGTGTAAAATGTATTCTTGAAGGAGTCCAAACTGAAGGATGAAAATAAATTCCATTTTCTCACTCGGTGAGAAATTCTGAATTTCTGAATACAACCCACCCACTTATTGAATGATTTTAATTCTGAGGTTCTTGTTAATGTTTACTTGTAATTCATAGGAACAGAGAAAGCTGCCTTGTATTGAGTCAGACCACTAAGCCCTCTTATATAAGCAGCAGCTCTCTAACGGTTCAGGGTGGAGGAATCTTCACCAGCCCTACCTAAAACATAGCTTCATTGTGGTGTCACTGCGATGCCAGGGTTTGAATCTGGGACTATGACACCACAGGTATAACCAGCCACCCACTTCTAGGCATGGCTTGTCTGAGATTTGAAGCCCAAAAGGGATCCTATCTATGTACTGAGAAACTTGAATGCATCACGGGTCAACCTTTCCATTAGACAAAGCAGCCTGGCTCAGGCAGCTGATTTTGGGATATCATTAAAAGGAAGCAAACCATACGTTGTTGTTATACTTTTACTGCCATAGCACATGCTAGTTAGGTTTTCTGCCTCATGTAGCAAAATGTCTTTGGACATGTATGTACATACAAAAAAGCTCAACATGTACATACAAAAAAGCTCAACAACTATGGTGAATCCTCCCCCAAAAAGCTCAACAACTATGGTGAATCCTCCCCCAAAAAGCTCAACAACTCCAGGCAATCCTCCCCTTCCACACACCCATCCACCTACCCCACACACGCTACTGCTCCCTCCAATGACAATGGGTAGATCCTGGCCAATTTTTTTATACTGGCTGTAGATCACAGTCTCTTGGGAGTTGGACGTGCCTGTTCTACATGAACATGATCTACAGTTCAAGCTCAGACAAATCCCTTCTTGGTCAAAGATGCTGAGCTATCCAATCAAGGGAGATTTTTAACAGAGGAAGGTCCAGAAATCTCATGAAGGATCACACAGCACAGCTCTCAGTGTCTCAGAAATTAGAATTTTCATTTGCCATAAAATCACAAGAGCTGACAAGCAGCAGCCTGGACACTGCATCACCAGATCAGTTTCCAAAACCACAGAAAAAGTCAACACCGGGAGCTCACAAAGGAGGCATGGGATAATGGTGTCCCTGTTTGTCTCAAGCAACTGGTACTGAGATACTGTCACTGCACATGGAGGTTCCACAGCTAATATATCTTTGTAAAACCTAAACTTATGAATTTGTCTGGCCCTTTAAAAAACCCACCTAAGCTAGTGGTGCACACGTTATGTTTGTCAAAATGTTGCTAAGCTACAACATGTACCTCTTTAAATGTAATGTTTAAAGTATATTTGTTTCTTTTTTCACTTTGTACACATCATGGAAACAAACCTAGGGAAGGGTCTAATATCCTTCTCAGCTTCCAACACCATTTCCATTATATATACATAAGAATAAAAAGCCACAACCAACCACAATGCATATGAGTTTTGAATGCCAACAACTATAAAAGGCAAATCTATAGCATAGTGTTGCACACCACTCCAATCTTCAAGCAGTCTGAGATTCCAGGGGTCCCACAGCCTTCGATCCCAGCCGAAATCAAACACTGCTTTAACACTCTTTCCAGCTTGCTGCTTTTTCTTCCAGTTTCTGGCTCACATCACTCAACTCTCTCCTCTGGCCTTTTGTCCTTCCATTTGCCATCTCACACAGATTCACTTCCTTGGTTCCCTTAATGGCCCATCGCCCAGGCGACCACCTCAACAGGAAGCTAGCCTGCCTTAAAATATAACACTTGCTGGATCCGGGGATTAGGAGGGTCTCTGCATACAGCCTACTTCCTCCCACACCAAGCTCATAACAATATATTCCTTGAAACTATAACACATGACAAAGCCTTCCATTTTCCAAGGGCCAAATGGGAAAATAAGAATCACAAATTTAATGGAGTTGCTATGAAGATGAGTACTAGGAGGCTTGTAAAATGTGAAGGCCACAATCCAGACATGCCTGATTCCTGCTGATTTTTTAAACCCCCCCCCCCAAAAAAAAATTATTACAAATCAAAACAAATTACTTTAATTTAATACAATTTCTTAAAATCAGGTTTCCTGCTCCTGTTGCACACATATGTCAATCATGTTTGGGAAAGATAGAAATTTTGTTCCTTAGCACTTAGGATTGTTTCACAGGTACACAATTTCCTATCACCACTTGATGATCCCGCTGAAAAGTATTATATGGAAGTACTATTTGTGCTACTGTCCAGGGCATGGCCTGAAGCAAAGACAAATGATGTAATAACCTTATGGAAGCTAAGCAGATCGGGGTCTATTAAGTGCAATGCCCAGATGGCTGAAAGGCTGGATATAAACGTAATGAATAAATGTGTGGTGATGACTCATTCACATGTGGAGGTCATTCCTTGAAATTGCACTCAGTGTGTAACAAACTTTGATGTGTGAATGAGCCTTTAGACTAGGCCATTTCTGTCACTTTATTGCAGAATGGAAATCACTCTGATAGCAGCTGCCTAAAATGGCATTGGCTACTGTTGCTCGGGCTCTGGGGACAGCACTTCCAAACTATTACTCACAGCATGATGACCATTTCAGCAGGTCACAGCAGATATTTTCCTGCTAGATTCTCACTTCCTACCCCTGCATCTTCTATACTAGTTTCCATCTTTAAAACTTTACTGTTTGCAAACTTTTGGAGCGTCCCTCCCCCCAACTCCTTTCCTTTTTCTTTGCCGGGCAATAAATAGCAACCCAACAAATGCATACAAATGGTTTTCCATTAGAATTTTAATGTACTCTTGGAATGAAAGAAAAGCTTAATATAAATCTTTTTTAAAAAAATAAAAAAATAACCAGTACATAAATTCAGACTGGGACATTGCCACCTAGGCTGAGCTGGAGAGTTCACTGTCTGCTGTCCCCGTCGTAAATTAACTGAGGTCTCCTGCTGCTGTAAATGAATAGCGCATCTTGGAAAAGATCATATCTGTCAAGATTGCAGATTGGTTTTCTCTCAGAGTTTGCAAAAAGTCACAGCTTTACAATGCCTTCATTATGTCGATGAGAATGGCTTCCCAACTGGAAAGAAATGTGTGTTTTATTCCGTTAGGCCTAAGATTTACAGAAAAAGCAATTTTCCTTCACAGTCAAGATACAACTCCCACCCCCACGAAAAATGTCATTTCACGTCTTTCATTCAGTCACCTTTTTACTGACAAATGTATATTCTTTCAGCTTCATGTGTACTCAAGAATTGTGACATTTAATGGCCAAGTAAGGTTAATCACAGGTGAGTGCATATACCTGATGGATATTGCAGCCAAGGCTGTATTCTCTGCCTTAAGAGAAATTGAATGATCTGAGCATATGATCTGGTGTCTCTCACACTTCTGTAAATGTGGGTAGCTAATATTTCAATTCCATCTGGAGAGCTAGGAAATCCACCTCAAAATGTTACAATACGCTAGGACTGTGACCTAAAAGAAAAAAAAGAAGGTAAAGAGATATATATGTATATATTGTGCCCGCAAGTAGGGCTAGACGCTTCTCTCTTTCTGACTTTGCATGACTGCAGTGCACTTAAAGACAAGTGTAGAACTGTTTCTGGCTCAGCTTTTAATTTACTAGTTTCTGTCACAATCCTGGACATTATGTGCACTGACCTTGTACTTGGCTACATGAATGCAAATAGGCAGTTTTCTCAGGGCAAAGTGCCCTATTAGCATTCATTAATGCTAATGCTAATGTTACTCCTCGGTGCAGCATAAAACTCTTAATGCCAAGTTATTTGCTGAGGAGCAATATAAAAATTGCTACTCCACAGCGAGCCTAAGCCACCTGCTGCTCCAAATCAGCAAGAAGATAATGAAGTGTGTGTCTGCTTGCTTTCGTTACGTAAGTGACTATTTCAAAATGAACAGCAGTTCTAAGGCTGTCTTAAGGGGGTTTTTTTTCGAGGTCTGAGACAAATGTGTTAATGAGGTCCCTGCCACCCTTTGTGCAGGCCAGTTTTGTTTGAACTTGCCACAGAGTTTTCACACAAAATGGTTGGTTTCATTTTTCACATACTTCCCTTCTCTTTCTTTCATTAGAAAGCTCCAAAACAACTGCCATTTAAAAACAAACCTGTTGTTCTGTTTCACCGTATCTTTTTACTTTTTACCCAAGCATATTTGCATCCCAGAGAAATGTCCCTTCCCTTGTACGATCATATTGCTGCAAGCCAGCGTGGAACCTTATGGTGCAGGGCAGTAGGAAATCTCTTAAATAAATTAAATCAAAGCTAGGAAAGCTATAAGTCATCAGTTATTCTAACCCCTTGATTCCATTCTTAATGTGTGGACTAGGTTAGCATAGCAATATAGCAAAATAAAAGGTACAGGTTTCACTACTAATATAGATCTCTAGCTCAGCCTGCTCTAACAGGTTTACTTTCTGTGTGACTACACTCACCTGTAAAATCCAGAGGTGAGGGAGTAGGAATTCAATCTATGTCTCATTGGTGCTGGTAGATATTATATATCTCAGTCCTCCTCTAAGGAGCTCAGATTGTTCTACATGGGGGTGAGGACTCTTTTTCTGCCCAAAGGCCACATTCCTTCATGAGCAACCTTGAGGACCCAGGTGCAGGGCTTACCAGGGGCAAAGGGTGTGAAAGCAGCACTAAAGACATTGCACAACAACTTGGGATCAAAATGGCCACAACTTTATTGATTATAGATGCCAGTAGGCTTTGGCATAGGCATTGGGTATGGATCCTGAACCAACTAACCCGTTTGCTGGTTGATTACTCCACCAGGGTCAATCCAGAGATAAAGGATTCCCCCCATGACGCAGGATCAAATAGGCCAAACCCACCAGGACACCATTGGGGGAGTTATATGGCCCATTAGCCCCCATCTAGGCCTTCAGACAAAATCCCCCCCCCGGACCATTTTACCCAGGTACCCTTGTTCCAGTTTAGACTAAGAATCCAACCCAATTCCTTTTTCTGCCATCTGAGTCAGCCTCTCCTCGCCATCTTGCCACCAAACCACTCACATCTACAAGCAATCACACAAGCCCCTGTAGCTATCCTGTAACCAGGCCTCATTGCCCTGAAATGATAGATGCATGCCACCAGGCCTGCAAAGCTTTGCATCACTGAAACAGATGCCAGGGTGCTGAATCACCTGGCCTCCCAATTGTTCCAATGTGCGGCACATTGCCCCGTTAAGCTTCTTTCAGAGGTGACTGAAAGAAGTTGGAACTGTCGTTGCAACTTCAGATCCCACTCTCAGCAGACGTCTGATGTTTCTACACGCACACAATAACACAAGCACAAATCTATCCCCCTGACCAGGAAAGCAAGAGGCATATCACAGTTCGAGGGAACATGTCAGCCTGGCAAAAGCATTGAAGCAGAGCACAGAGCAGGACAATGGAGAGGTGCAGCCTGGAGAGAATCTAAAGAGAGAGTGCATTTACCCCTGGGTTTCAGAGTCTCCACTGGGCTAATCACTGCACCTGTTCTCGCCTCAACACACATTAGGCCGTATGTCTGCACATTTAGCTAAAACTCACATCCAATCCATATTTTCATGTAAATCAACTCTATTGATAACTTGAGCAGCAAGCAGCTTCTAAATGCAGATAATCAAATGGTTAGTTTTAAGAAGGCTTAAATAGATGGTTGAATCTAGCTGAGATGAAAGAGGTGGCAAAAAGTCAATGCAAGGCCAGGCCCTCCAGGTTGCAACTCAGAGTGGCAGAGAAACAATGCCAGTGAGAGGTCTCCAAGATGTGGTCTAAATAGGATTAGATATTCTACATAGGTATAACCAATCAATGCACAATAATAGATGCTAAGGTTTGAACAGTTGCTAACAGTTCCCTAAAGGGAACATTTAAAATGTTCAAAATACAGAGAGGGGGGGGCACCTAAGAAATAACATAATGCTCAATTGGTGCAGAACACCACCATGCTGGCTCTTTTGTGGAACTAAAAGAGCACCAGAGCTTTTGAAAGGGTGCTTTTGTTCCCATATTTTATTCTGAAAGGATTTGCAGCGATTGCCAAAAGAAAGATACTTTAATGGCTGCTTACCTACAAGTCTGCTTTCTTCACAATGCAGCTGATAATGCAGGCCTCTCCCTGCAGACTTTCTGCAAGTGATGGTTCCTGGTACATTGCTAAAGTTATTTCCATTCACTTTAACAGCTTACTCAAAGAGGAGTGGGGGGCAGCAGAAAAGTTTTTTTTTAAAAAATAATCTGCACACAAAGAAAGGTTTTCTATTGTATTCTAACTTTAGAATAGTTTTTCCCCATTCCAAATGTTAGGTTTTATAGGTCTCTCATTTGAAGGGGAACAAGCTCAGTTTTAGGTACAGCATATGCCCACTTTGCAATTTCTTAATCTTCACTTTAATGTTAACATGCCATCAGCAGAACAGATGGTGACCATTCAACAATAATAGTGGTTCTCTGACAACTATATTAGAGGGATCAGGCCGCCATAAGGTGCACCTTGTAACAATAGTTTTTACCCTTTCCTTATTTTGCAGTTGTAACTGTTTTATTTAGTTTATGATTGTATATTTTATTGCTGTAATCTGCCCTGGGACCTTATGGTCAGTGGGACTGTATGGTCAACTCCCATTGTTCTAGGTGCATTTTGTGACAGGAAATTTCATTAGCGAGAGCAGTTTCTAAGCTCCGGGCGCCTGAGATTTCAGATTAAAACTGCAGAGTGGAAGGAAAGGAGGACCTTTTTCTGCCTCCCCACTTCCAGCCACTCTCTGAAGACTGGAGAAGAGATCCTCTTAAGAATATTAGGGGGTTGGGCAGAGGAAGGACTAGACCATGTGAAAAATGAACATAATATTTGGGCTACAGTTCATTCATTTTCAGCTTTGTATTCTTGTTATAAAAAAGCATGCCTAGACATTCTCTTGTTGCGTCCATAACCTAGGTTTAAGGTGCCATTTAGCTCCTAGCTTTCATATCTCAGTTTCTAACACTGCTTATGGTAAAGGGCAGATAATAAATTGATGGGCCAAATTCCTGCTGGCCCACAATTCCAGCATATCAAAATGGCAGTTCTCAGTCTGCAGCTGCTGCTGCAGCTCTGTAGGATCCAAGAGGCAGGGCACTTTGAACAGTCATGGCTTATCCCAAAGAATCCTTTGAACTGTAGTTAGTTAAAGGTGCTGAAAGTTGTTAGGAGATCTCTATCCCAGTCTCAGAGCTAAAATTTCCAGAGTTCCCAGTGAAGAGGGGCTGATTGTTAAAGCACTCTGGCAATGGTTGCTTTGTGAGGGGAAAAACTGTCTCCTAACAACTCTCAGCACCCTTAATAAACCACAGGATTCTTTGTGGGAAACCTTGATTGTTAAAAGTGCTATAATATTCCCTTAAATGTATAGTACAGAAGAGGCCTAGGACTTAGTATGAGGTGATAAGTGTCCCTGCTCTGTGTGCTGCCTTCTCAGTAAAAACACCACACACAAACATATAAAAATAAAGAAGATACATAGCTAAATTCTATGTTGTAAGTGGCTTTTTCCAGTTTGGCCCTGTAACACTATGTGAGGAATATTTAAAAAGCCACATACCAATATTGTGGGCTGCCCTCTCTGAGAGGAAGTGTCTCTATTCTAGCTAGCACAGCCAGTGTTTTCAAGATGGATTCACAACACATACACTGCTTCCCAAATTACAATTGCATCCTTTTTCCTTTTTTTTATAACAAATATCGCAACACAATTATTTCTCATTCGAATTGCAACAGTCCCCAACTGGGCTGTACCTCTTCAGGCTCAATTCACATATTAACCATATTCAAATACTGACATTCTCGTCTTAGGAATCAATTTGGTGGTTGTTTTCGGATATAATCATCTTAGGTCAAACCTGAAGCAGCAAAATGGCCTTAGATCATTCTAGCATTCTGCTCTCTGAGGAGAAATCTTTTGGCTCTGGCTAAATTTTTATTATTGCTATTGGTTTTTATTGACTTCTTGGTTTGTTTGTTGCTTGTATAGGATATCTTGTTTTTTAATGTTTGATGTTTTGTTGTTTTATATGTTGTAAGCTGCCCAGAGTGGCTGGGGAAACCCAGCCAGATGGGCGGGATAAAAATTTATTATTATTATTATTTGTTGTTGTTGTTCTAAAATAGCCAAAATCTTGAGGAAAGGAAGGGCCTGCTCTTTGAATTGTGCCTTTTCTTCTTTGTATGACAGCTCCATTTAAGTGTATGAGTTCAGAATGACAAATTGCTATAAATTCTGGCATTTTGGTAGGGGGCTACACAGGGGGCAGGGATCTAGAGCCCAGGTTTCATCCTCCATCCTATTTAATTAACTGATTATGTCATGGATATAAGCACTGTGTGTCTATAATAGTTTGGGGTGTGTGTGTGTAAATATTATGCTGGCTGACTCAAACATTATTATTAAATCAGGACTGGCAAGTGTTGATACCTTTTCCTGGCTAGGTCTCTAGCACCTTTCATGGCTGCATGACAATATCTCCCTTCATATCTTGTGCACGTGGAGGACAGTCATGTGTAGAACAATAAATGGGGTCTAACCTGCTACTTGTTCTGCACATCTGCCCTTGATGTGGGTAACTTGTGAAGGCGACTATATGATGAATAAAGTAGCCACGTCTGCATCACCAAAAAAGGCAGGTGAAATATAGTGCTCATTTGCACAAATTTTTCATGTTGTGTATATGTGTGCATATATTAGGAATAATTGCTGTAATTTTAATAGAAATACACCTCACTATAGTGGAGAAGTCTATAATAAGGTAAAATCCAGTCTTCTTGAGTCCTTACAAGGGTACTTCTGCTTGGGAGTGAGGATGAACCACAATGTTTTATGGCAAGTCTCCCTTGTTTTTTTCTGTTACACGATGGTTAAAAGTAGGGTGGTATGTAAATTCAACAAATAAAGTAATAATAATAATAAGCCATAAATAGAAGTACATGAATTGTGTGGGGACAACAGAGCAAAATTACAGTTGGAAAACAGTCTGTTTTCTGTTGTGAATGGTGGCATACTACAGGCTGGTATAGTACTAATATAAGAAAGGCTGTTGTAAGATGTGTTACCACTGGTCACTGTACATTATGGCTTTGGACAGCTTTCGGAGCTGCTGCTGGTATATGCCGTAATCTTTTTTGCTTCAGAAATATATTTACAGTGGTACCTCGGGTTAAGAACTTTATTCGTTCTGGAGGTCCGTTCTTAACCTGAAACTGTTCTTAACCTGAGGTACCACTTTAGCTAGTGGGGCCTCCTGCTGCTGCCGCACCACTGGAGGACAATTTCTGTTCTCATCCTGAAGCAAAGTTCTTAACCCGAGGTACTATTTCTGGGTTAACAGAGTCTGTAACCTGAAGCAGCTGTAACCCGAGGTATCACTGTAAATGTTTTTTAAACCAACACAACATATTTGTGTTGCACTATGAACATGCTAACATTATATATATAAAAAACTAAGAATTATTATCACCATCGTGCATTAAGGGCTCGGTTGATTCCTGTTTAACACCATCCGTCTCCAAGAAACAATGGTGTACAGCAGTTGTCTGATGTGAATTGTGATTCCAAGGCTATTGCCAAATATGAATAGAAAATGCTCTAAAACAGTGTGAACAGTACGTTGGAGATAACCATTTTATTTAGACTACTGGTTGTTATTTTAATTGCTTACAAAACACTAACAAGCGCCGATAAGATTCAGCCCCAGCTGTGATGCTTTGCAGCTGCACATCATGATGCGGCATTTTCCCACCATGACTCTGCAGCACCATGTCATGAAAGTAATTACAATACAATTTATTTATTTTATTGCAAGCACTAACATTATTCCCAGTACAATATTTAACAGTTTGAACAGTGCCTGCTTAAAAATAAAAAATAAAAAAAATGATCATGAGTCCAGAGCTCGAGCATCAAATAATCATGATAGTGTGTGTGGTGGTAGGGGGTTCTATTTTATTCAGGAAGGTTTTTGTGCTGCTGAGTTTGAGTCAGGTTTTATTGACTTCGGTTGGATTTATATTTATGCTGCTTTAGTGTTTTATGACTGCTGTTTTAATTTGTTTTATATGTGGTTTTTTTTTATTCTATTTGTAAGCCACTGTGAGAACCCTCTGGATTAGTCAGCAGGATATTAACTAGTAGAAATAAAAAAATGTAAATAATGTTATACTTGCAGTATGTTTAGCACAGCAGCCAAGCAGCTAGTGAATTTTTCTAAAAGCTGAGAATTAGCAATGACTCCCACAAGTATATCATCTGCAATCAACTCTCTGTAGATCCATTCCAATTCAGGTCCATGCCTGGGCATGGGAATGAGCCAGTCTTGGTCACCCCGATGGATGACCTTTGCAGAGTGGACAGGGGGAGTGTGACCTTACCGCTGCTTCCTGATAGCTCATTGCCTTTTGATACCATTGACCATGGTGTCCTCCTGGATCTGCTCCAGAAAATGGGAATTGAGGGCAATCTGTTACAGTGGTTCCAGTCCTACCATCGGGACAAAGTCCTGAGAGGATCATTGGGAGAATGCTTTTCAGCCGCTTAGCAACTATGTTATGGGATGCCACAGGACAAGCTGGGGCTGTGGCTCAGCTACACACACACACACACACACACACACACACACACACACCACCTTTTGGGTGGCACAGTATTGCCTGCCTTACTTGAGTCTGGCAACAGCACCCATTACCACAAATGTAAAATACTGAAATTTTAGAAATTGTGGATGGAGATATTATGATGGAACAAAATGTGTTCATTTATAAATCTGCATAGAAACAACCCCACAGTTTCTAGTCTGTAGTGATTTCATGCTTTTAAAAATTTCCGAAGACAGAACAAGTAATCAGATTCCATAGTTCAACATGAACCCCTTGATCCTTTCAATATAAAACAAGTGTAAAATATTGACGAGTATATGATGCTTTAAAGGAGAAGAAAGGAGAAAAATAGAGTAGAATGGAGTACGTGACAAGTCTTTTGGAGTGGTTTTTAAATCTATGAACAACCCACAATATTTCAGTATAGTTTAAACAATGGCTTAATTTGTGTTGTGCTCCTAGGCACCATCTTGCCCTGGTAGATTTAATATTTTCAAATAATATCTAAGTGCCAGCAGATCCCTAAAGACAGCTTCATATAGTAGCAAATGGATACTAGGTTCTATCAATGGTCTGTGGGCCTCAGTGCAATGAACACTCCAAACTGTTGGCTTCATAGTCATCCCCAAAGGACATTTAGCTAGCAAGAGTTTTGCTATTGCAGCAACAGACAATGAATTTGTCACCTGAAAACAAAAGCTGTAACAATGAATGCTTCTGTTATGTGCTACAGTTGTTAGCAATCAACAGCAAGAGGAGGAGCAGGAGGCAGAAAAAAACTGGACAGGGAGCACATATGGGAAAACAAATCTTCGAAATCTTGTCTGAGCAGCTATAAACTGAAATATTGTTCAGTAGGAAGTGAGGCTTTAAACATTAAAATGTGCTGGCAGAAGGTTAGAAAGCAAGTATTCTGGCTGGCTATAGCAATTCAGTAACTAAGGAGTGAACAACCCCACATGAACAGTGGCTTCACTTGCTATATTGTTAACACAAAGGCTTAATTCTTTTACCCATTAAAATATTTTGCTGAGTTCTTTTGCAGCAGATTTTGTCTTCTCTTGCTGGTAGGTAATGAGCTCACCTGCATCATCTCTGATGGCTTTGAGTATTTCATCTGATCTAGATGGTTTTCGTCCCTAGAGGATTCAAACAACTTCTAAAATGTTGTATTTTTTAACCTTCCCTAGAACCCTTGGCTTCAAAAGTAACTTTAAAAAGAGCATAGGTCTAGTCTTAGCACATGGGGTGGTAAGTCCTAAAAGACTTTTGTGGGGAACTTTAACAGAATATTGCACAATGTTCACTGTTTCAGTCAGCAAGTCGTTCACCACTAGTCCATTATATTCAGCATTCTGTGGTCACTGAACATGCTCAAGCCTTTTAAGGCAGTTTGCTTGCCCCTCCCCCCCCCCAAATATGGAACACTGCAGTTCCCAGTTTGGGAGAATAGGAATTCCTATCTATGAATATTTCAACATCCTTACTGAACAGTAGGACTACCATTCCCTTTATCTTCCTTTTGTATTGAACATACCTAGAAAAGTCCTTTTTGTTGCTCACTGGCCTCATTTGCTACAGCATTTCACTCTCTTGAATGTCTGTGCCAGTGTGCACATTTTTGACATGAAATGCTACCTCCACATTTCTTTCTGTTGCATCTGTTATTTTGGAACAAGTTAGAGCCTTCAGTTCCTAAATTCTAATTATTGAAGTCATCTCACCAAGTCTGTTATACCTGTCAAGTTGAATGTATCTTCCAATACTAGAAGTTCATTATGTTTATTATCTGTACTCTGCACACTGGGATACATTTAAATCCTTAGATACTCTTTTCTACTGACTCACCTGTTACTTTAGTACTGTATAAGGTTTCCAGGTACCCCCATACGTCTCCCAGTTTCTTCTGTAGCAAATTCCTATTTTTAGTGCTTGCATTTGGATTTACCCTTATAGGTAATTTATCCTTACCCCTTTAAAGACCTTTTGATCAAGCTCCCCATTTTTTGCCAAATACATTTTCTCCAGCCCTCAGGAGGTAGCCTCCTATAAAGAAAGCTTACACCTTGGGTCCCAGAAACTGAACATCTCAGATCAATATTCATCTGCGTAGCCAGTAATTCACCTGAAGAAGTCTACTTTTTTTGTACTCCTCTCCTCTTTACGAGAAGAATTAATGTGCTCTTTAGGCAAGAAGGGTGGGATATAAATTTAAAGTAGTCAAACATAAAATGTAGTTCTGCCTGGCAAGTAGGGCTGATGAGTGTTCAGTCTTGGGCAACCTGTCTCTCATACCCTGAATCCATGCACTGAGGAGACAATGTACTTCACGAGTTTAACAGGCCTGGTCAGCACACAGCCATCTCTCACTAGGGGATTCCCAATCACCACCACCCTTCACCTTTTTTCTACAGACAGTAGTTGAACTGCCTTAGTCTTTGAAGGGTTGAAAGGCTTCCTTCCTACCTAGCACAACCTGCTGCAGCTGTCCTCTATCAGGATCCTCAGTCACACTCATTAGAAAGATACTAAAAGGTTTTTCTTAGTTCCTATAGATCAGAATGCCTTTGACATCCTGTCTTCCATGCAGTTTTACCTTCCCCATTGCCATTCTCATCATCTTACCTGACAGTCTCTCCCCGCTTTTCCTTGCTGAGCTGCCCTCTTGTCCTCTCCAAGAACTCATCTTCTCTAATGAGGCAAGGTGTGGAAACACAGTCCTTACTTCCTCTTTCAACAGAGCAATCAGCTCACACTTGCTGCAGGTGTAGTCTTGCAACTCCACTGGGTCTGTGCTGTCCACTTTCTTGGCTCTTGTTTACATCTTAAGACTCTGCCTGCTGATGAACTGGCTTTTGCTTCTTCCTTAACTTCTTTGTTTAAACTTTGCTTGGATGTCTGCAATATTTTTGCCTGCTGTTGCAGAGTGCAGGGTCTCAATAACTCAAACCTCTGATCAGGTCACAGCAATCTTGTGTCTTCATCAGAGACTCCTGGGAGAGTATGCAGACAAGCAGCTACTTCATCAGAACAATAACTTACCACAGAGAGTTGTTGAGTGACTCTAAGAAAGCTATTCTTATTGCTCATTTGATTCACCATACACCCTGTAGTAACCCCTAAACTCCAAAGGCTTAAAATATGGTGCATATATTGTGTATCTATTTATTATCCCTCTTTTGAAATGCTCAGAACTTGTCATATTCCTTCAGACAATTTTGCCTACTAGATCAAGGGCTGATGACCTTTTTGCAGTGGTGTAGCATAGGTTACCAGTGCCTGGGGCTGTGCAAGTGGTGGGTGGGGGGGGAGTGAAACATACGGAGCACGCATGCACGTTTCAATTGCCTTACAGTGTCCACATCACCCAGGAGATTGCAGCCGCAGACATAAGAAAAGAGTCATTCCATTGTCTGGAGAGGTCACTTCCTGGTTCACATGAAGAAGCCATTTTCAACAGAACCCAGAAACAGAAGCACACAGCTCTATTGAGGCAGCACTGGATGTTGAAATTTTGCACTCCTAATTTTGTGCCTGGGGCAACCATTCCTGTGGCCCTCACCACACCACACCACTGCCTTTTTGGACCCAAGGGCACATTTGCAAACAGGAGGAGCTGTTGTGGACTCCACTTACACCAGAATCAATTGTTAGTCACTATGGAATGCTTCTGTCAAGACTAATTTCAGCAGAAGGGCCCTTTTGGCACCAGGGCAGGCCACTTAGGGATACATGTGTGTCTCTGGGCACAGGAGTGGTGAACTCAAAACTAGGCCATATTAATATTGCATCACATCTCATGCTTTCTCCCCTGGCAGTTACTTGTGAAAAAGAATAGCCTTTGAATAAAGTTGCTAAAAGAGGTTACTGCTTAGTACTTTTAAAGTCTAAAATACATTTTTAATTTACTACCCTTTGAACACTAGGTGTATTTTCTTCTGTATTTATTTATTAAATTTATACCTGACCCTTCCTCCCAAAAGAGCCCAGGGCAGAATTAGTATCCATATTCTGCATTACATGCAGTGAGCATTTGTTTAAAGTCGTCTTTGTAACTCACTGTAGCTGCTTGGCAAATGTTCCTAGTGCAAAATCCCCTCCTCCCCTGGCTCCATTCATTTATCAAGTATAGATGTATGTTTTTCTCGCATAAAGGAAAGGCTATTTTATAACTATTATGCAGATGCTTTTTAAGGCTAGCCCATTAATCTTAATTTACGGATTTAAACAGCTGTTTAATTTATTTAAAAATGTTCCACTTTGGCTGCAATCCTAAATTTGCTTCTCATGAGTTAATCCCACAGAAATCAATATGAGCGCAGTCATTATGGCCACAACCCAAGATGGCTAAGCCCATTGAGCACAATGGGCTTAGACATATTTATCTCTGTGTTGGATTGTGGCCTTTGCCTTTAACTACTTAATTATAACGGTGCAAGTCTCGGGAGAGGGGGTAATGAACTCTTTTGTAGCCCCTTCTTTGCCAGAGGGAAGTATAAACACACATTCTTCACTGATTTATTTCAATACCTAAACTAGAAATAAGGAGTAAGGAGCTTTCTACTGGCTGGCCCTAGTACAGATGGAGATGTGAACGTATCAGACCTACAACTGCAGTTATTATTAGTATTGTTATGTGACAGTGACATCTGGTCCTTGGTGTGGATGTGTACAAAGGTCTAATTGTGTCCAAAATAATCGACATTAAAACTAAGGGCTCGTCCACATTTCCTTTTCTGCTGTGTTTCTAGGCAGTTTAAAGCTCAGTGTCTGAGCGCTTCCACCCTCCTGGTACTTTCCCTGCGAAGACCTGCTCTTGAACCACTGAATTGGAGCAAACAGAAATCCCCAGAAAACCCAAATCGCTGTTTGTTCCGATTCAGGGTTAAAGAGCAGGTTTTCCTAGAGAAAGCGGCAGGGCAAAAAACCCACGACCCACTAGGACACAGAGCTTGAATGTGCAGAGCTGTGGTTAGAAAATGCAGGGCAAAAGGTAAGTGGAGGTGAGCCCTAAGCTTCTGGGCAGTGGGCAAAAAGGCTGTGTGAAATAGCTATAGATGGACACTATAAATCATCACTGTGTAGTAGAGCCAGAAGTTACAGCTATAGAGAATGAAGTTGGCAATATAACTGAGAGAGAAAAAGCTGCTCAGACCTGCTGATGCTCTTAACAGCAGCTACGTATATAGAAATCAGCAGGCTTCAGATCACACTGTGTTGCAGGGGTGAATTGAAAAGTAGACAATTTTAGCCGACGTGTGGTAACCTCTGCCCCCATTGTCTGGAATTTCTGTGAATTTCAATAGCTACTCTTTTCTATGTAATTCATCTTAACAATAATTAAAGTGGGATTGTGGTGCAATTTATTTCTGAGTTTCTTTATATATATATATATATATATATATATATATATATATATATATATTAAACCAAAATTGTCCTTAGCATGCTTCTCCTTTCTCTTCTTCAGTAGCTTTTGAAGATTCAAACTTCATTCTGTATGTTAACAGTGCTCCTTCTAGTCCAAGCCTCCTTTCCAGAGACTAGGCTGCAATCAACACACATCCAGTGTCACATTTGTGAATGTTTTATTTGCAGCTGTGTAGCTGAGCCCTAGGAAGATCAGTCCCGCTTTGCTGAACACCGCTGCTGGCTCCTATTCAGATAAAGGCATCAAAGCTTCCAAGCTTCTTCTTCTTCGCCGCCTGTCTGTCTCCTACACTGCGGCGATCAGGAGTTTGCCCCCTAAATTAAAACAGACAACCCATACAGGTAGACATGTTTTTGCAATGCTTACTACTCAGATCTCAACATGTGCAGCCGAGATGCTTGTAGTCCTGGATGGAACAGCCAGAGAATGAAGAAAAAGAAGGTGTCAGCCCGACATGTATACAAGAATACATCTTAGATGAAGCTCATTTCTCTGGAGACAGCAACAGTAACTCAGAGAGGGTTGCAGGAACACTCCTGCTGTTCCTTTCAGAAGTCGGAAAGGAAAATAACATCTCCAAAACGATCTCACCTTAAGTAACTGAATTATGTTATATGTCAGTGGATCTGAGGATATGATACAGTGCAAAGAACCTAGTGTTCGTACAAGAGGATGAGGCCCTTGCGCCAGCACTGGAACTCAAGTTCTGGTACGTGCATGAGATGTGATGTAGTTTTGCAACTCTCGGCTGATTTCCTACTCCCCCTCTTTTTCTTCTTCTGTACCCATCCCCTCTTTTAATTATATCACCAACGATAGAACAAGGACTTGAGAAAGGCAAGCAAAGGAAGTTATTTGGAGGTAAAGTAAAGGTAAAGGTACCCCTGACCATTAGGTCTAGTTGCGGACGACTCTGGGGTTGCGGCGCTCATCTCGCTCTATGGACCGAGGGAGCCGGTGTTTGACCGCAGACAGCTTCTGGGTCATGTGGCCAGCATGACTAAGCTGCTTCTGGCGAACCAGAGCAGCGCACGGAAATGCCGGTTACCTTCCCGCCGGAGCGGTACCTATTTATCTACTTGCACTTTGACATGCTTTCGAACTGCTAGGTGGGCAGGAGCAGGGACCAAGCAACAGGAGCTCACCCCGTCGCGGGGATGCGAACCGCCGACCTTCTGATCAGCAAGTCCTAGGCTCTGTGGTTTAACCCACAGTGCCACCCGCGTCCCTTTATTTGGAGGTATAGATCAATTACCTTATAAAATTAAAGTTGATACACGGTGCAGCTTTGTCGCAGATATTTTATAGAGAGAAGAAACTGGCAGAACTACCACTGGCTGCTTAGGCTGGGTTCTAAATGTGTTGGGAGCTGCCCCGTTTCAAAGCATTGGATGGGGACATGATATGTATTAGACAACCATCACAAACGCTATTAAATATACCATTTGTCCTTGCTCTATCGTAAGGGATAAATGGGAATGCAAATGGGAGGGAGGGGGGAATGTGTTATCAGTAGGGCATTAATATATGCATTGTCCTTATGGCTGCAGCAGCAAAATGCCAAATGCATGCAATTATTTTTTATGTTATATTTTATAATATTAACTGGTTTTATTTATGTCCACTTCTTGGCCTTTTCACGGCAAATACCCAAGAGTAAATTCTTCCAAGTCATGGTTCTATAACAAGATGGGTTCTAAACAAGTTTGGCATTACTAGAAATGTACCTCCCATGCCCCTTGTTCATTATAAGTATACTAGCAAATGTAGAATACAGTCACTCACCAAAGAAAAGATCTGGGAAACACTGAGTTTCTGACGGCCTAGTACAGAGTCTCTATCACCTTTGCAAATGAAGTAAAAGACCTGCAGCTACAGGAACTTAGTGGGCAACACAGAAAGCTCCCATGAGTAAAAGGCTGCTTTATGGCAGGGTAGATTGCTCTGCACTCCTTGAGTACTGAACAAAACTCCACACATACAAATGTTCCTTTATTGCAAAGGCATATTTCTAGAACCTATCAAAAACTAAAGCTTAAAAGAAGCACCTCAGATTATCAGCCAGATGTGATTTAGGAGCCCAGAAGAACAAAGCCATAAACTGTTATTGGATTTATAATAGAAAACTCTCTGTCTTTGCCATACTTGCATTCTGGCATTGGCACATGGCCAATACAGTAAAAGCAGCATAAATATAATAATCTCAAAATGGAATGGCTTAAATACAGCTACCCTGTTCTAAATTTTAAAAAATATGCTTTGGTTAAGCCCAAAGTCTTCCTGTGGAGCTCTCTGTGGACATTTCATAGCTCTTCCAAGGAACCTGTATCAAACGTTATATGCAGGGGAACATTTCATTATTAAGTTTCTTTTTATTCCCTGGGGCCACTTGGCTAATGCAGTGTGAAAGGCACTGTGCAAAGCTCTCTGCAACGGGGACATTCCAGGGCAGCAGTGTTCAAACAGTATTCTGGAGGAATCCTCAAGTTCATTCAGAGATTGAATGAAAAGATCGGTAATGGGAGAAAAGTTTCCCTGAAGCTTGCTAATCACTACTGATTTTATGCTGCATTGTGCAGCTGTACGTTGATATGTAGACTCCTCTAATATGGCCAATAACCTGTGTGAACACCCTAGAAATATGCCCCAAGTCCTCCAAAATGAACAAACGGATCCATAGCAGAGGCTTGGCAGTTCTGCAGCCATATGAAAAGTGTTCCCTCCAGACAGAAATGCTAAAAACCAGTGCCCATCACATTACCCAAAAGAAGCCTGGATAGCACTATGAACCATTCCTACCTCTCATTCAGCAGGAGGAATAGCAGCACTGCCTTCAGGGATTCTTGAGATTCTCTTGTGTGCATGCACTATTCAAGTTCTTGTTATGAACAAAAAAAAATTAAAAATAACAATATTATTAATGGGTACTTCTAAATCCAGCAATATTCCAGCTAGAACATAGTACAATGGAGGTAAAAGCCAACCTCTATCCCTGATAAAACTTCTCCATGAAAAACAAGCATAGGTTTCCCTGTTTATTGACTAGCTAAAATATGCTGCAAAATAACATTCCAAGGCATTAAGTGGTGGTTTAACCATGACTGCATTTCTTTCCTTTGGTGGTGGTGGTCTTTTTGAAACCTTGGACTACTGTACACATTGACTAAACAACAAGACACTGTTAAAAAAAAATCACCGCGATTAGAAGACTGTAGTACCAGCATCCAAATGAGTCAATTCTGTTGCTTTTCATAATCTCCTCTTCAGGCATTTGGTACTGCTTAGGATAGTGGGTTTAAAAATAATAATAATTTTGAACATGCATAACTGAATGACTTTCTTTAGGCCTGTAAGAGGCCTGCATTTCTACCTCCTTGTGTATGCTGCTGAATATCAACCAGCAGTGACAAAGTAGTCTATCTCTTATTTTCCTGCATGTCTCTCCTTTGAGCGTCCCAATTCTACTGAGTACTTTGGGCCCTTTGTGTTACTTATTGGTCACGACAGCCAGCAACACTCCTCTCAGATTTAGTGTTATTATGCCTCAGTTATCAAGGAATTCCTTATAGAATGACTCTTGCCTGTTTGGAATATTTCCTTTTAAATGCAACCATTTCAAAGCACTGCCCTACTAACCACAACAGGAAAATGTCTCTATACATATCTAGGCAGTACAATTCTGCTCATCCTTTAGACATACTGCATTAAGAACAAGGGTGTTGTGAAACCCAAGAACATCACCACATAGGTGAATAACCAGCCACAAAATCATGTCAGATCACACTGCAGAGCATCCACACTTGTGCAGTGTTAATGCAATATGTTTCATACCAGATTATCCAGAGATTTAGGGGTGGGGAAGGGAGGAGTATTAAATTGGAAAAACGTTTCAGCTGGCCTTTGGATTAGGACACTGTGTGGACAAGAAAAATATGTGCACTTCAATCCACATGAAACTGCCATGTTAATACACTACCAGAGACTTTTGTGTGTTTTAGGGGTTTTCCTTTAAATATTCAGAAACACACACAAGAAATAAAATTAAATAAAATGCCATGTATTTTCCAAAAACAATATTCATCTGCATAAATGGTTAGGCTGACCCACAAATTAAGAAAATACTCCTAAAACAATTAAGCTAGATTTCAGACGGAAATTAGGGGACGCTGGAGCGTATTTTTCAATTGGCTGAATATTTTAAAAATATACTTAAAGGTTCACATGTAACCACTACTACAGCATGACTTCTTCAGCAGCAAAGTAATTTTTGATCATTACAATTTCTGTAATGATACAACAAATATACAAAATACACTTTGCATATGATTGCAGAAACAGCAGCTCTCTAGAGCCAAACATATAGTGTAATATAATAATAATGAGTCTACTTCAACAAAGTAGGATTTTAATAAGACTTTAATAATACTGGTGGCAAGCCAAATTACACAATGTCTTAATCTACAGAATGGTTTCAACATAGAAAATAAGAGTCCAGGAAAACATCACAATGTTTAAAAAACATGAATACCTTTGGGGTTGGAAACATTTTCTAAACATGCACAATTAGGCATTCCCTCCCAAAATCAAATAGAAGGGGAGATATTGAAAGCCCTTGATAGTTATAGCCTGTGTTTCCAGAACTTATGGCACAGGGCCAGTTTTTAACAACTAAAAGCAAGCTAAAACCATAATTATGACATTTGGCATGTTCAACCTCAGTGCGGACTGAATCTCCTCATTTCCCTTAGAGGGAAAGCAGTGATTAAGTTACCTTAGAGGCTGATCCCAGAATTGTAATGTGCTGGATTGTCTAGTAGAGATTTAGACCAATAAATGTGTCTCCTTTTAGACATTAAAATCAGTTCCAAACAGAGTCCCATAGGTGAAAGCCTAATGATTTATGCACTTATCCTCTGCTAAATGGAAGGTATCTTGGGGGGGAAAGGAATTAAAGCTACTCTGAAACTACATCCAATACAAAACATTCTTCAAACATAATTGAACACATGCTCACACGCTACACTGCAACAGGAGAAGCAATTAAAGAGATGAACATCTGGTAAAATATCAAGGTGTAATGTACCAGTATGGATTTCACACAACACAATATTTTGACTGTTATAGAGACATCTAGCCATATTGCTTGAAAAATGACATTTTCAATAGTTTGTGCTTTATGCAGACCTGTTGGCTGGTAGATGCATCCCTTCAGTTACATGTCACCACACAAGCTATCCAGCAGCTTTCTTGATCGAGCCGATATTCATAGGTTATTGCTTGTGACTTTGGTTCTCTTCATTCAGATCAGATGTTTGCACAGTGAACACACCTTTCCTATTGTTCAAACACAAGTCCAGACCTCACCTATAGGTTCCATTTAGAAAAGATTTGGAAAACTCCAGGAAGTCAAAGCTTAAAACATATGGCAAGGAGGACAAAAATTTTCTGGGCCTGACATATTCCTTAGATGTCTACTTACAACTGTAGTGGGCTATTAAAAAGTTATGCCAAACTTCAAGATGAAAGGCATTAGCAGCTTCTAAGAAAAGGATAATCACAATCTTCTAGAGATTTAATTAGATGTAACTCACAGAGGCTTTTGACACGGTCTGCTGTTAATTGAATCAAAATCAATGACTATCTTACTGCACTTAGGTTTGAATTTCCTGGGGAAGAAATGGAGAGAGAGAGGGAGAGAGATGGATATTAGCTAGTGAAGTAGTTAAACATTTTGTTTGCTTTGCCTCCCAACTAAATTTTAAGAAGGGGAAAATATCATTGGATTCACTCTGTGTTTCATCTCTATAGGAGCCAATTATAGTGCACCATACTGAGAGAAACCCGGACAAGAAAGTCTAAGACAAAAAGACACATGGGGTTGCTTAGTTTGTATGTTCTTCAGCTATTGGAGTTCATAAATTAGCCAGGAGTCAAAGGATTTCTAACAACCTAGCTGCAGGAGGTGGCATCATGCAACCAGTCTTTCTGTAACATTTGATATTTTTTCATGCCAATTTTTTCACAGAAAACTTCCAAAGTTTGCTTCAGTAATTTCACTGCAAAGGGGGAAAATATACTGCATTATGCAGGGGATAGAAAATATAAACTAGTGAAACTGGAATAATTTTTAAGTTACAACTTTAGAATTGTAAAATTAATATTGCCAACAAAGCTCATCCTTTTACATCATTAGAGCATCTGCTGCAGCAATTAGCAAGAAAGGTATTTGGGGACTGTGTGTATATTTTACAATCTACCAGTAAACAGAGGATTATGCAAATAGTGTGGATTTAGTGTCTCATTAAGCTTGACAATTCAGTTCTAGAGATTCATTAAGCATAACCATATCCTCACAAATCAATACGAAGAGGCAAAAACAGCCAAGAGAATGAAGGACAAGTTTGGGAGGAGGGTGGCACACACACTTTATCCAGCCTATCGCTTGGAAGCGCTGGAGGCACCCTAATCATGGGCAAGCTCTGGAAATATTTCACTTGCAACAGAATGAGTTATGCCTCCACTTCACCTAGTGCCCATGGTAGACATATAATACAAGGAATAACTTTAGAACAGAATTTCAAATGCTGCATTATTGGCTCATGATTTCTACTTTAGCCCAGGAGCTAGAAGTCTGCTTAACGTTTTCAGTCAGAACTGTTAAAACATGCAAAACTTCAAGAAGGTTCTACATTAATATTAAGATTTTCAAGTTTTTAAATTCATAATAATTAGCTTTTCACCACGGCATCATAAAGGTGTTAAACCATTAGTTGAACACATTAACCTCCCTTAGTGCCTTATAAAATATACCCCTTTTTTTTCTTCAGGCCATATTCCATGAAAAGATCGGCTTGGTTATACCCGAAGGCTGTGTACACAGTCTCCTTTAGTCTGCATAAAGTCCTCTCCCACCATTGGTTTGCGAAGTGGTGTACACACAACATTAATCACAATCCGTTTCTATCGTGGATCTATACTGCAGTTTCTTGTGGAGTACTGCACTTGGATGGGGTGTTGGGGTGTTAGGGGAGGGCAGTACCTCTGGTGGGGAACACGTTGTGCTCCTTCTGGGGTAGTTTGTCCACCTTTGGTCTCCCCCCTGCACTCAGTTTTCACTTGTGGCTCCTAGAAGCTGCCAGCATGTGACAGCAGCCACACCCGAGGAAACAGGACATCCCAGGAAATGGCTTTGATTGGCCAGCTAAACCAGGTGAGGTGTATAGGATTGCAGCTTGATGTTTATCTTTTATGCTCTTACATGGAAGTAAGACACTGTTTTCTGAGTGAGGAAACAGAGGCTTCAGGCTTTAAGAAGTAACTTGCTAGGAATAACGGAAGACAACCTTTGTAACACCTCTACTGCTATATTCTTTAAGAACAGCCAATATGACAACGTGCTATACAGCCTATATTTTACGTGAACAATAAATTCTTATTTGGCAGACTACAAACAAGAATAACACTGCAAACAATGAATACATGCATTTTGCGATGTACAAACAGAGGCCATACCATATTTCTTAGGGAAATACTACGCAATATAGGAAGAAGGTATAAGGTTTTCCATAAAGGTATCTTCCTCATAGATAAATAAATATGACCTGCTTTTCTCTACATGTTGGGGCAGGAGACTTGTCTGCCATGATTTTCAAAGAATCCAAATATATTTGGTGGCAGCCACTACATCCCTTTTTGCACAAAGGCTGTGAAATAGGTTACAGAAAAAGCTTACAGCAGGCAACCACTTCCCTGTATTTGGCCCTGATCCTTTGAGCCCTTAATGATATCAGTTCACTTACTTGCATCATGAATGGGAGGAGGCCTATAGTTGAATAGGTGTGGGGCTTCAGAACAGCACAGAAGCATATGAAAGGATGGAAGGGACAAAAGATGCAAGAGCCCATGAATTACCTCACCTGTATATAATTCCAGCTAAATCAAACAAGCGCCGTGCAGCTGTCATCTCCACAGTATCGTGATATTTGTCAGACATAAAAATAACTTCTTTTATACCTATGAGCAGACACAACAATGAGAAGCAAAAATGTTTAGATGCATTCAAGGAAAGACAGAGTTAAATTTAAGTAAAAAAGTAACATCTACATAAAGATATTTTTAAGCAGAAGAAATGTATGCAAATCTTCCAATTACCAAATCAGCTGTGCTCGTAATAAAGCAGCCCCTTATGTGCAGCGGGATTTCTCACCAGTGTATACAGAAAAGGGAGAAGACAACCCCTTGCTCAGAGAGTTCTGTTGGCTATAGGCAGTAGTAAAAGCTCTGAGGTTCATGGACACTATTTTAATTACAGTCATACCTCGAGTTGAATGTGCTTCAGGTTGAGCGCTTTCGGGTTGCGCTCTGTGGCAACCCGGAAGTAATGGAGCGCGTTACTTCCAGGTTTCGCCATTCGTGCATGGGCTCAAAATGACATCACGCACATGCGCGGAAGCGGCAAAACGCGACCCGCACATGCGCAGATGCATCTTATGTTCCATTCAGGATGCGAACGGGGCTCTGGAACGGTTCCCATTTGCATCCCGAGGTACCACTATATAGGGTAAAACCCATCAACTGGTTTAGGCGTGATTTTACTAATAGGGAGATTTGTCAGCTTTTAGAAAAATTGAATGAAATATTTGCACATAAATAGTTATGTTCACACTAGATTGTCTAGAGATCTGGAGAGGATGTTAGGATGGGGAATTTTATTTGAGCCATTATTTGTTTCCTATTCAGAGTGTTCTCTGCTTAACCCGCCTAGTTTTCTTTAAACTAAACCAGTTGTTACCAGTTAAAGAGTTTAAAGACATGCTGATACTGCATGTTACAAACAAGTTAAAATAGGGCTTCCAACATTAGCAACAACTAGAACCGGCATGACAGATCTAGAGCATAGGTATTTTGTCCTATAATGCTGCTATATAAAATTTTTAAAAGTAGCTTAATCTGGGAAGAGATGGGATTGTTAATGAGGCCAAAAACTCTGAAGGTCATGGAACTTCAAAAGTGGAGGAAGACAGATTTAGCCTCAGGATTTTCAGGCTCAGCACTTAAGAGGGTGCAATACCAAAAGTGTTATATATTTTCCCAAGCGGATCTGTACAGTTATTGGTGGGATATATAAAGAAAGCTAGAGTAGATGGAGCCACACACTGAACTGCAACTGTGAAATTGCTGCTACCCAATTGTCTTCTGCTTTGCTGGCATTTCTGTTTCCAGAATGCGAAGCTATTACTGTCCATCAGTGTGCACAATGTTTCACACTGAAAGACAGGAGACATTTCTTCTCTGAAGAATTTGTATGTATCGTGAATTCATCCTTAAAAAAAACACAATAGGACAGTCTCACGTAATTACTTAAAGCAGATTTTGGACAATTTCAAAGCACTCATATCTCTTGCAATTTCCGTTTCTGCTTCCATGGCTCTTCCCTACCCCCACCGGACTGCAAGCATTAACTGTGACTGTGCTGAGCACAATCCTACAAATTTTCCCATTCTGCCAACATGTCAATATTACATCCTGAACACACAAAGAACAGAAAAAACCAAGAGTGATAACTGACAATGAGTCTGACAGGAGAGAGTTGAAATAGTGATTGCTTTAAGAGCTGAACTATTTCACTGCTGCATATAAAGCAAATGAATATAATGGCAAATGAGTTTACAGTGGTGCCTCGCAAGACGAAAAGAATCCATTCCGCGAGTCTCTTCGTCTTGCGGGTTTTTTCGTCTTGCGAAGCAAGCCCATTAGAGGTTTAGCGGCTTAGCGCTACAGTATTAGCGGCTTAGCCGGCTTAAAGATCAGCTGATAAGCGGCTTAACGATCAGCTGATAAGCGGCTTAAAGATCAGCTGATAAGCGGCTTAATGATCAGCTGATAAGCGGCTTAGCATCAGCTGTTAAGCGGCTTAAAGATCAGCTGATAAGCGGCTTAGCCATCAGCTGATAAGCGGTTTAGCGGCTTGGGAAAAAGGGGGGGGGAAGGAAAAAAAACCCGCAGGAACTCGCAAGACATTTTCGTCTTGCGAAGCAAGCACATAGGAAATTCGTTTTGCGAAGCACCTCCAAAACGGAAAACCCTTTCGTCTAGCGGGTTTTCCGTCTTGCGAGGCATTCGTCTTGCGGGGCACCACTGTATTAGGCAAAATCGAGATGGACCTAGATTTCTAAAATGCCCCAATATTACATGGTGTCATTTCCATCAAAAATTAAGAAATACATACAATGTGCTGAGGCATTTCAAGGGCCATATCCCATGTAAAATGTAGAAATTAACCTTTGAGAACTAAAAATTTAATTGTCATTAAATCATACTTGTGTTTAGGAACCTTACACATACTTTATTTCGCTGAATCTTATTTTACAGTTATAAATTTATTTATTTATATCAAATTTATGCCACTTCACATCTCCAAAGGAATCTCTTAAGTGGTTTACAGTCTGTCTTAAACAACCAAACTGAAAATGACCAAAAGTATATATATATATCAAACACTATGAATGAGAATCAGATACAAATACAACCGTGATCCACGTTTAAAGTAGCATAATTAACACATAAAAAGAAAATATTCTCTTAAACATTAAAAAAGAAAATCCACAAAAAAGTTCCTGGTAGCATTACGTATGATTTAGAAGCAGCTCATTCGCCCCTTCATCTAAGGCAAAACAGTATCATACAAACACCTTTGGGAAGAACGGAAGGATATACATTTAATAAATAAATAAATTCATCCTGCCATCTCCGACTCAGGTAGGGCCCTACTCTATACTGATTCAGATTCTTCCCCTAAGTGGCATGAAGCTCAGTTGGTTAGAGCATGCCAAGAGATAATGCCAAGGTTGCAGGTTAGATCCCAGCAAAAGATAGCTGCATATTCCTGCATTGCGGGGGGGGGGGGGGGCTGGACTAGATGACCCTTGGGGTTTCTTGCAACTCTACAATTCTATGATCCAAGCAACATTAAAACACTCATGAACGTTGCAATGCAAACTATCACTCCGGGTTGCAAAACGCATGCATAATTCAAGTTGCCATCCCATAATACGTAACTCACTTTTGTATACCAGATGATTAAATTCAAAAATGCAAAATTAAAAAGAGTGGTACCCTCACCCTCATGGTGACCCCAATAGGGATAAATCTCTTTGACGTCTCTCCTTGGGGGACAGGGGTCAACAACACTGGTGGTCCGCACTAGAACTGCAGTGGTCCTCTAATTTGGTTTGCGGGCAGGAACACCAGTCAATTAGCTGTAACTGTCTCCACTCTCCTACTCCTGGCTGGCAGGGGAATTGGGAACAAGGTGGGCAGACAGGTGGAACAGTCTCTCCCAGGATCCCTTACTAGCCGCAACAGTCAGACAAAGCAGGGCAGTGTCTTCTCAGAGGCAAGACTGCATTATATTTATAGTTTATTTTGGCACTTTTGTTTTATAATTGCCCTTTACAATAGACTAAGTAATTGTGTCATGGCTGTGGTGTCATTAGGTATAACTTTTTCAAAAAATAGTGCATATCATTTTCCCCCTCCTTACATTTCAGCCCTGATAAAATGCTTAAAATCTACAAGGGAATACTTGTGAGAAGTTTCTCCATGTTTCTAAAATTTTGGCCTGCCAATCCAGTTGATTAACATTAAAATTTAATCAAAACAGAGCCATTTATATTGCAATTAAAGCTCTTCCACTTGTGGCAGAGGAAATTAGCTGTATAAAAGCCCAGTGCCTGAAACCAAGTGTCACTCTCCCAATTTTCCATCATAGTGAAGTATGGCCAAGAAACAAGACCAGAATGTCCCTAGAGCCAGTGTGGTGTAGTGGTTAGAGCGGTGGACTCGTAATCTGGTGAATTGGGTTTGATTCCCCGCTCCTCCACATGCAGCTGCTGGGTGACCTTGGGCCAGTCACACTTCTCTGAAGTCTCTCAGCCCCACTCACCTCACAGAGTGTTTGTTGTGGGGGAGGAAGGGAAAGGAGAATGTTAGCCGCTTTGAGACTCCTTAGGGTAGTGATAAAGCAGGATATCAAATCCAAACTCCCATGCAGGCAGGAGAAGACTTAGACCCCATCCCAATGGGACACCCCTTTATTTTCTCCCAAATAAGTGAGGGTTGCCATTCATCCCTACAGTGAAAGTTCACAGAGAAATGTCAGTCCCCACTGGTCCATTGATTGGCAGTAGCGTGCCAGAATTTCAGACCCAAAGATGCTGAGGATTAACGTGGGACCTTTTGCAAGCACAGAATATACTCTAGCACTGTGGTATGGAGATTTCCCAAAGTAATGTGCTGCACTTGGGGAAAGCGTGCCTATGAGTGTTAACAGCGGGTGACCCAGGTCTCATTGACAAGAGATCCTGTACAGATGCACATTCCCCCCTCCCCCAGACCGCAGGGATCTGTGAAATATATAAGCCTTCATTCTGCATCTTGTCATAATAATGGACATTTTACTAGTATCCAATAATCTGAAGAAAGGACTAATGATCAGACTAGCACACCTGCTGCAGTGGTGAAGATTTATCACTATTGTAATGAAAGACATAATTATAAGAGAGATCATAGAAGTCTCTGTGACATTTATGACCAAAGAGATAAAATCTTCAAGTGTCGACCATGTCTGACGCTCAAATTAAAATGTTACATATATATACTCCCAGCAGATCTTGTGACACACACAGTTTATTCTCTCTCCCCCACCCCCACCCCCATTTTCTGTTCATGATGTGTCAGAGAATTGTAAATTGACACTAATTATATGCAACGCCTGCACAGTTCCTTGGCAGCTCTTGGTCGAGGAAGAGGCAAACTTGAATTAAAAACAAGCTAAGAATCACAGAGGATGCAATTAGCACGGGAAAACCTGGCACCACTCAAGTATAGAAAACACAAGGAGTGTCTTAAAGGTTGATAGTGCAATTAATTTAGATCTAAACAGCCGCAATTTGGAAACCAAATACATCTGTGATGAGGTACCCATGAACAGACAGTGCAGCAACACTGACAAATCAAGCTGGCACCTTCCCTTACCTGCCTGGATGATGAGCTTTGCACATTCATTACACGGAAACAAGGCAACATACATGCTGCAGCCTTTCACATCAGCAGAGTTCTTGTTCATTATGGCGTTCAGTTCAGCGTGACACACTGATTAAAGATAAAAAGAACCCAACAAATATTCATATGAGCGTTCATTAAAGTGAGTCATCAATCTGAAACTTAACAAAGTGTTACGCCGCAAATGCCTGCGTCCTTCCAGAAGCAAACAGCCAGCACAATCTGTCACACCAGAGAGAAATTTAAAGTGGGGAAGGGGAGGGGAAATAATCCAGAAATACCAAGATCAATGAAGGTCAAGCAATCTGGCCAGGCTTGCAGTGAGTAATGAAATCATTAAGCACATTAACATGGCCATTCGTGAACACCTACAGGACGAAGCAAAGCCATAGGCTGAAGGCCAAGTAGTTTCAGTCACCCTAAGTGTGGCAATATCTCACGGCACCAGTGCTCCCAGAGAGCTCTAATTGCCATTATAAAGGAGCTCATTTGTGTGTTTACATGCATGGATAGGAATGTTCTTTTGATTATGCAAGTGCACTCTGTGTTCTTAAGAGCAGAGGGAATTATGAAGTAAAGCCAAGCAGCTCTCACCTCCAGGTAAGATAGCTGGCAATGAAGCTTGGGAAAAAGCGACCAGCACTAAGAATGCAGTTTAGACAATCATTTTGTACCGTTACCATCTTCACTAGCACCTATTAAGACTGTCTTAATTGCTACAAGGTCATCTTGGAACAATCCAAAAGTGAAGAGGTTATTTCTAATTTCCAAGAAGCACCATATTAGGCTCCTGTGAAAGAACAGTAACACTGTAAGGAAAACTCATTTTTGTTGTTGTGGAGAAATCATATTGTTTCCAAGGTTTTATATAAGGGTTAACAGTTATGTAAACTGTCCTGGGTTTTCTTCTAGAGCTGTGGAGATAAAATGTTATCAGCAGGAAGCCAGCAGGTCACCTGAGTGACAGCTTAACTGCTGTTGTTTACACTGCTTCAAAAAGGAGATAACTAACTGAGTGAGATTTCTGTCTTTTTAAACAGGTGCTAAGGCATCAGAAGCTAGTAAATTCTAATTGGTTAGCTAGCAGGTGCTCTGCTTCATTCTTCTGCATAATAGCTATAGGCCAATAAGGGGACACAGTTCTATCCAAATTTAAATGTTCGGCACCAGAGAATCATTATTTAAAGAAATCATTAAAAAGTAAACTAGCTAGTTCATGGGTAGGCAAACTAAGGCCTGGGGGCCGGATCCAGCCCAATCGCTTCTAAATCATGTTTTTCCTGTTGTTATTCTGTCTCTCACAGCTACAATAAACCAACCATTAAAATTATGGACTGGTCATTCCTTCGTCGGAGGGCAAACGGGCAAATTTATCAGGGGATCAAATCCTTTGCCCCCCTCACTGTAAGTGTTCCAGTTTTCGAACGTTTTTAGGAAGCCAAACGTCTGATGCAGCTGTTGGCTATTGTTTCCAGGGCACCTGCACCAATCAGAAGCTGCACCTTGGTTTTCAAACATTTCGGAAGTCAAACAGACTTCCGGTACAGAAGGTTAATTTGTTTTTGTGACTGTGTGGAACCCAGTTCAGCTACTGATAGACTGATTGTGTGACTGCAGGAATGGATAAAAGCTCCCCATCCAAACAATGACTATCATCAGTGCAGGTAAGAATTTTTTTTTTTTATCTTCTATAATACTGTCTTATTTATTTTATAGTATAGTACATTGATTATTGCTTTCATGTTATGGATCAATGGTCTTGTTAGATAGTAAAATTCATGTTAAACTGCTGTTTTAGGGGTTGTTTTTAAAAGTCTGGAATGGATTAATCTGTTTTGCATTACTTTCTATGAAAAAGCGTGTCTTGGTTTTGGAACGGACTTCCGGAACGGATTAAGTTTGAGAACCAAGGTACCACTGTACAGTGGACCCCCCCAGATACGAATTAAATTCGTTCCAGGGGTCCGTCCGCAACCTGAAAAGTCCGTAGGCAGAGGCACCGCTTCTGCGCACGGTGCGATGGAGCGCTTCTGCGCGCACACGCGGCGCACAGAGCACTTCTATGTATGTGGCGAAACCCGTAAGTATATACTTCTGGGTTTGCCATGTTCATAACCCGAAAGTTACGTATCCAGGGCGGTATGTAACTAGAGGGTCCACTGTATTTTGTTCTACATTTAACTTAAGCAATTTGTTTGCAAAGGAGGTGGGGAAGTATTTTGAGATAAAACAGAGGTTGCCCACCTTTTTGGACCACTGGACCCATTTGTAATTTTGGGCACCAGTAACAAAATGGCTGTTGTGAGGTGTGTAGGAGAACAAAAAATGTATGCCACGTTGAAAGAGCAGTAAAAGGCAGGACTGCAATATGGTGAGGCTTGTCCCACCTCATCTGCCACCATCATTAATGGTGGGGAAAGGACACATAAATCAGGCAACACCTCACTCACTGAAAGAAGCTCTTTGCACATCTATGTTCAGAATGGAAAGTGGATGCACAATCCTAGCATCTAATGAAATGTGGACATGTTTAAGGGGGCTTTGAGTAATCTACCTGAACAATGGCACTATTGCTTTAAACGAACATGCATTTTAGCGCTCTCTCTCTCTATATATATACACAACAAAACTTAACAAACACTACTAACTGCTCATTTCTTAATACTTTTCACATATGGCACTAACCTAATTAAAATACTACTACAGTCCAATTTTATTTTGCATTGCCTAGCCTGTGTTGTGACTTGTAATATGCTTTTCCTAAAACACATATTTACAATTAACACTGAAACTCTTGTAAGGTTTGAAGAAATTCTGTTCAACTTCAGTTCTTACAAAGAATAAATACTATAGTTGCCCGATTTTGGGTAGATAAACAAACATTTATTCTACTTACACTAGCTGCTAGGCAAGCATTCCTATAGGCTTGTACAAATAAAACAAAAAGCTTAAGATGACATTATGTGAATGCCTGTTTTTTATAGAGGAAAATTTGGTTGTAAAAGCCTCTTTCTTTAATATGAAAGAGAAAAATGTTTTACAAATAAAAGCAAGGATATTACAGTGGTACCTCGGGTTAAGTACTTAATTCATTCCGGAGGTCCGTACTTAACCTGAAACTGTTCTTAACCTGAAGCACCACTTTAGCTAATGGGGCCTCCTGCTGCTGCCGCGCTGCCGGAGCACGATTTCTGTTCTCATCCTGAAGCAAAGTTCTTAACCTGAAGCACTATTTCTGGGTTAGCGGAGTCTGTAACCTGAAGCGTATGTAACCTGAAGCGTATGTAACCCGAGGTACCACTGTACTTAGTATGTAAAAACAATAAGCGATCTGGTATAGATATTGTATTCCTTACCATATGGATATTTTGTGTCAAGTTTACTATCTGCTGTTCTGGTCCAAGGTAGCAAGTCATCACTGCATCCATTAGGCATGCCGTTGTATCCAATCCCAACAATCTTGTTTTCTGAATTCACAATACATGCACCAACCTGAAATGAACAACTTTGTTTCTTGTAATAGGTCAGATATTTTGGTGATCCCATACTCACCTGGTTTCTCTGCCAAGGCAAGTGGTACCCACCCTGTTGTAGCTGAAGCTATACTTCCCCATAAAGGAAACCCAAGTGAGCCTGGTCTGACCTTGAGCATCAACACTGAAAATCTTCAAGCACTATGTAAGCATCATTTGAGACCGTGCTTCTTCATTCAAACTGCACCATCCTGAAGAGAAAAGGTTCCTAGCATAACAACTCAATTCAAAAACATGGAAGGTACAGAAATGCTTTTTATTGTGATGCTTTGTAGGCTAAGTTGGTCTGTTCCTACTTAGTGACATGCAGGTAAAAATGCAAAAGTCAGAACCTCAGTAAAAACGTACCATATTACATGGCTAGATCAAACTATAATCTCAAATACACTAGCTTATTCTTCAATTATTTTCATCAGATGCATTATCTGTAAACTGTAAGTATTTTTACTTCTTGTGGGGGAAAGGAACCACACAGCTCCTCATCTAGTACTATAAAAGAACAATCTTCCCAAGAAAAAACAGCTCAAGTTACAACTTGATAGATAAAATCCTCATTGTAGTTTCCTCTTTGCTCTAACTTTGGATATCCTTGTAATTAGATTGTGTTGAACGACTAGAAACTTATTGCCATATAAATTTATGAGAGACAGTGCAACATAAGCTACCTGGGCACTATATTCTTACCTGAGAATTTGGATCTTTGCTTCTTTGTGCCGACAAGAAAGCTACAGCCATGAAATATTCAGGCCACTCCAAATAGTCATCACGTTTTTTACAGGGTGTTTCACAGCCATACCTACAAAAGTCAAATCAAATGAATGACACTAATGGTTACGATTTGCATGAATTGTTTTATTTTTTAAAAATAGTCTATTAGGTATACTTTGACCCCAGGGTTTGAGTCTCTGGAAATAAGTCAATTACCATGATGTAAAATTCCAGAGTGGCATGAGGGTTTAATTAGTACAACTAAGAGAGCAGCATCTGACCATAAAGGTTATAAATTCAGATCAAGAATTTAATAGTGGAGAATATCAGTGTTCCACATCTGCCCAGTGCCATATGAGCAAAACTTCTTTTTCAACCAAAAAGGCCAAAAGGAGACTAAATTATCTCATTTAAAGCAGCAATTTGCAGTCTTTAGGCAGCGCAGTGCCAACTATTATCTATCCCTCAATGTTACCTTCTTTAGAGAAATATGCAAAAGGTTACGTTCTTTGCTCCAGCATTACTGACAGTTAAGTTGCTTGAGCAAAGATAGCTCTTAGACCAGCTATTCTAATTGCAAGCATATGGTGCGATATCATTTGTTACAGCTAAAATATAAAAATAGAATATGAGGCACTCTTTGCTGAACATTTCTGGGGGTATCACTGTCTGCTAAGAATGGTTTTCAGTTACACTGCCCATAAATAGTGTTGCCAATGTGCATTCTAATGTGAGGAGTCAAGTCTTTGAATCTCTCTATAGGAGTCTATAGACAGTAATGGCCCTTTTGCCAAATCTCTACAATTGGGAAGCATGAATAGGCAGGTGGAACAATTAACCCCAAATAGGAGCATTTCAAATAAACTCATTTCTCAAACAAATACATGGTCTAAAAGAGAAAAGCCTATGTGTACGAGTTTCATTCTTTAGATACATAACTAGAATAGAGCAGGAAAAAACCTTAAGAGTGTGAGAAGTGGTCTGTGACTTGCAAGAGGTTTTGTTTTCCATGGTGTGTACTGCACACACCAAATATAAAGGTAAGGGGACCCCTGACTGTTAAGTCCAGTCACAGACGACTCTGGGGTTCCGGCGCTCATCTGCTTTAGTGGCCGAGGGAGCTGGCATTTTGTTTGCGGACAGCTTCTGGGTCATGTGGCCAGCATGACTAAGCCGCTTCTGGCGAACCAAAGCAGCGCACGGAAATGCCGTTTACCTTCCTGCCGGAGCGGTACCTATTTATCTACATGCACTGCATGCTTTCGAACTGCTAGGTTGGCAGGAGCAGGGACTGAACAACGGGAGCTCACCCCATCGCTGGGATTTGAACCGCCGACCTTCCGATCGGCAAGCCCTAGGCTCTGTGGTTTAGACCACAGCGCCACCCGCGTCCCTTACCAAATATATCCACCAAATATATCCACCCCAAATTTTGCCAGGTACACAAAGAAGCAGCCTCCCTCTTTCAGCTTGCCTTCAGCTCCTTGAAAAAACTAACATGTCTCCCAGCCTCACCTTTTGTCACTCAGCCATAGCACCTAAAACTCTAATTTGTAGGTTTTGTACATACCAAGACACCTGTCGTGCCAGCATTTCCTAGGGCACCTCAACCGCATCCAGCATCTCAGAAAACAGAAAGTGACAGCTTTGCAATAACTCCTTTAGAAGTCACCAGCAAGAATCATAGAGTGCAGCAGAGTGGCACTCCTCTATTTTATTCCTAATGTACAAAACAAACACTGACATTTTTTTCATGCTTAAATCCTATAGTAAAGGTTAATCCTTCCACCTTTCTGTAATTGATTTTTAGGCACAGAACAACCTAGAAGGCAAAAAAACCCACTAATAGTGTTTCATACTGTGGTTGTGATATATTGGAACAGATTATCTTTTGCTCCCATATAAGCTATTGCACATTTGAGTCTCACATGTACCAGGTAGAAATGCTTAAAGATGACTAAGAAGGCGCATAAAGACGTAACTATCCTGCCCCTTGCCGTTGATACTTAAACACATACAATCTTTGAAGTGAATGTTGATCTCCTCTTCATCCCTCCTTCAAGGGATAACAACAACAAAAACAACAACAACTCTCTTATTTATACCCTGCCCATCTGGCTGGGCTTCCCCAGCCACTATGGCTGGGATGATTGATTTGCTGTTTGTTTTAGTTTGCTTTCAAGCACTTTGCATACTTAATATTTAGATTTTAAGAAAGTTTCAAAACACTTTTAATGCATACTGTTCTTTACTCTTGAAACAATACTTTTAGAGTGGAGAGTGGGAACAAGGGCATTAGCTTCACCACTATCCCTATCAATGAGTTGGACAGCATCTGTTTGCCGTGAAGTGTCTCCTTTATTCGTGGAAGCTTCCCACACAATACAGAACTCTGAAAAATAAGTTGTACATTGTGTGGAAAGGCTATGTGAGTAGAAGCAGGCTCCCCATTGCAGAGAGCCATTCTCCAATGACAAGGGCAAGGAGACAAGCATGTGCAGCTAGCATGCTCCTCCCAGCTCTCATTTCTATTTCCTTGTTAGTATAATGCCTGAAGAGGGCTTTAGCACTGTGTAAACCCAGCTTCTTCGGTGAATGGACTTCTTCAGAGTTTGATTCAGGTTGGAGACTCAGACTGAAACCCTACTCAGGCGAGCCTATTCACAAGCTGAATCACTGCATGAGGAGGGCTGAACTAACTTTGTACCTGACATCACACCTTCCCACTACCTGGTATTTGCATAAATGCATGTGTGTGCAGCAAATGGGTTACATGTCAGTCTTTGTGTGTACAGCTACATGTGCAAAGACCCTCTTCCTGAAAACGTTCATGTCCAGGGCTAATCAGACAAGGCAAGACTGGTTGGTGTATCCCCACTCCCTGCCCACATACTAATTCAACTTGAACAGGGCATATATACCATTATGGGGCAAATGAGCTTCCATGGTGAGCTCATTATGTGTCTTTCTACACCCAAATTTTCTTTTTCCTGGTACAATAGAAATAATTTTCTTCTTCATTATGCCCCTTCCACACTGCTATCTATGGAAATGTCTAGAGAAAAATTATAAGAACAAGCTCTCTTCTCAACATTTTTACTCCTTGGGGAAACCACCTGAAGGACAATCATTACTTTAGTCTAAACTAAGACATAGGAGGTATAAGGTGTATAAATTAGATTTAGCTAAGACACCAGTCAAGACAAAAGCAATTTGTTCATTACATCATGACAGAGATTCTAGTTTAAAAGGCACAGGTGAGCTTAGACTTGAAATTAAACTATTTCAGCTCTTGCTGAACAAGGTTTCAGTATGAAAGATAGCATTCTTTCTTGGAAGACAGACACAATGGATGGATTCAGATGACTTATTCCCTCAGGAGAACATAGAACCATCAATTTACAAGAACTAGCATCTTCAGAGGACCAAGCCAACCTGCAAAAGGCTCCAAGGTCACTAAAACTGTGGCTAATTAGATTTGCTCCTCCTATACTGAACATAGTGTAAGTCATCCTGATGTGAAATAAGGAATCTTGCAGAAATGAAAATTAAGGCTAAGGTACCAAATAGAATTCCTTAAAGTAAAAAGGGGTGGGGGTGGGAATCCTACAACCATTATACTGTACTGTTATGAGTTGGGGGGGAGGGGGTGTAGGCTGTATGAGATCCTTCAAACCCCTGGATCCAGCAAGTTTTTAAACTATAACCCAGACTAGCTTCCTGTGTTGAGGTGGTGGCCTGGGTGATGGGCCATTAAGGAAAACAAAGGAAAAGAGCTTTGAGTGAGACAGCAAATGGGTGAGGCCCCTCCCTCAACACGCAGACAGTTAGAAGGACAAAGCCTGAGTTTAGAGTTAAGGTGCAGTGATTTGACTTGGAAGTAAAGCAGCAAGCTGCAGAGAAAGTCAGTTTTGATTTCGGTTTGAATCCAAGGCTTGGGCTATGGGAGAAACAAGATCCTTTTAGAGTGCTAAAGCTGTGAACCCTTCCATTGTAGACTCAGGTTATATATGTGTAAATAAACCATGTATCATAAAGAAACCAGAGTCTCCGCTGTACCTCATCTCCAAAAAGAAACACAAGTCCTAGGTACGTGTCTAGAACATAGATGTCAACCGTCCCTTATTTGGCGGGAAAGTCCCTTATCCCAGCGCTGTGTCCTGCTGCTGTCCCTTATTGATGATGTCCCTTAAATTTCCCAGGTTTCAAAGGAAGCAGCTCCTCTCCCTCCCTGCCTGCCGGCCAGGGAGGAGGGAGGCTCCAACTGTGTTGCTTGGCTGCGTTGCTCACCCAATAAGGAGTCTAAGAACGACTGGGGGGTGGAGCTTGCATGCCTTGTGCCGATCAAATCAGCTACGTTGCCTGGGGACTCACATTTGCTCAGCGCTTTCCAGCGGAGAGGTGACGGTGGTTTTCCTTGATGCATCCCCTTTGCTGGGTTGCTCACTGCGGGAACCACCGCTTGAGGCTTCGTTTGGCTGCTGGCTGGGCTTTCTGCCTTTGGCTCGGAGGGGCTCAGAAGTTAAACATACATGTGTTCGGAAAATCCCTTATTTTGGCTGCTGGTCCCTTATTTTCAAATCTGTAAGTTGACAGCTATGGTCTAGAGCCCCTGGAATCTTGCACCACTCAGAAATTTGTGTGGCATACAACAATACTGTACTATCAATAAACTACTCTGTTAGTATATAGATGGGAAGTAAGGAAGCTCTAGTATTTTTTTTATAAAGACTGAGACATCAAAGCTTATCAACAACCTGAATTGCATTCTCCACTATTCTGCTTCTTTGATGCTAATTTAGATTTATTTGAGTAAGAACAAAGAGCATGGTCTGCTATCTTAGAGAAGAGCTTTAAGACTCTTAGACAAAGCTCTATAAACCAGTGGTAGGGGAAAAAAAGCTTTTAACACATATTCAATCTTATGTCTAATCCTTGACCACCTGTAGAATCAAAGAATTGTAGAGTTGGAAGGGGTCTGAGGGTCATCTAGTCCAACCCACTACAATGCAGGAATTACAGCTAAAGAATCCCTGACACATGGCAAGCCAACCTCAGTTTAAAAACCTCAAATGAAGCAGAGTCAATCTGGTCAAGGAAAAGCCTCTTTCTCAAAGCTGTTAAGAGACACTGCTCTTAAGGTAAGATAAAAGTTAACTGGTTAAAAGACTGGCTTAAATTTGCACGAAGCCAGCTCATTTAAGAATTACCTTGTTCATAAAACGTGTATGCATTCTGTGACCCATATGTACCTGCCCATAATGCATTACAAACTGTCTGAATTTGCTCATTTCAGACTCATAAACAGAGAAATATTAATAACTGTCTCTCGGTAGTATTTTATTTTACTCAGCTCACGAATTCAGATATAGTAAGGCTCTGGCAATACTCCACCTACCAAAGACCACATTCATCACCTTGGCTAGATTCCTTTGGACATTATTAACCTTCCTTCCTTCCTTCAAGGGCATCAACTGCTTCCTTTCCTTTAGATTTGTCTCCTTTCATTTCACAATCAAAATGAAGCTGAAATGCTTGCATAGAAAGGCCTTTTTTATCTAAATAGTTGTGTATGTTTTTTTAATTGCATGCTACCCCCTGCTCAGAATATTGACTGTAATCAAAACCTTTATAGAAGATAATATTGTTTAGTTTTATGGATTTCCAGGCTTTTGGCAATAATCAGTCCCGCCTGACACCATCAGAACATAATTTTTCTTCCTGAAATGCACTGAGAGTTGCATCCACAACACTGTGCTGTTCATTTAATTATTTTGGTGCTTTTTATGCCTGTGTCTCTGGGAGAACATCACAGCAAAGCTAGCTCAAAGAGCTATTTAGGGAATAGCTAAATGATATATTTTAAGATAATTCTGTATATTAGTAGTGCCCCTAATTTTGCAGCATCACTGTGAAGTACAGCCTCATAAAGTTCCCCTGTAGATTTATTTTATAGCCCAGATATCCTCTATTCTTTATGTTATACATTTTCATTTCCTCAGCTACCCTTCATCTGGATCATCCCTTACAATGCATCCAAGCAAGGAGCCTCAATTATATTTTTGCCATTTGGTGCCTTTACTCATGTACTTCACATATTCTGCCTCTCACACTCACATTCACAGTCAACTTCTTGCATATCTTTTATACACTGTTATTCCAAATCTCTTTCCCTTTTTAACATCCATGATGCCTACTGACAGTATTTCATCAGACCAAGAGACAACAACCCCCTGCAACATTTGAAAAGGTGGTTCAGCCTGTGTGGAGCAGGGCATATTGTTTGAAAAAATATGAATACAGTGGTACCTCAGGTTACATACGCTTCAGGTTACATACGCTTCAGGTTAGAGACTCCGCTAATCCAGAAATAGTGCTTCAGGTTAAGAACTTTGCTTCAGGATGAGAACAGAAATTGTGCTCCGGCGGCGCAGCAGCAGCAGGAGGCCCCATTAGCTAAAGTGGTGGTTCAGGTTAAGAACAGTTTCAGGTTAAGAACAGACCTCCGGAACGAATTAAGTACTTAACCCGAGGTACCACTGTATTAAAAGTCCCTTCAGACGACCATTGCCCACTCAACACCAAATTACACAGGCATTTTAGAATGCTTCAACTTCCACCATCACACACACACTCACGCACACTGTATGCTGCATCAGTTACATGACAAGTGGGACCAGCAATGAAATGTTGCATCGCAGAGTGCTTCCTCTTCCAGCCACCCATCCACCAATACCCTCTTAATGATAGCCCATCCCTTATACCGGGCCGAGACTGCTTATAACTTCTGAGGCCCTAATCGTAATAAAATTTAAAAACAATGACACATGAAAACAAAATAAGGTATTTTTAATTCCATAATATGACAAAATCTCCATCACTTAGCAAAAAGAAATATATGTGTCTTTTACCAAATCACATCTCTTATTCGCTGAAATTTGCAGCGCTCAGCTGAGAGAAGGCATCACATTTTGGTACAGTGCACATAAAAACATATCACAAAATTTACCATGGGGGAAAAAAAGAAGTGCTGGCAAGAGCACTTACTGAATTTTGTCCTAGCCACTTTAAGGCATCACTCGGTTGGTACCTCAATATACTCCCTTTATCTTCATTCTTTTATATCAAGGGAGAAGTGTTAGAAACCGAGATATGAAAGCTAGGAGCTAAATGGCACCTTAAGCCTAGGTTATGGGCGCAACAATGGAATGTCTAGGCGCGTTTCTTTTATAACAAGAATACAAAACTGAAAATGTATGAACTGCAGCTAAAATATTATGTTCATTTTTCACATGGTCCCTAGTCCGTCCCCTGCCCACCCCCCTAATATTCTTAAGAGGGTCTCTCCTCCAGTCTTCAGAGTGTGGCTGGAAGTGAGGAGGCAGAAAGGGTCCTTTCCTCCCTCTGCATTTTTAATCTGAAATCCTAGGCACAGTACTGCACCCAGAGCTCAGAAACTGCTTGCGCTAATGAAATTCCCTGTCGCAAAACGCGCCTAAGAACAATGGGAGTTTTGAACGCTGCAAGGGAGCCATCTCTCTTGAACCACACATTGGGCAAAAAATCCTGCATTGTAGGGGGTTGGATTAGATGTCCCTTGTGGTCCCTTCCAACTCTACGAATCTACCCGTCACCATGGCCTGCAAGAGACTGCCGCTACATATTCCAGACAATCATTCACTACCCTGGCTGTGAATACATGATGAGCAAGGAATGGAAACCAGACTACACCAGACAGGAACATAGGCAAGAGAGTAGTGAGAACAAAAGGCAAGGGCTACAGAATTTCTAAACCAGAACCAGTTGGAAAGAATCCTTTCAGTCCCCACTAACTCATCTATTATTAAAATAAAAAATATCCTTCCAGTAGCACCTTTAAGACCAACTAAGTTAGTTCTTGGTATGAGCTTTCGTGTGCAAGCACACTTCTTCAGATACACTGAAACAGAAGTTGCCAGATCCTTCTATATAGTGAGAAGGTGGGGAGGGGTATTACTCAGAAGGGTGGTGGGAATGGCCAATTCCCACCACCCTTCTGAGTAATACCCCTCCCCACCTTCTCACTATATAGAAGGATCTGGCAACTTCTGTTTCAGTGTATCTGAAGAAGTGTGCTTGCACACGAAAGCTCATACCAAGAACTAACTTAGTTGGTCTTAAAGGTGCTACTGGAAGGATTTTTTTTATTTTGACTATGGCAGACCAACACGGCTACCTATCTGTAACTGAACTCATCTATTATTATTATTATTATTATTATTATTATATTTATGATTTTCAGTTTTATACATTTCAATAATATTTTCTGCATCTACAGTTGGCATCACCATCAGAACCACTACTTAACTAGAAGCAGCCATTGCTTCTTTCCTGCTCTGCCCCTTTATCTACTCTGACTGCGGATACAAACTGGTTTGCCAAAGTGACTTTATAAAGCGACTTACAGGCTATCTGTGTTAAGCAAGGTTGGCTCTGTGCAATAATAAGACATCACCGCATGGGCAGGGAAACCCACGACAGAGACGGAAGTAAGTTGAATTGCCTTCAGAAACACGTGATTAGAAAAGAAAGAAGTTTCTAACCAGAAACATTTTTTAAAAACTTATTTATACAGCCGATTGAAACAACAGGATAGCCCGTTCAGAGACGCGGCAATCCCATATCCATTTACCTGTACTCTGTGGGACTTGCATATAAGCAGGAAAAGAGCTCGTTACATAAATCAAGAAAAGATTCAGACGGAAGTTCAAGGGGTTGGGAAACGAGGGAATAAAAGGAAAGTTTCCAAATTCCACGGAAGGGGATCAATGAGCAGACGTGTGGGGGGGGGGATGTTTTTCCAAGTCACTTTCCCCTCCTTGCAAAAAATCCCCATAAAAGCGGGCGAGAGGAAAGAGATTTTTCTAAGCAAGCCATTCCTTATGCCTGGAGGGAGAAGCAAGGAAAGTTAGGAGGAGGGAGACCCACCACCGTGCGCCTACCCATTCAGGCAGCTCGCCTGCGTCTGAACGCCACCATTCATCTCGCTGCCGTCTGAGGCAGGGACAACGTCACGGCCCCGAGGAAACGCCGGCTCCATGCTGGACACGTCCGCTTTACAATTTGGCGCCAAATCGGCAGCTCCGGGAGGAGGAGACTTGAAACCACGCGCATTGATAACTTTTCCGAGGCCGCTCCGCGCTTTCTCTGCCCGATTCCTCGAAAGCGCGCGGCGACTCAAGGAGCGGATGGACAAAAGTCGAAGCGCTCCAAAAAGTTAAGTCCGGACTCGGACTACATTTCCCAGGATGCATTGCCCTCCGCGTCGGAGGGGGGATTGTGAACCACGGAACTCCTGGCATGCTGGACGTTGTAGTTCTCAGGGGGCAGCAGGCGCTCAAACTTAGTGAATCAAATCGACTAAAGCGGACGCAGTTTTTCTTTGCAAGGCAAGGCCTCGTTTCAGTGGTGCTCACGCTGCGTTGTTCAGCAAATGCTGGACGTGCCTTGTTTTAGGGGTGTCCTGCCCGTGTATCTTTGTTGTCTCCGTAATGTTCATCTTTCAGAGCATCGCAGCTTAGTAATTTGTTTTCAGAACAAATTCAGAAAATTGTGGTCCTGTGCATGTGTGTTCCTTAAACTCCTCACCCTGTTGTATAATTCCATCACTGACTGCCTTTTAATGTAAGTGTGCAACAGGTTGGCTTAAAATGAACATGTTTACGTAATAAAAAAGTCACTGTTGGGTTCTTATGGAACAGGAGCTGGCAGCATTTAATGTGCAACATAAATGGAACTGGAATGATTCCTCCTCCCCACCACACTTTTCCCTCTGAAACGTACGTTCTTAAAATATTTGCCACACACTGACTGTCCCAATGTACAATAGTTTTTCTTACATTAGTGACTGTTATGAAAATAAATAAATCAACTGTTATAAATACTGGTCTGAGTGTATACTGAGCTGGTCCACCCTATCTGTATTGATTATTGTACATTTAATGACTAGCAGTGAGTATAGATATCTGAATCAATCTACCGAGGAACAACTTTTCTCGATATTTATTAATCCATTTTTATATTTCTACAACCCTAGTGTTATAATTTTATATGGGAATATCTGCTGTACTTGAAAGATGTGCAGTGTAATTTCCATTTTTTTTATTTCAGGAGCCAAAACACCTCTGAAATGTCTAAGTCTCTAAGATATATAAAAAATACATTTAGACACTTTTAGGAACTTTAAAACAACATTCTACAGTATTCGTTTTGATTGCCCTTTCAAAATTACTAACAGCCTTTTACCATCTCACTAACACTAAGCTCATAAATTGGTTTATGATGGCATGACATTAATTCGTTGCTAATAAGTTTTGAATTTCTCTGGGATAGTCAAACCTGAACCAGGTTTAATAGCTCAGGCTGTGGCTAAGCTCATGCATTCTTGTCCTTGCTTTTGTTTCTGACACAACTGGAGCCTTCAGGGTTATGCTAGAGTAAACTGTTGGCCTCGTATCATATTGTTACAAGTTTGTGGGTGCCCTCACCAGGACCGTCTTTAGCATATGCGCCGCCAGGGTGCAAAGATCCACCCAGCACCCCCAAATTTAGTTTAGCCCCCAAATTCACTTTTATTATGCTTATGTCACTATTATAGTTTGATAAATAGCGCTCATGCCTGCGCGGCTCCAAAAGGAGTTTTTTTGCGTTTTTTGTTTAAAACCAGCTTTTCAAAAGAAGACAAATAACGCATTGGAGTTGGTACAAAGACTCCACGCATGTGCTTACAGTTGTAGCGAGGTGTCTGAAAGATGAGACGGATGGGCATTGTGCGCATGCATGGGAAAGCCATCTTGGGCAGCCTTTTATTGTGGGAGCAACCTTATTCCTAGAGGAGCTGGGAGGGCACTTGCGAGCATGCATATACGAGTTCTTCTTGGGAAGGTTCCGGAGCCTGTGCACGCTCCCGTCGCTATATAGGCACACTCTCTTTCTGTCTGTCTCTCCCTCTTTCCTGTCACTCTCCCTCCTCCCGGCTTGGGTGAGCGAGACTTTCCAAACAGGTGCCGAAGACCCCACTGCCACGTAGCAGCTCAATACAATACAGTGGTACCTGTATTACATATGCTTTGGGTTACACATCTTGAGGTTACAGACGCTTCAGGTTACAGACTCCGCTAACCCAGAAATATTACCTCAGGTTAAGAACTTTGCTTCAGGATGAGAACAGAAATCACGCGGCGGCAACGGGAGGCCCCATTAGCTAAAGTGGTGCTTCAGGTTAAGAACAGTTTCAGGTTAAGAACGGACATGGACTAGAATTGACCAAATATGGGTAACTAGAGGAATGGCACCAAAGATAAAAAAAGTGGAAATCTGCCCAAAAACCTGCTCCGACCATAATGCGGTAAGGATGGAGTTGAAACTAACATCAACTGGCTCCTTCAGATGGAGGATGAATGACACCCTATTTAGAGATGAAGAAGTGTATAAAAAGGCCCAAAAAACCTTGAGAGACTATTTTGAAATAAATATGAATACTAATGTAGAAAAAAGAGTAATCTGGGACGCAAGTAAAGCTGTCATGAGAGGGTTTCTGATACAACAGAACGCAATAAAGAAGAGAAGTCAAAATGAGAAGAAAGATAAAATTTTGGAGAAAATAAAAGAAAGTGAGAAGAAATTGAGAGCAAAACCAAAGTCGCAGGAGATTTTGAGAGTAATAAAATTATATCCAGTACAATATATGGAAATGATGAATCAGGAAATAGAATGGAAAATTATTGCTGTGGTAAAAATGAATGTATTGCCTAGAATGTTGTTTTTGTTTCAAACACTGCAAATTGTGGACAAAATGGACTGTTTCAAGAGGTGGCAGAGAGATATTTCTAAATTTGTCTGGCAGGGCAAGAAGCCTAGAAGAAAATTTAAAATATTAACAGATGCAAAGGAACGAGGTGGATTTGCCCTGCCAGACTTTAAACTTTACTATGAATCAGCAGCTTTTTGCTGGTTGAAAGAATGGTTGCTTCTTGAAAACACTGACATTTTGGATCTAGAAGGGTTCAACAATGTATTTGGATGGCATGCATATCTGTGGTATGATAAGGTTAAAGCACATAAAGCATTTAAAAATCACATTGTCATGAAAGCATTGTTTAATGTCTGGATAAGATACAAGGACTTATTGGAAAATAAAACTCCAAGGTGGCTGTCACCGATGGAAGCAAAAGCTCTGAAAAAGCTCAATATGGAGGCCAAATGGCCGAAATATTGGGAAATTCTGGAACAAGACGGAGATAGACTGAAATTGCAGAGTTTTGAGAAATTAAAAAACAAAGTGCGAGATTGGCTTCATTATTATCAGATAATGGAGGCATATAATTTGGACAAGAAAATTGGCTTCCAGGTGGAAAAATCAAAATTAGAAACAGAACTGTTAGAACCCAAAACCAAGATTTTGTCAAAAATGTATAACTTGCTGTTGAAATGGAATACTCAGGATGAAACGGTGAAATCTGCTATGATTAAATGGGCACAAGATGTTGGACATAACATAATGATGGCTGACTGGGAACAGTTATGGACCACAGGTATGAAGTTTACAGCATGCAATGCCTTAAGAGAGAATATTATGAAAATGATATACAGGTGGTACATGACCCCAGTCAAGCTTGCAAAAATTTATCATTTGCCCGATAATAAATGCTGGAAATGTAAAGAAACTGAAGGTACATTCTTCCACCTTTGGTGGACGTGCCCAAGGATTAAGGCTTTCTGGGAGATGATATATAATGAATTGAAAAAGGTATTTAAATATACCTTCTTGAAGAAACCAGAGGCCTTTCTCCTAGGCATAGTCGGCCAATTGGTGCCAAAGAAGGACAGAACTTTTTTTATGTATGCCACAACAGCAGCAAGAATACTCATTGCAAAGTATTGGAAGACACAAGATCTACCCACCTTGGAAGAATGGCAGATGAAACTGATGGACTACATGGAACTGGCAGAAATGACTGGCAAAATCCGAGACCAGGGAGAAGAGTCGGTGGAAGAAGATTGGAAGAAATTTAAAGACTATCTACAGAAATATTGTAAAATTAATGAATGTTAGAATGATGTTGGATAGAAATTAAGTGGTTTCCAGCTGTAATGCTTTAAGGGAATATGAAAAATGCGTTGTTAATAGGTAAAAATCTAACGTTACTATTTTAAGACCAAAGATTAGGATAAACAAAGAGGGTAAGGATTTGCTGAACCAACAAATTGAACTGGAATACAAAAAAGGGAGGTATGAGGAGGTCCGGGAAACAAGCTAAGGAAAAATAAGTAATGGAAAAATTGAGTGGTTTTTTTAAATCATTTTTATTTTGTATTTTGTATCTTTTCTTTTCTTTTCTTTTTTTCTTTTTTGTCATTTTTATATTTACATTTGGAAAATTTCAATAAATATCTTATAAAAAAAAGAACGGACCTTCGGAATGAATTAAGTTCTTAATCCGAGGTACCACTGTACGCTTAGGTGGCTTAAGCAGCAGGCGCCTGGCGCCCCCCTGACACCCCGCACCCCTTGTACCCCCGGGTAAAGACAGCCCTGGCCCTCACTCCCTTGGGTTTCTGGGCATCCTGACCTGCTCTAGATGCTCGGGTGCTCGTGTTTAATCAGTGATTTAACAATGCAAAAATGCAGCCTACAGTAGTTAAGTGGAACAAAGGTACTGATGACCGCTCATCAACACATCAAAGAAACATCTTTGGAGTCTGGGCAAATGGGGATTGGCAGGGTTAGGCGGCCATGACACTACATGGGGGGAAATGTGTCCTTTTGAAACAGATGTTTGGAGAAAGGGGGGGTGAGTGGAACTTCTTGGTGGGCTGGCCAAGGCAGAAGGGTTGCAGTAGTGCCTTCTGCCCATTTCCCCTTTTCTATCCACGCTGGTCTGACTGCAAGTCTAATCACAACTTCCTGTTCCGATACAGCTGTCACATCATTGTAAGTGTGAATAGAAATACAGTGGTACCTCGGGTTACATACGCTTCAGGTTACATACGCTTCAGGTTACAGACTCTGCTAACCCAGAAATAGTACCTCGGGTTAAGAAATTTGCTTCAGGATGAGAACAGAAATCGTGCTCCGGCGGTGCAGCAGCAGCAGGAGGCCCCATTAGCTAAAGTGGTGCTTCAGGTTAAGAACAATTTCAGGTTAAGAACGGACCTCCAGAACAAATTAAGTACTTAACCCGAGGTACCACTGTAGGAAAGAAGTCAAATCCCAGCGCTGTGCAAGTGAAATAAAAAGGAATAAGTTTGTGGATCTAAATTTCCCTTTCACATCTACTCTTGTAGACACTACAGTGTGGAGAATTTCAGTCTGGCTGAAGATGCTTAAGAAAGGGGATTACTGGAATGAGATGAGGTCAAGATCTTGGCTATTGCAAACCTAGCTCCTGTGTTGCTGTATGCCTAATAAACTGAATGAAACAATGGTTCTACTTGCTGCAAAAGAATATCAAATCCTACTTTCCGAATTGTCTCAAGTCCTTGGGTGATATTTCTAACTTTTAAAAGGGCAGATAATCTCTAGGTACCAGTAAGTATGCATTTGCTCTCTTTCTTTAATCACAATTCACCCTCTGTTGAAGTAGAATTTTGCCCTTAGCCTTTACAGGGGGCATGAAAAAAGGAGGGTGTTTATCACTTACAGAGAATGTCACTAGGCCGTAGTCTTTAAAGCTACCTTTAAAAGTACGGTAGATATTATCTCTGAATAACAGGTTATTGCAAAATAACTCTTAATAAAGTTCTTTGCCCTTTTCCTTCCTTTTTTTTTTTTTAAAAAGTCTTTAATTGTTTTGTTTTTCCTTTGCTCCAAAGAAATAAAAAGTAACTGAGGATGAACAAAGTATTTCAGGATTTTTTTTATATAAAGTGAGAAGTTCGAAAGGTTTGCTGCAGTTGTTGTTGTTGTTGTTGTTGTTGTTTTTAAGGAAATTTTACTCATGGTGCTGTTTACCAGAAGCATATCTAGGATGTTATCAGTAACTACCGTTTCAGGCTTCATGTACGCTACATCTAGAATCAATGAAGAATGAGTACTTGTTTTTAATACGTAAAATCTAGATCTGTTGCATATGTTTTTGCCCTGATAAGCGCTTCTTGAAAAACTGGTTTCATTCCAAATATAAAAGTTCATTGCATGTTGATTCCACATTACTCCAGTGTGTCCATTTGAAAACAAAGGTAGGCTCTCCCAGCAATGGAGGCAGTATCCACACCTGCGCAGTGATGTTGTGCGTGGGTGTATACACCAAGATAGCAATCACCACTTCCTTCTTCGCTCACCTGGGGCATGCGCAAGGAGGAAAAAGCCATAGATAACCTAATCAAGGAGAGGGTTTTCAAATGCATATCAAGTAGCTACACCATCCTTGTGGACAGCAGGATCTAGGAAAAATCTAGATTGAAAGCAGCATGTTGAGGACGAGCATTAATGATTCCAGATTGAGAAAACATCTCTGATACCAATCGGTTAGTGTGTACAGTATTCAGCCTCATACTCACTACTTCCCTGCAACGCTGCAACCCCATAGTCGCCTTTGACTGGACTTAACTGTCCAGGGGTTTACCTTTACCTTTACCTTTTTCCCCCCTGAGTGGAAAACGTTTGATTTGAGCTTTGAATCCAAACCAAGCGATCCTGATGGGGAGCTCCGTAGTGCAGCTGATTCCAGTGGGTCTCCCTGTCAGCTCTGACTCACAGGAAGCACCACATTTTTAGTTGTTACCTGTTTTGGGCTTTTGAATGGATAGAAGCAGAGAGGCCCTCTTCTTGACACCCTTCATGGAGATCTCTTAGTGACTCCCTTACAGCTCAAAATATCCACTTATAAAGAATCTATAACTCAATATCTGTTGAGGGATGATACTCCCAAAACTAAAAAGATTGTTTCGGGATACTTAGCTGAGATTTTTAAAGCTAAAGCTAAAGTTGTCTGATTTATTCAGTGGTGGTTACCGAGCCTTTTATATATTGTATGTGTTTGGATTATTAATGTATTTGGATGCCTTTGTATGATTTTATTATTTAAACTTATGCCAATAAAGGTTAAAAAAAAATCAGAGAAGCTGCTTAGGCAGAGGAATCTTACACAAGTGGAGCTCTGATTTTGGCCATTTCTTCTCTCCGCCATTGCAGCATTGTATGACTATGATTATGAAAGCGCCCCAGATCCTTCAGAAAGGCTTGGCGATGCATAAGAAGGAAAGGGCAACTCATGGAAGGCAACTGTTTGAAGCAGGGAGATTTTGCATCTATGAAGCTTTGCTGTATTTTGGAAACCTGATACCTTCATGGACAGAAAAGGATCTCTGTACGTTCAGTCACTTTCCATGAGTTGTAAGGCAATTAAAATTATTATTATTCACTTGCTTCTCCTAACAAGTTGCAAGAGAGCACCTGGAAATTATTGATATCTCTGGTTGAGCTTCCACAGATACTAATTTAGTACTAGAAAAGGTCCGTTATTTATTATTTGGCTTGGGAAAATGGATAGCACTTTGTTTTTTAGAACCTTAAAGGACAAGAGGTCGCATTCCATGCAATTTATACACCATATAGTAGAACAATGGATGTTCTTATTGGCTGCATAGATAATGGATATGCTGGGTGGGTGTGTTATTGATCCCAGAAAAAAATATGCTGTCAAATGATGCAAAGAAGTCCAAGCTGATGAATGCATGCAAACCTTGCTTCTCACTTTACAAAAATAAAATCTGATAAGACAACTGGCAGTATTGACAGGAACAAGGAATGGGAGAGGTAGGGGGAGCCTATATGTCAGAATGACTAATGGCTGACATGGATTTGTTAAGAAGAAAGTGTGCTAAACTAACTTGGCTTCCTTTGACAAAGTACCTGGATTGGTAGACAAGGGAACTACAATTGAATGTTTTAGTTTTAGTTTTGATCTAGTTTCACATGAGATCCTCCAAAGAAAGCTTGATAAATGTGAACTAGAAAGAACAACTGTAAAATAGATACACCACTGGAAGAAAAACCAATTAATGTAAAAAGGTACCAAGCAAGAGTGTGCCAGGGTCACTCTGTTCAATATTACCTGGTCCCTGGTCCCGAGGATCCTGGTCTGAATATATTCCTGTAAGATGTGCCTCTGTTCAGCAGTCTTTCATCTTAGAATAGGATACCTGTGGGAAGAAAAGTCAAAACCCTCCCAGCAACACAATAAAGAATTTAACTCAATGTGACAAAACCTTTCCTCTCAGCAAAAAGCCTTCGGGAAAGCACCAACTATATTCACCTAATATATGTACTTGTAGCCTGCTCTTCTCCACCAATCTATCACAATATGGGTTGCAGTTTAATGCCTCAAATAAAGCCATGTAAACCTCATCATCAAACAGCCAACATAAAAATAATCTTAAACAGCAATCAAGGCTAACAACAGCACTGTAACAGGAGCCATCCAGATTTCATCCTATAACGCCAAAGCTAATGCCCCATAGCTTTAATTTAGGAGTCACATAAGTATTTTGCCCTTTCTCCAAGGGTTTGCCCATTTTTATTCTCACAACATTCCCATTAAGTAGATTGCAATGAAAGATGGTATAATACCGTCAACTACCGTATTGGCCCAAATATAAGCTACACCTGAATATAAGTCACACCTTTAAAATTCAAGGGGGGGGGGAGAAAAAGACCATACCCAAATATAAGCTGCTCCCTTAAAATTCCAGAGGCACTCACACCTGTTCCGTTTACCCATATGTCTGTTTCAGCAGTGATATCATAAAAGCCAATTTTTGTAAGGTCGCGACTTCAAACCGCGCTTTAACTTTTCAAAGTCGGAATTTGGAAAAAAAGTGAGGCTTATATTCAGGCCAATACGGTATTATTACAGTCAAAGCTTGGTTTTTGGCTGCCAATTGCCAACAACCCAGAAGTGAATGCTTCCATTTTCAAAATGTGCCTCTGATGTCGAACGGCTTCCAAGGTGCATTTCTCAGTTTTCCCCATTGAACTTGCTGACAGCCCTTTGATCCTCCATTTTCAAACGTTTCAGAAGTCAAACGGACTTCCGGAATGGATTTCGTTAAAAAACCAAGGTTCCACTGTATGATGAAACCTCAATATGCCTATTCTTACCTGAAATTTTCCCCGCAGCAGAAAGCTGAGGGTTTTTCCTATTTCCTCCTCTGGGTTGTGATCCTACTTCTAGTAACCCCGTTGGACCAAGGAGACGATTTCAAATCCCCTTTTAGCTATGAAGCTCGCTGGGTGGCCTTGGGCAAGTTACTATCTAGCTCAAAGAACTGTGAGCTGTGTGCCCCAGTAAAGTCCTTGGAGGAAGAGTTATACAAACATGATCAATAAATAAATAACATCTTTTAGCATCGCTCTGAGAAAGGAAGATAGAATACATCACAGGGGTTTATATGCTGAGTTACTACTGCAAACACAAGACAAAAGAGATGAAGTGCTACAGTTTTGTCTTTGCTGGGTGACCTCTAATTGTGAAAGCATAAAACCAAAGGCAGCAGTACTGTCACATCAGCTCCTTCCTGCAAAAATGCAATTCTTCTTTGCATTTTTGGAAATGCCCCTGTTTACACTCTCATATTAAAATTTTCCCATTCTGCAGTAAACAATTTGCTGAGAATACAGATTTATTTTTAATTTACTAGTAAGCCATGAAGTACTTCAGTTCATTTAGTTGGCTCTCAGGATCCCTTCCAACTCTACAATTCTATGATTCTGTGATTATATAATCATAGGTAGGGAAACATGAGTAAGTACTACAGGAGAGGGCTGCCCAAGGAGGTGGTTTTGGACAACTTATGGAAGGAGTCTAGCACCTCTATTTTACACCAGGGATGCAGAACCTCCAGCCCTCCAGATATTGTTGGACTGCCCCTGACATTATCCCTGACAACTGGACATGTTGGCTGGGACTGATGGGAATTGGAGTCCAACAACATCTGGAGGGCCACAGATTCCTCATCCTTGCTGTACATCCATGCTTCAAAACATGTGTGCCCGAAAGACAGAAATAGCACTAAGCAAGCAAATTAGAATGGCGTTTAAAAATTCATGCCCTTACAAAAGCTCAACATATATAGCTCAAAATAAGCCCTTCACCACACTAGATCGGACTGAATCAAATCTGCCAAGCAAACAGGTAAATCCATTGAACTCTGGGGATAGACGACCTGAACATTCTTAGCTCTCATCTTTCAGGACAGCGGAGACAAGGAGCAGTCTCTAGAATTCCTGGTTATCACTAGACATTACCCTTGTTTCTGAAGATTGTTTCCACTAGATGCGAAAAGAAAGCAATCAAAGCAGCAATATAAAATATTAAGCTTTTTTTGTTGAATAGCTGGAACAGAGACCAACTGAAATGTTACATTACTTATTTACTGTAAGTCTAACCAGGATGTTCCCTATTGCCACAATAAAAACTGTGCTGTCCGCCTGCTGAATCCATACATGAGAGGCATCTGTCTCTGAAGAAGCACATTTTTTTCCTACTGAAGCTAAACATTTTGTACAAGCTCAGTGAAAAAATAGGCCAGAAAGCATCAAAGCTTTAAAGCCCCTCTCCCGAGATAGAATATTTATTTATTTATTATATGCTATAGTAAAGGTTAATAATGAAGTTCTTACAACACAGCAGAGCAAAAGAAAGAAGTGAAATCATACGCCATGTACTTCATTTATATAACAATGGGAAGCTAGGCTATATGGGCCCATATTTTTCATGGTATTACTCATTCAAAAAAACAGCATATAAAGGCCACGTTTTGTATGCATGTGCCATCTTTTCTAAGTTGAGCATGATTTGCAAGCTTAGACATAACAGCAACATCCTTGAGTATATGTGAAAGGATTACCCTCTCCCAAGGGTATGATGGAGCTGTGTGCAGATGGTCTCTCAAGATTCTCCATCCTATTTGGGGACAGAGGGACCAAGGCTTCCATTTCAACAAATTTCTTCTCCAGCAGGGGAAAGGAAACCAGCTATAATCACTCTCTCCTTCCTCCAGCAGGAGTCACTGCTGGATTGGAGCCCTTTCTGTCACGGGAAAGAATTATTCCATTTACGGAAGGGCATGTCTGGATCCAAGCCATATTTTTCAGATTCGCTTCACAATATTTGCTAATAGCAGAGATCAACTAAAATATATGAAAAAAGTGTTTGGGTTTCTGTAAACCTTCTTGGGTTTATAGGAGTCAGGCACCACTTATACATTATGTTAAAATAATTTTTTTTTTAACTTATACTTTATAAATTATTTTGATCTTTTCCTCTGTAGTCTTGAATCCTCACCTTGAATCTGTTGCCTTATATTCCTGACACATTTTGAATTAAAATTAAAATGTTGTTATTAACATTTTCCTCTGTAACGGTGTCCAAGAAATTAAAAACATTTTGAAAATGTACTGGATGAGCTGGTATAGCTCCCTGAAACATGGCAAAATGTCAATTTCATGGGATTTTTCTTTGGTGGGAAGGATTTTAAATGTATTTTAAGAGTCTTTTTTTCAGTGGATTGTAAGTACTGTTCTTTTAGGAATAAAGCTTTGAGCATTTAGAAGACCTCGTCACAATCTTAAACACTGTTTTAGCTGAACAGCAGTGTGAGAACCCGAAATTATCTAGTGCACCAGGATCAATATCAAGCAATATTTCTCTTTGAAAGAAATTTAGTCTGACAGAAAGGAGTAAGAGCAATGTAAGGAAACTGAGACCCTAGCTAAAGAGCTGGATATAGAAATTCCCTGTAAAGCAGTACAAATTAGTTGATGTCACTAGAGCAAGAAAACCATAGTGACAGAGTAAAATGTTATCTAGGTTCCAGAATACTTTATTATCACCACCGTAGGTCACTAAGCTTCACAAGCTATATCCATCAAGTTTGATAGCAATTTATAAGCTAACAATGGGAGCTGGAGAGTGCTTTACTGTGCTAGCCATTTTCGGAGACACCTGGGTTCAAACATGGCTTAGGACATGAATGAAACAGGATTGCTGATCTCAGCCTGCTCTCTAGTGGACAGTGTTACACAAAACGAGCATGGGAATAAGAAGAATCGCAAGATAGAAATGTGGGAAATTGTGGGAAAGCAACAGTGATTTGAAAACCATTCCAATGCGCAGTACGGGTTTTGTTTTAGGTGTTGTTCCATATTAGGCTATATCACAAGGAACGCTTACAGAATTTTGTTTTAGTTGATGCTGAAATAATGGGTTGTACAGAATGCTAAGTAGGAGATTCTGTTACTAAAACAGAGATTCCATAGGGGCGGCAATGTCACTAAAAGAAGATGGTGGACTGACCTGAGAGCTTCCTTTCCTCCCACATTAAAAATAGAAGAGTTTCTAAAATTAGATAAGAGAACAGCAACTACACAACCCTGAGAGAGAGATTGCATGCAGCAAGGTTCATTTCTGTTCCAAAGCAGAACCTAAAATCACATTTTGGAGCAAGGGAAAACATGAGGCAACACTACTGGAAGAAGACAGCAGCTGCACAGTGGTGTAGAAAGCTGCTACACTTTTAAAGGAGGAGAATGTATTTAATAAAGAAATGATTACATTTATGCTTATTGCAGCTAGGCTAGAGGTAGACAGACAGTAGAAAGCTGCTACTGACTTTATTTGGATTTGTGGGATCAGCAACTTTGGGATATTGCACTTTTAGAGAAACTGAAAGAGCAACATCTCCTGTCTTCAAGAAAGGCAGAGACGACGTGGCATTGTTTTTAATGTCTGGTGTTTTACTGTGGCTTTATAATTTGTTGAAGCCACCCAGAGTGGCTGGGGCAACCCAGTGGCATATAAATAATAATAATAATAATTATTATTATTATTATTATTATTATTAATAATAATAATAATAATAATAATTACTAGGGAAATGGAACACATTTGAAGCCACCAACCACTCATGGACAACAGCGGAAGATACTTTAGATCAGGCTTTGCCAAGCTGGTGCCCTCCTGATGTTTTAGACTGCAGTTCCCATCAGCCCAACCAAAGAACAGGGGAGCCCCTTGACTGTCCAATCAATTGGAGTGGAAGGGGGCAAGCGGGTGGCCACAGCTCCAGGAGCTGCTCTTCTACAGTGCACAGCCATAGGAAACCTCTTGGATAGGGTACCTGCACATTTTGCTTCATAACTTTTCTTCTAGGAGGACTCTTCTTGTAAATGGCCATCACAGGCATCATGGCACCCAGACGGGACTAGAATATAAGCTCATGCATAGTATTGTGAAGCTAATGGCTAGGATACGAGCTCATGCATTGTAAGGTACACAGGAAGGCTTGATCCACTTCAGAGTTACCTTCTAAAGCTCTGGTAAGAATGAACAAATAAGCACTCGCTGAGTTGTAATCCTGCACCAATGTACCAAAACCAACCATAACAGAAAGTTAGGATTCAATGCCACACCTTAAAAAGTATATTATAGAACTGGAAATAGAGAAGAAAAAAGCAACCATAATGATCAAAAGTCACTTATTGTAAGGTTTAAACCTTTGGGTCTATTTCGTTTAGAAAAAGGTGAGTGAGGGGGGACATGACAGAGGTTATAAGCTGGTGTGTGACATGGAGAAAGTGGAAAGAGAGTTTCCTCCTCTCATATAATACTAGAACTACGTTATCCAATGAAGCTGAACGCTGGACAATTCAGGACAAACAAAAGAAAAGAATACAATGTATAGTTAAATATGGAATTTGCAACCGCAAGGTGTATGATGGCCATCAAGTTGGATAGTTTTCATAGTGGATTTGACATATTCATGGAGGATAAAGTTATTAATGGCTTCTAATCATGGTAGCTTCTGGATCAGAGGCAGCCAATGGCAGCAGAACAACAGTGGAAGAGTGTTGTTGTGCTCATGTCTTGCTTGTGGGATTCCCATGGGCATCAGGTAGGGGGAAAGGGTGCTGGACTAGATAGTCCCTGCTTATTTCCGTTGCAGTTTGTTTGTTCTTCAGATATTGCCAGGGAGTGGAGATGTCAAAGGCAGGATGGGAAGTTGCGATTCTCTTTGTGTCTGTGGGTTCAGGGACTCCCCTATCACATGTGCAACAGGTCAGCGTAAAACATGAGATCAGTGTGAAAATCATGCACTTTTCATTGCAGAGTCATAGCCTGAAGAGTTCAAGAGACCACAGCCAGATACCCAACTAGACGCAATTGGGCAGCAGTGTCACAGACTCCATGCAGTACTGCTACTTTCGCAAAATGTTCTAGGTTAATTTATTCCCATGGTGCACTGCCACAAGTTGTGATATTCTTCCAGTATGGCAATCCAAACCTCCCCTATCACAAATACAGCTTCAAAAGAATGTGAAACATGCATTTAAATTTCAACCTGTGATATTGGCTGAGGCAATTTACCAAGAAAGTATAAGCTTTTGCAGCTTGTCAGTTTCTGACCTGACGATGAAAGATTATATATCTGGAAACGAGATACAGATGATATGAGAACTATGGCTCATGTGAGCTCATGCTTTTAGCCTTGAAGCCTGAAGCTGAAAGGAATATTAATAAAGCCATATGTCTTTTTGCTAATTGTCCAATAAAAAAGATCTGCTAATGTAAGACAATTTTTGATGGATGTCATGTTCTATTGCCAGCTGGCACCAGCCCATAATCCTTTAAAAAATATTTTCTTCCTCTTTTCTTATGAAAATTCCCCAGCAATAATGATCTACAAAAAGAAAGGAGGAAGATGGATGTGCTGCTACAAACTGAAATGAATGGGAGAAGAGAAAAGTGTTTGATGTGGGCCTTGCATTTTTCTAAAATGAGTTTCACATCAGCATTGTTTAAGTTCTTATAAAAGGCAGCATTATGGCAGCATAAAAATATAACAAAATTTAATATTATATATTAATAAAAGATGCTTATGAGGTTTGAGATATGAAAAAAACCAACCTTCCAGCTTTTGACTGGCTATTAGCAATGTGAAATAAAAACACGCTTGTGACATTTTCCATATACTTACAGTGCAGGCAACTTTTGATTTTCCAAAAGAGGTATAAATCAGTTAAGGGAGCTAGTTGTTAATGTCAGGATTAGCTTTTTAAATAAAGACACTAAAACTGAAAACTTGACTATTCTCTTCAGGAAAATACTTCGATCATGGAGGCCTCAAAGGAATGTTGAATGGTTACAGTTTAACAGCATGATCCTATGCATACCCTGTTTTCCCAAAAGTAAGGCACCCCCCGAAAATAAGACCTACTTCCAGTTTTGCCTCTCGCTGTAATATCAGGCATTCCCAGAAAATAAGACCTCCCCGATAATAAGGCCTCCCCCAAACATAAGGCCTCCCCGGAATATGTGTACCGTATTCTTCTTCGTGGAAAAATAGGACATCCCCTGAAAATAAGACCTAGAGCATCTTTGGGAGCAAAAATTAATACAAGACACTGTCTTATTTTCAGGGAAACAGGGTATCTATTCAGAGTGCAAGTCCAACTGTGTTCAATAGGGTTTACTCCCAGGTAAGCATGTATAGGATTGCAGCCTGAGTTGGTATGCACCAACAAATGTAATACTGCCAAGATCAGTATTGAGATCTGCCACTAGCTACTGTGATTAGAGGTGAAAATAGAAAGGAATGGACAGATGCAGAGCACAAACATCAGGGATTTCTGACATACATTCCGTTCTTCTACACTAATTCAAATGTAACATTGTGGGAATTCCATAAAACCATGTAATCCACTTTCATCACCTTAGCTGCTAGCAGGCTGTACAGCAAGGTGAACAGGTTGCTGGTAGCACAAATGAAACATCTGGCCAGCATGAAAAGAGATTAAAGAAACCGAAGACCTGGAAAAGAAACAGGAATTGGGCGGCGGGGGGGGGGAGTATTTGTAAATTTTGCTGTAGTAATGATTTTGTGGTATGCCATGCCACCATGGCACCCTTTTTGGAGCTGGTGCCAAAGCACTTTCTCGGAATTCAAAATGTGCCTGCTCATTTAATAAGGTTGGTGACCCCGGTGGTACAGCTTTTTTTTACTTCAGGCTGCTTGTGGAACCTGGAAGGTCACATACTTTAATAATCATCCCCCCAACAACAAATTAATGCCCATACAAAAGCTGACAAGTCAGGGTTCTAGCCAACTACCATAGTAATTTTAAAAGCAGAGCTTCACAACTGCACTGAAATAAACCTAAAGTATTATAAATCATTTTATCCAGTGTAAGTAATGTACTTCTGATTCTGCAGTTTGGTCTGCTTGAGTCTAGGAAAGTTGGTTCTGCTTCAGACTCTTGTAACCACAGTGGGGTTTTGCCAGGCAAGTTTCCTAATCAAGTTGTTGGTTGCAGAATGCGGCATAAGTACATTATTTCTTGTATAAAATAATTTATCATTTTTGTGGCATTCAGCCTATAACCAACAACCTGGTTAAGTGTCTTAAGAGGGTTTCTCTCAAATGTTGTTCTTGTAGTTACACAAAAACCGATAAAAATATTTTTTTTTGGGGGGGGTAGGTTTCTTTCCACCAAGTGTAACCAGGTCTAAGCATAAATTTAAACCTAGTTGCCTCATGTCTAAGAGGACCAAATTGTATTTCGAGAAGTACCTCTCTTGCCTGGACAAGGACAATATAGACTATGCTGTGCATGGTTACAAGACCATATATTCCGATGTTGATGCACTAGAAGGCAAAAATATTGGAATACCCATTCAGTGGTGGCATAGCAATGGAGTCACATTCTCACCTCATCTATGTGGCTAAGAAAGGGTGTGAGAAATGGGCAGCTGAAATATCAGTAAATTGTTAACAGATCAGTTAGTCTGCCATTAAAGGTGGAAGTTGGCATTTGTTGAGATCTGAAAGTAGTTTTGCATGTTTGCTAATTTCTCAACTAGTCTACTTCATGCCCTAAAAGCATAATTGAAAGGGAAAAAAGTTTCAGCTGTGATGTCTGTAATAAAAATGAATACAATTTGAAATAACATCTGACAATATATGTTTTTTTCTGAATGGGGAAAATCAATAATCTCGAGAGGCAATCAACCATTAAAAAACAAATTGCACATAAAGATACATGCTGTTTCACTTGGCTATAATGGTACGTTGTAATAAGAAAGATCAGAATCTAGTGTAGCTGCCTTAGGCATCCATTGTAGAGACCTAGGGCAAAATTGCAAATCAAATTGTATTATTGTGGTGTTAGAGTGAAAATGTTTAACGTGCTTTATTCTCCTGCTGCTCCTGTTACATTGAACTCTGAGACATTGCTGCTGGTTCAAACTCCCAAATGATATTGCGATGCTTGTCCTAAATCAGCCGTTTTCAACTTTGTCCTTTCACTGGGTATTCCGCAGTCTGCTTCCTGCTGGTCCCTTCCACTGAAATGGAAACTTTATCCTCTCCTGTTTCCTGCAGTCAACAGGACTGAAACAGCACATCACTGTAGAATGGGAGGAAACTGCAAGCAGTGAATCCCATATGGCAAGCTAAATTTGACTTTTGAAGTCCAATTAGCACCACACATGTAAAGCTGCCAATGACTGGCTGTTTGGGTCAAGAAACAGAGCCGCCACACTCTAGGCAGCCTCAACCTTTGCTCTAGGCAGATGGCATTTTGTGTGAGTGTGCATTGCTAAGGACCAAACTAAGCACATAGTTGATTGTGTGGGTGCAATTAACCTGCAGGTCTTTATTACTGTAAATAGAAGCTGTGGTGGAAGCCTGACTATCCCTGGGGCCATGGAATGCAGGGGAGTGGAGGAGAGAATTTTGACTCATTTTCTTCCATCCATTTCCCCCACAAAAGCCACTTCTCCAAAGCTACTATTTGCATTTCAAGGGACGATCCAATTGGTGCCAATAGAGGCTTCCCTTGTCATACAGGTGTCTTCCCACTTACGCATGATCAACTCATGCATGACCGTGTATACATGCAATACCAGGAAATAAATAATTTGAATCATACCAGAAAATGGTAGGAGAGAGCTGGAGAGTCCTCATGGCTCACAAGGAGCCCCTCCATGGAGCCAGAAGAGGATGTCAGTGAGGGTGGAGGAAGCCCCAAAGGAGCAGGGCTTTTTTAAGGCTGCTTAGCCTCCCTGCCTAACAGCTGGTGTGTGTGGTAGTGCAGCAGAAGCAGCCGCTCTTTTGCACATCCTCCAACTGGCCCCAGAGCTTCAATTCTTGTGGTGTATATTTTTGGTCTGGATTGGAGAGAGAGCAGCTGAGAGGGTTTTTAAAGGCTGTAAAGAGGGTGCTCCCCACTTATGTGATTTTCGCTTATGTGCACAGGGCCCCAGAACGTAACCCCCCAAAGTGGGGGAGGGTGACATACACTTGTACAGTGATACCTCTAGATACGAACAGGATCCGTTCTGGAGCCCCGTTCACATCCAGAAGCAAATGTAACTAGCGACAGCATGTCTACGCACGCACGCATCGCTTTTCACCGCTTCTGCGCATGCGAGTGACGTCATTTTGAGCGTCTGCACATGCGCAAGCAGTGAAACCCGGAGGTAACGCGCTCCTTTACTTCCGGGTTGCTACGGAGCGCAACTTGAATGCGTTCAACTCGAAGCGTATTCAACCTGAGGTATGACTGTACAAATAACAGCTTCGGAGAGGTGATTTTTGTTGGAACCTTGGCAGGTTGGCAGAAAGATAAATTCATCTTCCTAGCTCCCATGAGCCTAAGTCTCAGTCCTCTTCCCACCTCAGGAGCTATTTACATAAATAAATAATTGTATACGTTAATCTAGTCATCTAATATGGATCTGAGTTTAGGCTTATAGGTGCTTCCATTTGCTCTCCACAAAGATACACGAGAACCGGCACGCAGCTTGTACTACTCTGAATGCCTGTTTTCCAAAGGGGAAAAGGAGAAACGAAAAATAAAGGGAAGGGTGTTAGATGAGGAAGGAACAAGCTTTTGTTCTCACTTCCACAGCTATGGTTTCTTCCTTCCTGCTCATACTATTGCTCTACTTCTCACTGATATTGTACTCATGTCCTGCTTGTGAGCCTCCCATCGGCACGGGGCTGGCCGTTGTTACTAGATGAGCCTTTGGTCTGATCCAGCAGGGCTCCACTTATGTTCTTTTTCTTGACTAGAAGTCTTGTCGCAGCATCCTCAGTCCCCTGTTCTTACCGTGCCTTTGATAACTTGAGAAGTGTGTTTTCAGGACCCACCCTATTCCTGAGAGTGTAAATTCTGAACTGAAAATTGTTGTAACCAGGCTTGTGATAAACTTAACAACAACTCAGATTATAAAGGTCTGCAGAAAAATAGAAGTTGAAATGGTGGGAAATAAGTGCCAAAAATTACAGAATGCCCAGTGTCTGAATTGGCTTGGCACTGGGAGGAGAATTCATTTCAGATTTTCCTTCCTCCCCAACAAATGAGAATGGTGATCATGACCACTGCTACCTCAGCTCCCTTTCCGTACTATTTCTCACAAAAAAAGCTCTCTGATGTCCAGAGAGAACTGGGATACTTCCAGCTTTTGAGGCTGCCAGTCATAATAAAAACGACGACATGTGAAAACAAAATAAGGTGCCAAAAAAAGAGAGCTTTTGTAGCCTTGGCAAATTCTTCAGTTTGCACCTCTAAGCTGAGTGTGTGTGTGACATTTTGGTCCAATGCCCACAAAAGCAAGTTGCAAAACTTATCAAATGCCAAAAAATAAATGTTCAAATTGGAAGTCTCTTTTGAGCTTGAAGCCCAGTCCTACACCTAGCCCTCTGACTGGTTCTGCTCACATAAAGAAAATGTACTCATAGGATGTTAGATGCTTAGTGTTAGTGAACCAACATGAGTGCTCAAAGTGCTAATGACTTGGGAGCAGAGTGATGTGCCCTGTGTCGTATGTCTTGACATATGGCATCAGTGTTCCTGAATATCAAATACCTCTGGCACTGTGTTAGTTGGAGTCCTATTATCCTTTGTGATGATGGACAAGAATGGGGGGAAATAATCCAATATCCCAGCCAATAGGTGTTCAGTCAGGGACATGTTGGTGCTGCAAGATTGATATTTTGCTAGCACCACATTTTATTATTTTTACCCCCTCCCCTTCATTTTTAATTAGTAGAACGTTTACATGAAAACAGGATCTTTGTTTCTTATGAGCTCATCTGCTACTGTTGCTTATATTCCTCACTGAATTTGTTGCTAGCACAATGTTATATTTTCAGGTGAGCAATAAGCAGAAGGAACAGATGCGCTCTGAAGAAATAAAGATCTTTTTTAATGCAAATCTTCTAATAAAAGCAGGTGAAGATAAAAACATAAAATACATGCTATGGGAAGTAATGACAATCTTCCCTCTCTCTCTTTCTCTCTTTCTTTTAAAAAAACAATGGTGTCTCACTAGAGCAATCACAATTCGAAGTGCTAAAATTTAAAACAGAAAATAAAACATAAAAACACAATATAAAGATGAAAGACACACGAGGCTCTGGAGAGAGATGAAGAAGGTAAGATTATGGCTTTTATTGGACCAACTCCCATGGGTGAGGATACTCTTTTTTTTTTTTTTACAAAAGGAAATCCACAAAAACAAAACCTGAAGAAGATCTCTGTGAAGCATAAAGGCTTGTACAGATGCTAGCTCAATAAAATGCATTCTCTAGAGATGGTTAGATTAAAATACACTGTAAAACACACTGAAGCATATTCTGCGTTGCCAAATGCTTCTAATTCTCTAGGATATATTCCTCTGAGGATGATATTGCAGTCCAATGGCATCATTCACAAGAAGAGACAGGTGAGAATCTTGGATCAAGACTCAGGAGATGTGGGCTCAAATTCATACCCAGCCATAAAGCTGACTTGCGTGCCGTCACCCTAACCTACTTCACAGGGTTGTTGTGAGGATAAAATGGGAAGGGAGGGGGAAGGGTGATGTACACTGCCTTGACTTTTTTCAGTGAATGGCCGTGCGTGTTTAAGCCCATTAGCTAATGCAGCAACAAAACTGTTATGTACTGAAGTTCTCACCCTGGGCCAGCAGGGGGATACTGTAGATAGTTATGCAAATAAGGGATCAAAAGTGATGTTCAGTGATTGGATAGTTTTAGAAAATTGTTACAGTTACGTTGTACTGGAGCTCTATATAAGCAGGCTGACTGAACCCTTCAGTTCAGTTCTGGCCTGGCCTCTGAATAAACAAGAGCTGTTTGAAGCATCATTGTGTCGTCTGATATGTTCACCCACAACTTAACAAAAACTATACTTAATTCTATACATTAATTATGCTGCTATATAGAGTCACTTCACATATTATGCTTTCCCTACATGTAGAGCCCTTCTTCCTAACTCATATTCAGAGCTTGGAAAGTTCATTTCAAAAAGTAATTAGTTCAGGTTTCATACGTCTCAAAGCGAACTAATTCGAGTTAACGTTTGTCCCTTTATACAACAAACTAAACCAGTTCACTATTCAGTCCGTGTGCATTCAAATGTTCCTTGGCTAACAACAACAACACTCCAGCTTTCAGAATGTTACAAGCTGCTGTGCTGAAGTAACAAATATATTTTAAAAAGATTAAGAAAAGGCCCGAAGAGTCTAAAGAGTAAAATAAAAAACACATGTAAGAATATAAAGCTGAAGATGAACTAGAAATCATTCAAAGTTCTACCCCAAAATTACTCAGTGCACATTCACTTTACCCAACCATTATGGGAACTACTTTTAAGAGATTTTTGAACCGTTTCAGTGAGCTTGGTTAAACCAAACTAGTTCATTGAAAGCTTTGCTCAGCAGTACCAAGAGATGGAGTAAGCTCAGTTTATCAGTCAGCCTGCCGTTCAGGCAACTTTGCTAGATCTAAGCAGTTCTGAGGTCTGGTCAGTGTGTGACTCTGTGCTGACTTGAGGTCTGTGATAGAAGAAAGGCAGGCAATAAATGTAACAAACCAGTAATCAAAAAGTAAGTGGTGGAGTAAATGAAACTCATGCTTTCTAGCCTCTGATTCTGGATTATAGATGGCAAGGATGGTGTCAGGGTGCTGTCAGGGGAGCAGGTTCATCAACAGCTCCCGGAAGGATACTCAGAGACTCAAAGTAAAGTCAGCTATTTTACAGTATTTAGGAAATTAGGACACAACAGAGATCACTCTGGCATGGCTGCCTCCGTGAAGACGTTGCCAAGGTTGGCTCTTGGCACCTCTTCTTCCTGCTGTCTCTCCTTTTCCGGACATATTCCAAGCAGACGCAAAATCCTGGGGAGAGGAGACGCCCCCCCCCCGGCTTTTCTGTTCAGCTATGTGTAAAGCTCTTCATGACCTTGGAGTCAAACGGGGAGGGGGGCTCAAGGCAGAGGGACTGGGCAGCTGCTGTGAAGCTGTTGCAGCATATGGCCCTTCCCTGCCCTGGCCTTCAGATTCTGTTCAATGTGTGTCATCCAGTCCTGTCCTCTGAGGGCTCCCTGCCTCTAGCTCTTCTTGTTCACTCAAGTCTCTTGTGTCTTCCGCCCCCAGCTCCCTCCCTCTTCTGATCTGTCTTCTGTGTCCCACCACCACTCCCCTGGATCTGAGCCTTCTTCCTCTGTGGCTTCTCTAGGGAGTTCCTCAGCTGCAGCCTCCCACCATTCTAATAATAATAATAATAATAATAATAATAATAATAATAATAAAGCGATAAGACATAAAAAATAAAAACTTCCCTAAACAGGGCTGCCTTCAGATGTCTTCTAAAAGTCAGGTAGTTGTTTATTTCCTTGACATCTAATGGGATGGTATTCCACAGGGTGGGTACCACTACCAAGAAGTCCCTCTGCCTGGTTCCCTGTAGCTTCACTTCTCACAGTGAGGGAACCACCAGAAGGCCCTCGGAGCTGGACCTCAGTGTCCAGGCAGAACGATGGGGGTGGAGACGCTTCTTCAGATATACTGGACTGAGGCTGTTTAGGGCTTTAAAGGTCAGCACCAACACTTTGAATTGTGCTCAGAAATGTACTGGGAGACAATGTAGGTCTTTCAAGACCTGTGTTATATGATCTCGGTGGCCACTCCCAGTCACCAGTCCCTGAGAGATGGCTCCACTTGTTATACTGGGCTCTTGGCAAAGTCCTTGCTGATAGAACCCATGAATGTGGTCCACCTGCAGCAACAGAGCTCTGATGGTTAACAGGCAATACTCAGTGAGTATCTGCGAGTGGTCATTTAAATTTTTCCTATTGTCCACAAAGTAGCATCACTCCAGGACATTGTGGGGTTACTAGAACCAGTTACTAGTCATTCAATGAAGAGCTAGAAAAATACTTTAAGGGGGGGAGGGTAATTGTTTAAAGAGAAGACATCATCTGTGGATCCTACCAAGGTGCTGAGGCCAAATAGCTGCCTGACAGTCCTATGTGTTAATGCCAAGCCTGTTAGACTGGCAGCACCTCAGCGAGTGGAACCACTGAAGAGCAGTCCTAAGAATGCCCACAATCACAGTTTCAATACCCCACTCTCAGCAGGAGAAAGACCTGGTAGGATCAATAATGTGTGGTTTGCACTTACCTATATATCTGGCAGAGAGAGTTGACCAGCAAGCCTCAGCTTCATTATGGCTACATTGAAAGTTTGCCAGTTATGTGAATGAGTTTGAATCTTGACAACAGTGATTCAGAATAAAACCAGTTGGATCTCAGCACTAGTTGTATGTGAACGAGTCCACCCTCCATCCTTATTCTATTCACATTTTACACACTGTTGATGTGAAATTCTACCTGGGCTTTACTTTCAATTCACCTGAATGACACAAGAGCAGATTGACTATGTAACTGAAAAAAATGAAATTCTTTCACAACTATTAACAGAAAGTATCAACACTAATAAAAATAGGAAAGAGAGTCCCATTTGGCATGGCTTTATTCAGTGGAAAAGGCAAACATTTGCACATGGCAAGCCACAAATGGATAAAAGCTCCAATGAGAACTTCATAAGCCATCTGCTAGTTGCCTAATGAGGCCAGTAACTATCATTGTTTACAGTCGAACACTGGGGGTCATGGATTTTTGCTGTAATGAAGGAGTCAATGCATCACTGCGGAAACGAAAAGAGAACTTATTCTTGCAGAAGGCTAATTATAAATACAATAAAAGAACAAATTATCCCCCCCAAAATCTGCTCAGGTCTACAGAGAAATTGAACTTGGAAGGCAAGATGCAAAACCATGAAGCATTGTTTTGTTTTCCATTGGTCTCATGTCTAGTTTTGACACAAAGGAAATTACAGATTTTTTTCCTTATTACTAATGAGCAAGGATTATTTATTTCTAAGTCTCAGAACCTCTAATGTCATTTAGATGTGTTATGTTTCAAACCTAGGTTGTTGTGGGTTTTTCCAAATGCATCACAGCGCTCCAACCTGCTCATAGCTTCCCCATTCAAAACAAAGTCAAGGACAATTCAATTTGTATGGGCTGCCCTGGACTTTGTTTTGAGTGATGATTTGTACTTGCTAGAAGTTCTACATTAGAATACACACAGAGCTCTGGACCAGGCTACAGATTTGTCACGCTTTCATTCTGTTTCTATTGCCTGCATGTTGGTCTACAAACAGAAGGAGCGAGCTACTAGGGATAAGAAGTGAAAAATACATAGCATAGAAACAATTTTAATGGGATTAATACATACATTTTAATGACCACAAGATAATAAAATTCAGAATCTAAAGACTGATAAAAGAAAGCAAATATCTAAAATGGAAAGTTTGATAGGCTGTCAGTGATCTTGAACTATTTCAAGATATCTTCCTGAAGAGAAAATATGGATTCAGAGCTTCAGCAATCAAACATATTATGCAAGACAAGTTGAAGTTCTGCAGATTCCTGGTGCTGGGTCACCTCAGACGTTCAAAATACATATTCTGTGATAAAAATGTTTGAAATATTGAAAGTCGTGGTGGAAAGATTCCTCAGGGGACGCTCTTTACATACAGTACATGTTTTTGTATAGTTGATATTTGAGACCCTCACAGAGTACTCCAGGAAGCAATTCGCAATCTGACTCAATCTGAGATTGTTCATACATTACAATGTACAATATAGTTTTAAACCGGGTAGGCTGTAATCCAGGAATGGGGACCTGTGACTCTCCAGATGTTGTTGGACTCCAATCCTGTCAGTTCCAGGCAACATGACCAATAGCCAGGGATGCTGGGAGTTGTAGTCTAGCAACATCTGGAGGGCCAAAGGTGAGCCACTTTTGATGTGGTCATTATTAACATAGTTCTAATGTGACGTCAACTGAATAGTGTTTCTGTGTTGCAATTACACACCCCATGCAGTGTATTTGTATATTCAGACCTACCTCAGTGGAGATTCTAAGCATAGCTGTCAACTTTTCCCTTTTCTTGCGAGGAATCCTATTCGGAATAAGGGGATTTCCCTTTAAAAAAGGGAAACGTTGACAGCTATGATTCTAAGAAGGCATTAGATTTACTCACATGTGCACAATTTGCACTGACTTGCATTGATGAAGAATCACACACACTGTGAAAATTGGGCATTCTACACGTAGAACTACTTTTGTCATTATTTAGGCTAGTAGAGGAACTGCTTTCTGGTTATATGCAGTGACAAAGATGCAAATATGGATCAGATGCAGGACTAGAGGACAACAGGAATAACATTCAATTTTGTCCATTCAAGATAAATTAATCCTGAATAGCCCCCATCCCCATATTCCATATTTACAATCCACCATACACATCACAATTAACATTTCATAACACCACCATTTTAATTTCATAAACCCCGTGATTGTGTGATCAAAATGTAAGTTAACCATGTTAAGTTATCTTGGGGAGTATTCAACTAAGTTTAACTCTGTGTAGTACTGAAATTAATGGGCCTAGCTTTGTTGTGTTTATTAATTTCAATGTATCTGCTCTGAGCAAATCATAGTTGAGTACCACCCATTTATTACGCAGTGGTACCTTGGTTCTCAAACTTAATCCGTTCTGGGAGTCCATTCGACTCCCGAAACCATTCGAAACCCAAGGCACGGCTTCCGATTGGCTGCAGGAGCTTCCTGCACTCAAGCAGAAGCCGCGTCGGACGTTCGGCTTCCAAAAAAGTCTGCAAACTGGAACACTTACTTCTGGGTTTCCGGCATTCGGGAGCCAAAACGTATGAGTACCAAGGCATTTGAGAACCAAGGTTCTGTAGTAAGCTGGGGGGGGTGTCCTGCTTTTTTATTTGAAAGTTGGCAAAGGAAAGCCTAGATTTCACATTATAATTTAGAAATATTAAAGTAGAAACTGATCACCACAAATGGATTTCATTTCTTGCTATAGCAGTGGTTTGGTTTTTTCCTCCCTCTTTTTCTTGGTGCCTATAAACTGTTTTCTCTGCAAAATGCATGAGACAATGCTTATTTACCTAAATTACAGGGAAATGTGTGAGGATGTACTTACTTACTTAAATTATAGGAGTCACTCAAGGATTAATTAGTTAATTAATGTTTGCAAACTGTTCTACATGGGGAAAATGTAGTCGGTAAGTGTCAATTATTAAATCACAGGTTTATCTGGCTTTACAATTGAACCCCTAATAAAGCAAGTTACATAATAGTTACAGGTTTGAAAAGCCACTCTTACTGTCTAAAAGATATAAAGGTTTTAATTAGCAGAAGCCTGGAAAATGTTTTTCAGGAGAGAGAGAAACACCACTAAATATTATTAAAGGTTTCTTCTAATGAAAATAATAAGAAAATATAAACTCTCAGAATGCAACTATTACTTTGAGATCTATTACCTAAGGGCTTAGCCAGTGGGAATATTAACTGTGTTTGACAAGCTTTTCCTGAAAATAATTATATTTGTCAAATAAATGGTGAAAACCGAAAGCTATTTGTAGTATATATGCCATAATTTTAAGCAATGTTCAGAAGCAGAAGCAGATTAAAGAGCCATTCCTATTCAAGAAAAAATAAGATTTAGTGCACCTTAAAACATTCTGCATAATGCTACAAAAGGACACTTTAACATATATTATTTAGGCACTATAATGCATAGTAATGCCTGAGTAGTTAAGGCTACAGTGGAACTATAGTGGAAGATAAAAGAGGGCCTGATCCTATCCATTCCAAGTGCAGTACCTACACATAGAGGATTCTAATAGACTCAATGGAGCCTTGTTTCCTTCTTCCCCCCTATTTTCATATGTGCATACACGTCTGTGAGCAGGCAGAAGGAAGGATCTGCAGGATGCGCCGATCTTCCACATCCCCATCTAACTTGCTCCTTCTCTCACTTCTGACTTGCTCTGAGCAGAAGGCGAGGCTAGACAGGGTGAAGGGGGATTTGAACATGTCCTCCTATTTACCCTGAGAGCTGCCACTTGAATTGCAAGGACAGTCAGAGGGGAACTGGCCTACTTATCTTTCTTATGATCCCTTAGCTAAAGTTTTTAGAAGGATGAAGGCTAAAGTTGGAGGGATTAGTGGGGTGGGATTGTGGATCAAGCCCTCATAACCTTCCTCCCCTAATTCGAGCAGTCCTAGTTTTGCCTGTTCATGCACCTGGCCGCGGGCACCGACAGTGGGAAGGTGAGACAAGGTCAGATGAGAATCCTGGTTGTCTGAGTACTGAAACTACACTGCAGAGGGTGTGTGTGGATAAAACTGGGTGAAATCTCCTTCTAGAAATTTGCTGTACATGGACTACATTGTTCCCTTAACACTTCAAAAAACACATGGCCAGTTTTAATGAAATGTTGTAGGTACCTTGTATCAGGTACAATCAATATTAGATCTTGGATGCTAGGCATCTGTTTCCCATTCCCTATGCCACCATGACAGCTGATCAGAAGAGGGAGCTGTACTCTTTCAAAGGTAAAGGGACCCCTGACCATTAGGTCCAGTCGTGACCGACTCTGGGGTTGCGGCGCTCATCTCACTTTATTGGCCGAGGGAGCCAGCGTTTGTCCGCAGACAGCTTCCGGGTAGCTGTGGTAGCATGTGGCCAGCATGACTAAGCCGCTTCTGGCGAACCAGAGCAGCACACGGAAACGCCGTTTACCTTCCCGCCGGAGCGGTACCTATTGATCTACTTGCACTTTGTGCTTTCGAACAGCTAGGTTGGCAGGAGCAGGGACCGAGCAACGGGCGCTCACCCCGTCGCAGGGATTCGAACTGCCGACCTTCTGATCGGCAAGTCCTAGGCTCTGTGGTTTAACCCACAGCGCCACCTGCATCCCAATATCAATATTACAATCAATATTAGATCTTGGATGCTAGGCATTTGTTTCCCATTCCCTATGCCACCATGACAGCTGATCAGAAGAGGGAGCTGTACTCTTTCTAACCTTAGTCTAATATCCAACTGAAGCGAAGCCTAGGTACATCATGTAATTGCATTGGCTGCTCTCAATCATCAGTGGCTACCTTTGCTCCTCCTGTCTCTTTCCTCTCTTTGCTACCTCCCAGTTCTGTCATATTGAAATTTATATTCTGATATCATTGAGAACCAAGACTTTGTTGTTGTTGTTACTACACTATTAAGCATCACATTGTGATGAGTCCATCTATCTTCAGACAGTTCTGTCTCTACAGTTTGAAAATGGTCTGGCAATGTGCAGTAGCTCCAAAGTTTTATCATGTAATGTCTTTTTAGACCTAGAAAAGTGTGTGTGTATGTCTGTATGTATGTGTATGTGTATACATATATACATACACACACACACATATATATATAGTGGTACCTCGGGTTACATACGCTTCAGGTTACAGACTCCACTAACCCAGAAATAGTACCTCGGGTTAAGTACTTTGCTTCAGGATGAGAACAGAAATTGTGCTCCGGCGGCGCAGCAGCAGCAGGAGGCCCCATTAGCTAAAGTGGTGCTTCAGGTTAAAAACAGTTTCAGGTTAAGAACGGACCTCCGGAACGAATTAAGTACTTAACCCGAGGTACCACTGTACATACATACATGCTGCAGCAGCTCTACTGTAGAAGCTAACTAAGTCTCTAAGATGATTTGATGGGTGTTCACCTGAACCTATATATGTAAGCTGCATATACAGAAATCTTCCCTGTTTAGCAGGGACAGTCCCTTTTTCCTGGTAAAACATTGTCCCTTTTCTTTTTGGGAGATTTTGGGAATGCTGTTTCAAAACTCTAGGTGAGTGCATAAATCTTGGAAAGCATCATTCTCGAGTTGCCATTCCTGTTTCATTCTCTTCATTCTCTAAGACTTGACAGGTAAAATTATTATGCCTGTCCCCAATGGCACTTTGAACAAATTTCCCAGATCTGTTCTATGCTCCCAGCACCATCTTCTAGTTCCTAGATCCCCATGAATGGATCTTCTGGAAACTGACACCGGTTTGATCCCTGGCTAAATAGAATGTATGCCTTTGTCCTGTTGACACTCACGAGCTGATTCCTTTGTATGGTTTTCTCTCTCCTTTGGTTATACTGGCCACTACCAAGGACTCATTCAGCAACTATGTCCTGTGATCAGTGAACAAAATATCAACTCAAGCCAATTAATTAATACATGTAATTCAATTTCTCATGTGTTATTGTAGTATTAAAACAAATTATTTTATTCCAAATTATTTCATGTAATTCCTAACTGAACATGCTGCTTGGTTATACATGCTGTATATTATCAACAAAACCATAGCTTTGTTACTGAAACCACCCTTTTCTTTCTGAGCACTTGTCTCCTTGGTGCCTTCTGCAGAACTCATGGTAGCTACGAGACTGTTGCTACTTTGCAGTGGGATTGAATCGCACACTGGTAAATTCACATTGTAGAAGTGGATTTGCTGCTCTTTTGCAAGAAACCTGCCTCTTCCCACAAAGAAAATGGACTTTTTGTGCTAAGAAAAGTGCTCAAAAAGTACACTAGAAAGTATGGGATAGCAATTGTTTGATGCAATGTTGAAAAACATGCCCACAATTAAATCAGAATGAATGTTATATAAAGAGGTCATCTGGAAGCAACACAATTCATAGGACAAATGTCCCACATTTCCAATAGATGAGCCAGCCCCACCTACATGGTAATTATCTGAGAGTGCCTTGTAATTGTAAAGTGGATTTGTCCTACAGTGGGCTCCTTCAGGAGAGAAGAGGCCCTGTTCCATGTGTATGGAAATTAAGTAGTTTGTCCACTGCAAAAATTAAAATAACCAGATGGGAGATTATAAAAGAGACAAAGAAAAGGTGTCTGGCGCTTTGTGTGTTTATTTGACTGCTTTCTGTGTGCCTAACAGGAAGGAAAGCAAAAAGTGTAACAGATGGGTCAGTCTCACAGTATGGTTCAGCGTAATTCCTGTATATACTTTAATCCAGTCTGTCTGAGACCCTCACACATGTCTATACATTCTTTCACTGGATTTCCAAATATTCAAAGCTAAAGCTAATTCAGTCAAATGGAACAATATTATTGGGGTGGGGGACTAGGAATATTGATTGCAGCATAAAAGGATAATACACAGACTGTATAGAAATAATAATCCGCTGTGCTATAAATGTGATAGTTGCTGCATATTTTATAACATTAAGAACTCTTCCATCAACTCACTGTACAAATTACAGCCCTGTCCCGGCTCCTGTCCAACACACACACACACACACACACACACACACAGAGAGAGAGAGAGAGCGAGAGAGAGAGAGAGAGAGCGAGCGAGCAAGAAGCTCTTACTTGGATGTAGCAAAGACATTTTTATTCAGGCAACTAACAGTACCGGCTCAGCAGAGATCATGATTCAGGAATTCAGGAGCAGGACTAGAAGTTCAGAAATGGACAGAAGCAATGAAGATGTCCAAACAAGTTCCCCCACTCCTCCCACCAAGATTTCAATGAGAAGTATGGTGCACTCATTTGTGAGACTCTCTTTCCTTGTGGGAATGCCAGGATTGCAAGCATGCACTCCGTCATGGCAGGTGGGTCTGCTCCCACCTGGGAAAGCAACATTTGGTTCTAGGTGACAAGACTGTACCCTCCTGTTCAAGCTCCTATTCTGCTTCCTGCCTTGGCTGATCAAAGCCTTCCCCAGCCTCTACTGAGACTCTCTGCTCCTCAGGAAGGTCAGAGGGGAAAGCCAGCACCTCTGCTCCCCCTTCCACTGTTTCTGATGTACAAGTAGAAAGGGAAGATTCCCCTCCTCCAACTAAGGCCCCCCATTTCAGCCCCGTCCCCATTTCTTCCTCCTCTATCAAAGTCTGCCAACTCAAGCCTGATCCTAGCAGTGCTGTGGGTTTCATGACAGCCCCTAATAAATCTGATTACATGATTAAGTGCAAGTTTAAATGTTTTCCTGGGCTGCTGTCTCAAAATTCTGTAATAAAACATGAGAACAGGAAAACTCTGTCATTGTCAAATGAGGACTTGTACTTGCATATCTTCAGTCTTGCAAGCAATGCCAAAACATTCTACTCCTGCTTTATTATTAATTCCAAATAATTTCATCTGTATTAGAAATATTTCAGATTGGTATTTATACTCCCCAACCTGTACTACGGAAATAAGTCTTTTTAACTAGGCACCACTTCCTTATTTGTGTCAAGGACTTTCCTTGTTACTAATCCTTTCTAAAGCTATATCATCCTACTGATGAGGCAAACATTCCCACGGAGAGCAAACTATAGGGCTTGAGCAGCCAGAATCTGCTCTCTGTCTTTATTTTGCATCTGTCTGGATTTTAAAGTGTAGAGTTATCCTATGCCCTAATCGTACACTGGGACAGGAGAGAGATGTCAGTGGAATTGCCACTCTATCCTAAACGTACTCAGCTCAAGAGGGGAGCTGCAAAACAGATAACCGGAAAACAGTGCAATAAATGGTAGATAACAACCCCCCAGCATCTTTGAAAACATTAACCACTGCCCACAAAACCAATGACATCTCGTGTCACCCAAACACGGAGGGAGCCAATGAACTCAGGGAGGCAGGGGACACATTCTACTAGCCCACCTCCGGGCATCATAGCACATACAGCAATGCAACACTGCCTGTTCCCACTTACACACACAGCAATGGCATCACCCTTGTTCCTGCTTACAAAGTAACTGAAGTCAGGGTAGAAGGGGTGATCCCCTCTCCTCCATCCCACCAGTGGCGAAGGAACCCTCTCCGGCACCCAGGGTGGGACGCTGAGGAGCAGGGTGAACCTGCCTGGTGATGCATGTGTGACATCCCATATGGAGTGTGCATGCGCAGCAGCCTGTACGGTCGCTGTGCGAGAGGCAGCCCATATGGACGGCGAGAGCGGGAGCCCGTACGGACGCCGCATGAGCGGTGTCCATACTGACTGTGCGCACCCTCAACCACTCTACAGCTGGGGGGAGGCAGGGGCCATCTTGTCACCCCCCCCAAGTGGCACCCAGGGCGATCCGTCCCCTCCGCCCCCCACTTCGTACGCCCCGGCATCCCACACACCCCAATTCAGACCCCTCCCTCTGTTTCCTCTTCCTCCTCTTCCATCAGAGCCTGCCAATCGAAACCTGATTCTAACAGTGTTGTGGGGCTCATGACACACCCACCCACCCCACTTTAATGGTTTGGCTTGCTCTTTTAAACATTGAATATACTTACACTGGAGAGGTTTAGGCATGATAAACTCCACCCCAAAGGGCTTGAACTTCCCTTTATCAAATACTGTATATACAACACCAAAGTGAACTAAAGAGTCACTGTGGGTTAATAACCTTTACTGAGTGGTTGTTTTTTGTGTGTAATGGTGAGGGGTGGTCCGCCACACATCGGTAGTGCATTCTCCAGACTGCAGTAATCTGAAATTGTAAAATAAACCACTTTCCAAGCTTGAATTAAGTTCCACCTTTGGCACATGCTGGAAAATGATTGTTTGAACTTCCATTGGGTCACAGGTTTCCTTTAGTAATTTCCCAGCCAGGCCTACTTTTCATTACAAATACACCATGTGGTACAAAATATAGTTTTAGTCTGATAAACTATCTTTCAAACTGATGCTGTTACACATGGATCATGTTAGTACACCAAATAATGTAAATATGCCCTTACTCAAGTGTGGAAATTGTTGCATCTCATAGGACACTAGCATAATTAATTGCAGAGAAAGAAGGTAGATGAGATATCTGTACTAACTCTTTATAGCAGAATTTGTAGACCACGTATATAGTTGCAGAGGCTACTTAGACATAAATGTACATTAGTTGGAGAATAGGCTACGCTCTCCTTATAAGAACGTGCTCTGTTTTCATACTTTGAAGTTCTACTGTGGTGCCAAAATCAATACTTGGCAGCTGGGTTCAAAAGACAGGAATCTCCTCATTTTTCAATGTACATACTTTTGAATCTTATTAATAAAAGAAAGTGCATTTGATAAAATTAAAACCAGTTTGTCTGGTTGGGCATGTGTGTATTTTTTGCTGCAGAAAATCTCATGCCTACATTTAAAAGTATGAAGGAAAGTTGGTGTTCTGTTAGTGCTGGTATTGTTGTTTAATTGTTTTTTTTTTTAGGGGGGATTCAAGTAAATATTAATTAAATAACTAGTTGTCAATTACCATTGAATCTAGTGATAATGCTTTTGGAAAATTCAAACATCAGGTTCAGAGCAATGAAGATTTTGGTTATTCATATGCTGATAGCTGCCTGCATAATGATCACAAGGACATGGAAATAGATAGAATACCCTTAATAGGCTAATGGAAGAAGAACATCAGAACTTGATAGTATTGAATAAAATAATGTAATATAAACAATTATGCAATGAATGAATCAACTCAATAGAAATATTTCAGAAAAAAATACTTCTTTTATTCTTTACTGGAATCAGCATTGTACAAGGAATATTCTAAGCATTGTACAAGGAATATTCTAAGCATGAATATTGAAATATGGTAATTAAGAGATATGAAACTTCCATTCAGAATATAAATTGTTATTGTTATTTTGCTAATATGTACAGGAATTGTTTTATATTTTGCACGTTTCTCTTATTTTTATTTATAATATGACAAATTATGAATAGAAAAGGTGAATATTTTAACACACCACATACTGTATGTGTCCTAGTCACTTTCTTCTTCCTTTTCCTATCTTTGTTTAGCTTTTTCTGTTACTTCACCATACATATATCTGATTTGTCAGTGAGTGGTTATTATTTGTGTTATGACAGGAGAAAATGAGTGTGTCAGAAAAACAGTAAGGAAAGACAGGAGATAATAATAATAATAATAATAATAATAATAATAATAATAATAATCTATAGGCCGAGGGAGCCAGCGTTTGTCCGCAAACAGCTTCCGGGTCATGTGGCCACCATGACTAAGCCACTTCTGGCGAACCAGAGCAGCACACGGAAATGCCATTTACCTTCCCACTGGAGCAGTACCTATTTATCTACTTGCACTTCATGTGCTTTCGAACTGCTAGGTGGGCAGGAGCAGGGACCGAGCAACGGGAGCTCACCCTGTCGTGGGCATTCCAATCAGCAAGCCCTAGGTTCAGTGGTTTAGACCACCTGCGTCCGCTCATACTCAAAGTGGACCTATTAAAATCAATGGACTTAGGTCTACTCTGAGTATGACTAACATTGGCTATCACCCATATAAATGGTTAAATAAACTAGCTTTCTTTTTCTGTATTAAGTAATAGTTTAATAGCTCCCAACTAGATTGTGATTCCAAGAATGACCAGATTATGTAAATTTGGGAAGCAAGCACAGAGTGCTACAGCAGCAGCAGCAGCAGCAGCTAGTGAGTCATCAGGTGGAGGTGTAGCCTGGCAAGACTTTGCAGTCTGGATTCTGAGAGCTAGAAGTTCCCCATCCCTGCAGTAGAGTATGAAGCTTTTTGATGGAAGAGGAAACTCTTAGCAGATGCAACTTGTCATGTAATAGGCATGGTTCAAAGCTTTGGTAGACCCTTATCATCTGTGGGAGCCGGTAGGATTGTTGTGAGCAGTGCTTTTTTTCTTAAAAAATGTTTAGGGGTACTCTCATTTTCCTACTCATATTGAAATACTGCCCCTTCATGAGGCCAAACTTAGATTCACAAAATGTTTAGGGGTATGTGTACTCCTGCGTACCCCCAGAAAAAAACACTGGTTGTGAGACCTGTGGCCTGGACAGATTGTGGAGAAATATTGATTGTAAGGCACCTTCAGATGAGGGTTATGCAAAAATTGCTATGGCTTAAAAAGTGATTTATAAAGAAGTTAAACTAAAGCAGCCCCTAAAAAAGTCTTAGTAAACTCTGCTGTGTATGTTGCTCTTTGTGCATTATAATTCCCCCAAATAATGACCTTCAATGGTCCCATGCCTTTAAGAAAACAAATATCCCCAAATAAGGTAGGAGCCTAGGAGGTTTCTACAAACTTCTAGGACTCACCATGTACGAATAAGTATACAGTATTAGTTTGTAAATGAAAAGAAATAAAAATAATATAAAATTTTAAAATTAGAAAGACTGACTAGGAACTATGGAATGTTGCAGAGTTGGGCCATTGAATGTTCCCTTTCAGCTAATCCTGCAATAGTTGGGAAATTTCTCTTTTGAAATTAAATGTGACTATGTTGGACTTTCTGGGCAATTTCCACTCATATATGCAGTGAATACGATAGTTAAAGCTACTTTTTCAGTTTCACAATGCTTATGCGCTGGACATCATTATGTTTAAATATTTCTCTCTCTATTCCACTAAATTCCAGCTGTTGTCCACAGGACCATACTGACTTTGTCTTCCCATTATAGGTATTTCCATTATTGATACCTGTGCTGAGAAAAACTACCATAATACCTAAAGCAGGTAGTTCCTGCTTTATTTTTTCACTGGATTGCATCTGCAAGGCACCCCCTGATTTAAAACAAGATAAATGTGAGGAAAAGGTTGTCTTTGTCGTTTCAGGCTCAGGAACGCTCTGTGGCTACTCCAAGACTCCCAGTGGCATCTTGAGGGACAAAATGAAGCCTTCTGGAACATGAACACAATGTTCTTAGTTGCTGAAGTGACTCCTGAGAGTACTTGCCCTACTTGTAAAAAGTGTGATGTAGAAAGCAGCCAGAAAACAATCCGGCTGCAGGTCACAACAGCGGACCCATTGAGGTCATACCTAACTACTTTGGGGAGCTGACTTGGTGGGACTGGTGGACTTTCAAAATTTGCATTTTGGGAGTTGTCGCAGTGAACTTTTAACGCCCCCCCCCCCACAGTTCATAGAGGGTTTATTGTTATAAAAATAAAAAAATCACTTTTGTGATCACCTTTGTCTCTGCTTCTCTTTCCCCGCCTCTTCCTCCCCCCATCTCCCACTTTTTCTGACTACCCGCCCCCCCCCCAGCACATTCACATACGATGACGGCCTTTCTGCCTGCCTGTCTTTCATTCTCCCTTCCTTTCTTCCTTTGGCACTGGCAGGGTTAACGCTCAGGAATGCCCCAGCGAGGAATGTGCATGCAGATGAGATGGATGCTAATCTCATGCTAATGAGCGGCTGCTTCTGCTACCGCCGCCGCCGCTCGGGGGGCTGAGCCGCCCCCCCCCAACTCGACCCTCCGCGCCCGCCCCGGATCGAAACCCAGTCGCCGCCTCGGCTCAGCCTGGACCCCCCCTGACCCGCTGCTGCTACGGAATGGGGGCAGGAAGCGGAGACTCCCGTTCAGACATGGTGGACTGAAACTCCGCCGAGTTTCCTGGCCGATTTGCAAAGGCTCTTGCTGCCTCCCTCCACCCGCCCAGGGTTCCCGGGGAGAAGTAAGAGGGGGTGGGGGGGAAGAGAGAGAGAAGTAGGGTCGTCCTCCTTTTTCCCGCTTCCCTTCTTCCTTCCTTTCTTATTTTCTGGTCCCTATGGAGCAGCAGCAGCAGCTGCTACCCCCCGCCCTCGGCCATGCCTAGGAAAGTGGGGAATGGGCAGCTGCCCTTACCCGACGGCTGGGAGGAGGCGAGGGATTTCGATGGGAAAGTCTTCTACATCGACCACAACACGAAGCAGACCAGCTGGATCGACCCCAGAGACAGGTGGGTGTAGATTGGGGGGGGGGCAGCACAAGAGGTGGGGGCTGAAGCATGCGGGGGGGGGGGGAGCACTTGGCACCAGCCTGGCTTGTCCTAACTTTAGTGAGTTTCTTTCCGCCTCTCCTCTCCTCCCCACCTCCTCCTCCTCACGTGTAAGGGAGGGTCTCGTACAGTTATATAAGAATCTGCAGAGAGTAAAAATAAAAAAAAGGAGTGGGTACCTCTCCAGTATTATTTTGGGAGGAGGTGTGTGTGTTTGTGTGTTTTTCTGGCATGTGTTGTCCTGCGAGGGGTGTGTGTGTTTGTGTGCAGTTGGAGACAAGAGAGTGAAAGCGACTCTGCAAGGCTGGGAAATAAAAAGGAGAGTTTGGGAAGAGGAAGGAAAGAACTCTGGGAATGTCTTCAGGCTCTCGTGACCCGCCACAGAATCCCCACCCATTCCTTTTCCCCAATTTTTTTTTTAAATGCAAATTCCTTCTACCGTAAACTTTATTGGCTTTAGAACTAAAGTCGGTTGAGGCGCTCTCTTCTTTTTTAAAACAACTTTGCACAAGTTTTAAAGATTTCTTTTTAAAGAAATCAGCATTCCAATTAGAATAGATTTGTCAGTCTTTTAAAGAATTCCGCCAAGTTGTTTTTACACTCCCTTTTTCTCTCACTTCCAAAATCTACACAGTCAAGATCTTGGGACTGTGTGCAGAAAAAAAAAGTGATAAGACTGTACAGTATTTGACTTTGTTCTCTTTAGTACAAAACTTTTTTGAACAGCCTTTCTGAGGAATAAGTGCTGCTGCTGGTGGGGAAGTGTAGGCAGTTTGCTCAGTCTGTTTTTGGAACTGCAGGTTTGGCATGTAACAGGTTTGAACTTCCATTGCTTCTGAAATCCTGGATTTATTATTATTTAGATATATATAAACATAAGCCTTGTATGTTGTCTTGATCTCAACCCTGGATGTGTATCCCTTGCTCCACCCCACCTCTCTCCAAAGTGAGTTATTGTGGAGAATCTGAGGGAAGTCTTCACAGGCCTCATGCCTGAACCACAAAACTAGGCCTCAACTGACTGCTTTTATCTCCCCCTTCCAGATTATAGGATGCTCCCTGCCTTTCCTAGTCCTCAAACTTGAGGTTTTGAATGTAAACAAGTGGATAAAATTCATGATGAGAGATCCTATAACTAATTATTTACTTTATAAATATTAGTTTCTATTTAATCTGTTGCAAGAATAATACTAGTGATCTAAGATGTCCTGTCTTTGGTTAAGGAACAGTTTCTCCAGTATATAATTTTCTTAAAACCTATCCAGTGGCCATTTGTTCACATTTGGAACTAGTGTTGGACTTTATTAAGCCCAATGAAATCCAGTTATCTCCCAACTAATAAGGGGCATTATAAATTTATGGCACAAACGATGCTGAATTATTCATGAAGGTCTTGGCTTATATTTCCTGGCTGAAATAAGAAAGAGTAGCTGCAGCAATTCCATGGTGCTTGCACACTGAGAAGTTTGACATGCCTCGTGCAAAATGTTGTAGCAGCTGCAACAATAAACATGTTACTGGAATGAAACTGTTTTCAAACTGCTGATCTAACATTCTTATTTGACGTTCTGTGTACTTCAAAAAAATCTCTGAAACAGAATGTAAATGTTGATAAAGTGGTGGGTTTTGCAGGTTGCGGTAATTGTACTGAGTTCTGCATATATTTGGCAACTTATAATGATAAAGTTTTGAAAACGTCTTACCTGTTTTCTGTTGATTTTACATTTAAATGTTTGTTTATGAATAGATTACAGAAAAAATGTAATGCTTGAATGAAGGATATTGTGCTACTGTCTATCAAGAGTGCTGTAGACTCAAATATTGTTTTTGCTGTGCGTTGTTAACTAAATTTTGAGTTGTTGTGACACCTTGAACATGTGGCTAGTATTGATCAGATATCTCTTTTTTCTGTTCTGCTAGCCAGACTTGCAGCTATAACTTTACAATTACATTTCCCCCTGCTATATTAAGAAAATGAAGTGCAATTTGCCTCTTGTATCACATGAGATTTGAGTTGACTACTGTCTTTCACTTTTCATTAATTTCCTAACTTCTGAAGTGAGAGAAGACTTGGGGCACTTTCAGCCCAGAGCTTGACTGTATTTTCTTTCACAAGAGCTAATGAAGTGAAGTCCTTGTTAAACAGTGTAGGAGACAGTGTTTGGGGTAACTCTATTAATGCTTGTCAATCTCATTACTCACTGTTACAGAACAAACAGAAAGAGGTATGTTGCACTTCGTACTTAAAATAATCCATAACTAATGTATGGGTCTCGGCTGTGAGACACAAATATGGGAACAAAGGGGAAATGGCAGGTAATGTATACCCTGTTATTTGAGTTCAGTATACAGTGCATGATCCGCCTTGTACAAAGGTGAACATCTCATCTTGAATCTATCCAGAGTTATAGCCCAGCTACATACTGAAATATATGACTTACTCCCAAGAAAGTGTGCATAGTATTGCAGCATGATCCTATGCATATTTACTCAGAAGTAAGAACTACTATCTTCAGTGGGTCTTATTTTCAGGCAAATGTGTGTCAGAGCCTAGCCCCAATTATTTCAGTTGATTTTCTTTCCTAGTACAGTGGTACCTCGGGTTACATACGTTTCAGGTTACAGACTCCGCTAACCCAGAAATAGTACCTCAGGTTAAGAACTTTGCTTCAGGATGAGAACAGAAATCGTGCAATGGCGGCGCAGCAGCAGCAGCAGAAGCCCCATTAGTTAAAGTGGTGCTTCAGGTTAAGAACAGTTTCAGGTTAAGAACGGACCTCCGGAACGAATTAAGTACTTAACCCGAGGTACCACTGTAAATGTGTTTCAGAGTATAGTAAGGGCTGACACTTAAGAACTGTTGTGCTGGCACAGTGACTTGTAGAATCGGGTGTAAGGGTCTCAGAATGGCAGCTCAAGAGTGAATGATGGGGCCATATCTCAATGCATGCTCTCAGTGCAGTAGGCCTTAGATTCACTGTCTGACATCTCTACCTTTAAAAGGCATTGAGTAAAAGAGCACAGAAAAACTTCTCTTTGACAGTCAGTCTTGGTCTTACCAGAGACATTTATAGTTAAAACCCCATATTGGGGATGAATTGCAGAGTAGTCACAGGGCACAAGCATTGCATGTGAAAGTTACCAGGTTCAGTCCTTGGCATCTCCAGGTAGGGCCCATTATGAAATAATAGAAATCTGCTGCCACCTAGTATAGACAATAGTGAGTCTGATGGACCCAATGGTCTGTCTTTGTACAAGCAAACTTCTGTGCAAATACCCCAGAAATCTTTTCAAAGCCTTTAGTTAAAACCCTAGATTCACTTGAAATAGAGCCCAGCTGAAAGAAATTGTGTGGGATGCCTTCCGCATAAGTAATCCCTCCCCCACATTCTTCCATCCTTTTAAATGGAAAGCAAGAGGAATGTCATGGCCTGGCAGAGGATGCTGTTTTAGCCACTGGTAGCTGGTGGCCGTTGAGACTGGTAGGATGGAGGGCAGAAAGTTGCTGGAGACAGTCAATGACAGACGTCACCATCCTCCTCCATGCTGGGCCCTACAAGGACAGCTGAGTCTAAGGCTGGGAAAGGTGAAAGACAGTGTTGCCACCCCCTGGACTGGTTGCAAGTAAGAAGGCAAGCTGGTGGGGACTGGCTGAGGGCAGACGGGTTGGGGCAATGCCCCATTTGCTCAATAGACCAGTCTCCATTGGTTTTAACTCTTGCATCAGCAGCAGCATCCTCTGCCTGTGTCACTGCGGGGAAAGCAATCTGTTATGGTTGAGCTGTCTGGAGTATGCAGTCCCCCAGTGGCGGACCTTGGCGTCTCAAATTTCAGTAGTGGCCTGTGCAACATCAAAATCCAGTGCCCCCTCACCTCTTGCCTTCTGTTGGATGTCATTGTTGTGGTGCTACCACACTGGTTGCGCTCCCCTAGATCTGCCTTTGGAGCCCCCTCCCCACCAGTTGAACCTACTTATATTTCACATAAATTGCTATAGGTAAAGGTAAAGGGACCCCTGACCATTAGGTCCGGTCGTGGCCGACTCTGGGGTTGCGGCGCTCATCTCACTTTATTGGCCGAGGGAGCTGGCCTACAGCTTCCGGGTCACGTGGCCAGCATGACTAAGCCGCTTCTGGTGAACCAGAGCAGCGCACGGAAACACCGTTTACCTTCCTGCCGGAGCGGTACCTATTGATCTACTTGCACTTTAATGTGCTTTCAAACTGCTAGGTTGGCAGGATCAGGGACCGAGCAACGGGAGCTCACCCCTTCGCGGGGATTCGAACCGCGACCTTCTGATTGGCAAGTCCTAGGCTCTGTGGTTTAACCCACAGAGCCACCCGCGTCCCTCTATAAATTGCTATAAATAATAATAAATACACAATTGGATGATGGGGGAAAGGTAATCTGATCACTTCTGCGGTAAAGATTCAATGCTCATCTCTTTCCACCCTTTATTGCCTTCCGTCCCTTCCCTAGACCTAGAATACAATTTTTAGAGTGTATTTGAGACCTCACAAGCAGTGTTTGGCTTGAATCCTACAGTTATTCCAGCTGAGTTGGAGATCTGGCATGATGGCATACTGTCACACTTCCCCAAAGTAGAGAAGTGGTTTGCTGGAAGTAAATGTTATGTAAGCATACAAGGTCAACAATAGGTGGTTCGTGTGCTACCACTGGGATGCATATCCAGGATTAACTGTTTACTACACGCCTGCCAATTACATATTTGAAATAGATTAACTGTCTAGCTCAGCTGCCAGAACATTGTTTTGAAGTTTGACAAAAAGAAAGTGGGTAGTTTTGAAGGAGTGATTTAAATAGCTTTTTAAAAAAGCAAATATGGTTAGTGACAGTCAAAATGTCAGTTACTGACAAAGGTTGCAGAGGTGAGAGTAGATAGACAGGTTTCAAATGCCAATATCAAGGGGATGTTTGCGTAGCCATAAGATTTGAATCACTGAGGACAGGGTGACTTTGCAATATATTTATTTCTCCCCACTGATCATAATAGAGTCTCTGTATTTGTTATGGAATTGTGTAACAATTCCACCGTGCACAGCTACAAACACCTAAGAATGAAGAGTACAGTACAGTATAATATATCCATTGGCATGTGTCTGTGTGGAAAGAGTTATTAACATCACTCTGCATGGCATAATATTAAACAGCATTGTATCACCTTCTCTGAGTATTCAGGTTCTATCTGGTAGCTGCTAACACTCCTACCTGTATATTTTAGTGCTAGAAACACCCCCTATATTCTTTTTCCTCTCTGTATGGTAATGTGAGGGCACTTACTATAACCCACAATGAATAGAGCTACTTGTTTTACTCCTTCAGAAGACTTTTTTTAATGGAATGAAAGTACACAGTTATAATTGCAGGGTTAAGTGCTAATGCTCTATGATAGCAGTAGGTAACGTTATTATTAAAATAATAATAGCTGCTCTGCAACGAGCTTTCCTCTTGGGTGTAGTAATGGGTCACACCTTTTATAGTCATAATGGGACAAGATTCAACCAATGTTAAGGACTTTGAAGCCCATTTATTTCAATCGGAAAGTTAAGTACATGCTTCAATATCTCCCATTGAAATCAGTTAAATTTCAAAGTGCATTAAGCACTTGGACAGGTTGTTTTTCCCCACTATTGAAAATGAAATTGTCTTCTGATGCAAATTGCTTCGCTTTGCATATTTGGAATAGTGGTGGTATACTTCCCCCTTGGTTTAGCTCCTTTATTGAAACAGTTGCCAGACCAATGACACAATATGCTGAACAGAGAGGAAGAAAAAAAAGTTGAAGGAGAGTTGAGCAATGTTGGAGAAGACCTGAGAAAAAGACTCCATTGGAGAAAAAAGAAGGCAGGGCAGTGGCAGCTTTGAAAGCAGGACAATTAATTGATCAGTGGAAGAGAGCAATTTAGAATGTGCTGCAGACATGACTGAATGAAATGAAAGGCATTTGTTGTTGTTGAATGCGAGATCTTTATCTTTGACAGCCAGAAAAAAACTCACTTGGAGAAGGTTTCGATGGTGTCACTATGCTATTTGAGGAGTTGAGAGAAATTTTGGTGCTTCGAAGCACCTACAAATCCATTTATCAGCAAATGCCACCACCCTTCTGATCCCATCCACGGATCCTTGCCCTGGAGGTCCTTGCCTTTACAGTGGTACCTTGGGTTACATACGCTTCAGGTTACAGACTGCTAACCCAGAAATAGTACCTCGGGTTAATAACTTTGCTTCAGGATGAGAACAGAAATCGTGCAGCAGCGGTGCAGTGGCAGCAGGAGGCCCCATTAGCTAAAGTGGTGCTTCAGGTTACGAAGTTTCAGGTTAAGAACAGACCTCCGGAATGAATTAAGTACTTAACCCGAGGTACCACTGTATTTCCACTGCAGTTTCTGAGCATATAATAAATAGCAGGAGTCTTTCTGAGCAGCAGGAAAGACTCTTGTCGTTTCCTACCCCACACAAATGAGATATTGCTCTGGATCTCAGTCAAGCCCACTTGCACACCAGAAGACACAGGGGAAGAGATTAGGAGTGACCACAAATAATGGCAGGCTAGGAAGCAAAGCCAGTGTTCAAAGACGATATTGTTTGGTTTATTACAGCACCATGGAATACCTTTAAGTTGTTTTACATAGGTACAGATATTAGAATAGTGCTAGTAAAGCAGAATGTTTGGGACACCTCACTTGAGGTGTCCTATTTGTGTTCTCAGGGTAGATATAATGCATTATATTTTGCATGTTCCTTTGAAAATGGATGTGATGCATCAAGCTAGTAATTGAACTCAAAATGTAGAATTGTGCCCTGAACATATGCATTAAATTTCACTCTGATACTTGAGTGCTCATCAGAGTGTTATTGCATTACAAGCAGACATATGGAATACTGAATGGACTTGCTGAACCGAAGGTCTTGTTTCTCTCAGCTAATTTGTTGTGTTTATAATTTAATAATTTGAATAATAATTTGAATAGCTTAATGTTAATTTTTGATATAGTGGTACTCTTGCCTTTCTGAACATCCTTAACAAATCAGTATATGTGTGCATACAGTCGTATTGATCACTGTCAGTCTTTAAGGCTGTATTGATCTGTTTGGGGAGAAGTGGAAATGCTCTTATCCTCTTCCTGTTGTGCTCAATATACACATTTATTTGTTGTTGCTGCTGAATTTCCACTACTGACAAAAAGATTGCTCAGAGTTTTCATACCACCTCTGGAGGTGCATGCCAAACTATCAAAGATCTTTGTACTATTCCCTTAAGTTCAGCTAGAGGCATGTACACTTTGTTGTGTGATGGTCACTGACACCTACTGGGTACTGCACTCATATGACACTATTATCACTTCCCAGGGTTGAAACTCTGTCTGGCCATGTCTCTCTCGCTTTTATTTTGTGGGACTTAGTTGTTACCCAGTTGTTACCACATGCATTTTTATATAGACTTTTAGTAGGAGAAAAATATTATATTCTTTTCCCTCTACCAATGCAGGAGATTTCCCTTTTTTAAATATCCCAAGTTGAGTTCTTAAGATTTCTCCTAAAGGAATCTTTATGGGAACAAACAGCCACAGTGGATTCATTCAAGTGCATTACCTAAAAGATCTACATCTCCTTCATCTTTGGAAGGATCCATTGGAAGTTTCCCTTTAGACTCAATCCGCTCCAAGGAGTTCTGGGCAGAAGATTTTGGCTCAAAGTAATTGTCAAAGGAGCCAGTCCTTTAAAATTGCTTACAATTATGAGATTAAAATTAAAATGCAAGAGGGAACTTTCGTGTTTGTATGTACCTGCAGTCCATATCCATTTGCTGGGTAATAAATTATGGTATTTAAAGCTAAATGGGACTTTAAATAAACAACATAAGATTAGACTACATAGCTGCATTAGGTGTGTTCTTTTTTAACCTGTGGGTAGATTATTGAGAGCTAGAAGCTTTAATACATTAAAGTTCTCTGGTTTCTGAGTCTATACAAAACCTCATGGAGACAACTGGGTAGAGTGTTTTTAGTCACACTGAATTGTCAGCTTGACCCCTGTTCCGTGAAAATATCCCCCCCCCCCCAGCAGGGGACCGTTAACATGCAATAAATGGTGTGGGTGAATAACTTCTAACAATACATAGTGCTATGTGTCTTGACTGGCGTTGAATAAAGAGTGGACTAGTTTTATAACTAGTTGTAACCATAGAACACAGTCTTGAAGAGGGAGTGTGCTGTATTTTTCACTTGAGATACGTATGGTATGAAACTTCCTTGTTGAAAGCAAACATGCCATTTAGTACAGTGATTTACGGTCATCCGTCTTTATTAAAGGGAAAATCCATAATTCTGTTGTAGAGTGTGCATTATTCATTAGGGTTTGATTAGCTCACATTAAAGAGATTTTACCCTCTTGCATGATTAAAAACCTCCAGTATCCATACAGTGTAATTCAGCTACCTTTGATAAAAAGCTAATGTGTTCTTCTCATATCTCTAGCCCTTAATGCTGTAAAAATGAGCTAAAAAGTGTGCTGGCCAGCACCTAGTTAAAATCTCAGAAGGTGCAAGGTGGGACTGGGTTGGAATTTCTAGTGCTCAGGGAGTGGGGTTGCAGTAATCCCTACCGTTCTTTAGCCTTCTCAATAATGAGCAAGATAACGTAAGCAAAATAAGAAAATAATCACAAATTTGCATAATTTAGGCAAATAATAAAATTCTGTTTTCAGTGGCTCAGATTATGTGTTTATGTTAGACCCTCCAGAGTATGGTGTACAAATAACTCTGATTATGTCATGTTATGAAGATATGCCTTTCAGAAATATCTTCACTTGAGGAAATCCCCCCCCCAGCTTTGTTTCAAAACGGTATAGCCCTTTTGTTCACACTTGATTTCTGTCCATGAACATTTGATGTGCTTGTCCTAAGCTGCCCCTTTTTAAGGTTGTGTGTGCTGTTGTGCTTTTTGTCATTATACTTCATTCTACCTTTAGATTTGATTACATGATCACTTGTGCTGGGATAAGAATTCCCAAATTGTGTGTGTGCCTTAATTCATTTCAATGATCAAGCAGTTAATGAGAGGCTGAAGAGAGTTCACTTGAGTAAAAGAGACCTGAGATAAATATGGGCTCTTTCGTGGTCTCAATTAACTTTCAGGCAACCTGATGATAACAGGATTTTTGCCTCTGATATGTGCTATTGGGAAAATTTGACAATTCACAGATAGCATGCAGTTGCTTGAGAAGATTCGATACAATGAGCAAATATACCTGTTCAAAACATTGTTGTATTTCCTGCCAACATAAATAAACTTGAAGTGAACCTACGCATTTAAGAACTGTGAATTAACCTCTGGTATTCCTAATCATGTACTGTATTTTTTGCACCATAACACTCACTTTTTTCCTCCTAAAAAGTAAGGGGAACTGTCTGTGCGTGTTATGGAGGGAATGCCTACGGGTGGCATGCCTACGGATTTTCCTCCTCTAAAAACTACTTGCGTGTTATGGTCGGGTGCGTGTTATAGAGCGAAAAATACGGTAACTGGTTCATGGTTGATAATGTACTTAAATGGCTAGTTTCAATCTCTCTAGTGCAATTACCTTTTACTGGTAGTATATTGAGAAGAACTGGGCAGCTACATTACTGAGATAATTATTGGTTTGCTTTGTAGAGTAGACCAAAACACCATGTAAAACCTATTTTTCCTTATGCTTAGAGATTGCTGCTGTGTACAAAATAAACAGTTAATACAGTCATGGTTGTTAAATGAACAAAGGAATGCTATGGAGATTAATAATCATCTGACATGTTTTGTAAAACATTCCTAAAATGATGATTAGAGACTTTATGGGGCACAAAAAAGAGAAGAGAAGCCTTTCCAGTTAGTGTTCTGTGCTATACCATTGATGCAATACTTCTGGATCACATAGTAAATAGAAGCCTTTAAAAAAATTATTATTATCACAGTAATTGGGGCTGTTTTTTCTTGGGATGTGTACTATTATATTTATTGTTTGATATCTTCAAGGAGATCAGGGTGGTGAACATTGTATTCCTCTTCCTGCTTTATACTCACAATAGCCCTTTGAGGTAGATTAAGCTGAGAAATGGTGGCCTGGCTAAGTCATCACCTAACAAACCATGAATTAATAGCAAGTTGTGCCACAGGTAGTCAGATAAATCATGTGGTTTTCTCTCCAAAGTTTTGATTTATTTCCAAGCTTTTCTTATTTTGTGCTCTTATAACCTGGTGAGTATCTGGGGTGAGAGTAACCAAACAAACCATGCTTAAGGAAGGGAGTTGTGTTCACATGTAACGCCCATAGTTAAAACAAATCAAGGTTTGTAAGCCAGCAACAAACCATGACTTCACATTAGGAGTCATTGGTAAACAAACCACAGTTAAGCCACTGTTTGGCGTTCACACATAACACTAATAAACCATGTCTTTATTAAACAATGGCTTAGAATTATGTGTGTGACCCAGGCTAGGGTCACCTAGTGAGTTTCTTTGCTGAGTAGAGATTTTAATCTGGGTTTTGTCATACAGAATCTGATGGCAGCCCTTAGATAATTACAGAATGTGCGTGGGCCACTAAGATACTGACTTCAATTTATTGTAAATCAGTTATTGTGAGAGACAGTACATGAATTAACGCTGATATTGTGAAAATTGGATTACCTTTTAATATGTAAGCTTTTCTGGCAGTATAGATTCAAAGGGTCCTAAGGAAGCCAGACTATCCTCCACCAGGGCCAGGGCTTTTTCAGTGATGGCTTTGACCTGGTGGAATGCTCTGTCCCACGAGACTAGGGCCCTGCAGGACTCGATTCCTTTCCGCAGGGCCTGTAAGACAGAGCTATTCCACTTGGCCTTCAATTTGAATTAGCCTGATCCTCTATTCCCTTTTCCCCTTTCCTCTTCTATGAAGAAACATTTTTCGGGACCCCACATTTAAATTCTTCCCTGGTCTCCTTTCTGGCCCTAGTAGGACCAACTTGGCCAGTTAGCCCTGGAGATCATTTTATGTCTACTGACTGGGGTCCCCCCCCAAAAAATGACCCCTGAATTTTTGAATGTTATTGATAGTGATGCTGCATTTTATGTTGTATTTTATGCTGTTTTATGCTGTTTTTAAGTCACATTTTAATCAATGTTTTATATTTGCTGTTAGCCGCCCTGAGCCTGGTTTCTAAACCGGGAAGGGCAGGGTATAAATAAAAATTTATTATTATTATTATTATTATTATTATTATTATTATTATTGTGGTTGTTGTTCCTTATTTTAGGAGAGCATCCCTTATTTGCAAAAGTCACAGGATTCTATTTTTTTTTTTTAATAATATTTTTTATTGCTTATTTTCCAAAGTCAAAATCCATCATCAATTTACACAACAAAAGCAGTTTTACAAAAAAAGAAAAAGTTAGAAAAAAGAAAATTCACTTTTCCACATCTTTTTTCATATTCAACTGGACTTCCCCAAATCTTCCATCCCTGCATTCTTTACAATAAAAGAGTATTATACAGCAAATTAATACCTTGTTTCATATGTTTTTGTACTTTCATCTGTTTATATATTCTAAATTAAAACTTTTCACCGTTATAACTTAGTTTCAGTCATTTTCAATTCTCAATACTGAAGCATGTTTTCCTCAAAACTTAGCAAGTTCTCAACTTTCATATAGCTTATAATGTTTTTGTAAATAGTCCTTAAATTTTTTCCAGTCCTCTTCTACTGCCTCTTCTCCCAGGTCTCGGATTCTGCCCGTCATTTCGGCTAATTCCATGTAGTCCATCAGTTGCGTGTGCCACTCTTCCAGTGTGGGTAGCTCCTGTGCCTTCCAATATTTAGCTATAAGGATTCTTGCTGCTGTAGTTGCATATAAAAAGAAAGTTCTATCTTTCTTTAACACTCTCTGGCCCACAATGCCCAGGAGGAAGGCTTCTGGTTTCTTATTAAAGGTATACCTAAATACCTTTTTCAACTCGTTATAAATCATTTCCCAAAAGGCCTTCACTCTCGGACATGTCCACCAGAGGTGAAAAAATGTTCCTTCAGCCTCTTTACATTTCCAACATTTATTGTCTGACAAATGGTATATCTTTGCGAGTTTGACTGGGGTCATGTACCACCTGTATATCATTTTCATAATGTTTTCTTTTAAGGCACTACATGCCGTAAATTTCATACCGGTGGTCCATAACCTCTCCCAGTCTTCAAACATAATGTTGTATCCAATGTCTTGTGCCCATTTAATCATGGCTGATTTAACCATCTCATCTTGAGTATTCCATTTAAGCAACAAGTTATACATTCTTGAGAGTCACAGGATTCTAGAGCATATAGCATGATCCTTAATTTTCCAGCAGCTTAATACTGCTCCTTGATCATACATTATAGTTTATTTTTTAAAGCATTCACATTTGTTTATTATTCAAGCCTTTGTGTTATCTGTGGTCTTCTTTCAAATCAACAGCTTCATTCTTGAAGGCAGAAAAATGAAAGTGGTTCACTGTAAATCTAACATTGAATTAATCTCTCGTTAGCCCAGACTAAAAGCCGCACACCTAGTTTAATATTGTAAATTTATACAAAGCCTCTCCTAGGAATATAGGAAGTTGCTTGTTCTGTGTCTACTGGGATAATTTGTAGATCTCTATAACATTCTTCCAATATAGTTTTTATTTCATTTATCTATTTACCGTATTTATAATCTGCCCTTTGCAAGAAGCTCTCAGGGTAGAAGTACACAGCAAAAATAAAACATTGTTTAATAAAACCAAAACATTATTAAATTCCAGAATTCAATAAAGTAGATCATGGTAGCAAGCTATTAAAGCAACAATAAATGAACATACCTGAGTGGATTGAAACCTTATCCCACACCAAAGGCCTGTATAAAGAGGTTCCTCTTCAGCTGCTAACAGAAATTAAATAATGTCACTGCTAGACCCACCTCAGAAGGAAGGTGATTCCAGAGTTGGGGAGCCACCACAGAAAAGGCTGTCCTGTGTACTGCTGCCTTCCCACTAGGACTTCCCCTGGCAACAGAATCACCAGCAGAGCCTCCCCTGCAGATCTTAATTCACAGGCAGCTTGATTGGAAGAAGGTGCACCTTCAGATATTTGGACCCTGCATTGTTGCAGGCTTCCTCAACCTCGGCCCTCCAGATGTTTTTGGCCTACAACTCCCATGGTCCCTAGCTAGCAGGACCAGTGGTCAGGGATGATGGGAATTGTAGTCTCAAAACATCTGGAGGGCTAAGGTTGAGGAAGCGTGGCTTAGGGCTTTGCATTGGGACCTTGAATTGGCCTTAGAATTGGATTGTTGCTTTAGCACTGGTGTTCTACAAGTCTGGCCAGTCAACATTCTGACCAACTTGTTGTGCTATATTTTTGGATTCATCGTATGGCTCATGAGTAGTGACAGAGGCAGAGGCATCCTGGTGAGGCGGTTGTGAGATCGCGGAGCCCTGAGGTGGCGGTCTTAGAGCTTCCTTGCCCCTGCCTTGCCCCATCCCCATTCCAATGAGCACAGCCAGGAGGATGCCATTGCCTCTGTTTCAAAGGTTTTCTAGGTTCAAGGAAGTTACTCTCAGGCCAATCAGCACAAGCACCATTAATTTCAGCCTTTGATGGGAAAGTGCCAGCTAAATTAGTTAGATGCTGGGCTGCAAGTCCAGTTGAGTGCAAAGGTTTTCTTTCCTTTTTAGCCCGTAGAGTTCTAACTAGTTTTACCTGTCTTGACTAGTGCATTTCTTCTGATCTTTGGACTGCAGATCTGTGCATTGCAAATTTGCTAACTTTAGTAGTCTGTCTTGGTTCCCCCACCCCCTGAAAGAATAGAAATGTTTCTTTAATGTGATTATTCAAAAGATCACTGATCTAAAGGGGATTTTCTTTCTCTGACAGAGGCTTTTAATATATTTTCTCATGAGTCTTGTAACACTTTCTATAGGAAAAAGATTGATTCAAGTTTTTTGAAACTCAATACTTCTAAAAACATGTATAAAAGACTTCAGTAGTTATGATATGAAGAAATAGTTCTGTGACATTCATTTGTATCTCCTGAGTTTGTATGATAAATTACGAGTTCAGCATAAATTGACTTCCACAGACAGAATATTGCATGCTTCATTTGTATGGAACCCTTCTTGAAAATAGAATGCCTTTCAGCTGTCGTTGTCAAGTGGAGGTTTAATATACCCTTTTGCCATTAAGAAAGATGGAGGTTTAGGCTGCAATCCCATACACACTTATCTCAGGATAAGCACAATTGAATTCAGTGGTGCTTACTTCTGAGTAAACATACCTGGGATTGTATTGTAAATGTTAAACCTAAATTAGTGGATTGCACTACCGTTTCAAGATACGATGCTACTGCTATTTTAAAATTACAATGTGGAATAGAATTTTACCTTGTGCTCTTTCATATATAGATATAATTGTTTATATAGTATACAGTGGTACCTCGGTTTAAGAACAGCCCTGTTTATGAACGGTTTGGTTTACAAACTCTGCAAAACAAGTAGTAGTGTCCCGGTTTGCGAACTTTACCTCGGTCTAAGAACGGAAGCCGAACGGTGGAAGGGCACCGGTGGCGGGAGGTCTCATTAGGGAAAGTGCGCCTCGGGTTAAGAACGGACTTCTGGAACTGATTAAGTTCGTAAACCGAGGTATTAAGATAATATTTGCTGTGCAAAGGCAGACTTTATTAATACCCAAGGAGCAGTAGTGATCGTTGGAATATTAGTCATGTAATGATTTCTGTGAGTGATTGATTTTTTTAAAAATAGGGTTTTTTGCTGCATTAAGGGAATGAGCCATGGACAAGAGGGGGCCATTCTACCATTCTGTATTTTGGGCAGCCTTTCCCAGCTTTGAATCCCTGATCAGAGACTATGGAAATTGTAGTCCAACAATATTTGGGGGAGGCTGTTCCAGAGTAGATGGATGAACTTCCAGGTAAGAACAACACCAGGACATCTCTTGTTAGTCTTCTTTTCCTTTCTGTGTTCTCCTTCTCATCACCAGCAATGCACAATCTTTTATTTATTACCCCATAAAATGTTGTTTTACCAATCCAACAAAACAGGGAGGCAGTAGCAGCAATACCGGTTTATGACTGAGATTTGAATTTTGGAGCAAAGTTTTAAGCTGAACGTGTCTAATTACAAAAGAGGGCAGACACACTTAGACTATAGCATATATCAAATTATCTACCCAGACAACGTAAATGAAGCAAGTTAGGTTCCATAAAGGAAACACAGACATTAAGTTTTCTTGTATTTTTAAATTGGAAATGAAGATATACCTGTATATGTAAACGTGGAGTTAAAAAGGGCAGGATCCAGAACAACCAACGAACTACTACCATGTACTCAAGAGGGCTTTGGGTTTGTCTTCAACTGGTCCAATGCCACACAGCAAAATACCGCTTTTGAAACTGGAGGGTCTGACTGCTTTTTAAATAAACCAAGTCAACTATTATTCCTAAAGTAGTTATTTGGATCATGGTCACTTAACTACAGCTAAATCAAAGGCCTTCTAAACTCAGACCAGCAGTTACCCAGCCTCCAGGGACTACATTCTTCTCCTTGTTTTCTCTGCCTTCTGGTGTGTATTTTTTGTTTTTCCTTATTTGTCCTTCAAAACTGAATGTGAGTATAATGTAAGATATGGAATTTATGCATTTGAAAGTAAACAGGCTTCTACCTTCCAGATGCATGAAGCCCAGCGTGATCTCTGGCCATGCAAACTATGCTAAGAGGCCCTCTTATTTGACCCAGAGCTTGCCTTATGACTTTGGTGACACAAGATGAAGCAATGCATCATCTGAAGTAAGGCATCTCAGATAACTGTGCTTAGATGCTAAATAGTTTGAGCATGGAGAGATTGGAATAAAAATTGGTACATGTGTTCAGGGTAACATTTCAAGTGCAAATATCAGTTTTACATGTGCACAGATTTTAAAGTCGGGGAATAAAACGCAAAAGACAGTGCAGTGTGATAGCTCCCTTAAAAGATTAAGATATAGGAATAAAGGTAAATGTGGTTACTTTAGGTACCATTCTGTGTTTCAGGTTCAAAGCAGCACCTCAGCTCCTGCACCTGTTTTCAAGGGGTCATGAAAATAGTGGTATCTGATTTGATGGTTGATAAACCATAATTAAACAAGTTTTTGGTGTAGCTTTCACTTTGAACTTCAAAGCCTTCTAAGCCCCCACCCTTTTTTAAAAAATAGGGTGGGGATGGGAAATGAAAATGTAAAACGTATTGCAATGCAGTGTTTGCCTTGGAGATCAGAGAAGTTGATGTCCATATTCAGGACACTATTTTAAATGTCAACTTTATACCTAATAGAGCTCATCTTCCACAACTGTTTTCAAGAGAGCTCGGAGTGAATGAGACTTCTTGAGCACTGTGCTTTTTCTAGGCTAACAGGTAAACGCAAGTGGTTTCAGTTCTGCAGGCTTTTCTTGTGACTCTCCGTAGATATTGCCCCATAGCTGTGTAAAATGCATTGAAAAACTAAATTATAGAATGGAATTTAATGAATATTGACTGGACAGTCAGGGTGACGTGAGGGTCTCCTAAAATGGGTTGTCTGATGTGAGAGAAGCAAATACATCTAAAGCTGTTCAGAATCTTGTTCTGGTGGCAGTTGGAAGAAGAATTGCTAGTTGCTGGCAGCAAGGGAAGGTCCTACCCGCTGCCATTTCTGCCATTTCAATGCTTAATCTGCACTGGCAGGCAGACTTTACCAAGATCACCCTCCTGCAGAGCATTTATGAGAAAAATGCCAGCATTTTGAACTTTTATTGGGCTCAATTAATTTCCCTGTCAAAATGCCAGCTCTGGGAAAGGACTGCTTTACAGTTTGTGGGGAGGGGTTATTTCCTCTTCTGTTTTGCTCCCCTGTCTGAGATAATCTGCTGCTTGATCCTTGATAACTGCTTCTGGGACCAATAAAACAAAAGGTGAGTGCCTGTGCTGAATGTGCTCTCCTACCCTGCCTCTTTGCAGGGTAAAACAGAGCATCCCTTAGGTATACCCAAAAAGTTTCTTTGAACTTTTCTTTCTGCAGGAAGGCAAGGTGGCAAGAAAGGGAGGAAAGTGAGTAAGATCTGTAGTGTGGTGTCCATTGTGGTAAAGGGCACAACAAACATCCTAGAAGCACAGATAATTGATTAAAAGAAGATGATGCATTGGAATGTAGGCCTGTAACACAGACTTCTCTCTTCTGGGCAGACGTCTTAAGACAGGTTGTATAAGTTGCTCTTAAAGCAGTGTTAACCTGGTTTGGACATCGTTTAGCGTTACGCATCACAAGTGTTCTCTTTTCTCCTTGCATTGCTGTGATGAGGATATTGGAAGCAGATGACAAATTGTGGTTAGTTTAAAATGGAAGCAGATGCTTTCACTTGCCTTGGTTTTGGCCCAACTGGAGTAGGAGAGGACAAGCAAAAAGTTCATGCACGTGCGTCTATGGTTTAATGTAATGTCTAAATCTTCCCAGTGCTTCACATTGCTTTAGAACTATAAAACTCATTTCAACATCGCCAGCACACACAACAAATTTATCCCCTATAGTAGTGCATGTCGTCTTGGTTCTTTAGTAGTGTGTACTGCTATTGTGTTCTTTGAAATTAAGGAGCAAAAATAATTTTGTTGTTACCTTGGCAGATTGGAGGCATGTGTCTCACCTAGCAAGTAACTCAGGCTAGGAGAAGAAGAGATGGCGAGAAGTAGTTTCAGAGGCAAATGTGATGGTGGAGAGAGGGATCAGACTCACATCTACCCATGCTGTGACTAATATCCCCCAGCTTCACATAATGTACCTGAACTTTGCACAATTCAAATTGAGTTGCACTGCTTATAATGTCTTGTTCACTCCTCTACTTTAAAATTCTTAAGGATGAAAATATCCTTCCATTTGACTGTCGCTTTCCCTTTTAAAAGAGCTTTTAAAAAGCTGTTAAAATGCACATTGATCTAAATTATGGTTCTTTGCTGTTTGATCATGGCAATCAAATTGAGACCTAGCTTTTCAAGACATTTCCTTTCACATTTAATTTTCTTTTGTACCAAAACTTCCAGCCTTTTCTGAGAAGTTTTTGATAATGACAGAAAGATTTTTACCGACTGGCAAACCTAAACAAAAAAACCTTTCAGAAAACAAATCTTGTCAGGATCAGGGGACTTGGCTAGACTGGTAAAGAAAAATGTATTTATGTGTGTTGTATGTGTGATATAACATTGTGCCACCAAATGGAGATGTGGACTCCTGTTTTTCTCTACCTGTTTTCCCTGTTTAAATTTACGCTTTAAACTGAAACACTTCTTTGATGTGTCTAGATTCAGCCAAGAAGTGCTCTCATGATAGAACACAAAATTCCAGAAATATGGGAACAGAAGGTCCAAGCAGCTGAAGAGAAAAGAATCCAGTCTCATTCTCCATTTCTCCATCAGTAATAGAAGTTGGATCAGTATCATCCTGTTGTGAATCTAACAGCTTAGTAAGACACATGGCTGGACACGTGGCTCTTCTCAGGCCTCAGAACGGGGGTGAGAGTGTATCCAGAGTATAAACATTGACAATGACATGGAGGTGGCCTTTGATTTTATTGCAAAAGAGCATATCTGCGCCCTGCCCTGCATTGCAGATTCTATCCTGACAGGAGCAAAAATGGAATCCATGTGACCCACTTAACTGCTGAGCTGAGGAAGTAACATTTAATTCACTTTAGAGTTAGTGCTCCAAGCAAATACTAATAACTGGGCCATACTTTGGTTAGTCACCAGTTGTTTTATTTGTTGAAGTTTTTGACGGGTTTTTGAGGGTGTGAAGGAAGGAAATGGCCACAGAACATTTAGATGTTTCCTGTTACATAAATGTTACATGCTTCTTAATCTTTAAGCCTCATTATGAGTGAGGAATGAATTAATATTGAAGCTCAATTCCCAGGCTGCTCTATAATTAACTATCAGAAACAAAAATCATATGGTGCTGCATAAAAATAAGGATATTCAGTTAATTTTTCTTCTTTAGGTAGTTTAAACATTCTGTTTTTCAATGAATCATTCTGTCTTCTTTCCAGTTCAAGGCTTTGTGTGCTTATACAAATGTAGCTGGACCCACAAACCACCTATATACAAAAGGGAGGTATCAGTAGACTTTGTGTAAGCTTAAAGTTTGAGGGGGAACCACAAAAACCTCAGTAAGAACTCAGTGGCCATGGAATGCTGACTGACTGGGCTGGGGCAAACTAAGTGGCTGGAAAAGGAGGATGAAGGAAAAGACTCAGGGATAAAAGGGTAGAAAGAACCATCTCATCGCCCAGATATGCATTTTTCTGGTTCACACTGAGAAGATATTTTTAAAATGCCCCCAGTCGCAGAAGTGAGAGCTGCCAATAGAAATCAGTGGAACAATCCAATATTTTAAAGCAGCTGGGAATGTGAACACACATGTCAGTCACACCTCTGTAAACAAACTAACAAAAACAAAGGGAGGGACTGCTCCCTCAACAGCCCAGTGTGATGCAATGTTAGTAAGGGGGGAAAGGAAAATGTGTGTATGTGTGGTGGGGGGAATAAAGTGTCTGGAACGCTGCAATGAAGCACTTGTTGCAGTGTCTTGTTCTTTCATATTTCTTGATCTCTCTAGAGTATAGGATGTCCAGTGTAGGGTAGGTGTAGGGTACATGTTGCAGAATTTCTCTGTAGCCTGGCCATCTTAGATCAGAAAGCTGGTGAATGCTGTCAGTTGCTAATACTTTTTGACATTTGGGGAAGCTACTGGGAAAATTTGGAGACATGATACATTTCAGACCATGAAGTGCCTTTAGCTAATGATATTCTGCACCTCCACCTCGTGATTCACCTGTTGGCAAGGGTAAAAGTATGCAAGTAGTAATATCAGGCTCATTTAAGGTTCTCTTGCTATGCATTTTTCATATACTTAGCAACATAGGCACAGAAAGATCAAGTTATGTCTGTACAGGTATGAGCCTCACAATGTCTTCCAAACCATCTTAGGATGTAGTTTTAGATCATTACAGATGACCTATTTGACTAAAATGTGGGGGCATTTGCATTTTTAAGCTCTTTAATACATACAGATGAATAATCCGGTCCAGAGTTATAGTTGGATGGGTTTCTTTTTTTGAAAAATAAAACGGTTGCATCCTAATAAGGATTGTATTGAAAACATTTAGTCACAGTTGTGGACCTCTGCTATATGTAGACATGCATGGTATCTAGAAAGTGAAGTTGTTTAAAACTTTCAAAAACTGCTTTGATCAGTCAAGATCAGATATCCTGCTTGTAACTGATAACCATGAAGATGAATATCGCACTGTATCAGTATGAAAGTGATGGTTGAGGCTCTTATATAATTATAAGATTTAGCAACAAATTTAATTCTTTAGAGAATTGTCCTGTTTTCCCTCACCTTAGGGTACTGGAGAAGTTGACGCTTATGCACTCTCTAATAGGATGCAGACTGCATCCAACAGAGCAGGGTCATGGTCAGTTAAGTCCAGTAGTTCAGTCAGGGTAGATGCCACCAGAACTCAGCTAGGACCAGGGAAGGCAAAAGACAAATTCTCAGCACCCTGGAGAGCTCACACCAACCATTGCTGACTATGACTCACTCAAGAGACAGTTGTTGCCTCAGCAGCATGCCGAAGCCTTATGAACGCTGGCTGGCTTGAACCTCCTTTCCGCCTTCCCTCTGTAGAGCTGTCTTAAGAGCCATTGCCTTATTCTGTAACTGCTGGTTCCTACAACATGGAGGCAGTTAGGAATGAATTAGAGGGGTGTCCTGAGCTGGGGAAAAAGGTAATGCCACACCCTCTGGCCTGGGATGATCTGGGAACAATGGGTTCCTGAGTGATAAAAAAATAGTCTTAAGAAGAGAAGTGCACTTGAAGAAGCACTTTGCACAGTAAGACAGTGGTCCTAACCATGGGTAAATGTCTTATTTAAATCTGTGGGACTGACAGCTGCATAACTCTGCATGGGATTAGGGTCCACTTACTTTATATTCCTTTTATTTTCACATATTCCCTCCCCCAACTTTCTTTTACCATCACAAGTAGTGTGAAAATGCATGTTAAATATCTTGGAATAGCTCCCAACATAATGGCCTCTTTATAATTCTGCTGCTTCAGAGTTTCCTCCGGAAAGCTCAAAGGTCACATCATTTGGTTTAATAGTGCTGGAATGATCTCTGCACAGGGTATGGCTATCAGAAATTCCTAGCATTCCATTTGTCTAATATTTAGACCTTATATGCTCAAGCAGAGCAGAGTGCTTTATCAAAGAATCAGGCAGTAAAACTGTCATGGCAAGAGCTAAAAGAAAGAAAGAAAGAAATGATGCTTAGCAAAATATTTTCCCCACTTTGAAGCAAGTGCTGTAGTTTAACATTAATCTTCTTTTGCGGTTTTGTAGCCTTAAAATGTTAGTTTGACTTTTGTGTGTCTGTATCTAATTAACTTTCAGCTATGCCAACTGGCTGAAATGTGTAGCAGAAAGTTATTGTAAAATTCAGGAAGGTGTTTTCTCAAGGGAAGATGATTATAGACAGAAGTTGAAATCTTTGAGACTCCTGTTTTCTTCTGAAAGCATCCTTGCTTTCAGTAGCCAATATTTAACTCAGCTTGGCACCTACATAAGAGTCAAGATCGAAAGATCATTAGTGGCCTCCCTCTTTAAAATATATATTATTGAAATACAGTAGCATTGCTTAGTATTTTGAATCAGCTTCAGAGGATAAAGGAATCAACCCCTTTCTTTAATTATGCCATGTTTATGGGAAGTTTCCAGCAAATGGGACTAGTTGTGAAGACTGTTGGGTCATTTAAAATAATGCATTTTACCAGGTTTTCCTTAATTCTCAGAGATGCAAGTTGTATGATGTCACCATAATTTATTTGGTATCCAGTATACAGGTTACTTACACACAGTGAGACATGCACCGTGTTTGACGCCTATGCTGAGCTATTGCAGAAGAAGAGTATGTTGCACACACACCATATATTTAAAGCACCCCCCAAAAAAAAGAACAATGGAAGCTGTAGTTTACACATCACATGGCTACAGTTCTCAGTGCCCTTAACTCACAGCAGTTCTGTGGGGGGTTGCTTTTAAAAGTGTTTTAAATATGTGCTGCATTCATAGCCATAAGCACAATTCTTTCCTGCAAACTGGAATTTTTGGAATGTGGACTTTTCATCTGGATGGGGATCTTAAAAATGTGGTAGTCCCAGCTGAAATGGGACAGTTGTAGGGTGAGTAAGTAAGTATACGTTGGACTGCAGCCTGTTTCAGATTCTTGGTGTAATTTGGGCATCTATCATAATTATCATAGCTTCCAACCCTGTGTGTACACCTGAATCTGTTCCACTGAAATCGATGGGAAGTATTTCTGAGCTGTAACTGCATGAATATATTAAAAAAGTTGTGTTGTGATTGCAGACTTGTTTCTGATCCAGGATGAGAGTGCAAAAAGGATAGTGTTATCCTTATAACAGAATTTGCACTGTGCTAAAAGTACCGTAATTATTTTCTTTCTTTCTTTATTTTTGCCTTTTCATTTTCAGTAAGATTTGCTTTACTTCCATCTTGTGAATCATGATTTTTTTCTTTAATATCCCCTTCTTATGCTTATGTTCACCAATCTAAGGGAGGTGGTGGTGGTAAATGCTCCTTTATTGACTGCTAGCGGAAGCCATACATGGAGTTATTTCCCTGCAGGGGTGGGGTGAAGCAATATGATGTGTAAACTATTGTTGTTTTTAAGGAATAACCTTCTTTTCCCATGTGAAAGGCTTTGTTTGAAATACCTTGCTGCATAATGAATTATTATATTTACTTAGTAGCCAATTCTATAAGGTTGGGGAAAGACATTAATGATACCCCCATCCTGACATGCATAGTTAACCTTAAAATCAAATTATAGAGTTCCTTTTTTCCCCTTTTCTTTTTTTACTGGCAAAGGATGATTTCTGAAATTAAGCAAGAATAGTAGCAAAGAATATTTTCATTAATGAGGTTGAAATACTTTGTCTTGACTGAGTGTCCTCCTTGTAAATTGGTCCATTGGGGCCAATTTGCTGCAAAATGTTTTGATCAATTGGGTCACATTTTTCTTACTAGGTCTTAAACATTATTCTGATGTTAATCAGAACTGTCCTCTATGGTTTATAAACTGTGAATAGGGATCTCATGCCCCACGTCTCTTTGCCTTCTTACCTGACCCCTGCAATTCCAGCCAGACACCTATTAATTTGCTTGCCTTCTTGTTCTCTGTCCCCAACTGCATGTTACTTGACAATGTTAAGCTGGGTATGTGGTTAAGGAAGAATTTCAGTAGGTGGTAAAAGCAGAACTGCAAAATAAGACACGTCTCATTTTTTCCCTGTCCCTCATATCAAGCCTCCCTTTATGAATTGATTTTGTGAAGGTTCCAACCAAGTTTGCACTGATGCAAAAGTTGAGAAAGGAGCACATATCCATGAACAAGCACATGGCAGTATTATTAAACATTTATTTATTACCAGTTATTAGTGATATGCTTACTGCCTAGAGAACAGATAGTGTACAAGAGATGTACAAAGACATTAATATTCTTTATGGAACTCGGGGGAAGTGTACATTTATTTAAATTCAGAAGAATTGATAAACTGTTTAATCGAACAATTTCTAACTGATTTAAAAAATATATCAGTATACAATCCACATACAGTGTACTGTGCCCAGGGAATCCTGTTATCACTGCTGCTGTGAAGAGTCATTTTTAATGTATATAAGCTCTACTTGAATGGTCAGTTATTGTACTTCTGCATTCCACTGCCATTTAATTCTAACCTTTGCATCCCCTCCTTTACACCCACTTGTATATATACCTGACAGGTGAGAATCACACTCACTGCTTCTGATGAGGTGTGATCTCATCCAAAACTCCATATTAAAGTGCCTTAGTCTTTAAGGCGATCCCACCCACAACCTGAAAGTACCTAGGCTCCCCTGTGCTCTTAGCAAGGAGCTATATTGGCGCCTCTGAAACCGGGAGAGACCATGGACTAGAAACTCAAAAAGTTTGCTTTTTGTCACCTTTTGCAATCTGCCAGTGATTTCCTCCACTGCTGCTGGGGTCAGGTCTGTTCTGCTGTGCCTTCCCTGTCCTCCATCTGTCTGCTTCTTTTCCCACCTTCCCTTTTCTTTCCTTCCCTTTTCCTCCTCCTGCCACTATCGCCTGCTTTTTCCACCTTTCTTCCCTCCAAGCCCTGCTGGGTGCTCTGCTCATACTTCTGATAGTGCCATTGGCTGACTGGGGAGGGGCTTCCACAGGGCTGCTGCAACAACCCATGACAGCAACCGGATTCCTCCTCTGGGGTGACCAGAGGAGCCTATGTGCTTCCCATGGTTCCCAGAGCAACTGAGGAGCATCCCAAGGAGTGCACGAGTGGGCAGGGGGCTCCTAGCCACTCTGAGCCAGAGTGGAGAGGCATGATTTTTGTACCCACTTGTGCCCTTGGTAGGGACAACCTAACCAACCCATAGGAACGCCCATGTCCCCAGTGTTCCCAGGTATGCCAACTCTACCCCCACATTCCCGTGTTTAGCAGGGTCTGAAAGGAGCTTTGAAGCATATTTGGATGAATGCCCTTACAGGTCTACTCATGAGCAAGACACATACACACACATGCACGTGCACCCCCCACCCCCACCATATGTGGAGGCTTCTAAGTGCACCCAGACAAATACCTTTGTGCACAACCCCCGGCGGTTGGAAGGAAATGGACCTGTGTTCAGAGATATTGGGGGCAGGGCCACTGCAAGCACCCCTGACGCCCTGTATACTGTTTGCCCTGGTGTGTTCAGACTCGGTGCCTGAAGAGGATTACCTAGTTAGTATAGGTGGTATGCTAGGCAAGAATACAGTATTGCGAAATATGAAATTCTTATCCCCTTTATCTTTCTGCTGCCTGGCATTGTAATTCTGTTCAATCTCCCATCATTGCTGATCCTTTGTCATGCTGGCTGGGAGCTCAGAGGAGTTACATCAATGCCCGGTGGGCCACAGGTTGGCCACACCTGAATTCTGTGTTTTGTTAAACATTGACCAGTTAGGATACCTCTGAATCTGTGAGACAGTGAATTCAGGGGATGCCTAATCCTTGCTTGTCCCCATATACTTGTCCTCAGTACAAGGAGTTTTGATTTCCTCTGTCATGGCTAATTACCATTAATATGGAAAATGCATGGAGCACAGGTCTTCTTCTTTTTGGAAGTCATTTAAATTAATGGCTATCGTTGCACCTTGTGGCAGTGAATCCCGAAGATAATTATATATTATGTGATGACTTGTCAGTCCTGAACCGAATCAGTTTCATTGGGTGATCTGCTAGGCTAGTGATATATAAAAAGAGTGGAAAGCAAGAGCTGCCAGCCCCTGCACCTTGCATCCCGACATGGGTACTGCAAAGTTGTAACCCCATAATTTTCACTTAAAATGTCCTGAAACTCTTGTTTCGCTGGATGTTCTTTAGGAGGAAAAAAATCCCTAATGACTTCTTTCCTTTTTTGAGCACTTGAACCCAGCTGTTCAATCATCTAATGCCCAGTTGCCCATTCTATTGTAGAGTGGTACCTTGGTTGTTGAACGTAATCCATTCTGGAAGACCGTTTGACTTCCGAAACATTCGACAACTGAGGCACAATGGGCAGGCGGCAAATTCCATTCAGAAAAATGGAGAAACACGCCTCGGAAGCCGTTTGACTTCCGAGGCACGTTCGAAAACAGAAGCATTCATGTCCAGGTTTTCGGCGTTTGGCTTCTGAATCCTTTGGCTTCCGAGGTGCTCAAAAACCGAGGTTCCACTGTATCTTGCTCTGATTATGATGTCTTAAGAAAATAACTTTTGTTTCATAAAAGAGACAGCTATACCAGAGCTGATCTAAATTTTCATATTTAGAAGCATATACCGAGATGAGTGCTGCAACCCCAGAGTCGTCTAACGGTCAGGGGTCCCTTTACCTTTACTTTTACCGGACCCTTGCTTGACTCACCAGCCTATGTTTTCATGTTTGTTTTTATTTTTACATTACAGCCTGTTCAAACCCACGTGGGTTTTGTGATCTGAGGGCAACTGGGCATTAGATGATTGTTAATTTCACATTCTTCCTCATTTGTTCTTCCCAATTAATGGGGCCAGACCTCAACCAAATAGACTTTTATCCTGCTTGGGCTATTAGCCATGCTGTTCTCTGACCTGTTTGGACTATCAGGCATGCTGTTCTTTGACCTCCTAACTGCAGTAATAATTGGGAACAAAGGAAGGATTTAACATTTTAGAGCTCCCTTGTGCAAAACAAGGTAAGGAAATGGCTGAAGCTGATCATACGTTCCTTCTCGGAGTGTTCATCCTAATTAAAGTTGCTTCACACTGTTACAGGGAACCCTAGGAGGTAAAACAAAACTGCATTACCACCACTTGCTTTCATTCGGAAGACTTTTGAATGTCAGAGAAGCTGCTCCGCAATCTTATTACACAATCTTTATCTAGCCGCCTCCATAAAGGAGAATATGCTGAAATGAATCAAATGCCAGTTAGGTGGTCTTGAGCTCATATTTTTTGTCACTGGCTATTTTCCTGAGATAATGAGTTCATTATTTATTTGCTCAATTTATTTCATTCCCATAACCCCTCCATGTTGCCACCTTATTCGTTTATTTCTTAATCCCATCAGTTAACACAACACAGAATAACATGGACAAAAAGGCAGGGCCTTGCAATTTGTGTTTCAGCAGTGGGGAGTCGGAGGAACAGAACATAGGCCTAGGAAGCTATCATAGGCCCAGTATAGATGACCAGCAGTGGCAGACCTTGGTCTTTCACATTGAAGCAGCGCCCTGTATGAAGCCAAAATTCAGAGCCCCTCCCACCTCTCGCCTTCCATTCTGTGCATATGCCACATCATAGTTACGACACCCTGCAGTGCCCGCCACCTAGGCTCGGCGCCCAGTGCAGGAGAACTAGTCATCTGCCCTAAATCCTCTGTGACTAGCATACCAAATGGTAAGGTTTTCTGCCACAAATTCTGTTGTGTGGTAAAGGTTGGGGGCCTTAAGTGGTAAGACTCCACATTAGTCACTTTATAAGTTGATGGTCTGTATACTGATTTTGTGGCGAGGTAAAAGGTTATTTACCTGAGCTGGAGAGCCTTGCAGCTAGAGTTGTCTTTTAATGAAAACCTTGTCTCCACTGATTTCCCTTTATGTTTTGTAGATTTTAAGTTTTTAAGATTTCTATTCCAAGTGTTCATGTATTTTTAAAAGGTCTAAATATGTGTAGTTATCAGAAGAACTTAATGTTGGTGTGTTTGACAAGGAGCAGGATTTAAGTAGCAGGGGTGGGTTGGGCAAGAGTTGGGCTTAAGCTATTTCACAGATTGGCACTTGCCCAAGCCATCTAGTTCATAGGTGACGAAGGATTTTCCAGATTCATGTTGAGCATGCTTTTCATTGCTTCTGTAAGTCTAAGTGGAATTGGCCTATTAATGTTTATCCTTCTCTGTTGCTATGGTGTGAAATAAATGGGACATGGGAAAGTGCTGTGAGCCTCTAAGAGATATGAGGCAGTGCTTTGGTTTTCGGAAGGATAGGCATGAAGGCTAGTGATATGCAAGGAATAAGAAGCTCAGTTTGCCATTATGAAAGGCAAGAGAACCATTCAGATAGGTTCCTGAGACAGCTCCCAGAGTTGGAGGGGTCAATGATTCCCTGTGCTGCTGCTTACAGTGACCCAGATTCATTAATGGTTAGGTTTGTTTCTCCTAGACTAATCCTAAAGACTTGGTGCAAAGTAGCCCCTGTATATTTTATTATCCTTCTCCATGCCCCTTCAACCAAATGGTGAGTGGGAGTCTCTCTTGGACATAAGCACCAGTTTTCCCCCTCTTGGGTGTACCAGCTACAGTGGTACCTCTGGTTAAGAACTTAATTCATTCTGGAGGTCCGTTCTTAACCTGAAACTGTTTTTAACCTGAGGTACCACTTTAGCTAATGGGGCCTCCCACTGCAGCTGCGCCGCTGCTGCACGATTTCTGTTCTCATCCTGAAGCAAAGTTCTTAACCCAAGGTACTATTTCTGGGTTAGCGGAGTATGTAACCTGAAGCGTCTGTATCCTGAAGAGCCTGTAACCCGAGGTACCACTGTACTTGCCTTCCTCCTTCAGAGCACATGTCTTTGTCAGGCTAGTTATTGTAATTGTTATTTGAGTGTTCAACCGACAGTATAGGAAGTCCTACTATTAGATTTTAAAGGTTCACAGCTTGTGGTACACTCATGTGTGGCAAATGAACACACAATAAAGGAAACCACATTTTTAATTTTTTCTTAATCTGTGTTTTGGGCTTTTTCACAGCCTGGAGTTGTAGGAGATAAGTGATTTTGGCAAGGGGCCTTAAGAGCTTAATTTGCGTATGGAAGAGTGATGAGGAATAAAGGAGAAAGACAAGATTTACTAGAAAATAAGTTTATTATGTTACTTGTAATTCCCAGACCATACAGATTTCCACATGAGAGGCTATTTTAAGCAGGGGCTTTTAGGGCAATATGCGAATAATTGGGTTGCTGTTTCCCTTTGGACCTTCATGTTTTCTGAGAAGAAATCTCAAGCTGGAGAGACAGGCATACTTTCTCCCTCGTTCCCCTTCTACACAGGAAAAGTATCAAACAAGCTGAACTGTAGTGCATGCATTTCAACATGGGATCTTTCTGTCTGTGTAGTCTATCCCCAGCTGAAAAGGGAGATGGATTGTGTGGTCAGAGGAGTCTGCATCCAAATCAATGTGATGCACTATGGTTCACTTGTTTTTCTCCTGCATGGTGGAGGGACAGGAGAGGGAGCCTGAGACTCTTAACTGGGTTGAGATTTCTCCCTGGAAAGTAACACATGAACAGGAAATTTCGTCTGTTTTTGTTACATTTCCCTTTTATGACTTGCCTCTAGTTACCTTATCTCTCTGATGTCAAAAAACAGATAACCATTGAAATAATAAATTGTGCCCAAAGGCAATTTACACTCAATATTTTCTGGATGCTTAAACTCTACTTCCTACACAGAGCAAAACTAAATTGAAATTCCAATAGTACGCTGTGGCCTGTGGATAGAATACTTGAACTTTTGCTTCTTGTCTCCATAATGTGCAATCTTTCATATCACTTGACAGTGTGCTTTTGTAACTAAAATTCCTCCACCATTAGCAAAAACACCTTCTAAAGGCAATTACTTAGACTATCTTGCCACCCTTGCATCCTTTTTGTAGCAGAGCAATATACAGGACTGCATATACTCTGCACCTGTCAAAAATTCTGCAGCATTGTAGCTCAAGAGAAACTGTTACACAACCACAATGCAGTAGCAGTTCATTCACTGCTAATATGTAAATTTTGTCATATATCTTGGGTGGTGCTTGCTTGAGGCTCCTACGCTATGTAGGTAGTAATTAAATAAGCACTATAAACTTTGCAGAAGCAGAAAAATCTAAATAAATAAGATCTGTTTGCAAGAGTTTAGACTTTTTTCAAGATAAGTAGAATAAACATTGCAGAAGGGTTTGGATTTGAGATCCTGCTTTATCACTACCCGAAGGAGTCTCAAAGCCGCTCACAATCTCCTTTCCCTTCCTCCCCCACAACAAACACTCTGTGAGGTGAGTGGGGCTGAGAGACTTCAGAGAAGTGTGACTAGCCCAAGGTCACCCAGCAGCTGCATGTGGAGGAGCGGAGACGCGAACCCGGTTCCCCAGATTACGAGACTACCGCTCCTAACCACTACACCACACTGGCTCTGTAAGTTCACAGCTGAGGTTCTAAAATGCAGTAATGGAAATTCTTCTAAAATGTATTTGGGCAAGTTGTCTGATTTAACACAGATATAAGTGGGGCCCTGGGGTGCATGTGTTACCTGAGCCCAGCGCTGGAGTGTGTTTTGCTGGTGCCCAGGACATGCATGCATGTGCCAGGGGTGGAAGGGAGAGCATGGAGGATAAACGGAGACTGATGTGCCAGCCCAGTCGGCACTGCTGATGCGATGCCAGCCCCAAGCAGCATTGAGAGACTGGGATGACCCCAGACTCGCAAAGTGGTTGGGGAGGGACATGTGAGAAGGACACAACAGCCATATTTTGATCCCATCCTCAGAAAGTTGCACAGGGCTAGCTGGGCGGCGTGAGAAGGACCCTCCATAAAAATGTTCCTGGGGTCATCACCCCAGCATCTCCCCCCCCCCCCAGTGCTATGCCCCTGCCTGAGTCTGTGGCTAATAAGGTTGAAAAAAATCTACAGAACAGGGGCTCCTGTCTTTGATGGTAATTTATGACTTACTTTATGTGCAAAGTGTGTGTGTGTTTGTTTTTGAACATTTAAAAGTGCAATGTCAGGCCTGGTTCAGATGCAAGTTAGCACTCAGGATGCAGAGACAAGCAGAAAAATTAGCTCTTCATTCAAGAAAACATCATACCAGGTAGCAATGCCGACAAACAGGACCGGCCCCCATGAAACAGTTGCCAGGACTGAAGGTCTTTGCCTTCTACTTCCCACTACATCCTCCTCCCCAGCCAGATGTCTCTCAAGCAGCCTTAAACTATTTTGGGCAGGGGCCACTTATGGTTTTTGTTCTGCTACACGCAAAGCTTTCTTTGACCTTGGAGACAAGGAGGGAGGGGCGCTTGAAGACAAAAGCAATGGATAATATTGCATTGAGGGGGGGGGGTGAGGGCAATAATTTCCATCGGAATTGTAGGAGAGAAAGGTTTAAAACTTACCTCTCACTGTAATCCCCCTTGTGCTGCTCAGCTGACTGGGGAATAGCTGAGAGTATTGAAAAGAGGGTTGGACTGCAGAAAAAGTTAATCTTTATCTGGAGTCCTCGTTCTTCCTGCTGCTTGGCTGATCAGTTGGAGGGAATGTTGGAGGCCATGTCGGATTAGGCAGTGGGCCAGAAGCCACCTGAAGAGCACAGATCGCACCCTTGTGAACAAGAAACTGAAAACAAAAATGTTTCTTGGCGTTTATACATAGTGACAAGAGAATATACAGTTTGCCCAGAGAATGTACAAGATTCAGCAAATACATAGTATTTGCATCCCCCAAAGTGCTGAGTATTCTGCATAATTGCTGAAGAATGTATAAAATTCATTCAATATATGCCCATTTCCCAAGGCTTGTTGAAGATTATGTATATTGACCAGGAAATGTGCAATACCCTCTTTATGGAATAATTATGTGCACAGTGTCTAGTTGTTCAGCATATAAACCACTCAGTTTACATTCCCATTAAAGTATGTGTGTGTGTGAATGATAAAGAGGTATAAGGGAAGGGAAGAATCTCGGATTTATCCATTTATTTCAAGAGGCAAATCTTGCTTCTGTCTCAAAAATAGCTTCTTGATCTGAACCAGACAATGAGATGGCTCTCTCAACCTTTAGTATATCTTGTCTCCCTTCATCCAGCCTCCTTTCCAGGATTCTCCCTCCATTCCATCACCACCACCACCTCAACAAGTCAGCGTCCTGCGCCCTCTGAGCATGTTCTGTCCTCATTTAACATTTGGGGGGATTCTTCCCCTTTAGGTTTTTTTTTCCTTTTAAAAAATTGCACTTCTGTATACCTTGGGTTTACTCATGGACCACTATGCATTGATGGTGCTGTTTTGGCTGCATAAGCATGAGTTGAAGGGAGAATTATTAAATTAACAACTGACCTTGATTTTATTGGCTTTGCTTTCAACTTTAGGCATGATATACTAGGCTATGCATCCTATATTTGCTTACTCCAAAACATCCTGCAACTCCCAGTGGGACTTATTCCCAGGTAAATATGCATAGAAGTGCAACCTACACCTGCACTCCTAAACCTAATTACTGCACTTGGAAGTATGATCCACTGAATTTACTTCTGAATTGGTATAATGAAGAATTCCCCTTCTGAATAAGAACAAATTCAGTTTATTCCAGAATGCCTCTGGCAGCTTCCTAGCAGAATATGAAACTGCTGCTTTCCCCTGGTACCTGGGACTTAAATCCTAAAGGTTTCTTTTAACTACCATGTATAATCACACCATTGGTAGAGCTATCCTATTTATAGCTGAATTCCATAAGTCTTACTTTTGTCATGTTGCAATACTAAGGTTTGAATTTAATTTTGTTTTTGTAAGAGCTGACAACCCACAACTTGACATAATTCTAGCAGTTTGTAATATTCCTTAAACATATGAGACATAAAGAATGTTCCTTAGGTACTTAGAACCAAGCAAGTTTGTAAGAAGGTTTGCAGAATCAGAACTATTGTTTTTGCTAGCATACGTTAAAAAAATGCTTCTGAGATCATTTGAGTTTATTTATATGGATACTAAACTTCATAGTGGCCTTTTAGGATTAGGCTCAGGCTTGCTCATGAATCTCAAGTATGCAATCCAACTTCTGTTTCTGTCCCAACCTTCATACAGTGATTGATCCAAAACAAGCATGTTACTTATTAATTGGGACTGCTAAATTAGTTCCCTTCTGCAAGATCTGATAATGAGCACTACCCAAGTGTATAAAAAATAGAGCTGGGACAGATTGCATGTTGAATACTTCATAAAGTTGGTCAAAGACATGAATTCTTTTACAGCTTCTCTGTCAAGAATTGGTTATATATTAAGTTGTGATGTAGCTCTCTCTTTTTAGAGGATATGTGCATATAGCCTCTGGTTAATGATTTCCTACATTGGAAATACTTATTTTTTTCCTTGGCAATTGAACATTATCGATTGGCTTCCCCACTTTTGGCTTACTTAATCAGCTCTGCACTATTTTTTTAATCTAAAAGCCACTTCATACAGCATAAAGTGGAAGGCACTTGTATTTAGATATTAAGAGACTCTTGCATCTGTGTAGATTGTAATATGTGATGGTCCCACATTTATGCATATTGGATGCTGGCTGCCAGAGGGGGCTGGTGCACTAGGGCTACTGCGGCACATCCTAAGGAGAATGGTCAATAATTTTTTTTTAATCCCTCCAAAGCCACAGATTTTTTAAATACTTCTGTTAGAACTCACAGAAGCTCCACAAACATTTCTGCCAATCAGATCTCTGCAGCATTCAACCAATCCTAATAAAAATGTATAGCTCTCAATCACCTGATATCACCATGATGTCAGATGACCATTTTCCCTCTCTTTTTTGGAATAATATTTATTAAGTTTTCCATTTTAACAATCCAATAAAAACCACATTGAAAAGATTCCAAATGATGACCATTTTTTTCCTTTGCAGTGTGGATTGAGCTTGAAAGAAAGATTCCAGTAGGGCTTAAAGCCACTACACCAGTATGGTGTAGTGGTTAAGAGTGGTAGACTCGGGTTCGCGTCTCCGCTCCTCCACATGCAGCTGCTGGGTGACCTTGGGCTAGTCACACTTCTTCGAAGTCTCTCAGCCCCACTCACCTCACAGAGTGTTTGTTGTACGGGAGGAAGGGAAGGAGAATGTTAGCCGCTTTGACACTCCTTCAGGTAGTGATAAAGCAGGATATCAAATCCAAACTCCTCTTCTTCTGCCTTTCAGCAAGAATTGGCTTCACTATGAAGATTCAGCTGGACAAGTCCTGGTTGTCCAGGAACAACCTGGAGCTTGTTTTAAGGCTTGTTCCTTTTCAGCTGCATCTTTACCTCCATACACTTGTATGACTTGGAGAAAACGGTATTCAGAGCCAAATTTGGCTCATGATCTGGAGGTTCCCCACGACTGGTTAAACTGAGATTAGCAAGCTCAAACCAGGTTGATATCATGGGATCATGGTTTCAAATTAGGGTTTGTTCTCACTCCACAGCTCCATGAAGTGAGACATCACATAGAACAGTGGTATCTTCAGAACTAAAAGTAGCTCTTGGAGAAGTGGAGAAAGAAGGAGCACATGAGCTCAAGACATACTGTGTCTCTTGCTCATGATGGGAAATCAAGGTATATTTCTAGACCTGTAAAGTGGCCTTTTATTTAATAACACACTGTAGCCACAATGATGAGGAATCCCATGCAGGTGAGTGAATGACTTAGCAATGGAGGTGATGGCTATCTCCATCCCTTGTCCACCATAGTGCTCCACCAAGTTGAGAAGAATGGGAAGGCAGTCTTCCAGCTCCACCCCTTCTTTGCCACCTGTGTTGATAGAATACAAGGAGGTTTTACAAGCCTGCTAAGAGGCTAAAAGGGGGTAAAGGTACCCCTGACCATTAGGTCCAGTTGTGACCGACTCTGGGGTTGCAGCGCTCATCTTGCTTTATTGGCCGAGGGAGCCAGCGTACAGCTTCCAGGTCATGTGGCCAGCATGACTAAGCCGCTTCTGGAGAACCAGAGCAGCGCACGGAAACGCCGTTTAATTTCCTGCCAGAGTGGTACCTGTTTATCTACTTACACTTGACATGCTTTCGAACTGCTAGGTTGGCAGGAGCAGGGACCGAGCAATGGGAGTTCACCCCGTTGCGGGTATTCGAACCGCCGACCTTCTGATCAGCAAGTCCTAGGCTCTGTGGTTTAACCCCCAGCGCCACCCGCGTCCCGCTAAGAGGCTAGTATCCTCAATATCCGTATTGGAGATTGAGGAGATAGTTCGGTGGTAATGCAGAATAGTACTCTCTTAACTAGTAATGTTATACATATATTTGCAGACTATGAACTTTTGTGGGCTTATTTACAAGGACGTTATGTACATTCCTGAAACTGAGACTAGATATGTAGAAGCAACTCCTTGAAATAAAATCAGTTTAGTGGTCAGTATCTAGTGTTTGCATTCAGGTTTGTCCATGTTCAGTGCTTCAGAGTCACAAAGATGCTCTCCCTTGTAAAGCTGCCCTTCTGACTCCCTGGAACCCTAATGTCGCCCTTTGAACATGCACACTGAGTTTCATGCTCCTGCACTGGCACAGCAGTCAGTGTTCTGTTTCTGGGGTTTCTGAACATGGCCTTGACCCCTTTCTACTGTCTCTCTTGGTTGGAGCCAGAGGCAGAGTGTCAACTCACTGGCTGCCCTATCCTAACCTGTGCCTCTCCCTTTGTGATTTATTGTTAGTGCTGGACTATCAGTAAGGCAGCTCTCTCCCTCTCTTCCTCCTTTTTTCCTGGAGTTCCTCTCATAAGGACTTTAAAGTGCGCTGTAAGCCAGCATGACTCTTCTTCCCTCTTTCTCTCTTTGCTTGCTCACAGGCTGAGGGCAAGAACTGCCTGGTGGAAACATCTGTATTTATACTGATTAGTATCACCAATCTGCTACTTTAAAAAGGCATGTCTATTTAACATACATTTAAGTGCTAATTATCACTGACTGTAATTGCTGCATCTCGTTGCCCCACCTTACAGTTTTCTCCTTTATATACCTGCCAACTGATGTTTCACTTCATGCATTTGACAAAGCGAGTCCACGAAAACTTAGGCCACAGTACATTTGTTAGTCTTTAAGGCATCACAAGGCTCTTGGCTGTTTATAGTGGGAAGGCTGAAATCCTGAACCTGTTTACCTGGGGCTCAGCCCATTGAATTCAATAGGTTTTTTAACAGACCTGTTGTATTGTATTGCCTGTTAGTTACACATGGGATGCCCGAGATGTTGTCTGTTGTGAGTTTTTGCCATACATTTGATCTGAATAGAGACAATAGTTTCCATTCCTCCTACAGGTGTTAATTAACTTTGCATTGTCAATTTGATTGTTTTATCACCTACTACTGCTGTTATAAAGGCCTACTGTGTTTATTTTGCACACACTTAAGCAGTAATTGAATTATCGCTGTCTGTACTACTTGCATTTCATTTCTCTTTGATCTCGCTGCTTACAACAACTCCTCTTACAACCATGTGAATGTTTATCTGCATCTGAGGATTGCATCTGATGAAGTCAACTCTAGTCCACACAAGTTTATACCATAATAAAATTTGTTAATCTTTAGGATGTCACAAGAGTTTTTGATATTATTGTCATTTTTGAAGCACTTACTTGCAGATGCTGCATGTTTTAGCCTTGGTTATGCAGCTATCCTAGATGGGTCAGAGAATCCTCATTTTCTTTCATGAAGAAGCACATTGATTGGACCATGGGTGACCAAACTGAATGAATTGGCAGAGGCAGTGGAGATTTGTGACACATTTGTGGCAAGCCAAACTATGGCACTTGGTTGGACCAGCACTCCTGCCTGTTTTTCCAGCTTTACACTGCTTGCTGCTGCTTCCCAGAGCAGTGGACAGACAACACAAATGTATTGTGGTGGCCTGTAAATAGAACCATTAATTTTCAAGCATTGTAAAGAAATAACAGATCTCCGCCCCAGAGAACTTGCAGTCTAAAAAACAGGAGCAAAGAAGGCGAGAGTGAGTTTACACACAAACACTCCAATTTTGTCTACATTCAGTGAGCTCCCATCGCTGGTTTGGGTAGTGTGGTATACACACCACGTTAGCCACAATCCATATCTATCCTGTTGTTTCTTATGAAATAGTGTGTTTTGTTGTGCTTTCCCCCAAACCAGCTACATGAAAAATTTCATGCTTAAATATTAACTGGAATTGCATAAAGACCACCTTCTAAAGGAGAAGGTTCAGCAGATAGTGAATTGTTTCAAGTGCTAGTGAGAGAGGAAGACTTTTGATTTCCTCCCATCTTTGCACACTGGTCCATAACTGCATCAACCTTTCTCTCTTTTCTGCCTCCCATCCCATCGTATTTTCATCTTAACTAAGCGACCCAACCCTATTTAGGTTTTTTTATTTGTTTGTTTATTTTATTGCCACTTAATCATCCCTGTGCCACAAGCTTGTAGTTCTTTTCCCACCCACTTTATTCTCAGAACAACCTTGTGAGATGGAGAGATAGAAACTTGCCCAAGATTACCCAGTGAGCCTCATGACTGAGTTGAAATTGCACTCAAGGCCTGCCAGCTTCTAGTCAAGCACTTTAATAGCTGCACCACTCTGGCTGGCCCTACCTTTTGCCTTTCTCCTGAGAGAAAATCAGGAGATTTTTATTTGCACCCTGTAAGGCTCTATGATATCCACCCTAAGTTAGGGAAAGCAGAAACAACATACTTAGTATTCTAAATGTGAGTTGGCTATAGATTTATATAACGACATTATGATACTTGCTGTTTCATTTTCAATTTATTTCCTGTGAATTCCCATCACTGAATTTTCCTTCTCACTTCCCCAGCACACAGAGCCAATGTCTTCAGCGATCTATTTGCTATCATACCACCCCCCAGGTTTTTTCTTGGGTAGTTACAGCCCATAGACCTGATCAGCATATCATGCTGTTGCATTTTACTGTATAAATTGCCTTTCAGTATTATTTTTATTAAGCCAGATTCTTGGCTTCCTTGTCAGTCTTCTATATTCCTCTGAAGTTCCTAACTTTGGTCAGAAATTGAGTTCAAGGTTAGAGTGGTGAAAGGGCTTCACCCTTTTGATATCCCTCAGACTTCAGTTTCTAGCGATATTATAGCCTCTTTGCTCACATCATGACAGTTCATGGCATTTGCTGATAGATCCTGCTCTAGCAAGAAGCAAGCTGTTTCCCTCCCAAGACATCTTTCTGCAATTATTTATTAGATGTTTGGGTTAGGCAGAGCCATAGCTACAGGAGGGCTAGCCGAGTGCTTTGCCCTGGATGAAGCCACCAGAGAGGCGCCATTGAGACTTCCAGCCTCTCTCTCTGTCTGTCTGTCTGTCTGTCTCTCTCTCTCTCTCTCTCTCTCTCTCTCTCTGTGTGTGTGTGTACGCAAATGTGCATGGGGTGAGTGCCAAACTGGGTCTTTGACTCGGGTGAAATAAAGCTTAGTTTCCCTCCTGGGTTAGGATACTACAACAGAGTCTCTTAACAAGAATCCTTAACAAGGTTAATAAAAGGGCAATCAACCTTGTGTATGTATTATTTACGGTATGTATGCTACTATACTGCGGCCCATGTTTTGTTAGCCCAAAAATAGAAAACGAGCGAGGTCCCAACCAAAGAAGAACGGCAACTTAAGTTGATAGAATTGGCACAACTTGCATACTTAACATATCGAAGAAGAGAATTGGAAAACGTTTATTGAATATATGGGAAATAATTGTGTACAGCTGAAAATGCTAGCAGCATTAAGATAAATTCAACAGTGTAAATAACTTTTGATGGATGGAATACTGATTGGTATAGTTTTCGCAAAATATGCAGGGATTTACGATATGTAAAATGAACCATGGAAAGAGAAGAAGGGAAGTCATTGATATCTTAAGGATGTAAAATGAGTATTTTAAATTGTAAAACAGAAAATATGAGAGAATATATATATATATATATATATATATATATATATATATATATGAAAGGTTGCAGGGTTGGGGACTTTCTACTGTATAGAAAAGGCAAGTAGGAGGCATGGAGAAAGTGGATGGAGAAAAGTTTTTCTCCCTCTCATGACACTTGAACCCATGGACATCTGGAGAAGCTGAATGTTGGAAGACTGATAAACAAAAGGACTTCTTCATGCAGTGCATAGTTAAACTGTGGAACTCAATCTCACAGGAGGCAATGATGGCCACCGACCTAGACTGCTTTAAAAGAGGATTAGACAAATTCATGGAGAAGGGTATTTATGGCTACTAGGCATGATGGCTATCCTCTGCCTCCACAGTAATGCTTCTCATTGTGAATGACTGAATTCCAAAGGAGGGGAAAGAATGCTCTTGTGCCCAAATCCTGCTTGTGGGCTTTTTGTTTCATTTTTATTTATAAAATTTCTCTACTGCCCTTCATCCAAGGATCACAGAGGTTTACAATATAAGAACACAAATATACATAACATATTAACAAAAACCCCACCATAGATTGTTTAATTAGCCAAAGGCCTGGGAGAAGAGGAATGTTTTTCCTGGCACCTAAAGATATGTAACAAAAGCGCTGGGTGAGCCTTTCTAACAGGCATCCGGTTGGCCACTGTGAGAACAGGATGCGGGACTAGATGGACCATTGGCCTGATCCAGCAAGCTCTTACGTTTTTAACCCTAAATTAGGCAAATCTTCAAATTTGTCTTCTGGGTTTATATGGGATGATATCCCTCCAGTTTAATTCGTCTCTGCCCCATCGAGGAGGGGCTCCGATTTTTAGAGCAAAGACAGCACATTGTAGCTCTGGAAAATGGGTGTTCCAGAGTGGCATCCTGTTTGGCCTTGAAAAAAGGCATATATTTAAGATTTCCTTGATTCTGTTTAGACATCTCAGACATTGGTTTTTTAGCCTCTTACCCTTGTCAGTTCATCCTAAACAAGCCTTTCTCTCTTCCTCGTTTGAAAGTGGAAATATTGAACAGCATAGTGCCTGAAGTGACACTTCTGAATTACTTTGCCTAATTTTCTGCATGTGTATGTCTAGGAAAAATTCCATAATCTTAATTCAATTACTTTCTGGTTTTGTTTTTAGGTTAACAAAGCCATTATCCTTTGCAGACTGTGTTGGAGATGAGCTACCATGGGGATGGGAAGCTGCATACGATCCTCAGATTGGTGTCTACTATATCGACCACATAAACCGTAAGTGTTTTCTCTAAGTGCTTTATTGATTATATAAGAAGGCTTAGCCAGATTAGACTCTGTTGTTAGACTCTTAACAAGAACTTGAAGAGGAGAGATTTCTTATGAGACAGTCAAAACTCCCCATAGCAATTCTTTTAGTGCTTTTCCTAAGAAAATAAATGAATGTCTACCGCTGCTACTCCCCCCCCCCCCGACTTCCTTCCTTCCTTTAAAAAAAACTGCTCTTATATCCTTCTGTCTGTCAAGGACACTTAAAACCGAGGTTCTCAAAATGGAGATCAGAACTGCACAGGATTGACTGTTAACCTTAAAACCTCTGTGCCACTAATTAAAACATTCTGTTTTTCTGTTTATACAAACATAAGGAATAATTCCCCATCTTTGCCAAAACTTAACATTCTAATTGGTCTCTCTGTAAGCCAGAAACACAAAATCCAGAAGATGCTGGAACAATATTCAGTAAATATATTCATAGGAAACTGCATTAAATCTAAATATAACCATATATTCATAATTGCTTTTGTGCTGTGGTTTTCTAACCGAGGGATCCTCAAAGTGAAGGTGAGTCATGGCAGGCAGGCTTCCATGAAAGCCAGCTTGCTCACAGATGTCAATCTTTCCCTGCATTGTGCAACCACAGGGGAATGCTGGGTGTTTTCTGGGATGCATTCTCGTTAGGCTCAGTAGACCTGACTAGCACCCCATGGAAGCTGTATGCCTGCCCCAGAATTCTTTGCCATAGGTAGAAGTTTCTCAGTTGAGAAGTTAATGTCCCACATCCAGACATTAGAGACTGAATTTTGCTACAGTGGTACCTCTAGTTATGAACTTAATTCGTTCCGGAGATCTGTTCTTAACCTGAAACTGTTCTTAACTAGAGGTGTGCTTTCGCTAATGGGGCCTCTTGCTGCTGCTGCACTGCCAGCACACGATTTCCGTTCTCATCCTGGGCAAAGTTCTCTACTCGAGGTAACTCTTCCAGGTTAGCGGAGTTTGTAACCTGAAGTGTTTGTAACCTGAGGCGTTTGTAACTTGAGGTACCACTGTACTTCTGACAGTATGGGTGATGTAAAAATCCCAGAAGTAGCTGATCTAATGACACACAAATGGTCCCAAAATTATTAGTTGGGAGTTGCATGTGGGCTGTCCAGAGTGACGTTCCATTGCACAAGCAGAAGTTCACAAGCATAGCATTGGATACAACTCAGTGTAATTAATTACTGCTTTTCATTTAAGAATTTCTGTCATCTGTGCTGCTGAGATGTTACTTGTTAAAAGGTAGTGAAGAGCTTAATCTTCTTGGAACTGTCTGAGCTTTGCATAGCTTGAGATTTTAAAAATTGTTTTTAATAACAATAAAACCAATTTTGGGAGAGTAGCCATAGCACAAAAAGGAAATGAAAAGCCTGAGTACTTCATGTACTACATTGGTGTACTCTCAGCCTCGCCACAGAGAGAACAAAGTAACATCCTTCATGTTTGTATACCATAACTTGTGAAACAGCCTGTACATGTATGCTCATAGGGTTTCCCCATGTTATGATGATCACATGTTGCAGGAACACGTGGAGTCTACTGGCATTATCCCTATTCTCCACCCATATGCACATTTACTCTAAACCAATGTAGTGTGTATAGCCTTGTAGTGACATTTTATCACAATAGTAGGGTCTTGCTAACGAATGTTCATATCAAAATAAAACCAGGCTCCAAGGGACTGCAGCAGTTCTTGTCTCTTTAAAACAGAGCACCAGCAGAAAAGGGGTTATCACTTGGGTAAGATACGATTAAAATATTTCTATTCTAATTGACCCTGATAAATATTAAAAGGTGACTTACTGAAGTCATAATGGTCCATCTAAACAGCATGCTGTGAAGAAAGGAGAGCCATGGACCAGCTATTGGTTATTATTATCCTAGATTATAACCGGACATGGCTTGTCTGAGAAATAAGATTAAAACTGCATTAAAATCAGAGGCCATAAAATACTATGTTTTGTAGTGTGCTAAAGATATTTACAGGGCTAAGATCCATACTTGAGGCTTCAAGGATGAAGAAACAAACAAGATACGAACTATGCCTATAGCAAACCTGAGAAAGCCTGTTTGGAATTTGTTTACGCGGTGGGTTTTTACTGGGCATGCTGCACTGGAATGCAACAAAATATACATATTTGTAACGAACTGCCTCTTCTCCTGCTGTGGGCTTTAAAATGTGTGTAGGGGTGAGGTTTTTGAGGGGGTGTTTTTGTAAATGTGTTTTATGGAAGGTGGTGGAATGGGTGTACTTTTGTTTTGCTGAACTGGTTTTACCTCATTGTTTGAGAATGAGGTTTCAGGTACTTAATGCTCCCTTAGTGGTATATTAATCCATGTTGACGGAGCAATTTTGGTGAAACTTTTCTGGAGCACAGTAGACTTCAGGTATGTGGGGTATTGGAGTGGGTGTTTTGAAGAGAGCATTCTTTGTTTGAGTTACTGGATGGTAAACTGCCTGTGATAAGGGTCAGAGGCAGGTCATTTGTCTTACATGCTAAAGTTGAGATTATAGCTTTAATTCTCCTGCCTGGAATGCAACGGTCTGATAATTACTAACTGCAGCACACAGGAGTTTACCAAAAGTTTCATTAACTTTTAGCTGTAGAAATGGCAGTTTGGGGAGGCATTTGTATACATTATCAGTTGTGCAGAAATGTAGATGATGTATTAACAGCTGCACCACTTGCATTACTGTTAGTCTTTGTACTGTTGGAAGCAACATATCTCCCTTTTTTCAGCCCCTGAGCATTTTGCTTTTTAAAAGAAATGGATGCCAAACTATGCCGGCTATTATTGTAGGTAGGAGGATAATGTTGCATCCCAAGCCTTTTCATGTAGCCTGAATTCTTTTGAAACAGCTGGCATGGTGTAGTGGCTAAGACTGAGAGCTGTCAACCATGGTGTTCCTGGTTCTAGGATTGTCCTTTCCATGAATTCATGAGGAGGCCTTGGTTAAGGCACTGCTTTCTCAGCCTCTGTTCTCTTCAGAAAGATGAGGATGATAATAGTCACTTACCTTACATGGTGGTGGATTATAGGATGAATGTTCAAATATGCCAACCAAAGCCCCACATAAATGTTAAGTATTATTGTTGAAACCGTAAGAATCCCAAGCAGTGATTTCCACCCCTTTGCCGTTCTGAAGAATTGACTTTCAGTATGTGATGACTGTTGGGCTTGATTTACTACCTCCTTTTTTTCATTTTGGTATGGTTTCAGTGTTGCAGTTCAATAAATCAAAGTTGCATATCAGCAGCGCTGCTTGGATAAGTTCCCAATTTGTACTGTAGGCTCAGGATCAGAAAGCAAAAACAGTTAAGAAGAATCCCTTGTTTAGTTTAGTCTTTAGCTTGCTCAAAATATATTTAAGTTCACCTAACTCATGTATGCAATTTTCTTTTTGAAAAGGTACCTCAGGGCTTTTCACATAATTTCAGAATTACAACACTAGTACAAAATAAGGGCATCACGTCTGCCAATAGTAGCTTTATGTAGGCTATTGACAGAGAAATGGTGGGTGTATGTGTGAAGTAAATATAGATATTCAGAAACTTGTGAGAGGTGGCACTGTCTCTGTCACAACCCACTATTGATTATTAGTTATTGTTTGTGCACAACTTCTGGTTCCACAGTTGAGTTACTATATACAAGAGGGGCTTTGGTAAGCTGTTTGCACAATCAGAACTTACGTGGCCTGTTCTAGCAGGCAAGGAGATTGTACTGAAAAAATATGGCGCAAGGAAATGCAAGACTAAGGAAGGGCTACCTCCTGGAGTTGTTGCTCTGTTGCATCAACGCTTAGCAGCTAGAGACTCAGGGCTCCCCCATCCCCAACTAGAACTCGCCAAAACTCAGTTCCAGCACCTCACAGGTGGGCACCATTGCCATTATAAGAGAACAAGGGAGGCGTTCATGGTGAGTTTTGGCACCTCTTTTTCTGGAAATACAGCACTGCAGAGACTGGTGGTGGCTGTTTTTCTTTTTTAAAAGTGGACCTATAGCCTCACATCTTTCTGGAACTTCTCACAGCCAGTATCCAGAGCACCTATGGGGTTTGTGTTTCCCTCCTAAGTAGTCCAGTTGGATGGTAGGTCTGAGGCTGCTAGTTGGGGATTCATTCATCATACCGGAACTTCTGCCCAGGCAGAATTGCCACTAGTTCTGGAGTCCCGGAGAGAATGATGGGCAAGCCCAGGTCCCAATAAGGGACAATGGGGTCCCTCATATTGGAGGCCCATAGTGGAAGACTATTGTTCTGGGGAAGGGCCTCTAGCTGAGCTTCATGAAGCATGGAGTCCCCAGGTCTCCGTTTGTGCTAGAGGGCTCCCTGGGACCATGTTCTCCTCTGCACAGGAAATTTCATTGGGGCTCAGTTCTGAGTCTGGATTCTGATGCTTAGGCAGGAGAAGAGAAAACAGAATCTAATGCTACAGTCATACACACACAAAAACGAGTTGGACCAAACCTCAAGACATATCTAAGCAAACTAGTACTGTTGCCCAGACTAACACTAGGTTTGACTGCTGAAAGAACAGGTAATCCTCTCTTTTTTTTGCACAGGACAGGTACAATTACAACTAGAAAAAACACAGCCTTATCCTCAAATGTCTTGGGAAAAGACACCTTCTTATAACAGCTTGACTTGTAAGTTGCTAGAAATCCTCTCCACTTTTTACAAGCCACAGTGTTGAAACTAATGTTTAACCAAGTCAAAATATTTTGCAGGAGCCTGAAGCTGCTAACGGATGTAAGCATCTCACCCATCATGATCTGAAAAGAGTTGTGTAACACGATGTATCGTTTGTGGCCATTTCAGCAACATGTTCACATGTTTTATCCACCCCCACCCCCCGTGTTGCTACTTTTATGTTTCTGGCAGGATTTCCATCCTGTGCCAAATGCATGGAGGCAGATGATGGATTTAAATAGCGCACACACACATCCACACACACACACACACACACACACACCCCTCGGCTTGAGATCTCAACATATAAATGGTTATTTTTCTAAAAACATCTACTAACTTCAAATGAAAATGCCGATGTCTGATGACTCTCACTATGATGCAGACGTCATGACCCTTCATCACAATATGGCAATTTGTATGTTTGTGTCCATTGTTGTTTTTTTGTAAAGCATTTGTGTCCATTGTTGTTGTTGACTTCCTGCTGCTTATGAATGGTTCCCTTGTAATGTTCTCAAAGGTTAGAGACCGAACAAATGTCTTGTGTCTTGCTCTGAATCAACGGCACAGACTGTTCTTTAGTACCTGGAGACATAGGTGAAGTATACTGGCAGTGAGAGGATTATTTGCTCCTGGGCCCTTTTCTGTACAAGTCCTGGCAGGATTGGGATTGGCGATCCCAGTAAGGAGCACTGGAACAGGAAGTGTTTGCCTAGAAGCATTTATGTCAGGTAATGACCGTTCCCATCAACTTTGAGTGCTGGAAGAGGCATTGGGATGGATCCCTAGCCGACATGGCCAGGGGGTGCTCCCCACTGCTCTGTAGTCATGTATCCCCTTAAGGGAGGCTATGGGGTGCCTCATGTCCAGATACCTAGCTCAGGGGTTAACCGTTGCACCCCTGTCATGGTGATCTTGGTGGGTCACCCAGATGTGATGCGTGTTGCAGGGTGACCCTTTACCTTGGTCAACTCTGTTTAATCATCAACCTGCACACGGGCTTGTTGATTTCAGGATACATACCCAATGCCTACATCAAACCATCTGACATCTGCAATGAATGAAAGTTATGGACTTATTTCATTCCAACACTGTTGTCCTGTGCCTTTTGTTGTATGTCCTTTGCACCTGGGACTGCAATGGGGAATCAATGCACTGCCTGAGATGGAAGGGAAGATGCAGTCTTGGTGAAGTCAAGAAGGATAATACTATTACTTTCCCTTCTACTTTTTGAAGCTTTAAGAAGCACCAGTGTGCTTACCAGCTAGCTTCTGATTGAAGTTTTGGCAGATTGCCTCTTTGTTTCAGGGTTTGACATATGGACCTTGGTTAATTTAATGCTTTAGTATGGAAATGTCTGAGCTCCAAAAGTGACCTGCTTTCTCTTAGCTCCTTCCGTGTTGTCATTCAGCTGTGGGTTAATGACTCCTTTATATAGGGTGCAGATACACTAGCCCCTTTGAAATTGATTGGGATCAATCAGTTTGTGGAAAGGACACCTGTATACACCTACCGTAGATTTGAAGAGATGCCACCTTCACTACCCAGCTAACCAGCAGAGCAGAAATATCTGCAGGAATTCAGTGGGTAAGGCTTGGTGAAGTCTTGACTCCCCATGGTAACGTTTTTAGTTAAACAAATTACCTTCCATGGATCTCACTTAGCAATGCCAACACTAGAATACAGCAGGAAGCTTGATAAATTTAGAAATTCTAGTTTTGCATGCTGTTGTTGGTAAAGAAGGTAAGTAACAGATTGGTAGCCAGTTTCAGGAGTGGGTGTTTAATTATGTTGACCTAGTCTTCGCAGTGTAAATTGTGCACTAATGACTTTCAGTCAAAAAGCATGTTGTAAAAAAGATGCATGGCTCCAATTTTTGGGTTGATGGAAGCATGCCATACTTTAGAAGTGTTGATTAGGTGGTTAATCATGCTAGCAATTAATGCAGTAAATCTACGTTAATTGGACTGGGGTTCAGTCCCCCTTTTTGCTTTTTAGGTTTTGTTTTACATTTGACATTTCAGTTGTATGATGGTAATCCACTTTCTCTTTAAGTAGGGAGAAACATAAGTAAAGCTTCTCCAGTAGATGTTTTGAAAGGAAACCCATGAAAAATAAAAGTACCTGGTGTTTTACAGACCATTTAATTTTACATTAAATGTATGGCAGTTGGGTTTGATTTCATTTTTCTTAAAGAACAGCTTCAAACTGGGGGGGGGGGGGACCTGGGTTGTGTTAGCACTAAGATACTGTTTTGTTCAAATGCAGCATGCTCTTTCTGCAAATCTGCACACTCTGCCTTGGGAGTAAGCCCCATTAATTACAATGTCCCTTCTGTAGGATTCTGCTCTGTCCCTTTAACCCTTTCTTTTTCCAAATAGCATTGCATTTACAGTGGAACCTCTACTCAAGATCACAATCTGTTCCGGAGGCCCGTCCTTATGGCGAAACGGTTCACTGGTAGAAGTGCCATTGTGCGCAGGCGCATTGGGCAACAGCCCACTTCTGTGCATGTGCAGACGGCGGCAGCCACTTCTGCACATGCGCGAATCACGGCAAACCCAGTGTTTACTTCTGGGTTTGCCCTGGTCGTGATTTGGAACGGGCCTAAGTAGAGCGGGACGTAAGTAGAGGTTCTTCTGTACATTGATTTGTTTTTGCTCCCTAAGTTATAGCTGGGGTAGGGGGATCAGGATTGGGACTTCAGCAAGGAGAGAGGGGATATTTAATGCTTTCCCCTCCCACCATGGTTCTGATGACCATCCTTTTCCCAGCATTTGGGGCTGTTGAAAAGGGACTGTCCACCTGGCTACAGAATGTCATTTTGGATTTCACAAGTCTGGTAGCCGAGTTGCTTTTCCATTTGCAGCTTGAAGCTGAACAGTGACAGTTGGGTGCTTTAAAATTCCTCATTTCTTCAAGCATCCCAAGGATTTAAACATGTGATTCGCTGTATTTCAGTTTCTTTTCTGATAGTCTCAGGAACTGTAAGGCAGAAGACCTAATTTTCCAACAAAGTCATACTGACAAAAGGTACATATGACAATGTATGACAACAGAAGTACAGTCTCTTATATTACAGTGTTGTGCTTGTCTCGAGAAAGATGGGAAACTGTGTTGTCTACAAGCTATTTAGTCAGAGGAAGAGAAAACTCTGGTCCCTCACTGCTTTCTTTAAGTGCATAAAATTTTTATTTGAGCCAGCAGCTTAGAAGAGCAAATGGGTCCAAAGATTTGAGTTCTTTTTTTCCTCCCTCAGCACAAGAAATTGACAACCTAGCCTGAAATTACTTGCTGTTCTCCACTATGGAAGAACAAGAATACAAATGTTCATGATCCCCAGAAACACCATATGCCTTACACAAAAGGACAGTTAACTCATAGAATAGAGATCAATTCCATGGTATGACATTTCAATCAAGCCTGACAGAGTCAAGAGAAATGCTCTTTTGTTATGGAATTACAATTGCACTGAAATTTATACAGGTAGATTGCAGCGCAGACCAGAGCTTCATATCTGCATGCAGAATGCTCTCTGAGTAAATATGTTTTTATTGGGAATAAATTGTGTTTATGAATCGAATTTATGGGCTCATATTTAACTGGTGCTCTGAAAATTATTTTTACTGCAAAATATGCTATTTTGCTGTCATCATTTGTCCCAGTATGTTCCAAGTAACAGCAGTTCTGAAGCAGCATATGCGTACTGCTCTCTTCTGCTCTGCTACCAAAGGCAAGCTTGAATTATGTCTGACTTATTCCAATTGCTCTTATTTGAGGGAAGCAAGGTTGCAGCAAATATTCTGCAGATGCTTGCTGTGTGGTGTATCCAGCTTTGGCTTTGCTACCTTGAAGGGGAAGGGTAACCTTTTTCTTTAATGCAAGCCGGACTGGCTTTTGTCCCGCTGCTTCGTGGATGTAAAAGTACACTGCCCTGCTGTTAGGAATAGATGGCCTGTGAAACCCCCAGTAGGCTGAAATTCACCCACGTAGCCTTAATTTATATACCCGTTTGCCACTTGTCAGACAGTGAATCTTTTCATGCTATTTCTTGTAACAGCCATAGAGTGGAAGCCATCTTTAGAAAACTTAGGGTTTGGAAATCATTATTTGAAAGGATCTTAATTTTTCCTAAACCTGGAACGTTTCAGAAACAATATCACCAGCTTTTCAGGACTGAGACGATCACAACTGATTTTGTTTTCATATTCAGAAACAAAAATTGTGGCCACATGAGGTTTCTTAAAGGCGAAAATAAATAAAATTGCTTGATTTGTGAGACTGTAAGTGCTAAAAAACGCACACCCTGCATTGAAACAGCTTTGTCCTTGTCCTACAGTCACAAGGACAGCATTGCTGTGGGCCACATTTTAGGACTCTGCAGGCTACTCCTTTAGTTTGGGCCACACATTGAGCAATCCTGACTTAAACCTACTGAGCAATTACCTGAAATGTGTTCGCAGATATGGCTTTTCTCTCTTGTGAGATTATTTTCCATTACGACTAGTGCTGCTCTCTTAAAGTACAACCGCAATCATTACATTCATCCCCCAAAGCCCAACAGAACTGCCTTTATCCTGTTTGATTGTAGAATCATTATGAAATCCCATTTGATGCTTTGGGTTTGCTTTCATGATCACTTCCCCTTAACCACCCCAATAATTGTTATTTTTGCATAGATTAGTGTGTATGCCAAAAAAAAAAGGCACACACAAAAGTAGTAGGAAAAAAGGCTCTCTCTGTCTCAACTAGAATTTCTCCAGAGTTTTTTCTGCCTCATGATTCCCAAGGGAAAGACTTGCTCCTGGCTCCTGGCTCTGAGATTTAAGGATGTATGCTGGCGCCCATAGGGATGATATCCCCCTTTCTCTGTGAAGGGAGGAAAAAAGGTGCATTTTGAAGACAAGGGCAATGGAGGGAACATCTCCTGTGCTCTGTCTTTGCTCGGGAAACACTTCTTTATTTCTGCTTGCCTCGACTGCATGTGGCTTTTCCCAGCTTCTCTGCTTTATATAAAAATTTTTTGTATGGGGTGTTAGGGGAGGGGTAGCGCCTCTGGTGGGAGACACATTGTGCTCCTTCTGGGGTAGTTTGTCCCCACCCTGCACTGAGCTTTCACCTGTGGCTCCTAAAAGCTGTCAGCATGTGACAATGGCCACACCCCAGTGAACAGCTTTGACTACCCAGCTAAACCAGGTGACGGTATACAATGGATCTCAAACCCTCAATGAATTAGGGACTTTCCCTGCATGTGAAGACAGGCTGCACCGGATTGAGTGGATGAAACAAGTAGTGGGTCAAATGGTCAAGAAGGCAGTTTCTGCGTTTGCTGTAGAGGGAAATGAGGGGCAGATGGGGCTCATCAACCTGGGGAGGTAGCCCATCTAGAAGGAAAACTCTCATCCTAAACCTCCATTGCCTTGCGAGATATCTTTGGGAGAAGAGAAGGCAAAGGAGTAAACCCTATACAAACCCAGAGTGGAATCCCTGAGATGGTTGGATGGTGCCTTGTACGACTTCTTTCAGCAATTCCTGCAGCCAGGTTGGTGCCAGATGTATTGCTCTGGTTTCCTTTGGAGCAGATCGGTGAGGCTGAGAGGGAGGTCGTCGCCTGAGCAGCCCAGGACCTCCGTGCACACAGTCCAGGCTTGCACCCCAGGGAGGTCACTTTGATGCTGCTAACAACAGCAGTTTGACTTCACCCCTGGAGGCTCACATCACTGTCCCTTGAGACCAACAGATGCCAAAAAAATATTTGGATGGGGAGAAGCATCCTATTAAGCATATGAGAAATCAGCGGTATATAAAGTTGGCACCTCTTATTTTCCTTCCATATGCTTGTGTAAAAACAAATACTATCTATCTCTAGTCTTGATTTGAGTATATTTGGCAAAACTTTCCATAGAAATGTACCTACATAAACTGTATTTGAGTTTAAGGGGGCGCATGGGAAGCATTCTGATTCCTTTTTCTTTTTTTAAAAAAGAGCTACTTCCTCATTTACTTGCCTCTTGAATTCACATCAAAGTGTAGCAGTAGGAAGATTAAATGTGTAGGACTATTGAGCATTATTGGCAATTGATACCACTAGGGACCTTCCTCTGCTGCAGCAGAAGCTAACCAAACATATGTTTAAAGTCTGTTGTGGTGCATTGGAGTTACTGTTTGCACTGGATAATTTAAGTAGGCAAAAGTAGAGAAAGTGTCTTAGAGAAGTATATGTAACTAACGCTAGAGCAAGGAGAAGCACTTGAACCTAAATCTGTATCTTGGATTAATGTTTTCCTAGAGAGCTTTGAAGATGTAAAGTACTGTTTAAGAGTTATACACTATAGCATCTTTCATCAACATAAATTGAACTCATTGACCTGAGATCTTCTTAAAACCTGAATCTTTATCTGAAACGCCTTAAAGGTTTAAACATTCTTTTCTGCCTTTTATATAGGAGAACAGCAGGCTGAAAGTAGTAAAGAACATAGAGCATAACATACATGCTGCATGTAAAAATTGCTTTTTCTTTTAAACTTCTTCAGTCCTAAGATACTTTGGAAGTAATCTCAGTTCTTAACATGTTTTATACCTAAATATCCGCGGGACAAAAATGTTATTGGATCCATCAGTTGTATTCAGTGTTAGTCCTTTTCAGGGTAGAGCTATCAAAATTAACTGACTTTCATTATTTTCTTTGGGTCTACTGTGACCCATTGTATTGCTTGAGTATGTATGTCTTGCTTGGTCCGGTGAAAAATGGGTAGATAATGCAGAGGTTCAAAATGTGATTCAGTAAAGATGTCACTTAAAACTAGCAAGGTAATAGAACAAAGCTTTTTAAACAAGTCCTTTGGACATCACTAATTTGAACGTGGCTAAGATTGACCAGTTTTATTTTACTAAATAAAAGCTTTTACAACTGTGTTTCTCCAGAAACCACACAGATAGAAGATCCAAGAAAACAATGGAGGCAAGAACAAGAGAAAATGCTGAAAGATTATCTTACAGTAGCACAAGATGCACTCAGCACTCAGAAAGAACTGTACCATGTGAAAGAACAGAGACTAGCACTTGCTTTGGATGAATATGTGAGGCTGAATGATGCTTACAAGGAGAAATCAAGTTCTCATACAAGCTGTATGTATCTTAGAAATACGGTATTTGTATTTATTCATTCATTTGTTGCTGTAATAATAGTAGTAGTAGTAGTAGCAGTAGTAGTAGTAGTAAATTTGTACCCCGCCCATCTGACTGGGTTGCCCCAGCCACTCTGGGTGGCTTCCAGCATATATGAAAACATAGTAAAACATTAAACTTTAAAAAGCTTCCCTGTACAAGGCTGCCTTCAGCTGTCTTCTAAAAGTTCCTTGACATCTGATGGGAGGGCATTCCACAGGGCCGCTACTGAGAAGGCCCTCTGCCTGGTTCCCTGTACCTTTATTTCTCGCAGTGTGGGAACCACCAGAAGGCCCTTTGTGCTGTATCTCAATGTCCGTGCTGAACGATGGGGTTTGAGATGCTTCTTCAGGTATACAGGGCTAATATCATTTCGGGCTTTAAAGATCAGCACCAGTACTTTGAATTGTGCGCGGAAACGTACTGGGAGCCAATGTAGGTCTTTCAGGACCCGTGTTATATGGTCTTGGCAGTTGCTCCTACTCACCAGTCTAGCTGCCACATTCTGGATTAGTTGTAGTTTCTGAGTCACCTTCAAAGGTAGCCCCACATAGAGCACATTGCAGTAGTCCAAGCAGGAGATAACCAGCGCATGTACCACTCTGGTGAGACAGTACGCAGCCAGGTAGGGTCTCAGCTGTGTACCAAATGGAACTGGTAGACAGCTGCCCTGGACAAGAATTAACTTGTGACTCCATGGACAGCTGTGAGTCCAAAATGACTCCCAGGTTGGGTAGCTATTCCTTCAGGAGCTCAGTTACCGCATTCTGTCCCACAGAAACAATACTTCTGTCTTGTCGAGATTCAACCACAATCTGTTAGCTGCCATCCATCCTCCAACCACCTCCAGACTAGTGATGGATGAAACAGTCAGTTTCGATTCCTCTCAGTTCCTTATTTTCCCAGCCATTTTCACATCAGTTTGCTATATATATAAAAAGTCACTACAAAAATTATATGCATATGTACATTTTTGTGCACTTTTCTTTTTGAATGAAATTCTGCTTGATGTGCAATTTGCAAGCAATTTGCCCTAATATGTTACATTTTTGTACACATATTTTGAGTAGCGAACTACATTGCAAGATTCAGTCAGGTGCAAATTCTGAAGGATAGTTCTGTTTTATTTTGCATCCTGGTTCAGGAAGTGCAAATTAGGTAGTTTCCTGTTACAATTCAAAGTGAATGAATTTTTCCTCCATCCCTATTATGGGTGTGTCAAAATGAATTTTAATCTTGGGCCAGTTTTAAACACCCCCAAAAAGGCCAGTTGCTTGTTCATTTGTTTAACTTTCACTCGTGTATCTTCTAATAATTTTATGGTGCTCTTCAGTTGATAGAAAGAAAATGTATTTGAATATTTGTGGTTCTCGTGCTGTAGCTTTGGCTGTAATGTAGCAATGTGATGCAATTAAACAATGAGCCATTTCCTAGCTGGTTAAATATGTTTTCCATTTTCTTTAAATTTTCCTAATAAGTATTTTCAAGCTCCTCTTCCAGCACTAAGTATGACCCTGATATTCTGAAGGCGGAAATCTCCACTACAAGATTAAGGGTAAGAATGCTTAATTTGAGATCTATGGGGAAATGTGTGTCATCTGTGGTGTTTCTTGTTAGACATTTGCCATCCAGGCACTGAAATCCCCAAGTATCCAAATGAAATGTTTGCTGGGTTTTTTGTGGCATGCACATATGAACACATATTTGGGGGGGGGGGACATTGGCAGTTCTAATAATACGAATAGCACTTGGCAGTTCCAATAATATGAATTGTACTTGGTTTAGGGTATGTTCATGCTTGTTGGTGTTTTATAGAGGCATGTTGTAACAGAAAATAAAGTTGTTGTTGTTTTTAAATGCAGTACACATTGTAGCATGTGTAGATTGACTTCCAGATGGAAACCTCTTGGTTTCTGAGTTAGTGTAGTGTAGACACACACACACACACACACAAAGTGGCCTTTGGGGATCCTCTCCCGCTTGCATGTTTACTCTCTGTTTCATTCTCTCTCTCCAAGCTATGTCAGTAGGTGCTATGTTTCTTGAATGAGAACAGGTGGCATGCGCACACATCCAGTGACAAATTAACTTAAGCAAGTAAATGTTAAATTCAACTTTAATTACTATAATGAGGCTATCCAAATAAAGAGGTGTCTTAATCTGGCAGGTCTCTTGCATTAGTTGCTTGTTCAGGAACATCAAGAGGAAGATAGAATTCCTTTGTGTTCAACAAATACTAACAAGGGCTTATTTATATGTGATAGGCAAGGCTGGTAGTGTTGAAACCAGCTATGTGTGCTAGCAGGATATCTTGAACACTGACACACATGCTGCACTCTTTTTCAGAGCAGTTAGTCCTTTTGTGAACAGTTTTTTCACACCATATTAGTAAGCATAAGCATATCCAAGAGTGGAAATTGCCTGTTACTCCTGTAGAAGCTAACGGATTTATATAGTGTGCCAAAACTAATAAGGGCTAACAAGTCTAGAGATAGGACACCACATTCAAGCATTACACACACAGACATGTGAGGCAACCCCCAGAGGTATTGTGTCATGTGGTTGTAACGTCCAGTCCCTCAACTAACCAAGAGTGAATGCTTGGGGGGACACCAATTGCTGAGCCAAACCACGTGTTCCTTTGTCTTAAACGAATGGCTCACTAATTTGTTTTTGCATCCAAGGTTAAAAAGCTGAAGAGGGAACTCTTGCAGATGAAGCAAGAATTACTATATAAGGAGCAAGGCTATGAAACATTGCAACAGTGAGTATGAAATGATTGAAATTGACTTAAATAATTCAGTCCGCTGGTTAGGACCAAATCAAATAGAATCATTGCATCCGTTTACTGAGAGAAGCTTTGGAATAAGAAAACAGCTGAGATAAATCTATTGCCTACCGGCAATGGGAAAATCTAGCCACTGTTTTAAAATGTTTTTGTTTTGAAAAATTAACTTCAAAAAAGTCAGGGGGGAGTGCAAAGCTGATTCAAGGCTTTAAAACGCATCACTGAATGATTCCATCTGCAGAAGAGCAAAGAATCAGCTGGAAAAGAGAGAGAAGAGCAGCAGTGTTTCATTTTCCTGCTTCATCAGCCACTAAAGTGGGATTAGGCTTTTACTGCATCCTTACCTGTCATGGAGAAAGACATGCTGTAGTGAAGAGGTTGAAGCACAAGAAAGCTGCTGTAGGTTGAAATGCCGCAAGCTGGAAAGATCTCAGGACCTTTTTCTTTTTACTTGGCTAATTTTTGCATTTCCAAATGCAAATTCTCCCCATGCTGTGTAAAGTGTTGATGGGCATAATACAAGTATCTACAGTGATACCTTGGTTCTCAAGCGTAATCCATTCTGGAAGTCAATAGCCAACAACCGCATCAGACATTCAGCTTCTGAAAAACATTTGAAAACTGGAACAGTTCCGGGTTTTTGGCGTTTGGGAGCCAATTTGTTCGTCAACTAAGCCGTTCGAGAACCAAGATACCACTGTACTTGAAGACCACCGCTCCTCTGAAAAGGAAAAAGCAGCAGTCTAAATAGGCTGCGGGGCAAAATAAAATTAATAATGATAAATAATAGGTACTAAATTTATAGGAACATAAGAAGCTGCCCTATACTGAGTCAGACCGTTGGTCCATCTAGCTCAATATTATGCATGCTGACTAGCAGTGGTTCTTCAGGATTCGAGATGGGAAACATTCTCAGTCCAACTTGAAAATGCCAGGGATTGAAGCTGAGGCCTTCTGCACGCAAAGCAGATGTTCTACCACTGAGCTATGGGCCTTCTTCAAGGAACTTAGGGTTAGAATTTACAACACACCCTTAAATGTGTTTACTTGGAATTAAGTTGAACCACTTTCTGTTAGGTATGTTTGGGATTGTAACCAATGAGGCAGAAAATTCCTAGTCTGTCTGTTGCTGAACTTTTGATTAAACTTTACAACTGGTTGAGACTTTAGATATCTTTGTGATGTGGTAGTTAAGGGGCTGGAAAGACATACCACATTTCACCCATATGTTGGAAGACTGTGAAGTCGAATAGAAGAAAAGTTTGCACACAATTTACAGTAGTAATACTTTTGAATCTAAGTAAAAGTTGTTGGGAGGGAATGAAGAGGTACATATTTAACCATAATTTAGCTATCCCTTAAAGCATAGGGTTTTTTTTTTGCGGTTGGAGACCTATATCCAAAGCTTGGAAACTTCTGCTACTATCCCAAGATTAAAGCTTAGCCAAACATGCTGGTTTTATTACATTACTGTAACAATGAAGTATTGTTTTAAAGCAACTTGCTTGCAAGCAATTTTGATAGGAATCTAAAACATGTTTGGGAAACTTTCAGCAGCATACCACAAGCAAACAATGGACATTTGTTGGAAAAATTCAGACAGCCACTTTGGGAGGTCAGAATATCTTGTGTGCTGGAGAGCCATTTTATTCATTTTTGCCATATATGTGATGATATGGCAGCTTAAAATGTGAGACACCATACTCCACAGCAGCAGACATTCAGCATGCAACAAAACCACAGTCAGTTCCACTTGTTTTGGGGTTTGTTTACCCTAGCTGGGTAAAGATAGTAAAATCAAACAAGATTAGGGACTATATGTTCACTATCCATGGCAGTTATGCATGCTTAAATTGGATCCTGATGTGGTCTTTGGCTGAACTAATGGTTTAGCATTGCAAGTCTTGGGCTTGAGTGCCTTTCCTTCTGAGCGGCCACAAGGAAGGTATGGGAAGATTTCAATTCCATTTTCAGCAAGCCACAGTGTGTTGGGTCTGAACTCAGAACTATGGTTAATCTAAACTGTGGTTTAGGACAGGGCTGGGAAACCTGTGGCCTTCCAGATGTTGGAACCCAACTACTACCAACCCCAGACAGCATGGAGAAGGGTCAGGGAAGATGAGAGCTGTAATCCAGCAACATCTGGAGCAGAGGCGGTTTTGTTGTTGTTTAGTCGTTTAGTCGTGTCCGACTCTTCGTGACCCCAAGGACCAGAGCACGCCAGGCACTCCTGTCTTCCACTGCCTCCCGCAGTTTGGTCAGACTCATGTTTGTAGCTTCGAGAACACTGTCCAACCATCTCGTCCTCTGTTGTCCCCTTCTCCTTGGGCCCTCAATCTTTCCCAACATCAGGGTCTTTTCCAGGGAGTCTTCTCTTCTCATGAGGTGGCCAAAGTATTGGAGCCTCAGCTTCACAATCTGTCCTTCCAGTGAGCACTCAGGGCTAATTTCCTTAAGAATGGATGCATTTGATCTTCTTGCAGTCCATGGGACTCTCAAGAGTCTCCTCCAGCACCACAATTCAAAAGCATCAATTCTTCAGCGATCAGCCTTCTTTATAGTCCAGCTCTTACTTCCATACATCACTACCGGGAAAACCATGGCTTTAACTATACGGACCTTTGTTGGGAAGGTGATGTCTCTGCTTTTTAAGATGCTGGAGGCGGTTTTAGAGTGCTGCAACTGGTGTGGCAGCACTGGGTGCTGCGCTGCAGGGGACGCCACAACAAGGCTGTAGAACAGAATGCGAGAGGCAAGGGGTGCCGAATTTTTGCATCACACAGGGCACCGCTGAAATATGAGATCCCAAAATCTGCCACGGACTAGAGAATCGCAGGTTCCCCATCCCAACTTGATTGAAGTTGGCTTGCTTCCCATAGTTAAAACCATCCACAGTTTCAGTTTGGACTAGCTAGGAACCCCTGTGAACAGCAGCAATCAGATGTGTGTCATCTGCATATCCAACCAGAGGAAATTATAGACTCCTCTGTCTGAGATAAATGTGTTTTTTTTTGGTTTTCTTGCTATACTTACACATATCTGGAGAGAGCGTGATTCAGCTTGCAAGAATGCACCTATGTCTTGACAACAGTAACCCAAGAAGCAGCCAGTCATTATTTTGCTCTGTTTGCAGAGAGCAAATGGCTTTACCCGCAAAGTAACAATTGCTCTCCATATTGCAGTGTGGTGATAAAAGCCTCCTGTAATGATTGTCTCAGTCAAAAGAGCCTCTGGCCTTGATTGGCTAAGTGCTCTTATCCTACCTGCTAGCAAGGTAGAAGATCATGGGGGGTGAGGGCTAAAAGAATCAGAACCCTACAAAAATAACCATGGAAGAGGCACTGACTGCTACAGGAGAATGCAAGAAGTCAAGCAAATGTCTTGGAGGAAGAGGAGAACTGGCAGAGAGGAAAAGTTCATGTGGCCAAGAGCCACAGAGGCGTAAGAGAGCCTGAGTTTGCATAGTTTGCTATATCTTTGGCTGCAAGCCTCTAGTGCATTTTAATGTGCTACCATGGTTGCATCTTGGCCACAATGGTTCTCATTCAAATCAATTGGAGCTTTGCCATGGATTTCTATAGGAGCCAATTGTCACTCACAGTTTGTGAACTTGTGTTCACCTTTTGGAAAACTTAGCTTCCTATAACAGATAATGTTTAATTTCCTGTGCATGTATCAAGTAGCCATCTGCCTGTCTACCTGTGTTACTAGGTCGGAGGCACTTTTCTTCCATGAATTCTAAAGCATAGCGAACTATGTGTACAATTTTAAACTCTCTTTAACACTGGGAGCTTAATGTCAGGGTTAAAACATTCCATTTTCAATGCGTGCATTCTGTGTAAGATATTGTATGTGTACTTGAAGTTGAAGACTACTTCTTATCTTTGAAGTGTTGGTGCATCCTTCTGTTGAAAAACATAAATTTATTACTGAAGTGGATAGATGAAGAAGCGGGGGCAAGGGGGAAGGAACCAAGGATTTTTAAAAATGCTGCTGCTTCTTTCTTGTTTGCTGCATCACTTCCTTTTTGTTGCTTCTGTAAGGCTGCTGCTTTCTTGGGTTTGTTGATAATGGCTTTTAAATGGTGGTTTTAATATATTTTCCGTTAGATATTTTTATTGTGTTTACCTTTTTAAGCAAACCACTTTGAGAATATGAATGATGGGGAGATAGATATTGTAAATCAATAACAATATTTTTAAAAACTTGTATGGGTTATATTAAATTGTTCCTCTGGAAAGTATCCAGTCTGGCTAGAAATGAATATTTTAAAATGTTTGCCTAGCACTGGGTCACCAACCTTTTTGGACAAATGGGCTCATTTTGTACTTTGAGAAAGTGCTGTGGGTGCCAGAAATCGGGTTGGCAAAAACGGAACTCCACAGCGCCACCTGGTGTCACAGTCTTAGAAAGCATAAACAACTCATATAACGCTCTTTTTCTTTGCCAATGTAGCTGGATCCTTACTATGCTATGGGAAACAATATCTTTAGAACCACCTATTCTTTCCCCTAATTTGGAGAACAATATTTGTTTCTCTGCATTTACCCCTAGTGTCTCTGTTTTACAGAATTGACCAAAAAATGTCTGGAGGCCAGAGTGGGTATGAACTAAGTGAAGCCAAAGCCATTGTGAATGAATTAAAGTCTATCCGAAAGGCTATAAGCTCTGGTGAGAAGGAGAAGCAAGATTTAATGCAGGTATTTTTGAATTTCTACCCTACAACTGTAGTGGTAAATGTTCTTGCAATTTTTTTTGTTTGTTTGATTGTTTTGACTACTCATGGTTTTTTGTTGTCCTCTTGAAGTAGTAGCTTATTTTTGTGATATGCGTGTGTCAGGGAACTGCCATCGGAGCTAGAGGCGGAGGGAAGGCTCCAGAGGGATGCCGGAGAGGGTCCCAGTAGGGAGAGAGGCAGCCCATCTGCTGGGGAAGGAAATCAGCGTAACACCAGTAGAGAAGGGGGGCAGATGGGGGAATCGGAGAGGAGGCTCCAAGACTCCTCACCGGAGACCAGCGAAGAGAGTACGGGTACTCCGCTGCCCACACCCTCCCTGCGCAGAAGACTTCCGCGCAGGGAGAGTAGGAGGAGACTTGGCGTCAAAGAACTTCTGTGCTGAAGAAGTTCAAGAAACGCCCACTGACGGATTCTGCCAGCGACTGAGACAGCCACGGAGCTAGAGGCTGTCCAGTCAGAAAGGGTTCAACCAGGTAATCTAGCCAGGAGTGGCGGCAACTTACGCACGAGCAACCCCTAAACCCATTACAGCGTGTAATGCTTTTATTCATGCAAATATGATCAACCTTCAGTTGAGTTGATTCCCTAAGTGGATATGTTTAACTGTTGAGGGAACTCTTTATACCGTTTCTCCTTTTATGGTTTGTCTTTTCCCTGCTCCCCCATCCAATGTATTTTTGCTGTGTGTCAATCTTTTACAATAAATGAAGCATGAAAGTGCATCATTATTTGTGTTTCCTTTCAGAGTCTTGCAAAGCTGAGAGAGAGGTTCCTCCTCAATCAAAATTTTGGCAGATCAGAACCAGATTTGAGGTGCAGTCCAGCACACTCTCAGCTCTCTCTCTCGAGGCAGACTTTGGATGCAGGGTCTCAGACAGACATTTCTGGTGATGTAAGTTTTTCATGCCATTCAAAGGTGGGGAAGAGAGAAAATAGCTGCAGAACATTCTTGAGGGGATTTGAGTCAAATGGTTGGCTGCTCCTATATCCAATCAAGATGGCTAATATATTCCCCACTAAAATATTTTTTTCTGATAGCAAAACCAAGTATTGCCAAAAAGAGGCTTTTCTGTGGTACATTTAGAATTCTGAAGGCTGGGTTTCAAAAGAATATTGTTAAAGTGATAGAAACAGAGTTTTGTCGTCCAATTTTGTTATTGGCTTCTGAGAAGCTGCAGGTGGGGGAAAGCATAAGAAAATATGATAAGCTAAATACTCCTGCACATGCTTTGCAGTATTTTGTGGGGGAGTAAAATTTTCTAGCTAAATATTTAGAATATAGCATTGCTTGTATCAAAAGAGTACCATCATCCATTTGGAGGAAATATATTTCAAATTCCTTTAGTAAAAGTAATATTTTTTTTTCTGACATTGAAACCGGTTTCTTATGCAAGCCATTTCAAAATTAAAAAGCATGGGAATTAGCTGGTTTACACATCACATTAAGCCATAGGTAAGATAAACTAAGGTTTAATGTGGATGAGCAGCACGCTGGGCGGCTGCTGCCCCATTTCTGCTGCTACCAGGGTACAAGCCATGGGCTGCTTCGTTCTAGCTTCCAGATCTGATGGTAAGCCAAGGTTTGTTTGAGAAAGAAACCACCAGGCTGGGTTCAGATGAGAAAAACCAGCAACAGAAGTGAGGAAGGGGTGAAGTACAGTGGTACCTTGGTTCCCGAAGGGCTTAGTTGTTGAACAAATCGGTTCCTGAACGCTGCAAACCCGGAAGTAAATGTTCCGGTTTGTGAACGTTTGTCGGAAGCCGAGCGGCTTACGTGGCTTCCAATTGAATGCAGGAAGCTCCTGTTGCCAATCGGAAGCTGCACCTTGGTTTGTGAACATTTTTTGGAAACCGAATGTCTGATGTAGCTTCCACTTAACTGCAGGAAGTTCCTGCAGCCAATCGGAAACTGCACCTTGGTTTTCGAGTTTCAGGAATTGAATGGACTCCTGGAACAGATTAAGTTCGAGAACCAAGGTACCATTGTACCCATAATTTCATCAGTTTGCAGTAGCATACTGTCCATTCACATTAAACCATTGTTTATCTAGACATATGAACCCAGCCAGTAAGCAGTCATATGTAATCTGTACCTTTCAAAATAAAAAATATAACTTAAACTATCCCATATTTCTTGAATTTAAGTGGTCGGTATTAGTTTTTCTCAAAAAGAAAATAAGTATATAAGTAAATAAATATAAGTAGGTGATAAAATAAAGTTGACACCTTTCTAGTTTCAAAAACTGGTGAGCAGAGATCTCTTCCAATCTCTGTTTTTGTACATCTGAAAGTGACTGATGGAATTACCACTTTAGTGACTTAAAAATCTTTGGCATCTCATTGACCCATATGTCAGCCATAGGTTTACATCCACAAATGTTTTCCAAATGCTGGCATATTTCTTTAAGGTAGCATGATGAAAGGCTGTGAAAGTGATTGTACTAAGATTTTCTGAGAAGAAGCCCAAACTTGAATGTGGTTTTTAGTAATCTTGATTTCATTGAAGTCCTACTTTGAACTTCATTGATCTCCACCAAAGTTCTGAGTTCAAAGTAGCAAGTAACAACTTGGGATGTATTAAACGTTACTTCAAAGTAGGCCTTAAACAGAATTGTACTGACTTGTACTAAATTCTGTCCAGAAATGATTTAGCAATTCAGAATGTAAATTCCTTAGAAAATCATTGAGTAATTATGAGTGTTTGTGCTGAAAAATCAATGGTTACTATTTTGAAATGTGTTTCTACTTATATTTCATTAAATTGCTTTCTCTCTTCATTTAAAAATGATCCATGAAATAAGCTTGCTGGTTCTTTCAACAGGTTGGTGTCAGGACTATGTCCAATTTAGCTGAAAAGGTCAGACTAAGTCTTAAGTACGAAGAAGCCAAAAGAAGGTAATGACTGGATTCTTTTCTTTTTAAAAATGTGAATTTGTATCAGAGTTCATGAACCTTGTAGCCAATCTAATGCTTGCAGTGACATCTACTGGATGCATCTTCATGAAACATTGCTTATCAGCATCATTTATTTCTATTCTTTCTAGGCTGATTGTACCTTATGTATTGGGCTATTAGTAGATTCTGTGATGTACTCTTACACAGATTTATGAAATATGAAAATACCAGAAACAAAATAATTGTTCTGCTGCTTATAAGCAGCAGAAATTGGACCTAATTGAAATGCATGTTCAGGAGAAGAGGACGTTTATTGCAAGTTCTGTTCCACTTCCTGGCTTGTATACTCATATTATACTTCAGTAATGACTGTAAGGATAGGGGATTCTCATGCACAAAAAACATAATTTGTATCATTAGTGCCCATGAGATCAGAGCCTTGATGGCTATGCTTTGGGACTTTCTCAGACCAATCCACATATTTTAAATGAAGATTAAATTATTTCAAAATATGCATATGGAAGTGTACTGAAATACCTTGGTGGAAGCTACAAAGTGGGTCCACATACATGTAGAACAGGAGGATCAATTCAAAGGTAGTTGAAGAATGAATGGAGAATTAGGTATCCATGTCTAGTGAGCATTTGACTTCTGTTTGTGGTTGGAGGGGGAAGCAGGGATTAATTATCAACAACTTCCCAAACTACAAAAGAAGTATTCAGTTTAAGCTAGGGTGCCTGGAAACTGCCATTTAAATGAAAAGATAGCAAAAGCCCTACTGAACACATCATAACACTTCAGTGTATTTGAAGGACTTCTCAGTATTGATAGCCTATATGGAGACAATCCAATTTCATGTTTATTTAACAGAGCCAGCCCTACTAATATGTAGAGTGAGGCAATCACATCAGGTGGCAAACGCTTAGGATAGCAATGGCTACCATACGCTGTTCCCTACTATTGTAGATTAGAGCTATATGTTATCCCTAAATTAACCTGCTGCCCATTGAAGGGTGCTGTTCCATTACCAGTGTCAAACTAAGATTTAGTTGCCAGTCCAGTCAGCTTCTGTACATGAAATGAAGGGAGGCACCATCTTGCCCTTTGATTCAGGTCGCAAAATGTCTTTGGCTGGCCCTGTTGTTCTATACCAGTCATTTGATAGCTATGGAGCATAGTAAAGGACATTCTTCCTGCCCACACCATAAGTGACAAGAGATCCAATCAAGCACATCTTCCTCACTGAGTTGAAAGCCACAGATAGCTGCTCCCTGTTGCTCTAATTGATGGTGGGTGCATGGCTAAGTTAAAGTCTGTGGCACAGAACAAAAATGCTTTGTGCGTGCTTCCAGATCAAAAGCAGCTTAAGTATGAGTAAGGCAGAAAAAAAACCAAAAGGCATGGGAAAGAGAACTGTATTTGATAAGGGTTAAGGTCAGGGAAGGAATACAAGTTTAAAGAATGAGCAGAAAAATTCAGGTTGTGTTGGTCCAAGAAAGTATTCGCAGGTGGATTTTGGTGAGAGATTTGGAGGTAGTGTTGAGCCAGGGGCCAGTTATAGTGTGCAGTATTGTAGATGGTGTGTTTTCAATTAGCCATCCTCCTCCCTCCCTCATCATTTTAACAAGTCTGAAGAATAGTTCCTGAAACTCTTTGAGGGCCCTCAAACAAACTATTCAACATATACAAGGGAAATGGTATTGGAATGATTTAAAACATAAAAACCTGCCTTAAAAATGAAACTTGGTATTGACAAACAGTTCCAGTCAAGAGGCCAGAGACCTCTTCAGAGAGCAAGTACAGTATTAGATGGGGATATTGCAGTGTGTATAAATTGACTTTGCACTGTTAAAAAGATGTTCACTCAAAGGTTGAAAGGGCATTTTAGTGTTCATGTCCTTGTTATCCTGGGCCCCTTTTATGAGACAGCTAACAAGGGTGCCAATTACAATAGCGGATAACTGTCAGCATTGCAGTGAAGAAAAAAGCCCCTGTGAGACTGCCACCTCATCTTGTAAGTCATTGAACAGCTGTCAAAAGCAGCTACTTTAAGATAATACGAAGGTTGGCTAGATTTGAACCAGTGACCCAGAGAATAAAGCTGCTGCATTCCATTATCAATCTTGGGCTGTCAGGCAGGCTTCTCTTCAAAATGTCCCATATACATATTCCATGTGGATTTCTTAAACAAAATAATTATCATCCACCTGAATAATCTTCTGAATCAAATTATCATCTTCCAAATCAAAATAATTTTTGGAGGAAAATGAATTTAATCACTGACTTCATACTCCAAATGATGATCTACTAATTTTAAAAAAGAAATTAAAATACAAATGATTATAACCTGAATTCTATACAGTTTTTAAAGCTGAAGTTTAGGTAGAGTGCACGAAATCTCCACAATCTTAAGGCTAATCAAAGGTATTTATAAAGCAGTTTCCTGCTCGGTTTGTGTTTGTGGTCCAAGAGAAGGAGGGTGTTTCTTGTATCATGTCTGTTCTAGCTTGTATTTTCTCTGGTTAATCAAACTAATGCTATGCCCATTAAAATGGTGGCTAGTTTTTTTAGTGTGTTGCGGAAATTGTTTATAAACCTGTAATGTTCATTATCGGAGCTTAAATACAGAGGTGTTGTATTTGCTGGCTAATGTCCGATTTCTGGAGACTGCTGAGATACCTCTCTATTAATTTTACCCAAGGTAGAGTAAGGCATAAAATAAATAATTTTAAAATGTTACAAAACAAAAATAAAATAATTGCTTAGTACAAATCCCTCATAATAGTTGCTTAAAATCAGTATAATTAAAACAAAAACTAGCAGTATTCCTATATGCAGCCTATGTACATGAAAGAACAGGGAAAGACTTTAAGTAAAGGAAGATTGTTACCTGCTGGAGAGAGCTGGTAAGGTAGATCTATTTTGAGAGCAAATTTCATGAAATGAGTGCTACAGCTGAAAAATTTGCAAGCAGCGGCTTTTACATTGTGATAATGGGAAGAGAGTTCCTTCTCAAAATTAGCTGTTTCTAAAAAAAATTAAAAACGGAATTGATTTGACTCACTGTGTGATAAACCCAACTATCAGATGACTAATGGGACAGGCAGTCTAAAACTACCCCTAGGATGAGAAATGCCAGTACTTAAGATACCATATGCTGACTATTTAAGCCAGTGTTTTATTACACATCAAGTTTTACACATTATTAAGCACAAAGCAAACATTGTCTGTCTGTCCTTTTGTGTGGTGACATTGCAAGATAACGCCATTTCCCTCCTCCCAGCTATTGACTGGGATGACAGAGGGCCAAATGGGATCAAACGGATCCACTTGGTCTCCTACATAGCATGGGAAATGGGAGTTTTATAAGCAAGCTTTGCCTCCCTAGCCACTCATATGTCTGCCCTCCCTCTGACACAACTAGCCATTCATTCACATGAGGGCATAACATTTGATCAGGGTCTATGTCCATAGACTTGCTCATATTGCACAGCCGACTTTCCAAATGAAACTTAGGATTTTAACAGCACTTTTTTCTGGGGGTACGCAGGGATACACATACCCCTAAACACTTTGTGAATCGAAGTTTGGCCTCATTGAGGAGCAGTATTTCAATATGAGTCGGGAAATGAGAGTACCCATAAACATTTGGGGGGGGGGGGGAAGCACTGGATTTTAACATATGTTTTGTTAGATTTTACAAGAGTCGTTCCTGCTCTAATATTAGGTCCCGGTCTGGGCAGCTAATAGCACTGGCTGTTTGCATCTGCTCTCCACCACACATAGATCTGTTTCATACAATCTAGCCCAAGATCATCCTCCTCTGAAAAGTATCATGGCATACATTTGCTGCTAAGGCTTCTTAGTTCAGTAGGTTTGATTCTTCCGCCCTGATAGTTGCATCCCATTGACTTGCCAAGTCTAAATATGTTTCTGTTCTACCAGGTGTTGTTTTTCACTCTTAGGGGCCTGTTGCTCATCTGCACTTTCTTCTTCTTCCTTCCTTAATGTGTGTGTGGGGGTTTTATGCATATATGATTAGAATGGCAAACTTAAAGATTGAACTGTCCAAGTTAGAAAGTGAAGCTTGGCCTGGGGCACTGGATATTGAGAAAGAAAAGCTGATGCTGATTAATGAAAAGGAAGAGCTTCTGAAAGAACTTCAGTTTGTCACCCCATGTAAACGCACTCAAGATGAATTGGAGCATCTGGAAACAGAAAGGAAAAGGCTGGAAGAGGAGCTGTCTGTGAAAAGCGCACCTAGTGACGAACTTACAGAGAGGTAAGATTTCCCTCTTTTCATTCCCCCCTCCTTCCTCCTAACATTAAGTTCTGCTTTCTTCAGTTTAACCTTTATACTCATTTTAGAGTCAGAGCTGCGCCCTGATGGGCCATTTTCCTTCAGTAGCTGTTCTGTGTAGATTTTAATTAAATTTATTATTAGTCCACCAGGCAGTAACATGAGGAGACCTTCAAACCGTGATAGAACTCATGGAGTTCCTATTATTCCACGCTCTATGTTTTGCATTTGTGACCAGCATGAGAAAACCTAGACCTGATGTTAAATAGTTGAAGGAAGTCAGCAGAGCGCAATTCATCATTGGCAGGTTTTGTGATAATAGCCACGACCTGTGTGAACTCCTCACAGCAAATGTTGTCCTGAATGCTTCAGCACTGGAACCTCTTACGCTTGATAGAGATACTAATTTACACATGCGCTTGCATGAGAAAATGAATGAACGAATGTCTTGCTTTAAGTTCAAAAGGGGAGACGTACAACTGCCGGGGTCTGTTCGTTTCCACTGCAAGCCATGCCATGGCTTATCAGCTTTCTGAACTTGGCCAGCACTTAATGAATGATGGGGGGAATACCGTAATAATTTCTGCCAATAGGATTTATATGAGAATTTCAGCCTAATTTTATTTGTGATGTCTAGCAAAGTATTTTAAGTATACAGGGTACTGGTAGATAGAATCACAGAATTGTAGGGTTGGAAGGGACCGCGAGGGTCATCTAGTCCAACCCCCCTGCAAAGCAGGAATGTTTTGATGTTAGGTGTGTACAAAATGTCTCTCCTTGGCTGCTGTCACCCTTCACCCAGCCATAAATATAATAAGGGACCTTTCTTCCCAGTAATCAGTGCTATTGCCATACACGTAAAAAGTCTAGGGATTTTGACCCTCTCTGGTTTAATGGAGTCCTGAGTCTGGGTTCATTCACACTTCTGTTAGGTCTGCAGCTTCTTTCGTTTGTCCTGTGACTTCTAGGCACTGGTCTGAGAGGTTTTCCTTGGTCTCACTGCTTTCCTTGGGAAAACCTGTGGTTTAGCACTGAATCGAAACATCCATCCACCCGATTGTCATTTGTTCCAGTTCAGTGCTAAAATGTGAGTTTTCCCAGGGAAAGCTGCGGGAGAAAGGAAAAACCTACAGGACCCATGCCTAGAAGTCAAAGGACAAACAGAATAAATCACAGACCCTACAGATGTGTAGATGAGCCCTTAGTGGAAGGGCTATTGGAGATTTTTGTTGTTGTTGTTGTTGATTCCTTCATTCCTTGCTCAAGAGGGTTAGAGAACCCTTTGGAACAGTGTGGTAGGTGCCTGGAAAATATGGGAGAAGAAGGGATTAACCTCTTCTCCCCTTTCAGTTTACAGAAGCCTCCACTGGATCAAAGAGCCTTGCATCAACAGAAGGACACAATTGGGAACAACCCTGTGTCCAGTCGTGGGTGGCAGAGTGGGATGGGGCAGATTTGCTTCCCTGACTTCCCAATGCAAAAGCCAACAAAAAGACTGATCTGCACAGCGTCTGGGTTTGAGGAATTGTTTGTTGTGTTGTATCAGAGAGATAGAAAAGGGATGTTGCTACTGCACTGTTCACCCTGCTGTTCTGCAGCCTGCCTGACCAAGCTGGTGTCTTGGATGTGGTGTTGGAGAACCCTCACTCAGTGGTCTTGGGGGTACTTCAGTATCCATGCTGAGGCTGCCTCAAATGGGCTCGCTTAAGACTTCATGACCTCCATGACAACCATGGGAATGTCTCAGTACAGTACATCAATGGTCCAACACATGTAGCAAGGCATACCTTTCACCTGGTCTTCACCTCAGAGCTGATTGGTAATACTCATTTGATAGGTGGGGTCACTCTGAGTCTGTTGTCATGCACAGACCATTCCCTGGTGAGGTTTGGGCTGAGCAGCTACCCACTCTCCGAGGGTGGGCAACCCATCGACATGGTCCATCCACAGGGAGTGATGGAATCTGCTGGGTTCCTGAATGCTCATGTGAATTTCCCTAGGACCATATTGGAGGCTGTGATTGGCAAGGAGCCCCTCTTGGTAAATTCTCTGCCCTCAGAGGCTCAGGGGGTGGTGTCGTAGAAGAGGACATTCTCTGTGGCAGACCCTAAGCTGTGAACTTCCTCACAGAGGTGCTTCTGGTACCTTCATTATAAACCTTGAGGTATATATCTTTTAGGACCCACCTTATTTTTGTGATTGTAAGTTGTTTTAAACTGTTGTTAATATTGCGTCTTAAGGTAACACACCCTGAGACGGGTACTTAATAATAATTGTAACCATCACATCAATAATTGAAATAGAAAAATTCCTTCCTGTAGCACCTTAAAGACCAACTAAGTTAGTTCTTGGTATAAGCTTTCGTGTGCAAGCACACTTCTTCAGATACACTGAAACAGAAGTTACCAGATCCTTCTATATATTGAGAAGGTGGGGAGGGGTATTACTTAGAAGGGTGGTGGGAATCGGAGATTGGCAGATAGCTGAGATGAGCCTGTTGACGACTCTTAACGACTGTAATAGGTCTTACAGGAAAAGGCAAGGGGTGAGAAGGTGAGAAATGGCTTAGTCATGTATAATGAGATAAGAATCCAATGTCTTTGTTCAAACCAGGTTTCTCCATTGTTTTAAGTTTGGTAATGAGTTGTAATTCAGCAGCTTCTCTTTCCAGTCTATTTCTGAAATTCCTTTGTAGTAAAACAGCTACTTTGAGATCTTGTATAGAATGTCCTGGGAGATTGCAGTGTTCTCCTACTGGTTTCTCTGTTTTGTGATTCTTGATGTCAGATTTATGTCCGTTTATTCTTTGGCGTAAGGTTTGGCCTGTTTGTCCAATATAGAGAGCTGAAGGACACTGTTGGCATTTGATGGCATACACAATGTTAGACGAGGAGCAATTAAATAGTCCCGAGATGGTATGTGTGATGTTGTTGGGACCAGTAATGGTGTTGTCCGGGTGTATGTGGCAGCAAAGTTGGCATCTGGGTTTATTGCAGGCTCTGGTGCCAGTGTCCGTGTTAAGTCTGGTTGTAGTATTATTGTGGGTTAGGAGTTGTTTAAGATTGGGTGGCTGTCTGTAGGCAATGAAAGGTCTTCCTCCCAGAGCTTGAGAAAGAGAACTGTCATTGTCCAGGAGAGGTTGACAAAGACATTGGATTCTTATCTCATTATACATGACTAAGCCATTTCTCACCTTCTCACCCCTTGCCTTTTCCTGTAAGACCTATTACAGTCGTTAAGAGTCGTCAACAGGCTCATCTCAGCTATCTGCCAATCTCCGATTCCCACCACCCTTCTAAGTAATACCCCTCCCCACCTTCTCAATATATAGAAGGATCTGGTAACTTCTGTTTCAGTGTATCTGAAGAAGTGTGCTTGCACACGAAAGCTTATACCAAGAACTAACTTAGTTGGTCTTTAAGGTGCTACAGGAAGGAATTTTTCTATTTCGACTATGGCAGACCAACACGGCTACCCATCTGTATCAATAATTGAGTAGTCTTAAGTTCAGTGTCAGAAAGGGAAGACCCAGTTTTAAGGAGGTATATGCTAACTCTGTAAACCAGTGTTTTGTACATATCAAGCACAAAGTGAAAATTGTCTAGCTTAGCTTTTGTCTGTCACTGAATTTAAGAGTATTAATTAATAAGCTAGCTTGGATTTGCCAGGGAAAAGCTACTATGAGCCTCCTTTATAGGACTCTGCTGCCAAAGATGCAACCATTAAGAATGTTCAGAAAAATCCTTGTTAACCTCAAAGGAAAGAGGATTGAGTGAGCCCTCAATCATTGCTGAAAACCAAGGGGAGAAAAACAGCAATTCTGTTTTTCACCAGACTTAAGCAAAGGATCTATTGTACCTTTTTTGCTAGAGCTTTTTGATTTTTTTATGCCTAAAGGTTCTGGTATATTCAAGCATCTACAGATACAAATGAACATATTCTTTCCCTTACAAAAATATATTTTAATAGGTGTGTGGCTTTCTGCCCCCAAGTGTGTGTATCTACATTTATGGGGATGTTTTAATTTAATGCTTTTCAAATCCAAGCCCTTTGTCTGCTTGGCGTAGTTCTGCCTATGGCAAGGTATTATCCTAGCCACAGAGGAACAGAAAGCCAAGTAAATACTATTAGGTTTTCTATAAGTTTTCTCTGCATTTTGAAAGGTCTTGATGAGGTGTCCGATGCACCATCTTGTCTAATTTGGGGGGATCAGTTTCAGTATTTGAGGTCCAAGGATGTGAACAAAGTGTTTGTAGCTGTTCCGCTGAGCTTTTGACCCTGGCGTGACATGCCTAATTCAAGCTATCCAGGAGGCACTGATGAGGGGGTCCAAGGTGTGGTGAGCTTATTGTGGGAGGAGACGCTGTCTGCCACCTTGAAAGAGATGATGATGCATTCCCACTCTGGATCCTGAGGTATTAGAAACCTACTGCCTGATCACAAATGCCCCTTTCCTGAACTAGGTGCTGGAGAGAGTAGTGGCAGCCTAGTTCTAAGCATACTTGGAGAAAAGTGATTATCTAGACCCATTTCAGTCTGAGTTCATTCGTGGGTTTAGAACTTAATCATCCTTGGTTGCCCTAATGGTTTTGCTATATCTCTGAGCAGCTTTTGATAACATTAGGTAAGGGTAAAGGGACCCCTGACCATTAGATCCAGTCATGACCGACTCTGAGGTTGCGGCGCTCATCTCGCTTTATTGGCCGAGGGAGCCAGCGTACAGCTTCCGGGTCATGTGACCAGCATGACTAAGCCACTTCTGGCAAATCAGAGCAGCGCACGGAAACGCCATTTACCTTCCCGCCAGAGTGGTACCTATTTATCTACTCACAGTTTGAAATGCTTTCGAACTGCTAGATGGGCAGGAGCAGGGACCGAGCAATGGGAGCTCACCCCGTCGCAGGATTCGAACCGCCGACCTTCTGATCGGCAAGCCCTAGGCTCTGTGGTTTAACCCACAGCGCCACCCGCGTCCCATTGATAACATTAACCATCGGATTAATCTGGACCAGCTGTGTAAGATGGGAGTTAGAGCTCCTGTTTTGCAATGATTCTTCTTTTACCTGCGCAGCTGGTGACAGAAAGTTGCATTCAATGACTCTACCTCACCTTGGCAATTTATGTGGTATCTCAGGAAAGCATCTTGTTCCCAATGCTATTTAACATCTGTATGAAGCTGTTGGGTTCATTCATAAGAGGATTTGCAGTGCAGTGTCATTAGCTCTGCTTCTCTGTTACATCTGAATCAGGTGAGCTATGGAAGTGCTGAATTGGTGCCTGGATTTGGTCATGAGCCCAATGAGGGCCAGAAAGTTGGATCTGAATCCTGACAACGGGGGTAGTCTTGTGGGTGGCTAGTTCCCGAGTCTGGGACTCAGACAGTATGCCTCTTCTGCATTGGTTTTTGCTGCCTTCAAAGCAGGTGTGTAGCTTTGCACTGCTCCTTGATCCATCTTTGTCACTGGAAGACTGTGACTGTAAAGGTTAGGAGTTGTCTTTTACCAGCTCCAACTGATAGCTCCTATTGCAATCATTCCTGGACAGGGGTAGCCTTGCCACTGTGACTCATGTATTAGTAACTTCATGATTGGACAGCCATAATGCACTACCCTTAAGCCAAGTCGAGAAGCTGTGGCTAGTGCAAAGTGCAGCAGGGATAGTTTTCAAAAATATTTCATAATTCCACTACACTAGTTTAAAGTATCTGAGACCTGTGAAGTAATGCCACTGCTTGCTTTCCCTTCAACCCAAAGCAAATCTGAAGATGCCCAGTTCTCATGCCCTGATAAATTTCTTCTACCACCCCTGCCACAAGTCTTGAAAGAGAGCCAAACTCCAGACTTCTGAGATGAAGTTATGCATATACTAGACCTTGCTTGCCAGCAGTGTGTGTTTGATTTTTCTAAATTTCCTGAAATAGCTTCTCTATTAACTGGCCAGTAATTTAAACACAGTTCCAAAAATATTTAAATTGGATACTTTACATTTAGTGCAATGTGTTTGAGCGGGCCAACCTATTAAAAAGAAAATTTTAAATCAAAGTATTAATATATGAATAAGTGTTAACCCACTCTCAGGAACACGAATGTTCTTTCAGCCTATAAAATGAAGAATTCATCCTTTCAGACATAGAAAGTGTTATGAGCAGAACTGAGGAAGCAATTGCTTATTTTTATTTGCTTTCAGCTTCCTAAGAAATGTTAGCTGCCTTGTTAAAACCATTACAATTATAAAGCAGGTGTCTCCAGACAAATAAAATAAAGCAGCATCCAGCTCCTGCTGCCCTTAAAATCTATTTATTCAAGGAATTGAGGAGGGCCGTATCCAAATGGCAGAGCAGGAACTTCCAAGCTAACAAACCCCTCTAACTTCTAGTGTTTTTCTAAATTTATTATATTTAACAAAATAATTCCTGTTCCTCTTGATTGTAATAAAACTTCTGAGTGGTTTACAAGAAAGTTAAGGCTGTTTTAAATAGTCTTATTTCTTCAAGGGCTTGGGTGCACCAAATTTAAAAGGCAAAGCAGAAAACTCATAATTAGTAAAATGCAGCCGAACAACTCTTTTCTATGCTGTAGGGATTCGTACCACCAGAACCCTTGTCAAAAACAGACTGCATATGCAAACTGGAACTTCCAAACCACCAAAAACTCGGTTTAAACCTCCCCGAGGATAATTGCTCTTGTTCAAAGATCATTTATATGGTTTTTTTGTATTGTAGAATAAGAAGCAAACCTTTAATCTATTAAACATTGCTTGATATAAGGGCCAAAGACACCGAGAGGTCTGTGGTTTGATCCCTCTGTTTCTTTCTCAATACAACTGTGAAGAAGGGAGGACCATTAATTGGATCAGGAAAGTGATGCAAGTGGGGAGGCAAGTTTTACACTTTTCATCTGTACTGATTTCCACTCCAGGCACTAGGGGAGGGAGGTGCCTAAAACGTCCCCCTATGGATCAAATAGCACCTGGAGGATGCATTTTATATTGGGGAAATAGTCCAACGAAACGGATTAAGCATCTCCACCCACCGCTCTACTTGTCTGATCAAATTAATGCAGCCCCTTCCTCCAAAGATGTACTGGGGAAAGCATGAGAGAAGGAGGGAGATATGAAGGTGAGTTTTAGATCTCCCTGTGTCATGTGCATTTTGCCCAATAAGACATTGTGGGTATACTATAATGCCTGCATGGATTATATTCATGTTTGCTGCAGAAAATGGACATTTTCCAGAGGACAGAAGCAAGGAAACACATAAACCTAGTATTTTGATCAATTTTCAAAGCTATCCACTGAAACATTCCCTTTTGTCATTTGTTGGCCTCCTCTAATGGACCATTTAGAGCATTATGCTGAACAGAAATAGACTTCAACCTGTATTTAAATGCTGCACTTAAAAAGAGGGCCTCCCTTAAGATGTCTGCATCACAAAGAAAAACCCTAGTGCTAAGCTTCCCCCCACCGTTGTATGTATTTTGCATGCAGAGCAGTATCTTCGATGGGGGTCTATGCATCTGAAACCTTGTCTTCTACCTGACATTTCAGAGAGGAGACTCCCAAAGGAAAGGTTTCTAAAACAAGTTTAAAACTTTTCAGGTGAAAGGGGAATAGTGTAATTTTTATTCAGAATATCTTAATATTCCAAGGCAAAGGAGCAGCTAAAAAAAGAATAGAGTGGTTTGGATAAATTTGGAAACTGTTAAACAGCACTGGGGAAAAAGAAATAATTTAATATGACATGTGGAATTTATATAAGAACACCATTAAAAACAGGGCTGTGAAACCTTTAGCCTAGATTTCATCAGGCTTCAAAAACATGGATGCTAAGTGATAGGATTCCTTTAGAAGTACATTTGGCAAAAATACTGCAGCAATCCTACGCTGATAAATAAACATCTTACCCCATATTTAACATTTATATGAATCTTTTAGATATGCATGGGAATGTTTGGATAACAAACTGAATGTGCAGTGAATCAGAATTTGGATCATGGTTTTGGCAGCAAGTATCATCTGAATCTTTATGAGGCAGCATAAGGTCCAAAGCATTTTCTTAAACATCAATGAATGTTATTTGAATGTTTGTGCTTTTTACAGTCTCCGCAGTTCTTGTACTCTTCAAAGTTGTGAAAATGTATGGCAGTTGTTTTCTTCATTCGTTGTTGGTTTTATGTTTCAGAGCAACAAAATTCTCAAGAAACAGTATAAAAGCCAAAATAGATGCATTTCATTTGGTCTTTATTTTCTCTTCATGCCTTTCTTCCACAACCATTTTCTTTGTTCACTATTGGTATAATCTTTTCTTCTGAACCAGCGAGAGCAAGATGGGAGGTAAACTAACTATTTTGGTAGGAAGGTGCTGTAGTTTAGCCTTTTGTTAAAACAACAGAACTGCACAGAGATTCTGTGACAGAAATTTTTATTCTGTAATTGGAATGATTTATACAGTTTAAACAACTTTACATTAATTTTACTTACCGGTAATCTAAACTTACATGTTGCACATGATTCTGTTGGATCATTTTTGGGGGGGAAAAAGCATTTCTGAAGAGCAACAGTGCAGAAGGGTGAAAATTGCCCTGAAACTCCTTGTAGCAGGGGCAGCCAATCTCTTCTGCCAAGGGCAGCAGACTCTATAAATACACCTTTGGGCTGGAACATTGGGTGCTGCTTCCAGGGGGTGTGTAAAAGCATGCACTTCCTTCCACACAGCCTTTCCCTTGGAGCCATCCAACAGGCACAGAGGCAAAGAAGCCCAGTCTGTCTGTGCTGCTCCTGGTCAGCTCTAGGTTCGAGAGGGGTAGCAGAGGTACTTCCTTTGGTCTCTAATTTCATGCTGCGTTTCAAAGGTGCAGCATGAGGTCAAGGAAGAGACCACACCCTTGGAGCAGGGCCATGTCCTGGTGACCACAAACAAGAGAGAGAGGGGAGGGCAGGGGAGGCTCTATCCATATGTGACTCCAGCCCCAATTAACTTTTCCCGTGGGTCCGTGGCCCTCCTTTAAAAAAGCTTCCGTATGCATCAGTTTCAGTTTACTAACTACCCTGGGGTCCCACAAGCCTGGAGGCCCCAACACATTAAAACAGTCATCGGATGCTGAAGAAGAAGCCATTGTGGAATGTGCTTAGTTGCTCAGTGGAACATATGGAGCCACAATTGCCTAATATGTATAGTGTGTATTAATAGTTATTAATAAAATTTTACATCATGAAATACTGCATTCAAAATATTTTTTGTTATGTCAGTATTCCATATACTTAAATGCCCCTGGACCCAGGTTATCAGTTTTATTCCTGCCTGTTTTTAATGTTCATTTTTGAAAATGGCTTTGAGTTTCCTTTTCTGAAAAAGGTGGCTAATAAATATAAATAATATATAATATCTCCTTGCAGCCCTGCTGATTAAGTTGTTCTATTCCTTGTTTTTATTGAACACTACTCTCTGTCCACCTCTGGCTATTCAGGCTGCAGTGCAACACAAAAAAGGAAGTCAGTGGGATTTGAGCAGCTTAACGGAACAAGATTATAGCCTTTATCAGGGGCATATCACAATTTGGGCCAGAAACATTTTTTTTAAAATGAAGCCAGTTGCTTTAAGGTACTGTGTAAAATACACAGAAATTAGAAAAGGCATGGGCCATCTTGCCATAGATCCTCATTAGTACAAGGTTGCTATTAAACAAATGTGCAACAGCTGGCCATAAGAATGACATTGCTATGGAAACTTTAAAAAAAATATCTGATTAACAGATACTGCTCAATCAGTTATTATTTGTGCACACATTATCGGCCAATGCAAAGCTGTTTTAGAGTTCCTTCAGTTGCTGTCACTTTGACCAGCAAGGAGAAAATTAGGGTTCTATGGGAACTTTGTCTGCTGTTTAAACTACAGTATTTAAATACAAGGTGGCAGTGAAGCAAGAGTTTTTAGAATTGTATTTTATGTGCTTGAATAATGAAGTCGAAAGAGTTTTTAAGTATAACTATGATTTTTGTATCTTTTAGGTTAAAACTGGAAGAACGAAGGAATAAATTAGTTAAAAAACTTGAAGAAACTAGTCAACTAACTACTAACTTGCATTTGCAACTTAAAAGGTAAGGTTGCTCTGTTTACACTGTTGTTATTGACAAGAGAAAAATAGAGGTTTGTCCAACAGAGCTCTGAAAATGTCCAGTTGGAAATAGTACTAGTTTGTTTTGGGTGGAATTTTGTTAACTTGGGAACTACTTTTATGCCCCACAAAAATTTAATGTACCTCCTAATAAATATTTGGCTCCCCACAGCCTGTGTCCCAGACCACAGACTCCGCAGAGCAGAAGCAACTTCTATATGAAACAGCTGTTACAGCTGTCAACACACGTCTTCTCCAAGGCATTGCAGCTGCATGAGAGTGGGCAGGGGGAAAGGGGAAAACAGATTAGCAGACACATTTTAGCTGAACAAGGTCTTGTGCATGCAGAGGTGGTCACAGTGGAAATTTTTAAAAGGTCCTGATAATTTCTGTTATGTGTACGTGTTCCATGTCACCTACCTACCTACCAAGGGGGAACAATGGAGTGTCCCAAATAGTGAACTAAAAGAACTGATAAGGGAAGCTGTCACATAAATTGTGAACAAATTGATATCCTGTGAAATTATGACCATTCTTGGACACAAAACCTCAAAAAATGAGCTTAAACACTAAAATTACGCTATAATTGGTACATCCTCATATTGTTACCAATATGATGTATAGTTAATTAACTGGCCTCCAAAAACTGTTATCAGACTAATAGGCTCTACCCCCAAAAATTGTAACATTTGTCCTTTTTTCAGATGTCATTGCACTTGACACCTTTACGACCTGACTGGACTATATATTCATACTTTATCCATTATTGTGGGCTGAGACTAATTGGACACATAGTAGTTTGAAATGAATGCTCAATCTTTTTCTTTCTTTCTTTTTTTGCAGTCTTTCAGCCAGTACGTTATCTATGTCTTCAGGGAGCAGCCTGGGGTCCCTGGCATCCAGTCGTGGGTCTCTGAATACGTCCAGCAGAGGGTCGCTGAATTCCCTTAGCTCTACAGATCTGTATTATAACCAAGGTGAACAACCTACAGATTTAGACTATCAGTATAAACTGGACTTCATATTGCAAGAGAAATGTGGTTACATTCCTTCGGGCCCTATTACCACAATTCATGAAAATGAGGTGGTCAATTCCCATGGGAGAATGGACTACAGCGATTCTTCCAGCTCTCTGGCAGCAAGCCATGCACCAAAATTAACTGAACCTCCAAAATCAGTGACATCGCTGTCTTCAAGATCTTCCCTTTCCTCTTTGTCCCCTCCTGGATCACCTTTGGTTTTAGAAGGTGCATTCTCAGTGCCTCCTCAAGACTCTCCATTGCACCATCTCGCCACAGACTTTGAGGACTGTGATTTACCCAGTGACTTTGCAGGCATTAGCCTCTGTGGGAACCAAATGTTGTTGAACTCTGAAGCCAGAGCATCTTCTCAGTCATCGGTGGATGATAAAGACCTCCATGAAAGTGTTAGGCAAACCATGTCGCCTTCAAGAAATACAGGTAAATAAGTAGGGTCAGGCCTACCTGTAACATATGGGTATATCTTGCTATTTGTACACACAAATGTCCATTCTTTTTTTTTGGGGGGGGGGGATAATTTTAAGTACTTAAATCCTGGAAATGAAACACACACATACACACGTTCAGAGCAACAAGCTGTCTTTTAACTCGCGGTGTCACAGTTAGCAGGGGACTGTAGGCAGCTGAGACAGGAATTATGAGTTCTGGCAAGATGTGAGGTAGAGTTGGAATGCAATGCTGGGGCAGATCCTATAAGGGCAACTGGGCAGAATGTGAGAAGTAGGGCTGCATAACAAAGCTCAAGAAAATGGATGGCAGGGTATATCGTAGACCAGGAAAAAGCTAGAACAAGAGTGCGGGGTAGAAGTAAATTGAGAGACAGCCAGATAGATGGGCAGTGGATGACTGGAAAAGTAGCAGGCAGAAAAGGAGACCACAGGATAAGTGGACAGGCTGACTACCAGAATAATCCATAAAGCAGTACACAAGTAATTACTTGGAGCTGCGGTTGAGCAGTGAGGTAGCCACCTTTGTTATTGACAAGAAGTTGTTCAGGGTGGTAAGAACAAAAAGGGATTGCATGGAGCTCCGAAAGGATCTCTCTAAACTGAATGAAGGGGCATTAAGATGGAAACAAGTCTAAAGTAATGCACACTGGGGCAAAAAATCCTAACTTCACATATACACTCTGAACTAGTGGTGATTGACCAGCAAAGAAATGCTCGTGGGAGATTGCTCAATGAAAATGACCCAGTGCGAAATGACTGTGAAAAAGGCAAATTCCACATTAGGGGTCATTGGGAAAGCAACTGAAAATAAATCTGCCAATACCATCATGCCATTATACAAATCTATGGTGTGACGGCACTTGCAGTATTGTGTACTATTCTGGTCGTTGCCCCTTCAAAAAAGGATATTGCGGAGCTGGGAAATTAATAAATGGCAACCAAAACGATATTGAGGCTAGAGCGACTCCTCATTAAGAAAGTTTGCAATATAGCCTTTTTAGTGTAGGAAAAAGAAGGCAAGTAAAGGATGATGGGATAAAGGTGTAGAATTACGCACGAGGTGGGGAAGTGGATAAAGAGTTTTTCTCCCTTAATACTAGACCTGGTGTCATCCAAGGAAGGTGAATGTTGGAAGATTCGGAACAGTTAAATGATTGAATATTGCTACCACAGTATGTAGTGATGGTGACCAACCTGGTGGATAGGGATTGGTAAATAAGATAAGGCTATCAATGGTGACTGTCCATGGTGGCTTTGTTACTGGGAGTGCAAGGGAGGAGAGTGCTATTGTCTTTATGTCCTGCTTGGGGGCCTCCCATTGGCATCTGGTTGGCCCCTGTGAGAACAGGATGCTGACCTGCATTGGCCCAAGGTCTGGCCCAGCAGGGCTGCACTTACAGCTGAAGGCCCTGACAAGTATCTAGACCTGAAGTGTTTGTAGTTAGGCTATGCCAGGAAGATCACTGGGCTGCCATTTTTCCAGAACAGGACTGTCCTGGAACCTGAGTTGTCAATATAGAATACGTTCGCCGTTCTGAGGCCTTAAGCAACTCACCCACAGGGGTTCTAGAGTGCAGATTGTTGTTTTGTTGTTTAGTCGTGTCCGACTCTTTGTGACCCCATGGACCAGAGCACGCCAGGCACTCCTGTCTTCCACTGCCTCCCGCAGTTTGGTCAAACTCATGCTGGTAGCTTCGAGAACACTGTCCAACCATCTCGTCCTCTGTCGTCCCCTTCTCCTTGTGCCCTCAATCTTTCCCAACATCAGGGTCTTTTCCAGGGAGTCTTCTCTTCTCATGAGGTGGCCAAAGTATTGGAGTCTCAGCTTCAGGATCTGTCTTTCCAGTGAGCACTCAGGGCTGATTTCCTTAAGAGTAGATAGGTTTGATCTTCTTGCAGTCCATGGGACTCTCAAGAGTTTCCTCCAGTACCATAATTCAAAAGCATCAGCCTTTTTTATGGTCCAGCTCTCACTTCCATACATCACTACTGGGAAAACCATAGCTTTCACTATACGGACCTTTGTTGGCAAGGTGATGTCTCTGCTTTTTAAGATGCTTTTTCAGAGTGCAGATAGAGAGACTCATAATCCAGGCTGAGCTTGACCGTCAAAAGTGGGTGGTACCCGTACTCTTCTGAAATATTCTGTCCTCTAGCATAGGACTCTGGCTTTGGGTTAAGGCAATTTCTGGCAGTGCCTTTACAGTTCTTCCCTGGTGCATGCCAAGTCATTCGAGACAATGAGTTAAAACTGTTTTAAGAGCACTCCGTGGTGTGCTGTTGTTTTCTTTAGCTAACTGACCAAACCATCTACAGTTTTCCAGCAGCTGACTGTTGGGAACTTAGCAAATGTCTTGCGAGTTTGTTGTGAATGGATTTGTTCTCTGGCATCAAGAGCTTTATTTGTGTTTCCAAGACCAAAATGATTTGCAGCTTTTAGATCCAGAGAGATAAGGTTTCCTTTCAAAGTTCTGTCTCAGAAGGATAAAGAAACAGAAAGAGAGGCATGTGTGTGTGAATACACACATACAGAGAGAGATGCTGTGTCTCAGCTCCTGCTGATACCTTTCTTGTGCTTCACTTGCCGTCTTTCCTTGATTCCTTCAGCTGAAGCTACACGTTCAAAGCCTGTCCTCCTCTCCTCTCCCACCTCCCCATGTTCTTACATACAGTATTGCTGCCACCTTCTGGTTCATGTGTTCAACTTCACAAGCATTTTGACCTGGTTAGAGAGAATTTTGTTAGTATTTATTCATCCATCCATCTATCCCTTCTTTCTTTTATAATACCTTCAATGAAGGAATTTCCCAGTGTATTCCTCAACACAACAGAATAATGATCAAATCAGCTACAAAGCAAAAAGAATAAGCACCAGCGATTTTTAAAAGCAGATTAAAATAGTTAGAACTTAATTGAAAGAATAATAGTATGTTACCTGCTGCTGAAAAGACAGCAAAGGAGGCACCAAGTGCGCCTTTTTGGAGATGCACTTCCATAAATAGGCAACTACCATCAAGAAAGCTCTCTCTCCTGTTGCTCCTGGACTTACCTCAAATGACAGTAGCCCCTATAGCAAAGCCCTGCTCAGCAATCTTGTGCACATTGATGTGGGACTAGGCATTCCTTCATAGATATTGACATCTCCTACTATATAGTGCTTTGATGCCTATGCTTTGAATGAATCTTTTTCAACCTGGTGCCCTCCAGGTATTTTGGATTACAGTTCTTATCATGGACCATGCCAGCTGGGGCTAATGAGAATTGGAGTCCAACAACATTTGGCGGGCACATGGTTGGGGAAGGCTGAAATGTGCTCTGAAGCAGGCATGTTCCAGAAGAGAAGAGTTGCTGGCACTGTTAGTTGCTTTGGATAGCTGTAGCAAGTTATTTTTATTTATTAAATTCATATAACACCTGTTCTCCAAAGTAGCTCAAAGTGGTCACGTGGTTCTCCTCCTCGGTTTGGGATTCGAAACCTGGTCTCCCAGGTCCTAGTCCAGCGCTCTAACCATTGCACCACACTGGCTGTCAAGTTGATTTGGTCAAGTATTGGATTAATGTGGTAACTGAAGCTCGTTTCATGGCATAGACCATTGTAGCAAAGAATGCTGGTTGCAGCCCAAGTGGATTCATGACATACAATATCGATAGCCAGCTGTTATTGCCCAAGCTGGGCTCCCAGAGCTGACTGTCTGCCATCTGCTCAGTTGCCTGAGTAAAGAAAGAAAAATCTATTTGTAATATGAATGACAGTATTTCAGTGCTTAACTCAGGCTTAACACACTTGGCTGAGCTTACTTGATATGAAATAGTACATTCTCTAGCTTATCGCAAACTTGCCAAAAGTGTAAGGACTGCAGATGGCTAAAAGCAGGGTCGGGGTTTTGGGTTGTTTTTTTTAAGATAGCAAGAGGCTTTTCTTCTCGCTCAGCTTGTGGAGGGGGTGGTTGTATGCGTCTGCTTTGTGCAATGCGAGACTTTTATTGGCAAGCTGTAATCTTCTCTAGTTTTCTCCCAGTGCTATGGCTATCAAATTCTAATGCACGACGCCATACATGTATGCTCAGAAAACTGGACATCTGTACACCTTCAATTCTGCCTCACTGTGGTTATCTGATGCATCTGTCAGAACCTGGAATAAGTTGTGTTTTATATCTCAAACTTTGTGGAGGTTTCAACCGCTCACTAGTAATGGAAGAAATGGTTTAAAAATAAAGGCGTTTATTGGCAATACCGTGGAAGTTTTTTGTAACCTGGCTGAGGCTACATGTGGCCTGAGGGGGATTGTCTGCAATTTACATACTTTCTCCTATTCTTGTCACTTGGACTTAGTTTCTGATCCAACATGTACCTATAGCTCCCAGTATTCAAAAATCCATTTATTCTGCTTTCCTTTCCCTATTGCCAGACAAATGGGAAAATATATCCTAGTTCTGTGCAAAGATGCAGACAAATTGAAGTTGATAAAGGGTGTGTTGTACAAATTTCCTTTTAACAGGATAGGGAATCCTTTTCAGACCATGGGTTGTATTCCTTCATGGACAACCTTTCAGAGGCTGGGGAACAGGTAACACATCGATTACATGATGTGGCACGCATACACACTATTTGAATGGGAATTCCACTCAACTTTGCGGGGTGGCCCCCTCAGATATTTTATTGGGGGGCCGAAGGGACCTCATCCCTAAGGAGTTGGCTTCTGTGTTACACTATGTTACATCCTAGCTTACAAAAGGCTAGAACGGATTGTTTGTTTGTTTGGGGTTTTTTTACATGCACATATCCACCTGTTAAGATCAGGAGGAAGGGTCTCTCTTCGTATTTCTGCCACCCTAAGAAGTTTGGGGACAATAAGCAGCCCTGGAGAGGACATTCTCTGTGGCAGTCCCTAAATTGTGAAATTCAGTCCCCACAGTGGTGCCTCTGCTACTTCCACTATACAGCTTTCAGGGAATAGTGAAGACGTACCTCTTTACCTGGCATTTGACACACGAGAGATGTATTTTCAGGATAGATTCTTAATGGCCAGATAGAAACGGACCTAGAGAACCACTTTTGTCTGCAGACCTAAGGTTCCCCATCCCTGTTACATATGATAAGAGTGAGAAACAATTATCCCCTTATTCAGTCTGAGCTTGTATCTTGTGGAAGATAGGTGTACCATAACTCTGAATGTTTTTCTGCCCTTCTCCCAAATTCAGTCATACCTTGGATCCCAAACGTCTTGCGAGTCGAACGTTTTGGCTCCCAAACGCTGCAAACCCAGAAGTGAGTGTTCTGGTTTGCGAACATTCTTTGGAACCCAAATGTCCGATGCAGCTTCCGTGGCTTCTGATTGGCTGCAGGAGCTTCCTGCAGCCAATCAGAAGACACGCCTTGGTTTCTGAATATTTTGAAAGTCGAACGGACTTCCGGTACAGATTTCATTCGACTTCCAAGGTACGACTGTACTGGAAAGATTCGAGAGCCTGTGTATACTTTGTATTACTTGCATTGTATTACTAGCATTCCCAATTGGCAGAATTTTTATTCTAACAAATGTTGTCATATGTACGCTGAGTGGTCCCTAAATGTACGTTTCTTGTGGCAGCTTGAATGGTCCTTTATCTCTAAAGCATTCAAGGGCTATAAGAATTTGACAGGATTTACTTTCCTTAAAAAATAACTCTTCTTTCATTTGCAAAATGGGATATCTGTAATCCTAACTTTGAGTTTAAATTGGGAGCAGGGGAGAGGTTTACCGATAGTACTCAATCTGCCATTTAACAGAGCAGTTCTATGCAGAGTAACTCAGTAAGTTCTACTAAGTTTAAATGGGTAAGTGTTCATAGAATTGCAGCTTTCACCTGCTTTTTACAACTGTAGTACCAATGTATTTGGTAAGCTTAATCATTCTCTTGATACTAAGCATATTTTACTACTTGAATGTGAATTGGGTAGGTTATAAAGAAGCTACTCTGTAACTTGTATCCTTCTATGTATAATCTACAATCTCTATTATATCAGCTTTGTTTATCTGCAACTGAATTCACTGTGTGTCCTTTAAGTAGCACATAGGAAAGGCAAATCCCTAAGTGCATACTGTACCTTTTGATCATTCATTTGCATTGAACTTACTCCTGAAATTCCTGTATATATCTAGTTTCATTGTTAGCTGCTTTTAGTTCTGTTGATTTCACTGAGAAATTTAAGCATGTGCTTAGTTCTCTCTCTCCCCTCATTGAAATCATCTCTCTCTCCCCCCCACCATTGACTTTGACTTTTTTTATTTTTGCAACACCCATGCCTGCTGTCTCTTGCATCTTTATATGGTGCAGGGGCTTTGTCCTCAAACATAGGTTTTCCCATGCCAAATATCTTTGGGAGTAACAGAGTTAGAATAACCATGAAGTTCTTCCACAGACAGCCTCTGTCATTGTCAAAGTCGATTTCAGACTGCTGCGGTTATTCCTGGGGGTAATCAATAAATCATGTCATCACCTTCACCCCTCTCAAAGTGGTGGAAGAAAAAGCACTTCATCATCAAGGAAAAAGCATCCCCACTGCTACAAATGAAAGGAGAAATGCAGCAATCAATCCTCTAATCTGAAGCCTTAAAATTTAAACATCTTAACAAGATGTAAAGTCATGACTCAGGAGGGGGGCGTAATGCATACCAATACACTTGGCTCCTTGGCAGATGAAAGGACTCCTCAGCCTTGCAACTTATTATATTACAGGATGCTGCTTACAGTGAATGTTTCTTGCTCTCTGCAGGAAACTCTAGCTCATGAATGTGAGCTGAAGATTGAAATTAAGAGGTGGTTGGCCCTAAAGATTCTCCTTAAGTTTTGATAGTAGAATCATATCACATTCGGCAGAACATATCACTGCTGAAACGAAGGCAGAATTAGAATTAATTTCTTACAGGGATTTTGGTAGGAAGAATTCTGTAGAGAGCCAGTGTGGTGTAGTGGTTAAGAGCGGTAGATTCGTAATCTGGTGAACCGGGTTCGCGTCTCCTCTCCTCCACATGCAGCTGCTGGGTGACCTTGGGCCAGTCACACTTCTCTGAAGTCTCTCAGCCCCACTCACCCCACAGAGTGTTTGTTGTGGGGGAGGAAGGGAAAGGAGAATGTAACCGCTTTGAGACTCCTTCGGGTAGTGATAAAGCGGGATATCAAATCCAAACTCTTCTTCTTCTTCTTCTGTATGATATTTTAATTCAAGTGTGGCCAGCCAACTAATGTCATCTGACCTGAAGCACTTGGGCAGCCTTCTTCCTATCTGTCACCCATTCTGCAAGCTCCTTTTATGTGGGAGAGGAGCAACACCTTTGAAATTGTACATCATCCAGGTGTGACCTGCCCAATCGGCACTTTCAGAGCTTCCTCTTCTCAGGTGTAAGGTTGTCCAGTGCTGGGCAGTCTCCTATCTGTGGTGAGTTTTGGAGATGCAGATTGGGACATCTGACAGCCAACCCAATCTGCACTTTCAGAGCCATCTCTTGGGCCACTGAGCCACATAAAAAACCAGTCCCCCAGTTGATTCGCCCTGTCTGTGGTTTAGTAACCTTTGATAGGGCAAAGGATAGGTTCCCCAATCCTGTCCGAATTGCTAAGTGTGGGGACTGATTCACTTGTTGGCCAAGTTGAATGGGGCCTTTGCTCTAACTTGGTCCTTAGATGTTCCATTTGTAAGGCTTGTCAAGCACACTGCTTTATAGTATGTCTCAAATAGAATGTGGTGGCCAACTTGAAAGGTGGGGAATATTCATTTGTAGCTAAGGACTTGGAATAATGCTGATGGGAAACTGTTATGGGCAAGTTAATAACGGTGCTAGGCTATGAAGCTGATTAGTTTTGCACAAAAACACTAATGAAAGTATGCAATACATTGGTTTTCCACTAGCATGTTGGAACCTACAAATGGATCATTCCCAGACTGAGATTGGTCACATCAAGGGCACCAGCATTCCCATTTTCTTTGTTTGGTGGGGGTATTGGTTTTTTTTGGGGGGGGGAGAAGTGGGGAGATTGTGATAATATGCAAAGCAAGATAGTCCTCCTTTACCTTTAATGGTTGTACAAAAGACAATTGTAATGGCAGTAGCTTTTTTCAGCCCTAAACAGCAAGATGCACTTAACACATTCTCTCTTCTATGTAATTGTAGGTTGGGGTTAAAGGGGAGTTCTGGATCTAAAAAGGGGTGGTGCTATTTCAGTAAATAACAATAAATGACTTGTGATGAAACGAGTTACTCTGCTTGATGCCCAAGATGCTTTTCAACTTGGCTGTGACTTTAGAGCTTTGTGTATATGCTTTTCAGATTGATAGAAGCTAAAACAAAGATTGTCTTCCTTCTTGCCTACTTAGGTGTTGACTTACCAAGAAGAACAGTAAGTCACCACCTTGAGGAGAAGGCAGGGTGTGTATCTGCTGCAGTATCTGACGAGTCCATGGCCGGAGACAGTGGTGTATACGAAGCTTCTGTAAAACAGTAAGTTTAAGGCAGAATTCCATTTATCCAAAACTAAAATTTGAGCATCTGGCTCTGTCATGTCCAGGCATTTTGCAACAATTTGAAAAATAGTATGTGGGGCTGAGTCGAAACAATTTATCTCATTTTGTATTGGTTCCCCACTCCCTTTGCTCATTTGGGTAATTGTAAACACCTTCTCACTATTTTGATGATGAGCTTCCCCTGCTGTTTCATTGCCCACACAATCCTCAGCCTCATTTGCCCACACTTACTGGCTATTGAAACTTATGTCATTTTGTCAATAGTGTCACAATGCTGCACCTGACATGATGGTGTCTCTCAGATGCCACTTACCAAAATAATGTGAGTTGCCACAACCAATCATATTAAAGTGCAGTGTGGATGAACCAAGACTGTGGATTGAAAGGACAAAGAATTTTTAAAACTGCACAGAAACAAACATCAACCAGGGGACCAAAGGAGTACTGTATAAGAAACAAGTATAGCTAGGGGTTGCAGGGTTGTAATCTTTTGGGTATTTTGAAACCATTGGCTTGAAGGACAGGTTATAAATATGTAATAATAATATAAAAGGAATATAAACTTTGCAAAAACCATACTGCATATCCCTAATTTAAATTTATTAGTGTACTGTCGAAACATCTGAGAATTCAAAGTCAGGATTAAAATATTAGTATTAATAGTAATTAACTTACATGCAGACCAATCTGAAAACCTTTTTTTGACTGGAGCATCTGCAGGAGCCCCCGGTGTGCTCATCAAACGCATAAGGTAACATCACTGGGAGCAGAAGAAGGGACAGAACCGGATCAGCTAAGGATCCACTGAAACTTAATTAAGGTGGTCTAGTTACTGGCGCTGTGGGTTAAACCACAGAGCCTAGGACTTGCCGATCAGAAGGTCAGCGGTTCGAATCCCCGCGATGGGGTGAGCTCCCATTGCTCAGTCCCTGCTCTTGCCAACCTAGCAGTTCGAAAGCACGTCAAAGTGCAAGTAGATAAATAGGTGCTGCTCCGGCGGGAAGGTAAACGGCATTTCCGTGCGCTGCTCTGGTTTGCCAGAAGCGGCTTAGTCATGCTGGCCACATGACCCAGAAGCTGTACGCTTGCTCCCTCAGCCAATAAAGCGAGATGAGCGCCGCAACCCCAGAGTCGGCCATGACTGGACCTAATGGTCAGGGGTCCGTTTACCTTTACTAGTTACTGGCAATGGGCCTGATCTGAGCTTTTCTTCTGGGCCAGCTATGGTTTTGTTGCCACATTCTGCCTTGCTGCTGAGACTTAAAATTGCTCCCATAGTTGGCCTTTCATTCATTCATTCATTCATGTTAGCACAGAAAGAGGAGAAAGAAGATACTACTTGTAGATACTGAAAAAATAATCTAACAACCCAATGCAATGCTTTCAAGAACAGAGGACTTTTCATTTGTTGTTTTAAAAAAAGCTCTTTCTTGTTTCAAAGCACATTTCTTTATAATAATCAGAATAAGTGACCTAATAAACACTGAAGGGTAAAACACAATTTTATACAATTTGAGGCCAATTGCAAGCATGTATGAATGGGGGAGTTTCTAGTCCTTCTATTGATTTTTGTTCTCTCTTTGCGCATACAAGCAATTATAAACGATGATGACCCTTCAAGGGAGGATCCTCAATAATTAGCCATTAGTGAGATCTACCTTAGCAATACTTCCTTCCTAGATCCACAAGGAAGTAGCTCTTTTCTGTCATCACTTTTTGACATTACATATGAAATGGAAAAATCCTAAGCATTGACTTGAACAGTGCATTTGGAACAATCTTACAGTTTTGGTATAGAATAAATAAAGTATATTACTGTTCAAAGGTATAAATGTTGGTCTGCTGTGGCTATTCAACCTCTTTTCCTCTCTCCTCTAGACCAAACGATAGTGAAGAAGTTGCATATAGTGAAGATGATACAACAGTTCTAGAGGCACCTCAAGTGCAAATAGGACTCCGGTAAGTTGGCGCATGTGAAAAGTCAGGCTATTCCTTGTCAACTGCAAATGTATTTATTACAAGTGCCTGATGCAGGGTTTTGTTTTGTTTTTGTCTCTTCTTAACAGATACGATACAAACAGCTCAAGTTTTGTGGTCATTGTGGGGCAGTTACAAAATCTTCATGCCCTTTCTGTATCCCCTGGCTCCAAAGTGTAAGTAAAGTAATCCCCGGATTACGGTTTATCACATTTTTTGGATCCATGGGCATATTTGGAATTGGGAGAAAGTGCTGTGGGAACCCCCCTTTCTGGTTGCTTATCTTTCATCACCTCCCCACAAACATACTCCCCATAGACATACCAAAAGTCAATGATCTTTGCTTTTCTGAGGAAGCTGGTTAAAGTTGGATCCAGTAGAATTATTTAAGAGGTTTTTTTATTCTGTAAAGGTTGATGTCTTATTTCTGGACTGGATAAATACTCACATGGTCTTTAAGAAGATGGTGGTGGAGGAGGAGGGAACCTAACGGATGCAAGATTACACTTTCCCCTTCACACCAAAGCCCTGCCATGTGACCCCATCCTTATTTTTCCATTCCATTTCACCTTTGAAAGTTGTGTGCTCCTTCTGTGCATCACAGAAGATCCATCTTCTTTCCTTGCCAAGCAACGAATAGTGCCCTGCCCCACAAATAAACAGGAATATAGGAAGATATTTTTAATACCTGTGAGGTTTCAAACTGTGCCTATACACAACTTTTTCAAAAGGTGGTCTCAGAGCTATAGGTGAACCCAGCCAAGGTGTCTCAGCATCTTTTAAGTTCCTGTTGCTTTTTGGCCTTACCTAAAAAAGGACACGAGTGTCTATAGTTTAGCAAAGCCCCATGCATGATATATGCCTGGATTTTTCTAACTATCAATTTGACAGGCAAGCAGAAAGTCTTCTCCAGAAGGAGCTGACCTTAAACTGACTATACCTTTTGAGTTGTATCTGAGATTCGTATGCTACCTGGAGACCATTTTAAACATTCATTGTATGTGTGTAACGCATTTGCATTTCAAAGGGAATGGAGTTTCACCTTCTCACTTGATAAGCAGAGCAGCGCCTTTTTGCGAAAGCATGAAATGCCTCTTTTACTGGGAGCACTTGTTTCCATCAAGGTAGCTTAATTTGTGGAAATATTTATGTACTAAAAGGCTGCTTTCTACATCGCAATATGGTCTGGGAGTGCTCCCACAAGACTTAGGCTGTGTACACATTACCGCATACTCTTGCTCCAGCTCATTCCCACCACTGGGAAACCGAGTAAGCATGACAATAAGCCACAGTTCATAGGTATCTTGTAGCCTCTTGAGAAATATTCCCAGCCTGATGCACTTTCCCTCAAACCAGCTTTCACCCAATTAGAAAATGGAAGCTGCGGTTAAGCGGAGGTATGTACAGTTCTGGATGCCATTGCATGTGCACAGGTAACAGCTTCAGTGAATTGGGAGTTCAGCGTGGGGAAACAAACCAGGTAATAGGCATCAAGTGACGACATCCCTTCCCCCCCTCTGGTTTGTAGAGAAAAGTGAGAACAGGACTTGAAACACAGCGGGGAGAAACAACCTCACTGTGTTTCAAGCTACTAATGCAGTGTTTCCCAAACTTGGGGGTTTTTTGGACTACAACTCCCATCATCCCTAGCTATTGAGGGCAGTGGTCAGGGATGATGGGAATCGTAGTCCAAAAACAGCGGGAGATCTAAGTTTGGGAAACACTGCACTAACGTGTACATGGCCTTAGGAAACACAATGTGGAACAGAGAACGAGAGAGTGCTCCAGCTTGGTTTCTGTTTTATCCCTCCCTGCTTTGTTTTCAAGCACGCAGTGTTGTGCAAGGAGCACTCCCAAGTTGCTGAGCTGTATTGTGGGATGAAGCAATATTACGAGCATTTCTTTAAGCTTTAATTGTGTGCTTGTGGCAAATAAACAAAAGCAGCTGTTTGGGGATAGCAGGACTAGCTATTTTCCGAACTGTAGATGTGGATGGGGTTGATAACTGTAAAAAAACTGGACCATAAAAAGATTGGTTGGCATGATTATATGAGTTGAAGATACCTAAGGGAAAGTCTTGGGATTTTTAAAATTTTATTTTTAATAGTTTCTTTGCCACTTTTCATTTAAAAATAAATCCCAAGGCAGTTCACAACAAAATAATAGTAATGAGACCATAGAAATGAAATAGTGAAACTCCACAGTTACTGTCCCACGGTTGCTAAAAGGTGGCATCAGGAAACGCTTGTGCAAAAAGATGGGTTTTTGGTTTCACATAAGATAAATAATAAAGTGTCTGTGAGAAAGGCAGCATTTGTAAATAACTAACTTTGTAGCATGATCAACAGAAATGTTCCAGAGATCTGCATTAAAAAATAATAATAATCCAAGGGCAATAAGAAGAGAAAGTGGCCTTTGAAGTAGATTACTGACCTCACGAGTTCAACTGGTCATTGGGTTACGGGAACAATAACAGAAATGTTAGTGGGAATTGGATAACTTTATATGAAGGGTTGAAGATTGTGGAAACTCCTGCTGGCTGCTGGGGATTGTATTCACATGGAGCTGGATTTACACTGACATTTCGTCACCTGTCACTGGAAACGGTCAAAACGAATTGTGTGGAGGGAGAAATGACAATTTGTATGTGTGAACCAGCACTCAGAACCTGCTAAATGCTCTTAATATTTCTCTCTTCTCCTCCATTTTCTGTCACTTATTCTCCTTTACTTCTGTATTTTAATCTATGTATCAGTATTCTGTTTACAATTCACAACGTTGCATTTCACTATTTCTTATTTCATTTCAAACTCTCAAATTTCTCTGCTTTATTTTCCTAGCCCTTTTTACATCTTTAAAAGACTTTTCCAACTTTCTAGCATATCACTATCAGGATAGTATTTAGCAACCTAACATTTCCCCTGCTATTTCCGGTAGGATAACAGACTCTACAAATTCCATCTGTGATTTGTGAGCTCTTCTTAACTCCCACCCACTCTTCAGTTTCAGCATTTCCATTTCTATTTTCACTTTTCTTTCTTTTCCCCCTAGTTTTCCCAATGACCGGGTTAGGTGACACACCTTTACTATTGACATCTATAAGGCAGTGGGCACCGAAGTCTCTGCAGTCGAGCATAAGACTTATCCAGGAATAAGATATTTCTTTTACAAGTGTTTTGCACAGGGGCTTTGGGATACTTGTTTGAATAATCTTTCGCATGTTTTCTCTTCCCACCTCCTAGGTATTTCAGAGTTGCAGTTCTTCCCTCTTCCGCTGACATCAGCTGTCTTTTCCGCACGAAAGTCCACTCTGCTGCTGAAACTCTTTTATTTAGTGAGATGTTCAGAGTAGCCATTTCCCAGGCCTCTTTGCAGCAGAAGACTTTGAGAGTGGATGTCTGCTCTGTCAGTAAAACTCGCTGGGAAGAATGCCTAGTAAGTATTCTTTATTATTGGCTTTGTTTGATGTTCTTTTGTTTTTTCTCATGCTGATAGATAGGAGGCTTCTGAGGCATGCATTAGCATCCTCCGCAGGACTTAATATATTCATCTCTGATATGGGATGATTGTGGAATTTAGATTCCCTTTTGATCACAGTATTACAGAGGTAGACAATTTGTTCAGTGCTGAGGGCTTCATTGAAAATGCATCATAAGCCTGAGGGCTGCAGCTAATATACATATTTTAGACACATGTAATAAGCATAATTTGCATATGGTTTTAATCGATGTAGTCAACGGCAAGCTACAATGAGATTTGCAACAAAATAGTGTGCTCCAAGCATGGCAGCCTTTGGTTCAGCCTCTCAACTCATTTTTTTAAATTTCAGCTTAGAAGCTGAAAACAGTAAGAATTTTTTTTGTGGGGGGGATTTGCTACTATTTGCATTTTTTCATCAGATTCTTCTACATCTCTCTCCAGCTGTGACAACTAGGAAATTTAATGAAAACCGAAAATCCTTTGTTTCTAGCAGATATGCAACCCACATGGAGTAGTTATCCCTTTGGCCCTAAATTTTTTTTATATCTTTAGGTTGCAGGTAGATGGACAGGGTTCAGTTTTTGTTGCTTTTATTTTGACTTCCTGTCACATTCACAGGCTGGGAGGGGACGATGGAAGATTGGAATTGAACCTACTAAATACTTAAATGCCAAACAGTTGGTGCAATTGTTGTGCTTTCAGGAAGCAAACTTTTGTCTACCAGACAATGTTTTTGTTCTTTGGCGATGGAGAGAGGGAAATGCCCCTCTGCAACACAGGTTTATTTATTTTGAGAGGGTAGAAGCACTGGAATGTATTTTACGTTTGTGACACCTGTTTTCACTCCATGGCTGACACGATTCTGTCTTACTGTGGCTCTCAAAAGCCCCATTGACATGAACAAGAAACACACGAGTTAAATAGTTAAAATACAATTTTGGTGCTGATGCAATTTCCTGGCCTACCTTTTATGTTGATATCTGACAGCATTGACCCACAACACACATCAATACAGAAATGATGTGCAGCCTAGAAAACTGCAAAGCTAGTAAGTTTCTTCCATTCGCCTTTGGAAGAAGGTCTACTAAAGTGCCTTATACCAAATTGCTCCATGGAGCCCAATATTGCCTACAGACAATCTTTTTCCAAGACAGAATTTCCCATGCCAGGGAATTGAGCCTGGGAACGTGTGCAAGCAAAGCATGGGTTCTGTCACTGAGCTCTGGCTCCTCCCCTATTTTGCATCAAGCAAAATGGACACAATCCCCCATGGATAAGAGCACCCTGGTAAGAAGCTGATTGCTCTGTTTTTCTTTGTGTTTCTCACGCTATCATTGCCTCAGTAACCATTCAGTAGATAATAATATAACAGAAGCATATTGATTAATAACCATGGACACTGCTAGAGTTTAAAATGATGGTGCCTGAGGCATGTTGCGCAATAGGGCTCTTCAAGCCTCCGAATAGGAGCCTGAATTTTCTTTTCTTGCATATAAAACCACATTCTTTCCTCATGATGGACTGATGCCAGGGATTTTTTTTGCCCCAGGCACCAACTTAGTACTGTTTCTTGCATGGATCTGTTAAATTTGATTAGATTTACAGAATTTAAACTACTATATATATTTATCCTTGTGGGTATGCATTGTCTGGTCCTTAATATTTCTAGATTACAACACACACACAGACACACACACACACACACACACACACACACACGTGTCTCCTTTAAATCAGGTTGTCCCCACATTTAGGGAAAACACAAGAGCAGCAAAAGACTGGCTGTTACCAACCAGTGAAGAAGATCTGGATCCCAGGGCTTAGTTGGGACTCCTTTTGTAGAGTCCTTCTGAATCCCAGTTGCTTGTGGGTTTCCCACAGGTAGTAGTTGCTGTGAGAACAGGATTCTGGGCTACTGTCGATTGGCCATTGTCCTGTTATTATGTAAGAGATACAGGAAGTTAAAGGTATTTGAGGAGCCAGTGTAAAACCATGTTGACATATTTGCAGTTTCATCAGGGAAGGGGTGGTTGTATCTATTAAAATTACTGTTATTTTTTATTGATTTGATTTTCTAAATAACCAATGAATTATCATTTCACATTTCTGTGCAGGCTGGAACTCAAATAAGCCTGGCAGACTTGCCATGTTCGGATGAGACTTCTACTCTCTGGTATAACTTGCTGGCTTATAAGCAGATTCCTAGGAAAAAGAATAAGGAACTAAAGGAGGATCCTGTATTTGTACCAAACAATCAGTCGCCTGGCTCCTTGGACCTGGTGAGCAATGTGTGATGACTTCTGAACAGGAGACTAGAAAAATAGAAGCGGCAACAGTGAAGCAATTGTACTGTCTAATTATTTGCTCCCTCCTGCTGCTTTTGTTAGCTGACTGCCATATGGCCTGAGTGGAGGTGTGTAATTTGGCTTCTAAGAACCAAATCTACCTTGTAAGGGGGGGGGGGGGACACCTGCAAGCCGCATGTTACCATATTAAAAATTCCCTGTGCATAAAAAAACACAACGCTAGCTCATCATGGAGAAAGCTTAGGTTACTTTCCACAGTGTTATTTGTTTTGTTTATTTAACAAAATTTGTATTGTATTGTGTTCTTTTTTTAAAAAAACCACTTGTAAGCAGTTTGCAACAATATAAAATAAACATTAAAAATGGTTGATGGAAAACAGTTAAAAACAGACATTAAGATATTCAAAAGATAATTAAAATCAACAAAAGCCAAAGAAAAGCTCAAAACACATTTAACCTCTATGTGCCTGGATAGGCTTGCCTAAAGAAAAATATTTTAAGCAGGTTTTGAAAAGAGCACAGTGATGGTGCCTGTGGAATGACAATAGGCAGGGACTTCCAAAATGTAGGCCCTGCCCACACTAGAAGCTGGACATCTTGCAAGGCCAGAATGAGGATTAAGGGGCACCTGTAACAATGCCAGTTCCACAGGTCGAAGCAGTAGAGTGTGTGCATATGGCACGAGGTGTTCCTGCCAGTAAACTTAGGGCTTTATATACTCATAGTAACACCTTGAACTGGTAGCAGTGCTGTTGTTTTTACATGGAGTTCAGTTATTCAATCCACACATACACACACACCTTCTGCCTGTACTTGGACACCTATTCTCAGCTACAAAGTGTGCAATTATAGTGGGCCTGCTTGGATTATCTTCTTTCCTTGATCTGCTGTTCTATGCGTGATGAAAAGTAAGAGCATATCCTGCCTACCTGGCATGCGTAGCCCTCCTGAAACATGTATAACATTCTTAAAGGCACATAAAATCCTTCGCACACAGGCCCGATCACATGATTGCTTCTTAGATTTTACCTGGAATGACAGCTTACAAGATCCGGGCCTTCCTGCATTGGACTTAATGAACGTGTTGTCTTTTATGAACATTATGTTCATGTACGATTGTCCCGCTTCAGCGACGTGGGAAGGGAATGAACATTCCTGTTCGCTACTACAAGTCGGGGAGCAGAGCCAGAAAAAGTTGTAATCTTACCTGGCTGGTTGTCATTTATGAATGTCAGATACTTCTGTAAAGTTTGCTTTTGCCAGCTATACATAAATGGCAGCTAGTTTTTTGCAGCATACGGTTAATACGTAATTTTGCACCAAAGAACCACAATATATTTCCTTTACTATATCCTTTCTGAGACAGTACATTTTGGTGGGGGGTATAATTTTCACAAGGGATGCATGAATTCTGAAGTCACATGGAAACCTGGTGTCACGTGAGCAACCAAATATGCTTGGCTCTGAGTTTCTCATGATGTTGCCGTGCTTATGTTTATGTGTTCCCGCATATGTTTTTGTGATCAATACATTTAATCAACACCTTTTCTGAAAGGTGGATTCTGGTAGAATGTCATTGGCAATGCCAGTGTAATTGACAAAGGCATTGTCTGTTCACAACTATTAATAGGACAGGTTTTATAAGTAACATCGCTCAGTATGTCTTCTAATGTAGATCTGCTTCCAATGTCTCTGTTAGGATGCTGTGTCAGCATTACTGGAAAGGACATCAGCAGAGCTGCAAGCAGTAGAACAAGAGTTGGCAGAGGAGGAAGATGAAGAAGATGAGGAGGAAGAAGAGGAGGAGGAGGAAGAAGAAGATGAAGAAAAGGGTGTACAGGAGCCACAACATGTTGAAGAAGACTGGTAGGTTGATTTGTTTTTTTTAAAAAAATACTATTATTTATAAAGCAACATCAAAAACAAGGCTGATCACTGAAAGAAACCTCTGCTCACCATCTGCTCCTCGTGCATGTAAAATTAACTTCTTACCCTTTTAGACCCCTTGGTGGAGAACTGCACGTTTCACTTGCTGTTTTCCCTATTCCAGTTTCCCCAGTGCTGTAGAGAGAAGCTGTTTTTGTTTGTTTTAAATTTAAGTAGCATTGTGTGTCTTGAGTGGGAAGTGCAGCAGGAATTATGAATGGCATATCCGCCGCACACGCTTCCACCGTTGAGTCTGCACACAATTAAGATTTCCAGGAGACCCCCACCCCTTGGAATCCCAACCCCCATTTCACCTGCCAGCCCTGGCACCACACTGTCTGCACATGAGAAGCGTATTTTCAGAGGGGAAGCCTGGTGGACATGCATTGGCTCTCCCCATGAGTTTGTGGGTGGACAGCGATGCAGCCGGAAGGCAAAGGCCTGCTCTCTCTCTCTCCTTAATAGCACAAACTAATGACTTAAGGGACTACAGCCCACTCCCCATGCATAAGAACCTGTGAGAGCTGTTGGATCAGACCAAAGGTCCATTTAGTCCAACATCCTATTTCCCTGGGTGACCAGTCAGATGCCTCTAAGAAGCCTATAAGCGAGTTGTGAAGGCACTAGCCCCTCCCTTTTGTTTTATGCTATTTAATGACATAAAACAATGAAGATGGGTATTATCTTTTCTTTGGAGCCAGCCTTGCATTGTCCACAATAAATGTCGAGTTTGGGTGATTCATCTTTCAGTAGAGATGTTATTAAATGTGGATTAATTGCCTTGTGTTAAGATCTCACAAAAAAGAATTAATGCAGGTAAAGTGCCCCCCCCCTTCATGTTAATATGATCTCGATATCTGTAGAGAATGTGAAAAGAATTAGTCTGTATTTGCTAGTACTACATTTGCTGGTTAACCATCATGAGAAAGGTATCTTGCATCTCTCCATTAGAACCATCTGTGGATGTCAAACGTACTGCGCTTTTGTCAGAATGTTCTAAGGGAACCGATTTGCAACAGACCTTTCTGTTTTTCTTGGAGCGGATGACTAATATAATGCATTCACATGTCGGATCATGAAAGCGTTGTACTGAAATTCTAATCTACTTCTGGCTGAGATAATGTGTCGATAATAATATATCTTTTGTACAAGGCTCAGATCCCAGGCATGCCAGTATTTTTTCTTTTTCTTTCCTCTTTGCGGGTCTTGTCAGTTTTCAAGGGTAAACTTGGGTTACTTTGTTCTCACAGGCTAGGAATGCTGGCAGAGGCATCCAGTGAGATTGTGACAGAAGAAGAGGACAATGTTAAAGGGGCAGAGGGAAGCAGATACTCAGATGACAACAGATTCTGCCTTAAACTGGTAGAGGAAGGTGAAATCAAGCACAGGGAAGACAGAAAACATGCACATGCGTGTCACAATGAGCAAGCAACGGCACCACCCATACTGGTGAATATTTTAGATTGTTTCTCTAACGCACCACAAAGAAGACACTGACATCCTGTGGCTGTGCTTGGTCGAGCAAGGTGGTGTGTTTAAAGGCAACAGTGTTTGTCATAAGGAATCTGTTTATTGTTTTCAGCCCTGTGTTAATAAATGAAGGCCTGGTTTGCATGTAACATTAAACCATAATTCAAAACAAACCATAGTTTATGAGCACATAGCTCCACTGGAAAACAAGCACAAGCTGGAGTCTGGCTTATTGTGGTGCCTGGACCCTGTCATGTGGTTTGTTTCCTTCCAAACAACACACAATCAAAAGCCAAGGTTTGTGCTCATGGTTTGGGGCAGTGCACCAGGAATGGGAGGGGTCTGCATGCGGTGAGCACCAGCACACTGCTTCTTCATGTTATATTTATTTTTATGCACGAACCTGGCCAAAGTCAGCTCAGCATTTAAACTCTCCATTGATTTCTAACAGGTTCTGTCCCCTCTGGCAAAGTGATCCTTTTTCTGTTTTGATATACAGTAAAGGGGAAAAGCAGAAAAGAGATTCTTAAGTCCTCAAGAAAAGCATTCAGCTTGCTAGTTAACATTTAATGTTTATTTGGGAGATTATTCATGTTTAATAATGAATGTATTAAATATTTAATAGGCTATTTTAATGTTTAAGCTATACTTGCATACACGGATGGTTTAATATTTTTGTTTTTGCATTTGTTATGAAGTTTTAATAATACGGGCTCAGCGCTTCAGAGCAGTGCAGGAGAATTGTGTGTTGTGTGTTTAGGTTGTAAGCTTTAGTCAAAGAATTGGTGGAATTAAACAATGAAAAAACACTTTTGATCAACTAAAAAGGTGTCTCCCAGTTAAGGAGGCAGTACCTATGGGGTGGGACCCAGACCTGATCTTCTGTGAGCAGAAGGACTCCTCCTGTGGAGGTCAAATGGATCTAGTGGAGACTCCCACTGCGTGAAGTGGATTCTGCTGTGGGCAGAAGGAGTTGGAGAGTGATTTTCACCAATTTCCCTTTCCCCTGCAGTTCTGAATGGTCCTCTAACCCTTTGGATCAGGGTTTTGTTTTGTTTTTGTTTTGTTTTTTGCGAGGGGAGGGGGAGAGAGATTGGAAAGGAAGAGAGAATATCACCCCAAATCAGCTCTTCCTCTTCCGCTAGTTTTCAGAGTTCCACTTTATGCAACTCTGGATCCGACCCACTAAAAACAATTACTTTAATTACAAAAATTATGGGTGGCAGGCAGCATCTTCAAAGAGACACTCCTCTTCCTTTTGCATGAAGGAATGGCTTTGGAAGCATGTGAGTACAGCATCTGTACTTTGAGAAAGCATCTTCTTGCTCTGATCTTGAACTGCAGCCTGATTTTTATGAATGGCCCTGACTGCTCTCCTTCCTCTTATTTTTTATTTATTTTACTTTCCATATAAACAAAGTGATCTCCAAGTACCAGATGATTGTTCCTTCTTAGCATCACAGCTGCTCCTTTGGGAAAACCAAACAGAAACAGAAGATCTTGATAAGACCTCCTGGTTATATAGTGTCTTGAGCAATGTCTCATAATATGTTCATTGGCTAGAATCTGTTTGATGCCTCCTTACCACTGATGGCCTAAGTTTCCTACATTTTTTTATCGTTCTGCAAAAATAACATACACATTTAACAGAAAACCTGAAGGATTGCTCCACATTCTTGTAGTACCGCACTGAGAATTTTAGCATAATTCACAATGGTAGCCAGTTCTGGTTACTTCCATCAGTTCTTCTAAGACTTGGAATTTAAGTAAAGGGAGGAGTTGTTGTTTTAGAATAGGAAATATGTTTTTTCTCCAGTATTTGTTTCACCACCTCTAGAGAGGACAACAGCCTTCCCTTGGTTAGCAAACAGTAGGCCTCGATATAAGTGTTAGTTTTAAACAGACAATATGACTTCATTTACTTAAAATGGTCTCCAGCTTTCATTCTCCTGCAAGGTTTTTGTTTCCATTAGTAGAATCAGAAACTTCTAACCTGAGGTCAGCCTTTTGTCCCTTGTTTCAGCCTGAGTCACAAGCCTTTAATATCAAGTACAATATGAGTAGGGGAAATCATTGTTAATTAAGATTCACATACCATTCAGGCAGGTGAGTGTGTGATGCTTTGTGCAGTAAGATTCACACATGTCCCACATTGAAATAGTACTTTCTGTCTATTATTGCTGAGTGCTGCATTGGATTCTTTGTCTTTATTGTAACTAATTTGTGCCAGAATGGGAGGGAAAGCAAGCTTTGTGGGGAGGTTTTGGTTTTAAGGATTGAAAACAATGCACAATATCCTCAACAGGTTGATAAGGAAACGAACACAGAAGACAGGCGTGAGGGTGTGGCTGTACGACCCAAGGACAGAGCCGGCCTCAAGTCTCAGCAGCATCCCTTTGTCAGGAACAGCATGATAGTGCGCTCACAAACTTTCTCTCCAGGCGAGCGGAACCAGTACATCTGCAGGGTAAGACAAAGAGTGTTCTCCACGAGGTCCCATTAACTAAAAGACTCATTTAACTTCTTTGGCAGTAGCACGCTACTGGCAATGAGCCATATACTGACAACCCGGCATCCATCTCTCAGCTGCTAAGCTATAGCAAGCTTGTCACTCTTGCCTGTGGACTTTAGAATTTGCTGCTTGCCATGAGCAAGCCTGGAGCTTGTTGCTGCTGTTGACATCCCCCTCACCCCACCCCACTGACATAAACACATTCACACTTTGCTATATAAACAGTACAGTGGTACCTCGGGTTACATACGCTTCAGGTTAAATACGCTTCAGGTTACAGACTCCGCTAACCCAGAAATAGTACCTTGGGTTAAGAACTTTGCTTCAGGATGAGAACAGAAATTGTGCAGCAGTGGCGCGGCGGCAGCGGGAGGCCCCATTAGCTAAAGTGGTACCTCAGGTTAAGAACAGTTTCAGGTTAAGAACGGACCTCCGGAACGAATTAAGTACTTAACCCGAGGTACCACTGTACACACTTACTTAGGAGACAGGCTGCACCCAGGCATTTAAAGCACAAGGCTTCTGCCAAAGAATCATTGGCACTGTAGTTTACCCCTCACAGAGCTACAATTTCCAGCACCCTTAACAAACTACAGTGGTGCCTCGCAAGACGAAATTAATTCGTTCCGCAAGTCTCTTCGTCTTGCGAGTTTTTCGTCTTGCGATGCACGGTTTCCCATAGGAATGCATTGAAAATCAATTAATGCGTTCCTAGGGAAACCGCCTTCAGACCAGGTCCGGGGACAGTCTGTCCCCCGACCTCTTCTGAAGGCTGGGGGGGGGGACGAGGGCTTTTCTTCCCACCCCCAGCATTTTAAAAAACCCTGGGACAGCGGAGGACTTCTACCCTGTCCGGGCGATCTTAAAATGCTGGCGGGCGGCATTTTAAAATCGCCCCGGGACAGCGGAGGACTTCTCCGCTGTCCGGGGCGATTTAAAAGCCCCTGGGAAGGCAGGCAGGGGGGACAAAGGCTTTTGCCCCCGCCAGCCTTCAGAAGAGGTCCTGGACCTCTTCTGAAGGCGGGCGGGGGGCGAAAGTCTTTGCTCCCCCCGCCTGCCTTCAAAAGCCCTCCGGGACAGGCAGGCAGGGGGGAGCAAAGACTTTCGCTCCCCGCCTGCCTTCAGAAGAGGTCCAGGACCTCTTCTGAAGGCGGGCGGGGGGCGAAAGTCTTTGCTCCCCCCCGCCTGCCTTCAAAAGCCCTCCGGGACAGCGGAGAAACGCGCTGTGTTTCTCCGCTCTCCCAGGAAGGCAGGCAGGGGGGAACAAAGACTTTCGCCCCCCGCCCGCCTTCAGAAGGTGTTCCCTCCCCGTCGCCCGGCTTCGGAACGATGCTCCGAAGCCGGGCGGCGGGGGCAGGTGTTCCCGCCCCGCCGCCCGGCTTCGGAGCATCGTTCCGAAGCCCGGCGGCGGCGGGAGGAGGCGTTCCCGCCCCACCGCCCGGCTTCGGAGCATCGTTCCGAAGCCCGGCGGCGGCGGGAGGAGGCGTTCCCGCCCCACCGCCCGGCTTCGGAGGAGGTCCGAGGACAGTGGGGAAGACGCGCTGCGCTTCCCCGCTGTCCCGGATATTTCCCTATGGGCTGTCGTCTTGCGAAGCAAGCCCATAGGGAAATTCGTCTTGCGAAGCGCCTCCAAAACGGAAAACCCTTTCGTCTAGCGGGTTTTCCGTCTTGCGAGGCGTTCGTCTTGCGAGGTACCACTGTACAGCTCCCAGGATGCTTTTGCGGAAGTTATGTGATTTAAATATACGAGGGTGCGCACAGGCCTCAGCCTGAAGCCAGTAAGGCTTGCTTCCAAGTGTGTAGGATTGCACTGTAATTCCATATGCCGGGGGGGGGGGCTTTTTCAGTCTGAGGTCTGCATGCTCTCCTGGGCAGCCTTCTGGTGTCTGTGTGCCAATGGTTGGTGGTGGTGGGAGGCTCAAAAAATGAATGCAGGCTAACACACCTAACTTCACATGTATACTACTTGGAGTGTGAACTGGTGGTGACTGATCTGGGAAAAGATATTGAGGCTATAGCAGATAACTCAGTGAAAATTTCAACCCATTATTCAGCAGCTGTGAAAAAAGGGGATTCCATGCTAGGGACCATTAAGAAAGGGATTAGAAATATAACTGCCATTATCATAATGCCATTAAACAAAGCTATAGTGCAACCGCACTATGAATACCGTTCCAGCATCATAGAGTTGGGAAAGGTGGAAATAAGGGCAACCAAAATGATTATAGGGCTGGAGCAACTCCCCTGTGATGGAAGGCTACAGCACCGGGGCTTTTTAGTGTAGAAAAAAGGCAAGTAAGCAGAGAGGGGCTCGATGGAAGTTTATAAAATTATGCGTGGTGTGGAAAAAGTAGATAGGGAGACATTTTTCTCCCCTCATAATACTGGAATCGGGGGGCTATCCAAATCAAGCTGAATGTTGGAATACTCATGGCAGACAAGAAGAACTCTTCACATGGCACAGATCAGCTAAGGAATTTAGCACCACAATATATGTTCATGGCCACCTGTATGGATGACTTTAAGACAAATTAGTGGAGGATAAGGCCATTGTAAGGCACTAGCCACAATGATTATGTGCTGCCTCCAGTATCAGAGACGGTGTGTCTAGCAGGGCTGCTGTTATGTTCTTAAGTTAGTGGACCAGTGGATGCAGTTCTTACCTCTGCAAAGCAGGCGACATTCCAACCACACAAAAGCAAAGGTTTCTACACCACAACCACCCCACATGCACACATCTGCCTGTCCAAGCAGGCAAGCAAGAGGTATTATCACAACATAAGGACACTTCCCAGTCAGGCAAAAGCTTTTGAGGAGGGCCAAGAGTGTGTGCGATGGAGATGGGGAAGGGCTTGGGAAGAATCCCAGTGGCTGGACAGAGATGCTAAGATAATCTTGTCTCTTTTTCCTGTGGTGACCTCTGCTAATGCAATTGTTTATATGCAACATGCTGCTTCTGTGAGATATCTAGGAGCGTATAATTTTGAAATTAATATATGCAATGTGGAAATGGCACTTCCTCTGACGGTGCTGTTTCAGAAATACCTTTTCTGGAAGAAGCTGTACCGACACAGTTTCCATGGAGCTCCTTTAGTTCCAAAGCAACAGTTTACACATTATCATAGCAGTGCTTTCAGACAAACTGCTCATGTGAAAACTGAGACGGTAGAGTTACATGAGAGACTTGCAAACAATCAGTGACTGAATGTATGAATATTCAGTTCGGCTTCCATTACTCTGAAAATCGCTTCTTATCCTCCCTTCCAGTTGCAGAGGGTTGAACAATTTCTGTCTGTTTCTGAAATGCTAAATATCTAAAAACTGGATGCTAAACAAAGCCTTGTTCTTCACACTTCATATAATACCATCTTTTTAGCTGTTCTTTAAATCTTTCCTAAATTGAACTGGGTCTTCATTTGGGATGTGGAGGAAAGCTATTGTAGTGTATAAATCAAGACCCCAACATTTGAGGTGCTAGTAATTTTCCATCATGGGGTACAACAATTTCAAAATGGCAGCCATCTTTGTACTGCGGCATTGTATGGTCGAATTGTGGTTAATTTTTTGTTCAAGCTGTCCCTCCCTCTGTCTGTGATGACTAACTGGACTGGCTTTTCTCGAATAAAACTCTGAAGGCTTGAGCCCCCTCAGTCTCAAATCCAAAGGAGAGCCTAGGAGAAAGGTGGCAATGTGGTTAAAGTAGCTACCGGCATAGCATGCAGCCATACCTAAGAAGTGGGCGCAAACACTTTCACACACAAAATGGTGAATCCTTGAGACAACCCAATTGGAGGCCCAACGTGAATGAACAAGAGGTAGCAAAAGGCCTGTAAAACTCTACATTGCCTTGCCAAAAAGGGACACATGACATATATATGCTGATAAACACTTGATCTATCTTGGTTGCCTTTACACAATCCCACTAGCTATCTCATTCAGACTATTAGCCTTTACACACGTCTGTGTGTGTGTCCCAATCTTATGCCCTCCTTTAGAGATTTCTCCCAGATTGAACATATATCTAGCACTTTGGGAACTAGGTCAAAAGTCTCTACTAAAAGAGTTTATTTTACCAAACTGGGAAATACAATTCATCTACCATGATTAATTCCTAACAAATCTATGTTGGCTGCTACTGATCGCACCATTTACCATTAGATAATTGCAGGTTGTTTTAATATATTTTTTACTATTTATTATCCATCTTTCTTTAAAAGTAATAATTCTGCAAATCGTATAATGGGAAACTGAGCTTTTGATTCTGTTTGTACCTCTCCATATGCATAAGTGACATTTAAGCACTAATGTATGGCATTATCATCCATGATCGCTTAACAGCGTACTTCCTAGAGTAGGAAAACTAATGTCTCTTTAGGGAGAGAGAAACCTAGATCACAAAGCTATTTTTCAAATGCTAGCTACATCAGCGTATTTTAAGACTCAGAACTTGTTAATTATTGAAAATTCTGTGGTATAATTCTTGTAAATAATGTTGTTTAATATGCCTTCTAGAAGAACTGAAATGTATATCTTGCATGTAGTTTCTTTTCATTTAAAGTTTAATATGACATTTTTGTTTATACAATACAAAATCATTCCCTCGGCGTTACCCTGTCTTGGAATGCAACCCGTTGAGGATATACAGCAAGAAAAATGAGATTATTTGAAGGGGGTGGGGGTTAAAAGTGAGACAATCTGCAATTAGTTAACAAAACTGGAGTTACAGTTCAAAGGCATCCAGAAAGTTGTTTGTTGTTCTTGCACTGTGATATCATTCTACGTGGTGTTTCAAAGACAGGATCCTTCTCAGAAAGACCTTTCAATATAAGACAGCAATGTGGAGAAGCAAACAATTCTACGTTTTGAATTGGTTGTAGTCTTAGGTCTGAGGAAAATACTCACTGCAGTCCAGTGTAATAATACTAAATCATGGTTTAGCGTTCTATTAAATGCAAGCAGCTTTGAGTCTTGGGCTTACATATGCTCCCTTTCCCCTCCAGGGGGAGAGAAGGATATTGGAAGCTCCCATTCCTTGTTTGCAGGAAACCACAGTTGGCTGTTTTGTCCAAACGCAGCAAATTCCAGCCTTTGGGTTGCTACTAAATTAGAGCAGAAGCATTCAGTTACTGTTCCCAAAGGCGTGAGGAAGGAGTGCTTGAGCCCAGAGCATGGACCTGTAATGCTCACCAGTGTTCTGTATAAACAGTAGCTGATCAAGCAAAGGTCCCAGGTGCAGAGGGAAAAGTCCAACATTATGTGTGCCTATGTAAGCTTTTAAAAAAATAAATAAATCAGTTTTTAGTACATAGCTTCTTAATCCATCATGCACTTTCCTGCTTGGAGCTCTGCTGCAATCTGTAGAACCTTAAAAGCACAGTGAATGAAGCTTCCTCACATTAACCAATATAAAGAGTTTCTTGGTGATCCACTGACCAAACAAAGTTTCCTTTGAAACTTTCAGACAATTTTCTGCCTTAGACGCTCAAGATTTGAAACTGGAGGACAGCAGAGCAGTTGGTGATGGCTTCTATGTAAACATTGTTTAATGTAATGGAATCGTGGCACTTTTCTGGTTTAATGAATTATTGATAATCAAACTGTGGCTTTTTAGCAATTCTGCATTTATTGCTAATAAGACTAATGGTGAGAGTGTAGGCACCTCCATTAGTACATGTGGTAGTTACTCTTGGCAATTTTAACACTAGGAGCTGTTCCATTTCAAACCCATTCACTTTATGTTATAACTCTCTTGTCTGTTCCTTGTTTTGACAGTTGAATCGAAGTGATAGCGACAGCTCAACCTTGGCCAAAAAATCCCTTTTTGTGAGAAATGCCACTGAACGGCGGAGCTTGAGAGTTAAAAGGGTATGTGCTGTCTGACCATTTGCTGCTCACTTTTCCATTTCAGTGCAAACACTTTGCTAGATTAAAGAATTTATTCCACAAACTGAAGTTGCTTGCTGTGGTTTATTCTCATTGCAGGATGCCCTGGCTTCCCAATAATAATAATAATAATAATAATAATAATAATAATATTTATTATTTATACCCCGCCCATCTGGCTGGGTTTCCCCAGCCACTCTGGGCGGCTTCCAACTGAATATTAAAAACAATACAGCATTAGACATTAAAAACTTCCCTAAAGAGGGCTTCCTTCAGTTGTCTTTTAAAAGTAAAATAGTAAAATAGTTGTTTATTGCTTTGACATCTGCTGGGAGGGCGTTCCACAGGGCAGGCGCCACTACCGAGAAGGCCCTCTGCCTGGTTCCCTGTAACCTTACTTCTCGCAATGAGGAAACCACCAGAAGGCCCTCGGCGCTGGATCTCAGTGTCTGGGCTGAACAATGGGGGTGGAGGTATACAGGACCGAGGCCGTTTAGGGCTTTAAAGGTCAGCACCAACACTTTGAATTGTGCTTGGAAACGTACTGGGAGCCAATGCAGATCTCTCAGAACCGGTGTTATGTGGTCCCAGCAGCCACTCCCAGTCACCAGTCTAGCTGCCGCATTCTGGATTAATTGCAGTTTCCGGGTCACCTTCAAAGGTAGCCCCACGTAGAGTGCATTGCAGTAGTCCAAGCGGGAGATAACCAGAGCATGCACCACTCTGGTGAGACAGTCCGTGGGCAGGTAGGGTCTTAGCCTGCATACCAGGCGGAGCTGGTAGACAGCTGCCCTGGACACAGAATTAACCTGTGCCTCCATGGACAACTGTGAGTCCATAATAACTCCCAGGCTGCGCACCTGGTCCTTCAGGGGCACAGTTACCCCATTCAGGACCAGGGAATCCCACACACCCACCCGCCCCCTGTCCCCCAAAAACAGTACTTCTGTCTTGTCAGGATTCAACCTCAATATTTGAATGAAGCCCAAAGGAAGTTGTGGCGCTGATCTTTTTTTTTTTTTTTTAGCCCAGTTGTGCTTTAGTTGTGCTCAGATTGGGGAAACAATGAATTGAGCTAGAGAACGACCTGAGTCAGAAAATCATGGCTGCTGCCAACAAGCTTTCAGGTGGTTGAGAAGAGGGCACCATTTGCTGTGGGGTAGTGCCTGGGGGAGTGGGGACTAAATTCCTATTTAATTATTTCTGGGTCAGCCACTTTCTGCCTACAACTTACCCTCCACCTAATACCACTATGAGTAAAATTCCAGGCAATTGCATTTCAGTGCCTAGTAGAGTCGGTCGGCATCTTGGATTTGCCACCACTGCTGAGCACTTGGTGGGGTGATGGTCACTGCCACAAAAACCAATTCCAAGGATGTGTTTCATGGTGTAGTACAAATTTAAAAAAGGGGGGGGGAGAGTTGAGCAAGGCAGTTGTTGTGGGTCTCATGAAATGGCACTTCTCCACAGACCTCCTCAACCTGCCCCTTTCCCTGCATCTACTGCTTTTCCCTTCAAGGTGGTAAATACTGTCTGGGAATCCCAGATGGAGGTGGAGGCTGCAGGTACAGTAGTGGATGAGAAAGGAGTTTAGGGCCTTCCCTGTTGTGAAATTTGTCCCTAACATGTAATGGTCTTTGCCTGGAATCATAGAGTTGGAAGGGACCCTGAGATCATCTAGTCCAACCCGCTGCAATGCAGGAATATGCAGCTGTCCCATATCAGGACCAAACCTGCATCCTTGGCATTATCAGCAGCCTCTCTAACCAACTGAGGAAAAACTTCTTAATTTTCAGGACAACTGAAGGATAATGGAACTGTGGTATTTAGTCTGACCACAGCTTTGTGTGCATAAATCTGTACACCAAGTACGTACATATGTTTAATATTATTTATTGAACTTTGTGTTTTTTAATGAAATGTAAACTAAAAATGACTTACAATATAACATAAAAATGAAAACCAATATAAAGCTAAAGCAAAGTAAAAACTGAAAACACTGATATACAGGGGAAAAGCTGTCTAATACAAAAAGATAAATAAACTTAGCATGCTTTATGTAGGTATGCTGACATCACCTTGAGAAGTTTTCATTCCTGGTTTTAAATTCGTTCTTATGTTTTTGGGATTCCTGAAAACTGTAGCCTGCCTGCCAGCCTAACATGCGAAGAGCAACGCAAGAGTGCCCTGTTCGCACCTCTCTGGATTTGGAGCTGGACCTCCAGGCTTCTCGCACACGGCAGAGTCGCCTGAATGACGAACTGCAGATGCTGCGTGACCTGAAGCAGAAGCTGGAGGAGATGAAAGCGAGAGGAGAGACAGAGCTTCCTCCACGGGTGCTGGAGGATGAAAGGTTCCAGAAGCTGTTGAAACAGGCTGAAAAACAGGTAGAGACATCAAATTGCTCATCTCTAAATGAAAGGGAAGCATGCACATGAAGGTACAATGGGATATAGCCAGGGCATTTTTTCTTAAAAAATGTTTAGGGGTATTCTCATTTTGGCTGCTCCCCCTCCCCACAACCCCCGGACGAGGGACTCAAGGCGGAGGCGGCGCTGAGAAGATGGGAAGACTCCCAGCGACAATGGTGGCAGGTCGGCTTGAGCGAGGAGGGGCGAGTGCTCGCCGGCTGGCTCTAGCCCGGCAAGAGGAGAAGGAGGAGCACGCAGCTGCCCCAGACTCTCCTCCCCGGGCACCAGTGGGGAGAATGACGGCGCTCCAGTCTGCACTGCTACTGCGGAGACAGCTGGCATGTCAATCTGTCCGTCAATGGTCGGGGCAACACAAAATATTTAGGGGTACATGTCGCCCTAGAAAAAAAAGCACTGGATATAGCCAATGATGTTGCTTAGCTGATGGTAAGGCTTCCCGGCAGTTGCCCTGCGCCCCCGGTGCCTCTCCCTTAAATCAGCAAGTCGAAGTCGCTAATGGAAGAGGAACACTGGATGCAGTCCAATGGGCTTAAGCATACCTAATTCTGTTAGATGTGGGCTATTATCTCCCATACATAAGAAAAATGTTCCAGTTGGTATTTTGTCCCCTCACCCCCACCCTTCAACTTATTTTAAATACAGTGGTATCTTGGAAGTCGAACGGAATTCATTCTGAAAGTCTGTTTGACTTCCAAAACGTTCAGAAACCAAGGTGCGGCTTCTGATTAGCTGCAGGAAGCTCCTGCAGCCAATCAGAAGCCGCGTCGGATGTTCGGCTTCCAAATAACGTTTGCAAACCGAACACTTGTTTCCGGGTTTGCGGCGTTGGGAGCCAAAACGTTCGACTTGCTAGGCGTTCGCGAACCGAGGTACGACTGTATCTAAGTTCTGAAGTTGATTCTTTTTCTTAATACTGAGTGCATTATAATTTTTTGAAGAGCTAGAAATAAGAACCTATTCTGAAGTCTATAAAATTCATTTTTTACTGTTCAAGTCTATGTACTTCTATAGATCTTCAAAAGCTTGCTTGGATCACCTTCTGCAGTTTTGCAATGTTTACTCCAGAAGGCAAAGCTGTGCTTACTGTAGAAATTCGGTGTCCATTAAAATGCAAAAGTCAATAGGCACTTTAGGGCTTTTAGTGTACTAAAGTAAAAAGTTGAGACAGGCAGTAAGATACCAAATACTTTATTAACACAGCAGGGGGGCATTTAATAAAACTAATCAACATCACAGGAAGTAAATAAATGAAAGATGGTTTGGGGTGTTTGAGATATTAGACACTCTTAATTGCCACAAGGGTTTTCAAAACACTTGGCTGAAGAACATTGCCTGATTATAAAATCCAGACCATACCTGCTTCTTAGTTCATCCTAAGGACTGATTTTAAATGAGATACTGGGTGTGCAAAAACAGGCTTTGCGTGGCTTGGCATCTCATTTAAAAAGCTTTCCATCCATCTGCCAGCCTCTGCGACGCAGAGCTTGCATGCCAATAGAGCTGCCTTCTGGGCCATAAGCTTTAGATGCACCAGCACATGGATTAAAAGCCCTTTAAAGGACATGCCAGGAAGTGTGGAGTCCTTTTCATGCATCTTGTTTAAAAATTGGCCCCAAGTCATTTTAGCTGCTGTGCCAATATGTCTTATTTTGTAAAATGAACAATGCACAACTTCCAGCTGCAGTATGCACACCTCTCCTCTGCTTGCAAGTCCACCCTGTGTCCCATGAGCATGTTGTGTTGAAGACATTTTGTGAGGTTCTCTCTCTCTCTCTCTCTCTCTCTCTCTCTCTCTCTCTCTCTATCTCTCTCTCTCTCTGGCTTCTTGAATCCTGTCATATTGTCATTTGGTACCTGTTAGCTGTAATTTTGTTCCCTCACCAGGCTGAACAATCAAAGGAGGAAAAAAAACAGGGTTTAAGTGCTGAAAAACTGATGAGGAAAGCGTCGAAGGATGTGTGCCGGTTGCGAGAGCAAAGCCAGAAGGTTCCGCTGCAGGTGCAGTCATTCAGGTAAAGAGACCCCTGATTCCTTGGAGCTGGAGAAAAATCTGCGACAGTTTCTCAGTTGGCCTTCCCATCTTATATATATGCACCTTTCTAGAATTAGTTGATGCCATGGGATTAACTATTCAATAAGTGCAATTCAGCTGTCTTCAGGGCATGCTTTGTGATGTGGTTTCTGAGCATCGGGAAGAAGGTGCAGTGATTGGAAGTGGAATCTGCAGCTCTGAGTGCTGGAGCTAAAGGCATTAATGGTTTCATCAGTAAATCCTCACCCCAGTTTCATCCATTTATGAGCCAAATGACTTCAAATAATTCAGAGGAAACAGCCAACCAAATAGACATAGCCAACCAAATAGACATAGCTCTGTGATTCCCCTTGGCAGAATGCAAGTACAGTGGAACCTCTACTCACGACCACAATCTGTTCCAGAGGCCCATCCTTATGGCGAAATGGGTCGCTGGTAGAAGCGCCGTTGTGCGCAGGGACATTCGGTGGCAGCCCGCTTCTGCACGTGCACGAATCGCGGCAAACCCGGTGTTTACTTCCGGGTTTGCCACGGTTGCGACTTGGAGCAGGATGTAAGTAGAGGTTCTACTGTAGAGGTGTAGTAGAACTGATTTTATTTTTCCCCAACTCCAGCAAGAAAACAGATCTTTTTATGTCCAGAGAGCATGCTTGGTCTTTCTACTGGCTGTAAAGTTCCCTCAGCTCATGTACTGTATTTCTCGCTCTATAAGACGCACCTGACCATAAGACGCACCTAGTTTTTAGAGGAGGAAAACAAGAAACAAAAAAGCAAGCAAAGCCTCTTGAGCGAAGAGGGAGGAGCACTCCAGCTGCGCTCAAGAGGTTTGCGTGGCTATCCCTGAAGCCAGAAGAGCAAGAGGGATAGGTGCACACTGATCCCTCTTGCTCTTCTGGCTTCAGCGATAGCTGCGCAGCCTGCATTCACTCCATAAGACGCACACACATTTCCCCTTACTTTTTAGGAGGGGAAAAGTGCGTCTTATAGAGCGAAAAATATGGTAATCTGCAGCAGATAGAATTCTTGGTTTGTGGCAGGAGACTCAGGTGGTCAATATGCATACCAAATGCATGGGGAACGACAGGCAGGCAGACACAGACATTCAGCTGGCTAAAGAGAGATTTGTCCTGAGAACAAAACCTAAGTGGATTGACAGCCTGAATAAATACAGCAATGCAGAGTTAGATACCAGACTACCTTCCTTAGTAAGGCATGTAGACCCAGACCAGGGGTCTGCAACCTTTAAGACAAAAAGAGCCACTTGGACCGAAGAAAAAAAACCTGGGAGCCGCAAAACCATTGCGACATTTAAAACAGTGGGGAGTGTCGGGGCACACAATGCGCCCCGGAGCCGTGGCAAAGGTGTAAAAGAGCCACATGGGGCTCCGGAGCCGCGGGTTGCTGACCCCTGCCCCAGACGAACAGAATACCATGCGGCCCTTGATAGAGGGAGGGAAGTCAAAGATTCACCCAGGTAGCCTTATTCAACAGTAACTAAGGGAGCCATTGCAAAAGGTTGAGGGAGGGCTGAGGCCTCTGTAATTTGAGCCCTGTTGCAGTAGTACAGTTTAATTAAAAATATTTTTTAAAAATAAATTATACCCCCCCATCTGACTAGGTTGCCCCAGCCATTCTGGGCGGCTTCCATCACATACAAAAACATAATAAAACATCAAACATTAATAATAACAATCTGATCCATTATAAAAAGTTGCAGTAACTTTAAAATATAGTGATAGTCAATAATCCATTTAAATCTAATAGTATATGGTAAAATAATCAGCAAATAATTAAACAGTTTACACTTACCATTTACAATAAGGAATTACTAATTACTAATCAATAAAAATAATGGCAAGTTTCGATGCATAACATACCACAAAACAAACAAAACCATGTAAAAAGATCAAATTGAGAAAGAAGGGCACACAATTTATAAAATTACTTTTAAAAAGATTCCTGATCTCTTCCCAGCTGCTTCTGCTCTTCTCGAAATCATAGTCTGGGAAAGGCTCCCAGGGCTAGAGGCTGGGGCAAGGCAGGTGGAACAGGCATCTGTTGGCCTGATGACCAACAGAAAGTCTCTCTGCCCTCACAGACTTCAAGTACAGTGGTACCTCGGGTTACATACGCTTCAGGTTACAGACTCCGCTAACCCAGAAATAGTACCTCAGGTTAAGAACTTTGCTTCAGGATGAGAACAGAAATTGTGCTCCGGCGGCGCGGCGGCAGCAGGAGGCCCCATTAGCTAAAGTGGTGCTTCAAGTTAAGAACAGTTTCAGGTTAAGAACGGACCCCCGGAACGAATTAAGTACTTAACCCGAGATACCACTGTAATCGGTTTATTCCAAAGGATTGAATTATACAGAGATTTGCTTGGATGGGTGGAAAATTGTTACTCAGTTCTTACATTGCTTTTACTTTGCATGTTGGAGTTCACTGTGATTTTCTTTTTTCTTTTTTTTTAACCACTTAAAATGTATTTCCTCTTTCTTCTTTTTTAAGGGAGAAGATTGCATACTTCACAAGAGCAAAGATCAGCATACCATCTCTGCCAGCTGATGATGTCTAACTATGCTTCTCCCCACAACCTGTTTTTCTACTCGTTCATCTTTTTTATTTTAAGATGACAGTTTTTTGTAGTATAGTCCCATGATTAAAAAAAGCCTACTGTTTTACATCCAAGCCTAGATACTGTTTGTAAAAAAAAAAATACAGTACATTATGTGGTGGTATATATTTTGTGCTGGTAGATTTTATATATATATATACATATAAATATATATCTATATAAAGGCAAGAGAAAGCCTCCTCTCTCTTCCCCTGCCTAAATCTTCCACACCAGAAAACCAAAGTAGAATATTTCTGGTACATGATGCTAATTTTGTACAGTTTGTATGTATTACAGATATGCTACTTTTTTGTAAAGATGGATCAAGGAACAAAGGCTGTACCAAGTGTGTATATCCTGTTGAACTGCACTGTGTTGAGAAATATTGTGTTCAACAGGCGGTTTCGTTTCACTGTTTTTTTCACAAGAGCAGACTGTGAAGATGGCTGTTAGGCCATGCAATATTTTTGTACAAAGTGTGATTTTTTTTGTAGCTAGCAGCAAGCACGAGCCCTCTTCCAAAACAGCAAGACTGCCTCATGCAAACAGGTGCTGTTTATATTTGTGTCACCCACATCGGAACTTTCAATGTTGAACCCAGTTCTTTTCCTTTCTGTCTTGGTATGAAGGAAGCGGCATGGGATACTGAGTTGCAGGAGTATTATTTTGTGAATGTACTGGAGTTTGGGCTATATTTGGGTTTTTCCTAATGTTTTCTGCATCTATAACCTGGGAGAAGTAATATGGGGCAAGTCTGTAACCCTGAAATGTGTCTATAAACTGAAACTACCCAAAGGGCAGCTGTTTTCTGAAATGGGACTCAGGTTCACGCACAAAGTATTTAAACCTGAGCTGAAAGATAAACTGAAATATAAAACTAACCCTTGAATATAAAATAGTTTGTTTAGTATTACAGCCAGTAGCCTGTAGGAAAAGTCAAGTTGATAAAGCCCAAACAGACCCATGCAATTTTCAAAGGAGTGATTCTTAGGAAATTCATTGCTCTTAAGTACCGTGTGTGTGTGTGTGTGTGTGTGTGTGTGTGTGTGTGTTTCTTCTAAGAAAACTCATGATATGAAGCACTTAAAATGATGTGTTTAATTATGGCACAATAAGCATGATCAAGGTATCTATGGAATTGGAACCTTAACTTGTTTAAACAGGAATTTGTATTGATAAAAGGTAAAAGACGATATGAATGTGCTTGTCAGAATTCAAAGTGGTAACAATCTGGTTACTTTTAAAAGAGGCATATATCTGCAAATGTGTCATGTGTATATTAGCACTACCAGTGATGGGCTCTGAATGTCACCGGGAAGCACATTGCTGATCAAGTCTGAGGTCGTCACAGTGGGGCTTGGCAAAGCTCTGTCTACTTTCAGCTTGGCGGCTGCTGTGATGAGCAGCCCAGAGGAGAGCACTTGAGAGAACAAGCAGCAGTGAGCTACTTTTGCTGAATCAGGCCTGAAATCCTATGCACACTTAGTAGAGTGCAAACTCCACGGAACTCAATAGGACTTTTGTGTAGGCATTTATAGGATCAAACTGTAAGCCTCATAAGTATTGCTTACTAAAGATGGGCTTTCAGACACCATTTTGCAAGTTGGCTGAACTGTTTGGAAGCATTTTGATGAGCACAATTAAATGGCTGGTTATGTACATGAATCATAAGTGCACACACTATATATGAAATCCAGCAAGGAAACAAAGGGGCTAGACTATTAGAACACTGACCATTTTGCAACATTTTTATAAATTATGTCATATTTTATTTTTTCCAGAATGTAATTGTCTCATTAAAAGATTAGGGGAACAGAACTAAAATACGTTTGTTGCCATCTTTGGAAATCCTGATGGGGGAAAAACTTGTGCCTTAATTTATTTTTGTAAATCTCCCTAAGTGTTCTCTTATTATGCAGAAGTCTGTGTAATTATTCAGATTCTTAAAATATTACTTCAAACCTGGAGGTAGTCAGTAAACTAACTGTGCCCCCTTTTTCTTTACCTCTCTTTTTAGGCCTAATCTAAACACATACATGCCATGTATTCTGATGAGGTCAATCTCTAAAAGCTAAAGTTTCAAATTGTTTAATATAGAAATGAAGTTTGACTGTTTCAGCTTCTCAGTTTGACAATATAAATGTTTGTAGAAATGATGTATAGAGCTGTATCTTGTGATTTATTTATTTTCAGTCTTATTTATGTACTGCTTAATATAGTTCAGTTCTGGCCATTTAAAATTTACGGGTTAAAAAAAAAGGCTACTGTGAGAAATGTATACAGCTTTCTGGTTTCTTAGCAGAGAAGCTGTTCATACATACACAGAGAGAGAGAGAATTTCAGAGGGAACCAAAAAGGATTCTCTGATAAATCATGAATATTGGCAGAAATAATATTGTTGGTAGTTCTGCAAAATTTGCTCATTTATAAAATGAGAGCAATTGCCACTGCAGTGATACATCTTCTGACTTTGTCAGACTACAGTAATATCCACTCATTTTTAGGAATATATTTTGAACTGTTCTGGGTTTGTTGGTTTGTGTTTTGAACTCAGTTTATATACAGTAATGAAATAACATTGGTGAGACACTGATAAAAAAAAAAATCCCAGCCACATTTCATGTTATACAGATACTGCTTTTATTGTAAGATTTACCCTTCATAGGATATAAGAAACATAATAATCCTCATGTTCCCATTATCAGTACGTTAGTACAGTTCTATATATCAAATTTTAAGTATTACAGGTACAAGGCAATATTATTTTTTAGCCAACTGAACAAAGTATATAGCAAATCATTTATAGAATGAAAATCAAATTTCAACTTTTTGCCTTCTTGTTACATTTAAGTAAAAAAATGCTCAGGACTGAACTAAATATTTAATCAGGTTATATCACGAATGTCTTTCTGTTGCTAATGTTGTCTGTAAACGTGCATATGTACATCACCTAGATTAACTTTCATCTCTGCACTTTCCATGTGTTTCAGTGATTTGGGAAAAAATACAGTTTTTTAACAAAGCTTTTGTGCTCATTTGTGTTCTTTTGTTTTTGTTTTTTTTACAAAAAAGCCCGGAAGTTTTGATTTTTGCATACAAAAGACTCCTTGGTGTTTTTATAAGAATTGGACCATGTAATATTGGTGGTAAAGTGATCAATATTATCAATAACAGTTTGAATTGTATTTTGATACTTATCAGCATACCCCCATGTAAAATGCATGGGCTGGCAGTAATATGTGACAATGTCTGCATGATTCTGTTCTGACAGCCACAACTGAAAAATGGGATGTTATATCAAGACAGTGACCTGACTCTAAAATCCAGAGTCATACTTACATCCTTTTTCTTAGGATATAATTGAACAAAGCTTCTTATTTTTATGGGGGCCAAAGAAATCACTGCCATTTTGCAGAATGGGAAATTCTGTTCAGTCAATATCATTTTTTTACTTTTCTTCTGAATGCTGGAAACTTTTAGGAATAGATTAGGCAAATAGGAACTGTTTAGTTTATAATCTTAAACTCCTGACAGTTTTACCACTATTCCAGCAGAAACAGGAATTCATTTTGTGAGAAATAATTTGATGTTATGCAATATCTCAAGTTATGTGATAGGCAGCTAGTTTTGCAAATCGAATTATCATGGAAACATAGATACCCCAATAAACAAACATAGAATCACTTAAGTTTTGGGAATTTTCACTCAAAATCTGAACATTTTCTATCAGGCAGAAGCTTATTCCTTTTAAAAGAAAAAGTTAAAGGAAGCATGCTTTCCTAAAGTACTTGTTTATCAACATCCCTCAGTCATCCTTAAGATATTAGTTTACCCATGACTGTATTGTCGATTTCAATGTTCTGATGATATCTTGAATTTCTGCCATGACCTAATGGATTGCAGAATTATGATGAATGAATCTGTGATGAAAGATGGGCAGAGAAGCAGGAATCTACTAAAGTAACAAATAAACACTATACCCATCTGGTGGCAATCTTTTGAATAAGTGTCCTACCAAATTTCTGCAATATGGGTACACTAAGTAAACTGGAACAAGACAAACCTTGGAATCAGTCACAATGGCACTTGTGTTGTTGTTTTTTTGTCCCTCTGGTCTCCTTTCTTCAAGCAATTATCCATTCATCACAGATGCTAAAATTCTCTAAATTTTGACTTCTTCAGGCAAAGCTAAAGGAAAAATATTAACATTTTTTACATAATTCTTCTTACATAGTTCCTTCTTGGAATATTCACATGGTACTGTTGGCACCTTGCTTCAAATCATATAAAACCCAAAGCTATTCCAGCCTTGCAAGTTATTAAACACCCTAGCTATCATTTCCTATTAAATACTGTAAAGTTTTCATAAATTGCATAGTCGGAGTTGTAAAAGCTGTGGCGTTAATTTCTGAACTTGCTGCAGTTACATCTTTTGGAACTTATGTTAATACTGGCTATAAACAGATGTTCATATTCTCACACTGAATTTTTACTTGGTTTTGCTAAAGAACATGAAGCCATATTTCATATTTGCTGACATAGAAATACTTTGCACATAAAGAAACAGTGTCAAGCCATTGTTTCAAAGAAAGAAAGCCCATTCTCCACTGAAACTGAATAACGAACTATGGTTGTTGTTTTTTTGGTCTCTATTCAAATAACACTAGTCAATCCCTTTCTAGAATTGCTTTTCAATGTCTGGTGGCGTTAATAAATTAAACAACGTAATACAAAGCTACTTAATAAAAGTTAATTTAGATTGCATGGGACACGAATGAAGCAATCCCGTTCCTTCAAGCTGTAAACTAAAGACGACACTGCCTTCATATAGTAAAATAAATGTAGAATTTATCAGGTTTTAGGAAACACATTGTGATTATGCATGCTTAAAACTCAACTGTTTACATAGAGAAGAACAGCATTGATTATTTACAAGAGCAACATTTAACACATTATCTCACAGGTTGTTTTCTGTTTGCTACTAACTTACATATATAGATATATAAAAATAGGCAGACACTAGAGCGTTCAGATTAGGGAGTGAGGGGGACTTTGCATTTCCCATGTGTTAAGATGAGTCACTCGTTATTCCATAGATGCTATCACTGAAATCATTTAAACATTTTGCCAGTGTTACAGGGCAATTTGTAACTAATATTAAAAGTCTTTTTGCATGAATTAGATTTGTTTCTTGCAGCAGAAACCTACAGGCAGGATACTTCCTTGTACTTTTTGACTTGAAGAAATTCAGTGGGCCATAGAAATAAATTACTAGCTTTAGTAGTATGAAGCTGTGTAATAAGAGGTATCATATTACATTTTTTTCCTGTCTTAACTTGAACTTGGGATGCTTTTTGTTTTTACATTTTAAACGAATCAGATAAAATCTACACAGTGGTGATTTTTTACACAGTCATTTTAATCTCATCCTGTTGGTGAAGTCAACATTCTCAGTTTTGTAATGAGGAGGGTAAAACACAGCTCTTGAAAGAAAAGGCGCAGGAAGAAAATTTAGACGCCCAAGTGTAATGAATCTGCTAAGGAACAAAGAGTCCTTTGAATCTTAATTGGAACAAGGTTCTGGCTCGTGTGTTATAAGTGTCTGAAAATGAAAGAAGAATCCTCCTTTCTGTCTCTCTCAAACCCTTAGGCTTTTGGGTCTGTTGTTACTTTCCAGGTACTGGCAGTTATCTTGCTCTTCTGCCACTGTATAATGGACCGAGGATGTCTGAGCATCAGCAGAACAGACAGTGCAATTTAGCATTGAGCCTCCTAAGATGAGGCAGAATCCAGCAAACCAGCCTACAAACAGTGCTTCCCCAAAGTCCCACCTGGGAACGATGTCTGGAATATTCTCATCCCAGAATTCCTGCACAGTGGTGTGAGCAACCCAGGAGACTGGGACTATGGCTGTGACTCCTGATATCCAGAAGAGTATTCCTCCCAACAGCAGTAACCTCCTCTTTAGGTCCAGTTGTTGTTCACCAATCTTCAAGCAGTCCAGTCCGAAACCTGAGAGCAAGAGGCCTGAAAGTCCTAATCCATTAGATACAAACATCAGAATCCTAGAAATTTTGAGCTCTGGAGGTAAAGCCAAAAAGGAATCGAATTCCTTGCACTGCATTCCCCCTTCTTCTTGAACTACACAGGCTTGCCAGAGTCCCATTGTCCAGATCTCCAATTCATTCAATTCCAAGTTGAGATTCTTCCACTGAGGTAAATAGGTAGTGAGGCAGGATAACACCCATCCCAACAAACAAAATAAAATCCCAGCTAACTGCATCATGGTTCGGTACACTAAAGCCATACTAAAGGCAGAAAACGCCTGGCCGGAAAATCTTGGCCAACTCTATAAGACTTGCTACTTTATATGGCGGCTGCAGCTCTGATGATCTTTAGCTCTTTCATGCCCTGAATATAAACTTTTGCATATTAACCCTTTCCAAGCTCTGAAATGTGTTTTTGTTCTTCCTGAATATAATGTTTCTTGTAAAGGACGAAGGACTCTGCTTAACCATGAGTTAGGTTTTGCGATAAGGATTTGATCTGTTACCTTCCAATTTGCTTGGTAAAATTATATCCCAATGCCTGGTGATTACAAGTCTGAGGATGAACAAAGAACGCTCTATGACCCCTAACCTCAAAAAAACAACAGAAATCTTTGTGCTTCAATACGGATTAATTAGATTTTAAGTGGTGATAAAAAACCAGCTCTGTCTGCAACAGGACTTCATTGTAATGGCTAAATCTGAGATTTCAGGGTTGCAAATCAAGGCCTTGTAAAGAAAGGTATACTGTTTTCCTATAATCTGTATTATTAGACTTCCTCAATATATGTATATATACACCCAAAGGCTTTCCTTCATTCTTCTTTTCTTTCACCACCACAGAGAAGATTGCAAAAGATCTTTTTCATGTGCTTTATATAAAATTAAATTTAAATAGGCTTTGTTATATATCTGACCCTTTTAGAGCACAGTCAAGAAGCAGCGATACATAAAGTAGGCTACAGGATCATTGTAGCTACATTCCTGAAATATCCATTGTCAATGACGGAACATTCCTCGTTTGTTTTAAAAAGTCAATTTTGGTTATCTTATTTTGTTTAGCAGTAGAGCATACCTTGCTTATCCCATATATAAATTTTATTTCTAAAAATATTTATATACTGCTGTATCATAATATATATATATATATCAAAGACCTTTACAGCAATAAAACATAAAGCCATACAATAAACACAAAGAAAAAAGAAGTTAAAAGCAGACATCAATTAACTGTTGTGGTAGAATGTACCGTATTCTTAATTGCTAGCAATGGCCTGGCAGAATAGTAACAGGTGTTTAAAATTTGTGACTATTTTGTGACCAGTTTCTATAGACAAAGCCCATGATCCATAGCGTTGAATGCACAAGACAATCAACTTCTTGTGCTTCTCTGTGCATGGCACTTGTACAAGAACAAGAGTGTACACGAAGACTTAGCTGTGCAAACCGGTTTGCACATGTGGAACAAATCACCCAGATACAGTTCTTCAAAAAGCTGCAAGCACACAATGAAAGCAGTTCCTCTGAATTTAGGGGATCTGTTTCCAATCCAGAGAATATTATTTGTATTATGTTGCTCAGTATATCTGCTTCCAAATAGGGTCTAGAAAACATTTTGACCTAAGGCTATTGATTTATACAATACACTTAACTGTGCTACACAAGAATTCGCACAAAAGCAAATGGCATCAGAAGACTGCATTATAGCATTGTTATTGAATTCATACAAAAAGCTTTACAAATATTATTCAAGGTGCAAGGCTCTGATGGGGGGCGTGCAGATACTACCAAGAAAAAAGCATTGAGTTCATCGATTTTAGTCCCAAAGGCAGGCATCTAAGAATTAAAACACATCAGAAGTTTCAAGTTCAGGGGAATGTTTGTCTAAACTGGTGTGTCTTCAAGAGCCGGTGGAATGCCAATACTGATGGGGTTGGCATTTCACAACACTGGTGCCATGTTATCACAAGCTAGTAATCAGGACATAGCAAATCAACTGGGTTCAATTTTTTGGTCTTCATGCCCTTACTGAGCAGTAGAGGGGGGAACAGTTTTTTAGGTTATTTAGGAGTGTGTGTGTGTGTGTGTGTGTGTGTGTGTGTGTGTGTAAGTAGCAGAACATTAAAACTGACAGAACCTTTAGCACTGCTGGGATATGTACCCAATAAAGAGCACCACCCAGGCTGTGATATTCTATGCCAGCTGTAGCCTCCAGACCAGCTGCAAGGGAAGCTCCACATGGGATGCTTTACACCAGTAATGTCTTGTTTGGACTATTGTTCGTCCAAATAATTCCTGTGCAAGAAAGGATGCAGTTGGCAAAAGCAGCTGAAGCTGATGCTCTTTGAAGCTGATGTTAGGTGCTCTTTGCCACAGAGGCTACATGAGCCTCAATGGACAACGATGAATCCAAGAAAAGCCCCAGGCTGCATATCTGCTCCATCAGATACAGTTCAACCCCACCTAGAATAGGCAAACTCCCCAATTATCAGGCCTGGGAACCCAATTCTCTTACCCACCATGTCTTTGACTTGGCAGGGCTTCAACCTATTGGCCCTCATCCACTCCAGCACTGCAGCCAGCCACTGGCTCAGCTTTCACCGGGCCTCTTCTGACTCAGATTTAATGTGGAAATAGACCTGGGCATCATCAGAATACGGTGTGCCCCAAACATCTTGAGGATTGCTCCCAATGGCTTCATGCTAGATAACATTGGGGGCGAAATAGTGCCTTGCAGTACCCTGCCAATACAGCTCCCAATATGTAGTTATAGAATGCCCTAAGTACTGTTCTTTGAGACTTAGCCATGCAAGTAGGAGCAGAACCACCGGAAAACATTGCCTCCAACTTCCAACCCACAAGAAGGTAGTCCAGGAGGATACCCCACAACTTTGGGCATCAAAGGCATCAATGGCTACTGAGAGATCCTACAGCAAACTTGAGGAATGAGGTTATCACCCCTCTTTTATTGTCCATTCCGGGCCACCCAACCACTGCCACGGCGTCCTTTCTCTTGGCAAATCAAGATGAGCAGGTGACGACAAAGGTTGCAATGTTTTTAGCTGGGTCAATTAGAATAAGATTCACTATTTGACTATTGATTCAAAACCCTAAAATATAATTGACTTTTTATTTCTATTATTGTATTTCTATTATTTCTATTATTGTATATCGTATTGTTGTTTTATTACTATGGCCGATGGCTGACGCAAACAAAGATTCATTCAGATCCTACAGCAGCAAAAGCATCACACACACTTTCTCAGGGAGATCATCCATCAGGGCAAAGTGAAATGAATACATAATATGTTTCTATAGGCTAAATTAATTCATTTTTTTAAAAAAGTTGGTGGTTAGAACACTATTCTGAAAGCGGGGATTTGAACTCCCCTTCTGGGAAGCCTATGGGTTCTTCAGAGCTATATCTTACTCCCCAGGCCACATAGCTGATTGGGTGCTCCAGTTGGAATAGCATTTCTTCCTTTCCTGCCTGGCTCTATCTTTGCGGGAGATGATTTTCAGGCTGCCTATGTTTCATCTTGGAGTGTGTCAAAGCCCTGGAATGTGTGGCCGTTGCAGTCCAGTTGCTGCCCTCTTGTCCTCTGCTCCATGGTAGTCTGCACTAAGGAAGTGGTCTCTTTGTAGCTTTGTGGTTGTTCATTGTATTGGTTGCATATGTACAGGATTGCATATGATACAGCATATGTTGATGTCATAAGGGAAGCTGACTCACCCAACTGTTCTCACACATCAGTTGGTGTGTCCCCTGCCTGGTACAGTAATAAGGGAGACTTGCTGGCATGCAACAACATGACTGGTGGGTAGGAGGGGATATGCTAGGGGTGTCTGTGGGTATTGCTACATTGGCAGAAATTGTGTTGCTTTAGGTCATTGGTAGGCAAACTAAGGCCCGGGGGCCGGATCCAGCCCAATCGCCTTCTAAATCTGGCCCGCGGATGGCCCAGGAATCAGGTTGTTTTTACATGGGTAGAATGTGTCCTTTTATTTAAAATGCATCTCTGGGTTATTTGTGGAGCATAGGAATTTGTTCATTCCCCCCCCCAAAAAAATACATTCCAGCCCCCCACAAGGTCTGACAGACAGTGGGGTCAGCCCCTGCTGAAAAGGTTTGCTGACCACTGGGTGCTGTTTCAGCATAGGATTGCAACTATATTCGCACTAGTGTGAACCCTAGGATAGTGGCTAGCATCTTAGTTGGACCACTGCTTCGCCTGCCTTTAAACAAAGGCCATTCAAAAAAGAAAATATTTAACATCAAGGTAAAAGAAAGCATGGTGGTGCTTTACAGCATATTATGCACCCCCGAAATCCTGTAACAAAACCCAGCAGAATCTTATAAGGAACAAAAGACACAGGAAAGTAAAGATTAAGGTATATGTGAAGCGATGAAAGGTTAGAGTTAAAGCTCTAATCATTTTAGGAATGTTGGTTGTACTTTGCATTAACTTTTTATTACAGTGGTACCTCAGGTTAAGTACTTAATTCGTTCCGGAGGTCTGTACTTAACTTGAAACTGTTCTTAACCTGAAGCACCACTTTAGCTAATGAGGCCTCCTGCTGCCGCTGCGCCACCGCTGCACGATTTCTGTTCTCATCCTGAAGCAAAGTTATTAACCCGAAGCACTATTTCTGGGTTAGCAGAGTCTGTAACCTGAAGCGTATGTAACCTGAAGCGTATGTAACCCGAGGTACCACTGTATAGATTCATCAGGTTTCCCCTTCAAAAGTACGCCACGACATGCTGCAAGTTGCTTCCTCACAAATATCCCATTATACAAATATAAAATGCTATGTTGTTTAAGAGGGCTACCAATCTAGGAATAAACAGCTCAGCGATCACTCTGAAATCCTGCGTGAATAGTACACTCCTGTCATGGAAGTTAATTTAAGCACTTGGACTCGTATCAGTATTTATGGCGTGTATAAAATGTTGCCCAAGAGTACTTTCAAGCTAATGCCTTCAACAATACAACCTGTATTTTGGAGGGAGGTTTGTAACAAAACAGTGGCCCTGTTTCTGCGCAGTGTATACTTGCCCAGTGCACTCTGTCTGCAAGACACAATTTACCTGGTGAGTAAGGAAGGGTTCTTAAGGCAAAATTCATTCTTGTTACAGAGGGAGACATATGAAGCCATGGGTCTGTGGGATCTCTGCATGGCTTTGGGTGTTTTTTTTGGGGGGGGGGTCTCACTCTGAGGTCCTGGTTAGTCTGTCCCCTGCAGCAGTGCAGCTGCGATTCCTGGTGGTAGGTATTTGTGTCTGGAGTCCTGAGGCGGGCACTTTCTGCAGGGTCCTTAGAAGAAAAGTTTCAGCAATATGCATATCCCACTTGGGCATGATCCTTAGCTGTTTGAGCACATTGCCCTTTCACTCATATTTAGGATTTTACCCAGCACACGCACAATGCCCACCACCTCACTTAATGGGGTTGCTCAGCTGCAGCTTCCAGGTTCTGGTGAAATCTCACAAGAGCCGAAGAGATTTCACAGGACTCTCGCTGGAACCCAGAAGCCACTGCAGCTGTTTCTCTGGTGGGGGCACCAGTGGAGGTGACCCTTGGATTCTGCCACCTGAGGTGGCTTCCTCAGTCTACCTTATGGATGGCCTTGGCTTTGTGTGGCATTCATGAGTGTCTGCAGGGAAGAAGGGGCTGAGTGCTTGCCAGCTCATCCACAAGAGGTTTGGAGTGATCTCTGAAACCACTCCTTTTGTGGCTGCCCAATCTCAGACTCGCTGCACTTTTCTGAAGGAGAGCTTTTCTGGACCAACAGGTAGCTCATGTGAATGCTGCTCATTCTGATCCAATGATGCTACTTTTCCAGAAATTACAAGATTTGGAAAGCTTAGAAAGACAATGATAATGTAAATAAAGGAGTGGTGATGCCTTTTTGAGATAGCAGGTATACCCTGCTTTTTGAGGAGCAGATGGGAGCAGTGGCCAAGACTAGAAACCAAAAGTAAACCAGCAGAATAGAAATCACAGACCCTCCAAGTGTCCTTATTCTCCAGGGACAGTCCTGGATTTACAGAAGCTGTCTGTGTTTCTGATTTGATCCCAGAATGTCCTGCTTTTCCTTAGGACATCCCTATTTTCATTGGAGAACTGTTGGAGGGTATGGAGTTCTGAGAACCCCCGAGCTAAGAAGATAAGTGACTATACAAGCTTTAGAAGGTAGCCCTGTATAGGGGAGTTTTTTAAATGTTTAATATATTATTATTTTTATATATATGTTGGAAGTTGCTCAGAGGGGCTAGGGCAACCCAGTCAGATGACAAGGTATAACTTATAAATGGTTGTTGTTGAATAGAATGTCCCTATTTTCATCAGAGGGTATGCTGACATAGGTAGTATAAGTCCTTTTCTGATAAAGTTATACATCCACTGTCAGTATGCTTCTCAATACCAGATGCTGGGATTCACAGGTGAGGAGAGTGCCGCTTGCCAGCTTCCCATGGGCATCTGGTTGGCCACTGTGAGAACAAAATGCTGGACTAGATAGGCTTTTGCCCCACTCCAGCAGGCTCTGCTTAAGTCCTTATGATTGCTTCATTTACTTTTGAAATTAATTAAATTTGCAAATGCCAAAACCCATAATACTGCATATCAGCAAAACTACTCAGTCTGGTTTAAATATAATAGATGAGCTGGGGGGAGGGAGATATTTAATACAGTTTTCTATATAACCATGAAAAATGTATCTTGAAAAATTAACCAGTTTTTCCATCATCCAGCAATGTTTTGATCACTTTTTGGTGGAGAGGTGGGTAAGAGGAATAAAAAAATCACATACCATTATGAACCAACAGCACTGGGAGGGAGAGGAGTACAGAAGGAGGAGAAAGAAGTGTTGCTTCACTGGAGTGGCAAAAAAGGAAGAGGAAATATCAGTGCAAGCCAATACACAATAGGCAAAATGGAGGCTTGTGATCGATGTACTGCGATTATGTCCTCCACAGATCTTTCAAATACAGTGGCACCTCTGGTTACGAACTTAATTCATTCCAGAGGTCTGTTCTCTGGCAACCTTGACCGGGCAGCTGATAAGGAGGGAGGGAGCAGGCTGGGACAAGCTGAAGCTCGCAGAGCCGACAGGAGTTATAAAAATGTTCAGAGTCTTTAAAATGTTTTCCGTTTGTTAAAAATTGGCATCCGGAGGGCAATTAAGATAAGGTTTTTAAAAATAAAAGTGAGCGCCGGAGAGCGTGACTTGCCTCGGCGCCATCTTGGTCAACTCCATCAATCTTTATTTATGTAATCCCCCATCTTGGCCATCGTTCTTAACCTGAAACCGTTCTTAACCTGAGGTACCACTTTAGCTAATGGGGCCTCCCACTGCCACCGGCATGCAATTTCTGTCCTCATCCTGAGGTAAATTTCTTAACCCGAGGTACTACTTCCAGGTTAGCGGAGTCTATAACCCAAAGTGTTTGCAACTTGAGTTGTTTGTAACCCAAGGTACCACTGTACAGTTCAGACTGCAGCCAGTGGGTGGAAATAGGCATGCTTGCAACACTCAGGCTGCCAGAAACAAAATGGTTGTGTTCAGGGGAGGAGCAAACAAGTATACAAAGTGTAACAATCAATACCACCTGCAAAACCTCTCGAGCATCTAACCACCCACCTCAAAATATAGGGGTTTGGTGCTAATAATCTCCCACACCAACACTGTGTAAAATTTGCATTAGACAAGCTGCTGAGCTTGTATAATACACACACAAAAAGAATCTGGAAGCTCAAAGTCTTTTGTAGTCAGTGCAACAGCAAACAGAACTTCGGTATCAACAGGCTGACAGGGCCCTTGAAGAGGCTTAGCCTTCAACTCCCCCGTGTGTTTTGCTGCCTAAAGAAGATGAGTTTGGATATTCTCTGTGGCATAGGACTCTGTAGACGCTGCAGAGGGAGTAGCTGGGAGTTTGAGGTGATGTCAAGTAATATTAAATTTCTGTCAGTTTCATTTGATCTTTGACAGATAGTTCATAAGTAGAAGGCATCACCCGACGGCACCATCATGCCTGTGCAAAATCCCCCCTTGAAATAGAACAAATATGTTCTGTTGCGTTAGTAAAATGCAAGGGCAAGGGTGGTCAAAAATGAATTTCTCCTTTTATTGTTTACAAGGGACACGCAATCTGTTGTGTTAGTTTGGCTATACCCCACAGAAGCATGAATGGAAAAGCAAAGTTTACTGGGGGAGAAGTCCTCAAGGGTAGAAGTTCTCAAGGGTAGAAAAAGTGAGAACTTGGTAGCATTTGAAGGCTGATGAAAGGAAAACATGAAAGGCTCAGTGGCAGGATTGACGCTGTTAAGAACTTTGTTGTAACTAGGATTATTTGAAGAACTCAAAAGACTGAAGCCAATTGAAATATTCACTAACGGGGTGGGGAGGCAGCCATGTTGGGATGGAGCAAGACGCTACCTTTCAGATTTCTGCCACAGGTCAGTGAAAGAATGTTAGGGCTTAAAAGAGAAAGCCAAACGAGGTATTCTCAAAGTCCAGAAGCGGCAATAAATAAAGCAAGCTCACATGATGATCTGCTGGGCAAACAAAAGAAGGAATAGGGTGATTTCTTTGAGGAAGCACCTTGCAGAAATGTTGCAAATTGAAACACAAAAAAGATCCTTTGAAATACCAGATACAGTATGTATTAGATAATTAATATTGTATCCTTGAGATACTTTATGGCCGTGGGCATCGGGTAATAGAGAATATCTAATTTATAAGGACAGTGAGAAAATCTTTAAGGAAAAAAGAGAATTTCTGATCACAAAGGTAAGATGAACTCTATTGTTTTAAGACTTTACATAAGCGGCACCACAGGAGCATTATGGGAATAAAAGTTTGACTTCCCAGTATTTCTGAGCACACCTTGATCTTCTGATTGTTGGCTTCTTACAGGGGCTTTTTCTTGTCCTTATCTCCTTTGGCAGTACAAGACTGCAGTGATGCTACTGAAATGTATGTTGAACAAGCCTCTTAGGTAACTTTCTTTACATCGTTCAATAGACAAGTGTGTTTTATGTGAACTGTTTAGAAAAACGTTGGCTCTTGCATTACTCTTCAGTCTTAAAAGGAAACTCTTGTTTCAGGCCAAATTGCTGATCCTTGTGACATGACAGCCTGATTCATTCCAACATGTACACTGAAATTAAAAGGTAATAACATAAAATTAACAAGGCCATCTCATAGATATACATTTCCATGCGCCCAGGAACACTGTAGACTGGAAGCATAGAAAATGATAGCTCTCACCACAAAACTACAGTATATTGTGACTCAAGAAAGAACAGGATTGAGAAAGCTATTTAAGAAAACCCCCCTCATAATGAGAATGTTCCACAACGATAAGCTCCACTGTTACTTAAGATATCTTAGGATTTTAAATTGTGTATACTAGGAACTGCTGCTTTGTTTGGATCACTCAATTTTGGAGATGTTTAGAATAGGGGTGTTTAGACATGCATGATGGGGGAACAGGATTTTGCCTGCTTTGCCTCTGCTCCTAACAATGCACATTTTGTCATAATGGGGGGGGGGCTATATGCCCCCTTCTGTACAACACCTCTAAGTAAGTGGGAAGCCCTGGCCAAACTCACCTAGATGAGTCCTACCTATAACATCTTCAGGAGCCCATATGTTTGCTCATTTGCACTAAGCTATGGTTTAGCTTTGAATATTGTGTGTGGCTAGTAGGAACAAAATTCTACTCCTTCCCTTATGCATTTACTGAACATAGAGAGGGGTGTTGTTTAAACACCTTTATTATATGCTATGTGTAGCAAAAGGTGTTAATATGATCTACGGTAATAGCACAGAATAGAAATCCTTAGTTAGTGCTCACTTAGCCTATAGGTGGCCAACCTAGTCTGGTATTGGCAGTGACAGTTTGTGGCATTCTTGAACAAGGACAGACGGACACACAGGCTTCGTCATGGCAGAGAGTGTGGCCGGCCAGCCTCTCCATGGTGTGCCGCTACCTCCTCCTGACCTCAGTAGACTAAAGACAAAGCCATCACAATGCATATTTATTGTGGCACTCTCTAATGCTTTGAACTTGATGTGCAGCACAGCTGTCAGAGGTCTACTATCACTGAACCAGCGAACAGTGACTCTCAGTATCTTTGCTTTGTCCCGGTTACAACAGGTTTTCATAAAATGGCCGAACTGTATCAATAAACGTGATTTGCATGATATTTATGTTTTAATGCAGAGATGTAGCTATGGGGGAGAGCTAGCCAGGTTTTTTTGCCTGGGGTGAAGCCTCCAAAGGGGTGCCCTTGAGGCTCCCAGCCTCTGTGTGTGTGTGTGTGTGTGTGTGTGTGTGTGTGTATGCAAATGGTCGTGAGTGGGTGGGTGCCAAACTGGGTCTTTGACCCGGGTGAAATGAATCCTAGTTTTGCCCCTGATCAATGGTAACTTTTGCCAGAGCTGTGGGCAATTATCACACATGGGACAACTGCACAGGCCACAGCAGTGACCAGAGGTGAAAATACTGCTGAGAGGAGTTCAGCAAGAAGAAACGCCATGGTGCACCTGCAACACACAACTGGGCGCCTTCATCTGCTCCACCTGCAATAAAACATGTCTCTCCCATGTCGGTTTCTACAGTGACAGCAGGCGCCGTAACTCACTAATGGTTTGACTTTACCCCCGAAGACGTACTCTTGCATCCCCCCCCCCCCCAGACAGATAGATGCTAACAATAAGAATTGTGACTCGCACTGAATCCTAGGGATGAGATGAAAAATAACAGTGCTGACCCCAGGCAGAGAACACAGTTGATAATTAATTTCAAGGCATCACCAGTTAGTATCTGAATCCAGTCTAGGGGTGTTAAGGGTTCGTGTGTCCCCAAAACGAGTCCTCTGTGTAGAAATTCTGATCCAAATGTATCTAAACATGCTGGAATAGAAAAGCTGTTTACATGGACAGCCACAGCACTCTGCCTAATCCCTTTCTTTGAGTACTTCAAACGCCGCATCTTTTTTCCTCCCCCACCCCTTTTAATAAGTGGGCTCAATTTCTTTAAGCATTTCAAGGACATCATAATAACCAGACCTTCTGTGTTCAGTAACAGGTCCACTGGAGTCGCACTTGTTCTGTGAACTGCTTTGCCTCCTGTGGTGCTGCATAATAAATTGCTTTGACAAACTGGGCATTTTTCCATCTGAACATTAATGTTGGTTTTAATGAATCCTTTATTAGTGGAACAAGTTTTGTTTTTTTAATTTCATCTGAAAACAGCCATAAAATTACAAACAAAGGCTGGTGTTTTTGTTTAGAATCAACTTGAGTGGAAGAGATGAATACATGAAGACCTTAACATTGATTTAAAAGTGGGGGATGAGGGACAGAGCACGTTTTATTTGACAACAGTACATTTTACATTTCTCTCATTTCGAGTGCATAACATTATGTTTGCCTTTTAAAAAACAACAACGGTATATCTCTTGCCTAATGCAGCCAGGGTTCTATGAGAACAAGTGAAACAATGTCTTGAGTGGCGCACAAAGCAGTCCATCTGGAATTGGAATCCAGTTTTGTTGGCAATTGATTGCCCTTGTAGGATACAATATGCTCCACTTATTCTGTAGCCATTAACACAAACGAGTTTTGTGCAATATAAGGACATATCAAGGTGGCAGCTGATTGTATTCCCAGTGAACTGAGGCTGCACAAAGCTGAATATGCAGGCAACATCCTTGCACAGAGAGACAAGAAAAGGACCATAGCAAAATAGCATCCCCACTTAAATATTTCTGAGCCTGCTATTTAAAATGCACACACATTTTAAGGTGTGGTTGCTAATGACACATAGAGTGTCACATCTAGGTCTTCATAAGGGCCCCTTCTTTGTGTGCCCCACCTGAGGAAAATGCACAAGGTGATCATATGATAAAAGGTGTTCTCGGCTGTGGGCTCCTGTCTATGGGATGCTCTCCCCTGTGAGATGCTCCTAGCACCCCATCCGCCCCACTACATGAGGACTGCCTATCCCACAAACAAGAACCGTGTGTCTATCTTCTGGGAAAGTCAGCCAATAGATAGGGATGTGTAGTGTCCGTGTTAACATTTTCCTCTGGTCAATTGCCATTTGGATAAATTATCTCATCAGGGCAGGGGTGTTAGAACCAGACATCTGTCCCCAGATGGACAACAAACAGCAAAATACATCCTCCCTGTGAAAAAATAGCACACATCTGCCTCAGACTGTGTAGAAGAGCCCCCACCTAGTGGCGGGCGGGGCGAGCTGCCCACGGGGGCTCACCCCCCCACAGGGGTGGGGCGATCTGCCCAGGGGAGCGATCCACCCGGGGGGGATTTTGTCACCCCCCTCTTGGATGAAACCCAGGGCAGCCCGCCCCCTGCCCCCCTTCCTATGCCCCTGCCCCCACCCTCCAGCTTTGCCAAACTGCCCTTGGTTACATTAGCTAAAATGGTGGAGCCACTTGCCCAGGTGGGGCCTGTGATTCTGTTCCCAGGGACCCAGGCTCCAGCTCCAGTGAGGGTTGGAGCAACCCGTCACATGTCTTGTCCCCTCGATACCTCTGCAGATGGTCTTTGTGAAAGATTTTAGACCTGTGCCTGGGACCCAACTAGATTTGGTATACCACCTCTCACATCCCTCTACAGCACCTGCGGAAACCACCTTCTTGACTTTCGGTCTCATCCGCTCAATCTGGACAATTGAAGCCATTCCCGGGGTGTGGCAACTGCCACATGCTGACAGCCATAAGTGACAGCTGAGTGCAGGGTAGGGACCAAAGTTGGACAGACTACCCCAGAAGAAGCACAATGTGTCTCTTACCAGAGGTACTACCCCTTTGTTAACACCCCATATACTCCATAAGTATACACACACACACACACACACACACACACACACACGTACAGTCAGCGACCATTTTGTGTGGGCAGGGGTGCCAACTTGAAGAAAATATTGGGGCACGCAGGTGAGCCCTGCCCTGCATAAACCATCACATGACGTGGCACACATACTATTTGAATGAGAATTCGCCTCAACTTTGTGGGGGCCCAGCCCCCTCAAATATTTTATTGGTGGGGCAAAGGGACCAGGAGTTGGCTCCTATGTGCGCGGGGGTTCTGTTCCTGGACCTGTGTGCATTGGCAGAACATGAATAAGCCCACCCCGTCCCATTACACCCTGACCTACCCTCATTTGCCCCTTTCCACCCTCACTTTAAATTGTCTTCACTCAGTCTCATTCCTGAGATGGCTCTCAGTTATATAAAAAGGGCATATCCTTCACCACAGCAGTACAATGGAAAAGCTCAATTATTCTCTCCTCTGTCATGTCTCTGGGAGCTGAGGCTGGTAGGTCCAGCGTAGTGGGAGGATGGAAGGTCCGACTTGATCTGAACAATTTTTTGGATGTAGGTTTCCAAACATTAGTCATCTTCAGAGAAGACCCACTGAAATGGATAGAAGTGATTAACTGAGAGCCACTAAGCTAAGCAGGTCTACTCTGTGGAGGACTAGCATTGGCTACAATTCTATACTGTATTTGCAGACTTAACTTGTGCATGTTATAAAAGGGTACAATTAATATGTTGCTTCCAGAATGTAAGAGAAATGTAAATTAGATGTTGGGGAAAGACCTTACACACAATTCCCCACCCCTGAAAAACAATTTAGTTTTTTAATATTTATAAGAACACTTGTTTTACTTTGAAAGGAAAAAAAGAACTGGGTACTTTTTCTGTAAAGTGTGTTTAGAAATAATGAATCTGGCAAAGTTAGTATTCTGGCAGGGAATAGAGTCCTGAGGGTTGATATATCCCATGACTCTGGGAGAACTGATAGCAGAAAAATATCCTTTGATGTTTTATTTAAAAATGTTGTTCAATAATTCAATAAAGAGATCCATTATAATCATGAAACAGTAAAAATGTGCCATGAATACAATGTAAGAGTGAAATGAACTGGTATACACTTAACCAATGTTTACAGTTCACGAACCATTTTCTGCACTCTTATACAATGAGCAGGACCCAGCTTACATCGGCTGTTTTGTGGGAGGTGTAAGTATTTGGTCGTTTCTTATATCTAGAGCAAAATAAGGATGAAAAGCAGGGCTTTTTTCCCAGCCCTAACTTGCCAGAACTCGAAGCATTCATGGTGAATTCCAGCACCCCTTTTTCTAGAAAAACAGCATCGGTGAAAAGGAAACATGACAGTGTGTTTATATTAATAGAAATGAGATCTTGCTGTTAGCAATGGCAAAGCAAATATTTTACAAATATGCATTCCAATCTACCTAAGGAGGTAGGTGTATGATGAAGGTGGCATAGCCCATCTGGAAAGGTTGAAATATACAAGCAGAGGGGTTGCCTCTTCCCATCTAGTTGTTGGGTGCATATAGGCAAAAGTTGACAATTTCATCAATGGCAAGGGGTTGTATGCAGTTCCCCCACTTTGCTGCCCACTGATCCACACACTGGCTATTTTTGACTGGACTACATACTGCCCTAGCAGATGTTCTACTACACAAAGACTTCTGGATTGGGGCCAGAGAGTTTTGCATACCATATTTTTCCTTCCAATTAAACCCAACCAGTCCAGGCTCCCCTGGGAAGAATCGGGTTGCTATTTTGAGTCCCAGGCAAATGAAAATGTTTTTAAGCTGTTTAAATTAAATGGCATTCCGTTGACATTGGTGAAGAAGAAAACAGTCAGCTCTGATTCATCCGTGCAAAAGTGCCACCCAAAACATGAAAGATAGGACTGTCACTCAGTGAAACAAATCAATTTATCAGCATAGAATTCGCATAGAATAAAAGCCCATTTCAAATTTGCATAGAATAAAACAACAATGTTTTTAGAGAAAAAAACATTGCTTTCCGGGGGGGTTTTGTGGGGGAGGACCCTAGATTAGAAGTAGATGGCAGGCTTTTTCATACAGAAAGTCCCATCTCTGCTAATCTCCAGTCAGAAACCTTAGTTAGTAAGTGATGGGGGAAACTGCTGCTGCTTTTTCTCAGGAGTAGTCTATAGGTCCCACCTGCTTATTGAAAGTGGGGGTGAAGCCAGCGATAGATTGAACCAGGGCAAAAGTGGTCCATACTGACCGCCCCACCCCACCCAGCCTGGCTTCTTCCCTGCCCAGAATGCAGCTGAGGAAGGAGCAGACTGCTTTCGCAAGAGGCAAGAACTGATTGCTTGCAGAGGGCTTTTGAAATTAAGCTGAGAGCCGCGTGAAATTAGGCCACAGGCCATATGTGTCCCTCAGGTCACAGGTTGCCCACTCTTGCCATAGAAAGCCATTGTCAGGCTGGGTATACAGTCGTGGGCTCAACGGTTGAATGGGCTGACTCAATATAGTGACAGGCTGTGTGGCAGCATCATTATTTCTTAGATGATATATGTATGTGCCATCATCTACACATCCAAATGTACCTTATATTAGAAGCATTAACATTTTAAAAATTATGTTGCCTGGTTAATTGGCTGCGCCATTTTTATGGATCAAAAGGGTTTTAGTCATTTAACTGATTGAGAGAAATCCTATGGTCCCATGGGGGGTGTCCCAGCTGCCATAGCAGATAATCTCCCTCCCCAACCATATAGAGAAAGATCTTGAAAGCCCCCCTGTTGAGGAAGCAGAAACCTCACTCCTCTAACAGGGCTCAGCTGGTGGTAACAGCCAAAAAAGGGGACATGGCAGGGGTATGTATAGATCAGGAAAGGCTTTGATCATCTGGATTCAAAGCCCTCTCATTCTTCTAATAAGCTCCCACAATGGTGGAGAGTGACCAATGGGAGGGAAATATTGAAGCATTAAACCACTGATCCAGAAAGTAAGTGGGAAGTCCGAAAAAATACCACCACTCAGCCTTCTGCATGCTGGTGTTTAGGGACAGAAGACTGTCGATTGCAATTCTCTCAGTTTCTCTTTTTTTTAATTTTAAATTCCCTTCTCCACATTTCTTCAACAAATGGTGAATTTCCTTTTTAAAAATCCTCCTGAAAGTCCTTCAGTGTTCTAGCGTGACTATCTCTGAATAAACATATTTTTACTATTGTACACGTTTCTGCAAGTAATTTGTCATAAACATACAGTTTCCCAAGCTCCGTGACTGCTTCCTGTTCAGTGGCCAAAAAGGCTGTTTTGGGGCATTTTCAGGTACTGCTTCTTGAAGTGCGCTTTTACTGCTGTTGTTCTTTATTCTGTTTTGAACTGTACTGTCATTTTTTTATTGTGATGTTGATTGTGTTGCTTTTAATTTTTTATAATTGTTAGATTCACTGAGTATTTATTGACAAAAAAGGGGATTTGGAAAATGCAAGTAAAATCAAAGAGAAAAGCATCTCAGTGCTTGAAGTTGCATGTAAATTAATTCCCACCCATTCTCTGTTTTTACTTAATAATGTTGAAGGAGGAAATACCTGATGGAAATGTGTTTTGTAGCCAAAATAAGTCATTTTGCCTAGAGCGCTGGCTGCATCCCCAACATCTGGTGCTTTAAATATTCAGAGTAATAAAATACTGTAATGATAATGGAAATATTCTAAAAGAAATGGTGCACATAACCCATCACCTATGTAGAGAAAAGAAATGGTCTTGTCGCAGTCTTACAGCTGTGGCAACCACAGGTATAAGGTGGGGGCATAATAAAAATTCCAAGATCAGTATTTGGGATTTATTACCTTTAATAGGCCAACTAAAATATCACCCAGAGTGCGCAAACTTTCACGTTCTCCCTAACTTTTCATCAGCCCAGATAGTAAACAGAGTAGGTGAGTTGGGGTGTCATGGAGTTTGCATGTGATCTATCAAGACAGAATGAGGGATGAGATAGCAGACATCCAAGATGTTGGGTGCTATGGAGGTTTCAGGCTGCACCAAAGGCTGAGAAGAAGGAATATAGTGTTGCATACACCCACATTTCCAAGTAGTGAGAGACTTAATGGATGCCGGTGCTTATATCTGCATATCTGCATCATGAGCTTGAAGTGAAAGGGCTTACAGCATTGCCGCTCCAACAGAACTTGCTTTGGTGTCTTCCCAGCTCCAGATGAGACTAGCCCTTGGCCTATTGTTCTCCTACCCCTAGGATGATGTGACCTCCAGCGAGGTGAGAGGGAGGGAAGGCGCCTGCCCCCCAGTTCTGAAAGTATTGCTAGCTAGGTGTTTATATGGCAACACACCAGTACTTGACCAACCCTTTAGACATGTAAATAGCATGCTTTGTTAGGGCCGTTAACAAGGAGACTGGTTTGAGCACTTCAGCAGTCCTTTCTACTGTAGACTCCCATCTTACAGATATAAAACGACAGACTTGAAGGGGTTCCAAAGACAGCAGGATGTTTTGGGTTTCCCTGTCTGCTCAACATTCCCCACCCCCTGGAGTTCCTACTCATGAAATTGTCGTCTGAGCATGTGTGCTTATTTGCACATGCATGATGGCCGCTGTCTTAAATGATCACATTGCCAATTATCCTGCATCCAGTTTTCTAGTTGGATTGATGCTCGTTTGAGGGCAGGGGAATGCATCAAACAGTATTTGTCAAGAAGCTACAGTACTATAAGGGACGTGGGTGGCGCTGTGGGTTAAACCACAGAGCCTTGGACTTGCCGATCAGAAGGTTGGCGGTTCGAATCCCCACGACGGGGTAAGCTCCCGTTGCTCGGTCCCTGCTCCTGCCAACCTAGCAGTTTGAAAGCACGTCAAAGTGCAAGTAGATAAATAGGTACTGCTCCGGCAGGAAGGTAAACGGCGTTTCCGTGTGCTGCTCTGGTTCACCAGAAGCAGCTTAGTTATGTTGGCCACATGACCCGGAAGCTATACGCTGGCTCCCTTGGCCAATAAAGCGAGATGAGCGCCGCAACCCCAGAGTCGGTCATGACTGGACCTAAGGGTCAGGGGTCCCTTTACCTTTACGTTACAGTACTGTATGGGCTGTGCCTAACATTGTGCAAATGTGGCTTCGAAAACTAGCAGTGGGAGCGCACCAGATGTGGAGTAAGGAGTGTGAACACACCCTAATTCTGATGAGCTTCATGCGAGAAACACATCTGTCTTCCAGAATGATGCTGCTTTCACAATGTATCACTATATTTCTCACCGTGGTCCTTTCCTGAGGCAGGTTTTTCTCTCTCCACTCCACCCCCAGCTACCATCCTATGACTTGCACAGCTGCTTCTAAGAAAGTAGCAGTATTGAGTCATTAGAAAGCACAGCTGGGCATTACACCAAGGCCATTTACATGAAAAGAGGATCTTACTTTAATTAATCTCCTGCTGCTCTACCCGCCTGATCTGAAGTCAAGTGCCAGTGGGCGGATGGGTCACGGGCGCAAATTTATGCTTTCAGTTGCAGAATAAGAAGCCCTTATTTCATTATTATCCTAACAGAGCTGTGAGAAATCAATCATGTTCTATTTTAAAAAAAATCATTTTTACAAAAAGAAAATGTTAACTATGAACAGGATCTGAGAATTACACACAATTGCCTTTTATAGTCTGAATTCGGGCAGAACAATTGAGAAATGACAAGAACCTGGGCAGTGAGGCAGCCCACCTCTGTTCCAAATGTTAATTTTTTTTCAGGGGGAGAAATATAGGAATGGAAAACTTGTCAAAAGAAATGCAGGAGGTTCCAGCAAGCTCTCTGAAAACAAGACCTCTTTCCCTAAGGCTTCCCTTTGTCTCGTTGCTCACATTTCAAAAAGGGTGGTAGAGCACCGTCCCTTTACTGATTCCTGCAAAAGGTCATCAATATTCAAATGTTTCAAAAGCTGGTCTATTTTTAAAAGGGGAAAGAAAAAAACAGAACTGGAGTATCCTGCTGTTTATAGACGCATTGACAGCAGACAAGAAAGAAATTTGCTCACTGTTGACATTACTGATCTGGTGACTGAAATGATAGATCTGGAAATAAGAAGTACAGCAATGCTAGATGACATTCAGCCATGGAAATATTTTATACAATTGGCTACGTGTAAGTGTTTATCATGTGTTCACGCAAAAGAATCCCCACTACCACACAGAGAGAGAAACACACACTGGTAGCAGAAATACTGTAGATGTTGATACTTCTTGAAAATTAAAATGCAGCAATTTACTGATAAGTTCATGCTCAAATTATTGTTTATGCTCCCCTTAATTATATTTTAGAGTTCTGTTGCCCATCAGGTCTCTGGATGCAGATCCAGAATGGGCCTAATATTTATTTACTTATTAACTACAATTTTATCCCACCCTCTCTCTGAGGACCACACAGTGGCTACTTCATTCTTCCACATCAGTTTCATCCTCACAATAATCCTGGGAGGCAGGCTAGGACTGTGGGATACTGCAGTCAAACATGACTATGCATGAGTGCTAGTTATGGCATGATGGGATTAAGACCACAGAGTTCTGTTCAGAAAAGGTCTCACCTCAGAAAGGTCACACCCCCTCTCCTCTGTAAAGAAGGAAGTGAAGCTTCTATTTCCTTTCCTCGCTCTCTGTTTTCACTATGTAATCCACTAGGATGGATGTGTCTGAACTTAATCCAAGTTCAGACCACATGTTTGAAACTATATGCTGTATTTTGCACCCAGTAATAATCTACCTGTGTTCTCTTTGCTGCTGCATGGAATAATACATGAACCAGACCTAGGATTATAAGTAAAGCTTTTAAACTTATTCAACAGTGTGTAGTCTGTTCATTGCAAGAGGGTGAGAGAGGGGAGGCAAGAGCTGTGAGCAGACTAAACGGGATGTGCAAAAAGGTTTAACAGCCTGTATTCCATGCTATGCTGCTGGTTAACTCTGAGAGTGTTTTTAACTCTGTTGGGGGCTCTCCCCCGCTGAAGAATGTACAAAGCCCTGCATTTTGAATCTAGGTGCCCATCCAAATCTTTTTTTAATTACCCAAATGTGGGTCAGATCTAGTTTCCACCTCCATAAGGATGAGAATGGGGGGCACAAAGGATTGCTCATTGAGCATCCTGGCTGAGTGGGGGTTTGAACCTTAGGTATCCCAAGTCTTCCTAGTCCAACAAGGAACCACTTAACCACACCATTCCATGTTAACTCCATGAGCTTAAGGTGGTATCCGTATGGCTCCCTAGCGGCTTTTATCAACATACTGAACCTGCTTCAGCAAGGTTACTGCATCATGTGACTTCAGAGTATACTCCGGTGTGAAAGAGTTGAACAAAATTGATAATATCATCAGGTGTGGCTTTTCCCATCATAGGGCGCTTCCAGACTTGCTGGTTTTGGGGACTCAGCCACATGCTGGCAACTTCAGGTTGCACAATTTTAGCTAACTGGGAAGTCTTGCAAAACAAACCAGCTTCCCCAAATATTGGGCTTCTTGCAGTAAGGGAAATGAGGGGGAAATGTGTTGGAAAGTGTGGGATAACACTTGCTTTTTAAACATTTACCAACAGTTTTATTACTGCTGGTCATTAAACTACAAAAAGAAAGGCATTATACATTGATAAATGGGAGAGAGAGAAATCAAGTACAGAATCTGAATAAGATTAACAAATAAGACGGTGTCCATTTATTTTTAATTGAAAACACTTATATTGCTTTTATATATTTTTCATTACAGAAATCATCAGTGTGGTTTGCAATAAAACAGCTACAAATAGTCATACAAATACAAAAACCTGGCTGAGTTGGTGTGCTTTCTTTTTCCGTGTCTAAATGAGAATTTCTCTTCCTTCCCTCCCCTGTCCCATTTCTGTCAGCAGTGCCAAAGGGTGGGGGAGGATGGCGAGTTAAGATGAAGTGGCTGGTTGCATGCGAGAGGGAATGAGTTAGGATGCCATTCTTGGATATCATGTTAAATCAGTGGGTGTGCAATTTAAGATGCATTAGAACCTGGCTGTGTCAAGAGAATAAAGTCTCCTTGCTGATTACAGAAATGGAAGTGTCTCACCACATGGGGTTACCACAGTTGATATTAGATCAAGCAGTGTTCAAAGTGAATAAAACAGTTAAGTCTAAGTATATATTGAGGGATACAGTCACGCAGGGCTTTGAAGTGTGCTATCATCAAAAAGTACAGTTCTCTGTTACTTCTTTTGCTAGTTCTCTTGCGTCTACATGCAGACAACAACTCATTTGTAAACTGTGCCCAGATTCACCAAACACAAGTACCACATGCTGAATTCCGTCTCGAACCTGGCTGAACAGAATACCGCGTTGGCCTGAGGCTTCCCAGGTGGATCATCAATCCAAGATCTGGCCGGCCAAGCAAGCAAGCAAGCAAGCAAGCAAGGACTGCTTCTGTTTCTAATACAGGGAAGAAAAGCAACCTGCTTCTCAGAACAGATTTCTGTGTATCTCGCTATGAAACAGCCTGGTGTTGTTGTTTTTTTATTTGTTGTTATAAATTATGTCAGATATTTTGTTGTGTAAATTATGTTGGAAATCAATAAAAGTATTATTTTATAAAATGAAACTTTGTAGTCAAATATTATATTCCCTACTTCATACTCTTCAACATTTCTCCAATGAAAATAGAAAAATCCTACCATACCCTCCAGCATTTCTCAAATGAAAATAGGGACGTCCTAAAGAAAAACTACTTTCTATGCCTTTTAAGAACAGATTTGTTGAGATGTTTGTGTGTGAAGCAGGGTCGTGCTACTAGCCCAACCACCAATGCCATGTGCCTCCCTGATGCTCATACATTGAGTATGGATGCCTGATTAAGGGGAGCCTTTGCACACAGAGCTCTACCCATGTAGGCTTCCAATTTATCTGAACGCCTGATTGTGCAATGTTCCAGATTCCCTTCTTCAGACATCAGGTGGCCAGCAAAGAGGCATGAAACATCAAGATCAAGGACAGCTGGGCAGCCCCACGCCCTCTTTCTACTTTTGGAGCACTCTTTCAGTGCTATTTCTCTAGAGAAAGAGGTTACGGAACTCACCATGAATACCTCTCTTGTTCTCTTATAATGGCAATGGCACCCATCTGTTCTAACCAACAGTCAAGACAAGAAGTTGCTAAGAACTGGGGTTCAAATTCTCACTCTAAATTCAACTGCGGAGTCAGTGTTCCATGCAAAAATCATATGATTTGCTGGTATAAAGTCACAGGTTTAATCTCAGCCATATCTATCTAAATATTATCTGGTAATCAGTTTAGGGAACCAAATGCATTAAGACCTGTGCGTGTGCTACTATCCCAATCGCCTTGGATGATGAATGGGATTCAAGTGTGGTATGTATATATACAGACATATATCTGTTTATATATAATACCCAAGATATATAATACAAGTACTCCCTGGTCAGCTTTTCTGTGGGAGTAACAAAGTAGTATTAATCAGATGTTTCATGTCACGCTAAGCGGGGGGGGGGGGGGAGCTAAGCTAGATACTATCACTGGCTGACTGCCTTGAAATCATTCATGGTTATTTAGTTCAGGATGTTTTTTATTTCAAGTCAAAGGTGCCATACATTGTAGCATTTATCCTGGGTTCTATAATGTTGTTTTGTGCTACTTTTATGAGAACCTATTCATTCCTATCCATGCTTTTTTAGAACAGCCTTTTTGTGGGGGGAGGGGACACGGACGGGAGGGGACTGATAACAAATAGTGTGGGAAATGTTTTAATTGCTTTGTGTCTGAAAAAGCCTTACTTATAGGGGGGGGGCAAAATACTTCCTTGAAATATAATAAACTGGAAAGCATGATAACACACATGCTTAGAGATAACCCTCAGAAAAACCCCTCTTATAAACACAGCTCTCTTATTGTTAGAGTTTTTTTTTTTTTTAAGGGGAAGTAATGGAGCACTAGGCATCAACTTGTATGAATTCCAAAATCCATGACCAAGAAGGAAAGCTGATATATACTGCCTATCTATAGGAAAGGTAATCCCTTCCTCTAAACAAAAAAAACCAAAAACCCACCCAGCCCTTGTTAATTGCTCTCAGAAGAGAGAACAGCCTTTTCTCTTTAATGCTCTCCTTGGCCGGGTGGGCATGTGTACATAGTAGTCCTGTCTGAATCATTAGAGATTAGATCAGCAAGATGAAATTCAGCCACGTGTCCCTCTCTAACTCACATCCACACCACACGTTGAAGCATGTTTAAAGCACATGGCTTCCTCCAAAGAACCGTGAGAATTGTAGTTTACCCATCAAAGCGCTAAAATTCCCAGCACTGTTAATGAACTACAATTCCTTCACTTGCTGAGTCCACTTCCACACTGACACACACACTGTAAAACGGTGAACATTAATTTCTGCTCTTAGGTGTTGAAAAATAAATACTGTTGTAGGAACAAAAATATGACCAACAAATACATGGCCTGATTTTTCTTTATAATTAATAAATGACTTCATGCGATTCGCCACCCCATATCAGTGGTGTTATGTACTGAAGTTCTCACCCTGGGCCAGCAGGGGGATACTGTAGATAGTTATGCAAATGAAGGATCAAAAGTGACGTTCAGTGATTGGATAGTTTGTATGCCAATGAAGGATCGAAAGTGACGTTCAGTGATTGGCTAGTTACAGAAAATGGTTACTGTTGCATTCTAGTGGAGCTCTATATAAGCAGGCTGACTGAGCTCCTCAGTTCAGTTCTGTTCCAGCTTACAAATAAAGAGCTGCTTTGGAAGAATCGCTGTGTCGTCTGATATGTTCGCCCACAACTTAACAAGTAACAATAGCCCGTTCCTGCCGGAAGTGACATCACATGAAACCTATACAGTGGTACCTCGGGTTAAGAACTTAATTCGTTCCAGAGGCCCGTTCTTAACCTGAAGCACCACTTTAGCTAATGGGGCCTCCTGCTGCTGCCGCGCCGGCAGAGCACGATTTCTGTTCTCACCCTGAAGCAAAGTTCTTAACCCGAGGTAGTATTTCTGGGTTAGTGGAGTCTGTAACCTGAAGCATATGTAACCTGAGGTACCACTGTATTCACTTGATTTCAGAGCTCTGGACTGTCACTTCCGTGCTTCATGTGTCATCATGACCATTGGCCACACTGGCTTGGGCTGATGGAAGTTGTAGTCCCAAACTTCCAGAGAGCATCATCAAGTTGGAAAAGGCTGTTCTAGACCACTGACCGGCAAAATCGCAGAAGAGAAAGGTGATCCTCCCAAACTGTCATTGATTGTAGTCTAGGAGAAGAAATGGGTTGTCATTAGTACAGTGTTGTTGCATTGTATTGAGGGTTTTCCTGTGTGGTTGCTTGAGGATTTATTTGGGCATGTTGTTGTGAGTAAATTAAGACATTGCACAGTGAATTTGGAAGTTTCACTGCATCTATCAAAGTTAAGCTTCTTTTAATGTTGCAATTCAATATTTTAGCATTGTTGGTGTCTTGCTGCATGCCTAGCAGATACGACCCAATACATTTTGGACCCTGAGGGAGAAGGTCAAAATGATGTCCCCAATAGTGTAAAAATGATAGCAAAATAAAAGTAAGTCATAATTTTTCTCCCCAATTAATAGCACCCCAAAAACTTGCCAGCTGACACTATTTACCTCACTGTGCCTAACTATAGAGCTGGCCCTGTAGGTGATTACAGGATAATGACCAGCTTGGAATCATATGAAGAAGGCCATAGTGTCAGCCATTTTAACTGGACAAGAGGAACAGACTGTGAGGAGCCAACTTTGAAAAAACATTGTTGTGTATCTAGTATTAGAATGCAGCAAACACTGAAGGAGACAAGGGAATTAATTTGTGTGTCTGTGTGTGTGTGTGTGTGTGTGTGTGTGAACAGACACACAGTTTACCCAAACTTTATTATTATTATTATCCTCTGAAAACCCAGGCAGTAGTTAAGGTAAAGCTAGGGTTTTTGTTCAAGAACACTGCTCTACCATAAATATTTTGTTTCACGCTACATCATATAAAAAGAGCTCTTGTCCAAGCTGTCTAGATAGCCAGGCATACACAATTAATAATCCAAACACAGAAAAGCCTTATCTGACTGTAAAACAGACAACTTTATTTGCCTTTCATTGAAGACTCACAGGGACTACAATTTATAAGGCCACAAATTTACTACAAGACAGCCCTAATTGCTTGGTACATGTGGGAGAAGATCATACACTATGAAAAGGACTTTGCATAAAATCTGTTTTATTGTCATCAATCAGAACTTTTCATTTTCTTGAAAGTCTCTTTTTGGCTTTCCTAGTCAGTGAACAGAGCTGGGATAGAATCCCTCTTTCTTCTGACTTTATTAAACTTGGGGCCCACAGTTGACAACCATAAATTACCCAGCCATGGTTTGTTCTATACAACAAAACTGAATGAATTCAACTTAGGCCATTTTCTTGCTTATAATCAACTGACCATTCCTTAATTAACAAAGGAAAATAGTTCCCATTGTGCATTAATATTGTTGTTGCTGTTAATGAAAAGTTTGCAATCTACGTTTTTAGACATGTTTGTTCAATTAGTGTTATCAGTAATATCATAGATTTAAAACAGAAGATGCGACTGTGGGAGCGTTTGAAGGATAGAATACTGGCTTTATAGCCTTCATAGAGTGATTGTATATCCTTTGATATCCTTCCTGTCTGCAGTGGCTCCAGCACATCACCAACAGATGTTCTTTCTTCTCAGTTATCCTTATCTGACTTTGTCCTTTGAACTGCTGTGGAGCAGGACTTACTGTTAAAGATGGATTGGATGCATTCTGCCCATGCTAGAGATGCTTGCCTTCTAGAAGCAAGCTATAGCACCCAAGTGTCATGTGAAGGTGCCCTAACTGTAAAGCTTTGAAGAGTCATCTGCTTGCATAAGTATACTAAGACCTCTCGATTTGAGGATCTTCCACCCAGACAGATTCTGGCCCCTCCAGAATGTTCTTGTTGTTGTTTAGTCGTTTAGTCGTGTCCGACTCTTCGTGACCCCATGGACCAGAGCACACCAAGCACTCCTGTCTTCCACTGCCTCCCGCAGGAAACGTGATCCACCTGGAGCAGGAACCGGCAAGCCACTCCTGTATCCCTGCCAAGAAAACTCCATGGACAAAGACAACAACATAATGTTCTGGCGCACACCAAAACATACAGGGGTGTGCTTGCTATGTATTCATTGATACATGCTTGATTGAAGATGAAGTCACAGAGCTATTAGTTATGGCTGTGTACGCACTATACATTTAAAGAACATTTAAAAGCACTCCCCCCTAAAAATAACCTGGGAACTAAAGTTTGTTAAGAGTGCTGGGAACTGTAGCTGTGGAGGATAAACTACAGTTCCCAGTGTTCTTAAGGGTAGGGTGTGTGCTTTGAATGTATTCTATGCACACAGCCCGTGATTTCACTCAGAGGTATTAAGAGACAAACTGAAACTACCTTGTGAAAAGTTATGAAATCTAAGATGGGGGGGTGGTACAAGAGTTTGGTGCAATTATTGTTTTTGACACAGAAACCCAAATTCCATTTTAAGGTAAAGGTACCCCTGACGTTAGGCCCAGTCGCGGACGACTCTGGGGTTGCACGCTCATCCCGCTTTATAGGCTGAGGGAGCCGGCGTTTGTCCGCAGACAGCTTCCGGCCCAGCATGATCAAGCCGCTTCTGGCGAACCAGAGCAGTGCACGGAGACGCCGTTTACCTTCCTGCCAGAGCAGTACCTATTTATCTACTTGCACTTGACATGCTTTCGAACTGCTATGTGGGCAGGAGCTGGGACCGAGCAATGGGAGCTCACCCTGTGGTGGGGATTCGAACTGCCAACCTTTTGATTGGCAAGCCCTAGGCTCAGTGGTTTAACCCACAGCGCCACCCGCGTCCCAATTCCATTTTACGAAGGCATAAATATATTCCTTCAGGAGTGGGGTAGGGAAAGGTGTCGATCTTTGTTGAAAACAGGGTTTGCACGCCTTTGTTTGTGCAGTTTGATTTCTCAAACCGTGCAGGCAAAGAAAAACTGGTCACCTGGTGTCATTGCGATAAGTGGCTGGCGCATGGTGACGCCCACCTATGAAAGTTGGTCTGTGAAACAGGTGTGCTTTCGTGAGGTGAGGAATCAGCCTCTTGGCTGGATCCAACTGCCCACAGCTGTTACTGGAAACTCCCCCCCCCCCTTTTGCCATGTGTCGTTCCAGTAAAGGATGCTAATGAGCCTAGGGAGAGCTTGCCTACATGTTGTGATTTCCTTTCTTCAAATTGCAAAACTTCTTTTGCTCCTTTGTCTCACCCTTCCCACGTTTGCTATAGTGACTCATGTGGGTCCCCACTTGCCCTGAGAAAAAGAAAAAAGGACTTCTGAAATGCCATAGTTAATTTCCTGGTAACAGACATTCTACTCGCTAATCACATCAAAAAATTTCAGAGTCACAGAAGTACCCTAAGTTGATCTACAAGCAGGTACTCAAATTTCTTTATTGGGATTTGTCTTGAATTGGATATTGAATATACAGTCCAGCTTTATAACAGTCTGCAGTTTGGAGCACATGGAGGAAAAAGAATGACTGCTGGTTCACAAAGCAATAGCAATTTTAAATTAATAAACCATAGTAGGCATGTGGAGAATCTTCTCTGCAGCAAAATAACAGTCTTTATAATTCTTTTCACAGTGCTGTTTATGTGGTGCCAATGACATTAAAGTTTGCCTTTTCTATGTTTTTATTATACAAATGCAGAAAACCAAACGTACCCTTTAAGCCTTGGGATGCTATTCCATTTTTGCAGCAATGTTGTACTTTGGGTTCATAGCTGAAGTAATTAATTATTTCCTGGCTTCCAGGCCTTTCCTGTATTGCTGTTTTCTAAACAACAACCTCCCATTTTTGTATCCTTGTTGATTACTATTTTTTCCCAGGTGTATTACCTTACATTTATCTATATTAAATCTTATTTCATTTACTTCCATCCATCTCGCTCAAAGTTTGCCCTTAGCACTATTCTTCAGACAGAAGAGATGGTTAGACAGAACTGGTTTGCTTTTGGGATATGTTGCTAGAAGGAGAGTTAACAGCTAAATTAATTGTTTTGCTCTTTAATTTTTTTTCCTTTATAAAGATTAACATGTAGGCTCTACTGCGTATGCATTTCAGCTTGTCATTGCCTTTGCTGAGCATTTAAATAAAGGCATTTCCAGAGCTTCCCCATATTCTGCCCACCACTGTTGTTCCACAGATTTCACCTGAACCATTGTTTGGATTAAATGTCACATTCTTCTCTCAACACAGGTGGAAGGTGTAGATAAGGGAATAAGCTGTGTCTTATAACACCCAGAACTTGCAAAAGGGCATAATTCCACATCAGGATTTCCAACTTGTTCCACTTGGATCTATTTCATTTTGAGTCAGACCAAATCTTTTGTTTAAATGCCTTGTTGCATTCACTGGCACATCGTTCAGTACTGCAGAACATCCATTTTACATACAGATCTCTCTAATCAAGTAGGATAGGACACTGTTTCTTCCTTTGCTGTTGTTAGCAATAATAAAGAAGAAGGAGTTTATATTTTGGATTTTGGAAAATGTGCAGAAAAGGTTTTGCTATTCTGGGATTTGCTTGAAATCCTGCTATTGGCAGTCAGCGCATGAGACATTGCAATATGAAAAATCCTTGGTTTCTTTGGAGAAAGATACTTTAACCATAGCATTTTCTCTCCACGGCAATGTTAAATCAGAGATTTGCCTGTGTATACCACTAAGGCTTTATGCACAACCACACCAATGGCTGACTCCTTACATCCAAACTGGCACAAATCCCAAGCCAAGACCAAAAGCCTGGCCAAATAGATTATTAAGGGAAATCACTAGCCATGGAGACAGAGGAAAACCTATGTAATTAATCTGAAAATAGCTAAGCATTGGGTTGTAGCAAATGATCAATTTTCAAGAGATCAGCAGAACTGTGTTGACTGGAGATTTGACAGAAGAAAAAGATCAACGGGTGTTGATGAAATCTAAAAATCAGTTTCTACCTGCCTACCCTTGGAGGATCTGGAAGGGGTAGAAAGTATCCTAAACCCAATCAACAAAACAATTTTGAAACACACTCATTTTAAAATATTATACTTAGCAAAATGCAACATTAAAATCCCTTCCACATGCATACCCTACATTATCCATTTAGGCTGTTTTCACATCAGTTTGTGCTCAACAGCACAGAAAATCCCTCTCAGTCTTTCTGTGTGCTATTAATGCAAGACACGATGCAGAAATGAAATTGAACGCCCATTTTGGGCAAGGCAGATCTTACATTCACATTAAAGACCATTTTAAGCAGAAATCGGTGTCATCTTCATAGGTAAAAATATACTTCAGCCTAGCTGCCAAATGCCAAGCCAAATAAAAAGCTATTCTGACTTCCAGTATAAATTTAATCCTTTGTAGGCTGAAGGAGCACCACAACTGTAGAGCACCAACCCCAAACTCCTCTTTAGCATACTTTTTGGTATGGAGGTTGGTGCACAGATGGGCAATGATTTAGCAGATCAGAATAAAAGCATAAGAGCTTCATGCTGCCTGGGCCCTCCAGACATTGTTGGACCACAACTCGCATCATCCCTGGCCATGCTGACAGAGGCTGATGGAAGTTGGAGTCCAGCAACACTTGGAGGTCTACAAGTTCCCCATTCTTGTTTTGAAACCGTCACTGCAAAATAACAGCAGTAGGTGGGTTACCTTTAACTATTTTGTACCACTACAGATACCACAACCTATATATCCTTAAACTAAATGAATAGACACAGCTAGGATACAAACTGAGCTGTGGCGACTCAGAACCCCTAATAAGCAGATAAAGAGATCCCACGCTGCTGTATTTTAAATTCAAATATACATTTTAATTCAAATATAAATTTGAAAACCCAAAGGCAAGCGATAATTGTCAGGATGTTGGAGGTGGTACGGAACAAGCCTTCGCTGCTTCTGATGGAACTGATTCCAGCTCAATTTCAAATGCCAAAACAAGCAGGCACCATGTATAAAAAGGTGTTTTAAAATCAATCCTAACTGTGTCTCCTGAAAGTTTCTAACACATTAATTTTAAGTAGAAGTAAGGCGCATACACAACATGCTTATAGATTGTGTTTAAAATTCCTCTTGTAATAGCCAGGCATGAATTTTCCTGGCAGATGCAATGGAAAATAACTAGTTGAAGATACCATCAATAAGGACCAAAGGAAAGAGATGCAAAATATCAAACTTCAATTTCTTTGCTGAGCAGTTGTGGCTTTAAAAAACAAAACCTTCTGTTGTGTATTGTTTTTGACATACACCAAGTAGACAATTTACAGAAAAAGAGGAACAGCCATCGCAATACCAGGAAGCTATTAATTTTCATTATTTTCATAATTTCACAGGTGTCAAGCCTTAATCTGCTATGCCCAGGCATATTACATTGCACAGTTCTTTGCTGACTTGCCACAGGCTAATTATTGATGGTTCACTTCATTCTAATAAAATCTCTATCTCATCTGCCTATCAAACGGAAGTGAAGGGTTGGAGAGGAGCTGCCAGAAGGGCTACTTGAGTTCCTTTCAAAAATAATAAAGAAGAGGAAACCTTGTTGTCGTCCCTCACCCCTCCAACACAGTTCGTGCCGTCAGTACATTTCTTTTCCCTTTGTTCCTCTGTTTACTAATGTGCTGGCTGTTCCCTGAAGGAATTACAAATTCTACATAAATGCCACACTGATTATAAAGGCTACAGCTATGGTGGGGAGGGGATTTCATTTATTTTATTTAAAACATGTATGTACTGCCTTTCATCCGTTATTTCAAGGCAGTTTATCAAAATTAAAACGGCGATGAATACGTAGGACTGGAGCCAGAAAGTGTCAGTGGAAGAGGGTTGACAGAAGGTGACTTTAGTTCCACCAGTGAAAAAAGATCAGTAGAAGTCTTCTTCATGCTAGAAGCACAAAGTCAGGGTGTGTGTGGTTGCAGGCATGGAAGAAAAGCCTCAATGTGGACCACAGTATAATTTTAGAAATGTAGAAAATGGCGTCTTAAAGATAAAACAGACACTTCTATTTCAGTGCTTGTGAAATTATATGTATGGGACTGGATCACTATGTTGGGCAGGGTGGAGAGGAATATTACAAGTTTGCACTGGACCCAAAAATGGTGCTTGGGCCCTGATTCTATTCTGTGTCTTTGGAAGACTTGGAGCACATCTACACTCGTGGTTTATAACATTAAAATTGTGTTATTAAAATGTGACACCAGAGGGTGCTACAGAGCAGCAACCCACCAGCGAAGGGAAACTGCCATTATAAATGTTATAGGACATTATTTTTCAACACCGTTTAGAAGATCAATGTAGATCCAGCCATAGACAGTCACTGGAATAAGTCCTAACCTAAGGCTACTCCTGTTTCAAGTAATCAAGTTTCACAAAATGTCTGTGTGTGTGATAGTCAGACAGAGACACATGTGTTTATCTCAGTTTTCTCCTTCCTTGGACGCTTTGCTCCTGTGTCCCTGCTTTTGCATTTGGAGTTTGAGAAAGTTGTGGGAGGATCACACTGCAGCAGAACCTCTCTTCATACCTGTATTAGGCTTCAGTCTGAGCTAAGGCTCCAATGTATCTAAGAGAAGTAGAGCTTGTTTCATTGGGAATTCTGCCTCCTACTATTATGGTTGAGAAAGCTAAATGGGCAACACAGGAAGAATAAGAAGAGACGTGAGGCTGTAAGATACGCGCATGATTGGCCCACAGAGGCCTTTCCTAGGGCAGTGGAACACCACCATCAAAGTGCTGAGTTCTTGGCTGCTTCTATATTTCCAGCCTCATGCTGCTTCTGCTGCAGAGGCAATCTGCAACAGTGAATTTATTGACAATTTAGCCATAGGCCATTTCACAGTGAGAAGAAAAGGAAAGCAATTCATGAGAGGAAGTGAATATGAGAGGGATTTCTTTTCCCCAAGTAGTCCCCGGCAGGATCTCGGCACACAAAGCAATTGAAGATGTGGTGGATACTTTCCTTCATAATAGCATCCCATTATATTAGAAATAAACTTCCAGGGTATCAAACAATTGTTCCTCAAAAATGCAGGTGAAAGCTTGGTTTGTATCAACATTTGCCCCAAAGAGGCAAAAAGTTACAAAGCAACAAGCTTTTAAAGTGAAGGATTGTTTGTCATTGCCAAAGGAAGATTTTTTAAAAAAGTTTACTGACATTCCAATCAGCTGTGATAGGTTGTATGACTGTGATGCTGTCAGAACAGTGCTGCAGTGCCAATACAATATAATGTCTTTCAACGTTGCACTGACTGGGGGTAGCTTTTGATGGATCCCATCTTATGCATCCCATCTTATGACTGTTTACTCTGGCTCTAGCACGTTCTCACTCCTGATGTTTGAAGCTGTGCACACGTGTTATTAGACACAGTCCATCCCATGGCTTTTTGAGAAATACGCCTGTTTGATGGACTTTCACTCAAACCAGCTGCCATCCAATTAGAAAACAGAAGCTGGGGTTAAGCTGAGATGTGAACACTGGCGACAGCTGTTCCACATGCGCAGATGACAACTTCAGTGGAGTTTCAGCATGAGAAATAAATCAGGTAATGCACATCAAGCAATCACATCCCTCAGATGCTGATACAGTAGGTGGCAGACCTGCAAGCTATGGCTATCTTGGTTGACGACAACTGAAACAGTAGAAATGCACAAATGTATGATGTGGTACAAAAAAAGTGGCCTAAGCTCCGTCCTGTGCTTTGTTGTTTGGCACCGTGAACTTTTAACAACAGCTGCAAAAGTCGCTCTGTCCCAGTAAATCAGGGGTCCCCAAACTAAGGCCCGCGGGCCGGATAAGGCCCAAGGGACTCGTTTATCCGGCCCACGGTGACCCCTGCCACCCGCTCTTACGCTGCACTGCACGGCTGCTCACTTCTGGGTCAGACAAGCACTGGAAATAACTTGTGCGTGTGCACGTTATTTGCACATGTGCAAGCGTTATTTCCGGTGCACATCCGGGTCGGAGGAGGCCCGTGCACATGCACACAAGCTATTTCCAGTGCTCCTCCGACCTGGAAGTGCGCCGGAAATAGCGTGTGCGCACGCATATGGGCACGCACTCCCCCGCTCTCTGCGTGATCAGTGCTGGAGACACCGGCCTGAGGCACAGTAAGTTTGCTGACCCCTGCAGTAAATAAACTGTTGTCACCATTTTTCCTCTCAACCTGGGAAGAAGAGCGGTCTGTCAAACTGCAGATGACTCAATAAAGAACCTAGTTTCCTAATATGATATGTGAGTTATAAAAGTCTCATTGGGTGCTTCTATCTGCCACAGCAGTGAGTGTGGTGGATCAAAAAGTGTGGTGGATTTTGCCTATATGTCTTATGAGTACGCACACACACACACACATACAGTGAAATGCTAATTGTACTGCTGACAGAAATTTCTTGCCTTAGCGACAATATCATTCACACTTAACCTTTCCCAATTGCTTTTCAAAAGCCCTTCCCTTTATAGTTCAATGACTTTTCAGCTATTCTTTGGTTCAGAAGCCATTGATGCTGTTTCCTAATAGCTGAGCTCTCTCTGTACAAAGGTGGGACTCAAATCTCTGAAAAACTTCAGTTTCCCCTTTTATCCTAATATCAAGGAGTTGGACTCTCGGATTTTATAAATGCACTCACAGAACGAGCCCTCCCTGCTCCTGCTAACAGAAAAGGGAGGCAACTTGAGTTAATCACCACTTCCCCTGCTGCAGTCCTCCCAAATCTGCTCCAGGGGGTTGGGGGACCCTCCACAGAAGGTGACATTGGGAGATACAGAGGGAAAGCGAATCAGCTAAATCTCTTCCCTCTGCTTCAATTCCCAAGAAGTGTCACATAGGGCACTTCCAAATGACCTGTTTATTGAGCATCATCCTGTTTTGTTTGCAGGAAGATTAGATGATATTGGTTATCTATTAAATGCAGTTACTTTTCTTGTCGCAAAAAAGTCTGACCTTTGGGAGAAATGGGGGGTTTTTGCACCAGATCTCCCAATCAACTACAATTGTACAATGTGAATTTGCTGGTGTGTCGTTGAACCAAGAGTCTGCAAGGTCTCACAAACTACCAGAAGTTGGCAGAATCTAAGTAACCTATGTTAGGGACGCGGGTGGCACTGTGGGTTAAACCACAGAGCCTAGGACTTGCTGATCAGAAGGTTGGCGGTTTGAATCGTTGCTCGGTCCCTGCTCCTGCCAACCTAGCAGTTCGAAAGCACGTCAAAGTGCAAGTAGATAAATAGGTACCGCTCTGGTGGGAAGGTAAACAGCGTTTCCATGCGCTGCTCTGGTTCGCCAGTAGCGGCTTAGTCATGCTGACCACATGACCCGGAAGCTGTACGCCAGCTCCCTCGGCCAATAAAGCGAGATGAGCGCCGCAACCCCAGAGTCGTTCACGACTGGACCTAATGGTCAGGGGTCCCTTTACCTTTACCTTTAAGTAACCTATGTTACTTCTGAAACCTTTTTCAATGGCTTGAGATAAAGGAATTTCTTGGGATCATGTCAGTTTGGGATACCTAGCATCCAAGCTTTGTCAGGCGATGCAAAAAGATGTTTACCAAGGAATCTTGCTTGTATTTACTTACTTATTACATTTGTATACTGCCTTTCATCCAAAGATCCCAGGGTGGTTCACAGCATAAAAATACAAAATTTTGTATGCATTGTTCCAACTTTACAAGTATTTCCTGAAAACACACACTCACCAATATGGCAACGTTGTCCCTAGCTCTCTCACTAGCCTGCTTCTGCTAACTGCTACAATTATGCTATTAAATATGACAACACAATGATTGGGACTTTGGGTGGAGGGTGGAGAAAAATAAGGCATCTCTGACAGTAGGGTCAGTTTTCGAAGTGAAGGCAGAGACATGCATCTTTTTGTGAGTGTTGGACCTTTGGTGTGGTAGGGGAGGCAGTCTGGAGCATAGTGAAAAAGCTGGAGATGTTTCTGTGATGCATGGAGAGTATTTCTAGAAGTTCTAAGAGGAAGAGAGAGAATTCATTATAGGGGTGTCGTTTTTCTGCAGCATCCCATGGGCAGGCTAGGCATAATGTATAGGCTGGCGCTGAGGAATGGACTCTAAAGTTTCTGACAGATATTTGAGCTTTCAATGCAGCATGGAATTACTACACAATATTAGGCAATGCTCTACTAATCTTTAAACATGAATCTAGGCATTCTGCCAAAACTAAATCCCAAAACTCGGCACTACACATACTTTGATATACTGGAGGCACACAGTCACATAATGCTCCATAATACTGCTTCAGTTATGTTTATGATTACAAATCTAACAGAATTACAAATCAGGTAGCATTTGCCTGATATTTGAGCAGTGATGCAAATCAAGTATAACCCCTGAATTCACTTTCAAAATTATGTTAGGCTTGTAGAGCTATTTACATGTGATCTAGCCTCCTTCGGTGCCATCCAGTGGAATTAATGTGAATATCACAGCTATACAAGGGGAAGTTATAAATTATGTAGAATACAAAGCATCTTTTTATTTTCAGGATGCCAAAGTAAATAAAGGTTGTCAGGGTGACAGCTAAAACAACACTCAAAACCAGTCATGTTTTTATAGCAATGCATTCAAATTAATGCTTGCCTGGGGTACCAACCAAAATACACACACACACACACACACACACACATATGCATACACAGAAAGAGAGAGAGATGTAGCTCTCACTTCTGCAGGGTGATGACAAAAATTCAATGCCATTAATTTGTGTAAAGCAGCTATTACCAATCAATGGCAATGTATTTCCTTCAAAAATCTGGCTAAAATAATCCCTAAGATGATGCAGGACAATACGGGAATGTTTTCACATTACCTTAGCAGACCAATGGTTGTTCCCCATAGTAACCTATGCTATGGGGAGATCCTGTGAAAGCAGTGCATGACTTAGTCACCCCCATCAGATAATTCTGCCCTTTTCTGGGGGCTGATAGCACTCGTGTAGGTAGGGAGTTACTTCAGAGGTGTCACTAGACCATTGTATTGTGGGACTAACATTGCACCCATACTTTCTCCAACACAGTGTGAGTATGCTAGTACTTAGGTATAAGACAGCTGCGCCTATGAGAAATGGAGGGATGAGCTATACAGTGGTACCTCGGGTTACATACGCTTTAGGTTACAGACGCTTCAGGTTACAGACTCCGCTAACCCAGAAATATTACCTCAGGTTAAGAACTTTGCTTCTGGATGAGAACAGAAATCGTGCTCCGGCGGCACGGCAGCAGCAGGAGGCCCCATTAGCTAAAGTGGTGCTTCAGGTTAAGAACAGTTTCAGGTTAAGAACGGACCTCCGGAACAAATTAAGTACTTAACCTGAGGTACCACTGTATTATAATACAGTCAGTGAGACTTAGTTGTATGTGACTAAAGTTCAGTTCATTTAAATGGGTATGGGAACCAAGCAAGTAATTGGCAGCCAATGCAGTTAGGCCAGGATTGGTGTAATATGCTCAAACCGTATTGCACCAGTGAGCAAACTGGCCGCTGAATTCTGCACCAGCTGAAATTTCCAAATTGTTTTCAGTGCAAGACTCACTGCAGTAATCTGACACAGAGGTTACCAGAGCATAGGTGACAGGAATTAGGCTATCCCCATCCAGATAGGGGCACAGCTGGGTCACCAGCTGAAGCTGATGGAAGGCACTCTGCACCACTGAGACCACCTCAAGTGACAGATAAGGTAAAGGATCCCTGGACGGTTAAATCCACTCCAACGCAACTGGGGAGTGGTGCTTATCTCGCTTTTCAGGCCAAGGGAGCCAGCATTTGTCCACAGACAGCTTTCTGGGTCACGTGGCCAGCATGATTAAACCACCACTGGTGCAACGGGACACCATGCCAAGTGCCAGAGCACACGGAAACACTGTTTACTTTCCCGCCGCAGCAGTACCTATTTATCTACTTGCACTAGTATGCTTTTGAACTGCTAGGTTGGCAGAAGCTGGGACAGAGCAACAGGAGCTCACTCCGTCGCGCAGATTCGAACCGCAGTGGTTTAGATCACAGTGCCACAAGTGATAGCAAAGGATTCAGGAGCACCCCCCAAGCAATGTAGCAGCTCCTTCAGAGGGAATGTAACCCCATCAAGAGCAGGCAACCTCCCATCTATCTGGTCTAGGTTACCAAGGCCAGACAACGGTACAGCGCATCCATCACCGCACCTGCAGATGTGAAGAAGTAGAGCTGTGTGCCATCACTGTGTTCTAAAACTATGGATGACACCACTCAGTGGTTTCATGTAGATGTTAAACAGCATGGGGGATAAAATGATACGTATTTTATGTTGCCAGCAGTCCTGAGATCTACTGATGAAGGGCAGTATACAAATTTAAAAAGAATAATTATCTCAGTATTTCTTACAACAGCGCTCAAAGGTCAACCTTTACATTATTATCCTAATGTTACAAATGGGAGGAACGTCCTGCAAATCCATGATTGACAGCTTTCGCTGTTTCGCTGTGTGCTGCTAGCCCCAACTTCAGGCTATCGAAGAACCCGTGTTCCCAGGAGACACTCGGGTAACGTTAGGATTGGCCACGTATTCCTAGCGCAGGACCAGGATGGCTGCTGCAACTGAGGCTGGCTATGCTGCTTGCAGCAGCGCTTTGGCGCTAAACGGAAAGCTCAGCACCGGCCAAGCGGCTGAGCTTGGGATTTCTGTCTGAACCGCGCCCGCGGGCTCCGTTGCTGCTGGGCTCCCGTGTTCCATTCGCTCGAGACAGCAACGAGAGCGAAGAGCCTCCTCATTGGTGAGAAAATGGTCCAATGATATCTCGCGCCGGAATTCCGGAGGGCGAGAAGGGCAACGACGAACCAATCGCCGAGTCAAGGGGCGGGGCAGGCAGCCATGGAAAGTATAGAGGCACGGCTCTCAGTGGAATGCGACACCTACGTGACACTCAACGCCTTTCCCTGTCTCTGCGTGTGTGAGGAGCGCGTTGATGCAAAAAAGAAAAGAAAAGGCACCGTAGAGACTTGGTAACGTGAGGCAGCCGTGTTTGTCACTTTAAGGCAGTGATGGCCAAACATGGCCCTCCAGCTGTTTTTGGGATTACAACTCCCATCACTCCTAGCTAACAGGACCAGTGGTCAGGGATGATGGGAATTGTAGTCCCAAAACAGCTGGAGGGCCAAGTTTGGCCTTTACTGCTTTAAAGGGATAAAGGAGCCCTTCCCAGTTTGTTTTACGCTCCTGCCTTGCACACAAGAGGTAGCCGTTTGAAAGCCGGAAGTGGTGATAACACCCTTGCCTTCCCCGCCCTCTTGGATCAGCAAAGGGCTATGGGGGAAAAACGCAGCTTTATATCATCATCCTCAGGGGCCAGCGGTCGGCGCGGGAAGTGAAGTCATAATGGCTCGCCGGAACTGGGTCTTGTGGGCATGGCCTCTTCTGATACGATCATCTCCGGTGAGGGGATTTTGAGTGTCCGCCTCAGGCGCCGCAAGCCAGTTCGGGCGGAAGCTGGGCCCTCGCCCAGCGCTACTTCCCGGGCCTGCCGTGAACAGTTCCCTGTCGCGGAGAGCGAGCAGCGGCAGGAGGCGACTTCCCGCCGAGCACCATGGCCGGCGGGGAGGCCGCCCCAGCGGCGGGGCCCGACTCCGAGCCCTGCCGAGGGGGTGAGGAAGTGGGGGAAGACGGCGACGCTGGGACGGGCTGGGTGGAGAAGCTGCGCGCGGAGTGCGAGCCCGAGGGCCACTGGCAGCACCGCCGGGAGTTCTTGATTCGCAACGCGGAAGGCCTGCCCTTGTCGCCGGGCGGGAAAGACGGCGGTGGCGGGGACGGAGACAGCGTGGAATTACGGCGACTGACCTCTCTGTCTATGGTGTGGGCCAACCATGTCTTCCTGGGATGCAGGTGAGTCGCTGGCGGGAGAAGTGAAACTTAAAAGCGTTTCGTTTGCGTGAGATACGTTACGTTACTTTAAGGGTAATTAATTTCACAATGAGGAGGAGGAGTTAATTAAGATGTCATAAACCTAAGAAGGAAAATAAGGCATTCTCCGAATGTTGTTATAAATCTTTGTTCTTTACAAGCTAATGCACGTATTTTTGCAGCTGGCTTATGTGCTAAAATAACGTTAATCCCCCATTTTTGAGCAAAAACTACAAGATCATTTTCTGCCTAATTGTATTAACTGTACGTATTGTCATATTCATATCCCATGTTTCTTCTATCATGAAGCTCAGGCTGACATACATGGGATTCCCGGGTGATTTCCACTGAGGCACTGACCAGGACCAAACTTGTATACCTTTAGCAAGGTAGTTGCCTGGTGTACCTGTAAGTTGCTGTAGTCCCACAACACCCTCATTATGTTGATCATGTCCTGATTTTACCATATAGGCCAATTGTGCTAAAGCCTGTAATTACTTTAATTTTGCTACCTCTGTTCAGAACTGTGGTGCTTATAAGACTTTGTAACAGCCAGCTAAACCAAACAAATGTATCTTCTATTTTGACTGTGTCCCCCCCCCCCTTTTTGTTAATCTAGATTCTGAGATGAGAGGCAAGCTTGTTACTCTGAATACACATTCTGTGACTAAACAGTGCTAAGACTCTAATAATCTTAGAGCATTGAATTCCTCTTGTCTAGGTCTCATTGTTCTGTCTTTCCACAAGTCACCCTGAATGGCAGATAAATTGCTATTTGCTTCTTGAAACATTTTTTGAGCGGAACATAAGACGTCTCCAGTTTTACACAATCAAGTGGATCCAGGTGGAGCTAGTCACATTTAGTTGACACTGAAATCAATAAGATTTAAGTTGAATCATTATCTTTTCACATTGGGCTTAATGAGGCCTAATTAGAAGTAATTTTGTATTGATCTGAGCCATTCTTATATCAGTGCATTGAAAAATGGAATTACTATTCCACAACGCAGATATCTGGGGTTTGGAGAATGCCTCAAACTCTGAGGCATCAAAAGTTTATTTAAAGTATTTTAATTGCTTTTTAGAGCCAAGCACCCATGCAGCCAGATGTCTGAAAACATTCTGACCCTGAAAATAGCTGCCCCCTTTTTCTTCTTCTCTTGAGTTCTTACTACACTACTGCTTGGGGTGTGTGAAGGTGGAATTGGCAATATCTACAATCCAAATAACATGTATGTGTTGGTAGCTGTCTTGAGGATCAGTGAATGCGAACTAAATTTTTCCTCAAAATGCTAATTGCAGTTGCCTTTTCCCTTCAGGTATCCTCTGCAAGTGATGGAAAAAGTGATGGACATGGCTGCAGGCATCACAGTGACCAATGCTCCAACCCACACTCTGAGAGATGAACTGGTTGCCAAGGTGAAACGAGGCATATCCAGTAGCAATGGTTAGCAGATAATAGCTGTGCAAATACACATAGGAGCATAATAAATGAATACATGTTATCCTCTCAAAAATGTCAGCCAACATTCTTTAAATTGTCAGTTATGTTGATAATATTATTAATATTTGATCTAACTCATTTTGCTTTGGTAAATCTTACAATCAAATAAGTGTAAGGTGAATTTGATTTAATTCATGCAGAAGTGTTAACTGTCAATTTGCCTTCCTAGTAGTTTTATGGCAGCAGTGAGCAAGGAACTTTGATCTAAACTACATACAGTAGGGTATGATGCTTTAAATGTACCTCTTCAAAGCAGACAGTTATTAATTCTATACCTATACAATTCCTGCAGAGGCCATTAATTGTAAGACTTTAAGGTAACTCAGTTTCCTTGACTCTGTTTCTAAAGTGTGTGTTTGATTGTGATAAGGACAGTTACACTTACTCTGAATTACAGACATAATTTGTTTTTAACTTTTTTTTAGAAGGGCCAGAAGAGCCTTGCAAGAAGCGTGCTGTTGGCACAGAAAAAGCTTCTGAAATTACTGGCAGTGATGCAGAGTCTGCAAAGCCAGAAGAGCCCATGGAAACAGATAGTAATCCTGTGAAGAACCCAGGAAAAGAGGCAGCAAAAAATGCAGAGAAGCCACTGTCTTCGACTGCAGCCCAAAAGGTAGCACCTGCAGCATCTTCGACTGTGGCCGAAAAGGAAGCACCTACAGCATCAGCAGCAGTGGTTCAGAAGGTAACGCCTACAGCTCCAGTCTCTACAGCTCAGAAGGTAGCACCTGTAGCCTCTTCGACTGCACCTCAGATAGCAGCACCCACAGCATCCTCAACTGCAGTCCAGAAGGTAGCAACTGCAGCTCCAGTCTCCACAGCGCAGAAGGTAGCACCCGCTGCATCCTCAACTGTAGCAAGAGTAGAAGCCAGAGTTGCTAATTATGAATCTACAGCAACCACTAGGCAGAAATCAGCTGTGGCTTCTTCTTTGCCTGGCCCTGAATCAAAACTGAATTACTGTTTAAAGAAACCTTCAGAATCCAAATCTGAAAACACATTAGCATCTGAAAAGAAAGGCACATTGGAAGATACGGCAGCGTTAGCTTCAAAAAGCAGCTCACACACGAGTGTGGTTCCTGCCAAAGTGCCATGCAAATTATTAACAAGTGAAGATGCAAAAGAGAGGCAACCATTTTTCAATAGACTATACAAAGCTGTTGCTTGGAAGTTAGTTGCTGTTGGAGGGTTTAGTCCCAATGTCAATCATGTCGAACTCTTAAACTCATCCATTCAGTCTGTAAAGGCAACATTAGATGTTGAATTTGTCCCACTGAAAGAGCTGGCGGATTTACCTCAGAATAAAAGCTCTCAGGAAAATGTGGTGTGTGAACTGAGATGTAAATCGGTGTATTTGGGTACTGGCTGTGGAAAAAGTAAGGAAAATGCCAAAGCAGTTGCTTCAAGAGAGGCACTGAAACTGTTTCTCAAGAAAAAGGTAATTGTGAAATTATGTAAAAGGAAGTACAAAGGAAGGGAGATTGAAGATTTGGTGCTTCTTGATGAAGAATCAAAACCATTAAATTTACCTCCAGCTTTAAGAAATCCTCAAGAAATATTATAAAACAGTGAAACAGTCACTGTTTATATTAGCAAATATTGTTCTATCACAAATAACTCGATTACTTTTTGTACACTGTATTAGACTCCCATATATTTTGTATTTTTCAGTTTTTAGGAATTCTTGTTCTTTTCACTCAGTAGCAAATGTAAATAATTTGTTATAGATGTAAAGCTTGCTGAGGTATGCCTTAACATATATAGCACATTAGTGTGCTGTTTTATTTGCTAAATAGTATACCAGGTCTTCTATTTTTTAAGGAACAATTAAGGTACAGTTTGCTGTTCAGTCTAATTTTCTAAATCCTACAATTTAGTATCAGTAATGCTCACTTCAGAACTCATCCTTTTTAGCTGCGAACAGATTTGTAGACAAGAACCATTGTATCTGGATTGTAGAAGGCTGTCTAAAAGTTTCAATCAAACCTTTAATCACCTGCTTTATATGTTGCTCAGAATGTTCATATGCCTCTTTTAAAAAAAGAAGATAGTTGATTTGACTCAAGATAGTTGATTTAAGTTTTTTAATGAAGTAGTAATATTTTAAATTTTAACTAAAATGATATGCTGGTCCTATTTAATATCATACTTGCAAATTGTCAGTCAATAATCACCAAATTACTTCTATCACTAAACACTTCTCTAAGCAGCTTTTACTTATATTTTGTGAGAAATACCATCTTTGCTTTTTTTCTAATAAATGCAGCTTTCTATATTCAGCAATTATTTATGTCTGTGTAATTTGGGATTATTTTTAAAGATTTTATGAAATATTCTGCTTCCATTTCATTTAACTAACAATATATGGTTATAACTTAGATATTTGCTCAGTCTTAAACACAGTAGTATTAATTTGCAAGTTCAACCACTCAAATTAAGTGCTAATTTTATTAAAACCTGCACTGCATTATGACTTGGGGTTGTCAACAAGTATTAACTAAAAGGTGTTTTATTCACACACTGAATCTCATCTAAAGTTCTGCACTGCTGTGATGTCTGCACATAGGTCTACATGTACAGGCATCGTTCTGTTACCTCCATGTTAGTAAAATGTTCTCTGAACAGTGAAATGTTCTCACAGCACTGATGGAGCATTTCCCATCGCCTGTTAATTTTCTTCACACAGCACTGCTTTGAGTGTTGCTGTGGCATTTAATAAATATCCCAAGGCAACAACTACCTATGCTAATTCCAGGATCTGGACCAAAGCTGTAAGATGGGAAGCAAGACAGCATTTCTTGCAGCTGAATGAAATACAAGTAGTGAATTACAACAGAGCCCTTCCTGAAGTTGCTTAAATAATTCCTCTCACCTCAGCAACAGAACACGCAATAGCTTAATCTTAAGGAAACTTAAAGGAAATTTATGGAAGGAACATTTCTGTTCCTGCGGCCACCTGCCTCACCCTTTGCTAAGTCTCTGGAGAGTTGGAGAGCCCATCCTGAACTGTGAGATGGGATACCAAGGAGTGATAGGGGAGGGAGAAAGGAAACACTCCTTTCACGAACTTCCTTACGTTGACTTAGGATCCAACTCATTATTCAAATTTTTGCAAATCGATTTCAAATGCATTTTAATAGAATATTGTGTAATAGGGGTTGCTGACATCTTAGGGCCCATAAGCACATTTGCAAACCTGAGAAATGAGTGTGGGTTCTGTTGAAGGGAAGGCCTTGTTGAGCACATCTGCACCTGCAGGTGCCATGTTGGTGACCCCTGTTCCTGAGCAAAAGTGGGTAAAAATGAATATGTGGCAGCTGATTGTTTGTTAAAGAAAGGTAGACTCCTTTGTAAGAAAAAAATACTCATTCAAATAAAGATATTTTCAGTTGTTTGGCTCCTGTTCAAACTTAATGGGTTAAACATCTTGCAAAAAACTATTGGGAAAACAATTTTGATTTCAGTTTTTATTTGTACAGCATGGTAGATTGTACAATCCACAACACTTGTGAGAAGAGAAGAGTGGCAGAAAAAGTAGCGTCAAATGTGTATTTCTTTGTGCTTCTTTAATTTGGCCTTGTATAGTAATATTTGCTTGTTAAACAAAAAGCACATCTGCAGCCAGCATTTTGCTATGGAGGTGAATAACCTTTTTCAGGTCACATCCCTTTGTGGCTGCCATTCCTATCCAAGGTCATAAGTGTTTGCTGGATTAGGCCACTGACCCCTCTAATCCAGCAGCCTGCCCTTACAGCAGCCAACCAGATGCCTGTAGGAACCCTGCAAGCAGGACATGAGCATAACAACACGCTGCTCATCTGCAGTTCCCAGCAGCTAGTATTCAGAGGCATACTGCCTCTTGTGAGTGGAAGTAAAACACTGATTGTGGCTAGTAGCCATTGACAGCCTTATATTGCCAGGAGCAGGCAGAGTCACCCCACACACTTCCTTACACACCCTTCTATTCTCTGACCAGGCATTCTCTCTCACTTGCATATGATCTAGCAGTTTCCACTTTAAAAAAAAAGAAAAAAAGTTGTCATTGGTGAGAACTGCAGTATCAACTTCAGGTAAAGCTTTGGCTACAAGCATCATTCTGCCCATAGAGTTAGCAGTTTTAGACTAACACATCCCTTGACTTCCAATTTAATTTGGGGTCTCTATTTTACACTGGTACAGAAAAGTGTAACGCATCTGTATGGAAGTGAGTGGAGCACAACCACGTCCTCTGGCGGACTGAAAGTAGCCACGGTAGTTGGCAGTTTTAATTAAATTTATTGCTACAACCTGAGGTACTTTTTGTTCTGAATTGATTTTGCTGGAAATGCATAACCACCTTCAGCCAAGCAGAAGTAGTGAGGATGAATAATACCCACAATACATTTTTTAAAGTACTAGTTAACAATTCTGGTGGTTGTCCAACAAGGGTGGTTGTACTGTGTTACAGAAGTGGTATGCAAATATAACTCTCATCGCATACAGAATTATTGCAGCTCTTACTAGACTCCTGAGGTGTGCCCCCACATCCAGGGAGGTTGATACCCTTTTTAGCTTTTTGAACATTTCCATTTTCATATGTGCTGGACTAAACTAGCAGGGCAAGGGCATCGCTAGCGGAGGGTGTATGATGTACAGGCAAACTACCTTTTGGCCTTAAAGCTGGTGTTTGGTTCTGCGAGAAGTCAAACAATACAAGACGCAGCTGGCTCCAGTGTTTGCTACGTGGGACATCTTCTGGGCTCCCGTGTCTGCTTCTGCTACCACATTTGCAGTAGAAGGTTAGGAAATAACTTACAATCGCTCTTCACACTCAAGCAATTTATGTTTACGGGCAAGCATCTGGTCAACAGGTTAAGGAGAGGGATTCACCTGGCAGGACAACATACACACATCCTAGCTGTGCTGCCTCCTGGCCTTCCCTGAGCGCTACCACTGGGTGAGTGCTAGCAAAAGAAGGCAGCAGCTCCTCTTTGGTACACTCTTGCCTGCACTCTCCCTTTGCTCACCCCAAACCCACCCCTCCTGCCCAATGCTGCTCAGTGGGTGGGCAACAAAAGTGACTGCTCCTTGCTGCTGCTCTACCAAAAGTTATAAGGTAAGACTGCTGTTCTACTGTTGTTGCTTCAGATGGTTATCTAATACATTAAAGGTAAAGGGACCCCTGACCATTAGGTCCAGTCGTGACCGACTCGGGTTGCGGCACTCATCTCGCTGTATTGGCCGAGGGAGCGGCGTACAGCTTCCGGGTCATGTGGCCAGCATGACTAAGCCGCTTCTGGCGAACCAGAGCAGCGCACGTAAAAGCCATTTACCTTCCCTCCGGAGTGGTACCTATTTATCTACTTGTACTTGACATGCTTTTGAACTGCTAAGTTGGCAGGAGCAGGGACTGAGCAACACCGACGACCTTCTGATCTGCAAGTCCTAGGCTCTATGGTTTAACCCACAGCACCACCTGCGTCCCTTATCTAATACATTGGAACAGTGGTAAATGGAATGTTCCATTTACAAACCACCAGGATCTCGAACAATATAACCTTGTGAACATGGATTCAAATAAACCCTGCAATGGGAAAACAGCAGGACCAGCCCAATAAATTTTGGCACCGGATTGGCGCCCTCCAACCCGGCCCCTGCCAGGGGAAATGGGGTGAGGGAAGATGTGCAAGGAGAACATCAGGAGCAGGGGGGCGGGATCTGACGCCCCGTGGATCCTGCAGCGAGCTCAACTCCTCAGTCTATACAGCCACAACCTAGAAGTTTTAAGCTGGCGGAATTCACCCTCCGCTTCTTAAATTCCAGTTAGTAATGGGCGGAGCGATGAGTTATATTTGCATACTATCTGCATGCGCGCTTAGCATACGCAACCAGAGCTTCTGTAGTAAAGAACTGCCGCCCCTCACAATCCCCCACATAAAAAAAGAGAGAGAGAAAGACAGAGAACCTCCGCACTACGATTTTATATAAAACAGAAAAGGTTTTACATTTCATGCTGCTCACCATGACCTGGAAAAAGAGCGCTTCTTCAAGGCTTTATATAGCCGCTGTCTGCGTCGGTTTTCGTAGGGTGTTCTAAAGACCTGCTCTCTAGGCTACGCGCGGAGAACGCTTGTTTCTCTTGGGCGCCTTGAGCCCGCCTAGGGGAAAGTCCCCGGACCTTGGGCAGAGAGTGCCGCGTGCTTTGCAGCGCGCAACAACCCGTCTCGCGAGCCCACGTTGATTCCGCCAAGAAGCCCTCAGGGCCGAGCGGGTGGGCGCGGGAGGGGCCTCTCGTCACCTCCATAGTCACGCAGGTAGTGCGCATGTGCATCTTTCACAGAGATCGCCGCACCAACAGAACGGGGCTCATTCTCAGAACGCCTTTTTTTTTTTACAAATGCAACAGTAGACTTGTGTCATCTAGTCCAAATGGCGTTATCAGCACCAGCAATAACAGCATCAGTATGTTACTCAGAAAAAAAACCTGAGTTCCGTAGGACTGACCGCTAGAGCCTCCCAACCATCAGCAGTAATTTGTCTCAATTCCTGCTCGATTGGGGCAGGCGAGCTACAGCACGGCTGGTTTGATTTTGATTTTTTTTAGTGTGTTGTACTTTACTTGTTTGATTTGATGTGTTGTTTCGTGCAGTTTACTCCATAGTCGGTTCACTCGAGTTTACTGTGTGCCTGGACTATGTGTAGCTGGAAACTTCCAAGTCCCACTCATTTCAGGTGCGGGGTAATTTCTAAAGCCACAGTAGCTCATGCAGCAAGGTGAGCAGCACACTATGACCAAGTTACTTTTCACTCTGCATAAATCGAGAGCATAAAACGGGAAGTGGAGAAGGAGGAGTAGTCCAGAGACCCTCGAAGCAAGGGCGATCCACAAATAGAAGGGGACGCAATGGAGAATGAGAGGCGTAAAGGCAGTGAGAGATTTTACTTTCTTGGGCTCCATGATCACTGCAAATGGTGACAGCAGCCACGAAATTAAAAGACGCCTGCTTCTTGGGAGAAAAGCAATGACAAACCTAGACAGCATCTTAAAAAGCACAGATATCACCTTGCCAACAAAGGTCCGTATAGTTAAAGCCATGGTTTTCCCAGTAGTGATGTATGGAAGTGAGAGCTGGACCATAAAGAAGGCTGACCGTCGAAGAATTGATGCTTTTGAATTATGGTGCTGGAGGAGACTCTTGAGAGTCCCATGGACTGCAAGAAAATCAAACCTATCCATTCTGAAGGAAATCAGCCCTGAGTGCTCACTGGGAGGACAGATCCTGAAGCTGAGGCTCCAATACTTTGGCCACCTCATGAGAAGAGAAGACTCCCTGGAAAAGACCCTGATGTGGGAAAGATGGAGGGCACAAGGAGAAGGGGACAACAGAGAAGGAGATGGTTGGACAGTGTTCTCGAAGCTACCAGCACGAGTTTGACCAAACTGCGGGAGGCAGTGGAAGACAGGAGTGCCTGGCATGCTCTGGTCCATGGGGTCAGGAAGAGTCGGACATGACTAAACGACTAAACAACAACAACGTTTGGGAGCACACTGCTATTGGCAAACTGGTCCTGAAGCAGAATATTCCATTCCCCCTCCCAGTCCCACGTGGGCGCTCCAGTGTCACTTTCCCTCCTCTCCTCCCCCGCGCCAACTCCCTTTTGTTCCCCCAGCCCTTCTCTCCTCCCTTCCACGCGCCGCTGTCAACAGATTCAGACACAAGTGAAAGAGGGAGGCGGGGGGGGGACGTTCGGTTTCTCCGGCTTCATTTCCGTCCCTCTCGGCAGCGGATTGGCTGGAAGAAAAAAAGTGGGCGGGTTCTGATAAAGAGTGTGTGTGTGAGAGAGGGAGAGAGTGATCGTTCCGTTGAGACCAGGCACCGGCAGGAAGGGAAGGAGGGGAAACCGTAATGGCATGGAGCGGTGTCTCTTTAAGTTGAGACCCCGCCCTTCGTTTTCCGCGTTGGCCTCCTGACGTCCCATCTGTCCGGACCAATCGCGTCGGGTGTGAGGGGAAGGCGGGAGAATGCGAACCGGCCGCTCCTTATAAGGACAAGGCCTCGCGCATGCGTGCTCCGCGGTACCAAAAAAAAAAGCGAGGAGGAGAAGGAGGGGGGGGCGCGGAAGGGAAAAAGAGGCGGGGAGTTCCAAGTGAGGGAGGAGGTTTTCTTTCGCCTAGGCTGCCTGCGCCGATTAACAGAAGCGGCCGGAGGGGCTTCCTTCCCCTCCCCCCTCCCCATCGCTCGAGGGCCCCGGGTCCGCCGAGGGGGAAGCAGGGTCGCTGTCACGTCGCGTAATGATGTTGGGGTCGCCGGGGCAACAGCCTGGGGGGGCGGGGTCTGGGGCGGCGGCTGCCGGTTCTGCTGCCACTGCAGCCGGCGGGGCCGGCGGCGGCGGCGGAGTGTCCGGCTTCCCGTGCGGCGGAGGCGGCGGCGTGTCGGAGAGGATCCTGGCGCGCTACGTGCAGGACTACCTGGAGTGCGTCGAGTCGCTGCCGCTGGACATGCAAAGGCTGGCCTCGCTCCTGCGCGAGATGGACACGCGCTGCCGGGGTAAGCGGGGGGGGGGGGAGAGAAAGAGCGGGGAGGAGGGGGCGATGGCGGCGGAGGGAACGGCGCTGCTCCCACCCCCCACCCCTCCAGTCCAACCGCCCTTGCTTTGAAAGGAGGAGGGGCGTCCACGCCTCACCAGGCGCCCGGAGGGGGAGGAAAATGGCCACGCTCCGCCAGCCCCCCCCCCGCCTTGGCCCTCGGGACGAACTTGAGGCGGTGGGCGCTGAGGAATGACCCCGGCCCTGGGGCCCCGGCGGGGCTTGGACCACCCACCCCCGCCCTCATGACCCTGTGACGCGAGCTGGGGGGGGGGCGGCGGACGACGGGGCATGCCCTCTGCCACCTTTTTTTTAAGTCCAAGTTCACGAGGGAAGGAGGTTCAGTAGCAGGACCCGTGTGACGCCTCCGTGGTGGTGGTGGGGTCTCCGGTGAGATGCATCGCCCGAAAAGTTCCGAGATGCGAACTTCGAAATTGTTTTCGTTTTTCCCTTGGTTGCACAGGGAGACGTCTCTGCAAAGTTGAGTTGTTGTTGTTGTTTCAAATGCAGTGCAGTGATCACCCACGCATGCACGCACCTGCACAGTTGCACACCACCCGCTTCCCAGGTAGGGCTGACAGGGCTAGATTAGCTAGGTTTGGGGGCTATCATTTGTATCAACAGACTATACATGTGGTAGGTAAAGTGCTTTTTTTCTTTTTAGTGTTTGTGGCAGATGGGTGAAGAGCATATATTCAAGGCCATTTACTACTATTTGTTCTACTTGCAACCAAGGGATCCCCCCCCCATCTTTTTACATGGTTTTAGTCTAACACCTCCAGGCAAGTGAAGCAAACAAGATGATTTCTGCACTGCAGGGGGTTGGACTAGATGATACTCTTGGTCCCTTCCAACTCTACAATTCTATGATGTTTTGGTCTCTTGTGTATGATGTTAGAATGCGGATGGAGGTGTTTGGGGAATGGTGTATTTTCTTCAATATAATTTTTTCTCCAACTTCCCTGCAAAACGGAGCTGGGAAACCTGTTTTGTTGTGTTTTTTTAGCCTGAGGGCCACATTCTTTTGTAGGTAACCTTCCAGGGGACACACAGTGGGTAGGGCCAGAGGCACAAGTAGGTAAAGCAGTGGACATGACTCTTGCCTTTGTACAGCAGGCTACATTCTAGCCATACAGACTCTGTATGTTTTACACAAGCGTTTCTCTATTCGCTATCCATGCAAGCAAAGAGGCATTGCCATAGTTCTAGAATGCATTCCCACTAGGCAAAAGCAGAGCAAGGCTGATGAAGAGTGTGGCCTGGGGAGAGGTTTGAAGGGCCACATTTGGGCTCTAGACCTGAGATTCCCCACCTCTTGTAAATTGACAGAAATAGTATTTTTCAGTACTTAACATGTGAAAAATGCACCTTCCCATTTCAAGGTAGAATGTCGGAAGAGGAAAGTACTAGAAAAAACAAACCTGCTTTCCCACCCCCCCTATGATACACCAGATTTAATTATGTCACTTTATAATGCTGACATGCTAAATGATACATCTCTAGATGCTTTTAAGAAACTTCCTTGTATTTTGGAAGAGGCCTTGGACAGATTTGTTTTTGCATCTTAATGTGTTACTATCCTTTGAAAGTATATGCTTTATTACATAGCCTCTGATATGTACTATTCACATTTTTAGTACAAGATTAGCATTTGTCAGCTTGAAAGGAGGGACTTGAAGGATTCTAGTTCATAATACATTTATTCTGATTTCTTTTTAACAGAAGCGTTAAAAGAAATCGACGAAGTCTATGAAAAATACAAGAGTGAAGATGATCCTGCTCAGAAAAAGCGTTTGCAGCAGCATCTTCAGCGAGCCCTGATCAACAGTCAAGAGCTTGGTGATGAGAAAATCCAAATAGTCACTCAGATGCTTGAGTTGGTAGAGAACAGAGCCCGGCAAATAGAGTCCCAGTCTCAGTGTTTCCAAGATCTGTCAGATACAGAGAAGCCCACCGAAAAGTCAAAAGTGGACCCTTGTCTACCAGAAAGATCTTCACGAAGACCACGTCGACAGCGCACCAGTGAAAGCCGTGATATATGCCATATAGCAAATGGAATTGATGAATATGATGACCAGCCCCCTAAAGAAAAGAGATCCAAATCTGCTAAGAAAAAGAAACGCTCTAAAGCTAAACAAGAAAGGGAAGCTTCACCAGTAGATTTTGCAGTAGACCCTAATGAACCAACTTACTGTCTCTGTGACCAAGTGTCTTACGGGGAAATGATAGGGTGTGACAATGAACTATGTCCCATTGAATGGTTTCATTTTTCATGTGTTGGACTTACTTACAAACCGAAGGGGAAATGGTATTGTCCTAAGTGCAGAGGAGACAATGAGAAGACTATGGATAAATGTACAGACAAATCCAAAAAAGATAGAAGATCGAGGTAGTCGATGCTCTGAATACATTGAGAGCTGCGTAGTTTTTATTAAAAACTGTTTAATAGGCAGACCCATATTTTAGAATAATGCATAAAACTATGCAATATTTTTTACAGTCTGTAGTACTAATGGAGTATTAATAGATGTTAGTACTTTTGTGCTTTTGAATATTCTGCACTAAAAAAACCAAATTCTTCGAACAGGGTCACATGGGAGTAGCACAAAGGGGATTCAAGAGTTCTTGGTCCCTCACTCTTTTTAATTGCAGAATTATGGTGATGCCTGATGAGGACGGACTGGAGGGATAATCATGTTAAGACTGGTATTTTAACATCTGTTGCAGTTGTAACTTTAGTCCATTATAGCTCATTCTGCTGAGAACACTTTCGTTCTATGACGCTTTTAGACTTCAGAGTCTTAAAAGATCATATTTAATTGGGGTTAATCTAGTGTTACATTTTAAGTCTTTCGGGGTGAAAAGCCAACATTCTTCTTTATTGCTTTCCTTGTGATTTCTGTATATGTCACTATGTTAATCTTGTGGTGATGAGGTTAGAAGCCTTTTTAGGGACGGTATATTAAACAATAAAATACGATGGCTAGAAGAGTTCTACTCAGCATTACAAAGACAGTCCTGAACTGAGGCTACTTGATTTTCCCATTCTGTTCCTTTCCATCTTTTAACTCATGTTGTGCCATCTTGCCACTGACTTCTTGGATGACGGCAGGAACATACAATCATGTTGAAAAGTTTACAGGTACAATGGATGCGTAAGTACTATAATATCTATAAGTCTTTGGACAAGTTATAAGAGTTTGCCTGGACTAGTATGTTAACTGGTTTTCGTGCTTTCTAGGCTCTTGGAGCTGAGGAAAGTTCAGTAGTAGTAAAAAGCAACTGCCCTCTTATAGAAGAGGGATACAATAGATGTAGATGTAGACAAAAGGAACTGTGTTCCTCAAAAGCGTAGTGCTTTTTGTAAAACCTTATACATAAGGAACCAGGCCTTATTTTTGGAGCAGACAGTAACTGAAGGTGTTCCAAAACTAGATATTATTTCTTTAATTGAGTTCTACATGCCAAATTTGATGACAAACAGCTGTAACCTCTGTCTAGCTGTCTAACATACTACTATAGGTTTTTCTAAACAAGGCTTTTTTTCCTCTAGCATTTGAGAGGGATCTATTTGCATTTCACAGAGGTTATAATGTGCATGTCAGGCAATAGCAATGTGAATGAAATGGAATAAACAGCCCGATAATAAATTCACATATCTTCAAACTCTTGTTTCTGCAACAACAAACTGAAACATTTCTGTGGCAGTTAAAGTTTTTGTGGTTTAACTGATCTTTGAAAAAGTTATGGATACTTTCACACACAAAAAAAATGTTATCACGAGCTCTGACCAGATACTTCACTTAAGGTGGACATTTTTCATTTTGTAAGGGTGAGTAGCAACATCTCTGGGACCTTATATATTACCTAGTTTAACTGGGAACTGCTGTTATTGTTAGGTGTCGGGTTTTATCAGCTGAATCGTTACTTCTGTATTCCATAGAGGAATGGGACACTTGTTTCAACTGATTCTGAAACACTGTCTCACAATTTCACGGGGCAACATTGATTGTGAACTATCTCCCAGGGGAAGAGAAAGTCTTCTTCCATAAGTAATATGTCTTCTGTTCAGGGTTTTGGGGGAAAACAAAATGCAAGTTCAGATATATGTATTTATTTTGGGTGTCTAGTTGCTTCTCCTCAGTGTCCTGAACAAAATAATGCAACAAGTAGGAAAATTTAAGTCCCAAGGTACTAGCATGTTGTTGAAATTCTAAGAAAGAGGACATATTTTGAACAGTGACTTGATCCCAGCTGATTGACGGAGACTGGGAACTGGTTTTGGATTTATTCACTCCTGTGTGCTTAACACCATATTCAACACCTTCCACTGATTGTAAAACTACTTGTGCATTTCAGATCTGTTTCTAGGCATGATAATTCTGCAACCAGGTAATGGTGTGCATTAAATATCTGCACTATTCCTACACTGGGAATGCCCAGACTAGCATCTGCAATTCCTGTGTCTCCTCTGCTTCCAACTGACAACCTGACTCTTAGCCCTATATTAGCAAAATGATAATGTTTCCCATTTTTAAGAAACAGTCATTGCTATGAACTTCTAATGATTTTAAAATAAGTTTGCTTGCTGTGGTTTGACAATCTCCCTCTTGGTTCTAAATTTTGTAAGCCTGGGCACACGCAAATAAGAACTGTGCCACTGAAGTGTATCAATTACTTGGATCTAATATTTTGCATGCTATGTTTTATGAATAAAAACCATTTTGGTTGTAAAAATGGAACAGAACATTTTTATATTGCCCCCTTTTTTCAGTAATGCACACAGAGGCTGGGATCCAAAGAAACATATACGTGTATAATAAATGTTTTTGTGCATGTGGAAAGAAGTCCGTTTTCCCTTTCACACTGCATTCTCCATTTGCCTCACAAAATGTCACTCCAGGGGTACCTTGACACAGGCTGGAGTGAGACTGAAAGTCCCCAGTGCATTTCTGGAACACCCCACACAGCTCTTTAGCTCCTAGGTTTTGTAATATTCTTTTATTTGTATCTGACAAATGGTATTGAAATAAAGCTATAAAAGTAATGGAGTTCTGATGAAAACCATCATACAGTGGTACCTCGGATTAAGTACTTAATTCGTTCCGGAGGTCCGTACTTAACCTGAAACGGTTCTTAACCTGAAGCACCACTTTAGCTAATGGGGCCTCCTGCTGCCGCCGCACAAGTTCTGTTCTCATCCTGAAGCAAAGTTCTTAACCTGAAGCACTATTTCTGGGTTAGCGGAGTCTGTAACCTGAAGCGTATGTAACCCGAGGTACCACTGTAATAGGTATGAATGCTGAGATTCCTTCTGACTTGCTTGGCTTATATGCTTGAGTAAGACAAGTAGTATTCTTCCCTTTGAGTGTCCCTAAATTTAGCAGCATATAATGACAGGAAAGAGGGAAGTGGGAACAGTAGGCAATAAACGTAATTTCATAATTAAAGGCATTCTATGCCGTATCATGTTGTACTTACCTCTTAAAACTGCACCTCAGAATAACTAGGGCATTGATGAAACAGGACATCTGAATGAATTCCTAAACAGGATGATTTTTTTACCTCTGCCTGCTTGATGTTAAACTTCAAGTCAAGCCAATCTAGCATGCCCAGAAAGGTGGGATCCCCACTCCTCTCTGCTACATCACAACAAAATGAAGTTGATCGGCTGATTCAAAATGAGCTGGTAGCATATGCCATCAGAAATTGTTGTACCAATGCTTCCTTATAAACTGGTGTTCTTCCACACAAAGCTGACTTAAGTACAGTATGTGCCAAAGAGAGATGGTTGAGGCTAGTGTTTGTCAATGCCTATATGTAAGGAATAAGCTGTGCCAACCCAATCACACAAAAGCCAAGCAGGGATGAGAACAAACACAGTCCTGTTTAAAGCCATACTTTGAGATATTCAGATGGAGCAAAATCAGCTGGACCCAACTAAGTTAGGTAACAGAATTCCTCACTGTTAGTAGCACTAAGACAAATGTATTACTCTAGCTTATTTTAGCTTTAGATTAGTATGATATCAAATGCATATTCATAATGCAATAGCCATTACCCAGTATCATCCAAATGTTTGCTATCATTTTAATTTATCAGTAAATTTCACAATAGAATATCAATATTTCAATTGAAACATTCTGATTATATCTTTTACAAAATCGCTGAAATCCATTATCACTGTCATAACAATTCTTAAAGTTGATAGATAACCCCTTTCCTACATTTATGAAACCTAATCAAACACATGAGCTTCACCATGTGTGTAGTATATATGTATCCCAATTACTTTTTGCTGCTCCTAAAAAAAGGGAGACCCCTTCCTTCTACGTATTCTGTTAAAATTTTCTGACATTTAGGGTACAAAATATCTTCTATATCGGTCTTGAGACCACAGATATTGTTGGGCTGCAACTCTCACCAAACCTTAGCCAGCTTAGCCAATGGTCAGGGATGATGGGAGTTTTGGTCCAGCAACATTGGGAGCTCAAGGCTAAATAAAGCTGCTCTATATAACTAGTGACTTGGGTGTTTTATCCCTGATAATCTCTGCTTGGATCCTTAGACAATGCAACCAATATAAGTTCTCACTGATGCAGAAGGCCAGGAAACATCTGCCAATAGCAAGCTAAAAGTAGGTATTTTTGTTTGGGCAAGATTATAAACAAATTTACAGAGTAAGGTAAAAGGTAAAGGACCCTGGGGTAAAAGGTAAAGGCGACTATGGGGTGCGGCACTCATCTCGCTTAGAATAGACCCATTAAAATCAACACAAGCTCATTGATTTCCTTGGGTCTACTCTGGGTGATGATCCAACATTACAGAAACTAAAAAAGTATTTTGTACCAGTTCTCTCAAATCAATGGATATCTTGTAACATACTCTTTAAAAAAATTCAATTGTGAATGCTAGCTTCTTACTTGGTTAAAATTTTGGCTTTTAAATAACTTCAGGTTCTTCTTCACTGCTTGAGGAGTCCTCTCCAAACAAATCTTTTCCTGTTGAACTTGCAGCGGTGTTGGTGCTCAGCATTTTCAAAGTAATGAGAGTAGGGTTGTCACTCAAACCTAAAAGAACTGTATTTCTATCAAACGCAACTGTCATGCAGGAGATTTTGCTGTCTGGTGTAAAGACTGATACAACTGTGCCGCTTTCCAAATCCCAGATACTGACTTCACCTAATGGGAAAAAATACGCATAACATCACATTATGTCCTGCTAAGGCACAGCATTGTGCATTCTCCCTCCTTTTCCATCAATCATAATAGCAACCCATTCATGTTGGTTAAATCTATGGATGCAGAATAGAAATCAATATTTCTTTCTGCTTTCCCCCTTGTTCAAAGGGTTAGAGTGGCTGAAAAGTTAAAAATCATGCCAACATTGAAAGGATTTTCCCTTTTTCATTTATAAAGTACCCGTTTCAGAGACGTCTTTTACCTTTGCTTTGCCATTAAATGTTTAAACTAACCATTGTAAGCAAATAAAGCAAACCGTGGGAGAAAATTGCATTGAGTTGATTCCCAGCTTAATGTAACAAAAATATTCTAGCCCTACTGCCTCCAACAGCCTCCACAAAATAAATCTGTCACAAACCTGCAAGCAGAACAGCCTTTGCTCCATCTAATATGTGTAGTTTGCTGCACACAGTTAGATGAAGACCTTCGTAACCTTGAATTAGCTTGTGCTTATGCTTAAACGGATCCCAGATCTTTATCCTAGAAATCACAAAAAAGAGATATCAGTTCTGTAGTACTGAGAGTGACAGACAGGGCAATAACTATTTTTATGTAAATAGTGAGCAAATGTTGGTTTTTGTTAAAAAAGGTGTTGAGTTCACATTTTCTTCAGCTTGCCCTGCAGTATATTGGATGTTTGTAAATTGGGACATCTGGAATACAGTGGTACCTCGGGTTAAGAACTTAATTCGTTCCGGAGGTCTGTTCTTAACCTGAAACTGTTCTTAACCTGAGACACCACTTTTGCTAATGGGGCCTCCCGTTGCTGCCATGCCACCGCCGCACGATTTCTGTTCTCATCCTGAAGCAAAGATCTTAACCCAAGGTACTATTTCTGTAACCTGAAGCATTTGTAACCCAAGGTACCACTGTACTGGACAACATATTCTAATATGTAGAACATAATGTTCAACAGTCCAGATGCAGATTCTTTCACTAAAGACTACTGTACTTAAAAGGTACCTGCCCAAAGTAGTTCCAACCCTTACAGAAGGGATGAGGGACCTTGGCCTGAATAAAGGTTTCCAATCCATGACATACAGCTGTGGATCACTTCTTCATGCCCTCTTTGCTTCTTTCATTGCACCATTTTAAATTTTTGTACAAAAGTATTTGGACCTAAGCATCTCTGCTCCAGGAAATGCACCAGACAGTGGAAGCTTGGTTCCAGAACGCCTCTGATGTTGTACGGTTTTGGCTCCCGAATGCCGAAAACATGGAAGCAAATGTTTCTGTTTTTGAACATTTTTCAGAACCCAAACATATGACATGGTTTCTGCTGAGTGCAAGAAGCTCTTGCAACCAATGGGAAGCCACACCTCGGTTTTCGAACGTTTTGGAAGCTGAACGGGCTTTGGGAACAGATTTCATTCAAGAACCGAGGTACCACTGTACAGGTGTTACAATGTCATCTCACTATTTAGTTACCCAAACTTACACAAAGTCATGCCAAGTAATGAAGCCTGGCAAACGATTGCCCGGAAGTTTAGCTAGTTAACAGCTGTGCAGCTGAATGCTGGACAGTCAAGCCTTTCTTGAGCATGTAAATTAAATATATCTAGTCTCTAATACAATTTCTGATGAGATGTAGATACAAAGGATATACTAAAATTTTAGAAAACAAATAGGATTGGAACCAGGTTTAGTCATGCTTGGAACAGTAGAACCATTGGACTTGGTATTTCTTCTCAAAATGAATAGTGGCCTATAAATTATTTTAATAATATTTTCCCCGTGGTACACACTTAAACTTTGGTGATAAGGGCTGTATGTGACAGGCCCTGCATGGTCATAGGGAAGCTCCACCTTGTGTTCAGACAAAAAGTGGAAAGCAGGAGAATTTCAATAGTCTGTGAAGCACAACGGGCCTATCTAGGAGGAAGACAACTTGAATTGGGAAGTTGTAATCCCTTGTACCTGCCCAAAGTAGTTTCCAATCTTTATGAAAAAATTATTGTGTTACTAAATCAAGCATAGTGTCTCAGTAGATACAGTACTAGTAATTAAATGGGATAATAGAATTGTAGAGTTGGAATGGACCCCAAGGGTCATCTAGCAATATACTATTGATGTCTGAAGAAGGGCTATGTGGTACTTGCAATCTCTTCCACCAGGAGGGAGAGAGGTGAATCCAATGAAAAATAGGCCTCTGTGTACTTAAATTTCGCTTCATTTAAAAAGGCATATCTGTGTGGGCCATGAGGTTTTGCTTCCAAAAGCCTGTTATAGTTGTGTCTAGCTGTGACACTCTTGCCAAACTGTTCCAGAAAACAATTAAGAAGAACTGAGTGATTTAAGGGGGACGGGGACCAATTGTAGGGGGGGGGGGGACTACTAAACTTTGGCATTTTGCTTACCTGTTTTCCACCATCACTCCAAAAATTATCCTACTAGCATCAGCAGCAATGGCTGTACAGCAGACATTTGGCTCATTTTTTAGTCTTTTCCTAACCTGCATTTTTAGGGGAGAGATAATCCGTTTTAAATACAGATAGGTAGCCGTGTTGGTCTGCCATAGTCAAAATAAAAAAAATCCTTCCAGTAGCACCTTTAAGACCAACTAAGTTAGTTCTTGGTATGAGCTTTCGTGTGCAAGCACACTTCTTCAGATACACTGTGTATCTGAAGAAGTGTGCTTGCACACGAAAGCTCATACCAAGAACTAACTTAGTTGGTCTTAAAGGTGCTACTGGAAGGATTTTTTTTCGTTTTAAATACGTTGGTTATGTACTTACACTTACTTAGCACTTCCTAATGTGTAGCACTGCCCTTTCTCCCTTTAGGTGGCAGGCTGGAGTAGTGTTCCAGTACATTGATGGTGTTCTACTCTACAGCTTTGGAAGAATGAGGTGTGAAGATATAATGAAGAGCCAGTAAATAGAGAGCAGGAGTTGCAGGTCTAACTTTGGGACAGGAGGGAGGGCAGACCAAGAGGACATCAAGCTCAGAAATTCTAGAACTGGGAATGTTTTCTATCATTAATTTTAAACTGCTGTAAGGAAAGCAAAAATCGCTTTAGTTTGCACACCATTTGTGAGGAAGCTATGGCTGTTCATTAACCTCTTTTTTGGGGGAGAGGGGACATACTCCACAACTGCAAAGCTGGTTCTCTGCCACCTCAAAAGAATTTCAGAAAACATACCTTCCCCGTGGCTAAATTCCATAGCGTTACATAGCTGACTTTCTCCTTCTCGCTGTAATTGGAGAGCACCAGATAATGGCCGTTATAGGTCAAGGCAGCATTGTGTAAGGAAAGCATGGATTCTCTGCTCTCAAGGGTGTGGAGATGGGACATGCTTTCCAAGCTGAACACTGACAGGTGATGTGCATAGTAGGAACACACAACAGCCTAAGAGAAGATAATGGGATGTGTGAATTAATTTTTAGATATTGGGCCATAAATACTTGCATGAAATAAAATGTTGGTGCATCTATCCTCTCTTGCAGCTAGCAGTCTTATGAAAGGCCTTTGGTATAAGATAGCTGCGCCTATGAGGAATGGAGGGATGAGCTATACAGTGGTACCTCGGGTTACAAACACTTCGGGTTACAGACTCCGCTAACCCGGAACTAGTACTTTGGATTAAGAACTTTACCTCAGGATGAAAACAGAAATCGTGTGCCAGTGGTGCGGCAGCAGTGGCAGGCCCCATTAGCTAAAGTGGTACCTCAGGTTAAGAACAGTTTCAGGTTAAGAATGGACCTCCAGAACGAATTAAGTTCACAACCAGAGGTACCACTGTAAATGTTTACTGCAGGGACTGGCAGAACTACCAACTCCTGTACTATATGCTGCCAGTAAGGCACCTCTTCTGCACCGTGTGGAGAATCCCATTTCTTACAAGTGGAGGAGTGCTCTTGAAGTAATTCTCTCCTTAAATATCTGGTGCTCCATTTCACTACAGGAAGACTATGATGACCCAGGGTGTATCAAAGCTACTTCAGGACTGAGTTATGGGCTATGTACATGCCATGCGTTTAAAGCACATCCCTCCCCCCCACCTCCGAATCTTATGAAGTATAGTTTGTGGGGGGGGGGGCAGTTACAATTCCCTGGACTCTTAGTGCTTTAAATGTATGGCATGCAGGCAGCCAAAGTCCACCCACAGTGGACTCTTGCTGCAGTGCAAGCTTCTTAAAGGCATTATTTTGCAGGATGGTGAACAAGCCTACAGTGTTTACTTGCTTTTTGTTCTTCCATTTAATCCACTGCCATTTCCTGTACATGCATAATTGGAGATGCAAGAGAGGTCCATGCATCCACTCAAAGGTATGTGCATGTTACACACACGCATTGTTCAAGCTATAATATCAATGTGAAGGCAATCATTTAAGCACCTAAAAGGTGGTATACATCATAAAACAAAATTAACAACAAAAATCCTGGGTTGTATCCAATTAAGTCCTACTCAGAGCAATTCCACTGAAATTAATGGGCCCAAGTTAGTTGAATCCATTCCTTTCAAGGGTCTTCTCTGGGTAGGATTAATAGTATATTCAGTTATGTACAAAAAAGTACAGAATAAAGTTCATAAGTTATGATGGAATTAAACAATCTCTAGGTTAAAGGACACAGTGTCTTAATTCTAACTCATATATTTTTGAGAAACCATAAAATGGCACAAGTTCATTCCTCAAGAAAGTTTACAATCTGGTATGGGTTAGAAAAAACAGGATTGTAAGGCACTAAAATAAATGCAAACTATTAGCACATTGGCAGAAGATAAACATAGGGCGCTTAGGACACACTGCCTCTCACCTTCTCATCTCCACTCAGGAGGAACTGGTCAATGGCATTGCTCTTTTCATTAGCAAGTTGCTGCAGCATTTCTGTCTCCATTTTCGCTGCCTTTTCCTTCCTCCGTCTCTTTCCAGTCATTGTTTCATTTCGCCTTTCCCATGGAAGCTGTAACACTGCTATATAATGCAATAGTGTTGCAAATAACTTTTAAAATTGAGATTTTTAACATATGCGTGGGTGGATTTCAACTGCTGTAAGCCACTTTGTGTGTTTTGGTGATACAAGATCAGGCCATGATCCAAAACGCTCCTTCAAGGTCCCCCTAATGGCTGACCTATGCTCTGCTGAATTTTTCATTTTGAGCCAAAGGTCCTTAATGGCAGGCAGGCAGGCAGGCAGGCAGGCAAGCAAGCAAGCAAGCAAGCAAAGAAACAAATGAATAAATATAAAAAGCAGTTTGCTCTGCAGCCATATGTATGTATGATGCTGAATGAGGAGCAGCAAATGTAAACACCTCTTGGCTATGCTAAACTTGATAATTTGGAACCTGGCTGTTTTTTTGGTCCTGCCTCACTGAAATAATTATCTAACACAACTGAGAACAAAACCTCTGATAAAAGGTTTTTGAGGCAACAGGGGTGTGGTGGTGGTTGAACAATATATGCACTGTAAGTTTTAATATCTTGTGTAAACCGAAAAAGGGAATGAATTAGAACGAAAAGTTTGAAACCTGTTGTTCTGTTAGGCAAGACTCCTTTGCATTGTTTCATGTTTTCCCTGGACAAGGAACGGTTAGGCTTTGCAGCTTGCAATGAAAATTTGTCCTTGTATTCTGGCCTTAATCGATCCTTAATAAATCCAGTTTCCAAGTTCCAGGTAATAAAATGGTCTCTGAAAACAGGAACCAAAAAAGCAAACAGATAATAACTTTCTAGAACTTCAAGGTGACCAGTTGATGTAAGATGGGCACAAAATTGAGTAAAATCTCTGATTCAGTAACAGAGCAATTCAGGAGATAAAGGGGGGGGTGTGTGAGAATCAAAGACAGACAAACCACCTTTTACTATGTATGTGCTGCTAAGCTCACTCTCTGCCCATCCATCTCATGTCGGAAGCTTGTAAAGAGCGCTTTTGTTGTTGTTGTTTAGTCGTGTCTGACTCTTAGTGACCCCATGGACCAGAGCACGCCAGGCACTCCTGTCTTCCACTGCCTCCCGCAGTTTGGTCAGACTCAGAGCGCTAGGCTTCAGAAATGAAGCAATTCAGACTTCACTCTATACATGAGCAGGACATTCTACCCCTTCCTGGTTCCATACTGTCATAGATCTAGGGTAGAGTCTGCTAGTGAATGGTAGAAATTTTTAGATAATATTTGGGATATGAAGGGAGAATACAAGCTGCAGAATTGTGCCAGACAAAAAAATCCTGGGTGAGTTTATGCAAATCGTCCTGGCCCTAAGTGCAGAGCCATTGATAAACAATGGGGAGCCAGGTACTGGGCCATTAAGGGCCATTGGCAATGCAAAAAGCTACTGTATGTTTCCCCCTTTATCTGAGCAGGAGCCATGACTGACAGCTGCTTTGGACCCAAGCTTGCTGAAGCTATGAGCCAGCCAATGAGTATACTCTTGGGGTATACTGTTCTGCATCCTCTCCATTGAAGACTTTAGGTATAAATATGTGTAAAATAAACCATATTTCTTAAAGATACTAGCCTCCACTGTGCCTTGATTTTCCCAACAGAAAAATAACCCTGGAACCTCCTGGAATCTTTCGCTTTTTAATCTCAGTGTGTTGCTATAAGCATGACTTGGTTGAGTTTGGAAACTTACGAGACAGCCTTGCCCAGTGGTTCCCAGTTAAGGGCAGCTGATTTCAAGGCACTGCTTATATTGCACAATGGTCTCAGCTGATAATGCTGCTGATCTGAGCTGCCTTTCCTCACTTTGAAGGAGACCAGGGCAGCTGATTACAAGGCAGTGCCTTTTCCTCACGCTGATGGGGAACAGGGCAGCTGATCACCCTCACTTCAAGGGACTGTGGCACTACCTTCCCCTGGCACTGAGGAAAAGCACCTTTTCTCAGTCAGCAGGAAAGCAGCAGCAGCAGCAGCCACAGTGGACTGCCTCTTCGCTGGCTGCCACCGCTAGCTGCCCCAATGACAGCAGCTTGATGTACCTCCCATCCCCATCCCATCCCACTCAAACCATGCAGTGGAGGTGACTCTGCTTCCTCTCCTCCCCCCAACCATCCGATCTCCACAGCTGCTCCTTACTTCATGCCCATGCCTGAACTGCATGCACCCCACCTGCCTGATTTCCAATTTCAGACATCGTGATATATCGGAATATCCCCTTGTTTAGCTGCTGATATATCATGATTTTGAAGACTAGATATCGCTCCACCCTAGTCTGTTTTTTTCGTATACCTAAAATCGTTTACTTATTTGGGGCTTATTTTGTTCAAAAAAATTGCTTTTCAGAGGTAATTATAAAATTTTTAAAAAGCAGGGAGTCCGTGGCTTGGCTTTTGAAAAATAGGGGGTCCTCAGTAATTAGCTAATTGGGAATCACTGGTCTAGTCAATTCATGTCATACTGATATTAATAGCTGATGGTGACTATTCCGTTCAATGTGGCAAAAAGAAAACACCCATATTATCTTCAATAGCTGTAAAGACATTACCTGTTCTCTGAAAGTCCAAGTAGAAGGCCTCCTTCAAGGATCTTATACTCGTTATTTGGGCAGGGAATGATGTAAAGGCCAGTCTGCTTCCTTATGTACTTCTTTTTCAGGAGGTCATAAACTAAAAGAGTCTGGAATGGCATAAAAACATTTTTCGGTAAGGAAATATATGTGCAAATCATTTTCTTAACTGTCTCAGCTTTTTCTTACAAGGTTCTTTCTGAACAGCCTCAGCTTTAAATGCCAATCACAAAAAAACAACAACCAGTATTTACAGGACAGAGGTGCCTTCAATACCTGGAAAATGGGTCTCGGAGGATCTGCAAAAGAGGCCATCCCTTTGTCTGTTAGGACATAAAGTTTCATGTCTCTGACCAGAACTATATCCGTATTCTCTAGTAATCCCCTCTCCACTCTCACAGCATTGTGTTTACACTTTGATTTCATGATGTTCCACACTGTTATGACCCCTGGACTTGTGTTTCTGCACATGGCATACCTTGGGAAATATTGAAATGAATAGCCTTGTTATTGATATACAGCAAAGGTTGTGCAAACGTTGTTATTTCTGCGCTGGTAAAGAGTGTGGATAGGAATAATGGGAAAGAAATGAAAAGAAGGGTGTCCCTAGAGAAAAGAATTTTCATATCCTCCATGGTACTTTTCTCTGCGCTTGGTCAGCAGTGCAAAAGAAACCAATATATACAGATTCTCTTTGTTTTGCTTTTCTTGATGGAGAACTGGAATTAATTTCACACAGAATTTCCCCACGTCGTTGTGTCCCCCGCCCCCCCTGCAGCCACTTTTTAGCATACAACAGCCCTGCCTATAGTAATGCACATATTTTGGAAGCTGTTCAGGGATCAAGTACCTTAGATGTCGGCTATCACTGAAACACAACAACTCTGTCTTTTTCATTTAAATCTCTGCATTTTCCTGACTACTTTTGAAAAACTGGCTACTTTCAAAACCTACTTTTGAAAAGTACATAGCCAGAATTTTAAAAAATGATGTTTGTCAAGTACAATATTTAAAACAGTAACTAACACATTTTTAGGATAGTCGTGGGTCTTTCTTACCTAGGATAGTTCTCCATTGTTAGAATATCACGAATACCATTTGTTTTCTTGGCTTTACTTGCAGTGACTGTCAATGACTGGTCATTGATCTTGGAAGCTAAATTCCAAGATTGAAGATAATTGTCTCCATCACAGAATGTTAAACAGTACCGAAGGTCAGAGCATACACCTACATATTTATCATAATTTAAAAGAACCATAAGTCATAAAATCTCAACATTGCATAATAAAACTCTAATCATGTTACTAGAAAAACATGGGTTGTCTACACCTATGAAACTCACAGCTTTTTCACTGAGCTACATGCTGTAGGTTCCCCACTCGTGGCATATATACTGCCTTCAATATACAGATACACTCTGTATTTAGAATTCCTGATAACCTTATTTGGAGTTATGTGCTGGTGAATGTCCTCACTGAGAATTCTTATAATTTTATATTTTTCCCTTGTTTTGATTGTACAAAAGTGCATGTTTCTCTTGCGGCTTTTTCTATAGAGGTTTTGAACTTCCCATAGAAGTTACTCACCACCGGCTGGGACTGAAGGAAACTTCACCAAGTGCTTGTGGTCTTCAGATTCCAGGTTCCACGACACTATTTCAGTGGTATTGGTGTTTGGGATGGGGCTGAAGGCCAGCAGGTGAGAGCCCAAATGATTCACAGCAAAAATGTGAATATAATCATTGCAGCATCCCTTCAGATTGTGAGCATAGGCAAAAGTGTGGACGTTGTAGAGCTCTATATGCACAATCTCACGCTGTTTCATGAAGGGACACCTGTAATGAAAAAGCTAATATGGGTGGGTTGTGTGACATAAGTATTGTGATTTCTGGCTCTCTAAAAAGCAGTAATGAATGAAGAGTGAAGGAAAACTTATGCTCAAGGACAGTAGTGATGTGAAAAGTATGTTAATGTATCTATGATAAACAGAGAATCCAGGATGGCATTAAGCAAATTATGGTACTTACTTCTCTCACTTCATGTAAAATAGAACCAATAGTTACCTACTCCAAAGGGTCAATAAACTATATCTTCAATGTTATAAATTAGAAGTGAGAATTAGTAGTGGTAGTACTAATAAAAAAGAGGCTGCAATGTGGCAGGTTTCAAACAGAGGTTTTCAAGCTTTGTCCTACTAAGCCTCCTGAAGTTATAAATAGATATATATTCAAGGCTTTGCAAGATTAAGTTAAGAAAGAACTCTGTGATATTCACATTCATCTCAGGTATAAGGGGGGGTAAAGGCGACCCCTGACCATTAGGTCCAGTCGTTACCGACTCTGGGGTTGCGGCGCTCATCTCGCTTTATTGGCCAAGGGAGCCGGTGTACAACTTCCAGGTCATGTGGCCAGCATGACTAAGCTTCTTCTGGTGAACCAGAGCAGCGCACGGAAACACCGCTTACCTTCCTGCCGGAGCGGTACCTATTTATCTACTTGCACTTTGATGTGCTTTCGAACTGCTAGGTTGGCAGGAGCAGGGACCGAGCAATGGGAGCTCACCCCGTCATGGGGATTCGAACCGCCAACCTTCTGATCATATAATCAAACGTAAATATTTTAAAAGGAGAGGCATCATAGGTTCACAAAAGAAATTAGACAGGGTGAGGCCACCCTAACCCTATCACTTTTTTTGGTCAATTGCCCCTGCTTTCTTCATCCTGAGGCTGAAATCCTATATTCATTTGGGAGCAAATCCCATTTAATTCAACAGGGCTTACCTGTGTAGACATATAAAGTTTTGATGTGCGGGTGTGAGTGATTTTATACCATATTACTGGAATGGTCAACTGATAGTCAGTTGAAAGAGGGTAGAAAAAGTTGTTATTTCCAAGTACTACCTGAAGATCACTAGGAAGTATTCCTTAGTTACAGCAACATCCTCAGCAGCTGCCACTGGTTCTTGGCTTTTCAGCTTAGCAACTACTTTCCCCTTTTTGCCACTAAAGACCATGGCTTCACTTCCACTCCTGCAAAAGAGAGGAGAGAGATTTACGGAAGCCACAATATTACAGAATCAAGACCACACAGGCAATGATCATCCTCAAAGTCATATTTTGTTTACAATAATTACCATGCGAATCTCTAAAAGAAGCAATGCTGATTTTACATCCAAATCCACCAAGAAGAAAAGATACAAATAAAACCCTAGTTTCTGAGGCATGCTGCTGTTCTCCTTTTCAGAAATTATTAAACCCAGGAAACATTAATTTTCTAAAGACATACATGTTTATCTTTCTCAAGTCTGACTGGGCCTGAAACCAGTGGGTTAATCCAATGGGTGTTCCATTCATGCAAGATATCCCCCTTGTGTAATGCAACTTCCCCTCCCCTGCATCATTTGCCCCCCCCCCAATCCCTGTTCTGCAACCCTCTGGATTTGGGAGGATGAAGTGGGGAGGGGGGCAGTTTCACCACAAAAGGGATTACTTTGCACAAAAGGGATGACTTTGTCAGCTACAACCCAGTTTCTCTACCAATGTATTCACAGGAAAATATTTCCCTACAACAGAGATCTTCCTTGTAATAGCCACATATCTATGGCAAAGCATAAGATCATTAAAAGAGCTTGCTGGATCAGGCCAATGGCCTACCTAGTCCAACATCCTGTTTTCCCAGTGGCCAACCAGATGCCTGTGAGAAATTGTATAGCTTAATTGCATAGGAAGATGCACCAACTTGTGAATGTTCTTGCCCCAACTTCTGGGGACTTAGGTTAATTTCTCTTTAGCCCCTGTTTCAGACCATTTCCAAAACTACATTCCCCTGTTAAGTAATTAGGAATGTGGAGGGAGACATGTAGTTTGAGACTGAAACATTAAGGCAGCTGTTTAGGCCACAAACTCCGTCAGCATGTCCAATGGTCAGGAATGATAGGAGTTGTAGTCCAAAACTAGATGTGAGGGGTACCAGGTGGAAAGATTGCATGAAGGCATTGTGGTACTGATGGGGAGAAATAGCGAGAATATTGTGTTGGAGAGCATAGGGCTGGATTCCACCAAGCTAGTGCACTAGCAGAAGCCAGTGCAAGGACTTTGGATAGCACAATGCTTTCTTCTCCTAAATTCCCCCCATGCCTTTCCCAAATCCACTCTGGAGAGTTTGGAGAATCCGCTGAACAGTGTGTGAAGAAGGAGAGGGGAGGTTGTTCCATTTAGCAAACAGAAATGTCTTTGTTGCCTGAATTATTGCATTTGTGCGATGTTTAGTTCCACCCATATAGAATACATTAAAGTAGTGACTAAACAGTTTTGTAGTTGATCTGCAAGGCTTTTCTTTATGAAAGATTTCTCAAATGCATAGGGTCTTTCTATAGAGAGGAGTTTACTATTTATTTTAATACAATAAATTACATTCTACTAACCTAAAGGCACACAGAACATAATCTTTTACTGAATTTTTGGATACCAAAATGGAATTAGTCTTGCAGATAGGCTCTTCCTCTGTAGAAAGGTATACCTCATGGAGCAACTGACAGGAATGAGCAAGATCAAAAACCTGAAATATAATATAGTATGGAAATGAATTGGTTTGAGATGGCTGCTGACCACTTTGTATCTATGTAAAGCCATGCTGCATGCCTTTCCTGCTCTCAGTACTGTCCAAATTGTAAAATCGCTAAGAAAAGTAACTGTAAAAAGTGGTTATGTAAGGCCACTTGGAATACAATTAAAGGCTTGAGTCCTGTATCTCTTTCTTCTGATCCCAGCATCAGTATCAAAATATCTGTTAATGTCTGCTGATCTACATAAGATCTGATTCAAAGGTTAGTAATCCTTAAGTCTTGTTTGTTTTATTATCAATTACATTTATAGTTTCCCCGTAACCAAGATTCACGGGGTGACTAACAGTTCCAGACAACTTAAAGACTTAAATTCAATACAATACCAATGAAATAACAGCACAAAAATCTAGCAAAACATGACCAACCATGTCAGTGCACAGAACATAATTTTATCCACTGTCATAGATGTGATTTTTTAAAAACAACACCTCACCTTAACCATGTGGCTGCCATTAAAAAACACCAGTAAGAGGTGCCCATTCATTGCAGATGTTAGTATTGGAGTACCAACAAACTCGCCAGTTGCATATACCACTTTTTCCAGGGAAAGATCCCAGATTTTAATGGTGCTTTTGTCAGACATAGCCACCAGTCTGTTCTCCAGACACACTGCAAATGCACTGATATTATTCCCAACTCCATGCAGAGTGAAGACAGCTTTGCCAACCCTCAAATCCCACAATTTCAGAGTGCCATCACTGGAGACTGTTGCAACAGTGAGTTCTTCTTGGGTTTCTCCAATTGCTACAATTCTGTCCAGGTGACCTATGGATCCATGGGAGTAAAATGTTAGAATTCACTCTGGGGGGAAAGCAGCTTCTGTAAAATCAGTTAGAATTGTTTAGCTTCTTCCGAAACTCAGATAAATGGGTAACTGTTCATCAACATTTATTAATTTATACCACTTACTTGTCAAAATGGTGTCAAAATGTCATGCATGCTTTAGTTGAGATTCCTGCATTTCAGGGGGTTGGGCTAGATGACCCTTGAGATCTCTTCCAACTCTATAATTCTATGATTCCATGATAATTAAAATACACACTAAAACAATTTCATCAAACCATTAAAATAAACATCCAGTTAATACAATAAAGAAACCCATTAAAACAACATAATAATTAAAAAGAGGACATAAACTATATTTAGGAATAATTACCATAATAATTTAAATGTTAGTACATATCACCATGATGGTGGCGGCTGGGGAAGACTGAGCTAGGCTGATCATCATGCTTGCTTGCCTACAGCCTGCAGTCCAGGTCATAACTGTTGATGGGCAATTTCAAGGGCTCTGTTTTCCCTTTTTTAGCTCTTTATTTTTAAATCTGTCTTGGACTGGACAGACCTTGAAATGGAGGACACCTTCAAATAGAGGACTTCTCTCTGTAGAATAGGACACATGACCACCCTACCCATTATCAAGCCCATCATCACTTAGCCCAGAATATGTCTCATGCCACCTGAGTACAATATTATGAAACATAATACAGTGGTACCTCGGGTTAAGTACTTAATTTGTTCCAGAGGTCCGTTCTTAACCTGAAACTGTTCTTAACCTGAAGCACCACTTTAGCAAATGGGGCCTCCCACTGCCGCTGCGCCACCAGAGCCCGATTTCTCTTCTTAACCTGAAGCACTATTTCTGGGTTAGCGGAGTCTGTAACCTGAAGCTTATGTAACCTGAAGCGTATGTAACCCGAGGTACCACTGTATTACTTGGCATTGTATTGCAGCGACATAGAATAAAATAACACCTGCAATTGACAGCAGCTGGAGTGCCTATTTTAAAATACAGTGGTACCTCGGGTTAAGTACTTAGTTCGTTCTGGAGGTCCATACTTAACCTGAAACTGTTCTTAACCTGAAGCACTACTTTAGCTAATGGGGACTCCTGCTGCCGCCGCGCCACCAGAGCCCAATTTCTGTTCTTAACCTGAAGCACTATTTCTGGGTTAGCGGAGTCTGTAACCTGAAGCTTATGTAACCTGAAGCGTATGTAACCCGAGGTACCACTGTAACAGCAATGTTTTCAGCCCCGCTCCTAGGTGTGTATTAGGAGTTTGCTCTGCTTTCAGAAATGCTTAAGTGTCTCAGTAGAGATTGTAGGCGGGATTCAACACATTTGTTATGTCAGTGCAAGGACTTTAGGCTGCACACACTGGAACTTCCGCTCCCTCTCCACACAAATGTAGATATAGCTGTATTGCTTCTGGCCCAGTCACAAAGCTTGCCATGTTAGCAAAAATATTTTTAAGAAGACTAAGTGCCAATGACCAGGGGCAGTCTGCTCATCAGGAAAAGTGAGGCTCAGGCAACAGATGCTACAAGGCAGGGAGCAGCAGGAAGGTTTTGGATTGTGTGTGCGTGCCCGTGTGTGCCCTGTGTCCTCTATGCCTGCATGCTGTCCTCAGGGGTGGTGGACAATGTTGTCCCATTGCCAGCACTGGCATGAGATTCAGCTGCTAGTCACTTTCTAAATGGGGATGGGCACCATCTTGTATTTTGCCTCAGGCAGCAAAATGTCAGCAAACAGGCAGAGCGGCCAAAACACAAGTTATAAGAAACAATGTGATTATTTTCTCTCTCTATCCAAACCATAAAGAAAGGTCTGATTGCTTTTCTAGTGGTGCGGAAGGGACTGAATGGTAAGAATTATAGATGCAACGCTAAAATGATATACATAGGGAATAGAGATCAAGCAAAAGTTGCTAGAAACTTCGTAACTTCCGGTCTTTAGCAAAATCTTGCAAAGGGCTTAGAGGGCTTATAACTTCAGCACTGATTCGCCATTAAAAGGTTTCTAAAAGGTTAATATTATTCTCCCTTACCTCTCAGAAGGTCGCAGAGAAGTCTACCAGGTTCTATAAGGCAGGCTGTTGAAGGTAGAAGAACAGGAATAGAAGATTTCTGACACTGGGACAAAAGAGCTGGCAGATAGGGATATTTTTTGGGATCACCTGAACCAACACAAAATAATATATGTTAGTCATTCAATGAGCTGGTTTTAAAACTGTAATAAATATGACATGGGATTTTTTTTAAACCCTGTTTTTTTACCCTGAATTCTGCATTATTTCAAATGTTTTAAAATGCATGTTTCCATCCCTGCGGGTGGAGAACCTCAGGCCAAGGGGCTGAAAAGGGGGCCATCCGGGTCTCTTTCTCTCTGACTCTCAGAAGTCTCCTCAGGCCGCAATCCTCACCGTGTGTGTTTCACACCTCTAATGTTTTTTGCCTTACTGGAATGTGTCCTTGAACTCTGAAAATGAGTCAGTCTTCCCTGGATGGAGTACAGAGAGGAGTGTGTGTGTGTGTGTGTGTGTGTGTGTGTAGAAACTAGGCTACAAAGGTAAAATTTACATTTGTTGTTCTGCCCACTTTTGCCTCTGGCCCCATTGCTTAGAAGGGAATGCAGTCCTTAGACTGAAAAGGGTCCCCAGCCCTCAATTACATTCTTACATTTGCCTCCAGTATTCCTTTCTACCTCTGGTCATGACTAATCCTCCGGGAAACATGGAAGTATAGTTTAGTTCTGTCAGGGCCATTGCGTCCCATTTCGCCGCTTGAGGCAAAACAGGAAGTGCCACCCTGTCCTGTGGAGGAGTGGCACATGGAATCAGCGATGATTTTGGGTGAGATCTCATGTGCCCCGAAAGATTCTAGTGCAAATTTGGCTCCAGTGGCAGAGATGTTAGGACGTTTGCAGAGGCACCATTTTAGGGGTTTCCACTGCCTGAGGCAGTGGCCTCACTCTGCCAAATGGCTGAGCTGGCCCTGGGTTCTGTCTTGGATGCTTAAGTCCCAGTAGTGACAAATAATGGTTGGAGCTCAAAACAAAATATCAAAAATATAGAAAACGCAAAATAATTGCTTAAAAATCTAAATCTCATAATTTTCAGTACCTGGGGCCACTGGTTTATCTGCTGCAACGATACGATGAAGGCGGCCTATAAGCTGTGAAGCCATCTGACATGGGTCTTGTAGTAAAACTTTCTTGGATAACTTGAGCGCTTCACTTAATAAAGTTAAGTCACGTATAGTCCTGTGGAGGAGGCAAGAGGGCAGGAATCACATCACATTTGAGTTTCCTTGCTCTAATATCAATAAAACACTAGAGGGGTTTTTACAGAGAAGTGGTTTTCACAGTGAAACATTGTGGGACTCAACTATTTATTGTTAAGAAATGAAAGGCCAGCTGAGGGGCAGGATGGAAACTAAACTCATAATAACTTGATTAGCATGTAACTAGAATCTTTATTTGAATGTAGCTTTGATTGTTAAACAAAATGGATTGCTGAACAGTGCTATAAACAATGGAAGTGGTTTGGAAGATAGAGCAATATGTGCCCACCTTTCAGCTAGCCTGCTGCCCTTAGGTGGGATGAAGATCAATTTACCTGTGTTAAAGTAAGGCCCCATCTGCACAACACGTTGAAAGCAGGATATCACATCACTTTTAAGCAGTCCTGACTTCACTCAAAGAATACTGAGAACTAGTTTTTAAAGTGCTGAGAGTTGTTAGGAGACCCCTATTTTCCTGTCAAAGTTACAGTTCCCAGAGTTCAATGGGAAGAGGGATTGGCTGTAAACCATCCTGAAAATTATAGTTTTGTGAGGGGAAGAAGGGTCTCTTAACAACTCTCAGCACTCTTAACAAACTGTAGTTCTCAGAATTCTTTTTAGTTACCAGAATTCTTCGGGATAAGCTGTGACTGGTAGAATCTACACACATATTTTTAAAAAGCCTGTGATAATCCCTTTTTAAAAAAGTTTTGAAAAATACATTGAATTTGGCATAGCTCACTGTTGCCATCTAGTGTCACATTTGTATATTGCACTTTACAACACATTTAAAGCGTTTTATTTGCAGCTGTATAGCTGGGTCCACTGTTAAAAATGGCATCAAACTGCTCTAAATGTATAGTGCAGATGAGGCCTAAGAGTCAATGGCCACCACATAGAAAAATGGAGTGCACCATTTTGTCTTTCACCTGAGGCAGCCAAATCTCTTGGGCAGGCCCTACTATCATACCAGATTAGTTGATGACAGGCTGTAAGTATGAGGGTTTGTGATTAAGTAAAACAAGCCCTAGACATTCACAGTTGTGTTCTACTGCTGTAAGCCTACCTGTCTGCATCGATAGCTGCTCTTAGATCCGCTTCAATGCTGATAACTGATGAAGCCCAGGCTTTGTATAAGAGAAACTCATAATTAAAGAGACATTCTTTGATTAAGGCAGTAATATTCTTAGATTTGATGAGGTGATACGGAGCCCCAAGGAGCTTACGAACGTTAAAGGTGTAGCTGATCTTGGACTCTTTTTCTAAAGTCCAGGCCAAAGGTTGAAATGCAGACATTTCAATGAGTTTATGTGGAATTCTGTTCAGGTAATAATCTGCAAAGGTGGCATGCAGTGATGCCTGGGAATCCTGTGTTCTGAGATACCTGTCCATGCAGACATGTCTCAGAGATGTATGAGCCCAATTAAAAACATAAGTGTGGTCAGTTCTTTGCTCTTTCAGGTGGTCTCCAAAATCATCCAAAAGTTTCAACCACAGCACTAGCGGGAATGCTGAAATTGAGACTTTTTGGAATTTAGCTACTTCCTTAATAACCACATCATCCGTTGACATAAGGTGGAGCAGCTCTTCCTGAGTAATGCCATTTCTTGAAAGGGTGATATAAGCTGCCATCTTTTTTACAACTTGTTCTCCGTGGGATTTTTCCATTCTGCTCAGTGTCCATGAATACAGATCAGGTATATTTTGAGGAAGACACACCTCTGCCTCCGGGGTGAAAGATGTCCATAAACAAGACTCCTTATAGGCACAGTATACATAAAGTGGTACTGGGCAAGCTGTGCATGCTTCCATTAGGTGATCATGCTGTTGCTGGGAAAGTCTTTGGCAATCCTTTTCTAACCAGGAGCTGATCATCTCACTGATTTCTCCAAATGTCAAAGGAGGTATTTGTAAAATATTCTCTTTCGCTGTTATTTTCTGGAGAAAAGAAGCATATCTCAGTTATCAGATCAGAGGCAGATTTAGGGCACTTGCAGCATTGAAACTATGATGTAGTGCATGCGCAAAACGGTAGGCAAAAGATGGGGGAGGAGCAAATTTTGGCTTCGCACAGGGTGCCGCTGGAATTTGAAAGACCAAAGTCTGCCCCTGATCACATTGTCTCCAGCCCTCAATGCCAATTGAGTTGGCATTGTCTCCAGCCCTCAATGCCAATTGAGTTGGCATCACTTTGCCAGCCTAATACAAGACAGCCTATTTACCGTAAAATATAAGAACCAAAAAAGGATTTAATATCACTAGATTTCTGCACTTCTTCATCCAATAACCAGATTTGTGGGGCAGATAACTATACCTATAAATCTCTGCCAGGATTCCACAGTTTGGATCTTCAAGTTTTGAATCAAGACTCAGGGTTAATACTAGACACCTTTGTGGCCGTTTGACTTTAAAAGATAGGTGGCATGTTCTCTTTACTTTTTAGACTAGACAGATCAAAGAGAGACTGGAGCAAAATCTGACACTCTCCTGTGTCTTACCTTTCTTGACTCACATCTGATATCGGGAAAGGGCTGGGGTACAAAACACAGACGTAACTGACCTTGGAATTCTGGCATAGACGTAGAATGAAATGGCTGCCTTAAATGAATGAATTTTTGATCCTGGTCTTTTTTGGACTTTCCAAGGATAGGGGAAAAAACACTGCATTTAAAGGGGAAAACGTACAGGATGACACTGGGATAGGGGAAGTGTCATGTAGATGCCCCTCTGTTAATGTAGAGACAGGCTAGTGCGAATCTACATTTTGCTCCAGTGTGGAAAAACCCATAGAGGAAAAAGTGTATACACACCAAGAAAGTTAAACAGAACAGTTTGTATATGGGCGAAGAAAGTAAGCTTTTACAAGCTAAAGTCTCTTCAGGGTCTGCTGTTGCTTTGGGGTGAGTGTTGTTGTAAATCTAGCACTCTCTTACCTATACCTTCCTATTTGCCCTGGGCTCCTTTGAGAGGAAAGGTAGAATATAAATTCAGTAAAAAAATTACTCAAGCTTTAAATAAACAGATACCACAAAAGCACCATGTGCTTGATCCAATGGGTCACTGTGGGTACAGCAACACTCACATTTAGAAAGATCTGCATAGCGCATAACAGAGTCAGGATCCACTCTGAGGCCTAAGCCCATGAGCACTCAATATGCTAGTCTATTATTACATGGAATGGGAGTTCTGGTTACAAGTTTCATATCCCCAGCCAACTTACCTCTTCCACTTCCTCAAGGAAAGCAAAATTAGGGCATGACTCTCACTTTCCCCTAAGGATACGGGGTGGGGCACAATGTTCTAAGCCCTATGTGGGAATCCATGAGCATTTGTTCTCATGGTTGTTTGGATCAAGGCCCTTAAGGTTGCAATCCTGTACACACCTATGTGGGACTTAGACCCATTGATTTCAACAGGATTTTCTTTCAAGGATAGGATTGTGCTGAAAGTGTCCAGTACTGACCCTACCAAACTGCCCTGGAATTTCCGACAGTTTGAGAAAGTGTGGAATGAAAAAAACAACTGAATAAAGTATCGCTTTACCTCCAGTTTTTTGAAGCATGAAAAACTTGATTCGGTGCACGTGGAAACAATAAAATACACATTCTTTGGTAATTCAGGAGGTATCCAAGGAAAATCTGCAGCATGTTCCTCTGATAATTCATCTATGCCATCCAGACATATTAGAAGTGGTTTGTCTTGTGTGGCAGACTCCAGTAAAGAGAGAAACTCTTCCACCAATCCTTCAAAATCCTTTTTGAGAAAGATAGCAAACATTTTAGCCAGTCCCAAGTAGCTATGGATACTGTGTTGGGTCACAAGAACAGAGATGCCTGAAAATTCTGTTCAACGTTTTTCAGCTAATCAACGTAATTTGCATTCATTGTTATCCTTTAGCTGAAATATCCCAGAAGGTTGTTACCTTTTCCAGATAAACCTTTTTCTTCAATAAATGTTGCAGAAGTTCTTCGTAGAGGAAAAGATGCTTCAAAATTACGTGTCCCAGAGAGCCCTGTGATATGTTTCCACAAAAGTTCATAGTCCTTATTCATTTTTGCTGCTATATCCAAATCAAGCACATCTTCAAATTTTTGAAACACTGTTTTCAGCTAAAAGCTATATATAAAAATGTGTATTTTAGGGTATATTTGTGAAAATATATGTGTGAAAACAATTTGAATTTCCATGCATTTAATAAAATTCACAGGTTGATGTGGAAATGTGACAAAACAGACTTACGAATGAACACATAAGAAACTGATACGGCGTGGAAATAAACCAATCTATTCATTCCTAGGTAAGAATGATTATTATTATTAAAGACTATGATTGAGTAAAGAGCGGAAACGATATGTCAGCTCAGCAAAAATAATGGATACCAAGGGATTCCTAATGGCTTGCAGAATATTAAAAAGGTGCTGGCAATAGAAATTGTGGGAAATCTGTCTTAACTTTGGAGATGTTCTCTGACATGAGTTGGCTATAGACATGCAACACATTACAGTGTTTGATGACGCAGTGATGGAGATGTGCCCCAGGATCCCCTTTGCTTCCCCATGTTGAACTGATTATGAGCACTGTCAGCTGTAATAGCACTGGTCATTTGCTGAAAAGTGTTTCTTGGTTTCTGACCTTTCATTATCTGAGCAGCACTGTCAACATTATGCTTGAGCTATTTTGTCATCTTCCACTCCTAACTTTTATTTCTTGCTGAATCATGTGGAGGGGAAAGTGTGTGCATGTAGGTGCTGCTGCTGTAAAAATGCAACAGTATAATTTTTTCTTTGAGCCTTAAAAAGAAGGAAAATTTAATTCATTACCTTGGATAAATTAACCGAGACCTTGTAGATAGAAGCTATCTGGTAGCAAAGGCTGAAGAGAGTCAGTCGGATATTTCTGCTTTCACCACTAATACCAATAAATCGAATTACAACTCTGAGGTTCCTGAATGAAAATGGGGAAAAAAGCAAATAAAATAAAATAGCTTTTTAACTTGCTCATGAAAATGTTTTATTTTTAATATAGTCATACCTCGTGTTGAATACGCTTCGAGTTGAGCGTGTTCGAGTTGCGCTCCGCGGCAACCTGGAAGTAACGGAGTGCGTTACTTCTGGGTTTCGCCGCTTGCGCATGCGCATACGCTCAAAATGACGTCACGCACATGCGTAGAAGCGGCGAAAAGCGACGCGCACATGCGCAGACATGCCGTCGCTAGTTACGTTTGCTTCTAGATGTGAACAGGGCTCCAGAACGGCTCCTGTTTGTATCTAGAGGTATCACTGTACATGTGTTTAGTTGTTAAATCAATGTATGCGTGCTGTTACTATATCATCTAGTTGAAGGTAGACTTAACATTGTGAACAGTGAATGTTGGGCTCAGAGTAAAATATGCAAATATAAAGGTATTTAAAGGTATATAAAGGTATTAATTTAGTTTATATATTGTTATCAATATGGAATAATTTTACATTTCACAGAATTCACAGCACTCTGTGATACCAGCTAAGACAAATCAAAGGGAGCAAATATGGTAGCTAGTAAGCAGCAGTTGGGAGCTGGGCAAGGGTGACACTGGGTTTATCTCTATTGTCTTTATTCAATAACTTTTATCTATGTTCCAAATATGTGTGAGGTTGCGAGAGGCCCTTACCCAGATATCCAGCTAGGAGCCAAAGAAGCGGCTTTTGCTATGATGGCAGTTTTCCCGCATCCATCCTCTCCACAAATTACAACTAGCTTTCTGTTCGAGGATGCAACACGATTCTTCAGTTTGCACAAAAACATTTCTCTTCCTATTACACATTTAACCCTGTTTTGAGAGGGAAAACAAAACACTATTTGTGTTTAGTCACCACTGTGTACTGGCTAAGACTGATGCTGTGCACACACCATACCTTTAAAACACATTTAAAGCTCATATCCCCTCACAAAGAATCCTGGGAGCTGCAGTTTCTTGAGGAAGCTGGGAATTGTAGCTCTGGGAGGGGTAAACTACTGTATTTTTCGCTCTCTAGGATGCACCCGACCGTAGGACACACCTTGTTTTAGAGGGGGAGAACAAGAAAAAAATAATCTCCCCCTCTCTGCACAGCGCCCCTTCAGCGAAGCGGCAGGAGAAATGGAGCCCCTTCCATTTCTCCTCCCACTTCGCTGAAGGGGCGCTACGCAGCTCTCCCTCTCCGACATTGCCTTCGCCTTCAGTGAAGGCAACCCGAAGCCTCCAGAGCGCGGCGGGAGCTCCTGCTGCACTCCGGAGGCTTCAGGCGGCTATCTTTGAAGCCTGGAGAGTGAGAAGGGTCGGTGTGCACCGACCCCTCTCGCTCTCCAGGCTTCAGTGAAGGCAACCCGAAGCCTCCGGAGCGCGGCGGGAGCACTCCTGCTGCGCTTCTGAGGCTTTGCGTTGCTATCACTGAAGCCAAGGAGCCTGCATTCGCTCCATAGGACGCACACACATCAGTGCCTTTTCCTTCCCTACATGTCCCAGGTGAATGAATAAGGAAGTGAGTGAACAGTTTTCTCAAGAAAGACAAGAGCTGAGCAGTAAGCTCTTGCAGTACTTTGGGATGCTGGCTTGGATAGTGATGCATGTGGTGGGGCTTAGTACCTCCTACTGACACCAAAGCCACAACAGTTTACCTGGACAGGGATGGGGCAGGATGGGACTGAGTTCAGGGCCACAGGGATGCACCAGCAGGAGAGCTGAACTGCTGCCAACCCCACAGGTGTACCCATGCAGACCTGATCTCCCTGCTGCCTGTCCCAACCCAGCCTGGTAGTTATGTAGCAACAACAGCAATGTCAGGAGAGTAACTCTGCCCTAACACACGTGCTGCTGCTGGCTGGCTGCCCCTGTAGATATGTAATGTGGGGCAGTAGATTTTGCTACAGTGTTTTAACTATTTGGCTCCTCCTATGCTTAGCCTGCGTGTTTCCAGACAATATACAAATACTCATAAAGAGAGATCTGCAATAGTGTGGTGAAAAAGAAATCTAAGATGAATTCAGTGTGCGCTACCCAAGTGTGTGCAACACTGGCTTGCCATAGGTGACAAGAGGCTGACACAGGCCAACTGACAACCATGATTTCCAGGAGCTGAAATGAACCTGTGAATAGGCAGCCACCACAGCTAATGTAAAGTTTTATAGACTGGTTCTATAACTCCTTTCGCAAGGATGGAACAAAGCCCCAGACAATGAGGATCCAGGGGCCAACATGATGCTATATTTTGGGTATCATGCCAGACTGGTGTTAGGCTAGTTGCCACCACTGAGATTGCTGTGTTGTGGAGTAGTGCCATTCTAGGGATAGGGGACCAAGTGATGGCCGAGACCTTTTGGAGCCACGGCTTTGGTCCTGTATACCTTAAGGAGTATCTCCAACCCACCGTTCAGCCCAGACACTGAGATCCAGCTCTGAGGGCCTTCTGGAGGTTCACTCATTGAGAGAAGTGAGGTTACAAGGAACCAGGCAGAGGGGCTTCTTGGCAGCTGTGCCTGCCCTTTGGAATGCCTTCCCATCAGATGCCAAGGAAATAAACAATTATCTGACTTTTAAAAGACATATGAATGCTTCCGCAGATAGGGAAGTTTTAAATGTTTGATATTTTACTGTGTTTAATGTTTTAATTAGCTGGAAGCCACTCAGAGTGGCTGGGGCAACCTAGTCAGATGGGCAGCATATAAATAAATTATTTGATGATGACGATGATGATTGAAGAAAATCCAAATGGTGCCTTTTATGATGGTAAAATTTCAATAGTAGAACTGAATATTTGATAATATGCTGTCCATTAATGGTACTTTTAAATCCACCTTCCCCAGAGTGGATTGTCTCACCTTGCCTAATGAGCCGGCCCTTCAAGGGCACTGGAAAACCTTATATTAGGTATCATCTAACGTCCAGAAAGCACTTTGGTGGCATGTTGGTAGCAGAGAAGAAGTGATTTACAAGAGTACAAATTTTATTTCTCAAACATGTTTATGTTCTGGTAAGAGGCAGGGGTGTGGATGTGAGTAGGAATTGGTATCATTTAATTTTCCTTCATATATGCTCTTGTTGAATGACTAGAATGCTGCTCAAATGAATGGGTAGGTCAGATTTTCACTTCAACAGAGGCTGCTAATAAGATTGTTCTTAAATCACAACTATCATATCAACTCTTCAACTGTTCTCCATCATGAAGCCTGGCTAAAGTAAATTAAGCAACCAAACATCACCAAACTCACAAGGCCTGACAGTGCTGGATATGTTCCAGAATCTCGTCGTCATTATGAGTTTCAAAAACTTGCTTTCTTCGCTTAGGTAGCATTTCTTGAATATTCTTCAAATGGATTGTTCTAGTCAAATGAAAACATGGAAGGGAAAAGTTTTAATCCACATTTCAACATTGTGTATAGGTTACAGTGACTTTTGGACAGTGTTATTTATTTTCTTCCATTCATATCCCAGCTAGATGCCACCACACATGTAGTTGTTGACAACCATGTGAGGATGTGGAAAAACCTAGTTCCTTTTATGAATGTCCAAATATGAGGATATACACGGAAGAATGCTGGTGATTATTTAATCACAATTTCCAGCATTCAGAAGTGACAAACAATGGAAAAGACTATCCTTGTAAAGACATGCACAAAATGTGTTTGTGGTGTCAACATTCTCATATGATTGTTGGCAACCACATGGCAAGGGTTAGCCAATGTGATGTCCTCCAGTCCTTGGGTGCAACTAGTTAGGACTGATGGCATTTATAATCCCCAGCCTCTGGAGTATGCCTTATTAGCGACCCCACAGCATAGGATCTATAAGTGCTCATATTTGAATCATTTTATTAATGCTATTAATCACAATATTAAAAAATCGTATGGCTTTTTAGCACCATCACAAGTGACTAAAACAGCTTTATTTTCTCAGCAGTGCCAAGAATTACCATTACCTCCTCCTGATTTAGACACACACACACTTCACATAGTATTAGGTGCCACTGGGTACCCATCTTCAAGCCCTTATGCCCACTTGCTAGAAATGGCATTTTGGAAAGACTTCACCTGAAGTCTAAAATGCAACTTTGGACCACTGGATCCTGCTCCCTAACCATTTCCACTGACCCTCATAGCATTGTGCCTGCATGGGTAGCAATTCTTAGGGAAGGTCTGTCTGCACTGTTTTTTGACAAGGAAGCCAAACCATACTATATTTCTTTATTTGCTCCACAAAATATGTGAAAGTACAAGAGGGTTGGTTTTTTGTGTGTGTGTTTTCTGTGTTTTTGGCTTTCTTAAATCATGCACATCCTGCCTCTACTAGAGACCAATCAGACAATTTTGGTAAGTTATAAGCAATGTATGATGGAGAGAGTTACCCTCTGTAACTACAGGTCCTCCCAGGTATATTATCTCCGAAAATGAAGTTCTATTCTTAGCTATAATGTCTAATAGCCATACAGACCTATCCTCATGAATCTGTCAAATCCTCTTTGAAGCCACCTAAGTTACTGTCCATCTCTTCCTCTTGTGGTAATTACTTCCGTAATTAATGTGAGGAAGTGAAACAGAGCAAACAATACATCAGAAATTTTCAACTGTCATATTTTTTAGGCTTTGATTATTTAAGGTGCCATGGGAAAACTACTTCTATATTGAAGTATAATGGAACGAACCTTTACTATTAAGTTATATATACATTATGAACTGTTTCACCAAAGAAGCAGTTATGTGGCTGACCTGTTGAAGTGATTGATGACAATTTTCTGAAAATCATTGCAAAGGCACTCAAGGTAGTAAGCATGGGATCTGTTGGTGGTGGGGGTGATGCCATCTCTTCCCCAGTTAATGCTCTTTCTGTAGATATTTGTGTGACGAAGCTGTAAAGACAAGCCTATAATGTTGGCATCATCAACCACCCAAGCAAGCAAACAGCTGACTGAACAATACTGAAGAGGATAACTGTTTGAATCAGAGAAGTTTTGAATGTTAAACTGAGTCTTTGTGCCAGAGTAAGATCAACTTATGGGACGCGGGTGGCGCTGTGGTTTAAATCACAGAGCCTAGGCTTGCCGATCAGAAGGTTGGCAGTTCGAATCCCCGCAACGGGGTGAGCTCCTGTTGCTCGGTCCCTGCTCCTGCCAACCTAGCAGTTCGAAAGCACGTCAAAGTGCAAGTAGATAAATAGGTACCGCTCCGGCGGGAAGGTAAACGGCGTTTCCGTGTGCTGCTCTGGTTCGCCAGAAGCAGCTTAGTCATGCTGGCCACATGACCCGGAAGCTGTACGCCGGCTCCCTCGGCCAATAAAGCGAGATGAACGCCGCAACCCCAGAGTCGGCCATGACTGGACCTAATGGTCAGGGGTCCCTTTACCTTTACCTTTAAGATCAACTTAAACCTGCTTAATCCTTTTGTAGTGTAAGTTCTTCATACTTATAGTTCAGACCCTCCAAGTGACCCTATTTTCCAGGGAAGTGCCTTATTTAGAGAAGCTGTCTTGGGTTCTGATTTGATCCCAGAATGTCCCACATTTCCTTAGGATGTCCCTATTTTCATTGGAGATATGGTGGAGGGTATGGAATTATCTGACCCCCGAGCCGTCTGAAAGCAATCCTGTACGGGGATTTTTTTTTTTATGTTTCATGTTTTATTATGTTTTTATATATCATGGAAGCTGCCTAAAGTGGCTGGGGCAACCCAGTAAGATGTGTGGGGTACAAATAGTAAAATTATCATTATGGAATGGGACATCCTTATTTTCATTGGAGAAATGTTGGAGGGTATGTTAGGTTATGACCCCAGGCGTATTTTATAGGAATTAAGTTTCATTTAAACAGTACCGTTTCATTAGGAACATGGCCATCCAGTGTTTAGAATGCAGTATGAGATTTTGAGTAACACAGATCTAGCTGATGCTATTTCTTTAAGGATAAATTGAATGCAAAATAATAATACACGTTTCATTGACTATAGTTCATTTCAGCCTAGCAAATGAAGATGTTTCTTTCAAGCTTTATTATGTTGTAACAGTGCCATATTCTGGTCTGAGATCGCACAGAGACATGCAGGGAAAGAAATCAATGAAGACCTTTCCTTTGAAAATAGTAAGCTATTTCTGTCATTAGCATAGTTTGAAGCTCATGCTGAGAAATGCAAATAAATGAAAATGGTGCTTCCTATTTGGTTCCCTCTAGTGTGTTTCGGGTTAGAGTGTAGGTTTATATATAAAAGATGAAGCGATGATATTTATTTTGTCAGGTTTTACCTGCTCATTAAAGGCTCTACTTTGCTTCCTTCATTTTCAGGTCTAGAGCATGGCTTAAGAAAGTCAGTGACTAATGATAAGCAGAGGTGGCAATAAAGATAGGAAGAGGAACAAAGATTTAAAAAGTGCATATTGTGGGATAACTGAGAAAGATTACAAATTCAGATAACAGGATTAAAATAAATTAAAATCAAGGCCAAAAGTGTCGGGGGGGGGGGGCAGAGTGAGGTGTATATAAAATGTATATAATAGCACTTAGAAATCGTTTCTGAAAAAGTCTGAATTGGTTTACTGAAAGCAGGCAGAGTATACACTTGCAAATCATTATGTAGAATGCAGTGGTAGACAGAGTGGGAAATGTTTTCTTCATTTCCTCATGGATATTGTGGACAGCTTAAGAAAAAATATTTCTTAAGTGATGTTCAATACATTTTGCCCGAAGCCACTGCACTGCACAGTTCAAGATAGAGACCCCAGGAGTCCCTTTGCTATGTTATAGAGCAGGGTGGGTAATCTCAGGCTCGGGGGCCAAATACAGCCCTCCAGGCTTATTGATCTGGCCCTAAGAAATTTCCCCAGGCCACACTTACTGGCTCTACTGCACCCCCCCCACCCCCAATTGTTTTGCCTGGCTGGAATGTGCCTTTGGTGGTTCCTCTTGTATGTCTGGATGGAGGATAGAGAGAGATGTGTGTAGAAATTTGCCTACTGTACAATGGTAAAATTTACATCTGTCGCCCTGGTCCCACCCACCACTGGCCTATGTCCCTAGAAGGGAATATTGCCCTTGCACTGGAAAGGGCTTTCCACCCTTGTTAAAGAGGATGATGTGGTACAAATCTCATATCCCATGATATGTCATCAGGGCATCTTGAGATATTTTCAACCAGAATATCCATTGAGATGCTTCTATAGGTAGCCCAGGCCCTATGTGGCTGACAACTACCAATGATGTTCTGAGCAACCTACCCTAGAGTGAATGCTTTTCACAAAGTTCTGATGTGCTTCATACGTTGTTTTGTTGATCTCTGGTCTTAGTGGGTGAACGTCAATATATTTTGGTGCATGGGGACTTGACAGACTGGACTGCAGATCTGTGATGTCTCTTCTGAAGCAGTGACAGTGATCCTCACACTTTCCCTGGACCTGGAATCCTTGATCCACTTCTTGTTGCAAAACTTGCAAAACAGAAATGATTCTATTTAAACTACTCAAATAAGCCACCACCCATATAATAAAGCAAAACAATATCCTGGTCATATATTGGATACCTTCCTCACCTGTTCTGAGCAGTGTGGTGGCAGCTTCTTGTCCAAGAGCAACTGCAGCATATTCTTGAAATATCTTATGCAGTTTCTGAAAAGACGCCATCCATTTGTTCTTTGCTTGTTGCCTGCGAGTAGGATCATTGCTGAGGATATCTTGGTACACTGTGCTGTGCAGACAACATGAAATGCATGAACCATGAGAAACAGGCTAAAAACAAAGAAATATACAATTGCCCTTGCACTGGATGTACAAGTGTACATCTTCAAAATGTACAATTCACCAGCGCCGTGAAATGCTGAAGAGTAGCCCCACAGACATGTTCCATTCGCAAGTGAATTTTGGATGGTTGAAAGGAAGATGGGAGCACAAGTCAACAGATCAACGATACACAAATGCCCATGATACACAGAGCATAGTGATTCATAGCACAGGACAGTGTCTCCATTTTATGGGAAGAAAGTTAGGAGAATCCTCAAATAAACACACAATCCAATACCTAATTTCACCTCATTTTAGCCATATATTATGGTCTCCATAAGCTTCCAAAAACAAATGGGGGAAAACAATGCGATTTTTCTAGAAAAAGAGGTGCTGGAACTTACCATGAGCACCTCCTTTGTTCTCTTATAATGGCAATGGCACCCACCTAAGAGGTGATGGAACTGAGTTCCAGCAAGTTCTGGCTGAGAAAAAGCCAACCCAATTAAGAAAAGATGTCTCTGTCCCTCCATGATTCCCTCCTATGATTCAAGTACTGGCTTTTAGCAGATGAAACAGCAGATATTTCTGGCATAGAACAACTGTCTCTGGATGTAATATTCATGGAAGTAAGTGATGAGAATACGTATTTGCACGAGGAACTGTTTGGGTTCATTTCAATCTCAAACCAAACTGCAGTAGACATAGCCAACACATGCTTGTTCATGGACTAGAGCTCAATAAAGGCTCATCCATACTTTCCGTTAAATCCAGACCTAGTTCCATTTTCAATTTGGTCTCGTGCTGGGAGTTCCCACAAATTTTTGCCTCGGATTTTACTCCAGGACAGGCCCCTGAAAACCAGTTCTTTCCCATTCATTCTCGTAGTCTGCTGTTCAGATTGTCTCCACCTCCCGCTCTGCCCACCCATGGCAGCTGGGCTGAGCAATGACATTCATTTTTTCCCCCACAGGGGGGCATCTTTATACTAGACTCAAACATTCAGACCTGCACACAAACAAAGCACCAGCAACTGTGAGGGGGTTTCCACACTGGTTTCCTTTTTCATGTTAAACTCCTTTTGCTGGCCAGCAATAGCCAATTGAAGTAAATGACCTCTGATGCAGTACTAGAAAGGGAATTTGTTTACAAACAGAGCAAAATGGACACCAAATGCCAGGAAAAGTACACAACAGTTGTCCCAACACCTGTGGGTTTTTGCCAAGCTTCTGTAATTTAACAATAACAACAATAATGACAGTAACTAACCAAATAGGTTGAAGTCTGTAAACTGCAGGGATGTAATTTTCATCCAACCTGTACCAGCAATCCAGAAGTTGAAGTTCTCTCTCATATTCAGCTACAGTCTTTTGGGTGAGGAGAGAAGCATTAGAAAACTCCTGCCCATTTGAATTAATCATTTCATATTCCTTCTTGCTGTTTGTCTCAGCTTCAGGTTCTTCTGTTGAGACACTAGGGCTCAGGGCATATTGACTAATATCACCTTGGATTTCATTCTTTTTATCTACTAGAGTTTCTTCCCTCAAACCACTAGACAAAGTATGCTTTGACTTTTTGGTACTCAGCTTCATTTGTTCAATTGCGGCTTTGATCGCCTCTAAATCTTCCTTGGCTATTACTGCTGGGAGAGAGGGGTCGTCATGCTTTTGCCCAATAAAAACCTGAAACAGAAAACCAAAGAAGAGAAAATTGGCTTACAATGGAACCAATAAAGCCTTGGTGCATTTAATGTTTTGTGAAGCCAGTGGCATTCCATACTGAGGCTGCAAACACACATTCAAAGCACATCTGTTATCCCTTATAGAGTTAGAATACCCAAAAAATGACAGCGCCCAAAATTCTCTGAGGGTAAAAACATGCTTCAAATGTGCTGCAAAGATATACAGTGGTACCTCTGGATGCGAACGGGATCCGTTCCAGAGCCCCATTCGCATCCTGAAGCGAGCGTCTGCGCATACGCGAGCGGCGAAACCCAGAAGTAACGCACTCTATTACTTCTGGGTCGCCGCGGAGCGCAACCCAAAAATATTCATCCCGAAGCTACTTCAACCCGAGGTATGACTGTAGTGCATAAGAATAACCTAATGAACTGAGGCGGCAGAACAGTAGCCTAATGAACTGACTGCTACTAGGGGTGATCCAGGTACAGGGGTGTAGCTAGCTGCTCTGGCACCCGGAGCGGTGGGGGCGGGGCAAGCTGTCCACGGAGTCTGCCTGGCAGACGCAAGCCCCATACTCCCAGGAGAGACGTGTGGCTTGGGTGCGCTGCAGGCCAGGCCCTGCGATAAGTGCTGCCCCCCGCTGTGTGCCATTTTGTCACCCCCCAGGGATAACACCCAGGGTGAACTGCACCCCACACACCCCTTATACGTCCCTGTCCAGATATATCCATTTTTGTTTTGATATAGACTTCCCTCTCTCTTCCATCCAATGACTTACGAAATGGAAAAACCAGGCCCTGAAATGGCATTTAAAAAACTCTCTGTGTGCTTAACGTATTGCAAATTCCATCTGAACTTACAACAAAGGTTTGGAATCCCAACTGCTGGCATTTCCTTAATGTCTTCATATGGAGGGAAGCCATGTTGTGATTGTTAGTGATGCCATCTTTTATCCCCCACCTCAGGTCCACCATCCGGAAGTCGTAGCCTCTCTCTTTACAGTATTTGTACAGCCAAGGAAAGGACTTTTCCATTAATGCATTTCGTTCTACTTCTGAATCTGATTAAGATAATAAAGCAAGCATATTACCTAAACCAATTTGTTGATTAAAAGCAACATTTTTAGAGCCTGTGGAGATATAGAAGCAACTGGCAGACTTTCAGTATATGATTTATAGGCTCACTGCAATGTAAAAATAAGGTGCTTATTTGAATGGAAAGGGGACCAGGTTCTGGACTCTAGCACCACTAGTTATCATGACTTTTAGGAGCATAATTTATTTCACAGGCAATTGTAAATTCTCAGCACACACTTTTCAGATTAACTTGCTATGCAATATCTGGTGTATTTTTTTGTTATTTTGATCACTTACATTTGAAGGGAAAAAAAGCAGAAAACTGCACAAGCAAATTACATTAAAATTTTCTATAAGGTGATTTGCTTGTGTTGTTTTCTGGTTTTGTGCAAATCTGAGGTATGAAACAAACAAACAAAAAAAGTATAGTTCAAGAGCACTCCAGAAATAGTTACCGGCATGGCTGGAAAAGGAATGAAAACACTGAGGAGATAGTAGGTGAGGAAAGTGACAATTTACCTATCCACCCCAAAACACCAGCTTATACCACAATAAATCTGTTAATCTTAAGATTTTTAACACAAAATTCTGGTGCTCTTGGTTGTACCTTGATAGTCTCCACAGATATAGATCATGAAGATTTTCCTTTTGGATAAACATGGAGAATTGATTTGTCCTCTAATGGCAGCTCTGTTTGTATCACCATCTGAAGACTTGCATGGATAGCATCTGGTTTCATTAATTATTCCCTGGTCTTGAAGCAAATGAGCACGAAAGGTTTTTACTTTTTCAGTCTGGGTTTTCAGGTGAGGTAGACTGGATGATGAGGATCCACAGACAGCAGCTCTGTCTGCTTTATCTTCTGAGCTATTTACATCTGATAACATTAGAGAACCCGATAACACACTTCTCGATAAATCCATTATCCTTCTGTTAATTTTCTTTTCATCAGTTGTCTTGGTGTTTTCTGAATGGCGGGTTTCTTCACTTGTTTGCCTTTGGAGGAGCCATTTGTTTGTATACATTGATTTCTGGGTTTCTGTTTCTTTGTGTCTAGAAATTACAACTTTTTCAATCAATTCAGTAGTTTTATCCCCATCCGGTGACTCATTTGAACAAACACTAAAACTTGAATAGTGGCATTTCATCTGATTTATGTTTGCCTCCGGCTAAAAACAAATAAATGAACAAGCCCACAATTAGTTAGATAGCCTTTATAAACTGCCATTTTAATTGCATATATACTGTTGAGCATGCATTTCTCTTTATCTCATATACACACAAAATGCCCGTTGACTTCTGCAGTAGTAGTACATATAAGAGATGCAAGATTGGAAAAGGAGGCTTAAATCATGCTTTGTTGATTTTTAAACTACCTAAATTTGAAATGCTTCACATTACACCAGGGTTAGCAAACATGAAGCCCTCCAGATGTTTGATTCCAACTCCCATCCACCCCAGCCAGCATGAATAATGACCATGGATGATGAGAGTTGTAGGCGAACAACATTGTCCTCTGCAAGGATCTTGATCATACATGGACAGCAATGCGTAGGGAAAGGAGAGACCAATACATTATCTGTTTTTGGAATCACCTGGCACTGCAGAATAATACAATTATAGAAACATCCTAGCGGAAGGCTGCAACAACCTATGCAGTGTTGGGGATGCTACACAGGCCAGCACAACCTCACACCAGGCTGTGCTGGTCCCCGCAGCGTCTCCTGACACGGCACAGGAACGTCCTCCCATCAGATGTAAAAGAACTATTTGACTTGTAGAAGATGCCTAAACAGCATCCCTGTTCAGGGAAGTTTTATTGTGTTTTTAATATTTTGTTGGGAGCAGACCAGACTGACTGGGGCAACCCAGTCAGATGGGCGGCATATAAATAACAAAATCCTTATCCGTATCATTATCATCATCTGGTGATTTGTGTCTTACCCTTAGAATAAACATCTCTGGGTTTCTCACATGTGATTGACTTTTATCCTCTGATGTGTGTCTCAAGTTTTTCACAAAATGGAAAGACGTGCAGTGCTAGTGACAAACAAAGCAAATGTTAGAAACATTTTGTTTTCCACCCCTTTCAAAAAATTTAAAGGCAAGTAATTACCTACCTTTAAGTGTTTCCTCACTTGCATGTCTGTTTCTTCAGTTATTTTCATATAGGGTACATGCCAATGACATTTTTGTTTCTAGAAGTAATTTAATAATATAATATAAAAATGGTAAATGAGGGAATTTACTGATGGTGAGGTATTACTTTCAATGACCGCTCTTCCCCTTACAGAGCTAACTTCTAGTGTAGTTTAACAATCAATGCCTATTCCCAAGGTACTTGGGGAATTGTAACTCTGTAAGGAGTTGGGGTCTCCTAAAACTCTCAGTACCCTTAACAAATGACACTTCCTAGAATCCTTTTGGGAAAGACATGGCTGCTTGAAGAGGTATGATACTGCTTTAAACGTGCAGTACAGATGTGGCCAGAGAGATGTAAATGGGCCAAAATTTGTGAATCTTTCAAGAATGTTTTGACCCTACAAAAGTTTCTTTTTAATGCCCCAAGGGTCCACACGAGAACATTGCTGATGAATATATACATCATGTGAAATTTTACTTGTAGTATCATAGACTTGTAGAGTTGGAAGGGACCACAAGGGCCAACTAGTCTACACCCTCCAACATTTATCCGATGAAAATAGGGACGTCCCATTCCATAATGATAATTTTACTGTTTATACCCCACACATCTTACTGGGTTGCCCAGCCACCCTAGGCAGCTTCCAACATATATAAAAACATAATAAAACACTAAACACTAAACATAAAAAACCCAAAAACCTTCCCTATACAAGTTTGCCTTCAGACAATTTGGGGGTTTGATAACTCCATACCCTCCAACATTTCTCCAGTGAAAACAGGGACATCCTAGGAAAAGTGGGACATTCCAGGATCAAATCAGAAACTGGGATGGCTTCTCTAAATCAGGGGTGTCCCTGGGAAATTGGGACATTTGGAGGGTCTGCTAGTCCAACTCCCTGCTATGCAGGAATCTTTTTGTCCTACATTGGGCTCAACCCCATTAAGAGTCTCATGCTCTAGCGACTGAACTATAGTGACGGTTCTGTTCACATAAATGGGAAGAAATATATTTTCTAACAGTGATTCATAGCTTCCCTGGGATTAATGATACTCATGCTGAAACCAGAGTTCCTACTAATTATTAGTACTTCTATTTAAAAAGCAGGAAAGTTATTGGTTCTCCTTTGTTTTCATCTTCCTTTAAACATATGTTTGTATCAGTGTATGACAACAAGGCTTTTTTTTGCATGTCTTAAAGGTAAAGGGACCCCTGACCATTAGGTCCAGTCGTGACCGACTCTGGGGTTGTGGCACTCATCTCGCTTTATTGGCCGAGGGAGCTGGCGTTTTGTTTGCGGACAGCTTCTGGGTCATGTGGCGAGCATGACTAAGCCCCTTCTGGCGACCCAGAGCGGCGCACGGAAACGCCGTTTACCTTCCCGCTGGAGCAGTACCTATTTATCTACTTGCCCTTTGGTGTGCTTTCGAACTGCTAGGTTGGCAGGAGCAGGGACTGAGCAATGGGAGCTCACCCCATCACGGGGATTTAAACCGCCGACCTTCTGATTGGCAAGCCCTAGGCTCTGTGGTTTAACCCACAGTGCCACCCGCGTCCCTTGCATGTCTTAGGATTAAGCTATTACTTAGGTTATTAAACCATTCATGCTTTGGGAATACACAGCACCTCATTAACCTCACCATCAGTCCAGAGCAGTAACTCACCCCAGTCCATTTTGAGCAAATATCTTTGCACACATATTTCTGTGAATGTGACATCTGTGGGGAGAAGAACAATTCTTGGAGGCTTTTAGAGTGTCCTCGGCTATGCAAATTACTAGAAGGCTAAAAAGAAAAATAAATGCATGTGGCGGGTTTGGTATAATCCCTTTCATTTCATTAATTTATTACATTTCTATACAACACTTCTTCCAAAGATCTCAGGGCAGTTCCCAACATAAAAATACAAAAATACAAAATAAAAACAAAAACACAAATTAAATTAAATTAAAGCACTACCGTATGTACTTTATTTGATTACCCAGCTATTCTTAATATTCCACAAGCTAACCGATGGTGTCTTCAGACTGACACTTTATTGTGGGAAGGGTTCAGTCGTGTATTGGATGTTAGGTTTCTACAATTAAAGTGGATTTAAATGCTCTGTTGCCCTAGCACAACAAATCCACTTAAAAAGAAACCCAGATATTTTGCAGTATGGAAAGTGATGAGGAAATGTATTGAAAAATGTGGGGTGTACAAAGGATAAATGGAAATATGTGTAAAGATCCTACAAAACAAATTAGGAAGAATGCTCATAACTACCCCCACATAAACAAATCAAGAGGAATGCTTAATTAGATTGGGAAAAGTCTAACCACCACATATGCTTCGTGCAAGCAAGTCTGGATGAATGCTGAATAAATAGGTTGTCTGGAGGAGCATCAACTTACATGCTAATCAACAGTGATAGAAATTTAGGTTGTGATTCCTGAAGAAACTTGATTAGGGAGTAAACCTCACTGATCACAGTGCAATTAATTTCAAGTAAGCAGGGCTAGAACTCCACCACACATAATGAAAAGTTCATTATTGTTAAAATACTTACAGTCACAGTATTATCCAATCGTCTCTTATGAATTGAAGGTAAAACAATTGTTTCTTTTTCACCCTGTAGGAAATACAGCATAAAATTTTGCCGTGCCTCAATTTTGCAAACTACACATTCAGCCAAAGCCAGATAAAAATAATGTCTGTTGTTACAAGACTAGAAAAGTCTACATAGGCTCTGGAAATGGTGTGTACCAATTTTATAAAAATGAAACTGTATCTGTATACAAAATACATAACAAAGTAATTTTTTATATAATTCTACGTAAAGTGTTTGGACCCCACCCCTGGAATCCAAAGGAAAGTGTTCAGAAATTTTAGCTGGCTCAGAATACTGCAACCAGATTATTAAGTGGAGCAGGTTTCAGGGAGAATTTTACTCTTTTGTTAAAACAACTTTGCAGGCTACTCGTCCATTTCCGATTGCAATTGAAAGTGCTGGTTATGACCTACAAAGCCCTATGTGGTTTGGGCCCAGGCCTTCTGGAATGTTGTATCTCCCTATAAAAGCTTACGCAGATGCCAAGATCCTCAGGTGAGCATCTTCTCTTGATCCCATCAACATAGGACCCATGTTTGGTGGTGACCCAAGAGAGAGCTTTTTCCATGGCTGCTTCCATACTGTGGAATTCCCTCCCAAGAGAAGTTAGACTTGCTCCCCTCTTTGTTACCCTTCCCCCTGCAGGCTAAGATCTCTTTATTCAGGCAGGCCTTTGAAAATTAAGGTGCAGATGAGATCACTGGGCTGCTGGAGGGGCAAACTGATACCACCAGATAAGTGAAAAGTGGCTGTGGTGCACGGAGGCCGCCGCATGATCTCACAGGATCTTGCTGAAATCCAGAAGTTGCAGCCGTGCAACTCTGGTTAGCAAGGCCAGAGGCAAGGTCATGTGTGTGGTACATGTGTCGGGCAGCCGCTTGCTATTTCACCTCAGGCGGCAAAATAGGCTGAGCCTGCTTCTGTGTCTGCATGGGCCTAGGGACATGCCCATTTTATGCTGGCTTCTAATGGTTTCATGTTGGCTGTATTTATATGTTCTTAATTGATCCTGATGATATTTGATGGTGATTCTGTATTATTGATTCATAACTTTTGTAAACACCAAGATGACTTTGTTGATAAGCAGCATAAAATGGTTGTAAATAAGTAAATATGATATATTACATCTATGCTCCCTTTCTTAATCTCTGAGAATTTAACAGAAAGATTGGGCACTTTTAAATTGAAACGAAGTTACAGAGGAGGAAGTATATACGGCCTCTAATAATATAAAAGCTAGCATAAAAATTCAACTGTAGATTTATTTTGAAGCAACAGTTTAGATCATAACCTTTCAATATTAATAATGTGTTGAAATCTGCTGACAGTTTTGAGTTGAAAATAATACAAAGGTTAGGTATCTTTCATCTATGCTTTTTAATACTGGGGTTCTTACACAGCCCAGATACCCCCTCCAAAAATGTGAGGGTGAAATACAAAGTTTTAGAACAGAAACCAACATAGTAAAACTAGTTTTAAATTACAGTTTCAGTAAGATTTACTCAAAAGGTACTTACTGTATGTAGAGGCTTCTGAGACAAATTTCCTTTTGTGTCAGCTGCCCACATGGTTTTTGCACAGATGTTTAAAGTCAGAAAATGTAGAAAGTCAGCTTAAAGTTTTATTTCATTGCCTCTTAGGTATTGGCGGATTGTCTTAGCTCTCTCCTGAGCTAAGAATCAGTTAGTTGTACTCCAAAACATATAACCGAACATCTTCGTATGCTTCCTTCCAAAGTTATAATTTTAGTAAGAAGAGAACAGATTTAGTAAGAAGACAGCAGGGCACAAATCTAATTACAGGTACTGCTGCGTAACTGAAAGTATTATCAGCCAATTTCACATTTCCTTCATTTGCCTTTGAGAAGTATAACACGTATTTACAAAATACCCATGACGTAGTAGGGTTTTCTCTCCCACAGATGCTTCCAAATAGCAAACAAAAAACCCATCTCTCTTCCCAGCGCTATTTTTCTTCTCTGCCTCTTGGCGTATGGAAGTGAGTAAGTTTACTGATTCCCAGGCAGCGCTAACCCATAGCAACATGCAGTGGGAAAACCTGTTTGACTTGCCATTCAGATTTTAGCCTCCTTTTAAGAGCTGTTGGCTAGAACAGTCAGCTCCAAAGCCAAATAAAAAAGTGGAAAGAGAAAAACAACCCCAATAGCTGAACATTATTAATGAGCTCATAAGAATGTGTTCAGCACTCGATGTGAATCTCTACCTTCATTTATTATCTCACTTTATTACAATTACCATTAGCTTAAAACAGATTCCTATACAAATTGTTGTGAAAAATAATTAAGCCAGTGTTGTGTGGAGTTTGTTAGGTGGCTGTTTTTTGCAGGTTAGGTAACAATGAACAAATTTATTAATTATACAAAATCAATTGTGCTAGGTTGAGCGGCAACAATTGTTTCCCAATCAGTAGAGTTGAAATGGCTCATTAGGATAGTTGACCCCTAAACCACAGCCTGCCTATCACACATGGTACAGCTTTATAGAAGACAATGATGCAACATGGGACCAACCACACAGAACCACTGTGAAATTATTTCAGTTGGTCTCAAGTTTGAGCAGTTTGGTGAGGATTGTTACAGTTGCCTTACTGGATGAGATAACTAACTCTGTTGAAACACAGGGTGAATTCAGATAATTGTATTAGAAGTTATAATTGGAAGCAACTTCTGCCTGCACATTTTTTAAGCGAAAGAACACAGCTGGAAGACAGAGGTGGTTTTGCTACAATATATTCTTAGGCAGCCTCCTGATGTTTTGGACTACAAGTCCGCTTACCTTAAATGGTACAGCACCTCTTACCCCCACAGTCCGGCAAGGGAAAGGGTATCAGAGTTTCCTCCCAGGCTGGTGCAACCCCAAAATTGGTCCTCACACCGTCCTGGGAAGTGGGACTACAACTCCCATTAGCCCCAGTCCGGATGACCATTGGGGTGGGCTATTTTAAGACATTTTAATTACAAGGAAAGTGCAGAAGCAGAGTGTGCCCTACAATGCAACATGCAACTAAAGATCAACCAGTGTGTCTGAAGTATTCAGATATCCTACCTTTCAAGGTTTTCCTTCAAGAGCCTACCAATTCTGACTTCATGTCAAGTGGCAGCAGAAAGGAGACAAGCAATTCCGGTTTGTTTGTTTCCCCCCCAACTGGTCTATTCAGATAAATTGTCATGGTAACTAAATTTCTACTCTGCATAAACTGAGTTTCCTCTCCCTTGGGGAGCTATTGAACAAAAGCACTCTATTTTCCATACCTGGCAGTCTCAAATGTTAGTCCCGTCCCCCCATCAGCAGAAATACAGGTGTTCACGACAAAGATGTTAGATGTTTAATATCTGGATTACTTTCATAGAAATTACTTTTGTGTGAAAGGCACAATAATTTATGTAGGTATTCACTGCCCTAAAAATCACATAGCCGAGTGCCTGCATATCCTGTTCATTTTTGTGATGGCTCTAATTAAATTTCAAAGAAGCGCAGATATAACATCTATTTGTAGAAAGGCGGGAGTTGTCAAAATATAACTTGGCCTGTGATCCAATCTGTTGATCATGCTATTTTATTTACTTATTTGGGAGGATATGTAGGTTTGGATCCTATATGGATTCCCCTGTGGAAGGGGGTGTGGGAGAACTCATGGAGCAGGCGAAACTGTTTCTGGAGCAGTCTTCCTCTGCTAAAGTTATCCCATTCTCATCAGTTTTCCTTGTTTGAAATTGTTATTTACAACAGAAACATTCCACTAGTTTGCTCACAGCCTCAACACTAGGACATCCCATGCATTTATTTTTTTTCTGTGTGCTACAAGCCAACTCACCCACTGTTGCTCTATCTCCCCTTCCCCCTTCCATGACGGCCATGTTCTACCCACACTGTTCGAGGCAGCATGTTACTGGGAATCTCAGGTTGGGGGAGCTTTGTTGCCAGTGTTATTTTTCTAGAAAAAGAGGTGCTCACCATGAACGCCTCCCTTGTTCTCTTATAGTGGCAATGGCGCCCACCAGAGAGGTGCTGGAACTGAGTTCTGGTGAGTTCCATCTGGCAAAAAACACCCCCCACCCCAATCTTGTGCTCATGTCCTGCTTGCAGCCTTCCAGTTGGTCACTGTGAGAACAGGATGCTGTGCTAAATAGGCCTTTGGCCTGCTGCAACAGGGCTCTTCGTGCGTCTTGTAGCATATTGTTACAGAAACACATACCGTATTTTTTGTCCCATAGGACGCACCTAGTTTTTTTTGGGGGGGGATAAAGGAAATTTTCCCCCTTTATTCCCCCCCCCCCAAAACCAGGTCGGGGAACAGCGGGATGGCGGCGCGGCGCCTCCCCGCTGTCCCCCGAGCTTGTGGGGCTGGCCGATGTCTGCCCGAAGCGGGGGGCGCTCTGCTTCAGCGCGCCCCGTGCAGCAGGCTGCTATCCGCAGCCTAGGGAGCCCTGCAGGAACTCCCACAGGGCTCCCCACACTGCGGATGTCTGCCTGGCGCGAGGGGTGCTCTGCTTCAGGGTGCCCCGCGCGCCAGGCGGCATGCTGCTATCCGCAGCCTAGGGAGCCCTGCGGGAACTCCCGCGGGCTACCCAGGCTTGCTGATAGCTTCCTGAAGCCTGGAGAGCAAGAGGGGTCGGTGCGCACCGACCCCTCTCGCTCTCCAAGCTTCAGCGAAAGCCTGTATTCGCCCCATAGGACGCACACAGATTTCCCCTTCATTTTTGGAGGGGAAAAAGTGCGTCCTATAGGGCGAAAAATACGGTAATGCTGCCTAGCCAAACTGAAGCAGGTTGAAGTCACAAAGGTTTTAATAGCTGCCTGAAATATGTGCTGAACTCTACAGTTGAAGCTTCTGCTTAACTTTGGCCCACCGTATGCACAGGGCCTAAATGCAAATAAATACACAACACGGCAGATAAATATATATTTATTTAAACCCCTCCCTTCCCACAATAAAAATTAGATGGCATTAAGGCATCTTATGCTCTATTACTATTAATACAGTAAAGAGAACTTTTAGATACAAGACGGCACATCTATGCAAAATTCCATTTTATCTACCCATTTGGTGGTTATATCCATCTCTTTATTCATTAACATATACAAGAAAACATGACAACTCCTATTTTTCCAAAGGAAGAATATAACGAACAGAAATAAATGGCACCCAGCATTTAGGGCGGGTACTGTGCTACCTTTTGAGAGGAAAAATACAAACTACCATAAATGCATTTCCAAGAGAGAAAATGTACTGGTGGGTTAGTACTAGTTATTTTTTCACCACAGTTTTCCATACAGTGGAATTCTATGCAGGTTTACTCAGAAATTCTGAGTTCAATGAAGTATACTCCCCAGTGTGATTTGGACTGCAGTCCTGTCAGAATTCTAATTACCCATTTAAAAAATAATAATTATCAGAAATGAAATTATATTTAGCCCATCAACTTTCTGGATGAGTGAAGAACAGTAACTTCATAGATAAAAGGTAAGATTCATTGCTGTCAAATAGCAGTGGCTCTGGATAGAATAGGATAGTTTCATTTGTATTGGGAAACAGCTTGGGATGTGTATCTTTCATTATGCTTATAAAAGAGGTGGGGTGATTTGGCTGAAACTGGAGGGAAGGGACTCAACAAGTAAGGCTTGTGGATTTCAATACAGTATCCCCCCATAATTAATGACCTGACGAGGTCTGTGGCCACTAGAGTATTAGCTAGAGTAACAAAGTGTATCCCAACAATTCACTAGCTTTCTATGCTGTAGTAGTAGTAGTAGTAGAGTAGTAGTAGTAGTATTTATTGAATTTATATACCAGCCACTTACCCTGGTTACGTGTTGATGTAATAATAAATCAAGTAGTAGAAGGGTGTGTACAAATGGGGCATTGCCTCTACAGTGGCTACCGGCAATCAACCAAAGGTTTATGGGAAAAGGTTCATGGCTGGGATGAAAGGAGCTGGGAGAAATGATGGCATTCTGGGGCATAACTTTATTTTATTTATTCAACCAAATTTGAAAAACTGCTTGACTGTGGTAAAACCTCTAAGCAGTTCACAAGAACTATTAAAATTATGAACAAAAACAGTTAAAGTCATTAAACACATTTAAAGTTAATTAAAATCAACTGTAAAAAAAGATTAAAACACCTCAGCTTCTATGCAAGGCAAGCAAATATTTAAATGGGGCTATTGGCTCATGAACCGTTGACTCCCATTGGCTGTAGCGCTGCCCTGCCTCAAGTATGTCTATACGTGCAGCTCTTTTCCAGCCTCTTCTGCTAGGATATTGCATCCAGGGATTGAACTTGCAACCCAATGTCTATGAAGCTTCTGCTATCCCATTCCACTGAGTTGCAGCTCCAAATGCAAGTCACATCTAGTCTATCCAGTTGCATCTAAACATGGTTTGGGGCAGTGATGGCCAAACTTGGCCCTCCAGCTGTTTGGGGACTACAACTCCCATCATCCCTAGCTAACAGGACCAGTGGTCAGGGATGATGGGAACTGTAGTCCCAAAACAGCTGGAGGGCCAAGTTTGGCCATCACTGGTTGGGGGAAAGGGTGTGTGTCATAGCATAGGTTGTTGAGTAGCTACAAAAGCCACATTGTGCTAATTCCTGTGGCAGGCAGTGACTTCATTCTCTTCTGTCTCACGTTACGGTACTCCATCCCAACAAACTACTAGATAACTCCTGGTGCTTTCTGCTGTGAGCTCCCTACCATACTGTTCCTCCTTTCTTGCCTCTGACTTCTCCATTAGCAAAATCTCTTTTCTCTCTGTGGAAGACACCAACATATAAGCTACGTGGAGTGTTCCGACAGTTGTCAGTGTATGAGCGCTGATCCCAGAGCAAATCTCAAATCTCGTTCAAGGGCCCACAATTCTCAGAGCCCATGGATCTGCTCACTAGGATATTGGGTTGCCAGTGGACTGGTTCTCCTTTCTTCCCTTCTTGTTTGCCTGGCAAAAGTATTATTGTTGTAGGCTGTGGATTGGCAGAAGATTTAATCCCTGTCTGAAGGGAGGCCTGATGGTTGTAGTTTCTGCCTACTGCTACCTCCCTACAGCATGGAAAGGTGGAACCATCTCTCTCTACTTGTGCATGGGACACCATGTGTACTGGCTCAATCATATAATGTTTGCACTTGTTCTTTGCCATGGGCTGATAACTGATGCAGGGACTGTACCAATGCAAGGGCATCATTAGTGGCTGGTAGGCAACTGCAGATGTGCCATGGGATTAAAAGTTGATACCTTATCTTTTGTACCTCATGATACTGTTTTGCTTTCTAGGACTGTGACTATATTACAGCTGGGAAGCTGTGCTAGAGGGAGACCATGAGATTGGGTTGAAAAATGCATTTAAAGAATACCACGGTTCAGGAAGTTCCAATATTTTTGCAAAATTTAGCCTGTCATTGTAGATTTCATCTGAAAAGCTGGATCAGTAATGAATAGTATTTGAAATAACACTGAAGAAGCTATGCAAGAAAGAAATATAAAATAAGACTAGCAGCTAGAGCATTAGATGATTCGCTTTCAGTTTTGCATGATTTAGTACAGGGTCAAACAGTATAAGAGCAAATTACATATTGTTATATTCAGAATCCTGATAGTTGACATCCAAATAGAAGGAGACAATCTTCAACCTAATTTCTTTAAGGGCAAACATGTGATATGAAGAAAGTGATTATGGATACCAAAAACATTTCCCTCTAGGTAAGCACACCTTTTCAGATTTCAATGTGTGAGGAACTGTCATTTTATAAAATGTAAATGAAAAAAGAGAGAACATGGCAGTTGATTCCAAACAGTGTTGTAGTAAAAGCTGATGTTTTCCTATATCAGTGTCCTCCTATTCATCATCCTTGGAGCCAGTTTTGCTTAGCTGAAAAAAAAGATTAAAATATTCAGTAGCTACCATTTTTCTTGGCCCCAATCTGCAGATTTTCTGTTAACTTTTTTCTTTCTTAAAGGCAGGTATCTGAGACTGGTACTGCTATAGTATTTAGAATGTCACAAAATTCAGCAACCGGTGTAAAAACCGATTTACTGCCAAAACGAAGAGAGCTGCTTAAACAAAAAGTTCCTGAAAGGGTTGGAGAGACATACAGTAAAAAAAGAAACCCTGAGAGTACGGACCTGGGACTATAGCATTGATCAGAATCTCAGTGCATGGAAACAAAAAGGTTTATCTTGGCCTGGGGCAGTTCATCAGATGCTTTGTGGCAACCTTAATGAAACTCAGTAGACATATTTTACCACTTTATTAGACAGCCTGCCTGGACAGCCCTTAAAGTATTGGGTTTTTTAAATTAACATTAGATTACTAAAAAGTTTGATTTGTTGTGATTCTTCTGTGATAGTTCCTTCACACATGCAAACAATCAATTAGCACTATAGTCAATGGCCTTGTTTGCATATCACTTTATACCATGGTGAGCTTAGGTAAGGTAAAGGCGCCTCTGACCATTAGGTCCAGTTGTGGCCGACTCTGGGGTTGCAGCGCTCATCTTGCTTTAATGGCCGAGGGAGCCGGCGTACAGCTTCCGGGTCATGTGGCCAGCATGACTAAGCCACTTCTGGCGAACCAGAGCAGCACACGGAAACACCATTTACCTTCCCGCCAGAGCGGTACCTATTTATCTACTTGCACCTGACGTGCTTTCGAACTGCTAGGTTGGCAGGAGCAGGGACCAAACAACGGGAGCTCACCCCGTTGCGGGGATTCGAACCGCTGACCTTCTGAACAGCAAGTCCTAGGCTCTGCTTTAACCCACAGCACCACCCGCGTCCCATATGGTGAGCTTAGCTGTAGTTTAAAAGTGAATATGAAGTGTGTTGAAGTACAGGGGGGAAATTAGGCATTGGTTTAAAGTGATATGTGAAGCAGGCTAGTGTACAACATAATTACAACAACGGAGGAATGCAAGCATGCATGCAGAGAGATGGCAATTCCACATGTGGGCATTGAACTTATTTGTAAACCATTAACCTGTATTAATCACACATTTACAAACACTGGCAACATCACACAATATTTTGATTTCCACTTTCTTGCATATTCGATATTATATATCAGATTTGGTTGAAAAGCTCTAACAATTACTATTCTTTTCATGAAAGTGGTAGGCTGGTTAGCCAATACTTCTGAATTTGTTAAAAAAAATATGTGGACATTATTCAATAGGATTTCTTTTCATGTTTAGGAGAAGTGCCCTAAAAACCTTGGAATTAAAGATATCTGAAAACTAGTACAACAATTCAGGAAGACTGAAATACTTACATGCTACATAAGGATAAGAAGAGAACCATTTTGGATGTGGATGGCATTTGGATTAACAAAAAGAAGAGAAAGGGAGAGAAACAGATTAGACACTGCTGAAGTCTCTTAAATATATATATATATATATATATATATATATATATATAAAATAATTTTCAACTGTGATGCATGTTACCTTTATTACATCAACCCAATTCCATCCTCGAGGAAGCTCTCCTTTGTGATCTATTCAAAACACCACAAACAAGCTGTTAATTTTCAATTTTCAGATTTTAATTAACCACTTCCTGGTTTGCAGCAAACCACAGCTTGCTGTGAGATTCAAAATGCAAACTATTATTTGCAGCCACACACTAAATAATTAAATGGGGTTCATAAGGGGAGTGGGAAGGAAGGATGATGTGAACACAGGGTTCATTCTCATAGTGCAGGGGTCAGCAACCTTTTCCAGCCGTGGGCCGGTCCACTGTCCCTCAGACCATGTGGTGGGCCAGACTATTATTTTTTTTTTGGGGGGGGGAAATGAATGAATTCCTGTGCCCCACAAATAACCCAGAGATGCATTTTAAATAAAAGCACACATTCTACTTGTGTAAAAACACCAGGCAGGCCCCACAAATAACTCAGAGATGCATTTTAAATAAAAGGACACATTCTACTCATGTAAAAACAGCTGATTCCTGGACCATCCGTGGGCTGGATTGAGGAGGCGAGTGGGCCGCATCCGGCCCCCGGGCCTTAGGTTGCCTACCCCTGTCATAGTACCAAACCATGGTTTGATCTTTTTATGGGAGCTAACTCAATAACTACTGAAAGGTTAACTGTATTCACACACACACAGCTTTAATAAACATTTTACTATTAAAGCACCCAAATAAGGAAAAAATCCTGCACAAAAATATAAACATAATATACAAACATTGGTAAAATCCTGTACTTTGACAAACATTTGTTAAATCTCCTAATGCATACAATAACAAAATGCATCTTTTAAGAAAATCTAAAAGAAACATATGAACTACACCATACACACCTGTTTTATCTGCTAACTTTCGTTTTTGTGTTTTGGTCAATTGTTCCTTTTTCTCTTTTTTCTTACTAGTTTGTGCTGCATCTGGATGTCCTGTTGAGATGCAGTTGTTCAAAGCTGTCTAAAAAACATAATTTGTTAATAAGATATTTCTGTAATTTATTGGCACTTTCTCTCATCCTTGGGTTCCCATCTAGTAAAGATCCAACAGCTTCAGATTTTCAACTATACTTTTCTACACTGGAAACTTTGCATTTACTGGCTATGAAAGCTCATTATGAGATAAGGATATTTGTGTTGCGACTTATCATAATCCTTGTTGACAATACATGGAGTTTTATATATTGTAGCCAGTGAACAATATACAATTCTAGGTATAATAATCAGCCATTTTTACTAACAACATCCAGAATACCGATTTGTACCTGAGGCAAACAGTTACTAGTTTACTATAGGAAAGTGAAGCTTTTCTAGAAATGTGAACTTATTCTTGCAGTGGCAGTTTGGCATTAATTTCTTAATATTTGGTGGAAAACACTAGTATTTTGAGGTATATAAACAAGTTATCAGCTTACCGCAATATTAATGGGTTGGTTTTCCATAAACAGCTCTTTATTATCTTTGGCATATTCAAAAATTGTGTATGTCATAGAGGTACCAAGGTTAACTTCAACTTCTTCCATTAATTTGTTCAATATACTTTGCTTTATGGTGGAGGCTCTAGGAGAAATAATAGAACTTCCTTTTAGGGATAGATGCAAAAGAAGGCTATTCCAGAAGAAATGCCACTATAAGAATCTGGAATACTTACATAGAGTTATTGAAGAATGCATCCATAGAGATGACTGGAGCAGTTTGAGGGTATGTTTCTGGCCATGATATTTCTATCAGGAAAGCTTTAGGGTCTCCATTTTCACCTATCTGGAAAATATTTATAAAGCATGGCAGTGTAAGAATCCAGAAAATCCCCCCAAATTTTTAAACCAATGGAAGAAATACTGAAATATATTTGTTTTATAACAAGGATCCTTCACTGTCGATTTTTATTATTATCATCATCCATAGAATTGAGTCTTCAGATAAGACGACTGCAACACTAATCAATACAAATGTAAACTATTGCTTCACAGGAATCCATGCAGCTGCCATTAGAAAACAATAATAAAAAAAGACATTTGCTCCATAGGTAACTTTCCTCATTCTGAATAAACACAGTATCATTACTGTTTAATTATTAATTCAAAGTATTCTTAATTCAAATAATTATTGCTTAATTCAAATGAGATTGCTGGATAACAGCATGAATCTGAGCTCGACTTCACAAATTGCATGCTGTCAATCCTATGAAAATGAATGTGGCTATTGAAGCTTCAAGTTAAATATTCCTTCATTCACAACTGTATTAGACAAGGGGTGTACTTTTTTCTTAAAAAAATTGTTACCCACTTTTCCTATAAAATAATCCCAAAGCAGAGTACAATAGCTAAATCACAGTAAATGCATGCAATTAATCAAGAAATCAATTAAAAAAACCAGTAAAAACTATGAGCTACCTCAGATACATGCATATGTCTTGGAGGAATTGGGACTCAGTTCAAGTCAACACAGATTACTTTTCTGTAATAAAACCTCATGCAAACTCACCCTATATTGAAAGGAAATGGGGCTAAGTTCCCTAAAACACTCATCACCTTCATAAATAGAACGTAATGCTTCTAGCTCCATCTGAAGGAAAGGAAAGAAAATTATTAATATTTTTAAAACCTAAAGAGAACATTTGCACAAATCTTTCAAACACAAAATAATCCTAAGGGTAATGCTGCAGGAAAGGGCCAGAGATACTTTGCCAGTAGTGGTCTTGGTGAACTCCTATTTGCTTCTTAACCATTTAAATTGTGTACAATCTGTTTAAGTATTAATATTTGATATTAATTTCATCACCTTCAACCTTAGTTCAAAATAATTTTTAAAAAGAGAACATTAAATTAAAAAGGGTTTAATACTACTACTACTGATGCGCTGTGGGTTAAATCACAGAGCCTAGGGCTTGCTGATCAGAAGGTTGGCGGTTCAAAGCCCCACGATGGGGTGAGCTCCCATTGCTCAGTCCCAGCTCCTGCCAACCTAGCAGTTCGAAAGCACACAGTGCAAGTAGATAAATAGGTACTGCTCCGGTGGGAAGGTAAACGGCGTTTCCGTGCACTGCTCTGGCTTCACCAGAAGCGTCTTAGTCATGCTGGCCACATGACCCAGAAGCTGTATGTATTTTCACTGTTTTGTACAAGACCTTAAAACGCATATACACATGTAGAAAGATTGTAGGAGTATTCTGTGCATGGTACTCCCTATACAGTGGTACCTTGGTTTACAAACTTAATCTATTCTGGAAGTCCATTCTTAAACCGAAACCGTTCTTAAACTGAGGCGCACTTTCCCTAATGAGGGCTCCCGCTGCCGGTGCCCTTCCACCGTTCAGATTCCGTTCTTAGACTGAGGTAAAGTTCACAAACCGGGACACTACTTCCGGTTTTGCAGAGTTCGTAAACCGAATAGTTCATAAACTGAGGTACCACAGTAACTTTTTGATCGGGGGGGATCACTTATGGACAATAGTGCCTTGTGTCATATTTCAAGCTACAGTACTTTGAAAGTCTCCTCTGTGTTCCTTGCTTCACAACCCATTTACTATGTGGCCTGGGAGACTGCTGTTTTGAGAAACAGAAGCCCAAAGTTCCATTAGGCATATGCTCTCTAATGCAGTTCTTTAAATTCAAGGCAAAGTTAAGAAAAGAAAACATGAAAATACATATCATATACAACAGATAAATTTGGATATTTGTATTTATTTATAAAATTGATAGAATTATTTGATATGAAGAATACAACAAAAATTATGATCCAAATCCAATGGTTACATCTTGTTGAAACTGAGTATGTAATGAGCACATAACTACAGTGGTATATAATAATAATTTATTATTTATACCCCGCCCATCTGGCTGAGTTTCCCCAGCCACTCTGGGCGGCTCCCAATCAAGTGTTAAAAACAGTACAGCGTTACCTCAGGTTAAGTACTTAATTCGTTCCAGAGGTCCGTTCTTAACCTGAAACTGTTCTTAACCTGAAGCACCACTTTAGCTAATGGGGCCTCCAGCTGCCGCTGCGCCATCAGAGCACAATTTCTGTTCTCATCCTGAAGCAAAGTTCTTAACCTGAGGTACTATTTCTGAGTTAGCGGAGTCTGTAACCTCAAGTGTATGTAACCTGAAGTGTATGTAACCCGAGGTACCACTGTACTGGGCTTTCTACTGTGTAGCAAAAGTAAAGATGATAGGTTGTCTTTGTGAAAGTAGATGTGGGGTCTGTGTGTCTGGTCTCTGTGTGCGAACTCTACCACCAAGCTATGCTCCCTTCCGGCTTTCAATCAGGGCAGAGGTTTTCAACCCTTTTGAGTCCACGGCTCCCTTGAGCAACTTTATTCTTTCAGCGGTACCTGTGTGGGGCTCAGAAGCCCAGTTATGTCACCAGTTGCCTGCAGAGCAGGCAGACTCTCACCTTTTTGAACATCCTCCCTTGTGGAGTGTTCCCTCAGCCTCCTCTCCCCTCTCCTTGGGAGTCCTCTGGGCAGCCAATACTGCTGCCCCTGGTCTCTGAGCTGCCTGCCCCCGCCCCAAAGAGAGGTGCCTCCACACACTGCCCCATAGGGGCCTGGGACTTGTCTGTCCATTCCCAACAGCAAGGGCTGGTGGACTGGCTAGCTGGTCTCCCTTGCCCGCTTGCTTGCTTACTCTGAGGCTGCTTCAGCTCCTGGCAACTAGCACCCCCTGACCAGCCCCAGAGGCGGCATTTGCCTGCGGAGCTTGTAGCCAGGTCTACCACAACTAACAGCTGTGCAAGTCTTTGGGTGGCTGAGACGGGAGAGGGCATCAGAGGATGAGGGAAGGAAAGAGGGACAGATCCCAGTGTTGCACCCATCACCATCATTCAAGGCACCCCAGGGTGCCACGCCACACTGGTTGAAAAACCACTGAATCAGGGTATTGCCTACTTGGTGTTGACAAGTGTAGTGAGTAAATTACCAGAATTATCCTGAGGTTTTTAAGCATGCTAACGTCTGTAATGTAGGGGTGGGCCTATGGGATTCAGTTTGTTTTTTCACTAAGACTCTGAGAACCACCAAACAGAAGGAGGTGCAAAACAGTGGTTTAGCAAGGCAAGTCTGTTCAGAATTAAGGAACAGGATGTCTCTGCACATAAACTCTGCTCTAGCACTTGAGATTTGGATTTGAACCAAGCTCGCAAGACCCTTCTGCAAAGATGCCCACTTTTCCAACCCATCTCCACCCCCCCCCCCGCAGCCTAATTCTTGCTATTGTCAGGACACTTCAGAGTCAGGAAACCTTTCGGATCTTCTGCAAATTACCTAGATATCCAGCAGCGGGTGCTAGAATTGGAGAGTTGGAAGGGACCACAAGGATAATCTAGTACAACCCCCTGCCAGGCAGGAAAATGCAACTGTCTCATATGGGGATCGAAATTGCAGCCTCTGAATTATCAGCACCGTTGCTCTAAGCAACTGAGCTATGCCCCATGTTGCCTGTACAAGCTTTTGGCTGCGGCAGGCAGAAGCTCAACAGGTGCAGCGCCAGCCCCGAGAAGCAGAGCGGGGGGTGGGAGAACTTCGCCTGTTGATTCTCTACTTGTGCAGCGGATGAAACTCTGCCCTTCTCCCCATCATTACTAAAACCTTTCAATCCTCACTCACCTCCTGGTCTTCGTTCGCCGTCATGGCGCGACACCGGAGGAAACAGGAGCCCCCCCCAACCCCTTTCACTGCCCACCGTCCCTCCTCCCAGGTGATCGCGACGCCCTCCTCTCCGCCAGGGCGAGATCCACGCAGCCCCGACTGATCCCGACAGCCGCCTACCCGTGCGCGTGCGCCGAAAATGACAAGGGGAGGCGGGGTCACGGCACCCGCGTCCTCACCGCCCTTCCTATTGGACGCGGGGGTCCACCCTTCCGCGTCTTGTTCCCGGCTGCCTATTGGCCACAGGCACTTTCAGACACGCCCTCTGGCTCGCTTCGGTTCCCTTACGCCAGTCCGGCCTCTTTCCTGGTCCTCATTGGCTCTTCGTCGAACTCTACCGCCGCCCGCGCTCCAATGGTTTCGTCCCTTGATGAGTCTTGGCGCTCATTGGCCAGCTGAGGACGTCGCTCTCAGCTGGTTTCGCACCCACCCCCAACCCCCGGCTTGTTTGCTGGGCTCCTCAGTCAGGCCTTGGGCTGCTGCCGCTGCTGCTTGTGGACCTTTTTACCTTCTTTCCTCCGTGGTTCGGTCGGGCCTTTCCCATGGACTGCGCCGGTGGAAGTTGAGCGGGGAGCTGCTTCTTCCTCACCGTGCAGCGGCGCAGGTGCGGGTGGAGCGGGGCCGCGCGGGGCGTGGTGGGCTGCGAGGGGAAGGGGACGCGGGAGGGTCAGGCGCTGTCAGCTGTAGGGAGCGCAATGACTGGCTTCGGGAGGGGCCGCGGAGGGAAAGCGCCGGCCAGCGGCCTCGGGCGAGCAGGGACACCGCCGAGAAGCTTGGGGAAAGTTGGGCGAAACCTTCTAGGAAGCCACTTGGTCATTCATGGCTAAGCCACAAATTTATTTCAGGCTGCGGAGTTTGTAAAGCTAAGCAGGGTCCGGTATGGTTTCAGATTGGATGGGGAACCGCGTGTTGAGATTCCTGGGTTGGACTGGATGACCCTTGGAGTTTTTTCCAACTCTACAATTCTATGATTCCATATACTGCTATCAAGGTGGGGGAAGCTGCGCCTCTTTCAATCCTAATATTTCATTTACTCTTGCATGTCGTATCAGCTTGCATTTGGGAATAATTTAGTCAGAGGTATTTTTATTTTTTTTAGCAGAGGTTTTTCTTTTTCTTTGACTATTGGTGTCCCAGAATAATGATAAATGTATCTGAGTAACAGACCAGTTCATTGAAAATGTATGCTTACTGTTTCAGATTTCCCTGTGAGCCAACCATAATCATGAGCCCTTCGCAATGGGACTTTCCTGTGGAACTATGCTGCCGTCCTATGGCCTTCGTTACACTCACGGGTTTGGATGTAGTGTATAATGCTGTTCATCGGGCAGTTTGGGACGCCTTTTGTGCAAACAGGAGAGCGGACAGAGTACCAATTTCTTTCAAAGTACTCCCTGGGGATCATGAATATCCTAAATGTAGGACAAAGGTATTGCTTTTCGTTTTATGTTTGAAAGTAAAGGATTATGTCTTGATTGTAAAATATATTTAATATTCATTATTTGCTATTTGCAGTGATTCTTGTAATTCTTTGTAAAATAAGTTTTCCACTTGAAGGTTAATTGAATGCTGGAATCAGCATAGCTAAAGGGATAATTTCAAAAGGAAGCATATAATTGTAGCTTAAATCTAAAAACTGAGTTATTATATAGGCTAGAAGCCTTATTCTGTATGTGACACAAACCAAACTTGAGACTATTTTAGGAATAAATTGACAGTTCTCACAATGGAGGGATTTAGAAAGTGGAGTCACCCAAGAATCCATATTGAGACTTCTGTTTTTAACCCGTCCATTCATAGTCTGAGTTAGGGGTGAACAGTGAAACAAACAAAAAAATTGTGAGGCACTCCAAAACATTCTTTCCAGACTGGGTGAATGGGCAATAAAATGGCGAAAGCAATTCACTGTAAGTGAGTATAAAGTGATATACACTAAGGGAGGGGAAGTCCTGATTTCCTATATATGCTAGTTGGGTCTGACCTGACTGACCTGGAGCAAAGTCTTGGGGTTTTAGTGGATAGCTCTATGAAGATGTTGTTTCATTGTGCAGTAGCTGTTAAAACGGGAATATCACATTAGGAATCATTAGGAAACAGATTGGAAATTAAAAAACCAATATTATAATACCATTGTACAAATCTTTGTTGAGGCCACACTTGGAACGCTATCCACTGTTCTGTCCCCTCACCCCAAGAAGGAAATTGTAGAGTTGCAAAACAATTTGGAAAAGTGCTACCAAAATGATCAAGGGGTTTGAGCAATTCCCCTGTGAGGAAAAGTTACAACATTTGTGCCTTTCTAATTCAGGGGGGAAATGGGAATGATAGAGGTGTATAAGATTATCCATGGTGCAGAGAATGTGGTTTGGGAGAATCTCCCTCCTTTATGATACTAGAATCCAGGACCTTGGAAGATTCAGAATGGGCAAAAGAAAGTGCTTCGCTCAAATGCATAGGAATATGTCACCCTCACCCCAAGATGTGATGGGCACCAACTTTAAAGAGAGATTAGGCAAATTCATGGAGGATAGGACTATCATCAGCTTCTGGCCATAATAGCTATTCTCTGCCACCAAAGTCGGAATCTTTTAATATCAGGTGCTGGGAGGTGCAGGTGGGTAGAACACAGTTGTGTTCATGTCCTGTTTGCAAGGCTTCCCATAGGCATCTGGTTGGCCATTGTGAGAACAAGATGCTAGAGTAGACTGTGATTCTTGCTTTCTTACAGTGAAGCATGTTTACGTAGAAAGTCCTCCTAAGTATAATGAAACTTTCCCCTAAGTGTGTTCTGCTCTAGGCAGTAAGGTTGTGATTAGTGTAGAGAAGAGAAAGGTTTGATCCTTTATTGTACTTCTGGTAGCCGTGATTGAGAAGGTCATGGGGTAAAGCAGAATGTTTAAGTCCTGGCGTAAATATATCAGTCACCCAAAGTTGTGTAAGAACAGAGAGAGCAGCTCACCTTGTTTGTCAATGCTTGCAGAGAACAACGTATGAATGGTACATTCCAAAAGGAATCTTGAAGACTGGCTGGATGAACAAACATCTGAACTTGGTGCCTGCACTTGTTGTGGTGTTTTATGAACTGGACTGGGATGAGCCCCAGTGGAAAGAAAAACAGTCAGAGTGTGCTACTAGAGTTGAAATTGTCAGGTATAATTTCAAAAGATTTCTTAGGTATTAGCTTAGTAATGGCTTAATGCAAACATATTTGGGAAAAGTCATCATTCACAAGCTCCTTTCTTCCTCTTTCAAGACAGATAAGCTGGGTGAAGTCATTGGGGCTTACTTCTGAGTGTAGAATTACACTGTAAGTTACATATGTAAGGATGCTTTTACAACAGAAGTGTAACCATAGCCTAGATTTAACTTAATGAGTTCCACTAGTGCAGTGGTTCCCAAACTGTGCTCCGTGGAGCACTTGGTCTCCCTGAAGCATCTTCAAGTGCTTAGCAAATAAATAAATACACTCCTTTGGCATAAAGGCAACAGTAGTACTCCATGACAAATTTCTCTCCTGAAAAGTGCTCTGCAACTGAAAAAGTTTGGGAACTAATGGAAGCCAGTGCAAGGACCTCTGCAAGGACAACAGGGTTTTCTCTTTCTCTTCCCCCTGCCTCCCCCCACCCAGTTGGTTACATGAAAGGGGTCATCATTCTGACTGGCAAGCTGAAATGCTTGTGCTGACAGAATGATTGCTGTTGCACTATGTTGAATTCATCCCCATGTTTGAAATGCTACTTTTTAAAAAAGCACACATACCATCTTAGTTTACTTAGTTTACACCTTTGGGAAATCTAACATAAGTGGAAAGAGAGAAAGCCTGCTGCTGAGCTCTATTGCTTTCTTTAAAACAAAAACAGAAAGCCTCCTTTTAGTTAAGATTGTGCTAAATGTTTGGTTTGACTTCACCCCCAGAGGCACACTTCATTGTCTCTTGAGACATGCAACATTTATTACTAAATGTATTTTGCAGTATGTATGGTCTAAAGGCTTGCATGCTTACCATCTTCAGTTTGATGTTATTTATTGTTCTTACAGGCAGAGTTTGCAGGGAAGAAACACAAAAGTTGCTGTGGTTTTGATTCAGAAGAAAACACCGTTACCTCCAGGTGAAGTGCAATTGAAAGCTAAAATGATCAGATTTGAAATAAATTAACACAGTAATCTGAAGTTGTGAAATACCTGTTTTTCAATAGAAGGCAGAAATGTGTTCCATAAAGAAAGCGGGGCGGAGGGGGGGGGACTTGGTATTACTGTAGGTTGAATGTTTTTCAGTAGCAGTTATTTTATTTATTTATAAACATTTTCATATACCATTGTATCATAGAAATATATCACAGCGGTTTACAACAATATCAAAACACACAATAAAATAAAAACAAGTTAAAAGCAAAAGAATTAAAAGCATACTGTATATCTGTCTTAACCCTTGGCTGGAGACAGATGACAGAGCTGAGACTGGTTTGAAAGCCTTTTATGGGGTGTATAGTCATATCCCACTTTTCTCTCTGGTAACTAGGTTTTCTAGGTTCCTTTTTATTTGTGTTAAAAGCCTTTCACGCTGTCCTTACGGTGCAGGTTGACGTTCTTTTAGGAATCTAGTGCACCACGGGTTTGGATATATTGTAATCAACTGCAACAGCAGTGTTGTTCCTGTAGGTCTCACGGTCTTTGTCTTTTCTTCCAGCTCAGAAAAAAATTAACTCCACACTTGGTTCAAAGGGGAACCATTCATCTTATATGTTGTAGTGCACAATGAACTCACTTGCATGTCATGTAAACTATGGTTAATAGTGTACCGAGAATGTGACAATCTGTCGCCCTTTGACAGATTTTCAGAAAGTAGATGGTTCAGCATTTTTAAATTTTTATTTTAGGAGAAGACGTTATTGCTTCTGAAAGGGCAGCGGCTTTATGCAATGCTTGTGACCTCTCTGGAAAGTCGCTGTTTGTTTTGCCACATACTGATCACCTTGTAGGTTATATTATAAGGTAAGTAAATTATGTGAGAGCAGGCTTTTCTTTAGTTATTTTTTTACCATGGCCGAAATCATCCTCGTGCTTGCTTGAGAGTCATATTGCACTCAGTGGATCTTGCTTCTGAGCAGTGGTGACTGGTACCTATTGAGGCTGGTGGGGAAGAAGGCAGAGAACCCAACAGTAGATGGAGCCAGAGGCAATGAAACACAGAGCAAATGCATTTTAGTTTCATCTGCATCCTTCCTGCTGAGTTCTGCAAGGGCAACACTGAGACTAAGGAGGAAGAAACTGTCAAGCAATGCTACCCTGTGGACTGGTTGCAGTTGAAAAGACAGGCAAGTGAGGCTGGCTGAGGGCAGACTGAGTTTGGTGAGGTAGTGCCCAGTTTGCCCTAATAGAACAGCCTCTGCTGTTTCTGAGCAATTATAAGGCTAGTTTTTAGAAAATAAGCATTCTTAAAACTTCTCTACAATTTAACACATTTTCTTTCAAGTGTGTTAAATCTCCACCAAGTGTGTTTACATCGACATTTTATGGAACTCTTGAATACACCCATTATCTTTTTTTAAAAAAAAATAATTTTTATTAACCGACCAATCAAATCAAATCAAATCACATCACATAAATTCTGAATTACAAAGCCGAATTTTAAATTTTTGTTGAGGGGACCCATATTTCAAGATCTGAAGGGGGATTCTGATCATCTTCTTGCTACTGCGTTAATGTCCAAATCAGTCCAAATAAAGTTCATAATTCTATCCAGTCTTATCTTGCTGTTTCCACATATAATCTTGTTCGTATATTTTTTCTTTTTTTCTTTATGATCTCTTCTGATAATCTCCTTAAGCAGATAAACACCAATTATATCCTGTGTGGATTTTTCCGTTCATCCAATCCTCGTATCGAGATGGTTTCCATATATCATCACTTTCATAAATAACATCGCTCTTTCCATCATTAATCTCAGGATCTGTCGTTCTTAAGTCCCACTGAGGAGTCACTCACAATATAAAAACATCTATTTTCCTCCTCCCAGACTCAAGTCCTCCGACAGAGCTGGCCATCATGGCGACGGTATTTTTAACTGCGTCATTCCAAAGCTCTTAAACTTTCCACGCTTTTCTTAAAACATGCTTTGGTTAGAAAATTCATCTCCGCACAGTCGTAAATCCACAGCTTAAGTCATTAAAATGGCATTTCTGACTTGTGAGGGGGGGGGGATTCTTATTTAATCACATAAAGGAAAGAAAGGAAAGTTTTTCCCCCTCCCCCATCCAGTCCCTTTGCCATACCGAGTCTTGGCATATCTTCTCATGATTGATTCTTGTTCCTCCGACTCGTCTTGTTTATCAGAGAACTCTTCAGTTAGCAGTCTTTACTCCCCCTCCTTCCTTGAAATATGTGCATTCGCTTCTTCCTAATTATTCCTTTTGAAGTTCTTGCAGCTAGCGGCGCGGGTCAGAGACAGCGTCCAGGAGCACCGAAATCCACAGGAGGGCATTCTGCCTAGTGCCCCCATCCCCACAAATTCGGGGGTGGTATAGGGCACAGCAGGCAAAGGCAGCCCCCCCCCCCACAATCCTGGGGGGGTAGGGAGGCTATTTACTCCCATCACAGCCTCCTAATTACCTCCTGTGGGTCGGAGAGATGTTATTGTCAGCCATCTTCCGATGCGCCCCTAGTGGCCCCTCTGAATACACCCATTATCTACATGTTACGTATTTCTGTTGAAACGTAATGAATCCACCACCATTTTATTTCTGGAAAAGCTGTGTGCTCCTGTTACATGCTGCTGATATACATAAGCTTTAAGTTTTATGGGAGAGAAATTAGGGTGAACGTGTTTGAAGCAAGGCAGCTAGTTATTGATATAGTGAAGTATTAAGACTCTTACTTCATTTTAAAGCAGTTGACCTTTTCTTTCATAGGTTAGAGAATGCCTTCTATGAACACGCACAGACATACTACTATACAGAAATCCGCAGGGTGAAATCTCATAAAGAATACCTGAACAAAACAACACATCAGGTATAACTAGCAACTTTATTAAACTAGTTGGGCTACCGGTGCTGAAGAATTTAGAAGCACCATTGCTGCAAATCCTGTTTTCATTGGTAGTTTTAAGAATATTTTATTTATACATATTTTATTTGTAAACTTATTTATAAATAAGTTTATTTTAGAATAGACTTATACTTGCCAAGTCACTGTTGTATTGCTTTGTGCTATTATCATTCCTGTTAGACATTTGCACAATATTGCCATTACAGCCTGTCACTTTGGGAACCTGTCTTTCACTCTGTAGGCGTGGAAAAGCAGAAGGTGGTGTGTGTGTGTGAGAGAGAGAGAGAGGGGGGGGGGGGAAATATTGTTACTTATTTATTTCTTACACTTCTACTAAAAGTATGTAGTGGCATATACCATAATGTTACAACCATATATTCTATAAGAATACAGACCATTTCTAAAATCACACCAGAATGCAAAACAAATCAAAATGCAACTTTAGCAGTAGCAAGAATAAAGCAACTTATATGTTAAAACCACCATTAATAACACTAGGTGTTACGCATTTAAAAGCAAGCCAAATCAGTATCCTTAATTTATGATGGAATAAATTGATATGGTATTCTTAGAGTTTGGTATTAATCTGCATTAGTGTTGCCTAAAGCGCCATGTTGATGGCTTTAAAACTAATACCACCTTTTGAAAATATTGTACGTTGGTTGTGTTGCAGCTTCTGTTTGTTAGACACCAATTCAAAATAGGATTCTTCAGTGAATTGAAGCAAGACACACAGAATGCTCTAAAGTAAGTACTTGTATGCAGAGGCTGGAATCATGGGATGCTCCGACCTCCCCCAGTCTAGAAAGAGAGGCATATCTTCCATTTGTGGGTGGGATGAGAGACAAAGGAGTGGAGAGCACCTTTCTACTGCCATTTGTAAAACGATTTATTGCAATTCTCCATGAGTAAATATGCACTGCAGCATTTTACGAAGTATATTTAATATATTTCCTCTGAAGTAACTTTATTCAAGAGGAGAGGCAACACTAACCCCTTTAATTCCAAAAGGACTCTGGGCCTCGATGTTGTGGTCCAAAGAAAAGAAAAGCAATACGTTTGAGGCTCACTAATTTATTTATTCTACAACAAGTGAACAACTTCTAACTTTAAAATTTCTTACTTAGAAATTACAGAACTGCATATAATCTTGTACATGAACTGAGAGCTCATGAAACAAACATATTGGAAATCAAGACTATGGCAGGATTTATAAACTACAAGGTAATGACTATTGATTTAACTTGGCCCTTCTTAGGACATTTTGTAGCAAAAGTTCCTGTTCTGAGTGATTTAAGGACAAGGAACACTTCTTAGCTGAATATCCTAAATGGATGTGAGAAGGCAGTATAGGCAGAATGAGTAAGGTAAAGCTATGTTCCTACAGACCTTAATGACCTTTCTTCATGCTCTTTGTATAAAGTATAGAGGCAAAGTGTAATTGGTCCTCAACATAGTCATAAAAAGTTATATCTAGTAAATGGACAGAGGACGGATACGTTGGGTCATGAAGGACGGCACTGAAATTGCAGAGGGTACAGTTTGTGCAATGATGAATAAGTAACAAGACCAGAAATCATAATCCTTTCTTAAAATATTGCCCATGGTTTTGTGTTATCCTGGAGGCTAGAAAAGCTAAAAATGGTGAAATCTTGCATTTATTTATTTGATTTTATTATATTGAATTCTTCTATACTGAATCACATGAAGTATATGGATTAAAACATCTTTCTACGTTTAACTTTTAAGTTCCATCCCCCCCATTCAACTTATTCTTCTTTCAGATTCAAGTAATTGAAAAGTTTTGGTAGAGAGTATTCATCCCAAGTTTTCATGTTAACATGGGAAAGCACCTGTGAGAACAACATTCTCCTATAAATGCAGATAGGTTTCTCATCAAATTCTTTCTGAGGCGGAGTCTGTTGCCCATTGCTGTCCTTGGCATCTTTGCGATGATTTGAGGTTACTTCCTGTGAATAACTGGAATTTGTGCTTCTATTACATTTTGACTTTTCATTTTTACTGTCTATGGGGAAAAATGAAATGGTCTGAAAGGGCAGAGAGGAACATAGTTAATATAAAACTAATGTGTGTTGTACTGTTACTGTTCACCTACAACAACTGTATTCTGTTGTAGTTGTCAATCTGGTATACCATTGAAAAATATTTTAATCAAAGTGTTCTAATTTCAAATCTTTTCAGATTTGTCGCCTCTGTTTTCAACATAATACACCGCTGGATGCAATTGCACAGTTCAGAAAACACATAGATTTGTGCAAGAAGAAAATAGGGAGTGCTGAATTGGCTTTTGAGCATGCTGCCTGGATGTCAAAACAGTATGTTTTTACTTAGTAATTTTACTACTGTGATTAGTGAATAGGTGAGCTTATTCAAGCTGCACAGTGTTGCTTTTGGTTTGCAAGTTATTACATAAACCTTATGACATTCCACATCAGTTATAGCTGTAGCTCCAGGAGAAAGGTTGCAATTACACCCATTATACAGATGAAGAACCTGAGGCTTAAATGACTTGCCTCAAGCTACTGGGATGTGAACCAAAGTGACTGGTGCAAGCCTCAAATTCTTTTGCGCTCGTTACCTAGATTTCAGTGTTTTTCTGTTCCAGACCTGTTTCAGAGAAGAAATGGGGAACATGTTCAGGGCTACACTAGAAATAAATATATAGCAAGCCAGAGAATGTCCACCAACTTCCATATTCTGTTAACAAGTAACCATCTGCATGCACCTATCGTACATGTAGTAGATAGTAAGCATTGCAGATGTTAATCACATGCATAATTCTGATTTTATTTTTTGGCCCAGTGGGATCATTAGAAAGTTGGAAACAAATATAGAAATCATGAGAGTTGAGACCTGTAGTGATATATTTGGTGGGTTCCTTAATTTTAAAATTATTTTGGTTTGAGGCAAAGTATGCCCTGGGTTTTCAGACTTTCTATTTCTCATGGCTATATAGGAAAATTTTGGATTCTTTCCTTAAATTAAGATTCTTGGGGTCCTGGAAATAGGTCAGGATTTTGTGTGGCCCATGAGTTAGTTGCCTGTTGCTACTCTGCTTAATCCTTCTGAAAAATCTGAAGTGTCTGGTTCTGCAGATGTGTGTGTGATTTTCCCCCCTTTTTGTTTTAAACAGATTCCAAGCTTTTGGAGATTTGTTTGATGAAGCTATTAAACTAGGACTGACAGCTATTCAAACTCAGAATCCTGGTTTCTATTACCAGCAGGCAGCATATTATGCACAAGAACGGAAGCAATTGGCCAATAGTCTCTGTAATCATGAGGTAAGTCACAGGCTGCCTTACATTTGCTTATGCTCCTTTTTGAGACCATATTCTTACAAGATTTTCTGCAAGAAGTGACTATAGCTTTTAGGGTTTTTTTAAATACTGACTTCTAGATAGCTGGGCTGACTCATTTGTGTGAATGGTGTTACCATGCACTGATCAGTTACAGTGGTGTGCAAAAAGCTGATTCCTGTTCATTCCTATGTGTGATTCCAGTGCAGCAAAGAATCCACATGGGCTGCTATAAAACCATACCTGCGGCACAAAGGTTATAAAAATTAACCAAAAGTAAGGCTGAAAACAGAACTTATTTTGATTTCTCAGTGAATTTCAGGTAAAGGTAGCATGAATAATAAGATTTTTGGTTTAGCAAGTTGGTATTTTTAAACTAATGAGTCCACACTCAGAGTCATAAACTTGTAGAATTGGGTCACTAGGATCATCTAGTCCAACCCCCTGTAATTCAGTAATCTTTTGCCCAACGTGGGGCTCAAGAGTCTTATGCTCTACTGACTGAGGTATCTTAGATCCTGTAATCTCTTCTGTAAGCTTACTTTTATAAGCCCATAACTTTTGGTCAAGTGGTTTATGTTTACTTATAGACATATATACACACAGAGATTAAAAAAACTTGGTTTGTGTATGGCAAATGCATGTGTTGTATAGTCTAAATAATGCACACCTTTTAGAATCCTAGTGTATGTCGGCACTCTTACTCAGTTATAGGTTTCTAGGCAACTCTATTTGGGCACAGACTCTAATGATAGGTCATGCTACATTAATATGGTAAAGGGACCCCTGACCATTAGGTCCAGTTGTGGCCGACTCTGGGGTTGCGGTGCTCATCTCGCTTTATTGGCCGAGGGAGCCGACGTACAGCTTCCGGGTCATGGGGCCAGCATGACTAAGCCACTTCTGGCGAGCCAGAGCAGTGCACGGAAATACCATTTACCTTCCCACTGGAGCAGTACCTATTTATCTACTTGCACTTTGGCGTGCTTTCAAACTGCTAGGTTGGCAGGAGCAGGAGCAGCGGGAGCTCACCCCGTCGCGGGGATTCAAACCACCAACCTTCTGATTGGCAAGTCCTAGGCTCTGGTTTAACCCACAGCGCCACCCACATCACTTATTAATATGATGGAATGCCCATAAAAGTGTTCATTTAAAATTATGTGGAAAAAATAAGAAAAAAGAACTTTAAATAGCAGTGCTGTAGTCTTCAAACATAATTCAGAACTCTGGGGGTGTTCAGGTCTCCCTCTATTAGTTAGATCATGCAAAACATAAACATTTTTACTCCTCTAATAGTTAGCTCTACAGAAGCCATAATTAAGTTTGCACACATGCACAGTCCTGCGCCCAAATATATGTGCATGAATTTCATTGAATTCAAGAGTCTTAAGCAGGTATATGTAGGTTCAGTGTAGTTCCTTTATGTACCAACAAGCATTTTTCTGTTTCCATCCTCTGTGCCAATACAGGTTTGGATGTGGTTTTGCTTCTTCTATAATCACGTACATTTTGGAAGTCTTTCCCTTCCTACCCCCAGCATTCGGTTGTGTATTTTATTATCACACTGTGTCATAACCTTTAACAATATAGTTAAGGCTCTCTTTGCTTAATTTGCAGTCTTCCGTAATATATCCCAATCCAGATCCACTGGAAACTCAAACTGGAATGCTTGACTTCTACGGACAAAGACCATGGAGGCAGGGAATACTAAGTAAATATCTTTTTTCAGTTTCTTGCCTACAGAACATAAACAAAAAGCAATCTTAGTTAACAAACATTTATCCTAATGTGTGTATATTTCAAATTGTGTTCCTGAGAGCCTTAGATATCCTGCCAAGCATATTGGGGAAACTTCTATGACAGGAGTAAGGAACCTGTTACTCCCCAGATGATGTTGGTTCATTCACCATTCTGGCTGCTACTGCTGGAAATCATAGTCCAACCACATCTGGAGGGCGGCAGGTTTTCTATCTCTGCACTATGAGAAGACTGGTAATGCTAGCTGAGCTCCTCTGACTGACAGCTTCCCTGCTGCTACTGATCTTATCCTTCAGTGCCCAGGTGTGTACTTGCAGCTCATCCAGGGCAGTGATAAGGCTCAACAGACTTAACCTATGTCTCAAGTGACTCAAATATAGCCTAAGACATATCCTATATACTGCAATACATGACAGACATGATGAAGTTCATCAAGGCATATCAGTTCAGGAATGGTTCCACAGAGTAGTAACGTGTTCCATGGAAGCTTGTACCGTAATAAATTGGTTAATCTTTAAAGTGGTACTAGACTAGAGGAAACATATGGGCTTGTATATTTCTGTTCATGCGGAGATCTATTACCTCTGTTGAAATGAATGAGGCAGCCTATGCTTGGAAAAGCAACTTCAGTTTGTTAAAGCCCATACAGAGATTTGGAATGGGATGACAGTGAACTAAGCCTGTGGTTTTAAACATTCCATTCAAAGGCTTAGAATGAGTTTACCAGATAAATGCAAACCCTCTCATTGTGAGATATAAGGCTTGTGTCATTATTAGTAGCCTCTATAATAGCAAAAATTAAATAAGTGTTGCTTTTCTGGTATCATTCTTTTTATGGGCTGTTGCCAAGAAACCACAGATTGTGAGGTTTTGGCTTTGTTGCTAAGAGCAGTAATTTTCCTAGTAGGCTGACTTAGACCATAGCACTTAAAGGTGCTTTAGTTTTTAGTATGTTTAATTATTTCAGCCTACCTTTTAAAACAGCCTACTTAAAAGAACAAAGAATACACCTGAGTTCTAAAACATTCCTTCTCCTAAGAAACAGAGCAGTGTTTAGAATCTGAACATTCTTGAACTGGAACTAGGCTTGTAACAAAAGAATGTACAGTAGTTCATTAAGATGGATTTTTCATTGTCATATGCAGGCTTTGATCTCAATGATCCCGAAAAGGAGAAAGTGGGAATTTTGGCTCTGCAACTGAAAGAGAGAAAGGTTCTTCACTCTGTAAGTCACATTTCAATAGTATTTGTAGGTTGTCATTGTAAGGGCAAATATAACTTTAACAATACTTTTTATTAGGAGCTAATAATCACCTTGCTGAGTAATGCAGTTGCCCAATTCAAGAAGTACAAATGTCCAAGAATGAAAAGTCACTTGAGTAAGTATAATATTCCTAACTAATGTTTAATAAAACACATTTTACAGTTTTTAATACTGTAAATAATATAATTTTTTTCAGTGGTTCAGATGGGTGAAGAATATTACGATACTAAAGATTACACCAAAGCTTTGAAGTAAGTACGATTTTTATAAATGCCACTGCATGATTTTAGGTATTTATTTTTTAATTTTTGTTTAGTAATTTAATTGAAAATTGGAAAACTTTTTTCAGCAGTGTATAGAAGAGGGTTGTGAGCAGGTCAGTTTGAAAGTTATTGAGCATGAATCTGTCATAAACTGTAACAGGACAGGTTATCTTGGCATAGCTTCAGTGAGCTCAGATATTGCAGGTGGTATGCAACTAGACAGTTCCACTAGCACAAGGAGTTTTGGCTGTGCAGCAGAACTTTCTCTTTCCTCTGTGTGCCTCTTAAATATATTTGGGGGGTTTCTCAAATCATCTGCAGATTTAGGGGACATGTGAGGAGAGGAGAGGGAGGGAAAGTTCCTTTGCACAGTCCAAAGTCCTTCTGCTAGTAAACTGTTTAGCTGGATGCTCTGTGGCTATAATTCAGTATGTACAAGTATAATAGCTGATAAATTTTGTTGTTTTTTTTATAACTGTTTCTAGAGGAAATAACTTGGAAATCTGAAGGTATAGGGGAAATACTCAGTTTCTAAAAATGCGTTAACATAATGGCAGTACTAACCAAATTTGCTATTTTCATAGTGGTTTTCCCTAGGACACGTGTTTTTATTGCCTTAACTCAGTAGAGTGCTACTGAGTTGCAAATATTTTGTGACTGATATTTCAGTAACAATATTTGTCAAGTAAATTATTGAATGTCTTTTTGAGTACAGCATTTAATCCTTGTTAAAGGTGAAATCCTAGGGTGGGTATGCTGTGGAAGGTTTTAGAATTCAGCAACAGCCCTCTTTTACCAGCATCTCTTGAGATACACCAGCAGGAAGTCAGAAATATATCAATAGAATGGCCTACTGATGTATCATACCTAACTGCCAGAAAACTCTGTTAGAGCAGGAAGAAAAATAGAGCATTGCTAGGGGAGAAATAGACTGATGCCATAGTCTGCACCCTCTCAGATACTGCTCCTAGACACTGCACTGCCATGATGGGTTTATTTTCCCTATGCGGGGCTCACGTGTCTTTGACATACTCCCCTGTAGTTAGTGTGTGCCGGCAGTTTTTCCATGAGCACTGGAGGAGTAACCAGTGGGATTTCTCCATTCTGTGCTCAGCTTAATATTTCAGTTCAGCTATTAGAACAAACCTCCAAGTTACTTTTGCGGCATGTAAAATTAACCTTATGTACTACTTTAGCTTTGTTTGCTAAGCAGAAGTCAAAGATGTGAAATCGGATCCCAGTTGTCATAGGGAACTGAAAATGTTCAGATTAATTTCCCCCCTAGAAACATCACAAAGCTTATTTGATCAGGTGTATCTTCTATTTGACTTCTGTGTTATTTTTATATGAACTGTCAGATTCATTTGCTTAGTTAAATTCTCTTTTAACCCTTTTCCAGGCTGCTAGATTATGTTTTATGTGACTATCGTAGTGAAGGATGGTGGACTCTTCTTACTTCTATACTGACCACAGCTCTTAAATGTTCCTATCTCATGGCACAAATAAAAGATTACCTTACATACTCATTAGAGCTTCTGGGAAGGGGTAAGGAAGTGCACTTCATTTCTGTCTTCTTCTTTTTAACTATTTTGATTTGAATGTTTATTAGTGCAAACATGGGCAGATGAATGACATTTGTGCTCTGCCTAAAAGGGTTGTTGTATCTTTAAGAGACCCCTTCTTTGTTGTTTTGCTTCAAATGTGGTTAGACAATCTAGGGCCAAGGAGTTCTCTGTTCAAATCCCAACTACATTAAGAAATTCCCTGAGTTACCTTGGATTGTTCAGTAACTCTCAGCCTAATATATATATGTGTGCATGGAAGGTGGGCACACATCTTGCTCTGAGATCTTTGTTGGATTGGGATAGAAATGCAACAAATATGCTGAACCTTCTTTGGAGCTGGTTGCAAGAACTAGACCTTGATTTTGAGTATGAAGATAGCTGAGGAATGTTAAAGCATTTGCAGGTATTGCAGGCAGTAACTCTTCATTATAAATTGAAGGTGGGGTATTATTATTATTATTATTATTATTATTATTATTATTATTCCTTTTTTCCTAATTTGTTTTTGTATTTTCCATCAGCGTCTACTTTGAAAGAAGATCAAAAATCTCGGATAGAAAAGAATCTGATCAAAGTTCTCATGGTCAGTAGGTAGAATCCAACTTCTTTGAGACAATCTCCAAAAATGTAAATGTTTTACATATAGAACTGATATTCTTGTTTTGGATTCAGAATGAGAATCCAGATCCAGAACCTGAATGCGATACGGCTTCTGTGAAAGCTGCCCAGAAGTTGTGGACTGACCGAGTTTCTCTGGCAGGAAGTAATATCTTTACAATAGAAGTGCAAGACTTTATTCCATTTGGTATGTATCAAAGCTATTGAAAATAAAAAAGTAATGTTTTGTGCACCTGTTGGAAAAATGAAAGTGCACGCTTCAATTCTGTAAACATCCATATTTCATTTCTGAAAGTTATATTTTTGATAGTTTACAGATTTTGCTAGATTTGGAAGTAGGGACTTGATACATTGCATTGATATATTTATGCAGAAACCTGCACTAAAAAGTTAAGCATATACACTTTAGATTTCAGGTAAAAATTTCAACTGCAAAATGTTTGTGTGGTATGTCACGTTCATTCCAGTTGCCACAGGGAACTGTATCAAATCATTTTTTAAAATCGCACAGATGCATAGCACACACAAAAAACTTGCACCTTGTCAGAACTTTTGCAGGCTTCATCTCATCAGAATGATTACTATGCCTGTAAATTTAATCCAATGCTGCCAAAAAGAAACTTAAGTTAAAAGCATTTTCCTATTGTAGTCAAGGGAGAATCTATCCAATGCTTTGGGAAATATGGTGATGTGAACCTCCACTTTGAATTCATGGTGAAACATGATGTTGGGCTGAGCTGAGGCATATTTTATTTTTTCTGTGCACACCCTAATATATAATAGATATATTATGATACATCTTGTTCATAGCTGTCAACTTACAGATTTGAAAATAAGGGACCAGCAGCCTTGAAAATAAGGGACCAGCAGCCAAAATAAGGGACCTGCAGCCTCACCTGTTCCAGGCACTCCAGTCTTCCTGTCCTCCTGGTCAAACTCATGCTGGTAGCTTCGAGAACACTGTCCAACCAACTTTGGAACCAGAGGTTCAACTGAATAGAATCTGAATCACGTGCACCACAAGGCCTATGCAGCCTCAACTTAAGATGGCTCCCCGGCCTGGCTTTGCACTGCAAAGTTTGCAGCAGCACATGCAACAAAATGGCGTCCAGCATTCAAAACGCCCCTCAGCTTGCATTAACTAGCCACACACAAGGCATGCAAGCTCCACCCCCAGTCGTTCTTAGACTTCTTATTGGGTGAGCAACACAGTCAAGCAACACAGTTGGAGCCTCCCTCCTCCCTGGCCAGCAGGGAGGGAGGGAGAGGAGCTGCTTCCTTTGAAATTTAAGGGACATCATTTAAGGGACATGCATCAGTAAGGGACAGCAGCGGGACATGGCGCTGGAATAAGGGACTGTCCCTTCAAATAAGGGACACTTGACAGCTATGATCTTGTTTGTATTTGATTGAAGATAAGCGAACGCAGTAGAAAATCAGAATCAGCTCTGCCTACTGCATATCTGCTTGGATTGCAGCTAGAGAATCTCACTTCAAGTGTTCCATGTCTTTAGCTAGGGCAAGAAAGAAAAGAAGACCCCACTTAACTGAATAGCTCATCTACCATTGTTCTTCTGTGAACTATGACAGTCATACTTAATGCTGTGTTTCTTGTCTTTTGTTTTTGCTCCAAACTCTAGTGCAGTGCAAAGCCAAGTTTCTTGCTCCAAGTTTTCATGTTGATACACCAGTTCAGTTTGACATATGCTTGAAAGCTGATTGTCCACATCCTATCCGGTTTTCTAAGCTGTGTGTTAGCTTCAATAATCAGGTAATTTAAAAAACAACAAAACTTGCATTGTTTTTGAGGAAGGTTAATACCTTCTTGATGGGCAGTGGATAAGATTTGCTTTCTTCTAACCATTTTAATACTACAAAATATCAGTACTTCCTTTTCCACTTATTTTTTTTCTTTTTTAGAATCTGCATCTTTATTTCTGTATAGGTAGTGATCCCTGTAAGTACGGAACTGATTTAATGGTGGTTCCAACAATATCAGGAGGGCACCGTGTTGGCTATCCCAAGTAACCAGTTAAACTACTTTGAGTGCAATCCTGTTTGTCTGTACTTGGAAGCAAGCCCCATTGAGTTCACTGGGATGCACCCTCTAGTACAGTGGTGTAAAGGTAAAGGTACCCCTGCCCGTACGGGCCAGTCGTGTCCGACTCTAGGGTTGTGCGCCCATCTCACTTAAGAGGCCGGGGACCAGCCCTGTCTGGAGACACTTCCGGGTCACGTGGCCAGCATGATGAAGCTGCTCTGGCGAGCCAGCACCAGCGCAGCACATGGAAACGCCGTTTACCTTCCCGCTATAAAGTGGTACCTATTGATCTACCGTATTTTTCGCCCTATAGGACGCACCAGCCCATAGGACGCACCTAGTTTTTTGGGGGGGAAATCAAGGGGGAAAATTTTATTTCCCCCCCAGGTTTGCGCAGCCATCCCCAAGCTAGAAGAGGGAGATGGAGCGCTCCGTCTCCCTCTTCTGCCTTCAGGGACAGCTTGCCCCGCTGTCCCCCGAGTTTGTGGGGCTGGCGGGCGGAGAAGCAAGCTTGCTTCTTCTCCCCCCACCCCGCAGCCTCGAAATCAGGTCGGGGAATAGCGGGGTGGCGGCGCTCCACCTCCCCGCTATCCCCCGAGCTTGTGGGGCTGGCGGGGGGGAGAAGCAAGCTTGCTTCTCCCCCCCCGCCAGCCTCCAGATCAGGTCAGGGGATAACGGGGTGGCGGCGCTCCGCCTCCCCGCTATCCCCCGAGCTTCTGGGGCTGGCGGGGGGGGGAGAAGCAAGCTTGCTTCTCCCCCCCTGCCAGCCTCCAGATCAGGTCGGGGGATAACGGGGTGGCGGCGCTCCGCCTCCCCGCTATCCCCCGAGCTTGTGGGGCTGGCAGGGGGGAGAAGCAAGCTTGCTTCTCCCCCCCCGCCAGCCTCCAGATCAGGCCGGGGAATAGCGGGGTGGCAGCGCTGCGCCTCCCCGCTGTCCCCCGAGCTTTTGGGCTGCAGGCTGCGCACCGACCCCTCTCGCTCTCCAGGCTTCAGCGAAAGCCTGCATTCGCCCCATAGGACGCACACACATTTCCCCTTCATTTTTGGAGGGGAAATAGTGCGTCCTATAGGGCGAAAAATACGGTACTTGCACTTAGGGGTGCTTTTGAACTGCTAGGTGGGCAGGAGCTGGGACCGAACGACGGGAGCTCACCCTGCCGCGGGGATTCGAACCGCCGACCATACGATCGGCAAGTCCTAGGCGCTGAGGTTTTACCCACAGCGCCACCCGCGTCCCAGTACAGTGGTACCTCGGGTTAAGTACTTAATTAGTTCCGGAGATCCGTTCTTAACCCGAAACTTTTCTTAACCTGAGGTACCACTTTAGCTAATGGGGCCTCCCACTGCTGCCATGCTGCCGGAGCACAATATTTGTTCTCATCCTGAAGCAAAGTTCTTAACCCGAGGTACTATTTCTGGGTTAGCGGAGTCTGTAACCTGAAGCGTATGTAACCCGAGGTACCACTGTACCTGGGATTGCTGTATAAATTACAAATCTTTCCTTGAACTTTTCTCATCTTAAATAGCTTCAAAATGCAATTGATAGTTGTTTTAAAACATACAGTCGTACTTTGGTTTTTGAACAGCTTAGTTCTCGAACGTTTTGGCTCCTGAATGCCGCAAACCCGGAAGTGAGTGTTCCGGTTTGCGAACTATTTTTAGAAGCCGAACGTCCGATGCAACTTCCACGGCTTCTGATTGGCTGCAGGAGCTTCCTGCAGCCAATCAGAAGCTGTGCTTTGGTTTTCAAACATTTTGGAAGTCAAACATACTTCCAGAACTGATTCCGTTCGACTTCCAAGGTATGACTGTATACATCTGTGAGTATTTTCTGCTGCTGCTTTGAAATGAAGTGCATAGTATGTGTAACTTTTATTTAGCTCTAAAAGGGTTGGGGGGCAAAACAGTAATCCCAGCAAATGAGATTTGGTACATTATTCTGCTCTTGTAGTGGTGCTGGTTTTGAAAACCTGCCCAATTTTTAAAAAAAATTTTTGGCTATAGGAATACAACCAATATTGTGTGGTGGAAGAAGCCTATCAAAAAAGTGACATGGAACCACCCAGCCAGGGGACATTGTGTCTTATCCCTGGTAAGACAAAGAAGTTCACTTTCAAATTTGTGGCAAAAACTGAGGATGTGGGAAAGAAGATTGAGGTAAGCCCTTAACTAATATTCAAAATAATACATTAAAAAGCTCAGTGACAGGTTGATTATAATTCAGGAATTTGTTAACACCAGCAGACTAATCCAAGGGAGTACTGTTTTACTAAACAGGAGACAGAATTAGATGCCCAAGGCCTTTGCACTAGTAGAACATTTTGAGCTGTGCTGCGGCACTGCACCAGATGGGACTCTGCAGGGCATTGCATTATTCAGAAGGCGAAAATTGCAGCATTAGTAGAAAGGGGACATGGCAGAGTTGAAGTATTTTCTAGAAAACCTAGGAATCCTAAGATCACAATCCTGTGCACATATAGATTGTAGTGGGACAAGTCCTTTTGAATTGACTTCTGAACAAAGTTTCCAGTAAAGGTGGCATATATTGAAAATAGATCCACACATAATAGGAAAATTCTGATGCTGCAGATTTTCATGTCCAAAGGGGCAGACTGATTTATGCACAGACAGTTCAGAATATTGATTTGCCCCAGCATAATTTCATATAGAAGGAGGTGGCACTGGTAATGTGAATTTTATATTAGTATGGTTCTGGGTGAATATTGTATGTGTCATGGCGTATGTTACATGGACTGGAGTGGAAAAGTTCCAATGGTATTTGTGTCTCTTCCAGATCACATCAGTGGATTTGATTCTGGGTGGTGAGAACGGCCGGTGTTTGATTTTGAACTGGCATGGAGGAGGGGGAGATGCTGCTTCTTCTCAAGAAGCATTGCTTGCAGCTCGTTCCTTCAAAAGGCGACCTAAACTTCCAGATAATGAGGTTCATTGGGATAGCCTTGCAGTTCAGACGAGCACCATGTAAGTGGGAATTGGCATGTGCAATGGCAAATGTTTAAAGGATACATAGAATGGTCTGGTGTCTTGGAGAATGTGTGTGTGTATAAACTAGAAAAATGCAGAGTTTCCCTCTCTTCTTCCCATTTGTTAAATGGAAAAGGTGGTAATGAAAATAGTACAGTGGTACCTCGGGTTAAGTACTTAATTTGTTCCGGAGGTCCGTTCTTAACCTGAAACTGTTCTTAACCTGAAGCACCACTTTAGCTAATGGGGCCTCCTGCTGCTGCCACACCACTGGAGCACAATTTCTGTTCTCATCCTGAAGCAAAGTTCTTAACCCGAGGTAATAGCGGAGTCTGTAACCTGAAGCGTCTGTAACCTGAAGCATATGTAACCTGAGGTACCACTGTATCGAGAAGTGCCTGAGTATGTGTTATGCTGGGCAGCTAATAGTAGTGCATTTAGCATTAGTGCACATTTGTGACATTGCAGAAGTATGTGGCGAGAAGAGAGGATATGAGGGGATTTGAAAGGCATGTGGAACAAAAGTCAACTGTTTGCCTTGCATAGAATGCTGCTGCTGTGTTGCAAGCAGAGGCTTGCGCCGCAGCAGCTAGAGGAGTGGATAAGACCAGGACGTAAGAATGTTGAGAGGTAGCAGGCAGTTGATCTTTCTCTTGTTTTTATTAAAGGGTCATTTCCAGAGTGCCAAACATTTCTGTACAGCTAAGTCACGAACCTCCTGCCCTGACAAATGAAATGTACTGTTTGGTTGTGACAATTCAGTCACACGAGAAGACTGTTGCCAAAGATGTAAAGCTCACAGCAGGCTTAAAACCAGGTATTTGTTATGTGCCGTGGTACTTGCTCACATTTCCTATAGAGAGTGATGGACTTATTATGGAAAGGATTAAATCACTCCCTTCTCCTGTACTATGACAAATAAATAGCTATAGACAATTAAATAACTATGACAAATAAATAGCTATAGACAATTTGTATTGGTGCTGGAAGACAACCAAACATGGGTCTTTTTCAGCAAGCTGAACTTGCTGAACTTGTAACTTAAGAAGCTTTCAGCAAACAATTGTTAATCTTAACCACAGTTTAGGATTCAGATGTAATGCTAAAATAGGATTAATCTAAAATGGAAGCAGACGTTTCCATCCTCCTTGTAGTCTTGCTGGGAGGTGGGTTTGCGACAGGATGTTCAAGCTCAAGGTTCACAAATCAGCTCCACGACAATCTTTTATGTGAACTGGGCCAATGTGGTTCTGAAGAACTTAACTTTGCATGAGATCAGTGCTGCGTAAAGTTCATATTGACTGCAATTTCGTAATACAAGTAACTTAAAATCTTTCCTAGTTGTTGCTATTGTAAACCTAAGAAATACGACAATCTACTACCCCCTTATTTTAGGCCAAGATGCAAACCTGACTCAAAAAACTCATGTGACTCTAAATGGAACAGAAATGTGTGATGATTCCTATCCTGCTTTACTTACTGATATCCCTGTAGGAGACTTGCAACCAGGTGAAAAGGTAAATATGTCAGTATAACAAGTATTATAAGTATTAAAAAGCAGTGATGGAATTATGTTGCACATGAGTACCTCTGAGATATAGGCCCCAATCCAAAGAAGATTGATTACAGTTCAATTCCCTTTTCACTCCAATAGAAGTTCAGGATTATGATATTTCTTTGGATCTGTGCCACGATACATATGGGACAGTAAGGAGGGAAACTCTTTCAGAATTCAGAATTTGCTCAAGAATTATATTTGCACACAGTACAAACCACAACCACTTGTTTTTCCAAAGTAAAACATGAAGCAACCTAGGAACACAAAATGTTTCTCTTGGTTTCATGTGCACACATAGTTGAGATAGTCCTAGAAATGTTTTTGAATGTGATGATGCTTTAAAATAAGACTTCTGCATATTGTACTTAGAGGTCTTTGGTATTTGTTTTGTCTACTCACTTTTTCTCTCTCCCTCCCTCTTTCTCCCCCCTGATTGTTGTAAAGCTGGAGAAGACCTTATATATTCACTGTGGAACAGTTGGTGCTAGGATGTTTCTTGTATATGTTTCCTACCTAGTGAGTGCGAGCATTGAGGGAAAAGAGATTATCTGCAAATGTCACAGGGTATGTTGGACTGGTTGGCAGTTGGTTTTCTCTTAGATTCTCCAGGTGTATCCTTGTACGCATGACTAGCTAAAGTCTAGGGTTTCCTAAGCATGCAGACTACATGCATGAGTTCTGTTGGAATCCATTATGCATGGATGGTTTGACAAATGTAATCTTTTTAATTCTTATTTTTTGTTTTGTTTTTATTACAGCATCAATAAATTGAAATGAAGTAGGATATTATAAATGTATAAACTATCAGGAAATGGAATATGTTTATAATATATAAATAAAAATAAATTGAGTATCTTGTTTATAATGTGGTCAAGCAGAAATGCATATTAAGATAGACGTTTCTTCATTATCCACTTTGATAAGCTTGGCTATCAGTGATAAAAGTAGTCATTCCTCTGACAAGATGTTCAGAAGAAGAATGGGTGTACCATTCTATAACTGAAAGAAGGCAAATTTGCACAAGTATACTTAAGAGGTGTCAGGAAATAGCTAGGATGGTGAACACCCAGGTCCTCAACATGCAACAGTCTCCTTCAACTCAAGAGAATGTTTATATCCGTCTAGCGCTAGTCTGCACACCTTGTAGCCAACTAAGCTGAATGTAGCTGCATGTGTCCCTCAACTTTTGCATTCTGGCAGGCAGCGAAACCAGGAAGTGTATTGAGCCGCTAGTCAGCTGCTGTGCATGAGTTCAGCTTAGTGAGTGATGACTTGTGCAAACCTGAGCATAATTGGGGAGGGGGGGACTAAGGTGCCAAATGACTCTGGTGCTGAAATAATAGGACCAGTGGGATGAAAGACTATAATTGGTTTTAATAATGTGTGTTTTAAGAATGCAACTAATTTGAGACAGTAGTTACTAGTATTGACCATGCCTCTTTTTTTGGTATAAAAATAAGATGCTGGTACTCGTTATCATGATAAATGTGTCGTGGGTGCCAGAACATGATGGCTTCCAGGGTTAACAGAAAAAGAGGTGGTGGTGCTGTGTACTGGTCAGTACCATTTTATACACACACACACACACACACACACACACACAAACACCCTGAGTATGGATAAGATCAAGCTATATTTGGAAATTTTTCCTTCTCTGATATAGGAGGAGGTTTTTTAGAGTACCTATGGATGGAGGAGTTACTGTTTGCATGAGTTGCAGAGGAATGATAAAGCTTTTGCTACTTTTTGGATGTTGGCTTATGAAAATTGAAACTGGAGAATGATTTAGGGTTTCTCTTTTATGCAGGATGAAACAGTTACTGTGGAGACGGTATTTCCATTTGAGGTAGCTGTTAAGTTTGTCTCAGCTAAGGTACGTTACTAAAACCTGATTGAAAACATTGCCTGGACAGACAGTATGAACAATAAAATGACCCACCTTTTGTTTCTCTTCCTGGCAGTTTGAGCATTTAGATAAAGTATTTTTGGACATCCCATTTTTGTTGATGACAGACATCCTCAGTGCTTCTCCTTGGGCCCTCACTATTGTAACCAGCCAGCTGCAGCTTTCTCCTTCCATGATGCCTGTGGATCATCTAGAATCTTACGTGGAGAATGGTGAGAACCTTCCTGTGTATTCTTAAGCACCCTTCTGGGATGTTGTTTGGGAAGAAACCCATTGATTGTTACTGCATTACGCCAGGCATACAGTATGTGTTTTTATTTTATTTAAATAGGATTATTTTGACTTATATTGCATAGAATTAGTAAGCTTTTCTCAAAAAGCAAAACCTGGAGATTAATTTGACTCCCTTGCAAATGTACTCTTTCTGCATTTCCCCCACCACAATCAACATTTTGTCATAGTTGCTACACAGTGAAATGTCTGCACTTTTACAATAAAGTAACTTGGCAGAGATGGTGAAGGCCCACCAAGTCCTGTTTGACTCTGGAAATATTTGATAACATATAATCCTATCTTTTGTCATTAAATGACTGCTCCTTCTGTCTTTATGTGATTTGGTTCCTCTGCTTTTGCTGGGGAACAGGAAAAAGTGAAACAATGCTCTGTACTGTGCATATGCTTGTGTTCTTTATAGTCTTCTTAGGTTAATGTTTGCTTCACTTACTTGTATGTAAATAATATAGAGTATGTTCATATAAAACATTCATAATGATTTCTGTATCTGAGAAACTTTAGACTGAACCTGACTTTTCTGATAGTTGTTTTACAGACAGGTGAAAGTGCTAGTGAATGTTTTTGCCTTCGTTGTCCATCACTTCCTACTGGTCAAAGTGGAGTGGCTACTGGAAGTTATGTAATTTCCTGGAAAAGGTAAATATTCCCATCTGCCTCTTCAAATATCCCATAGGTTAGTCTTGTATATTTCTTCCTTATTGATTAATATCAATAAGCATTATCACAATTCAAGCCTTCTGGCATACAATTTGGGCATAACCGAGAGAAGCCTTGGCTATCTAATATTGTATCTTTTAGCCAGATCCAACAGTAGTCCTTTGAAATAGCGGGGGTGAAATAGACTGTAGAAAAACATTCACACGGACACCCCAGGCAGAGGGCTGCTGAAGAAACCCATTCACACAAATTTTGAACACATGAATCTAGACAGTTCAGATAAGGCAGATCAGCATTTCTCTGACTATTCAAGGCACACTCCCAGCTGAGGAGCTTGTTTTTTCATTATCAGCTCCTTAGTGAAACAAACAAAGCATTCAGGGAACCAGTTCTTTAGCAGAATGCAGTAGGAACAACTTTCATAATATATTGCTGAAAAGAAGAGCTTGGAGTGAATGTTGCCCAAGGCAGAATTTTGTCTGGAGTCTTAAGTTTACATTGTGGACTCTACTTTGTAATTTACCTGGGATGGGGGCTTGGAAAACTCTTCATCAGGTTTTGCCGGGCTTCTGAGGACCCACCTGGTGCCTTGAGGCCTCTGCAAAGGCTTTGGCCTGCCTGTCATGAATGGGGCTCTTCTCATTGCCCAACCTGTGTAGTCCTGTGTGTGAGTAACTAACAGCATGCAGACCAAAGCCTGCATATAAGCCTCATATGCTTATGTGCTGAATCTGTGCCCATAACGCCAGGTGGCCATGAATACTTCTGCTAGTGTGGTGAAGAGCCCACGGTGCAAACCTCCAGACCCAACACTTTAGAGGCTTCATGTAGCAGAGGTGGGGTTATGGATTCTAGCTAGGCTGTAGTTTTAGGCAGAATCCAAATACTGGTTCTCAAATGGCTTAGTTGACGAACAAATCGGCTCCCGAATGCCGCAAACCTGGAAGTAAGTGTTGCGGTTTGCAAACGTTTTTGGGAAGCCGAATGTCCGATGCGGCTACCACTTGAGTGCAGGAAGCTCCTGCAGCCAATTGGAAGCCGCACCTTGGTTTTTGAAGGGTTTCGGGAGTCAGACCAGATTACGTTTGAGAACCAAGGTACCACTGTAGTATTTTATCAAATTCAGGAACATAGATCTTTCTGCAAAATTTATTTAATGCATTTTACTCATCCCTAAAATTTATGGTCATTGTATATTCTAAGTTCGTATTGCAACAACCTAAAAAAACCTAAAACAAGCAAAAAAAAATCTGCATTGAGTAGAAAAAGCTGTTGGCAAAATGAAAAGCTGAAAAACAAGGTCCCTATGCTTTTCTGTTCCTCTAACCATCTGCCCTTACTCTATTTTGGTGTTCATGTTTTATAACCTTTATCATTCTTCACAATACTTATCTTGACTTATTATGCAAAGCACTGAATTGTGCAAATCAGTTTTTGTCACCTAGATCCTATATCCCTTTTTGTCCCATGACTCTAATAATTTGATTTTCTTGTAACTCTTTCCTCTTATTTTTTAAACTGAAAATTAAGAAGTCATTTACTGCTGATCTTTTTGTAGTGTTAAAATATTTATCTCCGTTTTCTTTTAAAGGCGCACAGCTGAGAAGAGCATACCTGTTGTTAATACTGTGATCACACTCCCCCACGTTATTGCAGAAAGTATCCCACTCCATGTTAACGCAGGTAATGTAAATTTATGCATAAAGTCATACTCGACCTCAGATGCTCTCAAACTCTTACCGCAGCACAAAATTAGATTCTGGTATGTTGCAAAAGTGTTGCTTACTAACACAGTTTGTGGACAAAGTCATTTCCCCATTAAATGTTAAGGACTGGGTTGGGTCCACTTTGTCATACTTGGATTAGATCCACTAAAATCAATGCAATTTAAGTTAGTCATAAGTCCTATTGATTTCAGTAGGTCTGCTCTAAGTATGACCAAGTTTAGATCCAATCCTTTGTGCTGCCACAACTCGCTCCGGTTTCTAAAATATAAGAGGCAAAAAAAGATCAGAGTTCACACAATTGATAGATGCAAATTCTGTTTGTCACCTGTTTCCATCTTAATAAAACTTCCATGAGAAGACACACCATTTCTTGAACATCACTTCTTTCCCCAGAAACATACAAAATGATGAAAGAACTTAGCAAACAAACTTTTATTTATTACATTTTATATCCTGCCTTTGAAATGGCAAAGAGAGGTTGCTTGAATTAGGGTGAGATGCGCCATATCACCAGCAGCTTCATGGCCTAGCAAAGATTTGAACCCAGGATGTTCAGCCTATCACACTCATTGGACAGGTTTGGGAGTCGGTCTGCCATGCCACTGGCTTCCATTCGTTTGTTACAGATGTGAATTTTCATAAAAGCAAAAGACTGAAATAGGCTATTCTAGTTCCATTTTTTAAAAATCCAGACTATAATGCACAACCTTCCCTTTTCACTTACTGCTGACAGATGGAATTTGCCTTGCAGCACTTCAGCAACTTAACAGTGTCTAAAAAGAGACTGGTATTTTCATCAGTCCTACGTGAAGCTACAATGTTTTCATGGTTACTCCTGTGTTTGTTAACTTTTCATTACATTTTTAATCTTCTTGGTTTCTGAGGTGTATAATCCTAAATAGTGTTAATATATACTTGCAAAGTTGAGAAAGAAACAATAAATGCTATTTTTGCTGAAATACATGTAACTTCTGTTACACTTCCTTTCCAAAGATTTGCCCTCATTTGGTCGTGTCAGAGAATCCTTACCTGTAAAATATCACCTGCAAAATAAGACCAATATTGTTCAAGATGTGGAAGTTTTAGTGGAACCCAGTGAAGCCTTCATGTTTTCTGGCCTTAAGCAGGTATGGCTTGGACTCCAAACTTAAAAGAAATATTTTGTTACAGCCTCTTGCACACCTTCAAGCTATTATCTGAGTCACACATAGGATAAATTGATTGTCCTAAACATGTCCAATAGTGTTCTGAATATTGTGTCCGTTTGCAAAACTTAGAGGTGGAGAAACTGGGGAATAAAAACCACAAGATATCCTTGTGTGAGCCAGTGTGGTGTAGTGGTTAAGAGCGGTAGTCTCATAATCTGGGGAACTGGGTTCGCGTCTCCGCTCCTCCACATGCAGCTGCTGGGTGACCTTGGGCCAGTCACACTTCTTTGAAGTCTCTCAGCCCCACTCACCTCACAGAGTGTTTGTTGTGGGGGAGGAAGGGAAAGGAGATTGTTAGCCACTTTGAGACTCCTTAAAGGGAGTGAAAGGCGGGATATCAAATCCAAACTCCTCTTCTTCTCTTCTTGTTTGAGGGAAGAATAACTTTTTACATAAATCTGAAATATTAAGTTTGTATATATAGATATCTAGGTACCTGGGGGAACTTTGCATTTAGCTATAATTGAGAGAGAAACTAGAGTAGAGAAAGGGTAGGGAAAGAAAAGAATGATGGTGGTAAGAGATAAATTGTATGGTTTACTACCTTAAACTGTATGCTCCCATTCATTACATGGGCTTGCCAATCGGAAGGTCAGCGGTTCGAATCTGTGTGACAGGGTGAGCTCCTGTTGCTCTGTCCCAGTTTCTGTCAACCTGGCAGTTTGAAAGCATCCCAGTGCAAGTAGATAATAGGTACTTTTGCGGCAGGAAGGTACAGTGTTTTGTGTGCTCTGGCAATCGTCACGGTGTTCCATTGCGCCAGAAGCGGTTTAGTCATGCTGGCCACATGACCTGGAAAGCTGACTGTGGACAAACACTGGCTCCCTTCGCCTAAAGCGAGATGAACGCCACACCCCATAGTCACCTTTGACTGGACTTAACCATCCAGGGGTCCTTTACCTTTTCCATGGGGAACTCTGATACGGTTGTGACTTCAGCAGCTGCCATTTAAGAAACAGACAACTTGTAACATTCACAAGATATACTTGAGCCTTTGCAAGTGCTGGTCAGAAGGGTTGAAATTACAAGGTTAAAGTTGAAAGAGTGAGGAGGTTGAGAAATTGAGTGGGAATAAAAATAACATACTAATGATTAACTGTTTCAGACAAACGTTTAAATAAAATAGAAAGCCTAGATTGAGATTGTAATCCAAAAAAAGGACTGATTATGGACTTTGAACTGTATTTTTAGATAAGATTGCGAATCCTTCCTGGTACCGAACAGGAAATGTTATACAACTTCTATCCTCTCATGGCTGGATATCAACAGCTGCCATCACTTAATATCAACCTGCTACGGTTTCCAAATTTCACCAACCAGCTGCTTAGAAGATTTATACCAACACACATATTTGTAAAGGTAAGATATAATAATGACATCTGTGCTGCTTAGAGCTCTTTCAGTACATGTGTCATGCTTAAAGACAGTTGAATATTAGGCCAGACTTTTCAAGTTGGCATAGCATCTACCCAGAAATTGCAAAATGTAAGAAGCAAATCTATAATTTGGAGTATAGTCAATTAGAAGGCTCTTGTTGACTGCATTTTGCAATAATTTAATTGGGATTCTGAGGAAATATTTCCTGTTAAGACTCGCTTACATCATTTTATGAGAGAACCAGAGTATCTATTTAGTCTCTAAAATGTGCTAAAGCTTCTGCCTGTATTCTGTGATCCAAATTAAAATTAGGCAAACAATAGCTGCCATTTCGTATTATATATCAGTACTTTGTAAGATGCTTAGTTGAAATAGTTTCAAGATAGAGTAAATATCTCTTTGGGTTATGGATTACAATGATGCTAAATCAAACTTGGAAATAACTGGATTTGAAAAGAGTCTAATATGAAGACAAAGCACCAATGGCTTCTTTGGCATTTGTTAAAAGTATTCATATGTTAGTGGAATTATTAGGTACAGTCATACCTCGGGTTGAGCGCGTTTGAGTTGTGCTCCACGGCAACCCGGAAGTAACGGAGCACATTACTTCTGGGTTTCGCCACTTGCGCATGTGCAGACACTCAAAATGACGTCACGCACATGCGCAGAAGCCTCGAAAAGCGACACGCGCGTGCGCAGACGTGCCAGCGCTAGTTACATTTGCTTCTAGATGCGAACGGGGCTCCAGAACAGATCCTGTTTGTATCTAGAGGTACCATTGTACTATGAAGTTGATTAATGAGTCTTTTCTCCCAAGCCCTTTTTTTCATAGGAAGAATTGATCTACGTTAATATTCATACTCATTATGTTACTGTAATGCTGGTGGCTAGGAAGAGACATGTCCAGGCAGTGCTAGTGAAATTGTTGAAAAAATGTGATGTGCCTTTTGTGAACTACATTGTTAAAAAAAAACCCTAATCCCCTCCCCTGTCTTAGCTCTTCATTCTACTTGATTTGCATTACAGCCAAAAAGGATGGGTGTTTCCCATACATTCTGACAATCAATATACTATTGAGATGAACCACCTACACATTTTGCCAGCTAGAGACATAAGCCTGCTGCCTCTGGGAAAGAAGCTCTAAGCATGTGTAGCATCTTGAGCTGTACTTTCTTCTTTCCCACATGGCAATATTAGTTTCTCTTCCTAAAAGAGGGTGGGGGGCTTCCTTAAGGGATACATTTCATCCCATTTCTGCTCTAAAGGAAAAAAGGTGAATAAATTGAGTCCCGGATTGTGTTAGACTTAATAATCCCTCAGCACTGAAATAATGTTAAAGATACTTGCCATTATAAGTATTGTAGTTACTTAGATGTAATAAAATTGTGGTCTTAAATGCTAAAGAATTGTCATTTTGCAAGTTATACTTTTGTGCATTGTATCTATAGAGACTGTTGGAGCCAGTGACATCATTTAGAATTCATTCTATGCTATTGCTACTAAAGTTTTTGAAAACTAGGTGGAATTTTACAAATCTGAAAGAATGATAGGAGTCATCTTGCTCATGCTGTAAAGTTTCTAATTAAGTGGCATGTATTTATCTTCTTTAAGAGTAAAAAAATGCAGTATTGTTAGTCCCACAGAATGAGAGACATTAGATAAACATTTTTTATTAGTGGAGCAGCTTGCCGATGGAAATCCGAAAAAAGAGAAGGATGCTCAAAGTGCAGTTGGCATCTAATTATTGCCTTCTTCTGCCTGTGTCTCTGCTGTAACTAACAGATATCCAAACTCCTTTCTGTTTGGATTAGAAGTGATCCGACACACAAGAAAATATGAAAAATCACTCTTACATTATTTCCACCAGTGAATGAATGTAATGCTCTTCACCATTATAGCCTGAACTTCATTGCTTCCTTGTAGCCAACGCCTAACAGTGTTTGTTTTAACAATCTTTCAGCGCTCACTAATCTCAATGGGACATGCCTCCAATTAAATATTTTTAAGAGTGGAACCCTAGGCAACTTTCTCTACAATAAATATGCAGAGTTTCTAAGCAGCAGTTGCACATGAAGAGGGCTGGGGGTACTGGGTTTGTTAGGATGAGGATGGGGCAAGGAGGCGGTGAGGTCAGCGAAGCTCTGGTTTGGTGGTGAAGAATGCCACCACTGCAGGTCCAGAGCTCCTGAACCTCGCCACTGGCTTGTTCCAACCCCACCCCAATGAATCCCAACGTAGCTGCTAGGAGGAGGATGCCACTCTAGCTGCAGCTGCTTCTAAGTAATATTAGTCTGTGCCATGAATTGCAGTACAATGGATTTACAGTTTGGGGCTGAGTAATTCTAAAAGGCAAGAAACTAATATTGGTATGTAGATTTGTACTGTACTGCTGTATACTTGTAGATTAAACTTAAATATTAAATCTGTTCTCTCTTCCTTCTAAAGCCACAGGGCCGTCAACCAGATGATGCTTCTATTGCTGCTGCGTAACTGTGGATTCATGCACTTAAGGGGGAGAGTTTTGCACATACTTTATAGAGCTCTGCTTTTTCCAAACTAATTTTGCTCAGTCTACAAATGAAAAACGTAGGAGCCAAAACAACTGCTTAAAGTCTTAATTAAGTCTCTTTATGGACTTGATTCGAACAAATAATATATGGGGGAAAGTCAGTGTTCTAATTTTGCGTGTGCGGGTTTTTCTAAGTGTGCGGGTTTTTTCTTGGACTTCACTGAAACGGAAGTGCTATTTATTATGTATATGGAATATTTTGGCAATATGAATGACGTTAACTTGGCTAAAAAGAAGAAGAAAATTTATTCTGCCTTCAGTAGCCAGTCTTTGAGGTGCAACGCCTGTGGTGTTTGCTATAATAACTGATTCCACCACTGGCCCTCGATTTCTATAGCATTTAAGTCTCACTTGCTTTTAGAACCTCCTTTTTGTGCCCTTCTATGTTTCGAGTAAAGAACAGGATTCACTTCATATGCTTATTGTATTATTAGGCACTAGCTACTTGATGCATGATTGATAATTTGAAGTATTCCATGAATAAGTGTCATTTTGTGCTTGCATCTGGTGATAATTGAGAGTTGCTGGCTATTAGTAGTGCTGTGCAAACCGCTGCGAAGCTGTTTTGGGGGCCTTTTCTCATGAAGAGGCAATGATACCAGTATTGAGAAGCTGATAGTTCCTAATGGCAACTTTGCCACTGAACAACCCTTGGCTTTTTCAAGCAGCCTTTCAGCATCCTTTGACAGTGATTTACGATGGGAGAAGAGAAACCCTAAATACCACAATACTACAAAATGATATGGCTGGATTTTGTTATCAAGGAGCCAAATGCATCTTAAATGCTTTGCCACCCTTGCAAAACTATCCTATTGCTATGGTAGGCCTTTTGGGAGAAGCTGAAACATTTGGCTAATGTGTGAAGCCATATGCTTAATTTTAGCAGTTCAGAGCCAGGTCTGCTACCATGGACTAGCTTAAAAATGCTTTCTACTGTAAACTCTAGTTGCTCACTGGAAGCCATTTTGTAGAAAAAGGCCATTACACTGCAGCAATATCATCCAGTCTTCAGACTTTTATCCAGTCTATCAGGGTTAACTCTCCATGCAGAATGTCAATTAGTTAACAGAAATTCATCCTATCAATGTTCATGTGAGCCGGTCACAGTTAATCATGTAAATAAAAGTGTTTCGTGATTTTTTTCATTGTTCAATAAATTAATTTAAGCTTTGGCTTTTGGATCTCATAGTGTGTCTCCTTTTGGATCTAAAGGAAGATCAGAGCCCAGGGTACAATGTCAGCTAACAATGTGAGCTGGGAAATTTCCTCGTTCCAATATCTCCTCAGCCATGAACTTGCTAGGCTGCCTTAAGCAAGCTGCTTTTTTCTCAGCTTTAGTCCCTTCATCTGCAATATGAGGAGAACAACTGGCTTAATTTCCAGGTCTGTTGACAATCGCTGGCATAACATAGGCAATGCACTTCAGAATGCTTGAAGTGCAATCCAAGCACCAAGTATTGCTATCCTGAATTTTTACAGCAATTTGTGAGACGATTAGTGTCTTTATGGTATGATATAGGTTTAGGAGATAATATTTTTAAATGGCATAAATGTCATCTGAAGCAGGTTTACACCTGTAATCTGAAGGAGGTTTGCAAACTAGCATTTGACATTATTATAGCTGGCTTTGTACTAATAAAAGGGTCACCCATGTGGTAGTATTGATGAGCAACCCAATGTCAAAAAGTATACTTCCTCACTTTCAAACACCTAGTGGAAGTGGGTATGTCTTGATCCTCCTTCTAAAGGAATCTAACACCATGGCAAGATCTGCCTCAGTGCTACTGTTGTGGCCAGCTGACTGGGTAAGCAGCTATCTGGAAATGAACCAAATGTCTTTTTAAAAAATAAATAAATAAATAATGACACAACTTTACTGAGGAACAAGGGGGAGAGAGAATATGTGGCTAACTTCCTCTAGCCTCATGAATGCAGTGAACCTCATTTTGATGAAAATATGAATAAATCAGAGTTGCTTTAAACCAGAAAAGAACAAATTGTGGAAATAAAATAATTATAACAAAGCAGTGTTGATCCTGAAGAAGTATGTTGTGCAACTGAGATGGGATATACAAGCTTTAAAAGTAAACTGACCAGTTATTGCTGCAAGATCAGTCTAGCTTGATCTTAATGCTGCTCTTGAAATCTTATGCTTACTAACCATTGCATAAGTTGAGCTGTAACATCCCAGGCATAACAATGCTGAGTTGAGGCTGAATTTTATTTGCTTTTTTTTTGCTGCATTGAAATTTTAAATTTAAGACTTTCACAAGCACATTTATTTTCTTCAAAATTCTGATGTTTGGTTAAAATGCAAGCTGATTATTTGTGGTCTATCACTGGGTGAGCATCTTTAAGCCATTTCTTAGAGGGGCAGCTTTTCTAGTCCACCAATCCAACATTGCTTTTCTTCACATAGTATTAGCAGCATTATAAATGCCACCTCTTGAGCCCTTAAAAAGCTGGCTTGCCTTTCATAAGGTCTGAAGGAAGGAAAAAATCTGCCCACAGACGCTGTATAAAGTGCACCCTGGTGGACTTTACAACCCATGTGAGTAAAAATAGACCATAAGAGTAGAAAATATATTAAGTCCTCATGATTTTTCATTTGCATTAACAGTATAAGACCCCCTTTTTGCCATCAATATGAAGCCTATATGTGACCCTGTCAAAGAGCCATGGAACTTGACAAGAAAAAAATGGTTATCTACTTGTTCAAGAACCCCCAGTCTCTTCTATTGTTTGAAGGCTTTCAATATGCTTGATTGCATAAACAACAAACGAAATAAATACCCCAGCATGTTTTCTGGCTATGGAAAATAAATACCTGGGCGTATTTTCTGGCTTTGTACTTGAACTACAACCAGGAGACGGGAACAGAGGTGTGTGCTTGGTAGCCCACAAGCAGAAGAGAAATAACATACCTAACGAATACCAGAGAATGTTGATATTGATCTTTCTGAATGCTTTGAAAACAGTCAATTATCTGTGAAATAAGTTTCCCCAGCTGGGATGCTTGGAAGCAGCATTTTCCTGACCACAAATCCTTTTTTAAAAAAGCATATTTAAACTCTCTCTAAAATGGCTGCTTTTCAAAGAAAGGAATATAAGTAAATTCATCTTACGTTTAATGCATGCACTCTTAAGTGATTACTGAACAGCACTGGCTGAGACTGAAGGGAAACTTAGTCCAAAACAGCTGGAGGATGCCAGGTTGCTCATCCTAGATTACTGCTGTCTCAATTTTCTCCAGCTCCTCTCCAATCCTTACAATCTGAATTCTACCTTTTGTAGTCCAGTTAACTTGTACTCTTCAAAAGAACTTCCTCCCCATTTCAGATCTTCTGTCCTCATCTATTACCTCTCTCATGCCGTTGAGTATATCTGCTCTTTGCTTATGTGTGTTAGGTTTCTCCCTCTCTGTCCTCTGTTGGTTTCCCCCCTACTTGCCTAATCCCTCATTCAAAATTTCCACAGGAAATTTGCTGGTCTCTCTCAGGAATTTGTATTTGGTCATCTGCTACTCCATTTACGTACTTGAGTGACTTCATCAAATCTTGTGGCTTTCAGTGAGATCATCCATCTCTACTTCTTTATTCCACAACTGCATCCAACCCCACCAACTTTCTGTCTGATATTTCAGCTTAGATGTTTCATTCATCGCCATTACAAACTTGGTTTCTACTTGGGCAACTCTCCTTCCGGGCCTTTTTCCCTTCTTTGCCACCATCCACCCTGTTGACTAGGCATGTAACCATGGCTTTATCTTGGATCTCCTTTGCTTTCCTTTTTTAGAGCATCACCAGGTCATGTTGCTTCTCTCCAGCAAACTCATCTTTACCTTCAAAGCATTCTTATCCCTTCACCATCCCCCATCTGTGACCTTTGTTCCTTCAGCTTCACCACTCTCAGCCATCTACAGGTCCCTCTTTCTACCCATATGCAGTAATGGATGGCACGTTGGGGTGGCCTGACCACCTACCAGCTGAGGTTCTGCTATTTACTGGGAAGGAGGAGAGAAGGGGAGCCTATCTAGTGCTCCTGCCAGTGCATTTGCACCACAGCAACCTCACTGCTGCCTCACCCTCCCTCCCATTGGGTGGCACCGACTCCACTGTCAGGTCAGGGGAGTGTTGCTGCCCCACTATGCCACCCTTTACTACCCCATCTCTGGAACACCATTTCAGTGCACATTGTGTTGCATTAATTCTGTCTTCCTTCTAAAGCCACCTTTTTAGTTAAACCTTTGGCACAACCCGTTAATCTTCAACCCTTATTGAAACTAAGTTTATGTGGAACCAAACTGAACACACATTCTTGCCCTGTTTTATCCTTCTGTCCATTTTCCTTCCCTGTGTTGGAATTTTTTTATTGGTCTCTCCTCCAAGGAGTTTACAATCTCTTTTGTTACTCGTGTTTCTTTTTTCTTAATGAACAATTCATGCAAAAGCACAAAGCAGGTTTGGGAAATAAAGAACTGGGGTGTATTTGAAAGACCAGGATCACAGGCCCATGACATAAATGTGTCTGTGGGCAAATTAAAACGTTGGATGGCTATGGTCTCATTGGCACTGCACAGCAGGGTGTGCTAGGTCACCCGGTAAGCAAAGTGGGGGGGGGGGGAGAGAAAGAGTTTTTTATAGTTATTTTCAAAAGGAAGAGAAAGATCTGACATGAAGTGCTTGCCCCCTAACAACATTCCTGATACATAAAAAAAGCAACAGCAACTGGGGGGGGGGGGAGTCCTGGAATCTTTACTAGAAGAATTTCCAAACATCTAGTGGGGGGATTAAAAACTTTTCATGCTGGTAGTCACTAAGGAATTATGGCCTTCAGAAACCTTAAGCGTGAACAATCTTGTGGCAAATAGTTTAAAATCCATACATATACCTAAAATAATAGCTACTGAAGAAGAGAATGAAAAAATACATTGTGCTGATGGCATATCTTTTTAATATAGGTTAGTGGTTTTCTTTCCATGCTAATCTTCTCTGTATCGTTCCAATTTTAGTATATGTGCTGCCGAAGCGAGCACTGTTAGTGGTTTTCTTTCCATTTTAAGTCAAGGTTATAGCACTTTTCTTTATTGATCTTGTCATTGTGATGGCAATGTTGTAGGGTGTGTCCAGACCCGTAGGCTATTGTACAACGGAGCCGTCTGTCTTCTCTTACTAAAAGGTTATTATATAAACACAAGTGAAGAGTTGCCAAAAAAACAGCCGCCGCCACCCGCTGGTAGTGTATTTTGGTTTTACTTGTTTCTACATTCCAACTCTTTGTAAACTATGCATTAAGCGCACCATTTTTTTTAATTTGTAACTTTGCACATTACATCTTAAATGTTTACTCTGTGCAAAGAATAAATAAAAAGTATATAAATCCTTTTTATTTCTGTTAGATGTACATATGACCCACCACAAATCACTGGTACATTTTGTCATTGCAATATTAAAAACTGTTTTGCTCTTCCTATTTTCATTTGTTTCTAATGATTCAAATAACAAAAGTAGCAAGCCATTCAAAGGATCAAAATCTACAGCAGTAGTTCCTAATTAGCTAAGCAAAGCAGGTTTTTCAAAAGCCAAGCCATGGACCCCCTACTTTTGAAATTTGTTATATCTCTATAGTCGTTTTTGTTATGTGAATGGTGCCATGGGTGGGTTATGCGGATACCCTGAGTTCCATGGACCACCAGTTGGGAACCACTGATCTACAGTATAAAGGTTTTCTCAGTGTTGTGTCTCTATGGCTTGCTCAGCAATTAGACATAATTGCTGAGTTACAGGGGAGAGAGAAAGCACTAGGACCAGTTATACGTCAATCAATGGGCCAAAAGGGCCCCCATCCCTTCTTTGCCACCAGCAAAGGTATGTCCCCACTTGTGCAAGCCCAAAATTATCAGGGTCAGCTGATATTTACAGCAAAGTAACAGCTGGTGGTTATTTCCCACTTCAGAAATAATTGAAACCAAGTAACCCCGGAAGCTTCATACATTTCCTACCCATGTCTTGGAAAAATGACTAGGCCCTCAAAATCAAAAACATTCTTTATTACTATTTTTTAAAGAGGGGAGTAGCTGCAGTGCTGAACTCTTTAAGTTTGTTTGGATGTGACCCAATAAGGATGAGGTGGGGAACTGCATCTGGGTGGTGGGCTGCATCTCACTCACAGGGCATCTTTGACAGGTTAGCCAGGCCATCCACCTATTATTCACCTGTCATAATTACGCCAGGTGACCCATTTTTCATACTTCTGAGCATGGGAGCCCTGGCAATCAGCTTTTCACAGGGGCTTGCAAAACACCATGTACTGTGCTTTGCGAGCCCCAATGATCAGCTGCTTATTAGCACTTGCAAGCCACTGAACAGACATTCCCCACTGCTGCAATAGGGGTTTACTACAGCACCAGGTGATTCCGGTCAGGTTATGGATTTGGCAAGCAAACTCCATAAATAGATGGCTAGCAGTTGCTTATTATCCATCCTTACTCTTTCATTCAGCTGGCAAAAGACTTGGATCCTGATGTTTATTTTCATACCGGTACCCAAATTCTGAAAGTGCTGGCAACCCTTATAGACTACAGAGGCGCAAAACACTTTATTTAAGCTTACACCTACCTCAGTAAGTGTTTACATTTGCATTTTTAAAATGAAGAAAACAATGAGAAGGACATAGACTACTGCTGCAGTTGCCTTTTTGTTTGAGTGTAAAAAAAAGAGAGTAATTATATATGTGTGTGGGAAAAGGAGGTATTTTGGCTGCCGTTATAATCCTAATTCTTGGGAGCCACCCAATCTATAGGAAAATCACACTGGAATAGCTTCAGTCAATGCTGAGTTGTGATGTCAGCTAATTATCCTTGTAACAGTACAAATGAGGAATCTAATCCTCAGAAATAATATAATTTTGTGTGTGTGTGTGGAATCATTTTGTTAATTTTAGTTGTGTCTTATTCATACACCATTTTGAGACTTGCAATTAAGTGGTTTGTAAATCTAAAGAAATACATAAAAAATAATATTGTGGTGGCATGACGTCAGGGATATGTTTCATTTAGCAGGAAACTTTATTTTCCTTTATGTCTCCCACTGACCTTAAGCTCTTTGCATGGTGGTAGCAGTTAAAAGAATAAATTAAAGACAGTTGGGTATTGTTTGGGCTTGGCCTACTACCTGTTTAGAAGCTGCAGGAAAAACAAAACAACCCAGAAGTGCTACTTGTTCCGGCTAATTCATGGGCAGTTTGTTATTTTTTAGTATATGGCACAATATAATGTCAAATAAGAAAGATTTATACGTACTGGCTTGATCAGGTTCTGTTCTAAGAGTATGCCTCGCTGCCCACGTGTGCGTGAAATACTATCCCCAGCCAGAAAACCTTTAGACAAATTACCTACAATTATCTCTTCATTTGCCTTGTTCTCAACATTTTCCTTCCCACATACATGCTTAAATTAACTTAGACTAGTTTCAACAAGTAAGAATAGTCATCAAGGTTATTTTGTTTATCTGTTGCTAGATCCAGTCGAATACAGGGAATGGCACAAAGCAGAGCAGGAAGAAGTGATATATGATTGCAGCTTTCATGGCGGTGTTATTAATGTGGAACATGGCCACAATCCAGGGAATTCTGTGATACCCTGAAATTATAGCTGCAGTTAATACCTGCAGCTGGAAGAGATTACAAGAGAACATGGACTCCCTAACAAGTCCATTCTAGGGAAGCACTGAAGAAAGGACACTAGAGTATAATTTACAATATACTTTTTAAAGCTTTTGTTAAAACAGTTATCATGGTGCCTAGGGCCTCTATCAACCATAGCCTGGTGCTATCAAGGGCATTAATGTTAACTGTAACTTTACTTTTGGTAGTACAGTTATTACTTTCCTTTCGAGTTTTGTCTCCTACATTCCTATTTAACCACAAATGAGTCAGTCAGTATTTAGAATTTTGTTTTACAGATAGTAGTTTTCCCTGAAGTCCACTGGGAAGAATGGACTCTTATGCACATCAGATCTGTAACAGATAATAGAAAGTAAAACACAACCTTATAACAGAAACAAAATGCTTTCACCGTGCCATTATTTTGCATTTTTAAAAATAAATCTAGGATGAATTGTTGTGCACTGGGCACGGTATTGGGATACTGTTCCTTTTTAACCCCTTTTCTCTGCTTTGGTTTGGTGGATTTTGGTAAAACTATTTGGGTGTTTAGATTTACTGGGCTTTTTGTATTTTAAACATTTTAAGCTGCTATGTGTTTTAAAAACCCACCCAACCCTTAAAGTTTGTACCTTTCAGAACCTAAAGTTTGAGATAGGTAACATGTTTCTAAAGTGATAAAAATGTAAATTTCATGAATCAGCAAAATTAAAACACTTCATCTTATTTAGATAGCAACAATTAAATTCAATATATACTGGCTCTCCAATGTAATCAATGATGCTTGAAGATAATACTGCATTGGTTAAATTATGCCCATGGTGAGATATATAATAATTAAAATAATCCCTCAGTATTTAAATAGCTGTCAATTCAGAATTTTTAAAATACTGTCTCTGGTCACAAGATGACCAGTAATACCGGTAATAGTCGAGGAGCTGTCGCCAAGTTTGCTATTCAGGTAGTAAGAAAAGAATGTTTTTTAAAAAAATGTGTGTGATATATATGTGTGTGTGTGTGTGTATGCATATTACATATCTTAGTGCACCAATTATACAGTTGTCATCGTTTGTCTTACACTCTTTGTAAGAGAATGTTATGTAAGAATTAAAAACAGAAAAGGTACACAACCATCATCTTGTACGGTATCTTGCTTATTTCAAGTGACATGTAAATTGCGAGTAGGTTCTATAGGTTTGATTTCATCCTTTGAAGTTTTAAAGGAATTTATAATGGCCCAGGTGACTTGTTTAACTGGAGTGCGACCGGGAGGAGGGAGATAACGCTTCCACTCTCTCGCTCTCTAGCAGTGGATCAGGGCTGTCAATTCCTCACAGCGCCCGCGCGCGCGCTTTTCAAGAGCTGCATGACAGGACTGAACAGTCCCCAAGTTCCAGGCGGTGAATTAAGTTCCCTTTCCCAACCTTCCAGTAGCTAAAATACACAGCGGGGCCCTGTGGGTGGCAACCCTGAACTGGAGGCGGGCGAAAGCAGTTTAATAATTTCCTCGAGTGTTGTGTTATGCTGTGTGCAAAACTTTTCTTTTGCTTTGAAAAGAGCGGCTTTATAACCTGAAGCAAACGCGGCAAAGGAGCCGGGAGCCAGCGCAGCTGGTCTGCGAGGGAGCCCGCGGCGCAGGGAGAGGGCGGCGCCGCTGAGGGTCGCCCGGGAGGCGGGCCAGGCGTCCACGTGCAGCGAGCGGGGAGAAGGCGGGGAGACGCGGAACCTGCCGCTGGGCCGGCGGGGGCGGTCCGTCCTGGCGGAGCTGGGAACCGCGCCAGGCTGCCAGCGCCGCGCGCAGTGCCGTGCCCGGCGCTCCTGGCCAGGCAGCGGCTGCTTCGACTGCTGCTTCTTCGGCGCTCCGACGCCGCGATGCCTCGCCGGATGGAGAAGTTCTTGCAAATCGCCCCGCACTCCTTGGCCATCGTCCTGAGCCCCTGCGGCGGGGAAGAGGCTGCCTCGCGGCCGGCCAGGCACCGAGAGGAGCTGCAGGAGGACGGCGGCGGAGAGGCGGAGGACGACGACGACGGGGAAGGTGAGGGCAAGCGGCGGCGGCGGGGGCTGCAGCAGCAGCAAGGGGAAGGAGCGCCGCCGCCTGCGCCGCCGGGCAGCGACTCTCTGGGTCGCCACCACATCGGCTACGAGATCTTCGCCGACTTCAAGCAGGAGAACATGCAGCATTTCTGGAACAAGAAGGTGACGGCGGCGGTGGCCGAGACTTTCTTCCTGGGCTGGATCGACGAGCAGGTGCTGCTGATCCAGGGCAAGGAGGAGCACCTGGAGGCGCTGCGCGAGGGCTGGATGCGCAGGTCCCTCAAGCCCCCCGCGGGCTTCCGAATCAAGTGCCTGGGTAAGCGCGCGCCCGGGGCGCGGGGCCGAGTGCGCGGGGCAAGCCGGGGCAGGACGAGGGAAGCAGCGGCGTCCCCCAGTGGACGGGAGCGGGGAGGCGCGGGGTGCGCCTGCGCAGGGCCGACGGATGTCAACACCCCCCCCCCAGCTCCGCCTGGCAACTTGGAAAGGCTCTGAGGGAGCCCAGGTTACGTTTTCTGTTCCCTCTGCCCCAGGGGGAGGAAGGCCACCTGGGCATCTTCCTGGGAAAGCGCGCACTTTCCTGCTTCCCACTCAGTCCTTTACCCCTTCAGCGACCTCCTAATGATTTCTGCCCAACTGAACTCTTGTCAAATGCGTTTTCCTCCTGATAGACGAGGGGAGGGTGTGTGTAAGTATAGCATACTGTATTTATTGCTCTATAAGGCTCACTTTTTCCCTCCTAAAAAGTAAGGGGAAATGTGTGTGCATCTTATGGAGCGAATGCAGGCTGCACAGCTATCCCAGAAGCCAGAACAGCAAGAGGGATTGCTGCTTTCACTGCACAGCGATCCCTCTTGCTGTTCTGGCTTCTGAGATTCAGAATATTTTTTTTCTTGTTTTCCTCCTCCAAAAACAGTCTTGTGGTCTGGTGCGTCTTATAGAGCGAAAAATACGGTGATACACGACACAACCATCGTGTGATTTGAAGAAGAAGAAAAGTGGTGATTGATTCCTGAAAAGTGGTGGGGGGTTTCATTGCGCCCATCCAGAAGCGGCCTATTATCTTGGGGGGGGGGAATATTGCCTCCTTTTCACCCCCTCTGGTGTGTCAGGAATTGAATACAGGTTTGACAGGTAAACTGCTAAGAAAAGTTCCATTTCCTTAGCATTTTACCTGTCAGTACTGTCTCTTGTTTTTTCTGTCTTTTTGATAGGCAGTTCATGTAGATTAACTAGTGAGTGTTGTAGGAAAAGTGAGAAAAATATCTCCACCCTCCTACCCCAGCTCAATTGGTCACTGTCTCTCCTTTCTCCAATTTTTTAACCTCCCCATCACATATGGTGCTCGAAATAAGCTAAGTGCACATGCCTAACATAATCGCAAACTCTCCCATCGGTTGTTTAACTTAGCTTAGGAACCATGCCCAACTAACTGTTTTGAAGCAAATTCCCTTAAAAATAGCTCCAAAACTTCATTGGCCAAAAGTTCAACAACTAAAAAAAGCTCAACAGCTTTGCCAAGGAAAGCTCATCAACTTGTGTCTGAATCTGAATCTGGGGCCTTGTGCATGAAAATCAGATGCTTTACCACTCAGCTGTGGCTCAGTAGCTGATCCGCTGAAGTCTCCAGGTTTGATTTTTACACTGCCTTATACAGTATTCGTTTATCCTTTGGTACATCAGACTTAGGTAGATATGTATATGAGGAAATACTAGGAATTTGAAGTAATGGCTTCTTATAGTAGGCTGACCTTGGAAAAGTTTTTGCTTTTGTTGGATTTCCTCCAGGATTTTGTAGTGTCTGTCCAAAAGTCTCCTGTACCTGGGATGTTTCTCAAGACTTATTTGTTGTTGTTTTAGTGTGGACTTGCCTCAGAGTCTGTGTCCTGTATCTTAGACATTTGGGAATTTTATTTATGGGACAGTAATGGTCACTCCCTGCAGTAATTCATGTTTACAATGGCAGGTGCATTTGTGTGAGCTCTGTGAATCATGTTTTCGTAGATCATGCCAGAAAATGGTACCTCTTCACAGCACTGGCAGAAAGAAGCAATACTATTTAATTTGTGTTGTGGTGTCTTGTTCACATAAACATTCCTGCTTTTGTTTCTGTGGATGAACTGAAATAAGCTGCAGATTCTAATCAACATGATTTAAAGGTGCAGAGTCCCATTGAATTCACTGAAACTTATTTCAATGTAGACTTGAATAGGATTGAACTGTGAGTGGAGCAAAAGGCTAAAATTCTGGTTTGTGGCACTAAATTATACAGTAATTGACATGGGAATAACATAATAATAATAATAATATTTATTACGGCCATAGGCCCATACAGATAAAAACAAGACATAAATAACAGCTTGTGCACGTGGGAAAAAACAGCCGCTAAAACACCACTGTAACAATAAAATACTATGAGATGGAATGACATACTGCGCCTTAATTAGCTTGTAGTGCTCCTTGGCAACGCTTTTGGGTAAGGACAGCGACCAGAAACCTAGCCACTTTCAGGGTCGTATGGGTATCCTTATCCTGCAAGATTTGGGCAAGGTGCAATTTTGGTGGGGTACCCTCTAGTTTCTGCATGATTGATCCCAACAAGTTTGCCCGTGGCACGTTGAACAAGGGGCAAGTGAACATAATGTGCTGAAGCGACTCCGGCGTCTCCTTATCACATTCGCACATGGCGGAGGCTTGGCCCTTTGAGAATCTATGTCTCAGGACATTGGAGGGAAAAACGTTAAACCTCGCTTTGGTGAAGGCCAGCCTATGGGCAACAGTCGAAAGGGAGGAGAGGTATGATGGAACGCAGTAAGTTAAAGTAATACCAATGTTCTGGGGCGAACAAACACCTCCCCCCAGCGTATAATTTCGCTGTAAATCGATGTCATCCAGTCTTTGGCGGATCAGTCTTTGAGCAGTGATTTGATCTAGTTTTAGGGAATCTAAGGGAGAGATTCCATAACTCAGGAGTTTGGCATGAATTCTACTAGTCCAAAGGCTGGAGAATTCATCTCGCCATAAGCATTGGACAAGGTAATGGTCTGGTAATCTATGCCACAATGATAACCAATAACTGAAGACTTGCTTCCACAGGCAAGTTTCTAGGGATGCGATCTTCAATTCTAGTCGCATGGCTGCGTTACTTACGCACCGGGGGAGCATTAGGATCCGACGTAGGAATTGGTTTTGCAGAGTCTCAAGAGGAGCAAGATCTGTCATCACGGCCCAGAGCGGGGCAGCATAGGCAAGCGCGGTAACCACTTTTGCCTTGAACACCTTTAGGGCCGAGGGAACATGCAAAGCTCCATCCGAAAAGAAAAATCGGAGGAGCGCATATGACAGAGTTTTGGCCTTATTAAGTAGGTGTTGAATTTGAGCTTTCCACCCCAAATTGTATTGAAAAATAACTCCTAGGTATTGAAATTTTAGGACTTGCTCTATTTTTGCTCCGCCAAGCTTCCATTCGTATAATCTCCGACATGGGAATAACTTTCTGGATTCTGTTTTTAACTGCTTACAACATTGATCCAAGTTCCTTATGCCTGTATTGTTAACAGCTTGTTGTATTTTGTATTTCCATAATCACCGAGAGCATTACGTTAAATTAGTTATGGTGGGCTGGTCACAGTCTTTCCTTTTGAGATGTGGGGGTCAACAGTTCAAGTAATATTTTAGATATTCCCCCAGCTCTTCTAATTTTAATTTGGATTTATTGGAAGGGTTACCCTAAAGGGCAGTCAGTTGTCAGTTGTTTAGTTTGTTGTCTTTGGGTTTCTTTCACCACCTTGAATGCATTATATTGTTTTTGTGCCTTGGGCAGCAAACTATATTGGGGTGAACCCAGATTGTCCTGCGTTTCACTCTTTTCTTTTGAAAAGTTTTTATACTTACTTTTCTGCAAGCTCCACAGTGAGATGAATGTCAAATGTTACACCTTTTAAAAGTTTACCACAAGATTCTATCTTGATATTTAAAAGAGATAGTGGATGCTATTTATTTGCTTGTCACATTTGCATTTAACTGCCTTACTAGAAACAAGCAGAGCTCACCTTCCTCATTTTCTGCTCCACAGTAAGTAAAGTGTGTACCTAGCTGGGGACTTTATAGAGGAGGAACAATGAGAAGTGTGGGTCTTGGTTGTAGCCTTCCACCCATTTCATTGATACTGCATTTCAAGATTAGATGCAGTGTTGTATTTATATCAAATGCCCCACCTTCCTGTGCTATTGTTTTTAAAAAGAACAAACATTGCTACACCTGCATATGCTTTCCTTGCTCTTTACAAATATCAGTTTTCTGGTTGCCCCTGCTATCCTGGCATCTGTGCCTATGGATTCCCAAGCATTTGTACAAAATGGAGCTTGTTCACACCATGGCTTTCTACACACACCCCTCTGCCTTTTACTATGTCATCTAGCCCAGAATTTTCTCTTGTTGGCAGTGGCTCTTGGAGGTCTCAGAGCGGTTCTTCCCTTCACCTGCTGTGTGATCCTTTTAACTGGAGTAGCCCAGGATTGAACTTGGGGCCTTCTGTGTATTTATCACGTGCTCTGCCACTGAGGTATTGCCATTATTAGATGCAAAATGCCACATTTATAATAGGGTGTACTTGATACCTTGAATTTATATGTACTGCAAATAAGGATATGAAGGCTAAAGTGTTGGAACTCTAAACACTGTAAGGAATGGTTTACACAGTAATTGTTGAGTCAATCATGTTTCTGTGAGTGAAAGATATGAGTAATTGTGCAGTGCCCAAAGGCGAAATCTTTCTGCAGCTGTGAACTATCTTTGCTTTTAATCTTAGAATTAGTGTATCTTTTCATATTTGTAAACCATGTGTAAAAGAGAGAGAGAGAGAGAGAGCTTTGGTTACTTGGATATATAGCAGAAACATAGTATATTTGTTTCATTGTGACCTACTACACTGGGGCTCTTATTGTAAATCTAGTTGGAGAACATTAAGGTGTCCATGAACTGAACCTGGTCAATTAGTTGCTGCTGACAGCCCATCAGTGACCGAAAGTTTAGTGCAGGGCAAATAAGGCTGACAGGGCTTTTGAAACTCACGGAATGTGACATTATTGCTCTTCTCAGCTCTGTGTAACCCCTCTTAATATGAGTGGTAATGGGATTCTGTGATGTACTTTTTCTAGTTGCTTCTTATGCTATACTCAAAATAGTCTCTTAAGAGTTTATTTAGTACCAAAGTTGCTCAAGTGTTAGAAAATTGGAGGGTGTGTCTATACTTCAATGCTGGCTGGAGATAAAGCTTTGCATGGAATTTTGCACAGAAGTCAGCATTCAAAGGACGAGACTTAATGAGAATGGCATTTTTAAAAATGTTCTCCATCAGAGGAAACTAGTAAAGAGTTATAGATGATCACTACTCTAATCTGTGGTTGATAACTTCGCCTCTCAACCATCACGTGTGATATACTTATCTGGAGCTCTTAGGCAGGAGAATTTCAAGTTAATTCTACAGCAAGCAACAAGAAGGCACTTCTTTCCCCAACTTTTATTCTTCTTTATTGACAAACTTTGTCAGCTATGCATTTTCTCTGTGTCCGTCTGCAGCCAGTTGTTGCTGTTTGCTTTATTGTACGATGCTAATACTGCTTTAGTCGGTGGGCTTCAAATTTGCCCTATCCAACAGTTGCAGCTCTTGTTACAATCTTCACTTGCTGAATTAATGCTAAGCAAAGAGATTTGTTTGAAAAATGTCAGCATTATACAGCCAGGAAGGGCTTGACATTTGGCTGGAACAGGTCCACAGATTTTATAAGTGATTGGTATAGTTCAGAAGCCAGCTTCCTTAATTGGAAGGTGACTTCACCAGTATGTACAATAATTAAACAAAATATACCAGCAACAGTCTAGCAAGGGGAATTCAACAGGAATATTGTTCCTTTGTTTAGACGCTGCCATGCATAACAGTAGAGGGGCTATATGCTGTTCTCTTGAGTTGAAGCTGAGTGTGCACATTCTTCCTTTCCCCGCACCTCCCTCTCTCTTTTTCTTTTTCTTGAAATGAAATTAAGCCCCTGCTAATTTTTGCTCCCAGGAGTGGTGCTTTGTTGTAATTTTCTGGTCATTAGTAGATAACTGTAGAAACGTACAGCAGATATAGCACATGAAATGCTGTTAATTTGTTGATGGGTAACAAAGTAGGTATTGTCATATTCAAAATATCCCTTTTTTACCATGAAAACTTCCTTTCACTGAAAAGTTGTTTTGGTTTCACAGTAATAGTTACTCATCTGTAGTAATACCTCCCCTAGAGGAGTAAGGTTTATTCATATGTAACAATTCTGTGTCTTTTAGAACAGTTCTAGAAGTTACCTTTATATCGTCCATAGAGTTGATGCTCATTTGTTAAAGCATTTTCAGACATAATTTATTGAGGTATAGCTTCTATTGAGATGGGATGCTTCCCAGCATTAGCACAGAAATATTTGGCTGCAGGGGAATTGGTGATTTTCTCCCCAGCTTATTATTGAGATAATAAGTACAGTGTGAAGTGTACATGTCTCATCATAGACACTGGCTAGATCATTTTGTCAAGATACCAGTGGCAAGCAACACTATTTCCTCCTGTGTCTATACCAATTTGGTGAGTGCTTTAAAAATATTGTGTGTGGTTTACACCATTCAAAAAAAATATTTTAGAATGTGTTTCAGCCCAATTTTCTGGAGGCTGGATTCCAGTGCTGGGCAGGGGACAAAGTGGGCAGGGCAAAACAAAACAATAGTCCAAAGAAAAAGAAAAACTGCACGTTCTTCTATCCACCACAATGTTGTCACAGACATAAGTTCACCTGGCACATAGCACTCATCGTCTACCTTCCAGGACCAGACAGCTGGTGCATCCTGCCACAAAGCCAGGCTCCAGGCCTGATGACATGCAGCCTAATCCCAGAAATATTTACTCAGAAGTAAGTCCCATTTAGTTAGACATTCCCAGTTAAGCATGCATAGGATTGCACCTTAATAATGGTTTATAAAGAAAAAAGTGTTTTTATAATGACTCTGGTGAGGCTGGAATGAAGCACCCAAGGGCGTCTGCCCAATTGCAAGAATGTTTTACGTCTTTTTACTAACTTTAGCTCTCTTCTCCCCAACTCCTGAGTTAAACCAGGACAGTCAATGGCTGGGCAGGAAAAAACTTTGTGATATTATTTAAGAAGTGTAAAAATAAGCTGTCTGCCCCAAAACTTTTGCAGGCACAAACAGTATTAAAAATGGGATTGTGTATAACTGCCCTGACACCATTGTGAACACAAACAATCATGAATGCAAAATAAAAGGGACCTCTGGAGGGCCCCCAAAGTTTTATTGTGAATATCTTCAGTCACACATCGGTTTCCTACATTAAAGCTTAGTTTTTAATTGCTTTTTAAGAGTATCATTAGGCTACCAAAAGAAACGAAACTGTTTCTTTGTCTTATAGGTTTGCATGTATTATCCTGCTATTGGGTAACACAGATAATAACTGTGTAGTAACTTTGTAGTTTGGAGTGGATATTTTATGCATCACAAGTTTTTGGATGCAATTTACCCTTTTTCAGCAGAAAAACAACCACACCATTTAATTGGTGCCTCTTTTTACAAAGAGTTCATATTAGGTGACTCATCCTTAATGTCATACTAACCAGCCAGAAGTATCAGTATCAGATGATGAGATCTCTAAAGCAATGCAGTAGCTGCTTACAGTAAATTTATCTTGAACACTGAATAAAGCAATTTGGACAGCCTTAGGTCTTGTTGTTACTGAACATTGCTTATGTTTTCCAGAACCTTGGTTTCATTATCTCCACTGAAATAACTTTAAGTGAGGAGAAGAAGAGAGAAGTATATCTGAGAACCGAATATGCACCACTGTTGTACAGTGGTACCTCGGATTACATACGCTTCATGTTACATACGCTTCAGGTTACAGACCTCGCTAACCCAGAAATAGTGCTTCAGGTTAAGAACTTTGCTTTAGGATAAGAACAGAAATCATGCTCTGGCGGTGCAGCAGCAGCAGGAGGCCCCATTAGCTAAAGTGGTGCTTCAGGTTAAGAACAGTTTCAGGTTAAGAACTGACTTCTGGAACGAATTAAGTACTTAACCCGAGGTACCACTGTATCTACTTGTTGTTACACAATTTTGTCATTTCTGCAGAACTTGGTGTTTGCCACTGTTCTGTTCTTTGAATTAGTGTGTTTCATAACTTTAAGTTAACATATTGAATCCTGGATGCTTTGGGGGGAATAAAGAAAGTCTCTACATTTTAAAATAAACAAACATGAAAAAGGTATTGATGTTCTGCTGTGGTTAGGGTAACCTGCATGAACTTTTATCTCAAAGCATTAAATATTAGTTTATTGTGTGGATTGGAACCAGGCTTATCATCATCAGGCCTTTAAGCAATAAGTACTGTATACCTTCAATAAATAGGTAAACAAGGAGATATGGGTATTTGACATGTTTTATTTATTTGAGGTATTTTCTTAGGACCAAGCAGTCCCAAGGTAGCTTCCAGCAAATAAAAATACAAAATATATTAGCCAAATAAACAAACAAACAAACTATAGTAAAACTCCCCATTGAAAATAGCAGTAGGGCTCCACAACCATAAAACAGCCATAAGAGCAGCAGTCAACCCAGCATAATAAAACCAAATTTTCTCATTCAGTAACTTTAAAAAAATTGCATAGCACAGTTAATCAGCAAACCAATTCATTTGCTCCTTCTCACAAAACAAATATTAAATGCACAAATCTTGCATTGTGTGTAACCTTGTACTTGGCAAATGATTAACAAGAAAGAAAATTTGTTATGAAAAGTTTACTCTCTTCCTGTATATAGCCCCACACTTGCTGTGCTTGATGTGTGAGTTTACAGCACCTACAAAGTACTATGTACTATTTTCTGTGGTAAGGCTGTTCTTTTCGAAGTTAGCTAGCAGACATTCTAAAAATGTGCTGTTTATCCATTTACTTAACTTCAAGGAAAAGTGGTGACTCTGTGTTACTTCTCAAAAACGGCTTCTGCTAACTAATTTTTCATTGTGGATTTTTTTGAGGGGGGGTGTTGCTCTTTGTAGTATTTCCTGTTCCAGAGCTTGTTTGGTCCTGGGCAGCTGAGGCATTTCAGTCAACCTGCAGAAACCCAGCAGCCATAGCGCTTGTACTTGTCTTCTCAGTCTTGGGAGTTGGGTTGGGGTGAGGATCACCACAAAACCTCCAGGACAATTCCCACCCACCTCTGCAGGCTTTAAAGCAGGCATCCCCAAACCTGGCCCTCCAGATGTTTTGGGACATTAAATTTCCCATCATCCCTGACCACTGGTCCTGTTAGCTAGGGATGATGGGAGTTGTAGTCCCAAAACATCTGGAGGGCCGAGTTTGGGGATGCCTGCTTTAAAGCTTGGAAGGAGGACTGTTCATTGTGGTGCAGAAACTCACTTACCATGGGGAATGACAAGTTGGAAGGAAGCCTGCTCTCAGCTCTAACCCTCTGCCCTAACTCCTGGTTTGAGCTCTCTTTTCTGGCAGCTGTCTACAGCTTACCCCTAACAACAACAACAACAACAACAATAACAACAACAACAACAACAACAATAATAATAATAATAATAATTTATTATTTATACCCCGCCCATCTGGCTGGGTTTCCCCAGCCACTCTGGGCGGCTTCCAACAAACACTAAAATACAATAATCTATTAAACATTAAAAGCTTCCCTAAACAGGGTTGCCTTTAGATGTCTTCTAAAAGTTTGGTAGTTATTTTTCTCTTTGACATCTGGTGGGAGGGCGTTCCACAGGGCGGGTGCCAGTACCGAGAAGGCCCTCTGCCTGGTTCCCTGTAACTTGGCTTTTCGCAGCGAGGGAACTGCCAGAAGGCCCTCGGCGCTGGACCTCAGTGTCTGGGCAGAACGATGGAGGTGGAGACGCTTCTTCAGGTATACTGGACCGAGGCCATTTAGGGCTTTAAAGGTCAGCACCAACACTTTGAATTGTGCTTGGAAACGTACTGGGAGCCAGTGTAGGTCTTTCAAGACCGGTGTTATATGGTCTTGGTGGCCGCTCCCAGTCACCAGTCTAACTGCTGCATTTTGGAAGATTTGAGACTGGGCGATAGTTAGCCATATTGGCAGATAAATGCACATGTTAAACTTCTCATTTCAGTGGTGGTCAGTTTTTTGGGTGAAGTGTGCCACAAGTCAAGTCCAGAGTATATGATAGTGCCACAATAAACTACTAGTACCTTGGAGTAGGTTTGCCACTAATCTGCTGCATTCGAGAGCAGGCAAAAGCACATTGTTCAGGAGGAGGCAGGAAAGAGCCGCTATGCCATAGTCATTGCTGTCATGCTATATCCAGGCCTATGGGTCCATGTGCTTCTATGAAAGTATGTCTCAAACCTCCATGATCCATGCTATGTGTGATATTTGTGCTGCAGGTTAGCCACCCATGTTTTCTCTGCATTTATAGTGCTGTTCCTTCACCACCTGTGGTGGAGGAGGGACTGTAGATCCTGGTTAGAGCACATGTGTTGGTTACGTATCTCCAATACAGTGCTGGTCTTGAATGGCCAATGGTTCAGTTGTTTAAAGCAGCAAGGTATGTCCCAGTGTGCATACCCCATCACAGTGCATCTTTGTTATTTTCTGGAGCTGTTTAACTTGAAATAATTATAGCAAATGATGCATTACTTTTAATTCTGCCCTTTTAGGATAAATGGTCATTTGGTTGCTGTTAAGCTTGTTTTGCCTTTTGTCAAATTCTAGTTAATGGTGTAAGACATGTGTTGGCAAAAGCCTTGGGGGGAAAACCTTACTTCCTACTTCATCTTAAACGTTTTTTTTCTATGAGCTTAATTACAGGGTTTTACCTTTCTTCTGTAATTAACCTTTCAGTTAATTCTGTTTTGTTTTTTTGCTTTTAAAAGCCTGTGATTTCTTGTAATAACTCATCTTCTCATTGACACATAACTGTAGACTGAGGACATGTTAGACAGCGCTTGCCTCCTCTAGAATATGAGCATCATTCAGTCTCTGCTTTCTGCATTCTTTTTTATATATATATATGCACTAATATAGTAGTAGATAGCTTCTTGAGAAGTATGCTGAATAAAAGGTATGTTATCTGTTTGCTTTTGGTAATTATGTCTAATAACTCTGCCCTAATTAGAGATAACACTAGGGGCATTCGAGGCAAACTAGACAACCACCTGGGTTGCCCAAATTTCAGGTATCTCAGCCCTGCATATGCCAGGAGTTGGTGAGAGCTGAGCAGTGTAGAGGTTGTCAATGCAAACCCCACCCCCTGCTGCATAGCTCAGTTGTGGATTGTGTCCCTAATCTTGAACTACATCACTAGCTTGCACTTTGTCACTGCTCTCTAATTCTAACTAATTCGATACTTGTAGCATTGTTCCTTCGTTCCATTATAACTGTGTATTAGTTACAACACTTAGCATTCTTATGAAGGTACTTATTAATCCTTACTCTTTGTATTATTATTATTATTATTATTAGCATATTGGTATCATTTGTGGCCCTAACAACTAACGGGAGTTTTGTAGCTCTTTGGGTGTCACTTGTGTTAGTTTCACTTTCTCTCCATCTCCCGCAAAACACAACAATAAGAGGGAAACATCGGTGCCTGCTTGTGCATTCCTTTCTTCTTGCTTTGCTATAAATACTTGCAAATACAGTAAGCTACCTATGAATAGTTCACTGTAAAATGTACATAATGGTGTCTGCAATATTCTTGGGTGATGTTGTCAAATCCAGGCATTGGAACAGTAGAAGATGGCTTGGAGACGTCCATTGCTTCTTCCAATATGTGGACTTCCTTCCTGACATTTCAATTGTTTCTTGCATCTTTCTTCTTTGAGCGGTGCTAGCTTTTCAGAACTGTCTATATTGAAACTGTCACAATGCAGTAAATATTGCAATGAACACCTTGCTGCAGCTCTCCTCTTTGCTGTTACTGCACAGTTCACTTGGCACTATTCAAAGTAGCCTTGCACCCAATGCCTGCAAACAGAAAATAAAACTTGGTAGTCGTTTGTTTACTTTTGAAGTTTATACCTTGTCCTTCAATGGTCAAATGGCATTCCAAGAACAGCCTTTAAAGGAGTTAAAAAATGCAAATATGATAAAAGAAGAAACCAGGCAAAGGGCCTTTTCAGCAGTGTCACCCACCCTGTGGAATGCCCTCCCATCAGATGTCAAGGAGCTGAGTAATTATATAACCTTAGAAGACATCTGAAGGCAGCCCTATATAGGGAAGCCTTTTAATGTGTAATGTTTTAGGATTTTTTTTGTATGTTGGAAGCCGCGCAGAGTGGCTGGGGTAACCTAGTTAGGTGGGTGGGGTACAATTTACTTATTTATTTACAAAATGTTTCCATTTAAATTGTGGGATGATCAAAATGCAACATTGTGGTTCATATCAACTGTTTCACAGGAAATTCATTATGCCACAGTGTTTTTTCCCAGTTGAGGAAACATTGCTGATGCTGATGTACTCCATGTATTTTGTATCTCTTTTTGCAAACTAAGGCAGAAATCCTGTGTTAGCCATTGGAGTCTCTCTCTCTCTCTCTCTCTCTCTCTCAGCCTTAAAGCAGTCAGAGGTTGTACTGTCCAATGGCAGCTGCCATGAAGAGAAAGAGGATATTACATGTCTATAGAACAGAGGAGGCTGTGGTTGCTATCCCTTGTAAATGTACTTCCAAGGTTACTTTGAACTACCTCTGCTCAAGTGTGAGCCTTGTAGCATTAGGCCAGTGATACAGCAACAGGCCAGTGATAAGCACAACTGCACTTTAAGGTCCAGTTCAGAAGTTTACCTCTACAACATGGCTGCTGCTGACAGTCACTTCTGCACATGGTTGAGCTGGAATGCACAGCAAGTACCCATGCCAGCACTGCCAGCCTGTCAGATGTGTGAGGCTCGCTCACTTACTCACAGTGCAATTTGGCTGATCCACATGGAAAAGCAGACTCAAACTTCGCAGCTGGTGTATGGAGGAGCCCCAGCCACACGAAAGCGATTTTCAAGAGCAACCACAAACCCATAATTTTGTGAATATAAAGCAAATGTTTTTAGTGTGGAGCTCAGCATAATATTTAATAAAGGCATAGTTTGTCAAATGCTGTAGCATTTTCTGAGACCGCTACTATCTGTAGGTCCTTCTTGTCATTTGTGGGAGTAGATGCACTTACATTTCTATCAGTTTCTTTGTATTCTATTTCTGAGCAGTAAAAAAACCACAGAGATAGGCTGAGGATTTCCCCCCCCCCCCAGCTTTTGACAAAACCTGCCTCAATGCCAGATGAACAAAGAGCTAAAGGTGAAAATGTTCACAAATCCTAATGTTTCTTTGGCCACAGATGCTGTGGGAAGTATCCATGTAGATACTTGACAATATCTGCAAGCCCAGACAGTGAGTCTAAGACTCTCTAAACCCAGGATCAACAGCTGTCTCTCTAATACTCTGGTAGGGGCAAATCTAATTTCATTAAGCAAGGCATATTCCCTTTGATCCCGTCACTTGAAGCTATCTTTTTCTTATTAGCCAACAATGTCTGGACAAGTTAATGCATTGTTAGCTGTGAGCTACTTTCAGAAGGGACATTTTTGTGCCTTGCTGTGAAATCATTGTGACATACCTCTGTTCTGAAATATTTGTCAGGATCTTCACAGCCACTAATGGGTGTTGGAGGTGTGGGTGAAAAGAGGAGGAACAAAGTAGCTTAAAGCAACATTACCTAGCCAGACCATTAAATATGTTTTCACATATTGCTTTCTCTTGGGCAAAGGTAAAATCGACTTTCCTCTTCTCTCCCATGTTTGTTTGTTTGCATTCTAAGAAGGTTCCATTTTATTGCGGTTTAGTAGTCTTGAAGAATTGTTTACTATTGCTACTAATAATACGAATTAATGAAACATTCATTAAATGTGTTTTATGAATGCATAATAATATTAAAAGGCACCATTATTCATGACTAAGTAATGTTTCTGCAACAACCCTGCAAACTAGGTCAGAATTATTATTATTCCCAGTCTGCATGCTAAGTGAATAGTGACTTCTAATGCGTACATGGCTGAGGTGAGGTTTTGAATATGGCTCTCACTCTTAGCGACTATGATTTGGCAGCCTATAAATCGTTAACACCTGAAGAGCACTAGCAAAATTCAGTAACAGTCATTGCTTGAATGAATGCTGAACTTACCTAGGGCGTTAGCTGGTGATAAATGCCTGACATTTCTTTACTGCACCTACATACTCTATTTATTTCTTACTCTCTCCTAGATACAAAATTGCTAAAGGTAAGAATAGGTAATAACATCCCTGCAGGCTGCATCCTGCTTTCCAGGGCTCCTCCCTAGACCACACGCCCCGTGTGTGATGACTCATTTGCTGGCTGGTCCTTTTCCGAAGAATAAAGGGAGAAAAACTTTGATGGTGGAACAGCCTCAGCAATCTTAAGATGTGTCTTGCAAACTTCATTGATTTCCCTTGGCTGAGCAGTCTCAACACTACTCACCTGTGCTGTCTTTATTGCTGGGAAGTCCATAACAACATGCATCAACGTCTTTTTCTTAACTGTCACACTGAACAGATTTCCTGTTGTTGTGGATAGTTTCTGTGGGATCTAGAAGATTGTTTTGCGTGGTGGTTGTTGTGTGTGGAAATCACTTGCACTTTAACCAGCAGCCCTAAATTGCAGGCTTGATAATTATGTTTTTGTTGACCCATATACATATTAATGAAGGTGAATTGCTCTTTTGTGTTGGGAGCTTCACTGACACTTTAAAATTTGTTTGATAAGGGTGGACCCATTTTCTTCAAGGCCGTCCTGGCTGACTGCCTGGCTGACTGAATGTGCCCCTAATTGTACCGAGTTACCGTATCCAAGTCCTATGTCATTGATCACCATTGGCAGAAGCAAGAAAACTTGTTTTGATTTTTTGTCATAGCAGCGGTTTATTAATTATCCATAACAATACATAATAAATAGCCATGAAAGAGAACAATAAGTAAAGGGGGTTTTTTTTGGGGGGGGGATAGAAGTTTGAAAAACAAGTATGTCTTCTTTTTTGAGTGGATAAACTTCTAAATAAATGAAATAATGCCCTTGTTACAATATTGGACTTACAGAAAATATACTGAATTGATGTAGCAAACTACATTCAACCATGATGGCTGGGGGTGGGAAACTGCTGAGAGATGAGATAATTTTATACATGTGTGAACTTATGGGATCAAATAAAATTCTAATTGAAGTAAATGGTTTCCTATGTTAAACCCTAGGGAAGGGCAAGTCTATATCCTAACAATAATTCTGTTTTATTATGTCCGGTTGCTTACAAGTAAGAGAAACTTGAGTATATACGTTGTGTGGTAGATCTGTTAGGAGAAGCCGAGGAAAACTTTGTGTGAGGCATTGTATATTGATATGACACAGGTAAGCAGATTACCCTGGAGCTAGTCAGCTATTAAAACTCTTGACTGTTTAACTTCTGTGGGGAGGATAGGAGCGGGGTTGGTGTAAATATTTGCACTCTAATCTTTCTAAAAGATCTGGAGAATGTTGATGTGCTAGTTCAGATGTGCTGCAGCTTAATTTCTGTATAGTCCGGTTTCATGGGGTCAGTGCACTGGTATGCCAGCCAGAGCATTGTTTTGTATCGCCTTCTGTCTCTTTTTTACAGGCACAGCTACTCCCAGTTATGCTGTTGTTTCAAAAAGAAGTGAGTGAACCTATTGAGTTGTGTGACTGTTGTATAAAGAAAAACAAACTCACCTATGAGGAGTTATCTCATTACAAAGCTCTTGGTAAAGCTGCAACTTACTAATCAAGAAGCTACTTGATGAAATATGTAATTTTAGAAATGCATTCCTTTTTACCTGAGCACAGGGGTAGGCAACCTAAGGCCCGGGGGCCGGATGTGGCCCAATCACCTTCTCAATCCGGCCTGTGAATGTTCTGGGAATCAGCGTGTTTTTACATGAGTAGAATGTGTCCTTTTATTTAAAATGCATCTCTGGGTTATTTGTGGGGCATAGGAATTCGTTCATTCTCCCCCTCCCCCAAAATAGTCCAGCCCACCACATGGTCTGAGGGACAGTGAACCGGCCCATGGTTGAAAAAGGTTGCTGACCCCTGTGAGTTACATCCACAGTGTGTAAAAGCGCCAGGTTTATTTATCAGAAAGTTATACATACAAAAACTTCAAGATGTAAAAAATATGTTTGGTTCAAGTTCCACAGCTGTTGCAAACTCTCTAGAAGGATGGCTTTATGCAAACCACTATATCTTGGCTAATAATATTGGCCTATCTAACAGGGTTCATATAATGATTACAGAGATACCGTGTGTGGAACTCTGTGTTACTGATGAAACTATCAAATTTTGTGTCACCTTTAAAAAAAACACCTTTTGGGTGTGGAAAGTTCTGCTTCTGAATGTTGCTATGGAAACTGGAAGAGGACCATCTTAAAATCCAGATCACTATTGTGGACAGTGTTGGTTGCTTATTCAAAGGCCAGATTCAGACTATCATTTGGCTCTATAAATAATAGTTTATGAAGTTATGTATGAGTGCTGTGGCCATTATTATTTTATTATTTATTAAATTTCTATACAGCCCTTCATCCAAGGATCACAGGGCAATTGACAATATAAAAACACAAAAATACACAACATGGTAACAAACAAAACAACAGCCCTCACCCTGCCATAGATTTTTTTAATTAAGCCATGAGTTTCTCCTTTGCCTCCTTCCATCTTGTGGGCTTCATTGCAGAGATCTTGAATTATGCCAGAGTTCCTTATTACGTCTAAATTTGAGAACCTTTGCCTTAATAATGTCTGTTAATAAACCAGAGGGAGGATTAGATTGAAGTGAGAAGAGAGGAGTAGTCTCTTGGGCCATCACCACCCTGAACTTCTGAGTTCAGTGAAACTACCAAGAGAACTCCTTCTGCTGATCCTGAGAGGTTCTGTAGGGGGAAAGGTGGTCTCTTAATCATATTTGGGGCCTATCAATTAGGCCTTTTAAGCAATAGGCTGAGCATTTTTAATTGGGCCAAGAAACAAACTGGCAACCACACCTCTATGTTTTATTAGCAATGGTGGAAAAAAACCCCAGCTGGTTTGGGTCCAAGCCATACATTTGAGTATATCTAAAAATAAATCACCCCTTGACACACAATTGTACATGACAATTATGAGATGATAATTTTTGTGAAGAATGAAGTGTCATAAATATGCCACTTAAATAGGGTTGAATATTTGGTCATGGCTGACAGGAAAATGAGTTAGAAAATAACAGAGACGTTTTAAAGAAATCTCCAGGCTTTTTGTGCTGTACTTTTTGCATAGATTCTAGAGGTTATCTCCGAAAATGATCTTTGTTCAGTATGTGAGAAAGCTCCGAGGTATGCAGCTACAATGAATGTTAGACTTGGAGAGCAAAACAGTGAGGAGTTTCAGCTGCTACTGCTTCCCTTCAGTTGAGCTGGTTGCAGGTGTTTGCATTACCGTACAGTGGTACCTCGGGTTAAGTACTTAATTCGTTCCAGAGGCCCGTTCTTAACCTGAAACTGTTCTTAACCTGAAGCACCACTTTAGCTAATGGGGCCTCCTGCTGCCGCCGCGCTACCGGAGCACGATTTCTGTTCTCATCCTGAAGCAAAGTTCTTAACCCGAGGTACTATTTCTGGGTTAGCTGAGTCTGTAACCTGAAGCGTATGTAACCTGAAGCGTATGTAACCCTTTTTAGTCCACGGTCAACTTCCATTTTGCCATCATTTACTGCACTTATTTCTAGTACCAAGTGCAAAAAAACCCCGTTTGTTTAATTTTAAAAAGGTGTTGCATTCTTTGCCTGTAGAATAGTACAGTGGTACTTTGGGTTACAGACACTTCAGGTTACAGACTTTGCTAACCCAGAAATAGTACCTCGGGTTAAGAACTTTGCTTCAGGATGAGAACAGAAATCGTGCGGTGGTGGCACGAGGCCCCATTAGCTAAAGTGGTGCTTCAGGTTAAGAACAGTTTCAGGTTAAGAAAGGACCTCCAGAATGAATTAAGTCCTTAACCCGAGGTACCACTGTATCTGAAGTGCTTTAGAATTGTTACAAAAGCCATAATATTAGCAGCAATAAAAACAATTATTACGAGCATGAAAATCATGATAAAACTAAGCTCAAACCATGGTATTTGTGCTGTGGCTAAAGTTACTTCACACATCACGGGACAAATCTGGTAGAAGCCGTTTGGGTACATAGGTGATCATCCCTCTTTTTTCCTTTTAGAAATAATCTCATCAGCCTAGCCTAGCAGTGCCATTTTGAAATGAGCATGTTTTTCCCTGAAAAATTGGGTTCATGGACCAGGATAGTTTGAAAAAGATTTATGGAGAATTAGAAAGCTTCTCAGAACTATGTGATATTTTAGTTGGTTCTAATAAAGGTATTGTTTTTTATCTGGAAATGTTTGGTAACAGAAATCTGGTCATCTTACTGGATTTTTTTTGGGGGGTGGGTTGTCTCCTAAAGTTACATGGGCAGAATGGCAAATTTTAAATACCGCTCCTGTGTTTGCTAATTGAGTTGTTTGAGGTTGTAGTGCTCAATATGTCTTGCCTCTTTCACTTATATTCTAATTTAATTCACCATGGTTTCATTCTTTCATTCCTAGAGACTGTTGCTTACAAACCTCACAGGCAGATTTCTCTGGTTAAAAATCAGTGGTTTCCTGTGATTCATTGTTTGCAAGTCACAGTGAGATCTTTAGGTGCAAAGCAGTATAGATATGCAAAGTGGGATTTAGACAAGAGTTGCTAAGACCAGCCTTGTCCTGATTAGCAGCTTAAAAGTAATGGAAAACATGGATGAGAGTATTCATTCAAAAGAAAAGATTATTAGCAGGGCCAGTGGGGATGGGGTAGGAGAGCCATTTTGTCCCAGGGTCTCAGGATAAAAGGGGTCTTCAAATTTATTTTTTCAGCACTTGATTAGTTTTGCAACTTCTTTTTTATGCACATACGACCCAGATGTTTGCTACAAAAGCATTTATTAAATAAGAAAATGTATATTCAGATTATTTCTCAATCTATTTTTGGTGCCTTATGTTGTTTTTAGGTCTTGTCATTTCAATTTTTATTATGGCTAGGGAGTTTCAAAAGCTAGATGTGACCCGGGCCTTCCTGGCAAAAGTTTTAGTATCCTTAAGTTATCAAGAAGTCATGTGTGTTTACTGAGAGAAAATGAAAAATAGATTGCCTGTGCCCAAGGATCACAACATTGGCTTTCTGCCAATTTTGAGTAAGGCTGTAATCATGAAGAAGTCCAAAGATTGATTTGGAATGAGGTCATATTTATGTAAATATGCAAATCAGGGCCACATTCTAGGAGACTAAAGCTTTTGTAATTATTTGAACACAGGCCTGGGGCTCTTTTCATCTACTCAGCCAGAGTTAGACAATATATTACTTGGCTTGATGTGTGTCAGATTCTCTCTATGCATAAGGCATAATATAGTATCTTTCACAGATTATTTCATATATAGGGCCACTTTGAATGTGGTAACAGTTCTATGGTCTTGCTAAATGTTAGTTTTTTCATTGAGAGCAGGGAATAATTAAAAAGCCTTTGCCTGTGAGACAGATTTCATGGAAAACTTGGGGTTTTCAGTGCAAGTAAAAACTAGAAACTACCCCTGTCTGGTTTGTGTGTGTATATCACAGGAAGGAAACTAGTCTTGGCTGCAGAAAAAAAAATATGTTCCCAAGGAAAGGAAAGGGTGTAACTTGTCCTAATTGAGAGGAAAGGGTGTGGATTTGATAATAATTTCAGGAAACAATAAATAATTCAATTCTTGTCCAACCTGCTATTTGTTTGCTATTTGGTTTTTCAACTTCTTTAGGCTTGTGATACAAAGTAAATGAAGATCACCCATCTTCTTTTTTGGGACATGCAAAGTGAGTGCATGTAAATGTAAAGGATTCTGACATGAAGATCGTATTTTCGTGCAAAGCTCCTCTGACACAAATTGCTATGGGTAGGTGCCCCCTCAATATATTAGTTTTTTGAGTAAGGGGAAAGTTATCCATTAAATAGAACACAATATGCTAGCAACACAATACAGTCGTACCTTGGATCCCGAATGCCTTGGAACTCGGATGTTTTGGCTCCCGAACACCGCAAACCCGGAAGTGATTCTTCTGGTTTGCAAACGTTGTTTTGGAACCCGAATGTCCGGTGGGGCTTCTGCAGCTTCCAGTTGACTGCAGGAGCTTCCTGCAGCCAATCAGAAGCCGTTCTTTGGTTTCTGAACGTTTTGGAAGTCAGACTTCTGGAATGGATTCCGTTCAACTTCCAAGGTACAACTGTATATAGCAGGCTGTAAAAATGTGTGCTTTCCTTTTCTGGTCCATAACAACTGTATGAGCCTGTCTAATGAAGAACCATCCTTTGTGTGGAAGATCCTACCCTATATTATTTAGCCAAGATCAGTTTCAAGAAGACCTGAACCGTTCGGTGAAGGAGGGGGGCAGTGTACCGTGATCTGAAAATACAAACACTTATCCCTTTCCCTTTCCCTGGGCTAGACCTAGGGGGATGTGGAGCCAGGACAAATCACACTGTGTTCCCCACACCTTTCCTTCATCCACCGTCTACTCCTGCTCCTGGTGGTGGCATGCTCCTCCTTATTTTCCTGTTGCTTTAGCAATGGCAGTGCCAGCAAGGTCTTCTGCCACCTGCCTCCCTGCTCTAGGCATTGAGGAGGTGAAAAACCTCACTGGGTGGGTGGAAGACAGCTGGGCACCAAGCACCCCCCTCCCAAAAGTAGTTGGGCTGGGGTCATCACCCATTCATTCCCCACACACCCAGGGATAGCCCTAGTCCCCCCCAGCCAGGTGCCATTGTAATTGGGACAAACCCTCTGTTCCTGTCTTACTCACATGTAGGGCATATTTATTTTGGAGCAGGGCCACACTTTTAACATTGCCCCTGATGTTGTGTCCTCTTCCTCAGTGTGGCATTTGGTTGACTGTAAAGAAACCCCAGTGCATGAGTGGTGCAGAGGCTCCACATGATCAGGAAAGGGAATACTGGGGACTGGCATTTTCTGTACCCTCCGGGTCCAGGGAGGGCCTGTTAAGAAAAGGCCATGCCACTGTGTCTTTCAAGATGGTAGCTATAAGTCCCTCGCATAGTGAAGCATTAGCCATCCAATCAATATCTTCCTTCTAGATTTTGCCAACTGTAATTGGTAAGGGACCAAGAGGGTGTGGAGTTGGCCTCACCAGTCCATGTCTTCAGGCCACGACAACTTAAACATATCCCATAGATTGTAAGAAGACAGTGTTCCATGGAAATGTGGCTTCTGGTCCCCACAATTTTAATTGCTGGGAGCCCACCGTAACTCAAATGCTGAGGCTAGCAGTGGTCTCGCCCAGTGGCGTAGCGTGGGTTGTCAGCACCCGGGGCAAGGCAAGTAATTTGCGCCCCCTAACCCATGGATTTGCGCCCCCTAACCTGTGGATTTGCGCCCCCTAACCCATGGATTTGCCCTAACCCCAGATGTTGCGCCCGGTGTGGCCGGCCCCCCCTGCACCCCCCATGCTACGCCACTGGGTTGGCCAGTTGGTGTTAAAAAAGATAGAACTTTTTTTATGTATGCTACAACAGCAGCAAGAATACTCATTGCAAAGTATTGGAAGACGCAAGATTTACCCACTCTGGAAGAATGGCAGATGAAGTTGATTGACTGCATGGGATTGGCAGAAATGACTGGCAGAATCCGCAACCAGGGAGAAGAGTCGGCAGAAGAAGATTGGAAGAAATTTAAGGACTATTTACAGAAATACTGCAATATTAAGGAATGTTGAATGATGTTGGATTGAAATTACGTTAAGTGGTTTCTAGCTGTAATGGTATAAAAGGTTATGAAAAAATGGTTTTTTAAAGTAAAAGTTTAAGTTTCAAGAACTTGGATAGAAAATAAGGTGTTATTTAGCGGTAATGCTATGAGATAAGGATTTGCTGAACAAATAATTTGAACTAGAAAACAAGAAGGGGAGGTATGAGGAGGTCAGGGAAATATGTTATTGAAAAATAAGTTGTGAATTTTATGTGTTTTTAATATATATTTTTTCTATTTTTTGCATTTTTCTCTTTGTATAAAATTGAAAACTTTAATAAATATCTTATTTTAAAAAAAGGAATTTATTAAATTTATTATTTGTGGAGCCCCCGCGGGCCGAGGCAGCCAAAGCCCCCTCCCCTTGGGCGCCCGACGGAGGAAGGAACCACGGCCCGCCGGGCGGCCAGCGGCCTCTCTCCCGGTGCTGGGGGCGCACGGCGGCGGCGGCAGCGGCAGCGGCAGCGGCGGCTTCTCCTCCTCCTCCTCCTCCTCGGGACTCGCTTCTCCGGAGGCTGCCCCAAGGTGAGCCCGAGCCTTTCGCCCTGCTCCGCGTCTGGCTGCCTTGCTCTGCCGCGGGGGCGACAGGGTGTGTGTGTGTTGTGCGTTGCGTTCTGCCTCCCGGGGCGGGAGGGAGCATCCCGGAGCCGCCTCCCCCTCCTCCTCCTGCGCGGGGCATGTGCCAGAGGAGGCTCCCCGGGAAATGGCCCTGGGCGCTGGGGGGTCTGGGCGGCATCCGCGGCGGCGGCGCTGAGCGAGGCGAGGAGGAGAAGCTGCCGGCGGGCGAGGGATGCGCGGGCTGAGCGAGGGGCGTTCCCCTTCCCTCTGGACTCGCGCCCCCCCCAGAAGTTGCGCCCGGTGCGGCCGGCACCCCTGGCACCCCCCACGCTACGCCACTGGTCTCGCCATTGGTGACACATCCTCCCGAGGTGTTGAGATATTAGCAACTCTTTATGGTACCTAAATTAAGTGTGGGCTGTAGTGGCAAGTGTATTGTTCTCTCAGCTTGATATGAGAGAATCTTCCCTGGGGGATAGTACTGGTCTGTTTTCCGTGGCTGCCTTAAGGATTGCTGAGGTAAGGTATACGAGGTGCTTTTTACGCTTTTAAGCATGACGTATAAACACTAATTATTACTTTGAGTATGCCAGACTAGTTAATAGCTACTTGCCTGGTTGCCTGTATTTAAAGGTTCTGGAATTGCTTACAGTATCAAACAAACTTTGCTTTCTAAACCCAACCTAAAAGTATTATTTAAGTAACGGTTTCACAGCTCTCTGTAGCTTCCCTCTCCTCAGGCCGGAGGAAGGTGAATGTTGCCCCTACCTCTTCCTGGTTCCTCTCAGGAAGCACAACACATGCAAGCTATATCTAGTGTATCTGTCACACCACTGCATCCAGAGTGTGTTTGTGGGGGGGATGTTCCAAAAAACTGTGCAGAGAAACTTTTTAGAAGCTGGCTCCTTTTTCATTCTGTTTTTAGGGCGAAAATGACTGATAGAGGGTTTGTGTATGCCATAAAATGTTTTGCACAGTAAAAAGCTATTGAATTTAAATGGGTTTTGCTTCAGCTGAATGTATTTAGTATGAGGATGTTCACTCCCTTTTATTTCTTACAGTGTGTTTGTTTTAATCTACCTTTTCCCTCCTGGAAAGAGGAAATAACTGTCATTCTTTTAGAAGGGAAATGAACTGCTAAAGTTGTTTCCTACCGTTGCCCATCTTTTGACCCTTCGTCTTCCTCTTGTGAAACACTCCTGTGCCCTGACCCCTGTGACCAAAGCTGTGGTAAATTTTGGAATGGAAGAATGTACTATGTTTCAGTGTGCTGTACTTGAAAGCAGTTAAAGTGCAAGGACTTCATTTTTATTTTGGTACCCTCTGTACATACATTAAATTAGACAATGGCACTCTGCTCATCTGTAAGCTGAACCCCACGTGGGAAATTTACTAGTGATTTTACTCCTGTTGTTCCATTGCTGTCATTCCACCAATACTGAATTACACCCAGTTGTCTCGTTCACATTTTTAATAGGATATGTATTGGATGGAGGACGAGGAGAGGGGATTGAGGTTGAAGAAAGAGTTGTGATTGGAGGGACGCCCTTTTCCCATCCTTTGGACCCCCTGGGAAGCTCAACAAACCTTCTGCACCTGAAACTGGGTGTGGAGAGTACAGTTGAATGAGAGACAGCTGTGGGCAGGCTGAGGAAGTACCACTCGCCTTGGGCCTGCCCATGAAAAGCAAGTCTAGAGTGAGAGACTAGACTAGAGTTCCAGGAACTCTTCTTCTTGTGATACTTTTGTCGGTGAGGTGAAAGTTTGTTTGGACCCTGGGTGAGAACCTGGAGGCTGAGAGGGAGTGTGCATCAGAAGAAGAATGAATTTATATTGATTTATATATATTAGTATCTTTGTATTAATGTAACATTTTTATATGTAATTGTGTATTTTTGTAATATTTTGTTTAAGTTGTCTGTTGTTGCTTCAGTTTTCTGTGAACAGTTTAGAGATATTTTTTAGTATATTAAGAGGTATATAAATTTTAAAAAATCAAATCAAATAGGAAGGGCATTTAACATGTAGGAGCCGGAGTTTTAGCCAAATATTTCTGCAAACATTTCCACATTATCTAATAACTCCTGAACATTTTTAATTACATGTTTATAATTGCACGTTTTAATTACAGGCTTAATGTGTGAAAACAGAATTTACCTGTCTGTTAATGAACAGTAAGGTATTAATTCATAACCCAGTGGGGGATTCTGAGTATTATCTGTGTCAATATGCTTTGTCCTTCATAGGGTGTGACCTCCTTGGCCAACGTGAACAGCTGAAGGACTCAATGGTTTGGTTATGGCAATTTCTTCAATATTGCATTTCACCTCTGGGACATATAAAATTATTGTATACTACTTTATACCACTAGAGGTCAGTATAAACAAAGAAATAACGGTTGTAAGAAACATTTTGTAAAGGAAACCCTGATTTCTGCAAAATAAAATAACATACAGTATTAAAAAGCTAAATAATATATATCTCAAAGCCAGCCTGTATTTCATCTTCTGTAATAAATACTGGTTTAGGCAAACCTGTGATTAACCAAAGTTACCCATCGTATCCACTCTTTTAGATAAGGCTGACCAGTAGGTGATTATTTTGCTAACTATTGTGAAAATATATCTATCATACTGTTACTAAGTAAGTGGCTCTTGTGGTGTTCTTGAGTCGGTTTCTGGTTATAACATTAAAAGAGAATTTTAACATTTCTTTCTAAAATTATGTTCGGAGCAATCCTAACTATGTAATACTGTAACCTGCCCTGGCAGTTGGGACTTCACAGTGAAGGGCAGGCAAGCAAGTCATACATATACATACACTTGCTTGCAGGATCATCGCCTTGTTGTGGTGAGTGGGCTTGCACATTCCTATGACCCTTGTGAGCAAAGCCGTCTGGAGTCTCGTACTCCCAGCAGGGTCACCCAAGGTGGTACAGTCAAAGGGAACGAGCTAGACAAAGAATGATCCAAGAAGTCCTCAACGATAGAACAGGCAGAAAAGAACAAGCAGTGTGTTACAATGGCTGCGACGGCAGATGAAGGCTGCAGCAGATAAGAATCTACCGGTCGTCTCGATACTCATGCCATCGGAATAGAGTCTAACTGTGAAGACTGTGCATTGGTCAGCGTGCACTGATCTACACACACAAAACAAATTCACGTACAGGCGTCTTCCAAAAATCCACCCCAAACCCAAAAAAGTCCCATGGCGATCGGCAAATGGTAACAGGGGCAAGACCATGAAATCTGGAAGCCCCTAGTAGTGAACCAGCCTGTGGGCGGTGGATACAGATTCACTCGTTCTGACTCAAGGAATGAGGCAGTTGTGTAGCTCGGCAGCTGAGCAGTCCTATTTAGGATACACTCTGCTCACCGTGAAAAGGGGGGTGGGCGTAGAAAAGGTGCCCTAAACATAGTCTGCCTCCCTTTTTCCCTGACTGGATTACCGCGCCACCCAGCAGTTGTAAAAGACAATTGAACTTTGGAACAAGGAATATACGGACTTTGTTGGATAACACAGATAATGAGCATTCCGAGCTCAGGATCGCCATCATTGCAAGAGAGTTGCAACGAATAAAAAGGAGGCTACACATTCTTCTGGAAAGGTCTACCTGAACAAGAACATCAAATACATGGAGTAGGTTTTGCTATCAAAAATGATCTTGTGAAGCTCTCGTCAGGAGTCCCTACTGGCATTTCAACCCTTCGAATAAAACTCACCAAAAACCAACAGGCTGCTATTCTAAGCGCTCATGCACAAACACTGGATGCCGATGAAGACATTAAAGAAAAAATTTAGTCTCAGCTGGATGCCATCCTATCAGATAAAATTATCCTCCTGGGTGATTTTAATGCAAGAGTTGGGCAAGATTTTGATCTATGGCCTGGGACTATTGGGAAAGAAGGAATTGGCAACAGCAACCAGAATGGAATCTTACTTTTGACAATATGTGCAGCGCATAACCTCATTATTACCAACACACACTTTCAACAAAAATAAATTTAAAACATCATAGAGGCACCCTCGGTCACACCACTGGCACCTCTTAGACTATGTAATTGTCCAAGCTGAAGATCTCTGTGATGAGCTCCTTGCCAGAGCTATGACGAGTGCTGATGACACTGAAGGGCCACTGCCAGTCAAGAGTAGATAATTATGGGATGGAAGGTACTGTAACTTACTGGCCAAAATATGCTTTGCAACTGGAGCAGATGGAAAAATGATTTGACTTGTGTTTGGCTGTTTTCATTTCCCTATTCATGAGCTAAGAATGGAACTCAATATCTAGTACAGCTGTAATCTTAAAGGGCAGCATAAGGATCTAATCAAAATCTAAATATTTAAATCTAAAATTCAATCATTCAAACACTGTTTCCTTTAAAGTAAAATTTATTTAGCAAATTTTCAGGCTGCCCTTAAATTGAGTTAGGACCGGAGTGCTGGGACATCTGGCTCATTCATTAAAGGATGCTCAGCTTTTTCTTACAATGCTTGTCTACAGAACTCATCATTTTCTTGTCTTTTCCTTTTTCTATTTAGCTTAGAGTTCAGATATTTCTGTACAAAGTATATATTTTAATTCAGAATAGATTCTCGGAAGATGCGGTGAAGTCTTAAAAGCCAGAAATTGGCAAGAAGTCTGGAAAAATGAGGGTTGCGGCAGTAAACTTGAGATGTATAATTTTACCAATCTAATGATATTTGACAGTTTCCCCTTTTCAAGAACTTTCCTATGTAAACATTGCCGAACTGGAGTATTGTAAAAGCCACTTAAAAAAACATTCTTTACTGGCTGGATTTAAAGCTTTTGTTTGGCCATGTTTTCTTTTTGGCATATATTACATCCTCTTTCCCTCTTCTGTCTGTTTTAGTTTCAGGTTTGTATAGTGGTTTCCTTTTGCCGTTCGTCTTCTTAGATTCTCTGAGGTCAAGTGGTTACTAGTGAAAGCTGAAATATGAGCAGAGTAGTGTTTTATATACTCCCCACCCCTCACTAATGAGTTCTGTTAGAATTTTCCAAGGCGTTTACAGTCATGGACCAAAACTATACTGCGGGTTGACAAGAGACAGAGCTACAGTAATATGTAATTATATATGTATCTTTATGTTTTATCTCAAGCATGGATCAGAGTTGAATACAGGATTAGGAATTGGTCAGGATAGGACAATATCTAAAGGCAAATGCAGTGGGTTGTATTGTGAGGAGTGATTTGTTGCAAGGTCCAAATGGCATCAAATTTGGGGCAGAGTTCATGCACGTTGAGAGAATGCAGGGCTGCTGTTAGGCTAGAGCTGGGCTCAATAACAATCTGTCTGACACGTTTTGTACCAGCTGAAATTTTCAAGTAACATAATCTTCAAAGGCAGCCCCATATACAGTGCATTAGGGCTGGGCGGTATATCAATATATAGTCCAAAACTGGTTTGAAGTCCATATCGGAATATCGGTTTCATTGTTTTTGACCTGGCAATATATCGCGAATCATGATGTGTGTTAGGGCTGGGCGATATATCGTCCAAAACTAGTTTCAAGTCCATATCGTTGTATTGGTTTCATCATTTTTGACCTGGAAATATATTGCAAATCATGATGTGTGTGTGCTATGTCAAAATCCCAATGTGGGGGGAAATGTGAAGCTAGCCAAAGCCTCTACATATCTCCATCCTTATTTAAGACATTGTGATATATCAATATATCACAATGTTTAGCTGGTGATGTATCATGATGTTGAAAACCAGATAGTGCCCTGCCCTACAGTGCATTGAGAACAGCCATGTGGAGCAGACTGTAGGCCTTTAAGATCCAGTAACCTTTTCCCCACACTGCCCAACTATATGCCTATAGGAATGTTCTAACAAGCAGGACCATGACTGCAGTAGCCCTCTCCAACTTTTCTCCAGTAACTTGAGACAGTATGTAGCTAACAAGGAGTGCTTGAATGCCTTGTCTTCCAGGCTAGCAGAACATCTTGGCATAGAGAAGAACCAGAAGAGTATATTTAGGCTGGTTAACCTAACTACCTTCCCTCTGCAATTCTCTGAGCTCGCCACCTTCTCCAGAGGAATGGGCAGCCTTTGGAAGAGTGTTACTGCTGAGGAAAGGGAGAATTTTTAAAACTCCTCTACCCCCCCCTTCAGTCACAGAAGCCCCAACTGCAGTAAAGAAGCACACAATTAGATATGTTCTATTGTTTTTCTTCAAATATTCACATTTCCAGGAAGTGGTTTAAAAAAATAATTAAAAAAATATGAGATAACTTCAACAAACCCCTTCTATTAAACTTTAACTTTTTAGTACCTCTTCAAACATTTCATTAAAAAAAAAAAAGATCAAACAAAATCTGATTTTGCTTGTGACGTTAGAATTTGGGTTAAAAAGAAGAAGAGAGGCCTTTTTGCAAGTTGGGGGCAATTTTAGTGAGTGATACAGAGCCCAAAATGGCTGAGGATTTTTCATACATTTAACAAATGTGTGAGAATTCAAGATGTGGTCTAAAGAAAGCAGTTTCCAAATGTATTAAAGCTTGCAAAAAGGACCAGGATTGTTACTTGTAATTCGATAGCAGCAGGCTGTGAAAAACCAGAAAGTTGCCAAAAGATGACAGAGATGTTTCTCAACAAATTTGTGGAGTGAGTTTTTTTTAAAATAAGTTTAATACAGGGAGGTCTATAAAAATTGTGCTGGGTGTTTGTTACTTCCAGCACATTGCAACAACTAATGGATGTCAGGCCCCTGTTGCTAATTAACCCATAATGCACCTTGAAGACCTCTTTAGTTCAACTTTCTTATAAATTAACACCTAGCCTAGTTCTGACATGGAATTTTGACTATAAGTAACACAGGCAGCAGTTTGTATGCAGTTTGATTCCAGTTGCCATTTAAAGTCTTCAAATCAAACACAACAGTTCTTGGGCTGCTCACTTTGGTGGCCCTCAGGAAGGTGGCTTAGCTGCCTCTAGTTTCAACAGTGTGTGCCAGCACTGCAGTTGGGTCTGGGCCCTTCTGCAAGCAACCGCTTGTAGCTTTGTCACAAGCTCCCTATGGACTGTATGTTTGCAGTGGCTCTTAGAATTGGGCCACTGCTTTCTTTTGATGTTACTGTGACTAACTTGGCTTTAAATGTTGATGTGCTTTTTTAGGGGGATGGCAACAGCCAGAGTTTAAAAAGAGTCTAATGTACAGAATAATGTATACATACTTACACTGATTGAGTTAGATGCTAGGATAAGCTAATGCAACCCTTAAATCCTAGTCTAGACAAAGCCCTTGTGGCAATGTGAAGGATGCTGTGGAGAGCCAGGGGCACGCCTAATGTTTTTGTAAATTAATGGATTTTCTGGCCCAAACCTCCGTATGGAGGATGTGGAGTGGGATGTAGCTGATAGTCTATGGCAGCCTGGCTGCGTGCCTGTCTCTGTTCTCACACTGGTTTGGAAAGGCCTCTTTGAGGCAACAAGTTTCATTTATTCAAGCATTTGGTTGTTTAGCATATTGAGTGCTTCTGTCTTTATTTTCTGTCAATTCAGTTTAGGATTGCTTCACCATTGAGCTAAGAGTTCTTTTTATTTGCTAATTTAAAGTCTCAGAATGTAAATTTATCTCTTTCTTTAATATATCTATACACACACAAAATATAATTCCTAATCTATAGTTCAACCCGATTTAAATATTTTGCATACACATTGTATCCCAGACTAGATTCAGAGTAAGGACAGCCTAAATGCATATGAAGTTAGAATACATGAATACTGCTCTGTTCTAAGCTGTTAAGATACATCTTTCCTCAACATGCTTGCCTCTTTGTCTGTATTAGCACAATTGCTTTTGAGTAAAATTGTATTTTACAGACTTGCAGGTCCTATAGCTTCAAAAAGGAAAAGAAAAAAAAGCGCTTCCAGTTTGTTAGGCAGTCAGAATTCATAGTCTGCAGCAAGAGAATATATGTTAATCTTCTTAAAGGCAGCAGATAAGATTTCAGAATCAGATTAAATATTTGTGTTCCAATGTTAGGAGACCTCCCTGGATCTGTCTGACAATCAATAAATCCTCTTCAGATTCTTTGTTCCTTCTGTCTGCCTTTCACTCTTTTTCAAGTTGTGAGCATTTAAATCAACAACAAAATTTATGCCATTTTAAAACATTAAATTTTAAAACAAGACAGGTTAATGTTTTATTTGGTGCTAACTTGGATTTGCATCTCAAGTCTTTGGCTGCAATAACTTTAGGGTGCCTCATCTATGTTTAGAGGAGGATTGTTTAGGACAATGTGGGCAGATTAATTCATGCACTTCCTTTTGAGCAATAAAGGGTGTCTTGTGACTAGATCTTTATCATTACTCTCATTGGTATTTAACATAAGAAAAGACTCACTGGTGGATGAATGGTTCAGCTAGGCTTTTTCTGCTGTATAATATACTTTTTATTTCAGAGTTCCAAACTCTCTGTCAATAATACTACAATGCTACTCATTAGGTGTGGCTTTTTTTCTTTTTGTATATTTGCGATCAACAAAAATGTAGTTGCTACCAGAAAGAATAAACTGTCCTAGTTCGGAGGAGAAAATGTTAGTTAGCCTACTTTCTTAGCCAATGTTGTACAGTTTGTACATTCAATTAGCCTAATCACTGAAAAGTATAAACTAGGCACGGTGACTGTTACCACTGATTGAAAAGATATTTAATGTTATTGCCCTTGTTGGGCACTGCTGCTCATTAGTTGTGCAGTAGAGGGCACTGTTTTTATGTCAAAACATGAGCCAAACATTTGGTTTGGTACATTAGATGAATTGCTTTTTAAGTTGCCACTTTGAATTGCTTTCTAAACTATTGTTTCTGTCTTACTTTTTCTAGCAAAATTCTGGTTTCCAAGAAGATTGACTATGGGAAATGACTGAAATAACATCCCCCACTGCCAGTGATACACATGCACATTGCTTTTTATGGGGTTCTTAAAATATTAGTTATGCTCACTTTTTTCACCAACACTTACAGGCTTTGTTGAAGTGATATACAGTATGCTTAATGCTTACATATATGGGGTGGATTTAATTGAGCAGTGCAAACAGAACTGTCATCTGATAAAGAATTCCAAAGACTTGCATAGGTGAAAATCTCTGCCCATTTAGATCTCATGTTACAGTGTTGTTTCTCACTGTTCAATCATGTTACGATATCAGCCAAAACAAAGAACCCAAAAATAAAAGTGGGCAAGAGGCACATTTTATCATCTTACCAAGCCCTTGCCCAATGCTATATCAAAATGCCTGTTCTCAGAACATGGCGGACCAACTAGTCACCAACTAGGGGGCCAGGTAGTCTGGGATGTGGTGCTGCAATTGAAAAGTTTCTCCCCTCCCCCAGTGTACCTACCTGCCATATGGTGAGGAAATTCTAAGAAAGCCTCTGGTGTCAATTGAAGTATGAACAGGTTGTACTATAGGCTAAGCACAATGTTATGGATGTATTGAACTTTTCTCTAAGCTTTTAAAATTTATGTTGTTGGTGATTTATATGTAAACCAAAATATTTGCAGAACAGTAACACTTGTACAGTTCTCTTGATACAGCAACATAGTCTTAAGTGTCTGTAGCATGCAGTATCAATCCATTTTATGAACTCTGCTAGGATTGCCTACTCTCCTGTCCCTCTGTACAAATAATGAATTTGCAATAGTATAGTTATGAAAGTGTTTCAATGTGTGTGGGGGGGGGATATTCATTCATTAGAAAGACTTTTTTGTGATCTTGTCATTCACTTTCTGTATTTTGCATTCAGTTTTAATGTAGCACTAAATAGAACCTCCTGAATTGCTTTGGTTTCATTGTTTTTATTCTTGAACAGCAAAGAACCTGGTAACTTGCTTTAGCTGAGTTATTGGAGTCTTAATTATGCAAAACCAAGTCAATGGCTTTCCCCCTTTTTGCCTTAACAATGCTTGCGGGCATATATGACATAGTGTATGTGTATGCATTTATAAGTAACATATAAATATGTAATGAGTTATTGTAGCAGAAATGCATATAGATTATGGACTTTCAAGAAGACATTCCAGTTTCTAATTTAGAGTCATTGAAAGATACCAGACTTAATGTGGTTGAAACCTAAAAAGGCACCCTATTATTTCCAGGCAAGTTTGGCAGTGGTTCAGTGAAAAGACAAGAAGTTGGTTCTATGTGTAGCCGTCCCAGCACATTGGTAGTGGGTGACAGACAATTTGGCCTGGATCTGGAGAGCATAAAACACAGCCCAAACAAGTCAAACTGGCTTTAGCTTCCATTGTTTTCTCTGTATGTTATAATGCTCATTTATTTAAATAAAATAATTTATTTAATTATTCTGGTAAAAACCTGTATTTGAAAGAAAAGGCAAACAGATGGTGTTCATAAATCTTACTTAATATGTAACCTTTCTTATATTATACAGTAGTGATTAGTTCTCTTTTTTTCTGATAGACTATCACCAAAAGTCTTTTTTGGAGGGAAGGAATGAGTGTCACATGTAATAGGCCCACCTTTACTCTGAAAATGCATTACAGTTATATTTCTGGATTAAGTTACTAAGGATTGTTTTGTACGTGCAAACCTTTTGTTGACAGTGTGATCAGTCTCAGATTCTTGCTTTCAACAATGTGGATGTAAGACTATGTGAATTAAAAGCACACCTCTATATGGGATTGCAGTGCACCTTCTGATCACTGTGGAATTTTTAGGAACTGTGAAGATATCTGGAAGTGCTGCAATCCTATGTAAACATGGACACTTCTTCATATGGGACTATCTCGAAAGAGCTGTGGGCATTTTTGAGCCATGATTATGCAAAGAGAATTTGTTGCCTTGTCACATTTGGTAACCAAGCTCTTAGCCTGCAATTCAAGGAGGGAATATATATGTAAATAGGGGAGCCCACCTCCTCCTGGAAGATTTATTCATTTCACAACAACAGTTCTATGTCCACAGAGGCTATACTCTTTTAAAACACTGGTAACAGACTTGTTGTTAGACCTAGATTTTCATTTTTAAAAAAGTTTAAATAACCTTTCATATTATTTTCCATATTGTATTTGTTTCAGTGTGTTGCTGTTTAGCCACCATGGGCTTCAGTTTGAGAGAGAAACAGGGTACATAATTAATAGGAAATGAAATTAAGGAAGCACCAGTCCTATGAACAATTCTCCATGTTCACAGTGCAAGAAACTGCAGTTTTGAACTGTTTGGGTTCCATGTAATGGCGAATGTTGGGAGGAAAGAGGGCAGGCAGAGCACAGTTCATTCACAAACCCTTTATTTATTTTAGATACAAAGAATATACTGAACAAGAACAGTAAAGATGAAAACATGAAAAGGCTCCCTATTTCACCCATTTGCCATTTACAAGTTGGGTGATTGAAATGGCAATGAGGGTGGAGTCAGCATGTTCTTCCCTACTGCCACCCTCATCTGTTAACTTTCTGAATTCTTATTGCCTGGAGAGGGTTAATGGAGTAAAAGAAAGGAGCTCGTGAATCCAAAGATTGTCCTTGAAGGGGTCTCAACCATGTTCTCTAGTAACCTCCAGGATGGACTACTGTAATTGCACTTTAAATGGGTCTGCCCTTGAAATTAATCCAAAAGTTGCAACTAGTGTGGAATGCAGTTGGTGTCAATGGCAGTGGGCCAGTCGACCACAACTCCTGTTACTAAACATCTGCACTAGTTGCCAGTTACCTTCTAGGGCCAGCTGAGGGTGCTTACGTTGAATGGCCTGCATCCAAATGTATGAGATAATGCTTTCTTCTGTACCACCCTACCTGTGTTGGTTGATCAGTGGGCGAGGCTTTCATGGTGGTTGCTGTGTTAAAGGAGGTGTATAGTCCAGGGACCTGTGGAAGAGCATTTTTGGTGTTGGATCTGTGACACTGGAATGGCACCCCCATTGACGTGCATCTTGCCCCGACTCTGTATTCTTTCAGATATTGGGTAAAAACACACCATTTTTGCCAGCTTTTAGTGGTTAACAGTTAAGTCATTTTGGGGGGTGTTTTTGATTATGCTATTTATATAAATTCTGAGAATTATTTTAATGCTTTCATTTAATATCTTTTATATTTATTTTTTTTGTAAATTTGCTTCTGACCTTTTTTGTTGAAGGGTGGTATAGAAATCTCTTAATAAATAATGTTAAACTGTTGTTTGATACTATGTGTGAACAAGTAACTGGCCACGTTTGCACACAACACTAAGCCATGGTTTGTTTTAATCATGATCTATTGAACAAAAGAGGATCAACCTTGCAGATGAGCAAAGTAACTGCAAGTTGTTTTTGTAATATTGGTTTTGTTTTCTTACATTTTGTGACTCATCCAGATACAGCCAGTGAGCATTTGGGCTTGGACACTGAAACAAATCAGAGTACCATTTCAGACCTAAAAAGGAACCATGATTAAGATGAGCTCAGATCTGTAAGCCAACTTCAAGCCATGGTTTGTTGGTCACATTCACATTTGTGAGCTTGGTTTGGATGTACAAATAATCACAGTGAAGCTAAACAAACCACAACTTAGCATCCTATGTGAACAAACCTTCCCCAGAAACTTCTAGTGAAAATAAAAATGTGGCAACTCTTATGTATGCCAAACTGAGCTCCTTTAATAAATTTTATTTCTCCCTGGTTTGGCATCTTACGTGGCTTTCTTCTACACTTAAGTCTACCATGTGATAACTGCTGTGAAATTTGTCAATAGCAAAATAAATAGAATCTTCTTTATGTGGACTTCATTCTATATATAATTCTTCTGTGGTCCTTCTTTCTAACTTCCCATTCTATTTTCAGTGCTACTAACCTGGAAAAACAGTTGCTGAATTTTGAAATATGCCTTGATCTCCTTTCAGTGCTTTTCTGTCAGTAAGAAAAGTTACACTAATTACTCTTAATCTTCTAGTTCTTTTTGTGAAGAATATTTGACTGCCAGAAAAATAATACGAAATTGCTTGGGGGATGGGAACCGCTATTAAATCATCAGCGCTATAGTAATTGTAATAAGAATAATAGCAAATAGCAAAAGAGTCAAGGCTATGCATTTATGTATAATATAGTTTGCCATAAGTGGTGTTAAAAGGAAAATATTTTTCTTTTGAAATTTGATGTATGAACGTGTATGTCTGTTTTATATCAGTTTACTTTTAGAAATGCAAGCTTCAGTTTAACTACTATAGATTTGTTCAGATACAACATGCACAAACTCTTAACCAAGGTTAAGAGATTGGGATCAGGCAATGGGGTTGCATGCATTATTATCTTTTCTTCCCATATCTTCTTTCCCATGACACAATTTTACATCTGCAGCAAGCCTGCCCATGGTTGCAAATCAGCTTTGGACTGTATGCTACAGTATGACGCTTTCGTTGGTACACTACAGAATCTGCCACATATGGGAAATATAAGTTGCATGTACAAAATCTCTGCTGAAATACAATATCCTCTTACCCAGTGGAATCTCTGTTTGAGAGTTTTAGTTTCCTTTCAGAAGCAACTGCCTGTATCCCTTCCATTTCTCTTTATCTTCGAGGGCTAGAAACTTGATTTATTTTATTTTTTTAAGATGACATTCAAGATCCTGCACTGCATGGTGAGCTTGCAGGTGTGGATGATCTGCATGATCCTGTTTGTAACTTGGAGGTGAGTGGGAATTCTTAGCATTTCACATTTTTGAAGGATGCAAGTAACCAAGGATTTAAACCACCACCACTGAAGCTTGAAACTGCAGGCAGTTTTTATCTTGGCAGTTTTAATCCCACCCTTTTATGTTCAGATTAGGTACATGTGGGGATGTGCTGAAAGGGTGTTAGCAGGAGGTTCTTTATGGACAGCTCAATAATAGCATCAATCTGCCCCTTCCACCACCCCTTCCTCCCCTTCTTTTAAAGGGGTGTACATTGAGTGGAAATCTAAAAAGTTTAAAAATGCTACTATTTGTTGATATAGATGTGCAGCTTGTTACACAATTTAAATATTTTCATGGCAAAAAATGTTATCCGAACACAAGATAACACTGCCTGCCCAAGCGTTTTTGGTTTTTTTCTTTGAAAGGCGTGCCTTTCATGTAGGTTTTTAAACACACACACCATTTTCAAAGGTTTGCTTTCTGTCATAGCATGGATTGTCCCCCAAATGCCTAGTTGGTGACTAGGTGGGAAATGGAAATAACAATGTGGGTTTGAAGTCATAACAGATGCAGAGCCCAAAAGCGACCAATATTTAAAGTATGTGTTGGAAATATTGCATGGTTTGCTTTTACCAAATTCCAGTCTGTTCTCGAGTGAAGCACTTACGTTTGGAGGGAAAACATACGAAAATGTGCACTCTTATGCACATAAAAGTTGTGCTTTGTCACCCTTTGGGCAGCCCATGTGCTTCATTGTGCAGTCAGCACAAGGTAAGTCACTGGGTGTATGCGTGTGGGTGGGTGAATAATATAATTATTACAGCACTGAATTGAAGCCAAGTATCAAATAACATTATTGCAGAGCATGCAAAACTGGGTATGGAACATAATTAAAACTTAATACAGGCCTGGCCCACAGGTTTTTAATCTAAAATAGGCAAAATAGAAAAAAGTGGAGTATTGGAGGGAAAGGGTCATGCAAAGGAGAAAGAGAAGCGATGGAATTTCAGTCCAAATGGCCATTCCCCTAGCAAGTTATTTCTATGTTCAGGCCTCATGGACTCAGACTACAGTTTTGGCTACAGTTCTTGGGGGCGAGGATTACTCTTGAGCAAGTGTCTAAATAATAATGTCTGCCTCGTTTCTTTTACCTTCTCTGGGCTTTAGGTGTGAGCCTGTTTTCTCAGCCAAATAATCAGTACTTTCTCTTTGAGGAATGCTTCTGTTTTATGGTGATACACATTACGTGTACAATGAACGTTTCAGGTGGTGGCCAACCCTTCATGTGCCCCTGACTCCTGTGTTATCCTGGCTAGGAGGTTTGGAAAGGGCTTGTTAATACAGCCACTGGGTGAGAGTCAGCGTCGCACTCTTTGAATCATTCCATCTGCACAAGCATTTCAGTTTTGCCAGATGGAACAATCCCCCCCTCTTCCCCCTGTACACTGTTCTGGAGGTTCTCCCAAGCTTTCCAGAGCCCATTTTGATGGGGAAGGGAGAGGGGGAGCACCCCATTGCACAAGTGGAAGTCCTTGCTTCCACTGATGGGTCTGGTTAGGTAAAACCCACCCACTGTATAAGACAAACACAGGATGTTGGGTGCCATGGTTGTAAGCCCCCACTACACACATGTACGTGTTCTCTCTCTTCTTCCTTCCCCCTTCGCCACTAGGTATACAATGGCCTGGTTCACCTAAAATGATAAGACAAAGTGTGGCTTAACAGGACTGCACAGATGTGTAGCCTCCCAGGAAGAATCCTGCAGCTGCTATGCTCCCTGCTCTATAATTTTTTATTTTTTTTACTACTGCAGCAACACTAATTTGAACTAATGCATGGCTAGGCAACCTAAGGCCCAGGGACCGGATCCGTCCCAATCGCCTTCTAAATCCGGCCCGTGGACGGTCCAGGAATCAGCCTGTTTTTACATGAGTAGAATGTGTCCTTTTATTTAAAATGCATCTCTGGGTTATTTGTGGGGCATAGGAATTCGTTCATTCTCCCCCCCCCAAAAAAAATATAGTCCGCCCCCCCACAAGGTCTGAGGGACAGTGGACTGGCCCCCTTCTGAAAAAGTTTGCTGACCCCTGAACTAATTTGTCATCTGAATCGAGCACATGACTAAATTCTCTTCTCGCCAACTATGAGCTGTAGCCAAGAATAAACCCCTTAAACCTAGTTTGGCTTACTGTTGTATGAACCAACTAAATGTATTTCCAAGCAAAACAAGTCGCTCACATGGCTTTTCAGCTAAAGTGCATGTATAATAGCATCTCAAAAGATGACTCTCATGGATCGTTTTACTCCTGCAGTAATAAGAATATTTATTGTAGACGTGGCATTTGACCACTAACCATATGACAATCCATTAACTTCTATGTAAAATAAAACGTGGTAATAAAAATAAGTTACAAAAACAAAACTACGGACAAATTAAATAGTATTTTGGGCTGGGATAAATGCTGGCCTCAACTTTTTGTTTTCCACAGTTTCAAATATCTATAGCACAAAGGCCACAAGTTGACATATAGAAGCCAGCTGTACTGCATATTATTTTAAATGACAGCATGCTATAAGGAAAGAAGATAATAAATTTCCTCTAGCAAATGCCATTACACGGTTTATCTGCTGTCCAAATATAACAGTAGGCACCTGTTTGTCTCTTCCCCCATCTTCATCAAAGAGCTCACTGGCAAGCAGGGCAAGTTACCCTGTGGCTTTTTAAAGCTGCTGTCTGTACAATCTTGCCTGTAACAGGAGAGCAGCTGTTGAATGTTTCAGCATTTAACACCATGCCTTAGCACAGTTAATGTTTTAGTTGAGAAACTGAAGGGAAATAATCTAAAGCAAAGGGGGCTCAACAGGTGGCCCACAGGCCACATAAGACCATAATGCTATTCTCTCTGCTGCTTCAGCTGATTGGACCCTTCTGAGTTGTCGTCTGTCTCAACATACATCACTATAGTGATGGTTACCTCTGCTGTTGCTTTGCTGTCCTTTCCAAGCGACTGATATGTAAACTCCTGTGAAATGTATGGCTCACATGAATCTTGGCAGTACCAGTGCAGAGCAGTTACAATGTGGATGTTTTCAGGTCCCCAAAATGAGAAGCACCTGTATCCTCTACATGCCAGTACGGTACTGTCTGACACACAAGGGTTGGAGGAAAGTACAGTAAAACAGGATCCAGTCTTAAGTACAAGTTTGAGAGGACATCATTCCTGCCCATTGGCCATGCTGGCTGATGGGAGCTGGGGGTTGAACAGCGTCTGGAGGACCACAGGTTCTGTACCCCTGCTCTAAGGATCATGCCAAAATTAGTGCACTGTATAACCACAGAGCCTAGGGCTTGCCGATCAGAAGGTTGGCGGTTCGAATCCCCGCGACAGGGTGAGCTCCCGTTGCTCGGTCCCTGCTCCTGCCAACCTAGCAGTTCGAAAGCACGTCAAAGTGCAAGTAGATAAATAGGTACCGCTCCAGCAGGAAGGTAAACGGCGTTTCCGTGCGCTGCTCTGGTTCGCCAGAAGTGGCTTAGTCATGCTGGCCACATGACCCAGAAGCTGTACGCCGGCTCCCTCGGCCAATAAAGCGAGATGAACGCCGCAACCCCAGAGTCGGCCACGACTGGACCTAATGGTCAGGGGTCCCTTTACCTTTACTTATTGGTAGCACATTTCTGCTAAATATGGCTATTTATTCTTATCAATTTCAAAATCAAACAGCAAGACTGAATATTGGGCAGAATCTTCACAGCAGTTTTCATGTTCTCATGCAGCAGTACCTCTCTTTTCTGAACAGCAAGCTCTTCCTCCCTATCACAAGCTACTTTTTTTTCAAAGTTGAAAAAGTTTGAAAAGCACCTTGTAGTGCTATGTGGAGATGCACTGCTACCTGAGAAAAATAAAATGGTCTTTGCCTTTGAGATCCTCCAGATTTCAGCCCTTGACTTGTGTACAGCCATAGAACATGGTTATGCAAAATGCAGGAGAAACATACTAAACCCTTTCCCCCTCTGCTTAAGCTCTGTATAATGTTGTACATATTATGAGAGCTGTGAAACTTGTAAAATCTTAAATTAACCAGATGAAACTTGAGGATATTTATGATACCTGGGTTTTCCCCCCTGAAAACATATGCTCTGTGCTTTTTTCAGTAGTGAGGCCCTCAGTCCATCAGAGAGCCATGATGTGTTTTGGAGATGATGTTAGTCAGCACAGCCCCATGGTTTCAATAATATTTAAAGTTAAAGGGACCCCTGACCATTAGGTCCAGTCGTGACCGACTCTGGGGTTGCGGCGCTCATCTCGCTTTATTGGCCAAGGGAGCTGGTGTACAGTTTCCGGGTCATGTGGCCAGCATGACTAAGCTGCTTCTGGTGAACCAGAGCAGCGCACGGAAACGCCGTTTACCTTCCCGCCAGAGCGGTACCTATTTATCTACTTGCACTTTGACGTGCTTTCGAACTGCTAGGTTGGCAGGAGCAGGGACCGAGCAACGGGAGCTCACCCCGTCACGGGGATTCGAACCACCGACCTTCTGATCGGCAAGTCCTACTGGTAAATTGCATTGGGTTTCAGCCTTAATCGCTTTCCTTGCTCTGGCTGTGTTTGCAACATGCCATTCTGCTTTTTTTTCTCCACACCTTCTCTGCATCTACTTTCCATAACTGTGCCATCCCAGCTATCCCCCCCCCACACTACTTACCCTCATTTGTTATTTGACTCATTCTCCAGAACTGCTGTTTTGTGGTTCACCATATTTTAACCCAACAGTGTCCTTTACTGGTCAGAAAGAAATTTTAATCCAGAACTGAGAAACGCCTGGCAGGCAGGGGCAGCAACATTTGCTTTCCCATTGGCTGATTCTCACTCAAGCCAATATTCAGGGTAAAGGGTGCTGTGATCCCCAACAGGATTTGGCAAAGCCTTTCCTTTAGGTGCCTTAGCTACTCCTGTTTGCTAGTATGTAGAAACGTGTATGCTGTGAACTGCTCTGAAATCTTTGAATGAAGGGCAGTATACAAATTTAAGGTAGGTAGGTAAGTAAGTGAATGAATGAATGACTGACTGAATGAATGAATGAAGATGCATAATAAGTGGCATAAGAGGAAGAATTTTGTAATGACTCTGAGCAAAAGGGAATTTCCATCATGAGAGAAAGTGGCTGAGGTGCTTGTGGGGAGAAGCTTTTTGGGATCAAAGGCTCTGTTGGGAACTGAATGAGAAGCTTTATTCATTTTCTACTGAATATAAATATGGGGGCCTGGGGGCCAAAGGCAGACCTCCAGGCTCCCCTCTGTCTTGGAACTCTCCCTAGGCCACACCTTTCACTGGCTCTGCTATACACTCCAAACAGTTTTGCCTGGTTTGGAATGTGTTCTTGAATTCTGATAATACATCTTGCTTCTCTGAGAGATGATTGTTGGGACGGGTGCATGAGTGTCTATAGAAACTAGTTCAAACTACATTTCCCCATTATGTGCGCATGTGGGAGACAGGGAAGAAAGGTTAAATTTACATCCATTGCCCCTGTCCTTGCATGTGGCCCTTGAAAGGTTGCCTGGGAGAGAATGCATCCCTTGAACTGAAGAAGGTCCTCCTAGCTCCGTCTTGGTGTGTTCAGCAGCATCCTAAGAACAGGTTGTGTGACCTTATTCAGGTCACATTTGCTTGTAACGCTTCTCTGGTTATGTCCATGTGAATGGCAGTGACTGTGGGCCCCTCTCTAAGGACTCTGTATTCAGTCTTCCTTCTCACTGTCCCCTTGTCTGACACAGAGGACAGAGTATGAGCTGAAGAGGATTAGGATTTATTAAACTGAAGTAATTGTTCATGCAAGCATGGCTGCAGGTATTTAGAACTAAGGTGGTTTCCTGCTTCACTTTCAACTTTTAAAAAAATGCAGGGTAAGAAGTATGAGCCTTGAGTCATAGGTTGCCACCTATGAAATGTGTACCTGTGAGCACAAGCCTTTGGATTAAAAATCAGAATAGGATATAAGTCAGCAAAACCTTTCTTCTCTCGATGGGACATTTAGGGAATGGGGAATCTAACCGGACTAAAAGTAATTGTTTGTTAAAATAAACACATTGTAGAACAAAGGAAAACAAAAGCTGATGGAAGAGAAGCACTGCATTCCTGTTATTGTGCATCCCAGAACCACAAGAAGGGAGAGAAATATGATCTGAAATAAGCTTAAGAGGTTCTGTAATCAAGCCTGGATTAGTACAATAGCATAATATACCTGTTGCCCTTCTGCAGGTAAGTGGCAGACTAGCCTGAGGATGTCTGAATGGCTCCTGCTTTTATATTTGGAAGATCCTGCCTGGGAATTGCTTTGCTGTCTCTCTCTGTATCTCTCAAGTTTTTTAAAGACAAAATTTGTTCAAACATTGCATCTAAGAAGATAGACCCTGAAATGTGTCGAACTGGCAACTGTGGTGCTAATTCAATTCCATCAGTGGAAACAATCTTATACGTACTTAGGATGGAGACAGCCAAAAGATGGTGATTCTTGCCAACTGTTCCTTTTTGTGGCGCCCTTTGTATATCTGATTTGGATGATGATGAGCATTTTCTGAAAGGGAACAAATTAAATCAGTGGCAGACATCCTAAGAGAGATGCTGTACTGTGTCCTTTCTTCATGTTACTTTGCTTAGTGAATCTCAGTATCAGTGTGGGAAAGACGAAACCTGGGACTTCCTGTAACCCAGTATTGGGCCACTCATAAAAGTCATTTCTTTTGAAAGTGACCTGAAAAGGGATAGAGGGGAAGCACTGCAGCATTTGTAATTGCCAACTCATGTGTATAATAAATCCCAATTCCTTTTCTCCGTTTAAGAAATTCCAGCCTCTTTTCCCCTGCTCTTAAGATTCAGGACTCTTACCAAGTGTTACATTAGTTGAAGCTCTGTGCCTGCACTCTCTGTGTATAACATCCACACTCGTTGGGGCATTTCTGTTATATCCAGCGTAGAACTTTAACCAATATATATTTTATTCACTTAAGTAGCCATTGCCCCTGAACTCCTAAACTTGTTGGTTTTGTTGTTGCTTACTCCATGTGGAAGAGATGGATGGATGCAGAGCTCTGTTTTCATGTTTGGGCTTTCCAAACAAAACTTTTCACCATCTCAGCCTCCCCCCTTTGAACCTTTGAACTCTTTAAGGTTTCAATTAACATTAGCAGTTGAAGGCTGAAATGCGTACATCTTCTGATGCTTTTTGCTTGTTAGTCAAGAGGCGGCCTTGACCCCAGACCAAACTTTCCACATTTAAAGGCTAGAGAAACTCCTGGTGTCCCAGTAGTGCCAATCTAACACCAGCTTTCAGACTAAAGAAGCTCGCAAGAACTGATCCAGTGTCCCAGGGATGAGCATTGGCAAAGCAAATTGACAATATCATCCCCCTGCTTTTTGCTTCTAGTATGTCATAGACAGAAAGAAGCACTTGAGCATGGGAAATACATCTTCACCTGTCATGGCTAAACTCTATTGAAATGTACCCTCCACTAACTTGTTTAATCTATTTGAAGCCATTTGCCTTTTTTGTTTCAACACACTGGGTTGACATTCTTGGTGGACTTTCTATTATGATCGGTTTATTAGGTAGCTGTAGCCAACCTATGAATGTGCATTGTGTAGTTATGATTGTTTGTCCCTAGCGTGCATTACTTTGCTCTTACTAGCAGTGAATTTTATTTGCTAGTATATTTGTTTATCCAGTCAGTGTGGAGAGATCCCCTTCTGTCTTTTTTTCATGACTGTTTTGAGCTTTGTTATTCTGTTTACTTTGGTGTTGCCGGTAAACTAAACTAGAAGCTTATTCAGTCTTATCTCCAGATAAGTAGTGCAATCCATATAGAACTTCCAATATTTATTACTTTCTTTTATAAGAAGCATCCACTTACTCATGCCTAATTACTTTTGAAGTTGCACCTTTCAAATCCATGACCTTTTAAAAATGTGAAATATTTTGGCAATAATGAATATAGGGTTTTTATGTATTCATTGCTACATTACAGATATGCCTATTTATAATTATATGTAGTGAGAACCTTTCGTTGTTTAATATGGCTTTCAATGGGGAAACTGTTGCAGTGTTTCACAGATGGTTAGCAGTGTGTATATATAGCGTGGAAGTGCTTGTGGAAATGGTAGTTGTGTTCTTCTTTGTGTTGTACTGGAAGAAAAGTGGGGAACATTAAGATGGTGATGTCTTGAGTGGCAGAAGTTTGGCAGCTTGACCTGGAAACCTCACTGACTTGAATTTATTCCTGCTGACTTGTTTGGAGCAATGACACTGTGGTCCATTGAAAATGGTCTCCCACGGCGTTCCCATGTGACTTTTTTGTTTAAATGAACCCCTGCCACGTTTAGCCTTAGCGATATTCTCCAAGAGATGGCTGTGTAATGGATGGTGCAATGACTTTTCTGCAGAAAGATTGCATCCACCACTTTTTCTCCTTTTAAGTCAAAGAGAACCATATGGTGGTTGTCATTGGTAAATTAAACTTGTGCTAATGAGCAAAGCTACTTCTTGGTCTCTGTGATGAATTAATAGTAATCTGTAAAACCAATGAAGGCAAAGCACCTCTTTACACAATCTGTTACCTTGGCCCAGGGTTAATGTTTTGAACTCACTTCAACCTCTGACTTGTTTACAAATCCATGGCCGAATTAGAAGTTGAAAGGAGGTGAAAGGAGGTCCACAACCCCAACCATATCTATGGTCCTTAATTCACCTTTCTTTCATTACTGTAATGATCAGCTGAACAGCAGCAAAATTACCTATGGAAGGTGATATTTAAAATCCCCTAGAGAAACAGTGTATCTGAAGAAGTGTGCTTGCACACGAAAGCTCATACCAAGAACTAACTTAGTTGGTCTTAAAGGTGCTACTGGAAGGATTTTTTTTTATTTTGACTATGGCAGACCAACACGGCTACCTATCTGTAATTAGAGAAACATGGTGACCTTGAAGTTGGTTTAAGATTCTGACTTGCTCTCAACCCAGTAACTGCAGTTTCTACGTTTGGATGAAATGGGAACTACCATTTATATATTTTAAGCTGTTGAGAATTGCAGCATGGCAAGAAAAAAGGAGGGAAGAATGTTTAGCAGCAAAGTAATTTTCAGGTGGGGACCCGGGTGGCGCTGTGGGTTAAACCACAGAGCCTAGGGCTTGCCGATCAGAAGGTCGTGGTTCGAATCCCCGCAACGGGGTGAGTTCCCGTTGCTCGGTCCCTGCTCCTGCCAACCTAGCAGTTCGAAAGCACGTCAAAGTGCAAGTAGATAAATAAGTACCGCTCCGGCGGGAAGGTAAACGGCGTTTCCATGCGCTGCTCTGGTTTGCCAGAAGCGGCTTAGTCGTGTTGGCCACATGACCCGGAAGCTGTACGCCGGCTCCCTCGGCCAGTAAAGCGAGATGAGCGCTGCAGCCCCAGAGTTGGTCACGACTGGATCTAATGGTCAGGGGTCCCTTTACCTTTACCTTTAATTTTCAGGTGGCAACTTGGGTGACTAATCTCATGTATGTAACACTGGATATCCCTGGGCAGCTTTGAAGTATTGATGACAACTCTATGAAAATAAGTGGCAGGAAATGTGTTCTCAGGGACTAGGAAAGGAAGAAGTTCTTCTTAAACATTTCTAGTCCTAGTGTGGCCTTCACTGACTCTGGGGAGCAAAAGCTTTGTAATGACTAGTGAGCCCAGCAATGAAGAGAGAAAAATGTCCCTGGCTCTTAATCTGTTACTTTGCATATGAGAAGTTAACCCTTTCAGGTCCACACTGAAAAGTATTGTTGGAAATTCAATTTCACTACTCTCGTCCATTTCCTCAGAGTATTGTTTATATAGCATAAAAGGACTTTTTAAAAAAGTGAACAGGTGAATAGCTAATGAAAGCATAGAAGTGTGTGTGTGCGCTGGAAGGGTAGTAGCCTCCAAAGAGGCTCTTTATGTCCTGACTGTGACAGAGGCATGATAAATAGGGACTAGAGAGAAAATCTTCTCTGTGGTCACACCTAAATTTTGGGACTCTATGCCCTTGGAGATTTTATTGGCCGCCTCTTTTATGGTGTTTCGCCATGAGGCAAAACCTTTCCTGTTTTAGGCAGGTGTGTGTTTTATTCGAAATTTTTTTATTTATCTGGAGGTGTGTTTTTTTATCCGTCGCCTTACTTTATCTGCTGTTCTAGTCTATTTGTGTTATATAAAATGAGGCTACATTTTAATATTTTAATGTTCCATTATTTTAATGTTGTATTTTATTTTTGTTTTTAAGTTGTAATCATTCTTCTTGTTTTTATTATTGCTTGTAAGCCGCTCTGAGCCCGGCCTTGGCTGGGGAGGGCGGGGTATAAATAAAATATTATTATTATTATTATTATTATTATTATATTGTACCTTATAAATTTTTATTGTACTTTTTGGTTGCTTTTGATTGCTTTCAGCTGCCCAGAGTGGAATGCAGGCACCAGATAAAAATGTTCCTATAGATAAATAAGGCCTCTGAATTGTTTGATAGTAAATAATGTTATTCCGAATGAAAATTATTGGCCTTAAGAGCTCTTGCGGTTAAAAACAAGCATAGTTAAAATTCCTTTTGGTGGAGAGGTAAAAGGGGTGGAGGGGGTGGGGGGTGTATCCCTCTAAGTCTCCAGACAGAACAGAATCCTACAGCCTTCCCACAGTCATGCTCTGGCTGCTAGGGTACTCTCCAGCTAACAGCATATCCCAAACAGAACTGGACCTCTCTCCTTTTAGTACCCTTCATGCATTGTTGTCTCACAATGATTGGCTATTGGACTAGAAACAGCTGTACCAAGCCTTTGGTTTGCAAAAGAGATTACAGGCCTTTCTCATAGAGTCTGATTGGTGGGCAGTGTGTGCTGAGAGAGAGAAGGGCCAAAGAAGTAGTGTAGTACTAGCTGCTTCTAGGCAGTTTGATTACTTTTGTCCTAGAGTTCCTCTCCAGCTGTCAAATGAATGGGTTCCCTCCACCAATCTCTCTCCCCATCCCTCCCCACCTCCTTTCCAACATCAGTGATTGTTTGGGCAGGCTAAGAAATCTAGCAGGCAGGTTTGGTTTCAAAAAACAAAACAAAACAAAAAAACAAAGGCGTTTCTGTTTTTTCTTTGTAAGAAAAGAGAGGAGGTAGAGGCTGGATTGTTATTTTAAAAATAAAAAAAAACAACAACTTTGTATGTAAATACGCACAAGCTGATTATAGGCTGGGACACAAGCGAAGGTTTGGGTGAGCCCAGGGCTATTTTACATGAGAATGTGCAGCCCGACTGGCTGAGCGCGTCTAACTTAAGGCAGCTCCTTGATTAGCATAAGACTGGGTGGCTGCCTTGTTTCCTGCCTTCAATAGCTATTCACTGTAGTCGAGGCGGAGAGGAGCAGGGAGGCAAGGCAAACGCACCGGATTTGCAGAAAGCAAAGCGCGTTGGGCTTAATCTCGCGGTCCGGCTGCCCCCCAAGGCTGGAGGAGCTGGCACGGCTCGACGGGCGCAGACGTAGGCAAACACAGGCGGTGATGGGAAAAGAGAAATAAGCGTGCATGCGAGAAGGAAGGAAGGACGGCCGGCTGCGGGAGCCTGGAAGAGACGGGACTCGGGAGCCCTCGGCCATGATGACCATCTGCATCGAGCACCATCGCTGCTGCTTGTAGGTTTATGTACACCTTGAATGGGCGCGCGAGCGAGGGATCCTTGCTCTGCCAGTGCGGCAGGAGGAGCTGCGAGAGCTGCTAACGGGGAGAATGGTCGCTGCTGCTGCTGCAGCCATGATTTTTCGGCTGCTCCATTGATGTTTTGCTCGGATTCTGATAGGTTGGAGGAGGGCGGGGGAAGCCAGCCTTTGGCCGCTACCAGCACTTCCCCGCGATTCCTATGGCATTGCAGACCCGATGCTGCTTTGCTTTGCTCCCTGCCGTCTTTCGGGTCAAGCCCAAAGGCAGCCTGCTTTGCCTAATTCGCCCGGGCCTTTTGTGTTGCAGATCACAGTTGGCCGAGCCTTTCTGTGCTGAATCGACCTATTGTTTTGGGACCCCAGAGCTTCCACGCTGCAGATCGCTTCTCTTCTCCCCCCCTCCCCCCTTTTTTTCGGTCGCTCTCCTCTTCCTCCTCCACCGCCGCTACCCCCCCGCCTTAGAAGCCACATAATTTGCCTCTCCTCCACATGACTCTGGAAGCTACAAGCCGGGCTTGAGCGCCAATGAAGTGTAATGCATTGTGGGACGTGTGTAAAAGAATTGGATCTTTCCAAGGGGGGAAAGGAAAGGACCTGCGGTCTGCTTGATGGACAAGGTAGTGGCAAAATGTTGCTTGCAGAGCCGATCCGAGTGGTGCCTGTAAAGAGACGGGTGTAAAACGAGTGCAGCGAGCAAGCCGTGAGGCCTCCTGGCTCATGCCGCTCCTGCTGCTGCTGTTGCTGCTGCTCGTGGTGGATTAGACTGCAGGTAGCCTCAAAATGAAGAAGACGCGAAGTACAACCTTGCGGCGAGCCTGGCCTAGCTCTGATTTTTCTGACCGGGCCTCTGATCGCATGAGGTCCCGCAGTGAAAAGGACTACCGCCTGCACAAACATTTCCCCCCAGCTTTCCTTTCCCAGGCTTCACGGGGCTACATGACATCTGGTCAGTAACTGGCTGTGTGTGTTTGTGTGTGTGTGTGTAGATCTGTATGTTTGTTTCAAGGCATGGGCTCGCATGTTTGTTTATCTCCCCTGTGTTGTGTAAAAAAAAAGGGGGGGTTATCTTGTGACTGATTAACATAGGTTGTAATGAATAATGCAATTTCTTTTAAAGCTCACATCCACCATTTTGTACCTCAGGAAGATTCACAGCAGGGCCTGCTCAATATGGTGTTTAAAGCCTTCCAGCCCCCCCTTCCCCCTAAAATAAATGGAGAGAAAAATGGTCAGATCAGTATTTTCAACGAATCAAAATGCCTAGTAGATGTGATCCCAGAAGTCTCTCCCCCCCTCCCAAATCTGCATCCCTGGTCTCCTTCTGCTAAATCATGATTACCAAATCAGATATTGTCTCTTAATCCAGCTAAATGCAATTATCTCAATAGGCATTTCTGCGTTTCATTTTCTAAACAACAACAAAAAGTGTCGCTGCTGTTGGGGGTTCTGTGAATAGAGCCTTCGTGTCCCAGTTGACTGTTTTTGTCTAGAGAAGTTCTTTTTGGTTATACAAAAATAAGTATAAATATAAACATTTGTGTGTTAGGAGGACAGGGTGTCTGTGGATATGTATCACATGTGTATGTTCATCTATTCAATTGCTTCAGTGGAAGCTCTTTAGAAATAATGGACACTGCACCAACATGCTTGTGCATGCATGGCAGGATAAGAGCACAAACAATAAAGCTGTGGAAGATTATAACAAGGGGAAACAGTCATCTTTTAATAAAAATTATGAAAGGAAATGCCTCATCCCTCCCTTTTAATGATGCCTTTATATTCCATTCATTCTATGATTCCCTTTTGAGATGTTCAGGAGGGAACAGGAAATAATCTTTAAGAGAATGTTGACGAGAAGGACAAAATATGTTGGAAGCCTCCTTTGTTGTTTGAGTGCTTCGTTAGTGTGACAATCCGACATAATGTTTCATGACCATGATGCCAAATATCCCATTTATCATCAAGGCATATTTTTCCCTGTGAGACTCACTTTAGCTTAGAGAAATGAAGATTTCTTATACGTATCTAGAAAAGGTTTTCCATCTCCTTCCTGTATCCCATCCCCAGATTCAAGTCAAACTTAGTGGTTATCAGCAATTTACATACCTAACTTATTCCTTTGCATTCTAATAAATATGTCACTTTAAACAGTACTGGAGCAGATTCTTATGCTTTAAGAATCTCTTGTGAACATTCTTTTGTCAGCAACCATAAACATAAAAAATAAATCTTTTATGGAAATATTACTTGACTAAGTTTTGGTGAACAAGCTTATCTGTTTTGCTCAGAAGGTATGCATTAAATGAAATGACAAGTGTAATTTATGCTTTAAGGAGCTGAAAGGCAACTATATTGTTTATAGTTTGGTTGCTGCAGTACATATAGCAACACACCTATGAGAAATCTGGCCTCACTGTATACACCTAGAATCTGAGCTGGTGTTCATTATCACAGTGCAGTTTTTCCCCCTCCCAAAAAAAGAGAGAGATTTGGAACATTTTAGATCAGAATGATTAGATAATGCCCAACAGAATAGACAATTAGTTTTCTGCAACTGTATTAAGACTATGGAGTGTTGGGTTGAAATGAGGGGGAAAACAGGTTTCTTTGTTTTTCTTGAAAGCGGTGCTGTTGAAAGAGTTGTCCTTTTAACAGATGTATTTCTCCTAAGAGTTTTATAGGTGACAATTAGCATGAATTAAATGCAAAGTATGTGTGTATTCATAAAAACAAACTCTGGAGAGTGGTTGCATGGTCCAGTTTGATTATCAATACTGAGTTGTCTGATTCCAGAGGTGTGTGTATGTGTGCAAGTAATATAGACACATATATGAGTCTGTACTTGTTTGGGGGATGGGAAGGTAATGCCTATTGTGTCTGGACATTCTAAAACAGAATGTTACATCTTTGAATATCCTAGAGGCAATAATCTGCAGTGCTACAATGCAAGAACGTATGGTGTGGGGGGTGGGAGAAGAGGGAGCAGGTGACACATCCACTATGAGTAATACACTATAATTGTTAGGAGTATAGCACAAGTGGCAGTTGAAACAAGAATGATGTAAAGCAAATCTAGCATGTGATACTGTAGCTGGAAAAGTAATTTTGGCCTCTTTGTGGGTTGACACTCTCCCTTTTTTTTTTTTTTTAATGAACTCTGTCCTTTGCCTTTCCAAATATTGGTTTTGGGAGGAATGGGTACTGTATCTAAACACTTCGGCTATTTTAAAAGGAAGCTCTCTTCCTGACAGGAAATCTATAGGAAGTCGTCTTGCATAAAAGTAGCAGTGACTGTGAATACAAATGCTTTCTTTGTCACCCAAACTGTTTTACAGGAGAGAGGGCCTTGAAACACATGGGCTTTTCAAGAGGGCTGCATTCTGTTTATCCAGTCATTTAGCCTAATTACTATTAGTATTGTTGTGGTCCCTTTTAAATAAATGCTGTATTGTTTGGGAGATAGGAGACAATGTTGCTTGCTTGGGCTTGATTGTTTGAGCCCAAGGACATTGAGGGATGTAAGCAAGTAGATTGTTTTCTTCTCCCTCCCACACTCAAAAGACTGTAAACTCATTAGTATGCACTTTGAGTCTTTGGGATTGGGCATGGGTTTATTAAGCAAGATCTAATTTAAAATTCTTTTTAAACGATTCTCTCTAACCCCTCCCCCACCAATACATGTACACAAGATCTTCATGACTGCATCAGACCAAAGGCTACTGTAATCCAATATCCCAGTTCCTACAGTGACCAATCGGATGTCTTGTGAGAGGCCCGTAGGCAGGACTTGAGCACAATGCCCCTCTCATGCTGTGGTTCACCAGAGACATGCTGTTTCTGATCCTGGAGGTGTTATACAGCCTTTGTGACCAGTAGCCATCACTAGCCACATCCTACAGGAATCCCCTTTTTTGAGCCATCTGAGTTGGCGGCCATCATTTGGTGGTAGAGAATTCCATACTTTTAAACATGCACTATATGAAGAGAAGTACTTTCTGTTGCCTGTCCTGAATCTCCAACCATTCAGCAGCTTTGGATGACCCTGAGTTCTGGCGTTGTGACAAAAGGAGGAAAAAATATATCTACCCACGTTCTCCGCACATGGGTAATTTTATGCAGCACTATCATGTCCCCTTTACTCAGCTTTTTTAAAAAAAATAAAATAAAAACCCCAAACAGTGTAACCATTCCATATAGGGGAGTTGCTCCAACCCTGATTATTTTGGAACCGAAGGTCAGTTTTCCTGTAAATGGCTGTAAGAGTTTTGAGTGTTGTTTAATTATTTTATTTCATACAATTTGCATACCACTCGATTGTAAAAGACCTCAAAGTGGTCTTAACACAGTTACCAAGAATTGTAATCTGACAGGGTATGTGCTTTTCAATAACAAAATGGTCCAAATAATTACTGTAGAAGTGCAACTGTCTACAAAGTTGAATGGGAGAGGGCTTCTTTTTTAAAAATTGCATTTACTTTATGAATTAGTAATATTATGAATTTATAGTAAAAAACACCAGTACGTAATATTAGCATTTTGAATACTATTTTGAGTGGGCTACTAATAAACAGTGAAATGTTTTGAAAAAGCTGATAGACAACCCATGAAGAAACTGTTAGGTAAAGTAGTGATATTTTCATGGTGAGAGTCTGTGCCTTTTGCTGATGAATAATTGTCTATTGAATGGCCTCTGCTGAAGTTCAGAGTTTCTTTAGGCTTCTGAGCAAGCATAGGGTTCAGAGGCCATGCAGAGAGTTCATTGTTCATGCTGAAAATATACATATCTCATAAGAAAGCACGCTGACTTTTATGCCTTTGAAATAAGTAGAAACTGCAACAATAAACATGTTTGACCTTGTATCTAGAGAGAGATTTTGACTACCAGTAGGTCTATCCTAATAATTTTTATAACTTGAAAATGAGAGTAACAGTAGATACTATAATAGTGATGAATTTTAACCAATAGGAAACAGTCATGCTAAATAACAACAACAAATGCTAGTATGCCGTTTATACTTACTGAGCGTTTAGAAAGCAAAGTGTTAGTGCATTTTGCTATTGGCCTGGGTCCAACTGCAACTACGTGGAGATTTCTGGACACCAAGTTGGCAACCACAGTTTAAAAGCCTCTGCCTTAGTCCATGGTTAATACCATTTCCATTACAACTCTTTGTGTTTCTCCTTCTTGCATACTGGGACAAGTGAATTGTAAGAGCAAGCTACAGTCAATCAATATAGTTGAGATCATAAAATCATAGAATAGTAGCATTGTAAAGGACCCCAAGGGTCATGTAGTCCATCTCCCTGGCAAATAGACATTCCATTGTGACAACTGTATCTTAGCTTTAAGGTGCCATTTGGCACCTAACTAATATATCTGAATTTCTAAAACTGCCTTTCACTGTCTATTATTTATTTGCACTTAACTATGTATTGAAAGCCCATTACTTAAATTCATTGCAAGAAGATGAATTGTAATTAAGATAGCCCATGCATGTTCTTGTTTGTTTAGTAGATTTATATTCCACTTTTCCAGCAGTCCTCAAAGTGGCCAGTAATCCTTCTGAAACACAACAGATACATCAAGAACCACATCCTTAAAAAAGAAAACAGTTCTGGTGGGGTGGGAGCTGACATCAGATGTTCCATCCCACAAGGCAGTTGCTATGTTAGCTCTGTGGGGATCGGGGAGGGGATAGTCCAACTGGAACGGGTCCTGATGTTGTCTTTACCTGCTTGCCTGCCTCTTTTCTTCCTTTCTACAGGACCGCTGGTGCCAGTTGGCCCTGTGGGGGTGATTAGGGGGAGGACAGGGTTGCCATATGTCTGGAATTTCCCGGACATAGTCAGAATACTGCAGGCGGAAATGTGCTAAAATGTCTGGGAAAATGTGGACTTGTGGCAATCCATTTTGGCAGTGTCATTTTTCATAAAAATAGCTCAAAAACTTTTTTGTGATTTTGCCAAAGTAGCTCAACAACTTTGGTCAACACTAAGCACACGAACAAAAAACCCCAGGGGGTGGGGTGGGAAAGCTATTCAACTTTGTGTCCGGATTTTCACTTTTTGAAATATGGCAACCCTAAGTATGATACACATACAATATTTGTTCCATCAGAATCTGATTAAGCAGGATGAGTGTGATTGAGCTACTTTCTGCACTGTCTGCTGCTAGCAGCGGTGGTGTTGTTGCTCAGTCTATGGTATATAAAGTTTTGAACAGTCTACATGAATGTTGTTAACTCAAAATATATTAGTAGTGGCTAAATGTCAGAGACAGGCTGGACGCTGAGGACTGGTGAGTGGTCACTGAGAGAAGCAGGGTTAGAAACTGACTTGGAAGAAGGGATCAGTGAATTGGGGTAACCTATAGCCGCTGGGAAACAATAGTCAGAGGCAGGAGAAACTGCAAGATTGGAGAGTGGAAAATAGGTGTGGGAAGGGGAAGAGATAGGTCAGGCTGGTGTAGACGCAAGGGTTTCTACACCTCCTCCTCTTGCCCCACCTCTCCTGCTCCACTGTCTCCCAGGACCAGGAGAGGATTGAAAGAGGAGGAGCAGAAAGTTACATATAGACAGTCTTTGCCTGCTTGCGTGCATCTCTGATAGGGGAGAGATATAAGCTGAGGTTGGGGTGGGAACTCGTATGTTGTGGCAACTGCCTCATTGGGTGCACACCTAGGAGTAGCTGAGAGACGTAGGACTGATGGACATGCCTTTTCCTAACTTGTAGGTGTGTTTTTTACAATAAAGATTTAATTTCCCCCTATTGCTACACCAATATATTTGTTTGGAATAGTGAGGAAGTATTGAGGATACTTATGTAAATCTAGTAACCTCCAGATTGGGGCTGCCCCTGAGTTTGGCTGCTGCTGCTGCTGCTGCTGCTGCTGCTGCTGCTGCTGCTGAAAAATACTGTGACTTGGCTGCTCACTGAGGCAGAATATCAGCAATATATTGTGTCACTGGTGAAAGAATTGCACTGGCTGCCAGTTAGCTACTGGGCTAAATTCAAGATGCTGGGACTGGTGTACAAAGTCCTATACAGCTTGGGACTAAGATACCTGAAAGATTGCCTCATTCCTTCTGTATCTAACCAGTAATGTGCTCCGCAAGAGAAGGCCACCTGCAGATGCCATATCATGTGTGGGTCCATTCCTTCAAATGTAGGAATTGGACTTTTAGTGTGGTGGCACATAGCCTTTGCAACTCCCTCATGTGATGCATCGGATGGGCACCCTCTCTACCATCTTTTTGACACCTATTTATTGAAGACCTTTTCCAACAAGCATTTTAAGTTGAGAATTTTATCCCGGTTTGCATTTGTATTGTCTTAAGTTTTTGTTGTTAAATCACTTCAGTATGTTTAGTGGGAAGTGGCTCATGTATTAAAAAGGAACCAAATGCAAGTCTTGCCACCAAGCAGAAGCTTAAGTACTAATTTTGTTAATGGAGGAATAACCTACTTGTTCATGTTACTTGATGAAATGCATTGAAAAAGCCATTTAAAAAAGAGAATTTGGGGGGGGAAAGGCAGGAGCCTTTTCATACCTCAAAAAAGAAACTTATATTGAGCTTCTTAATACAATTTCAAATAAGGGTTGGTTGGTGCTCAGATAAATGAAAAAGGTGACTAAAATAAGCACAGGGTCACTTGTGCTTCTGAAATTTGGGCTGCTTATCTGAAGAATGGAAACACGTTGGCTTGAAAGACACTGTACTGTGATTAATTTAGCAACCCTGTCATGTTACTTCAGCTCAAGTTGTCCTTCAACTCAATATTAAGAGTTTGTTTCCAGCTTCTGATGCAATACATAAAATTATTGAAAAACCTGCCAGTGGTCCTTTAGATATTGTTGGGACTCCAAACTCTGTTCAGTCCAAGCCAGCATCACCCGTGTTTGGGGATGAGCGGAGTTGTGTTAGTCCAACAATGTTTGCAGTGCCACATATTCCTTGCCCATGTGCTCTGTAATAGAGGCTTGCCATTACATAGGGTGTGTAAGAACCTAGTGCAACATAGATATACTTGGCTAGAATTCTGTTCCTGAGAGGCAATATAGTATTTCAGCCCGAGTTTCTGACTAAGACCAGGCAGACCCAGGCTCAAATTCCTACTCAGCCCTGAGGTATATTAGGTTAACTTGGACCAATCACATGCACTCATTCTAGCCTACTTCACAGATTGTTGTGAGAATAATAGTAAAAAAGTGAGCATAGGGAAGTCATATATTTTTTGCCTCTCTTGGATGAAGGAAGGGATAAAAATTAGACAAGGCACAGTGTTTCTGCTCTTCCTTTTGCACCTGGCCTGTTGTCTAATTTTGTATATTTTCTCCATGACAAGGTTTGTTATGCCTTGCCATGTAATTTGCAAAGTGTCGGCCCAGCTGTGGTAAGTTGCAACTGCCCTGGACGAGCACCCAACTGTGACTTTGCTATGGCGAGATGCACATACATCATGTTTCTTTTTATAAAAAGATTATTCAAAACATTTGCGCTCCATCTTTCCACTAGAAGGCCCGCAAGGAGATGTACAATCCAAAATAAAACTATGCCAAAAGTAACCCTCTTAAAATAATCAACGAACACACTCACAATTGTAGCAGCTGCAGATAAATTGGAAGACAACAAATGATACAAATATAGTTTTGTTTACTAACGTTTGAGAGAATAAAATGCTTTAACAATACTTTAAGAAGGTAGGAACAAAATGAGATCTCTGGGAAGATCTTCTGCATTAGCCACCCACCAGAGGCAAGACCTTGGATGATGACCTCAGTGATGAACAAGGAAAGGCGTTTATATCCCCTGACAACTGCCTTAAGTAGTCTCCTACTCTTTCCTGTCTTAAATGTATCGATGGCAAAGAGAAATCATTTTATATTTATAAAGCAGCTTAGACCAATCCTGTTCTACAGTCCTGTACAGTCCTGTACATGTTTTTTCAGACGTCCCACAATATACAGAGAGTCTTCATTTTGGGTAAATGTATGTAGGATTGAAGCCTTAAGTTTGTGGTGTTTTTGTTTATTTAATTGTTTGGGTAGTGGCATTGTTCTAACAGTGAACTGGGCAGACATTGCTTGAGGACTATTTAGGTAAGTGAAGGATAAAATGGGCTGACTTCTTAGGTTAGGGCAAAAGCAAAGAGACATTGCCTCTTGCTACCATTTTAAATATGGCTGGCGTACACATGCGGTCATTGTAGAATGATTGTCCTAGAACCACAATTCTTCAATAAAATCATGAAATGTCATTAGGGGAACCTGGCTTTTATAAGAATATTCCAGAATTCATATTCTTTTAATGCTGCTGAGACCACTGATTGACCTGTAATCAAATTTGATTGGTTCTACTTAGCGCTAAGCAATGGTTTAGCACCATGTGGCTAAGTATTGGCAAGTATGAGCTCTCACGCTTCCTGTCTCTTCCTTCCGTGCACCCAGGAGGAGGATCGTTGCTGAGTTTACTTTTAATTTCAAAAACTAAACTCTAGCAGTATGTGTGAGCCAAGAATTCTGGTTTGCAACCAGCAATGGTTAGTTGTTAAACAAGCCAGCTACAAACCATGAAGTTGGCGTGTTTAGCAACTAACCATTGTTGGTTGTAAACTAGAATTCCTGGTTCACGATTCACACATACTGCTGAGTCAGGGGTGTCCAGATGTTCTTGGACTCCAACTTCCATCAGCCCAGCCAGCACAGTCCAATGGTCATGGATGATGGGGACTGTAGTTAAAAAGCATCTGGACGGCCATGGCTCCCATTCCTGCACTAAGTCACGAATTGAAAGTAAACATAGTAGAAATCCTCTTTGCTGTGTAAGAGGAGAGGAGACAAAGAGGAGTATGTGAGCTTTGCACAGACCTCCTGAGATTTATCGACATACTGTAGTGCTGGATCATGGTACTAGATGTGAACCAACCAAGAGTGTTTTTATTGTGTTTGAAATGCAGGAAAGTTTTTATCTCCCTTTGTTATCAACTAACTTGTGGATTGGCTTAGATAAGCCTAAACATAATTTATCAGCTTTCCATTTTTGAAACATATATTTAGCAAACACGTCTGTGGGAATCATGGCATTGGATAGTGTACTGAATTATTTCTTTAAAAAAACAACTTGAAATTTTGTGAAATTCTAATGTGTTTTTGGTAACATGATGATCTGTTAAAAATCTAAAATACAATGCTTCATTGTCGGTTCAGCTCACTGACCAACAGCTTGAACTGCCATAACATGCAAATTTTCTTTTTCTTCCTACCTGATGACTGCATAAGATCCTTCCCTTTTCATAATACTAGCAGGAGATGATTTGGAATTACTGTTATTAAGTGGTGGTATCACTTTTACCATGTCAACCAATTGCTTACCAACCAAAAATAACACTTTGTTTTCATCACATTGTAGAAAATGTGATTCCTGTTATTTGAAAAGAATAAGGAGGGGTTCCTATTCAGCTCAGCATAAATGGCGTCTGCTAAGAAAAGCTGCAGCCTCTTAATAGAAAATTCAGGCAGAAGTTTGTTCATTTTATAATATATACCCCATGTTGCCAGGAACACTAAGGTGACAGTTTTGTCTTGAACATCAAACAGATATTGGTAGTTTTAGCACTGAATAGGGTGTGAGTAGAAGACCGAGGAGAAAAGAAATACTCAAATATTTTTTGCTTAAATTCTTTAAATTTTTGAACTGTCATGCTAAAATGGGCATAAATACCACAAATGATTTGTGAATTCATTATGTATTGGCCATATTTGTTTACATAGTTAAATTGTAATAATATGGATATGGATCAGTTTAATAATTTAAGAACAGGCCTGATGGAGCAGGCAGAAAAGCTGTGTCTAACCAGCATCCTACTCCTGTACTGACCAACCAGATGCCTACATCAGGGATGGAGAACCTCTTGGCCTCCAGATTTTATTGGAGCCCAAATCCCATCTCATGTATTGTGTTGTGTCCACGAGAGAGTTCTTAAATAACAAAGTGATGTAAATTCTCCCTAAGAATGGTGTCTTAGAACTGGAAGGTGACATTTAAAAGGAAATCCAGAAGGACTCATTCAGAAAATTATTAATTTTTAAAAGTTGCACCCTGCATTTCAGCATATCTGGGCCTCAAGTGGCTTACAAAAAAACAAACAAAAACCTTACAATATACAAAATTTAAGGCATAAAATTAAAATGATCAAGCATCTTGCTAAAGAAGAATCAATGTAATTTCTGGAAAGGTAAGTCCTGTCTCACAAAGCTTTTAGAGTTATTTGAGCGTATCAGCAAGCATGTGGATAGGAGAAATCTGGCAGACACTGTATACTAGGATTTTCAAACAGCTTTTGACAACGTCCCTTACCAAAAGCTCCTGGGCAAACTTAGCAGTCATGGGATAAGAAGACAGATAAAGAACAGGAAGCATAGAATAGAAATAAAAGAGCTGTTCTCACAATGAGAGGGTGTAAGGTGTGGTCCCCAAGGATCTGATTTGGGACCTGTGCCTTTTAATTATTTACTGCTCACCCCTAAAGCCAGATCATTAAAGTAGCCAAGTTTGTGAATGATACCAACTTATTGGTTATAGGGGCAAAAATGGGATTTATGAAGAGCTCCCAAAGGATCTCATGTCATGAAGTCTTCAGAACTAGTGTTACTGAACCTGTATTTAAATGAGAATCAGGACTTGGTAGATAAACTAGTAATTGGATTTCTCTTAGTGGCTGCACATATGATTATAGCCATATTCTGGAAGAATTTAAAAGGTGTAAAACCGGAATGCCTGGTTCAAGAGAGAATGGTGCATTGCCCTTACAGAAAAATTGACTTACAAATTAAGAGGAACAAAGCACAAAAATATCCTTTGCAGGAGAATGGTGGAGCTTTATTTAATTTACAAATTCCCTAGGAAACCAAAGACCAGTTCCAAAAGTTTATAGTAACTTGCGGATCACTTATTAAAAACATGTTTTACAGATGCAGAAAAAGAGCAAAATCTATGGTGTGACCACACTTGAAATACTTTGTGCAGTACCCGTGGCCAAAATGAACATTGGGCTGGAGTAATTTTCCTGTGAGAAAGGGTTTAGGTTTTAGAGGGAAAGTGTGTAAGGGAAGACATGAAAGATGCACATGAAATAATGCGTGGAGAAAGTGGACAGAGAGAGGTTTTTCTAACTCATAATACTAGAACCTAGGGGTCATCCAGTGAAGCTGAATGGTGTGAAGTTCCCAGAGAAACTTCTTCATATAGTTTCCTCAAGATGTGGTGATGACCACCTACCTGGATGGTTTTAAAAGGGAATTAACCATATCCTCCATGATTTGCCTATCAGTGGTTACTAGCTACGATGGCTGTTTACAATCTCCTGTATCAAAGGCAGCATGCTTCTGAATACTTGTTGCTGGGGAACAGAAGTGGAAAAGGGCTATTATGCTCACATCCTGCTTGTGGGAGTCCTGTAGGGACTACAGCTCCCGTCTTTTCTGTATATTAGCCATGCTGGCTGAGACTGATGGGTTAAGGGCTCCAACAGAGTCTGGAGGCCAACAAATCCTCCCTGCATGATGTAGGCCTTGTGGTCACTATAGGAGTATTAGGTACACCTTTTGCCTGATGCAGCGGGGCTGTTCTTAATACAGTGGTACCTCGGGTTACATACGCTTCAGGTTACATACGCTTCAGGTTACAGACTCCGCTAACCCAGAAATAGTACCTCAGGTTAAGAACTTTGCTTCAGGATGAGAACAGAAATTGTGCTCCGGCAGCGTGGCGGCAGCAGGAGGCCCCATTAGCTAAAGTGGTGCTTCAGGTTAAGAACAGTTTCAGGTTAAGAACAGACCTCCGGAACAAATTAAGTACTTAACCTGAGGTACCACTGTATATTGATGGATTCCAATAGCTAAAGCTAAAATATGTGAAGACCAGAAAATGTTAGAATCTTCTATATTATTTTCTTCATACCAGTGGGGCTCATCTCGGAACAACGAAGCTGGTTCCAGAAGTGAAACCTAAAGCAAAATAGCTCTTTCAGCCTTTGCAAGTTTTTTGTTGTTGTTCTTTTTAAGTATGAAAGCATCAAGAGCCCTTCAGACATTGATGATTTTGAGGCCTAAACAACTTGAATGTCTGTTAGGTCTGAGGCTGAGGCGGCCCTTCTTAGCTTCATCTGGCCCCTTTACATTTCCAGGGACACATTCCTGAGGTGGGTAAAGAGGCTGCTTGAGGCTGGCATAAAAGAAAAGAGACCCCTAACCTCCTGCCCTACCCCGTCCTGTCCCACAGCACTTCAGAGGAAGTGAGGCAGTGCCTGACTGAGGCAGGTGACTCTGAACCAGGCATGGTCTGATGACAGAGGGAACAAAACACAGAAAAAAATGGAAAAGGAATTGCAGTTTCGAGGGGGGGGGGGTGAGAGGTTGGAGCCTGAAACAAAGGGTCCAAAGTCTGTAGAGCCCACAAAATTACTTGCTGCTCCTTTAGACAGTGGTACAACCATTCCTTTCCCTTCTGCATGAAAGAGCAGAGTTTGAGATGGAAAGCCCAAAGTCATAGAGCCCAAAAGTCTACTGCAGGGGTCAGCAACCTTTTTCAGCCGTGGGCCTTCCACCGTGCCTCAGACCATGTGGTGGGCTGGACTATATTTTGAAAAGAAGAAAAAAATGAAGGAATTCCTGTGCCCCACAAATAACCCAGAGATGCATTTTAAATAAAAGCACACATTCTACTCATGTAAAAAACACGCTGATTCCCGGACCGTCTGCGGGCCAGATTGAGAATGCGATTGGGCTGCATCCTGCCCCCGGGCCTTAGGTTGCCTACCCCTGGACTACTGCATCAGGCAGCAGTACAGCATCCCTTTGCTCCATGATGCCATCGCTAACCACTGGTCAGGAGCTCTGCTTCTCCACTCGGAATAAGGCATTCACAAAGTTTTTACTTCCCACACAACGATCCTGTCTGTGGCCCTTCTTTTCTCTGTTGACTACAGTTACTTGAAGTGCCAGGAGAGATGTGTAAGAGAAGGGGAGACTTTGTGATAGAGACAGAAACACTTGGTTTGTTGTTCTTGTTGTTTAGTCGTTTAGTCGTGTCCGACACTTCGTGACCCCATGGACCAGAGCACGCCAGGCACTTCTGTCTTCCACTGCCTCCCGCAGTTTGGTCAGACTCATGTTGGTAGCTTCGAGAACACTGCCCAACCATCTCGTCCTGTGTCGTCCCCTTCTTCTTGTGCCCTCAATCTTTCCCAACATCAGGGTCTTTTCCAGGGAGTCTTCTCTTCTCATGAGGTAGCCAAAGTACTGGAGCCTCAGCTTCACGATCTGTCCTTCCAGTGAGCACTGAGGGCTGATTTCCTTCAGAATGGATATGTTTGATCTTCTTGCAGTCCATGGGACTCTCAAGAATCTCCTCCAGCACCATAGTTCAAAAGCATCAATTCTTCGGCGATCAGCCTTCTTTATGGTCCAGCTCTCACTTCCATACATCACTACTGGGAAAACCATAGCTTTAACAATCCGGACCTTTGTTGGCAAGGTGACGTCTCTGCTTTTTAAGATGGTGTCTAGGTTTGCCATCGCCTTTCTCCCAAGGAACAGGCGTCTTTTAATTTCGTGACTGCTGTCGCCATCTGCAGTGATCATGGAGCCCAAAAAAGTAAAATCTCTCACTGCCTCCATTTCTTCCCCTTCTATTTGCCAGGAGGTGATGGGCCCAGTGGCCATGATCTTCGTTTTTTTGATGTTGAGCTTCAGACCATATTTTGCGCTCTCCTCTTTCACCCTCATTAAAAGGTTCTTTAATTCCTCCTCACTTTCTGCCATCAAGGTTGTATCATCTGCATATCTGAGGTTGTTGATATTTCTTCCAGCGATCTTAATTCCGGCTTGGGATTCATCCAGCCCAGCCTTTCGCATGATGAATTCTGCATATAAGTTAAATAAGCAGGGGGACAATATACAGCCTTGCCGTACTCCTTTCCCAATTTTGAACCAGTCAGTTGTTCCATATCCAGTTCTAACTGTAGCTTCTTGTCCCACATAGAGGTTTCTCAGGAGACAGATGAGGTGATCAGGCACTCCCATTTCTTTAAGAACTTGCCATAGTTTGCTGTGGTCGACACAGTCAAAGGCTTTTGCATAGTCAATGAAGCAGAAGTAGATGTCTTTCTGGAACTCTCTAGCTTTCTCCATAATCCAGCGCATGTTTGCAATTTGGTCTCTGGTTCCTCTGCTTCTTCTAAATCCAGCTTGCACTTCTGGGAGTTCTCGGTCCACATACTGCTTAAGCCTGCCTTGTAGAATTTTAAGCATAACCTTGCTAGCGTGTGTAGTGAGTGCAATTGTGCGGTAGTTGGAGCATTCTTTGGCACTGCCCTTCTTTGGGATTGGGATGTAGACTGATCTTCTCCAATCCTCTGGCCACTGCTGAGTTTTCCAAATTTGCTGGCATATTGAGTGTAGCACCTTAACAGCATCATCTTTTAAAATTTTAAATAGTTCAGCTGGAATATCATTACTTCCACTAGCCTTGTTATTAGCAGTGCTTTCTAAGGCCCATTTGACTTCACTCTCCAGGATGTCTGGCTCAAGGTCAACAACCACACTACCTGGGGTATACGAGACATCCATTTCTTTCTGATATAGTTCCTCTGTGTATTCTTGCCACCTCTTCTTGATGTCTTCTGCTTCTGTTAGGTCCTTTCCACTTTTGTCTTTTATTATGGTAATCTTTGTACGAAATGTTCCTTTCATATCTCCAATTTTCTTGAACAGATCTCTGGTTTTCCCCATTCTATTGTTTTCCTCTATTTCTTTGCATTGCTCGTTTAAGAAGGCCTTCTTGTCTCTCCTTGCTATTTTTTGGAAATCTGCATTCAATTTCCTGTATCTTTCACTATCTCCCTCGCATTTTGCTTGCCTTCTCTCCCCCGCTATTTGTAATGCCTCGTTGGACAACCACTTTGCTTTCTTGCATTTCCTTTTCATTGGGATGGTTTTAGTTGCTGCCTCCTGTATAATGTTACGAGCCTCCATCCATAGTTCTTCAGGCACTCTGTCCACCAAATCTAAATCCTTAAACCTGTTCCTCACTTCCACTGTGTATTCATAAGGGATTTGACTTAGATTGTATCTTACCGGCCCCGTGGTTTTTCCTACTTTCTTCAGTTTAAGCTTGAGTTTTGCTATAAGAAGCTGATGATCTGAGCCACAGTCAGCTCCAGGTCTTGTTTTTGCTGACTGTATAGAGCTTCTCCATCTTTGGCTGCAGAGAATATAATCAATCTGATTTCGATGCTGCCCATCTGGTGATGTCCATGTGTAGAGTCGTCTCTTGTGTTGTTGGAAAAGAGTGTTTGTGATGACCAGCTTGTTCTCTTGGCAGAACTCTATTAACCTTTGCCCTGCTTCGTTTTGAACTCCAAGGCCAAACTTGCCAGTTGTTCCTTTTATCTCTTGACTCCCTACTTTAGCATTCCAATCCCCTATAATGAGAAGAACATCCTTCTTCATAGAACTGGTTTCTTCAGCACCAGTGGTTGGTGCATAAACTTGGATTACTGTGATGTTAAAAGGTCTGCCTTGGATTCGTATCGAGATCATTCTATCATTTTTGAGATTGCATCCCAGTACAGCTTTTGACACTCTTTTGTTGACTATGAGGGCCACTCCATTTCTTTTACGGGATTCTTGCCCACAGTAGTAGATATGACGGTCATCCGAACTGAATTCGCCCATTCCCGTCCATTTTAGTTCACTGATGCCCAGGATGTCAATATTTATTCTTGCCATCTCATTTTTGACCACATCCAACTTACCAAGGTTCATGGTTCTTACATTCCAGGTTCCTATGCAATATTTTTCTTTACAGCATTGGACTTTCCTTTTGCTTCCAGGCATATCCGCAACTGAGCGTCCTTTCGGCTTTGGCCCAGCCGCTTCATCAGCTCTGAGTCTACTTGTACTTGTCCTCCGCTCTTCCTCAGTAGCATGTTGGACGCCTTCCGACCTGAGGGGCTCATCTTCCAGCGTCATAACTTTTATATGCCTGTTGTCTTTGTCCATGGAGTTTTCTTGGCAGGGATACTGGAGTGGCTTGCCGGTTCCTGCTCCAGGTGGATCACGTTTGGTCAAAACTCTCCACTATGACCTGTCCATCTTGGGTGGCACGGCATAGCTCATAGCTTCTCTGAGTTATTCAAGCCCCTTTGCCACAGCAAGGCAGTGATCCGTGAAGGGGCTTGGTTTGTTACTATCCCGAAAAAGAACCCCCCTTTCCCTATTTCCTGCTGCACCAATAATTAAAAACTGAAGCACCCAGCTCTTTCCAGATTGCAGGTTTCAGTCCTGTGCTTACTTACTTGGGAGCAAATCCCATTTATATGTGATAGAATTACTTGTGGATTAAGTGCATAGGGTTAGGATGCTGAACCTAACCAAAGAACAAAATCCTCCTAAAAAAGGACAGCTATTGGTTTGCATAGAAACCAGTGATCGGTGCCACATACTCCATTCAAGAATGTTGGAAGGAGCAGGTATGCATTTTCTTCTGCCTCCCTTTCCAGGAATATTTATAGTATTGTAACAGTTAGTTCATGGGTAGGCAAACTAAGGCCCGGGGGCCAGATCCGGCCCAATCGCCTTCTAAATCCGGTCCGCAGATGGTCCAGGAATCAGCATGTTTTTACATGAGTAGAATGTGTCCTTTTAAAAAAAACATTTCTGGGTTATTTGTGGGGCCTGCCTGGTGATTTTACATGAGTAGAGTGTGTGCCTTTATTTAAAATGCATCTCTGGGTTATTTGTGGGGCATCCCCCCCCCAAAAAAAATATAGTCCAGCCCCCCACAAGGTCTGAGGGACAGTGGACTGGCCCCCTGCTAAAACAGTTTGCTGAGCCCTGAGTTAGTCAGTTGTTCCCCTCAGCCTAGGTAGCCACATCCCAGCAGCATCCCAGCACTATCTTCCTAGATTTAAATATTTTTTATTATTTTTAATACATTTAAGAACCTATGCTACAATTAATCATGCTTATGACACCTCTCCCCCCCCCCCCTTGCAGGTCACTTGTGCTTGATAGAAAACTGGTTCCCCACCCCTGCTTTTAAAAATTCAAGCACAATAAAAAATAAATCCTACACTCCTGTGGTTCTGTAAAAACTATGCCATTTAAAACTAGGGCAGGTATCCACTTATTTGTTTGAAACACTCCTCTATGATAGATAAATAGTTCTTGATCCCTTCTAATGTAAGACTGGGGGGTGAAACTGTTAGCTTCCTACTTTTCTTTCCCAAGCTTCCTGACGTGTCTAAAGGAAATAAATTGATTGATGCCTGAGAAGCTGAAGTTCTGTATGTAAAATCTCAAGTCATAAGGACACATTCCTTAAATAGTAGTTTTATTCTCTCTAGGCTATTTTGGTACCTGCCTGGGACTTCTTCGCCTTTCCGTCTTTTCCAGTATCCCACTGATTTCCATGTATGTTTATATTCTGGGATAAACTGTGGTTTTTCTTGCTCTGTATGTAGCACCTAACCACATACCATGATTAAAATAATAAATAGTTTTAGCTTTCTGTTATATTTGTAAGCCCCGACAGTCTGGCAAATATAGCTAACTGGGAGCTCAGTTTGTGGCAAGCAGGGATAGAATCATAGAACTGCAGAGTTGAAAGGGACTCCTAGGGTCATCTAGTCCAACCCCCTGCAATGTAGGAAGTGGAGGGGAAACTGTGCTGTTGCATGTGTGGGTGTGCTGGGAGGGCTGCCCATAATGACTTCTTTTCCTTTTCCCAACAGATAGCCGTTATGCATTGGAATGGGAAAGGAGGAGGGCAAGTTGGGTAGAAGGAGGGGGTGTCTGTGAGGAACCAATAGTCAGTGCCTGTCAAGGTAGTGGCAACATTCTGTGGGCTATTTTTGATGTTCACGCTACAACTTGTTCAAAAACTGGTGACATTTTAGCTGACACATTTCCCCCTATTGATGCAGCTCCATAGACCTCCTCTTTCTTGATTTCCTGCTTGAATATCTACTTATGTAAGATGTGTTTAGTCATCATGAAGGCTGTATATTTTCCATGGCTCGAGGTTAGAAATGAGTACATTTGGCAAGAATTCTTTGTGATTGGTTCTCTGCATGGTAATTAGTGTCTGAAAGATGGAAGGCATCACATTGAGATTACTTGATTTTTTTTTTTTTTTTTTTTTTGTCAATAAGGCTAAGGTCTCTGTTCCATGGAGAGTAAGCTCCACAGAACTTGCATAGGAGTTCTGTGCTAAACTTCTGTATGATTGGGTCATGATGCTAAGTCAGCATAAAATCAAAAACTCTTGATTTAATTTATTTGTGTAGATGGCTGTTGGCATTTGAAACACTCCGTCAAACTCGAAGGCTGCCAGATTAGCAAACGACTCTACTTTTAAGTATGCGAAATTCCCATCAAGTGATTTTACCCTTATATTTAAGTCCAGGTCTTTGTTTATACAGAGTTCACTGTTCTGAACTTAGTCTCAATTCTGGATGATGCTGTTGGCCTACAAACTTTATTTAGGTTCCTGAGTTCTCTTGGGTTGCTGTCCTCTGTTTAATATTGTTTGAACTATTGGGACCAAATGTCTGATGAAAGAATTTTCTGGTATTTGCAACAAAATTTGTGTTCAGTGGTTCTAAACTTCCCACCTTCATGGACCATCTGGTAGTTGCTGATAGCCTTTGGTCTAGGTGGACCACTTCATGCTTTTCTGCCTGTTGTAGAAATTCCAGTGCACTGTGCTAGATGCTGTATGATTGTAATTGAATTTTAATTCAATTTTTATTGCTTCTTTTTTTTTTACACTGTATTTTATTGTATTACAATTTGCATTCCATAAAATTCAAGTAATGCAATAAAAGACAATATAAGAAATAAAATAAACCATAAAAATACAATTTAATGTGGACATGCCGCAGACCAACTGGATGAAGCTTGCGGTTTGGGAAACTTTGTCCTGGTTGCTTTGCTAGCTCAGTTTCACATCCAACAATATCTATAGGGCCAATAATCCTTGCAAGATGTGTAAACATGGGTAACTGTACCAAATGCACCTCTGATTTCCTTCCAAAACCAGGTTCTGAGGCATAAGTAAGGGATATTGCCTAAGTCTTGTCAGTTATATAAACTGACCATAGGGCTTGACTTAAACCAGTGGTTCCCAACTTTTTTGGCCATGCCCCACCTAAGCATCTCTAAAATCCTAATGCCTCCCCCCCATGACATATAATTCTTATTTTTCAAAAAAACGAACTCCTATTCACGTGGAGGAAGCCTGAAAGGCCATTAACTTGGTCTAAACAAGCATCCAAGTTGCCCTCCTGTGGGGTGTGTGCCCTGCGTTGGGAACCACAGACTTAAACAATTAGAGAAATAGTATGATAATCAGAGCCCACAAAGTGTTGATGTTCTTTATTCTATTAGCTGGCTGACACTGGAATATTGTGTCCAGTTCTGGGTGCCACAGTTTAAGGATATTGGCAAGCCGGAACGTGTACAAATGAGGGCAACAAAGATTATCAAGGGTCTGGAAACCAAGCCATATGAGGAACAGTTGAGGGAGCTGGGTATGTTTAGTTTGGAAATGAGGAGACGGAGGAGATATGGTAGCCATCTTTAAATTTATAACGGGCTGTCGCATGGAAGATGGAGCAAGCTTGTTTTCTGCTAGTCTGGAGGGTAGGACCTGAACCAGTGGATTCAAGCTACAAGAAAGGAGATTCCAACTAAATACAGATGCTTTAGTTGAGATTCCCGCATTACAGGGGGCTGGGCTAGATGACCCCTGAGGTCGCTTACAATTGTACAATTCTGCATTTCTATTATTTCCAATCCCAAAACTAGGAGATGGGGGGGTACTGAGCAGAGGAAGCTATTGCTGTTCTCAAGAATAATCAAGAAACAATTTGTCCAAGGAAGAAGAGCTGAAATTGAAATGAAGTATCTTGAGTCTAGCACATAATCTGCTTTGGTGTTGTGCAATTCATAGGTGAAAGATAGTTGCTTTCTATACTCACGTTGTTCCTATTGGATTTAGAGAAAAATTGTAACACAAGGGACATCTTCCCAACCTTGATGCATGTATTTGAGTCCCATTAGTTTTAATCACTAGTTATGTGTGAATACTGAGTTTACCAGTAGATTAACATTAGTCACAGTCAAAGGAGAATATTAATGTGGTTTTACAGGCCAAAGAGAACTTGGCCTGCTGAATACTTTTTGAGAATTGCCTTGCTAATGCCCATGACTGGTGAATATATAAGTACAGAACAGTCCTAAAACAAGACTTTACCAGTTCTTCCCATATAAATTTTCTGGTAGGGCTGGACTGTCAGTTTTTGTAATCCTTGACATACTATAGATGCACCAGAATACAGTGCTAGAGTTATGACATGGGTGGATTGTGGACAGATAGTTGACAGCTCCCCTATATGTGAAACTCCCTGAAAGCACAAGAATGACACAGTGAAATGACTAGGCTAAAACCTTTCTTCCTGTCGTACTATTAAAAAGAAATAAATAGAGGGCACGATTAACGTGAGGTAGGATTTTAAAATGACATCTCCTAGCTGCTTTCTGAAATAGTATGGTTCACTCTACCGCCTTGGGATAGAATTCTGACATCTCATTCTGCAACATGTGTTCAGGGTTAACATACTTACCCTGAACTTCCAGTTGCCTCCTTTTTCCTTTGTGACTTCAGCTGAGAGGAGTCCCTCAGAAAGTGGAGATTAGGCACTAGCAGTTATAAGAAAGGAAATTAACTTGGGCGAGAGAAGAAAAATGATTTTTCAACACCTAAGGTTCTCTGTTTCCAGAGTTGTGCACTCTTCCTCCTCCCTTTTCAGAGTTTGTCTCCTATTTTCTAAGTCCAAGCTTATTCTTTGGTGTTGGCTGTGTCTAGCCAACACTGGGAATCCTATACAGCCAGTCTGTCAAATTTTATTTGCTAAAAAACATTGGTCTCGCATCATATTCAGAACTTATCCAGAAGTAGGGTGTGAAGGGACGATGAGCTGCTTGTGTGTAAAATCCTAGTCCCTCAGAGTTTGGTCAAGTTTGCAAACCTCTGTCTGTAACGGAGCCCCTTAAACATGGCTCCGTCAGTCGCTGGCAGATTCCGACAGTGGTTGCTTTCGGAATCGCTTCCAACATAAAAGCTCCTTAACGGAAACACGTCTTCTGGACTCTCTGCGTGACAGTTTCCGGCGAGGAGTGGGTGTCCCTACAGGAGGTCCTGAAACCTCCCCACTGTTTTCGCTGGAAGTGTCTCTGAGCCATCCCTCCAGCTCCCTTTCCCTCAGCTCAGCTCCTCTCCCCCTACTGGTTCCCTCTTCAGCTGCTGAGTCTCTCCCAACCTGTGTGAGCCCTTTCACTTCCCTTCCTTCCGATGGCAGTTCCCTGACATCCACCTCCCCTCCAGGGCCCCCTTCATCCCCTCTCGCCCCCTCCTCTACGGGCGGTGAGGAGGCAAAACCCCGGAATGAACTTCCTTCATCTTCCGATGTCCCGAACACTTCTCTCCACCTGTTGCGGTTCCTGGTCTCGAAGTACTCCTCCTCCTCAGAGTCCATCTCCCCTTCCCCTTCCGATTCCGAGAATCCTTCCAACTCCTCCTCCTCATCGGTGGTCCCAAAGTATTCCCTCCGGAACCTCTCCACAGGCTGAGGTTTCCTTGGGAACCTTTGATGGAACGTTTCTATCAATACCTCGTCATTGATATCTTCTGCCATTACCCAAGTGTTTTCTGACTCCGGTTCTCCTTCCCACGCTACCAAATACTCCACCTGATCCCCCTTCCATCTGGCGTCGAGGATTTCTGCCACATGGCTGCTGCATTCCCTTTCTTCTATGACCGGTCCCCGAGTGGCCATCCCTTCTCGTCCCCCTTAAGTCTCCTTCAGGGATATACAGTGCCCCTTTGTAATACAAAGCTCCATTTCTTTCCTCGAAACCCCCTGGTTCCTCTCCCTCACCCCTAAGACCTCTGAGCTTATTCTGGGCGTATTCATCATTCTCTGTTTCCTCTACCAGTTCTCTTTGTCCCACCAATGCCGCCCCACACACCCAGCGGTCCTCTGGAATGACATGTCTCTCTTCGGGTGCTCCCTCCCCCTCCAAATATTCAGGTTTGCGTGAGAGAGCGTCCGCCCTAATGTTCTCTGGGCCTGGCACGTAACAAATCTCAAAGTTAAATTTGGAGAACTCCTGGGCCCATCTCACTTGCCGTTGGTTGAGCACTCGTGCCGTCCTCCAATACTCTAGGTTCTTGTGGTCAGTGCACACTTGCACCTTATGTTGTGCGCCAATTAGCAGGTGCCTCCATCTCCGGAACGCCTCATGAATGGCTAGTAGTTCTCGGTCATACACCGTGTAGTTCCTCTCGGATTTGTTCAGCTTTCGCGAAAAAAAGGCACACGGTCTCCACTCTGACTCCTCCTTCCCTGGCTGCAGAAGCACCGCCCCAATAGCTCTGTCTGATGCGTCAGTTTCCACTCTCATCGGTTTTTGTAAATCCACATGCAGGAGTTGTTGTTCCGAGGCGAAGGCCCTTTTTAGTTCCTCAAATGCTCGCTCCGCCTCCTCAGTCCAAACGAACTTCTTCTTACTGCTGAGACAGTCCGTAATGGGCGCCGTCAGGTGGGCAAAGTTTCGGATGAACTTACGATAGAAGTTCCCAAATCCTAGGAACCTCTGCACATCCTTCCTTGTTTTGGGTGTTTTCCATTCCAGCACCGCCTGGACCTTGCCGGGATCCATGGCCAATCCCTTGTCTGACAGGCGATACCCCAGGAATTCCACCTCCTTGGTATGAAACTGACACTTCTCCAGTTTCACCCACAGCTGGTTGGCTTGCAGCCTGCTCAACACTTCTCTGACGTCTCTCACATGCTGCTCCTCATTCTCAGAATACACCAACACGTCGTCTAAGAAGGCCACACAATTCTTGTAAAGCAAAGGCCCCAGGACGTGGTTCATAAACGATTGAAAGCACGCGGAGCCTCCTTGTAGGCCGAAGGGCATAACTAAATATTCAAATGCCCCCAAAGGGGTGAACATGGTGGTTTTCCATTCATCTCCCTTCCTTATTCGTATCAGGTTGTACGCCCCCCTTAGGTCCAGTTTAGTAAAAATCTTTCCCTTCCTGACCCTTGTCAAAATGTCGTCAATCCTGGGCATAGGGAAAGCCACTGGTTCTGACACTGCATTTAAGGCCCTGAAGTCACACACAAGCCTCGGCTTGTTCGTGTTTTTTTTATCCACAAAAAACACTGGGCTGCCCCCCACCGCCCTGGACTCTCTGATGAACCCTCTCTTCAGGTTCTTGTCAATGAACTCTCTTAGCTCCTGCATCTCTCTGTCTGACATGGCGTACAGCTTGCCTACAGGGAGCTGTGCCCCAGGGAGTAAATTGATTTGACAGTCAAAGGGTCTATGCGGGGGTAGTTGGTCAGCTTCCCTTTCGCTGAAGACGTCGCGGAGATCTGCGTATTGTCGTGGTACCTTCACGTTCTCCGTTACTTCAGTCCCTGCTAGGGTGGCTTGGGCCCCTGCCAAACCCTTTCCCTCTTTGCAGTGTTCTAAGCAATGTGCTGAACCAAAAGAAACCACTCTCTGATGCCAGCCCACCAGCGGATCATGTAACGCTAGCCAGCTCATCCCCAATATAATGGGAGCTCCTCCCAAGGTGGCCACATTAAACGCTATCAGTTCGGTGTGCCTTGCCACCTTCATTATCATTGGGACGGTCTGCAAGCTGACTTCTCCTCCCAACAGCTCCCTGCCATCGATCGTGGTCACCTGCAGGGGGTTGCTTAAAGGGATCGTCTGTATCTGGTGTTCAGCTGCAAACTCTTTGCTCATGAAATTGCAGGAGCTGCCTGAGTCCAACAGCGCCTTTATCTTTAGAGGGTGTCCGTTTGGCAGCTCTAGCGCCACTTCTATCACTAGGGCGGGTTTAGGAGGTTCTGGCGTGGGCACTTTCACTGCTCTTTGGCCTGGCTGCTGTGCCCCGACGGTGGCAGCCAGGCGTTGGCTTTTACTTGCTTCGGTATTTCTTCCTCTCTTCCCTCCACAGCTCCTACCATCCCTTGCCATTCCTTCCTCTGGGGGCAGACTCTGGCAAAGTGACCTGGCTGTTGGCAGAGATAGCATTTCCGGGCGCCTTTTCCCTCCTTCTTTCCCCCCTCACTGGGCTTTGAAACTGCGCGCGCGCGCGCTGTTCCGATTTCCATCGGCTCTGCCGGCGGGAAAGTTGGCTCTGGAATGTCTGGAATGCGGAACTCCTTCCAACGTTCCCCCTTCCCTTCCCGCCTCTCCAATGCTCTCGCCTCCTGGCGCGCTCCTATGGTCAGCGCTGATTTGGTCAGCTGGTCCATAGACTCCGCCCTGGGCGCCCGGGAAAGTTCGTCTTTCACAGCCGAAGAAAGCCCTTCTTCAAAGAGCATTTGAATGGGTTCCGCCGATAGATCCCACCCCAATTTATGGATCAACATGGTGAACTCAGTCCAGTACTCACGGACAGATCGGCTCCCCTGTTTGCAAGCCATTAACTGTCTGCGCACCACTCCCTGTTCAATATCGCTGGAAAACATCAGATCCATGGCGCGAAAGAACTTCATCGTGTCCTTTAGGACGTCACTATTCGCTGCCATCAGGGGTCTAACCCAGTCTCTCGCCCCCTTTTCAAGATGCCCAATCACGAAAGCCACTCGTGATTCCTCGTCAGGGAATTCATCAAACTGCAGATTGAGGGCATATTGCATCTCTGTCCGAAAGCCATGATAGTCTTTGGGCTCCCCCCCAAACTTCTGCACCAATCCTGGTACCTTTCTGACGAGCTGGGTGTCTTTCCCCTTTTTGTCTGCATCCTGAGCCCTCCTCTCCTCAAGCCTCGCCGTCTGCAGCGCTAGCTGGACCTCCAACACCCGGTACCTTTCTTCCAGGCTTGGACCCGCTCCAGCTCCTGCTTCTCCGGTTCCGGCTGGGTTGCTCATGATGCCTTCTCCTGCACAAGCTGCTCACGGAGACTGTCGGAATGCTGTGATGGGACGATGAGCTGCTTGTGTGTAAAATCCTAGTCCCTCAGAGTTTGGTCAAGTTTGCAAACCTCTGTCTGTAACGGAGCCCCTTAAACATGGCTCCGTCAGTCGCTGGCAGATTCCGACAGTGGTTGCTTTCGGAATCGCTTCCAACATAAAAGCTCCTTAACGGAAACACGTCTTCTGGACTCTCTGCGTGACAGTTTCCGGCGAGGAGTGGGTGTCCCTACAGGAGGTCCTGAAACCTCCCCACTGTTTTCGCTGGAAGTGTCTCTGAGCCATCCCTCCAGCTCACTTTCCCTCAGCTCAGCTCCTCTCCCCCTACTGGTTCCCTCTTCAGCTGCTGAGTCTCTCCCAACCTGTGTGAGCCCTTTCACTTCCCTTCCTTCCGATGGCAGTTCCCTGACATCGGGTTTCTTTTTAGGGCAGGGAGCAGGGTCAGGGTCTATAGACTGAAGGGGAGGGGAAGAAAATAAATAACTCTTGCACTTGCTGCACAACCACTGGATACAGTCAGTATCCTTTCAAACGGAGAAAGTTCTCTTATGCCTTGTTTTTCCAGAAGTAATATAATATTCCTTTTATTTTTCATTTGGAGTGACAATGGTGGTAGTCTATAACATTTCTTCTGAATTATTTTTCTGAGGAAAAGCTATTTGGCACAATGCATGCAGACCTGCTCTCTCTGTATGGGAGGTGTTTTGGCTAAAGTTTCTAGGTGTTGCCCAGAGACTCGTTAACGTAATCCTCTAGTCAACGTAACTCATGATGCACTGTATCCACTTGCTCATATTATTTTAGTTTGATTTGATCTGGTGCAAAAGTACAGCAGAAGTCAAAATCATTTCAATTTTTTCTCCAGAGAAGATTCCAAGATTTTAAATACTTTTTTGTATCTTTTCAGGATGTTTGCACAGCATTATAAGTGAAGAAATTCTGTTCTGTGGGAAAAAGCACCACTACTAACCATTTGTCTTTAATTTTTTTGCTCCTTACCTTTGTTGTTAAATCTGCAGAGCACAGATAGACCTGGGGCTGCCATACATCCGGGTTTCCCCAGACACATGCGAGATTCCAGTGCCGGAAATGGCGCCTGGGTGGAATTTCCGGAAATCGCTAAAATGTCAGGGAAAACCCAGACATATGGCAATGCGGCCAGTTTTCTGGTGAAAATCCTTTAAAAAGCTTCAAAACTCATTTTTTAATGGAGCTTTTCTCAAAAAAAAACCCTCAGCAACGGCTACCTGGCTTCGGAGCTGCTTGACATCTGCAAGCATGAGAACTCCTAACGACCTGAGCAGCTACATCAACCATTTACAGTAGTACCTCTGGTTACGTACTTAATTCGTTCCAGAGGTCCGTTCTTAACCTGAAACTGTTCTTAACCTGAGGTACCATTTTAGCTAATGGGGCCTCCCACTGCCGCCATGCCGCCGGAGCAGGATTTCTGTTCTCATCCTGAAGCAAAGTTCTTAACCCGAGGTACTATTTCTGGGTTAGCAGAGTCTGTAACCTGAAGCGTATGTAACCTGAGGTACCACTGTATTTTTGTGCCTTAGACAGGGAGGCCCCCCCAACAACTTTGGCTTTAAAAAAAAAAAAAAAAAAAGCTCAACTGTCCAGATTTTAACCTCAGATCCCATAATCAGTTCTTGTCCTTCCCAAAAACTATAACGCAAAGCCTTCCAACTGACCATAATCATACATATTTATAGAATTCAGATAATCATACATTCCCTTCAAAATTAGTTCATGCAGATTCCAAAAGAACTCTTCTTCTGTGTCATGCAATTTTATTTCCATCACTCCCTTCAAGCTGCTTAGTTTAGCAGTACTAAGATTTGCTGTGAAAATATATGTAGTTTTCTGGGGTTAACACTATGGACATTTTCATATTACATACTGTTAATTGTAGTAATAATACCTGTTATTTCACTTGTGAGGGTTTAGCATTCTTAATATTTCTGCTGTGTAAACTTGTGCAGTTATTTCTGCTTAAACAGCTGATGGTATTTCCCTGACATTATGTGAATTAATATACCTGCTTGTATAATGGTGATAGGAACTATAGTTTATTTGCCATTGGTAGCAGTTTTGCTCCTTAAGTCACTATTAGTAGTAACTAATTTGATCCTTTTGTTTTGTGAATAGCCACCTGAAGATAACAGCAATGGCCGGGGTGAGGTAGGCATTTGTACTCTGTGTGTGCGCTTTTGTAGCTCTCTACCTAGTCCTATCCTGCAGGTACTCTAGAAAGCTGCCTGTAGAAATGGCCTGTTTTGAAAGCGATGTTGAAAGGTTATAAAATGCTGCAACCATCCATATCAACTGAACACTGCTGTTTATTTTCAGGCAGAGTTAAAAGTGGTGAGAGAATTTATCGAAATGGGTTGCCAAACCATTCCAAATGTTAGTAGGTGTCACTGTGTGCTTTCTTTACCCTGGAATATTGTAGATTTTATTAGCTTTCTGAAGCCCATCCGTGGAACTGATAAGTGTAAAACAAACAAACCAAAAAAACCCCGACCTATGTCTTTACACTCACTAAAAACTTATTCTAAAAACTTGGGGGGGGGGGGTGTCACCAAACCCGAACCTCATTGTTTTCCTTTTGAGGAATTACCTGGTTCACATGATTAAATCATACACATGAGCTCCATTCACCCATAGGCAGCACTTTCATTCCCACTTTTCTACACTCTATAAGAAAAGTTAACTTTTTCCAAAGATGTTTTGTTCAGATGACCCTACCACAATACATTTCTGATTTTCTCAAACCTAAAAACAGTGGTTATAAAACATTGACTCTCCAGCTCTCTCCGGCAAATTCCTGGTTTGAATCAATTTATTTATTTCCTGGCGCCGTGTGTACATGTAGTTGCTCGTGAGTCAATTGTGCATAATTGGGGGTGCCTGTGCAGTGAACATTGTAGACACACTTCTGTGGAGAGGGAATTCCATAGTGCAGACCAAACCATAGAGAAAGCCGTCTCCCAGAAAGTTCGCTCTGCAAATCTTAACACCTGAAAGGGTTGGTAGGGATGGCTATGATCTTTCAGATATTTGGGGCCTACCGGTAAGTCTTTTAAGGCTTGTGGGCACCTTGAATAGGCCTGTAAACAAAATGGCAACCAAATTATTTGGAAAGAGGAGGGTCTTAGTGGAAGGAGTGCACAATCTCGTAGAAAAATCCAGTTAGATTGGCCCTTCCCATTCTGGTGCCTCCCAGATGTTTTGGACTACAGATCCCTAAGACTGCCTTAGATAATACCTAAGCCAGATGTAGTTTTGCACCAGCTCTGGAAGTGTGCAGAAGTGAACGACATGTAGACCTTAAATTTATTATTTCTTTATCTTTTCTAATACTTGATAATACTGTTGTTTTATCTTTCTGTGTGCTATTTTTGTCAGTTTATTTTTTCTTATTGCATTGTACAGGTTCTTAATTTCACCAACTTTAGGGCTTCACCTCTGATTTCGTATAATAATCTTTTTTTCTTAGTGTCAAGCACATACACTTTTGAATGGACAACTCATTGAAACACATTGAGGCTACTTCTATGTAAACATGGGTGAGATCATGTTGTTAAATTTGAACTAAAGAGATTTTTGCAAGTAGACATATCTAAAATAGTGTACTATTTTAAAACAAAAGCCTCCCAACACAAAGAGGAAATTTAACTCTTTTGTGTCCTGCTTCAGCTTGCTGGTCCCATCACTCAAATAACTGAGACCCACAGATCAGTATAGCACTTGTTATATTATGGATTTTATGTAGTAGGAATCTCTGCATGCCAATTGAACCAGTAATAGTTCCTAAATAAAGAATTTAACTGGCCCAAAGTAGTATTGAGTTCTGTGTGGTGTCTTCATTTATTCACCTAATCTGAGTGAAGCATGAAAATCTTAGGAAATAAGTTAGTTTGTTGGTCTGTTTAGGTATTTTTCTTGTTCAATAATTAAATCAGCTTAAAATAGCCTTTCTGTAATAATATATATATATATATATATATATATATATATATATATATAACACACACACACACACACACACACACACACACACACACAGTGGTACCTCGGGTTAAGTACTTAATTCATTCTGGAGGTCCGTTCTTAACCTGAAACTGTTCTTAACCTGAAGCAGCACTTTAGCTAATGGGGCCTCCCTCTGCTGCCGCGCCGCCGGAGCCCGATTTCTGTTCTCATCCTGAAGCAAAGTTCTTAACCTGAAGCACTATTTCTGGGTTAGCGGAGTGTGTAACCTGAAGCATATGCAACCTGAAGTGTATGTAACCTGAGGTACCACTGTGTGTGTGTATATAAAATCTCAATAGAAATTATACAGCACATGAGAATTTCCCCCTTGGTCTCTAGGAGAATGACCCATAGCAACCCACTAGTTTGACCTCTACTGTCAAAGGCAACTGCCTAGTTGATACTTGAAATGGAAATCTGTTTATTTTTGGCTATCAATAGTGCTCAAGATGTAGATAAACCACAGAAGAATGTAACTATGTAAAAAGCAATTATTTACTGCAAATATCCAGGAGAATTCACTCACTTTTAAAATCACATTTGTTTGTGTTGTTAGGAAGTTCTGTGCCTAAAGTGTTTTTTTAAAAGGTATTATGGTGAAAAAAAGTATACTTCTAATCACATATGCTTGTCTCCTGCTAAAGCTCAGTGGCTTAGAGGTTTAAATTGCTCTACATTTTTGGAAGTTAGTGTTGTAATGAGATATGCCACGCAGATGGCTTTTCTGTATTAGGCATGCAGAACTGTCAGCTCTTAATTGCAGGAATTCTCATTTTCTCTCCCCACCCCCCCTTTGTGGTTCTGATGATTTTACCTTTAAAGGCACAGCAGAAAATAATCTAATACTGTACTGTTTTTGTACAATTTGCTTCTGATAGTTGTGCAAGATATTGCACATTGTAATGCATACTTAGTGATCTGTTCCGTTTAGTGCTTCACTTTCAGTTTTGTTACATGCAAGTTTGTATCACACAAAACAAGTACAGACTTTTCCTTCAACTAGTTTGGACAGAAATCTTGCTTTCCATAATCTTGGCCATTTATCATGTATATTCTCCATTGTTGGAATCTTTTCTTTAAACAAGTCTTCTTTCTATGTTGTTACAAGCACAACTGTGCAACCATTTGTTTTTAGTGGGGAGGTGATAACCCTGAGTCTGCAGCATGACATACATACTCTCAAGGCAACGTGGGACACAAACAGGCATTTATCAACACCTCTTGTGCTGGGAGAGCCTAAAGCAGGCTTCCTCAACCTCGGCCCTCCAGATGTTTTAAGACTACAATTCCCATCATCCCTGACCACTGGTCCTGCTAGCTAGGGATCATGGGAGTTGTAGGCCAAAAACATCTGGAGGGCCGAGGTTGAGGAAGCCTGGCCTAAAGCTTCCTGTGTGTGTAGCATTTGTATTCGTTGACTTGGAGGAACTCACAGTAGCCTCCTCTGTACCCTCCCCCTCCCTCGTTTTATTGTCCCAGAAACCCTGTAAGGTAGGTTAGATTGAGAAATTGCAACTGGCCCAAGGTCATCCCCTGAGCTTTCATGGCTGAGTGGGGATTTGAACTCTGGTCTTCCAGGTCCTAGTCCAACACACTAACCACTACATCACACTGCCCCCATAAGGATAAGAATATAAGAAGAGCCTTTCTGGTCCATCTAGCCCAGGAATCTGTTTCTGACAGTGGCCACAGGTGTCACAGTTGTGAAAAATGGTAATAACTTGAAATGAGTCTGGTTGCTGTATGTGATTGGGAGGAAGCTTCAAAGTTCTCCCTGCTCAAACAGGAGGCTGCCCAAAGTGAGTGAGCAAGGTGCAGGCAAGAGATCAAGTGAACAAGGAGGGTACCTTTGTATCTCTTTTTCTCTGTCCTCATTTCCCATTACCTCATTGGTTTGAGAATGATGGTATGTCCCGCTTGTGCGTGGCTGTTCTAGCTACATACCGTATTTTTCGCTCTATTAGACGCACCGGACCATAAGACGCACCTTGTTTTTAGGGGAGGAAAACAAGAAATAAGAAAGCAATGTAAAGCCTCCTGAGCGAAGAGGGAGCGCTCCTCCCTCTTTGCTCAGGAGGCTTTGCGGGGCTATCCCTGAAGCCAGGAGAGCAAGCGGGATCAGTGCGCACCGATCCCTCTTGCCCTCCTGGCTTCAGCGAAAGCAAGCTCCCAGCTTTCCCCCCACCTCCCACAAGAGCCACACGCTCTTTAAAGGGAGCGCGGCTCTGGGGGTTTTCTGGGAGTTGGGGGAAGGGACGGAGCTGCGCACTCTGTCCCTTCCCCCACCTCCCCCAAAAGCCAGAGAGAGCCTCGTGAAGCCTCTGCAGGGCAGCGGGATGAAGGCTCCCCGCTGCCCTGCGGAGGCTTCGCACGGCTAAGCCAGAAGCTAGAACAGCGTTCTGTTCTGGCTTCTGGCTTAGCCTCGCAGCCTGCATTCGCTCCATAAGACGCACACACGTTTCCCCTTACTTTTTAGGAGGGGAAAAGTGCGTCTTATAGAGCGAAAAATACGGTAAGCAACAGCACCAGAGAATCAGAATTAGAATGTAGGATGCGGTTTTGGCTTATCTTTTCAAAAGGCAATATGCAAACTATTATGCTTATTTGCAACCAAGATATACAGGCAACAAACATTTTGCACGTATTCTAAGCATGTGTGACCATGCATGCAGAGGTGGTTTTTGGACCTGGAAGAGGGTGGGCTTATGCACTCCACCGATGCATGCGATGATCAAGTATACAACCCCAGTGCAAATTCGGGGTTGCCTGCGTGTAAAGGAGTGATGGCTTGTGATATGTTGCCAGTATTGCACTTGTAGCTGAAAAAGTTGCACCAGTGTAAGGCAGATACTGGTCAATCAATTGTCATGATGGCAAAGTATTTCCTGTAGAATCTGATGAATCCTCCTGTTTATTGCAAGGGCCTAAAGTAATGTTGGCCTTTTCACATGACCGAAGGCTACAGGGGATTTCCATTCCACCTAGTAAGTTTTTAAGTAGTTGCCATGTCATTAGCTATTGTCTAAATGCATTCTTCCAGTGGTAAGGAACTGGGACCAAAAAATGCTTCATCTAGAATAAATGTGAATAGTATCTAAAAATTATTTTTATAGAGCCTTAGACACAGTCTGTTGCGTTCTAGTGTTTAACATGTCAAATGTGACGCTAGAGTCATGCTTTTACATCTGTGGCTCATTGGACCCCATAACAATTTATCAGCCTTCCAAGCTGTAAAATGGGCTCATTAGTATTTCATGGTGTCAGTGGCTAGGGCCCAGAGTGTGCGTTCAGGGAATTACTTAGTTACTGATAATGTAAAAAGTTCCCTTATCTCTATAAATTTGTTTAAATAAACAGAACAATTATCTTTTGTTGCAGATCTTGGGATGCCATCACACACATCCAGTCATCAAAACTACTGTCTTGTATTTCCACTTCATTGGTTGCACCACTTTCAGTTTCTCAGGTAGATGAAAAGATTTCCTAACCAGGCGTAAAATTCCCACGGTGTAGTCCCCCGCCCCCCCCTTTCCATGGTCTGCATTGCATGAGTTGCTCTGCTGTAGAGTGATTAATCACTGGCTACAAGATGGAACAGAGATGGCTGGCATAACTTACAGAAGCAGTGTTATCTGCTGGCTCCCTTGCTGCAGAAGTGATGGTGTCTGTCTAGTGTGTGTGTGTGTGTGTGTGTGTGTGTGTGTGTGTGTGTCTCAGTGTTGTTTTGTGCTGCCATGTCAACTTCTAATGGATTGTTATTCAGGTCAGTAGAGATACTGCATCTACCCTTTTCAGTCATCCTAATGTATTTTTCCTTTGCCACTGAAAGGGAAACAAACAGTAGCAGTTACTGGTCAATACACAGCTTATTTTGGACTTGCCATTGGTGTCACGTTTGCAGCTTCAGTGGCTGCTAAGGGTTACAGACGTCCTAACTTGAATCCCTGCAATTTTACACAGAGTGGTTTCCACACTTGAAGGATTACTTATGAAAGAAAAGGGAAGGAGGTTAGTTATTAGTAGCATGGCAACAGAATTTTATATATGTATGATGCAGAATTGTGTTTTTGTATCCAAAATGGAACTTCTTAGTGAATGGGATTTTGTTTTATAAGAACAACTAATTATCTGCTATTGCTTTGGAATGTAAAAGCAATAATTTTGTCCACTTTGTCTTCAACGTCAAATAAGTAATATTTAATATAATGAGGAAAGGTTCTGTGGACCTGAGTTTTTGTTGTGTGTGTGATGGTTTGGTTTTATTCCATTATCATTTCCATACAGTTGGCTGGGGGCGGGGGAAACCCTGGTCAGATAGTTGCCCAAGCACTTAAAATTTTGACAGTGTTTCTTGTCAGTTTTGACAGTCCTTTCCCCATCCCTTGCCCAATCCTCTGTAGAGCTGACGTCTAAAAAACCTGATTTCCCCCCAGTTTTGAATGCAGTAGTTTGAATAGAAATAGGGTACTAAGCAAAAATCTAGAGTTCTTTCACTTTTCACAATAGTACATTAATTTTTGCAAGAATAAGGTTTCCATGTATGTGGGCTGCTAGGGAATACTGGTGCTCTCAAGGCCTGATTAGTCTGGTCAGAGGTGATGTAGTTCCATGGTTGCATGGTGACCCTGACATGCAGCTCACGCTCCCCGTATAGTCTGAAGGGAAGAAATGGGATGAGGGAGCTTCACAACACTGGGAAGAATACCTGGATCAACATACTATAGCATACATGTCCAGCCATTCGACTGCAATCGACAGGTAGATCCCTTGGTGTTTGTTGTCGATCGTGGTCAATTGTGTGATCCTTATCTTAAAAAAAAAAGACTTTTAAAAAATGGGAATGGATGTCTCTTCCCCCTGCCCTCTTGCTCCATCATGTCAGTTTGGCACTCGTTTGGCGTTAGCTGTTGGTGAGTGATTTAAAGGAAACTAAGAAGCTCAGCAACGCTGGTGCCCCTCCCCCCAAATCAACAACTCTGTCCCATCCTCCCTTCACTGCCAATGGGTAGGTCACTGCCAGTATTTTTATAGTGGGAGTAGATCGCAGTCTCTGGGGAGTTGGACGTGCCTGCATAGGATAAGTCAGTGGTGTCCAAACTTTTTTCAAAAACTTGATGAAGTGAAGGGCCGTGAGGGCCAGCCAAAGTTGTAAGTTGTTGAGCATTTTTTAGGATTGAAGTTGTCCCCGGAAACAGACTTTGGATTGGATATGCCTGGGATAAGTTATCTATATGCTACTGGCCTTGTTCTCAAAAATAATTTTCAGCGTAAACTATGCAAATTTTCCAGTTGTATGTGTTGCCTTTTGGGGGGGCAAATTATCAAAACCTCAGAAGTAGTCATTCTCATAAATGAGTCAATTTCTTATACATGTATCATTTCTATGTTGGGAGTTTAAGGAAATATATATAATTTAATGTAATTTTAACAGAATTTAATTTAATTTATATCATCATAAACTTTTTTGTGTTTATTTATACAATTGTGCCTTCCCTTCTAAGTCATTCTCCTAAACAGATCTACCTTCAAGGAGTGTTGGATTATTAATCTCCTCTTGTGTGTTTTGTTAAAAACACACACTTTTAATTATGGTTCTTTTTTTTTATAAAAAAAAAAGAATATGTTTGAGGGAATTCAGTGGTCTGGGATACTTGAGGTGGGATCCAGTGCCCTTGTTCTGTTATCATAAGGATTTACTTTAAACTGGGATGGGGAGGGACTGCTGCCAATAAATACAATGTCAACACTGCCTCTGTGCCAGATCAACCATTTGAATTTAGTATTAGCCTCAATATTAAGAAATTTGTTTGTATTTGTTTTTTCAGTTTTTGTGGTGAATTGCATCAAATAGGTATACAGTGGAACCTTGGTCTGCAACCATTTTGGATTACAGCCACGTCAAACCCGGAAGTGTGTGTCCCTTTTTTTGGATTACAACCCATTTTTTTGGGAGGCCCCATTGGCGAAAGCACGCTTTGGGTTACAACCTGCTTCGGTTTACAACCAGACCTCCGGAACGGATTATGTTTGTAAACCAAGGTACCACTGTACTGGATCTAATACTGGGTGGAAAACTTCATAAAGGCATTGTTGAAAGATACAGTCGACACTGGTAGGGTTAGGAAGTACTGCTGTCTGAAACAGTGGCTTTTGGATGACATTACTGCCAGTCAATACTAAGCAACTTGAGATGCTTTTGTACAGTATAAGGCAGCTTCCTCTCTCACCATCCTAGCGGTGCTCACTGAAAAGCATTTTGCTACTTTTTCTAGCTCTGGAGTGTAGTTAATTACACTGAATCTTGTTTCTAATGTATAACTCATCTAAAAACCAGTTGTTATGCTGTACAAAATAAAACAATACAAATGCCAATCCAACTGGTTGTTTCCTCCTGCTCTGGAGGCTAGATCAGTGGATTCAAGTTACAGTGTAAGAAAGGAGATTCTGACCAAACATCAGAAAGAACTTTCCAATGGTAAGAACTGTTTGACAGTGGAAGATACTCCCAGCAAAGGTGGGGTACTCACCTTCCTTGTAGGTTTTAAAGCAGAGGCTGGATGACCATCTGGCATGGATTTTTAGTTGAGGTTCCTGCATTGCAGGGGGTTGGAATAGATAACCCTTGGGATCCCTTCAAACATTTCTTTGATTCTATGAAAGGTGAGGTGCAGCAAAAACATTGTGGAGGAAAATCAGTTGCAGTAAGGCAAAATGAGAAGTTTCGTTGTCAGCAGCCATTTAAATAAAGTAGATGATGAGATTAGTTGTGTGTCACCTGGAAAGCAGATCTGGTGACCAGGAACAGAAATGGAAAAGAGTAGCATTTAACTTAAACTGAACAGCAATAATAAAAACCCATTAGAACAAACTAACTAAAAATTCCAAGCACTTTCTTTTTTCTTAATCGAAATAAAAAAATTCCTTCCTGTAGCACCTTAAAGACCAACTAAGTTAGTTCTTGGTATAAGCTTTCGTGTGCATGCACACTTCTTTCTTAATGTTATTGTGGTTGCTTTCCTTAAATGATATTCTCTCATATATTCCCTACTGTACACTGTGTGATATCCAGACCCCAGAAGCCTGCCATCTGAGATCTAGTGTGTTCCTTACCTTGTGTAGCAGCATTATGTCTAGGTCAGTGTTAATGGTATAGACAAGTTACAAATCTGCATAGGCAGTAGAAGGGAGGAAGAGAGAAAGCGCAAGCTGAGAACACAACCCTACTTTTCAAACCATAGTTAGGAGGTCAGAAATGTTATGCCTGCACAGGATCAAACTCCTGGTGGCATATGTGGAATGCATATGGGAGTTTGAATTAAGCAGAGTTTGCAAACCTGCTTTTAATTCTGTTTGCAAAAACTAACCATAGTTACAGTAGCATTATTGAAGATTTCACTCTGCACCATGGTTAGCTCCAAAAAGGGAAAGCATAGGAGGTTTCATCAAGAAGCATGAAGATAGTGGGTGGGAGCATGTGAGTTGAAGCATGCAATTAATCTCCTAGCCATAGTTAGGAAATCAGAAATGTTACATCTTCACCAAACCTGAGGAAAGGGGTTTTGGTTTTTTGTTTTTTTCAAATGGTGCATGTAGTGATTTGTTATTGCACCTGAATGCAGTTGTCATGCAAGCACCTATTATTCTATATGAACTGGAAGACTCTAATAAAACAAATAAAAGGGAACATTATCTATTATAATTGTATAAAATCTATTACAACAAAGAAACAAAATAAAACTACTTTTCTATTGCACAACTGTCTGGGCTGCTATGGCTGTGCTAGAATGGGAATGCAAGATCTTTTCGGGCATAATCTGTTTCATGTAGGTTTGTCGAAATGCCAAGCAGTGCTGATACATTTTACATTCACCTCCTAGCCAGGTGTGATGAAGTGCAATAATTGAGTGCTATTAAAAGAGAAAAAGAATTGCCAGCACTCAAGGGCATCATAAAAAATGAATGGCAAATAAACAATCAAGGAGGTTACTATGGAAATTGCACATGTCTCAGTTAACCCTGTAGACAATATCATGGCTTTGTTAAAACCAATAAGACTTATGTTACATCTTTAAATGCAGCCAGGAATTTACACTAGTCACAGGGTCTGTCTAAAGCAAAGGATTTTAAAACAAACGTACAGTTAAAGATATATTTGTATTCTCGAAAAAGCAGGATGTATGTGGGAATTTTCTCACTATTTTAATTTCCTTTTTGCAGACATTAATCAGTTCTGCTCAGTGGCACACATCCTAAACATATGATGCCATTTAGTAAGACTGTGATTGTTTTCAGAAACATGATTTGAAAAACACACACCTTCTCCACAGAAGCTGATTTGTCTGTTTTTGCCATTACCATCTTCATGCTGTTAATTCAAGAAGGAAACTTTAAAAATCTTTCCCCGTAAACTTTAATAAATGTATTGTGTATCAGTAGGGGGCTAAAACACTGGCAGATGTTCAATGCAAACCATTTGAGATGAAATTGGACATCTTTTGGACACTTGATTCCTTTCTAACACACACCACGGAGGACCAAACATGAAGAATGCTACAGTGACAGTGGCCAGACGATATTTTCCATTTCTGCGTCCTAATGTGCCCTTGCTATGGCATGTCCCCCAATCATCTGAGTTCTGAGTCATATAGCATATGTTGTTGTTTTTCTCATTAATCATCTTCACTTTTTGAATCATCCAATAAACAACCTCCAACAGGAAAACTAAGCTCGACTTGGTTGCCACTTGCTGGAAAAATGTATATGACCCAAACCTGCATTTCTGCGACTGCAAGTCTCAGTCTGTATTTCATCTGTTGTCTTGATAGATGTCTTGATGCCTCAGTTCTTAACAGAGCGAAAATGAATTTGGTCCTGGAAGTTTTCCTTGGAACATGTGCTTTATGACTTTGGGTATTGTTCTGTGGGTGTACGCTAAATATTCATACCTGATACGTAGTAGCATATTATGGTAGTTGTCAACCTTTCCATATTTAAAGAGCACTTTCCATTTTGGCTCCCATGTATTACTGAGGATTCCAGGGTACAATTATAGGATGTATACCCAGTCCATGCAAGTTATTGTTGAGCCTCTCCATTGCCCATCATTACATTAGTGTTTTCACTAGAACACACCCAAGATTCCCTTGAAGATAATCAGTAGCGGTGGGAAAGTTGTCTCAGGGTAAGTATGTCTGCCTTAACGATTTCTTTCATTGCAAAAAACCTGATGATAAAGGTTCTGTAGAACTAAGGATTCCCAGGGATTTACCACTGGCATATAATGTTTTACAATGTTTATTAGTTGCCATGTGGTGGTACTTTAGTATCTGACCTTATCGGGGAGAGCCCCTCCACTACTTATTTGTTTTTTATCGAGCGGCATCTTGCACATTAGTTTTTTTCCTTAGCTATTACCTCTTTTCTTTTCTTTTCTTTTCTTTTCTTCCTTCCTTTATTTATTTGCAAAGTTTTATTATTAATTCATGTTTTAATGTTATAAAACGGAAAGAACAATTATAACAAAATACAAGTTAAAAGTTGAAAAACAAAACTATAAAATAGGCACATAGAATAGGTAGTTACACATGAGTTAAAATAACAAAGTCCAAGTAAAGACTTTCAACTATATCAGATCATCAAGTATAGTTCCTGTTTTTCCAGACTTATGATGAGGGTTGTCTTGGAAAAGATGGTTCTGCTGCATTACTTACATTTTCTAACCTTTTATTACCATTGCTACTAAATATCTCAATACTACTAATTTTCTCTCGGTGTACGCTCCAGTAACTATGGATAAGCATTGGACAAAACAACACAGAGACTCAAATATTAAAGAAAAAGAAAAGTATATTTTATTTTATTTTATTTTATTTACAATGGTTATTAATATAGACAAATGCTGATGTTTGTTTAGGGTAACATGCACACTATTCATTATTACTGTTGCTTTAAATAAATGTATTTACACTATATGGTTGCAATCACTTTAAATAATATAGCGAATACGGTTTAGGGTTCCTGTCACCTAAAGCCAATTTTCCCATACCACTCCTCCCTAGGTAACACTCAACTAGGTGCTGAGGATTTGCAGTCTTCAACCAGGTCTGTGGCCTCTTCTCCCTTGAATCTCTTGAGTTTCTCTCAGGACTTATGCTACAGTCTTCACTCTGGTCCAACCATCAGTGTTTTTCAAGGTTCTCAGCAATTCTGCTGACTTTTGGCTGTATAACTTTCTTGAAGGCTGCCTCATTAGTCACAAGCTCTTCCCCACACACCTTGATTTCAGCTCCTGGCTTTTCTCAGGCCTCCTAAGTCCCACAATGACCATTGCCAGACTCAAAACTCCAGCTCTTCCTTCTCTTTCACACTACTCTCTTAGAAGCTGTCTCCATCTCTGTTCTTCTCCTTGGCTAGAGCCTATCCTTCCTTCTCTCTATGGTGCACCCTATTTCAATTTGGGTAGAAATCTGTATGTTCACTGTGTTCTGTTTGGATCAAATACAGCAGTACCTCTGGTTACGAACGCTTCAGGATACGAGCTCCGCTAACCCGGAAGTAGCTGCTCCTTGCTTTGAACTTTGCCCCAGGATGCGAACTGAAACCGCGCGCCGGAGGCCCCATTAGCAAAAGCGCGCCTCAGGATAAGAACGGTTTCAGCTTAAGAACGGACCTCCGGAACGAATTAAGTTCATAACCAGGGGTACCACTGTATTGCACTTACCTGTTGAGTAAAGGAAGTTTGTTATGACAGTATATTTTTGCTCCATGTTGCATTTGGAAGGGAAGATGCTTCGTTGCCCGGGTATTTGGATGCTGTGCTTATTTTAGACTGCTTAAGAAAGAGGAAGGGAAGGTTGTTCAGGAGTGATCCCCTTGTTCTTCTTGCTTCTGCTGCCTTCTTTGCCCCTGGAGCCCTAGTTGCAGCATTAAACTTGAAAGTCCCAGAGTTTTGTTTTTTTTTAAAAAAAACACACACACTGGCATCCTGAAGCAGCATATATGTAACGTAACCTTCCTCAACTCAGTGCCCTACAGACATTTTGCTCTGCAACTTGCACCAGCTGCAGACAGTACCTTTGTGATGAGAGTTGAAGCCATAAGAGTAATGCATCTTCTTTCTCAACTTTATTGCTGGCTTTGACTATTTTTGCTACTTCATCATGGATCCTGGCAGAGCCATAGCTATGTGGGAGGTGGGGCTAGCCGCATGAAGCCTCCAGAGGGGCGCCATTGAGGCTCCCGTCTGTGTGTGTACGCAAATGTGCAGGGGTGTGTGTGTGCCAAATTGGGTCTTTGACCTGGGTGAAATAAAGTCTAGGCACAGGGTCCTTTCTTATATACTGATTAATTATTTTGACAAGTGAGTAGAGTACAGTTGTTCTGTGATATGAATAAGTTCAGTTCCCTTTCTGGGTCTTCTCGATTCTTGGTGCTGTGCTTCACTGTAGCCAGAAGTTTTCTACTGTGACTGGGGGAAAGTCATCTGGATCTCTGGACTGAGTCCATTGGGCATGCTTTTCCTTACACCACTTATTTGCAGGGCTTTTTTCCAGGGGGAACTCACAGGAGCTCAGTTCTGGCACCTCTCTCAAGTGGGTGCCATTGCCATTCTAAGAGGTGTTCATGGTGAGTTCCAGCACCTCTTTTTCTAGAAAAACGGCACTGCTTATTTGATAGATAATAACATCATGCCACCATTGGGAGCAGAAGCAACCTCTGAGCAAGCAGAGGGTTCTGACTAGCCTTGGTTCTCCCTGACCATCCACCTACTCCATCCATTTCAGCATTTTTTAGTTCTGCCAGCTCACACCCACCAGTGCAGCAGTATCATTGTTTCCCCTCACCCCCACCCCCAAATTCTGTCTGCGCAAGGGGATTTAGTAGTGATCTTATCCTCCATATTATCATGCACATGTGTGTATGGCATAAAGATTAAACTGAATTCATAAATGAGTGTGGAAGGTGAGCCAAGTAGTGTTAATTGATTTACCACAGGCACCAGTACACAAGCTTAGATTTCATCTGGGGAGAATGGTGTGAATTTCATTTCTTCAGTTGCTTGTGCTAGTTCCTGAAAATATTTGGCATGGATCCTCAACTGACTTTTCAGTGCATGCTGTAGCCTGCTATTTCATCTTGGGTGAAGACAATAGAGACACACAGAAAAGCTTTATATCTTTACAGTCTGATAAAGACTTCAGATTTCACTCTGAACTCGTGTAGTGACTGGCTTAAGTTGAAAATTAAGGTGAAAAATCTGGACAAAAGCTTAGCCTAATGCTAAAAATTAAAGTTCTGAATGGGGCTGAAAGAGAAATCCTGCATGTTTAGCTCCCCTCTCCTTTCTGTGTTTAGTTTAATTAACTGAAGGCAGCTTTGCACGACCCAGTTACGTCTTTGATGGATAGTGGCATCATTTCCCCCAACCTTGTGGATGCTCAGGCGTGTTGAGATTATGACCTGGTTCCATCCACTTCTGGAAATTTTCCAAGGTGTGATAAATTTATATGGTAGAACATCCCTAAGACTCACTTAATACCCCCAAATCATTTATAAGAGGCCACATAAAATGTTGGTGTGAATATGCTGTTACGTCCCAAAAACATAAATTAGAAATCTCCTTTTGAACATAACCTTTAAGCTGCAAATGTTCTTCCACATAATATAGACCTAGTTAGCTCTCAGCAATGGGAAATGGGATAGGTAAAGCAACGCATGTAGCCCACTTGCCTATTTCCAAGAATTGCCAGTTCTGTAAGTTCTTCAAAGGATTTATTTTGGACACTACAGTCACTAAATTATGCTCTTTGGGTTGCTTTCCCATTTTAGGAATATTGCAGACTATTAACGACAACCCATGAATTCTTTAGTCCTTATTAAAAAATTAACCATGGCTATTTCCGTATCACACTTTTATAAATAGGCACTCAACTGTAGCGAGTAAAGCTCTGTACATAGCTAGATTGTTCTTTTTGTCAATTTGGATTGAACCTGGTTTGGGGATAAATGCGTCAAAAAACAGTGTATCACACGAAATGACATGATAGTTGCAGGATTGACTCCAGATTGAGTAAATGAGCCGTAAAATGGCAAATGAAGTTCAATGTAAACAAGTGTAAAGTGATAAATATTAGGGTAAGAAAGTCTCAATTTCACATATATGTTCATGGGGTCTGAACTGCCTGTGACTGACCAGGAATGAGACCTTGGGGTCATAGTGGATACCTCATTGAAGTTGTTGAGAGTGTAAAAGTGTGAAATCCATGCTAGGGATCAATAGGAAAGGAATTGAAAATACAACTGATGTTATCATAATGCTGTTATACTGATCTATGGCACAACTGTGTTTGGAATGCTGTGTACAGTTCTGGTTGCCTTACCTCAAAAAGGATATTGTACAGTTGGAAGAGGTTCAGTAAACTGTGACCGCAATGATCAAGAGAATGGAGCATCTCCTCTAGGGAAGAGTTGCAGCATGTGGAACTTGTTAGCTGAGACAAAAGACAAGAGGTGACAGGATAGAAGTGTTTAAAATTATGCATGACCTAGAGAAAAAGGGGATAGGGAAAGATGATCATAACCTGCAAGGGTACGGTGCGAAGTCAAAAGAAGGCGACATCACCCTACAGAAGATACATGTAATTGAAACTGCAGCAAAACTTAACAGGAGTGGCATCAAGTTTTAAATATGTGTATCCCACATATTGAGGAACAAGCATTTGAGTATCTCCCACAGAGTCAGAATCTGTATATGAAGCTCTAGAAAAGGATGTGTCAAAAAAGGTTGGGCCAGTTGGACAAAGCGTGACGCAAGCTGTGGGGCCACAAACTAGCAAACTACAGCTCAATTTAACTACAGATCAATACACATCCGGCTTCATTGGCTATTCACAGGTTTTAGAGTCATGAGAGTGAGGTAAAGCATATTTCTCCATGTCACCTCATCAGCTTTACCACGTTCACCAGGGATGGCAATACTGTTCCCATAGTGTTCTAAGCTTGTGCTTGATGTGTCTGCTATCGTATGGTTGTGAATTTTGCTGAGTTTTGCAATACTCCGCTATTCTTCATTAGTTGCTTCTAAACAGCTACATTCCCTCAAAAATGATTCATGCTGCTGTTCATCACTTGGGTGTCCCACATTTCATTCTTTGGCCAGATGTTCATTACTTGGATACTGCTGTGGGAAGTTTTCCCCACTGTGGAGATTTGTGCTATAGTCTTGATGATATACACAGTCTGCAGCACGAAGTAGTCTTCTTACTATGAATGAGCACTCATCGCAATGTCTCTTACATGTAGTTTTAATGGTTTCAATAAACAGGCCTTTTGTTTACATGTTCTGCTTTTGGCTTGTGCTCTGATGAAAAATCAACATGAGTATCACAAAATAAACACTCTGATTGACTGTTAAATGACCTTTGACTTAAACAAATATTTCATTTGAGATACTGTTCACATGACAACCTTTTTAAAAAAACATGTCTTTTAAGTTGGTAAATAACTCCCAGCATGCGCACACGTGCGCGCGCACACACATACACACACACAAATATGATTGCTTATATGAGAGATTCAACACTACTGAAATATTAACCAGATTTATAGCATTTGACAGCAACTCAGGGATGATACATGCAGGTATCTCCCCCACCCCCGCTCACCTTCACAGGTGAAGTTCAGACATTACCTCATTATTTTTGGGGACTGAAAAATCCTTAGTTTCCCATAAATAATTTTTAAAAATGTGAACTTCATGAGGTATCAACCATACTCAATTCATTATACTTACCTGCAAATGAGACACAATTTTGACATGTACATTTGAGGGTGTTCCCAAGCTTTGGTTAGGTCATATTTTTGATTTGTTATTTCCAGTCATTTCTGACTGGAAAATTATTATGTTACAATCTGTTTTCAGAGATTCAATACCTTTCTTCCATATTTTACCTAGGCTGCATGGCAAAAAGGCTTCTTCATAGTTAGGCTATCACTTAAGCTGTCAGAAGCTGGGAGTGGACAGGAAGATGGAGATTCAAAGATTTTGCCAAAATTGCTTCATTTATTTTGTCCTGGTCAAAAACAGTACTAAAGCTTACAGTGGTACCTTGGTTTACAAACTTAATCCATTCCAGAAGTCAGTTCTTAAACCAAGGTGTGCTTTCCTATAGCTGTGGGGGACTCAATTTGCAAATGGAACACACTCAACATGTTCTGCTTCCAAGGCAAAGTTCACAGACCAAAACACCTACTTCTGGGTTTGCAGCGTTCTTAATCCAAGTTGTTCATAAACTAACCAAGGTACCACTGTATTTGTATACCAAAGAAGCCCAATTAAATGTTTACATAAAAATAGATTTCACAATGTCTAGGGCAGGGGGGCTAATCTCTGCACCATTGGCCACATTCAGCCCTGCAAGAGGTTTTTGTGTGAAACTCAAATCCCCCTACCCAAAGTGTCATTTAAAATAATAACAAATAAAACTTCTTCTTTTTTACTATTCCTCTGGGTTCTTTGCCGTGGTACCGTAATGCCAAAGCTTTCCTCACCTTTTTTCCACATTCAATTAAAAAAGAACACACCTTTGAAATCGTTTTGATGTTTGTACTCCCTGCTCCCTTAGATACCCCACTGGAATGTATTCTCCAGTTTTGTCCATTTTTATTTTTCTTACTGACCACTCCAGTGGGTCCCATGATGCAATTTTGTGATGCCAAACAGTTTTTGTGGACCCCCCCCCATTTACCCTATTTTAAAAACACCTGTCCATGTCCATTTTTACACATCAGCCGTGCCTCAGTTGACAAGCCTCTTCCTACCTCCAACAGTTGACGATGAATAAAAAAGTTTTGCCACCCCTTGACTCTAGGGGATGTGGGAAGTGAGGACTTTCACAGTCTCCTGAGCAGATGATGATGTCATCACTTCCTCCAATATTGAATTCAGATGCTGTCAACAGAATTGTAGCCAAATGGTGCCGCTAGAAAATGAGAGAGGTATCTGCATGCTTGGGAGAGCCCCAAAGTTTGAAGTAGAAGAAAACCGAAGGAGGCAAGCCCACCAATATTATTATTTATTAAATTTATATACTGTCCTATACCTGGAGGTCTCAGGGCGGTTCACAGAATAAAAGTGAAATATAAAACCACAAAATACATAATCGGATTAAAAATATAGCCCAATAAACACTGAGCCACATAATTCTGAATTGGTAGGAGGAAGGGGGATGGAATGGAGTATCCTGGAAGATGTCATGAGTAATCCACACTAATGTTTTGTTGTAGGCCCCACTTATTTCCTCTAGTCGGATTGTCTAGCAGTTTTTATGTTTTGTGTGAATGTAGTCACTGTGTAGTTTGATCACTTAGTAAAAAAAATAATATATTCTTATTAAAGATTTCTTGGTTTACAAAAGTATGTGCAGTGTCTTTTTTCAAGTCACATTTTCTACAGATCAGTTTCGTTAGTTGAGACATTAGTGTTACATTAGGAAGAAAAGGGAGAAAGAGGTGGAGGGGGGAATGGTGAGTGAGTTGGGTGGCAGGGCTTCTGTTCTACTTAGTGTACGCATGGGATTTTCTGTCAGCATGTGGGCTTTCTTATTTGCTTGTATTCCTTTGGTGGTGAGAGAGGTTGGGGTTGGCCTAGGGTGTGGTTGGTTGTCTTTGATGGGCTGTAGTGAAATTTGTTTTCATGTGTGAGGGGGGCGGGTGGGTGTTTTTTGGAGCAGGTTAGCCAGATTGATTCAAATGCTGTTGGCGGGTTCTTGCTGTTGTCTTGTTGGGCTGTGGTTTGACCACATGTTGAACTTTAAGATGACAAAGAAACAGGTGAAAGGATGGAACCATAAATGATGGGCTAAAACAGAAGACACTGCAGTCATGAATGGAGTTGAGATGAGGCAAGACTTTCCATGAACTCAGTTTGCTGCCAGAGATATCTGCTGTGCACAGAACTTCCTCCTCTTAAGAAATTTCTTTTAATTTGGCACTGAAGCGGGAAGGTCTAAACAGGAAGTCCGCCTTCCGCTTTTGTAGATAGATTGAAGCAAAGACACGGCAAGCTAGAGTTTAGAAAGTCGTCTGTAAAGGATCAATTTTCATCATTTAAAATTACTGAACCCCCCTTGGAAGCAGGAGAAGAGGGGGGAACTTTTTCTGGACTGTTTAAACCTGCAGAAGAGAGGGTTAAGAAAAGCAATTTTCCACCGTCTTGAACCTGGGAGCAGGGTGTCAGGACAGACGTCCTCGGGAAGTTCATTGACTATAGACAAACGTTTTTGACAGGTAGTTAAAAGAAGAGAAACATATTGATTCCATTGTTCCCCTTCGCATCTAAAAGGAACAAAATATTGACAAAATATCTGAAAAAGGAAACTTTGTTGTTAGATCTGCCTTTAAAAAAAAAGAAAGAGAGATGGATACAAATAGAAGCTTTTTCCCCTAGAGGGAGCTTGTGAAACTGTTATTAAATCTGAACTGGGGAGCTTCGCAGCTGCAATAGATTAAGATCGTGGGACCAGACTTTGACCTCGAACAAGAATGTACTTGGAGGCTCTGGTGCTTGCCTTTTGCAAGACAAGTGCCTTATTGGAACAGTTACATGAGAAGATGGATTTGATGACTGTTGTGATCGAAAATTTTGGACAGGTAGTGGGTACCTATATAGAACCCACTCAGGAATTAATCCAGGAGTGTGCTCTGACAGATCAGAGGAGGGAGGAGGTTGTTGCTGGACCTCGGGAGGCAGAGATGGAGGGAACTGTGGCCCAGCAGGAACATGAGCTGTTGGATTTGACGAATGAACCTGGAAAAAGCCAGATTTGGAGAGATAGAGTCTTGTTTGGCTTGGAGATGGGGGGCTGGATAGACCCCCCTATGCAGGGATGTTTTGACCTTTCAAGTCTGTCTTTGGGCCGGGAGGAGTTCGGAGTTGTGGGGGCCCTTAACTTTGGAGGGACCTTGAAACATGTTTTTAAATACCACATGGAGTTCAGTGTTGACTATGGAAAAGGGGCTGATCTGTCGAGAAGGGACAAAAATATTGTCAAGCTGGAGTCTCCTCGAGTGAAACATGTTTTTAAATACCACATGGAGTTCAGTGTTGACTATGGAAAAGGGGCTGATCTGTCGAGAAGGGACAAAAATATTGTCAAGCTGGAGTCTCCTCGAGTGAAAGAAGCAGAAGACAAAGTAAAGTACAGGTATAAATATGAAGAAGACCCGCGGAAGGGACATGGAAAAGACTTAAGAGCTTCGGATATAAGGTCACCAGGTTGATGGACTAGGTGGATGGGATAAAAAGGACTGACAGAACCCGAGACCAGGAGGAAGAGACATTGGATGAAGATTGGAAGAAAGTCTTAAAAAATTTATTTAGGAAAGTTTTGTAAAATTAATGAGTATCAGAAAAATGTTGGAATGAAATTATTTGGCTTTAGCAGAAATGTTAAAAAGAATTATGTAAGAATATGTTATGGTTAAGAGAAATTGGTATAAATAAGTTTTAAGTTTTAGGGTTTTTTATGGTAAGATAAGGTTAAAATAGATTAAGGTAATTTAATGACAGAATATTATGAAAGATGGAAAGGATTTGCTGAGATAATTAACAACTAGAATACAAAAAAGGGAGGTGTGAGGAGGTCGATGAAATAAGGTAATGACAGTTAAGGATTTGGGAATATTGGATTTGTTTTTAAATTTTTTGTTTATTTTTGCTTTTTGCTTTTGATGTATTATGTGTTTTGTTTTTTGTTTTTGACTTTGATTTTTATTGATTTGTATTGTTTAATTGTTACTTGTTTTTTCCTTCTTTTTTTCTTTGTTTCTTTGTAATCTTAAAATTCTCAATAAATATCATTAAAAAAAAGAAGAACTTCCTCCTCTTCCTTCTCGTATTGATGCGTATTTTAACTCACTGAACATGCTTTTTAAAATAATGTTTATTGCCTCCTTTTTTATTTGAAAAGACCCTTGATCTCTTTTTTCACATCTGAGGATCTTCCACTGTTGTATCCTGTATCCTTTCTAACAGCATGTATTATCGATCTACTCAGGAGTAAGTCCCATTTTGTTCATTGAGACTCACTCCCAGGTTAATGTGTCTGTGGTTGCATCTTTAATCTCTGTTTTTGCTTGTTGTGCAACAGGGGAAGTCCACTGGAAAAGCTGCATGTTGGAAGTTTCACCTTGTCCCATCTGCTTTTTTCTCCCACCCCATTGCTTCACTTACTATATTGACGGCTTAACTAGGTTCTTATCCCACACAATGCCTGATTATCCTGTGGGCAATTTGTGATTTTATTGGTCCTGTGTTAACATAGAGGACTCTCCACAATCTCTTTGAGCAGAAATGGTATCGAGAGAGAGAGAGAGAGAGAGAGAGAGAGAGAGAGCAAAACAAATGTATTTCATGGAGGTCTGCAAGGTTTGAATCTGGGTGGAGTATCTTTAGGTCTGCGCGTGTTTGCTACAAAAACAAAGAGGAGCTTTAGTGACAAGTTCCATCTGTCCAGGTCTGTACAGCTGCCCACTGATTGGCTGCCGCAAGACTTTCTGTTTGCTTTAAATGTGTGTTTTTAGCTCTTTCGCAGCAAGAGTGTGTGTTTTGTTTCTGTTTCCTTCCGACATGCAAAACATAGGCCTAAATTTTTAATTAGCAAAAGTGAGTGGTGAAAAGGGAGGAGGGGGCTGAGTAATGTAACAAGCCTCAGTGGAGAGCAGCTGGGATGTGTTGCCATGACGACAGGTTCAGCAGGCTGCCAGCTAGCATGTCAATGGGCAGTGTAGGGAGGGAGCTTTCAAACAGCGCCTGCTAGCCACAATGTGATTGGTCACACCTCTGTTGTCTTTGTGTGGACCAGGGAATGCTGGGTAGGACCCGGAGTGAATGCTCAGTTTGTCTCAAAGCAACGGTGAGGTAATGCTTTTGAATCTTTTGGGATTACGGACTTGGATCTTTTGAAAGGCTGCAGTGTAGATTATTTTCATTCCCGTTTGAACTGAAACCCCCCCTCCCCAGTACTCTTTATATGGTTTCTATGTATATTTATGTAGTCGGATGTGGGAATTTAGGAGAGCAATTTAAGATTTATCTGTGGGCAGATTGATTGGCAGTGTTTGGGATGAGCTGCTTTCAGCATAGCTACGTAGTGCTGGCATAATTGAAGATGCGCTGACAACTCCTTTGGCAAAGCGTGATAAAAGGGATTGATGTGGGAGAGAAGAAAGTTTGGAGTTACTTTCTGGTCACCTTTGGAAGAAGAGAGCCAAGTTATGCCACTATTTGAATGATAGGATTTGGGTGGTTCAGTTATTTAACACAGATGTAAAATTGTGAATATGTAATCCCAGTGTGCAGTGAGAAACCCATCTGTGTAATTCTAGGAATTTGATTGTTTGGAGAAATGTTTAAGATGTAGGATGCTGATGGTTGTTTGTGATGATTTTTAAAACTAATCATCATTGTTTCAAAGGCTGAAAAGCATTGGAAATACTGTCATACTGTGTTTGTAAAAAAAACTTGCCTACAGTAGTTAAGACTTGATTGAATATCAGATGGTCCCCTTTTTGGCAGAAGGCGGGGGGAGAGAATTGTATAATGTATATGTTGTGAGCCAGTAAGATTTGGTGAAATAATTGCTTGCTTTCCATTGCAGTTGCATTTATACTTTGAGATAAATAACGTTAAGGCATTGTTTCCTTGCATGTCTGTTTGCCCATGGCATCTACCTTGAGCACTTGCATAACCAAATCAAAGCAACTTGCTGCATAACGATCAGATTTGTGTGTGCTAATAGAAATCCACATATTGCCCTCATTTGGGTATGTAGCTTTAATATGTGCAGGAGGTGAGGCCAAAGGAGGGCTAGCAAGTTCCAAGAAATCAAGGGGAGTAGAAAGAAGCTGTTTGTATAAGACAAAACAAGCAAAAACCATCTGACTCCACAGCTTAGCATTTTAATGTGGCACTCGCTAGCTTCAGCAGCTTTCGAAACAAAAATAAAAAAAATCCTTCCAGTAGCACCTTAGAGACCAACTAAGTTTGTTATTGGTATGAGCTTTCATGTGCATGCACACTTGTGTATATGAAGAAGTGCGCATGCACACGAAAGCTCATACCAATAACAAACTTAGTTGGTCTCTAAGGTGCTACTGGAAGGATTTTTTTTATTTTTTGTCTCGACTACAGCAGACCAACACGGCTACCTACCTGTAACTTCAGCAGCTTTGCCATTGTACTTTGGGCATGCTTGGTAGTGCATTTTGCCCTCTGTTAAGCCTATATACGTGCATGTTCCCAGGTAGTGAAAGAAGAAGCAGCTAGGGCAAAAATAGATCTACGGGCAGGACATTCAAAATTGTACCAGGGAGGAATTTCTGGTGTTTTATGATGATGGTAAGATGCACTGTACTGTAGGTACCCACGATCCAAGTACAACAGCCTTCCTAACAGTAAAGGTTGTGGAAACAGCCTAGCGGACTGGAGCCAAGAATTAGGGGTTTAACAGTAACTTTGGCTGGCAGTCTGAATGAATTTTGGGACAACTCCAGTTTACCCACAACGGGAGTGCTTGCTGGGACAATGCTGTCTAGCTGGTTCAGCTTAGAAACAATAATATATTGACACAACTCCTCCTTCCTGCAGTACACTGTCATCTGTCTCTGGAAGTGCAGTTCATGCCTTGCTACGCTTTCCTGACAAATAATTTGGCATGTGGCTACATTGATGCAAGAAAGCAGCTGAGTTGCTCCTCTTTTTTCCTTATTTAGGAGAAGGAATGTGTGACTTATCAGGAAGCGTGGCGAACGATCAGGAAAAGAGAGTGCAGCACAGTCAAGAGTGGAAAATATAATGCATTTGTTGGTCATCCCCCCCACTGGTTGGGGTGGGCATATGTGGTGTAGATACTGTGAAGTCCAGGAGGTTCTTAGTCTATTTGAGACATTGGGAGCGATAAATATGTCACGACTTCCCCTTTGATTTTGATTGCAAGCCTGTGGTTATTATTGTATAGTGTCTTAATACCTTTAGGCACTTTAAAAGTAAAGTATGACAAATACGACTTATAACTGCCTGCTGCTGCTGTGGTTACTATTATGCATTATGAAACAGCTAAAATTTTAAGTGTTGTGCAAAGATGTGAAAAAAGCAGAATCTCTGCCTGCAAGCTTCTGATCTAATATATGTGATATAAAAGTAACAGAAAAAGAACATGAAAACAAGCAGATTTGGGCACTAATTCTTCATAAGTTAACTTTTTTAAATAATTCTGATTTGGATATTGCCCTAACATGGATTTTTGTTGTTGTTGTTGTTGTTGTTGTTGTTGCTGCTGCTGCTGCTGCTGGCCAGCACAGCTACCTCTTTCTCTTTTTTGAGTGATTTGGAAAACACCAACTTTAGCTGTTCAATGTCAGGATGCTAAACTGGGTAGGCTGCCCTAATCTGGTGTTACCTGTGTGATTAAAAACCTACAGACAGTCACTGAGGTTTACACACATGCAGTGTTGTGTGGGATTGCCATCTGCATGTTTCAGGATTCCAAGGTCCTCTAACACATGGGTAGCTAAACTAAAGCCTGGGGGCCAAATCCGGCCCAATCGCCTTCTAATCTGGCCCATGGACAGTCTGGGAATCAGCATGTTTTTACATGAGAAGAATGTACCCTTTTATTTAAAATGCAGCTCTGGGTTATTTGTGGGGCCTGCCTGGTGTTTTTACATGAGTGGAATGTGTGCTTTTATTTAAAATGCATCTCTGGGTTATTTGTGGGGCATAGGAATTTGTCCATCCCCCCCCCAAAAAAAAAATATAGTCCAGCCCACCACAAGGTCTGAGGGACAGTGGATTGGCCCCCTGCTGAAAAAGTTTGCTAACCCCCTGCTCTAACACGTAAGGCTTGATTTTTTATCTTTTTTAAAGAAATAGCTTGGATATGCATTTTTGTGTGTCCATGTAACAGCAGTATCATAGCTATTTTTAAATAGCAGGCTTTGTGTTTAGTATGCTAGTGAAGAACAGTAACAGGGCCACATTTTGCTAATGGGTTATACATAGGGTTCTTCAAATTCCCATTTAAATGTGAGAATAATAAACAAAATCATGATGTCTTTTTCACAGAAAGATGGTTGTATACTAGTTTTTTTCTCTGATTGTTATAACAATATACATATAACCACAGAAATGCAAAAAGGGGTGTTCTGACTACCACTCAGAACAACCTTGAATATTGAGCAGAGATTTTCATTTCATTAATTAAACTAAAATGCCTTTGCCTTTGGTTTAGGCCAGGGGTGAGGCATGCTTGTGATTGTTCATTGGCTGTGGGGCTTTTAAACTGATGCTGAATACAAGCCTCACCGAGATTGGCTCCGCTTGGTAGTTCCAGGGTGGAGTTGACGCCTGCCAAAAGTGGACACGATTCTACCTGACCTCACAAGATACACTCACCTGTCAAAAGTGTTTCACAGAAGAGTGGCCAGCTTTGAAGCTGAAAGCGGTTCTCAGAAATTTCCACTGATAAACAAATCTTCTTAAAAAATATGTATTTAAGGGTGTTGATTCTTTGTGCTATCAAGTGAATATGCCATATGCTTTGATTTTGAATATCTTGCATTATGGTGCCTCTTTCTCTACTTTCTTTAGAAAAACCTTCCTGAACTAGTCTGGGTTTTGAACTGTCAAGCATTAGAAAACACTCTTGCGCAAGCAAATATGCTCTTTATGCTCTTTGCCCATCTCAAAAATCTGTGAGAACTTGCAAGTCAGCACATAATTAAATACTTCCTAGGAACAGCAGCTGTGTAATGTATTTCTATTGGCAGGTTTTTGGCCACAAAGAATACTCCCTCTAGCGGTTTATCAGCACACCAATTTGGGCTCCAGGTGCAGATCTGTGGCAGGTTTATTCTGGCACATTTTAAATCAGAGACTTTAAATGAGACCTGCAGCACAATCATATGCATGTTTAGGTAAATCCTACTATAAGTAAAAAGCACACTGTAAGTTTATTTAGGATTGCTGCTCTGTGCTGCATCATTAATAATACTGAAGTGCAGCCATGGGCTGATTCAGGGCAAAGGTTAGTCAAATGCAAAAAAGCAAACAAAAAAAAACCCAATGCAAAACTCATTATGTTGTGCTTCCTTTTCATTGTTTCTTGAAAGCGACTTATTTTCTCAAATTCTTTTGTGCTGTCTGAACCGTTTTCATTTTGTGCTTTCCCCCACATCCTAAATAATGTGCACTGCAGTTTGATCACTAGGGACAGTTTCTGATTTGTATGTATTTTGGTAAACAAACCATGGCTTAGTGTGCTGTGCAAACCAGACCAGTATTTCCTAAAGTTTCTGAGCTGCTGCATTTAGATCAGCTACACCCTTTTCAAGAGGCTGCTTTGATACAGATTGTTTTGCACCATTTGCCAAGTCCTCAAGTTGGCCTAAGGCAAAAAACTTCCAAGGTTATCCTAGCTCAATAATGTGGCTTTTTCAGATACCACTGCGGTCATCTTCTAATTTACATTGACCAGCCACCTACCTACTTGTAAGCAGAAGGAAATTTTGGTCTATTGCAATTAAGAATTAGGGTTGGGGGCATGATACAAAGGCTGTGCTTCCACAACATTTCTGTAGGGGACCAGCAGTTTTTCTTGGACAACTGGATACAATGGTGAAGCACAGTGGAGGGTTTTACTATCATTCGCTAGGTAGACATACCTTTTTGATACAGAATACAAATCCCCTCAGCTGCAAAAATATTAGCTTTTTTTGTTGTAATTCTCAGATGTGGACATTTGCATGCTTTTGACTTGTTTTCTCCAACAATCCTACCTAATTTGAAGATTGAGATACTAAGTCGGTTTCTCAGGTTATTATGTGGCCAATATAAAACATGTATTATTTGTAAAACATTTTAGTATCAAATCTCTTCTTTTCTTTGGCCTCTCTTCTGTTGCTTATTTTTAGGGACGCACATAGCAATGTTCCTTTTAATACTGCAGATAGTTTGCCAATACTGACTACTGTTCTGTTGGCATCGTAGCATGTTACTTGATTAAGGATTTAAAAACTTAAAAGTAAAAAAAACACACACACAACAACTTAAAAGCATTTTAATGGGCTGTTACCTGTTATACTTGTTAGGAAGAATGGAATGGTCTGCAATAATAGAAGCTTTTGTATCTAATTTCTATATCCAAATATTCTTAACCTCTGCAAACAGTAAATTGAAAAGAATTGTCCTTTTGTGATGACAGGACATATTAGATGAGTTAAAGCGGGGAGACACTCATTCAGGGGAAGATGGAGAGCTAACAAATTCTTATGGGTGAGGTAGACATCTTGATTACTGGCTTTAAGTCGAGAATTCTAACCAGGGGAGGTGAGCAGCTGGTATAGTCATACCTCGGGTTACAGATACTTTGGGTTGCGTGATTTCGGGTTGCGCACTGCGCCGAACCCGGGAGTACCGGAACGGGTTACTTCCGGGTTTTGGCGCTTGTGCATGTGCAGAAGTGCTAAATCGTGCTTTGCGCAGAAGCACCGAATCGCGACTCACGCGTGTGCAGACGTGCGGGTCGCGGGTTGCAAATGCTGCAGGTTGTGAACGTGCCTCCCGCACAGATCACGTTCACAACTCAAGTGTCCACTACACTTCCATCACACCATCACTTAATGTGAGCAGATCATGAGACGTTAGAGAACTTTTCTAGAAATGAAAGTCTTCACAAACACTTGCAGAAGTTATGGGGTAGCAGGCTGACAGAAAGAGGAGGAGGAGACCTCGGTGTGGTAGAGCCATTGAAAGTATGGTAAGCTAATTTGAAGTGTTAATAGGACTGCTGGCTGACTAACACATTTGCAGGGTTCTTCTCATTACCTTTTGTCTATCATTTTAGTCATGAGACACTGGTTCAGGGTTGACTTCCTCTAGATGACACAGAAGCTTGGCTTTGGAGCTCAGTAGGTATGTGTATGATACATTCCAGTGGTTTTTCGCATGGCAGATGAGCTATTGTGCCACAGGCCAATAAAAACAGCTACCATCTCATCACAGAGCAGGCCTGAGAAGAACGAAACTAACCATATTTCAAACTCTTGACCTTTTAGCACAATTGTTTACTAGCCCAGAAAAGTTTTGAAAGCTGAGTTCCATTTAGAATGATACGGTCAAACTCTCTAGATTAGGTATCAAAATAGAACACAAGCTGCTATGGACAAATCCTCTTGATAAAATTGTGTGTGTGTGTGCGCGTGCACACACACACACACACACACACACACACACAAAAAAAACACCAATGATTGGTGCAAGCTATATAATTTCCCCTTCCCTCCATCAATGTCAAATTCCTGTTTCTTGCATGTGATAGGTCCCTAACTCAAACACACGGGATACAAAATACATTTTCATCGCTGCAATCCAACCTCTTATAAGCCCAGACATGCCTTGAGTTATTTTTTTCTCAGATAGAATGTTACAGACTCTAGCAAAGGAGTCTTTCCTAGCAAAGGAAATACAAATCTCACGCTGAGAGCAACCTCACACAGTGACCTCATTCTGAATGTTACCTTCTTTGTCAGGAGCAAGAGAAGCAGCCGTTTTACTGGCTTTCTGTCTTAGGAGCTGTTTGACATTTAATTGCCAACTTACTGGCGTGGTTTCAAGGCTTCCTCTTTGGTGCATGCATAAAAAAGTGAATAGGATGATGAGAGGCAAGCCTGCAAGGACTTGTTCACCAGTTTGAATTATTGGCAAACAGCCCTTAGCAGTGAATTTAACACAGAGAATTATTGTAAAAATAAAATTAAATTAATAATGTTTTTTCCACAATTTTCCAGAACACAACATGAATAATAAATAATAATCAATCACAACGGTATTCATCCACAACAGGTGAGTTAGGAAAGTTACAATAACAGGAAAGTAAAACTTTACTCTTTTGTGTGGACACATCCACACCATAATGTTGCATGTGTGGCTGGAGGATAAATAACATCTTTGCAAGCGTTGATGAAACAAAGAAACAGGAACCATGTTGCATCAAATTGATTGGACATTCCCTTGACTACCCTGTGAGGTTGTGTTAAATGTTATGAGAGGGTCTGATTTTAAGCTGGTGATTGCTAGAACCATACAAATTCAGTATTTATGTATTGTTTTCGGAATTTTATTATTCTGTATGTAAAATAACGCAAGGTCTAAACAAAAAAATTGTTTCATGATCTTGGCACATCTTCAAAGACCTGCCACGAAAAAGTCTGAAGTATTTCACAATTCCACATGTGCAGTAGCAACCGCATCCCCCATGTTCTTGTCAGCACAGAGTTGAGACTCCCTTAATCATAAAGCACCACCTTAAAAGTAGTTTAATTGTGGTTTCTTGTATTTTAGCTAAGTTTGTTTAGGGGGGGGAGGTGTTGTTGTCTATATTCTGTCCCATTGCTCATCCTCGATTAGTGTTTCCAAGTCACCTTTCCACATGCTCTGAAATCTTACAGTTCATTTAATACCTTGTACAATTCAGAAGTCATGCTTTTGCAATACAAACTTGTTGCCACCCAATGATGCTCAACCAAGGTGAGAGAGCGAAGACCCTTGTCCCTTCTGGTTAGAGAACTAGACTGAACCACCCTGTGATCTTCAGATGATTGGTGGATACAAATTTTAATAATAAAGAAATTAGTTGTGCTATTTGAAACCAGCTATGTTTCACTCTTGTAATTTATCTTGCAAAGAATGCTGTGACATCAGGTAGCCCCTAATAATTCTATATTTTACTTTGATTATCCCTTTAACTCCCCCTCACTTCAATTTATCATATTTGTCTGGGCAGCAAAACGTCAAGTAGTCCAATATTGGAATAATGGTAGGCTGTATTTGAGCTAAAAAGGAGTTCCAGCATTTCCAGACCTGCAAAGATGTCCATAAAAAGGGATTGCTAATCTTATGTATTATTGCTCATGATGGGTTGAAAAGCAGAAAAGATGATACAGTAGGTATTGAAAGATACATCTCAAGTTGCACCTATTGTATTCCCTGGGATCCCCATATAATATGAATAAGATGCTTCAGCAGGAAGGTATCATAATACAGCTGTAGATTAGGCATTCCCAGAACCCCTGTCACGTGGTCTGTACAATGTGGCATTACTCAAGCTGCTCCTCTTGTCTCTTGTTGTGAAGCTATTCAAAAGCCACTGCTACTTTGAGAATCAATTATTTGGAATAGTGACAGGGAGGGTCTGGAAAAAGAAGTACTGTAGTGCTTTGGCAGTATAGCCATTTTAATGCCTGCTGTCCTCCCAAACCATGACAAGTTCGGGTTATGCCAGTTTTTCATCTCCCTTCTAATCTGCCCATACAATTTCCCACTAATATGTTTCTCAACTGGGCATTGTTACCCCGAAGTACCTAAACCCACTAAAATCAGCAGCAGCAGCATTTTATTTGTATGCCACCTTTCCATAGTTAAAACAATGCTCAAGGCAGCTTACAACATGGCAAGATTTACATAATTACCAATGTAACAAAAGTCATAAGCAATAAATAAAACACATCAAAAGTACACAACCAAATGGAAAACAATTTCCACATAAATCATAAAATCTAAAACTAGGAATACAGTGCTACCTCGGGTTAAGAACTTAATTCGTTCTGAAGGTCCATTCTTAACCTGAGGTACCACTTTAGCTAATGGGGCCTCCCGCTGCCGCTGCACGATTTCTGTTCCCACCCTGAAGCAAAGTTCTTAACCCGAGGTACTATTTCTGGGTTAGCGGAGTCTGTAACCTGAAGCATCTGTATCCCGAGGTACCACTGTACAGCATTAACATCAATTACAATTTAAAATGATATAGATAAAAAATAAAAGCAATTTAAAAAACAAAAACGGAGCCCTCTCTGCCCAGATGGAAGGAGGCAGGCAAGGCCCTTCAGGCCCTCAGCAGCAGGTGAGTCCTGCAAAGTGAAGCCTGAGGACTGTTCTTCTCTGCTTCTGACATATTTAGTTGTATTATATGCACTTGGAGTAGTTTATTTGCAGTCTGGCTACCCCACCGAAAAGTTGTAGTTCTATCTTTAGGGCAGGAGTGGGGGACCTTTGACTTTCTAGATGTTGCTGAGCTGCAGCCCCCATCAGCTCTAGCAAGCCCAGCCAATGGATCCCCCACCTCCATTTTTAAAATGTCTACCTTTGCCTGATTGTCCAGGTTCATAGTCATAGCTTCATTTGCAGTATTATTTAACTCCACAATTTGCAAGAAGAGATCCTATAACTTAGCCTTGATTGACTTGAGCAGCTAATGTCCATCTAACCTTTGCAGTGAATTCATCGGTTTCACCCTTGTCCTTGGCCACATTTGTCAGTTTCACACCCCTTGTTATTTTGCTGTTGCCATGCACCATGCTAGTTATGGCCTCCGTGTTTGACAGCTCAGACATGCTCTCATCAGTTACCTCTTCCCTGCTCAATTTGGCCATCTTTGCTTTCCTCCCAAGGGTTCCCCACTGCATAACAGATTTGCTGTTGTCTAGTTCTCAATACAGCCATTGCCTGAAGCAATATAAGCTCAGTGGCGGTGGGAGACTTGATGCTAAGCCACCATTAAGCTCAAAAGTGAGCCACGCCTCCCCCAATTCTGTACTGTTCAAGTGGACTGCAGTTTCTTTTTCTATGGTTGAAAGAGAACCGTTCAGGAATCTGTGGTTGTATTATAAAAGCCGGCAAGTGAACCAGCCATCTAATTTATTATTTTAGAAGCTGATGCGTATTTGAATTATTAACGCTTGACATGTTTTAGATCTTAAGACAGTATCTACGCCTTCAAAAACTCTAGGAGTTAAAATGGTAACTAATTAGTGATTACTTGGTTATTTTGGCCACTGTTTTAGCTGTTTTGTTTTTGTTATACAGTGCACCTAGGCAGTTTTCCAAAAGCTTCTCTGGGAAACCTGGAACGCTGTGCGATAGCATTTTCCCAGAGCAATTACTCATTTCAGCTTACGAAGGATTCTGGGTATGGTGGTGAAGAGTGAGGTTGGCCAATGCTTTCATATGACTTCACTTTGCAGAGATCCAGGCGGAAGATGACACGGCAGAATCCTGAGGCATTGCAGCGCAGTGTTACTTCCCCCATCCTTGTGAGTGCCTCCATTCCAGAAAGTAGAAGTAGAACTGGTCTAGAAATGCTGAGTTGCACTAGATACTGTAAAGCAAATTAATGAATGAGGAGCCACATTCCTAAAGTCCTTTCCAGCTAACTTAATTTTGCCTGTGTGCTCTGCGGTCTGATGAGTTGACATCTACTCTTAATTGTCCAGGCACTGCTGAATTATTTAACTGTGACCAATTTATAGGTAATGTGTTATTGATCATAGCCCGATTTTAAAGGTAAGGTGTATTTGTCATCTTTCAGGTCCAGTGCAGTCTTTCAGAGAGTCCTGTGGACTCTTGTCTTCATTTATACTATGAAATAGATGTTTTCATAATAATATTGTATCTTTTTTTTGTCTGTATCTGGTGTGGTTGTCCATGCAGATGAAGGAAGCATATCTGCAAGGGGATAAAGACTGCTCCATTTTAGCATGTTGTGTGGTTTTACTAACACATTGCTTTTAAAATCTTGGAAAAGTATGATTTTAGCCTTTTAAAACTTTTTTTGTCTTTTGTTTAGGTTTTGTGAAGAACATGCTCTGTATTTTATATAGACTTTTTTTAAAAAATGTGCTTAGAAGATGTGAATTTATGGCATTGGAGTTTTGGCTAGCCATTGAACGTGAGGGGAAATATATTAAAATATGGTTTTCATCATTTTGGATATTTATTTCTGGCAAAAAGGGATGTTGAGGGTGTGACTTCTCCCATCCATTGAACTTTAGCCATTGTTCTGTACATCTGTTCACTCTACCTGAAACAGCGCATGTTGAGAATACTTCAGTTCTTGTTGAAAACAAAACCCAAATAGTAAATGCTGTAATTTTCTAATCTAATGTTTTTAATCCAATGATGGCCTTTGTTTATCTTGTACCTAGACAGTCAGCATATTCTGTCAAGCTATATTAAGATAAGCATGTATGAAGGAATGTTAGCATAAATAGAAATTTCAGAAGTTTGTTTTGGACAGGTCAAACTATACTACTAGCTTTAAATGTAAGCTTGATTGTTTGTTAAATGCACTCCCAGCTCCCTTTTTTCAGTGGTTCAGTTACGTAATTTTGCACTCTGGAATAAATGGTCTTAGCTTCTTTGGATGGTAAGGTGTATTACTTCAAAATGTGGCATGCCAACACTGCTTCACTGAGTGTGAACTGGGTCCCCTGCCCCAAAGTCTTATCCTGATGGTATCATTACCCTTTTTGAAAATAATTTTGAATATAACTTGCAAATTTGAAATTTGTAATGCAAATGCTTATTGTCTTAATCTTCCACTGACCTAGTTTGCATGCTAAGCCAAACCATGTCTTAGTGCAAGCAGATGGATGGGATATAAATTTAATAAATAGATACTAAACAATGGCTGGGTGCCACTTAACCAGCAGTAGAAGTTCTCCACACAGCATAGAAACTTTCACTATTCTGTTGTCACCAGAGGCCAACTGACAGCAGCATTGTTCGTGATATGAAGAGCAGAGCGTTAGTGTTCAGTGGAAATTATTGTGCATAACTTCTATTTTTATTAGTAAAGTTGAAGTGTGTCTTCAAACAGGTTTTTCAGGTCTTATGTGTGCATATTTACCTGAGTTTGCTTTTGATTGGCTTATAGAGCAGGAGTCACCACTCTTTTTGGACCAGTGGGCACATCTCAAATTTTGAGAGTGTGCTGTGGGCGCCACTCACAAAAAGGCTGCCACGGGGTTTGGCATGATACAAAATTGGTGAGTGTATAATCATTGATGCTTCTCCATAGCTATATCCCGCTGTGCCTGATTGCAAAGATACACCTGTTTAAGACCTTGGTTTCCCCATTCCCGCTCCTAAACCAGAGCCTAGGCTGCCACTCAATAACCCAAGAATAAGCCCAATTAAACTCAAAGGGACTCATTTATGAGGTTGGCATATATACCATTACCTCTTTAGGTCATTTGAGCAAGGGAAGCTTTTCATGGACTGGAAATTAAAAGCTTCCCTTGCTCAAAGGACCTAAAGAGGTGATACACTGATGTAAAGGGTAGCATATACTTTAAGGAAAATGTAGTATGTGGGTGCTCTGGAACATAGACTTTACAAGGTTGTGGGTATTTTGACAGCTCCTGCTCTCCCTAAGTTCTAAGGTATGCCTGGTAATGGCCCTTTCAATGACTTGGGTGGAAGAAGAACCCTGTCTTCTGGTACTTCCTTGGGAGAAGGCTTCCACTGTTTCGCTGTAAGATTGCAAGAGGCAGCCGTACACTCTGTGCTGTGAAACAGAAGTATTACATGGGAGAAAGCATTTGATACTTGGAGCGTCTGCTGGAGCATGCCAAAACTTGCTGGGCTCTCAAGAGTGGCCTGTAGTGGCTCATCCCTCCCAGGACTTGGGAGGAAGAAAAACCCAATATCTAGGTCTCGCCAATCAGCATATAAACATCTGCTTCTCCACTATAAAGTTGCAGGTTGCCCAAGGCTAGGACTTTGAACAATCTAATAAGATAATGAAAGAGTTGACTTAGAGTGATGCAGTTCAAAAAGTAGAGCTAGAAAAATGTAAGGCAAACTGGGAGAGAAATGCAGAATTAAAGTCTCAGGCATAACTTATATTTTGAGGTGTTCTAATAATAATAATAATAATAATAATAATAATAATAATAATGTCTTTATTGTCATTGCCCCCTTCGGGGACAACGAAATTACTTGACTGCTCCATAAAAACTCTAATTAATCAATACAGTATAATACAGCAAGGGAGATTAGATGACTTTATAGTCCGGGCTTCCCATTCAGGGCTGAGATCGCTCTGGAGAAGAAGCTGTTCTTAAGACGGCTCGTTCTTGTCTTCATCGTCCTGTATCTCCGTCCCGACGGCAAGAGCTCGAAGAGACAGTGACCAGGATGCGATGGATCTTTTACTATGTCCAGTGCCTTCCTATGGCACCTTGTGGCATAAATCTGCTCTAAGGTGGAGAGTGGGCAGCCAACAATGCTCTCTGCTGCCTTAACAACCCTGCACAACCCCATCCTGTCCTGGGTAGTACAGCTTCCGTACCACACACATAAGCCATAAGTGAGCACGCTCTCAATGGCACAGAATTCTAGAACACTTTGGTAGGTTTCTTTGACCCAATATTATTTGTATATTGAAAGCAGGGCTGCGGTAGGAATTGAGATAGCATTTTGAAGAGGATCTTGCATGTTTCAGTTCTTAGAAAGCAGCAGTTATAGGGCATTAAAGGGACTTTCCAAATAGTTTTAGTTTTAAACCGCAAGCAAAGCAAATGGACTGTGTTCCAAATATATGATATGTGTGGGTTTGTGCTTCTGTTTGTTTTTTTGTGATGGCTTGTTTTGTGTTTTTCTTTTCTCTTTTCTTTGTTGACATATGTATAGGGACAGTGGGAGGGAAGGGCGGAGTGGAATGTCAATGACATTTGGGTGGGAAGAGAAAAGAAGAAAAAGGAAAACGGAGACTATTTGTAAGTGTATTAATTTTTTAAAAACTGACTAAAAGAGAGCAAAAGGTAGCATTATATAAGAAATAATTTATTTCCAAAAAATGGAAGATATGTGAAATTTAATTTGAAGTCAGGATACCATTTTAACTTATCAGCCAAAATATTATAAAATAGTATGGCGCTATAGCTAATGCAGGATATGCCTCAGTTATGAAAGCTTGGGCTCTTTCTGGAATGAATACTTCTCATCTTAAAAAAAGAGGAAAGTCTGTTTGTTGGACTACACTTCCCATCATCCACTGACCACTGGTCCTGCTAGTTAGGGATGATGGGAGTTGTAGTTCAAGTTTGAGAAATACTGTTGGAGGAAATGGGTGGAAAGTATATGCTGAGAATCTAACTGGATATTTCGAATAACATTCTCCTTAAGAACCCATTCATTATTATCCATTTTTTATCATTTAGAAAGCTTTCTTATTAAATTATTTTTTTGTTTTTTTGCAGTTTTTTATGTAGCCATCTGCAAGAAGCATCTTCTCTACTCAAGCAAATTCTGTTTGGTAGCCATTTTCAGGTTGTTTTCTTAGTATGATAAGAAAGTAACAGGAAAAAGCTTTGCTTTCTTCAGTTGACTGTTGTTCCTTTCAGTTAGTAGTAGTGGTGATAAAACCAATTGTTGGGCATTTAAACAAACTGGACAGTCAAATTGCAAAAGCACTCCCCCCACCCACAGCTTGCCCTTTAATTTGGAGCATAAACATTGGAAAGTTGAGTGTGGTAATTTAATTTTGAAGGAGAGCTGCTATAAGCGAGCATCAGCCCAAGTTAATGGGAGCCATATGGTTGATTCCCCCTGCCTCCATGCTCGGTAAGAGTTGTGGTATTCAGAAGAAATAAGCTACCCAACTTTTTATTAAGAAGAAAAATGGACTTTAAAATTGATCTGAAATAACGTAGAAGATAAATGTTAGCAAATATTATTTTTAAGAGTATGATAAAACATGGCAAATTAGTACCTCTGAAGGTGAGATGAAGAGGAGCTGTCACTGGTTCTCTGTAAGCTCTACAAAAATATTCGAGATGAGGAACCACAAAATGTCTCATAGACATCTGTAGAGTGCCTATTGTATTAACTCTGTCAGCACTGAAAATAAATGAGAATTCCCCTGTCATGATAAACAAGAACTAAAAATTATTTTAAGAATTAAAAAGGAGTGGCTTATGTTACGCTTTTAAAAGGCAGTCAGCCCATGCAAATATTTATTCATTATTTAGTTTGACTTTATAATAAGTTGTGTAGCGTCGTAACATTTAGTAGAGTTTTCAGGTATGCAGAAGCATTCAGAAGCAATTTGTTTAGTAATAGTAAGTGATTTAAATAGAAAATAACAGCTGCATCCTAAGTCAAACCACTGAATGCAGTGGCCAGAATCCAGTGCAGTGGTGTGTTGGTGGCTGTTTTGTGTATTTAACATGCCCAAGACCCTGTGTTGTGTTGCTGCAACTATTTAAGACAAAATCTAGTAGAGTTAGACACCTTTAAGTGCCCTGAAATCATCGGGCTTAAGTGCATTTAGAGCAGTATTTGATTTTGTCCCATGCACTTATAATCATAAGCACAGCTTCAGTCCAGCAGAGAGCATGTAGACCCGCTGGGCCTCCACATGGGAGCCTGTGTTGAAGGTGAAATTCTTGATAACCAGATGTTTGTTCAGAAAGGGACAATAAGAGAGGCTGAGTCCATACCCCTGCTCTCCAACTAAAACAGCTGATGGGAGGGTTTCATTTTTTAAAATGGGTTCCACATGTGCAATTTCAGGCAGGGGAATTGCATACACTTCACTGCATGTGACTCCTCCTTCAGCTAGAGATATGGAAGTGTAGACAAATGAAACAAAGATAATCACTTGCATGAATCTAAAATCCTTTCTCATAAGAACCGACTTTAATATTGCTTTTAAGTAAACAAGAAAGCACCTTGCACTTACAATCAATGCAATACCGTGTGTAAAACAAATTCTCTTATTAGCCTTTGTATTTTTGTAAATTTGAAGCCCCTCATTACTTGAAAGATGTACTCATGGTTTACCATTCCCCCCCCCCCATTCCTCCCCACCCCTCCTCATCTCAAATTAAATTGTCGCCTTTATGAATCCCTGCCAGTGATGCTGATGCAAATTCACCACCTCAATGGGAATTAGGTTTGAAATAGTAGGTAAAGTGCAGACTTTGAAACGTCATGCATATGGGATTTGTGTCCTTTATAATCACTTATCACAGGGAACGGTTCCATATTTTTTCAATGCGGTATTTATATTGCTCTTTAAAAAATTGACTGATTTTACACAGATTTTTAAAGAAGATGACGAAGGGGTAAAAATTGGGGAAACGACCTAATAAGGTCAAATACAGATGCCAAAAACTTCCATCAGATTTCTCTGTCAGCTTCTTCATTCTTGACTGACAGTCCTCTCAATACTTGTGGTTTCATTCTACTAAAATGAGTAGTTAATGTTAGCCCTCTGCTAGAGTTTTTTTATAGAATTGTCGAGCAATCTGCTTAAAGATAGAGAGCAGGGGTTTTTTTTATATAGAAAAATGGAGGCTGCCTGTTCCTAAATATTTTTTTTGTAGCCTTTCATGCCACCATACTCCTGAAGACTTGTACATTTTAACCCCCTCACCACCACCCCTATTAAACCAGACTTTTGGGATTGATATGTTTTAATAATGTCAATTCTGTTGTGAAAATAGTCTAGGGTTGTTGTTGTTTTAATGTTCTCTATTCTTCTATTGTCCAGGTTTTATTCCAAAACTACGTTGGAAACATCTGTGTCTATATAGTCAGCTTGCTTTGAGGATACTTAAGCAAAATATTTTCTCTCTGCAGGTGATGTATCGCCCATCAGTATGTCTCCCATCAGTCAATCACAGTTTATCCCACTTGGGGAAATCCTTTGCTTGGCCATTTCTGCAATGAACTCAGCACGAAAACAAGTCACGCAAGAAGCGCTAATGGAACACCTAACAACCTGTTTCCCAGGTAAAATACATGCTAATGTATCTGTGCTCACATTGACCCAGATTTTCTTTTCCTTATTTTTAAACAAAGCATTTCAAAAGACCTGTAAAAGTTTTACAAGCTTGCTGTTTTGAAATGATGTATATTCAGGTTATTTCACTTGCTTTTCTTTTTATATTGAATCAGGGCTTGTCTGTCACCTCATTCTCAATTATATGTGCATGGAAAGGATTTTCTTTCTAAATAGATGTGAGTGTGGATTTTAAAGTATGTTTCAAATACTTCCTTCATCTTCTCTAAAAAGAGTTCAAAATATTAGAGAATTAAAAATGCTGGGGGGTTTTGGGGGTTGTTTTTTTTTAGGGGTGGGTGTTGGGAACTTGACATGCAGCCTGATCCTGTTTTTGCAGAAGTAAATTCTACTTAGTTCAGTGGGGTTTACTCTGAAGTAACTTTGCATAGGATTGTAGCTGCATTCTGTAGCAGAGTTCTTTTATTGCTCTTCACGTGTGGCTTTATTTATAAGGTGAGTTGCCAGTGTTCTCAGAAGACTGTGAAATTAATGATCCATGTTGGAGGTGGAAAGGCGGTGGAGAGGGCACATAAAGTTCACGTTACTTTCTAGCATAGTATATCTCAATGTTTTCTGCATGACAACTTGGTGTGCTACAGTAAGGGCCAAAAGAATGAAATCCCAAAGAAAGGAACACTTCCACTAGACAGTTGAGATTAAAAATATTTCAAATGGCTAATTTGGATTTATACACATCAGTACAGTACTTTGCTTATCAGCTGAAAATATACTCCAGAAGAGATTTCTCAACCCATTAGCATATTCTGTAGGCTGCACTTGCAATGGACTTTAAGACAAATTAACAACAGTCCCTTATGCTACAATCCTATACGCATTTACCTGGGAGAAAGCCCAGTTGAACTCAGCATGACTTGCATCTGAGCAGACATTATTATTATTATTATTATTATTATTATTATTATTATCATTATTATTAAAGATTCCTTTTGGGGTTTAACCCTCCTGAGGTAATGCCAAAGGATCTCACTTTTTTTTCTTTCTTTCTTTCTTTCTTTCTTTCTTTCTTTCTTTCTTTCTTTCTTTTATGGATATTTTGAAAAGAATCCAGTGATCTGCAAATACACATCTTTATTAGTATGACTTACTAGTATCATCTAGTGAGAACCAAGAGTGGAAAATTAGCTGTTTTGTTCTATCAAATAGAATATTCATGGGATCTCACTTTTTCAATCAAAATTTGGGTATTTATACTGAACTTGATTTTACAAAGAAAGTGTTTGCGAAAGTTTTACTCTCCTGAAAGGGAAATTAAATTTGTCCAATTTTCTCTTGCCTTATAATATTATTGGAGGGGTGTGTTCTCCACTTTTGTGGAATGATTTGATTTCCAAAACATTGATTTCTTTAGTATTTTCCTATAAAGCATAATCCTCTGTGAACACTTAACTGCTCATTTAAATTCTCTGTCTGTCCTTGAGTTCATGTTTGCTTTTCAAATCTTCTTCCTCCCCCCCCCCCCATCTTATTCTTTTCCATATTTAATAGTTGAGCTTCCACAACTAGGTGGGCAGAGCTTGCTGATACAGCTTTTTAAGAGCAGATCTGGACATAGTCAGAAATGCAATAGTGCTTCTAATTCTTTTATTCTCTGATCTCACCCACACAAAAGTCTATGAATAGAGATCTTATAGAATAGGTGGAATAACCGGGAGTGCCAATTCATGCAGGTTGCAAACCACCTACTTAACCCAACTAATAAATAATTTCTTCCAACTGTTGGCTCTTTCCTAGGTTTTTGTTCCTAGCACATGGGAGCTCATGCACAGCTGCCAGCTTGTCTGTATGTATATAAAAGTTAAAAGTATGCTCATTTTGTAATCCACAAACCTCTCCAATGACTAAATTTGTCTACTCCATTTCAAGTAAGACAATTTCAGCATGTGATATTTAAGTTAATATATCATCAACATGAAAAGCAATCCCATGGATTACCGCTTCCAGTTCAGCGAGAGGATACAGATCTAAAAATAAAATAAAAAGAGCAAGAAAATATATATCTGTAGGATTTGTACCAGCTAGAGCTAGACAATGTAGTTTCATGCCAACAGCTGACAGAATGAACACACGTAAGAGATTTGGGTTGGACATTTTCTAAAAATCTGAATTTTGTAGGATTGACAGAAGATGCCAAATTCTTTTGAAGACATGGACCAGTCAGTATTACCTAAGTTGGCAAAAAGACAGGGCTTGTAAAAAGCCAATCAAGGAAAGTTATGTTAATAAGAAATTTCCATCATGCTGATACAAACTAAGTTGGGCAACTAATTTCTGCCTAGTAAGAAATGGAGAAAACCCTGGGGACAGGCAGACCATGTCCAAACTCTTCTCAGAATGGCTTGTTATAAGAAAAATGTGTTTCTGGCCCTCCCTGCAAATATAGCAAGAGTAAGAAAAATAGCAATAATGTTAACAGAGATAATGTTAAAGAATAATACTTTGGAATCAATTAAAATGATGCTGTACGATCAGAATAGATCAAGCAAACATATCATTCTATAGTGTCCTGTGAGACGCTGTGGACAGATGGTTTTTGTGGCTACCGGACCCTTTATTCTTAGAACTGTTTCATATTATAGGCCTTTTGTGGTGGTTACATAAACATTTTCATACCACTGCTGTTTTGTTTCCATCACAGATTGCAGATGTTATTACTGGTGATAACTGAGTCCTTTCATATTATTTTTATTTTTGTTGTGTTTCTCTCTCCCCCCCCCCCCTTTATGTAAACCACCCACAGAATATTTACTGAAGGATGGTATTCAAAATACTTGAAAGTAAGAATAGATCACCCCTATAGTCATCAGAATTGCTAATAACTGCTCTGGCATTTGCTTGTGAAAACCGGTACCAACCCACAGCCCATCTGGTTCAAAAACTGGCTGCCCATCTAAAGCTGCACTTATCAAACTGCTTCTGCTACTTTGCTGCTTTTTACACAACTCTTTAAGGTTGAGTAATTTCAAAGCCACAGCCTTAGAAGAAAAATGTGCTTCCTCAATGCAGGTTTTTACATTGCAACATAGCCACCTAGTTTGCTGAGCAACAGAGCAGGTACAAATCTGGGTCATGGCTATATCAGAAATAAGGTATACTAATTATTTATAACCTCACATTGCAAGCACTGTACATCTTAAACTAGTATATCATGAGCAAAGGATGGGTTTTTTTCTACCCCTTGTTAAGCCACAGTGACAGTTCGGGGGGGGGGGTCATTTTAGAAGTTTTAGTACAGTATTTGGAATTTGCTTTTCATAAATCTGTATTCATAGTGAATAAACACCAATTCCAGTAGAACATGCCTCCTTTATTGTTATACCTTAGGGTTAGCTTTATTTAAAAGGAAGGGAGAGGGAACATGCTACTACTTCATTAACTAAAGCATTTAAGTGGTTGTTATTATTATTATTAGGGATGCAGGTGGCGCTGTGGATTAAACCACAGAGGCTAGGGCTTGCCAATCGGAAGGTTGGCGGTTCGAATCCCTACAACGGGGTGAGCTCCCGTTGCTCGGTCCCTGCTCCTGCCAACCTAGCAGTTCGAAAGCACATCAAGTGCAAGTAGATAAATAAGTACCACTCCAGCGGGAAGGTAAACGCCGTTTCCGTGCACTGCTCTGGTTCGCCAGAAGCGGCTTAGTCATGCTGGCCACAGGACCCGGAAGCTGTACGCCGGCTCCCTCGGCCAATACAGCGAGATGAGTGCCGCAACCCCAGAGTCGGTCACGACTGGACCTAATGATCAGGGGTCCCTTTACCTTTACTTTATTATTATTATTATTATTACACAGTACTGTCTATTTACTAAAAGATAAGATTATGAGCCTATGGGCATGCACCATCTAACAGACATGATACAAAAGGAAAACAAGATGGGAAGGCAAGAAAGCACTTGAGTATTCTGCATCTTCACCGGCCAGTGGATGGGGCCAAGCTGATCTCTTCCTTGCTGTGATGTTCTTCCTATGAAGCAAGGCATGCAGCCTCCCAGTAACCTTAGGAGAACATCCCTTCAGCTCAATGCTCCCAGCTGGAGCAGAGTGTTCTTCCGTGCAGGAAGTGAAGAAGCAATGACGCTGCAACTGTTCCTTTTCTGGCTGTTGGATAGGTCCAGTTTGGCCTCCACTTGTCATGCTTATCCTCATATATAGAGGAGAGAGAGATTCCACAAATCTCTTGGCAGAGCTTGACTATAATGATGAACATAAAACAATTCTTCCTAATAGGCAAACACGGTGAATGCCTATTATCTTATTAAAAGAAATCGTTTTATGTAAAGTTATGTTCAATATTTGTTGGAAGGGAGATTGAATAATGCTTCCTGAGCCCAAGCTAGGGAAGGCAAATGGAATACGTGCCAGTCATTAGAATGCAGCAACAAAAGGGAAGACGTTTTGGCCGTTTTCACTGTCAAGGTAGCTACAAAATTAGCATAATATATGGGACTATCTAGGCACAGTAAACTGAAATGCAATATAACTATTAATGCTGCTGTTACCTTGAGAAGTGAGGAAGTCATTTTCTGACAGCTGCCATGCTTCATTGTGGCCTCTTTCTAAAACTAGGATTCCTATACATTTCCTTTCTAAATTGCATCCAATTTACACACAGCAGCTTGAAATGTGTCTTACATTTGACTGGGTTCACCTTAGGTCAGCCTTCTTTTGTGGCCAGCAAACAAGACATAATCTTCTGTCTGGAAGCTCAGTGGAGGGCACAGCACACTTTCTTGAGATGTGGAAAATGTACATGTCTGATGATTCAGTGTCCAGACAGATTTTGCTTTTGAATTATTAAAGCACTACATAATCTTAAATAACACTGCTGCTGTCAAGCAGTATTTTAAATTCTGGTTTCGCTGTGTTTTATTTATTTTTTATCATTGAAAGAATTTACTGGTGAAGTGTAGGAATGAGGTAGCTTTTGAAGATGAACTAGACATACAAATATATTTTAATAGAAGTTTATCTAATCTGATTGCTAGTCATGGTAGTAACATGAATTCTGTGTGAGCTTTGGGGTGCATTTAACCTATAAAGTTTTCTCTAACTTTAAAATGGGTATAATATAAGGCAATGGTTATAGGGTTCATTTGAATTAATTATTTTGCCAGTATTGAATAGATACACCTTCAGGTTGCAGGACCCTCTAAAATAGGGGTTTTGATTAATTGTAACCCTCAGATTCCCAGCTTCTTCTTTTTTAAAGAGCACGTTTCTAACATTTTTAGAGTGTGAGATGTGAGGCAGAATGTACAGGCAGCTTCTCATTTTGTGCGAGAAATTAGCCTGCTCCTGACTGTCAGTATTTTACTTTGAACCCACCCACCTGTGGGGGCAGGAATGGGGTAGCCCTGGAAATTCCCCTCCTACCAAAAAATCATTTGGATACCTATACATGTGAGGGAGAAGAGGAGAGAGACAGAGAGAGAAGTGTATGAGTTCTCTGTGGGGGACAGACAGACCTATGCATATACAGTATGTGTGGTCAGTGAAAGGGAGATGTGTTATTATTAAAGGTAGGTAGGTATGAATATGTGGTCTGCATTTATGTGTGGTTTGTGGGAGACACTGAGATATGTTTATGTGTGGTGTGTGTGTGTGTGTGTGTGAGAGAGAGAGAGAGAGAGAGAGAGAGAGAGAGAGAGAGGCACATATGTCTGGGTGAGTAAGAGAACTAACGTTGTCGCTGCCTTGTATATTTTTCCTGAAGTGGTGGGGGAGAAAACAATTTTGTGGGATCTCCACAATCGGTACCAACAGGACATAGCTGACTTCCCATGGTAAGCCTGAGGTTTTTGGGGTGGGAGGAGGAATCAGCAATGACTGTGCTCTCTCTAATGTTTCGTTACGCTAGGCCCCTTATGGCTGCTGTTTTGTGACCGCTGCCTGCAGCTCTTTCTCAAAAGGTTTGCAACGCCTCCTTTAAAACACAGTGGAAGGTAGCACATTGGACAAGAGGGTGCAGAGAGAGGGGGAGAATTGGCAGGCCACTGCACTAAAATGGATTGCGCATTTGTAATAAATTGTGAGGCTCGATTAAATTATGCTACTTAATTCTTGTTGTACTGTTAGGCCTTTTGAAGATGTTTCTGCAGGGTACAGCAATGTTGCTTTGAAATGGTATCCTAACATATTTGAGCCATTATGATAGAGCGCAGTGGTGGTGAACTCCGGCCTATAAGCCTCCCCCCCATTTGACCTAAACCTTGCCTACATGTTCACCACATGACTTCAGGCATGCCAAATTCAAAAGGGAAAATCGGGAGCATGCCCTAAATGCCCTCCCAGTTCTTTCTTTCCAGCCAGTGCTTAAATCCAGCTCTTTTTAAAATTTGTCACCTTTTCCACTCGCCCTCCAGTGACTGAAAAAGGTGACAAATTCAAAAAAGTGCTAAGTTTAAATTAAATCTAGAAAGGAATAATGAATAATGCACTTAGAGTGTGCCTCCACAGCTTGAATTTTTTCCCCAAAAGTATGAAAGCTTTTTCTTTCTTTTTTCAAATAACTGGATTTCATCTCATGATTGTATGATGACGTTAAGATGGTGTTAAAAATTTTCGCACAGCCTAACACATTTTATAGCAAATTTTCTCACACTGTCACTTTTTCTTGTACTTTTTTCAGACATAAGCAGGAAAGTGATCTAAAAGCCTTCATTATGCATGGGATGGCTGCAGCACATGCCTTAGGATGGGTGGTGAAACAAGCTTGATTTGCTGTTGTAAGATTATTTTGGAATCTTGGTTTTGGTTGGCGTCGCCCCCCCATTACTTTCCAAATCAATAGTGTATTCTATATCCATTATGTCTTCTTTGGTAACTAATGGTTTCTTCATGCCTTGTAAGTTTGCTTTAAAAAGTTAACATGTGCCTTTAATAGCATAGAAATTTACTGTATTTACTCAAATGTAATGCACACCTTTTTGGGCCAACTTACATTGCGAAAATTAGGGTGCGCATTAGATTTGATGGCGCATTTACATTCGCCAGCAAAAACTTTTTTGTTTTCAGGTTTTTGAAATTTGAGGTGTGCATTAGATTTGATAGCGCATTAGATTCATGTAAATACAGTAATTTGGGTAGCATCTTATGTTGCAGCTGCACAGTTTCTTTGGTTGCATATTCAGCCATATGGGATGGAAAAGAACAATCTCTTTAAGATACTTTGCTTGTCATCTTCATACTGAATATTCACTGTGAAGCTATTTTATTTGTCTAGCTTTTGCATAAAGCCTCCACGGTTTCTCTAGTCAACCTGTTGCATTTCTGAATTGGTCTTACAGTTAGCTTTACCTCAAGTTCAAAATCTAACGCCATCTGTGTATTGTGTGAAAAATTTGACATAATTTGATTTTCTCCTGATACTGAAACAACACTTTCTTTTAGATTGAATTCTGCACCTTCAGTTTTCTTAAGATAATAGTTTACAATATAATCAGGGAAATGTTGATCGGCTTCTTTAAGGTGTATTTCCCTACCCCCGGGCATTTGTTACTAATTTTCTGATATGATTTCTTTATTTAAATACATGTGCAGATACAAAAAACAGCATATTTATTCTTGCCTTGTTTTTGTGTTATATGCAATAACTTGGCTAATTAGGATTTAAATATTTATCAAGGTAAGTGGTGTGTGAGAGAAGAACCCACAATGTTTAATAAAGATTTTTAGTTTGGGGCTTGGTGTGGAGGTGTAACTTTGAACCTTAAGGTTCGCCAACACTTTGAAAATAAATAAGGGGATTTTTTCACATTCTGCTAGTGCTTTCCCTTTTTAGTTAATAATTTAGAGACCTCAAGTGCAAGAGATAGGTTAAAAGCAAACATGCTAGAGGATGCTTGACCAAGTTTTGCTTGCTCAGCAGAAACTATCTTTGAGATCATGTCAAGGATCTGCATACTTTGGGAAGGGTTAAAAGGAACTCATAAATACATTTTGCTGTTGTTTTCAGGTGTTCCAACGCCAAGTCCAGAAATCCTTCGTCATACCTTAAACATGCTGGTACGGGAGAGGAAAATATACCCAACACCAGATGGCTACTTCATTGTGACCCCACAGACTTATTTTATAACACCATCCCTTATTAGAACTAACAGTAAATGGTACCATCTGGATGAGAGGATACCTGACAGGTCTCAGTGTACCTCTCCACAGCAAGGAACTATAACACCTTCCACCTCGGGCTGCGTCAGAGACCGGACATTACCCAAAAACCACTGCGACTCCTGCCATTGTTGTAGAGAAGACATGCACAGCATGCATGCCTCCACGCTACAGAGGAAATCGGCAAAAGACTGCAAGGACTCCTACTGCCCCCCTTCCATGTGCCAGGTGCCACCCACTGAAAAAAGTAAAAGTACTGTAAATTTTTCGTATAAAACAGAGACACTTACAAAGCCTAAGGATGGAGAAAAGCAGTCTAAGAAATTTGGGCTAAAATTGTTTCGACTAAGCTTCAAAAAGGACAAGACAAAACAGCTGGCCAACTTTTCTGCCCAGTTTCCTCCAGAAGAATGGCCTTTGAGGGATGAAGATACCCCTACCACTATACCTAGGGAGGTAGAGATGGAGATTATTAGGCGTATTAACCCAGATCTAACTGTGGAAAATGTCATGAGGCACACTGCACTAATGAAGAAACTTGAAGAAGAAAAAGCTCAACGAAGCAAAGCTGGATCTTCAGCTCACCACAGTGGGAGAAGCAAAAAGAGTAGAAGTCATAGGAAGTCTCATGGGAAATCTCGGTCACATAGCAAAACTCGGGTCTCTAAAGGGGATCCTTCAGAGGGCTCCCATTTGGACGTTCCGGGTGAAAGAGAGTATGATTTCTATGATCCCCTCACAAGGTCCCCACGCGAAGGCTGTTTCATAATAGAACACAAGAGGGACAATTTTATTATGCACAGCAGCCCTAACGTTCTTGAATCTCACTTTCCTATGACACCTGAATGGGATGTATCTGGTGAACTAGCCAAAAGGAGAACTGAAATGCCTTTTCCTGAACCTTCAAGGGGAAGCTCCCATTCTAAGGTCCATCGAAGCCACAGCCATACACAGGACCGAAGATCAAGGAATGAGAGGTCTAATAAAGCCAAGGAGCGGTCTCGATCGATGGATAACTCCAAAGGACCTCTGGGTGCTCCTTCTTTAGGTACACCTGAAGACATAGCTGAAGCTTGCAGTCAAGATGACCAAACAACCAGCCAAACGTACATTGACGATAGCACCTTAAGGCCTTCTCAATCACTCAGTCATCAAAGGGCTCTTATGTCATCTGCAAACTACAAAGAAGTAGTTAAACCTGAAAAGACTGGTGGCAATGCAGAAACTCCCATTTCCTGTAGCCTCTTGGAACAAAGCAAGCCAGCCGAGAATTTGCCCCCGTATAATGAGCTCAACTCCTGTACAACGAAATCAGCAATTGATGATTATTTTCAGTGTAACACTTCTAGTGAAACTGTACTTACTGCTCCTTCACCTTTGGGGAAGAATAAAGAAGACCACGACACAGTGATTTTGACAGAAAGCGTTAAAAAAGTGTCTCCCTCAGAAAGGCAGTCTCAGCACATAGCCAGAGAGCCTGGGGTGCACAAAGAGGAGTCACCTAAAGGGCCAAACAGCAGCGGTGGACCAGTTGCAACTAGCCAAACCCCCGAAGTGATTGCAAATGGCCGACTGGTTCAACACCACAACACGGAATCTAGTAGCCTTGATAAGAGGAAAGAAATATTTAGTAAAGACACACTTTTTAAGCCTCTCCACAGTACTCTGTCTGTGAACAGTTTCCACAAGCCTAGTGTGCCACTACTAAAACCTCATCAAAAGACACCTTCTGATGCATTGCCAGGCAGATGCGACAAACTCGAGCAAGCTATGGTGACCTCAGTAACACAAGTCATACCTGTTTCACAGAGACAGCAAGAAACAGCCGGGAACCAAGAGGCATCCTTTGACTATTACAACGTATCGGATGATGACGATTCTGACGAAGGGACCAACAAGAACGCTGAAGAAGAAAAGAACCGGGATGATGTGGGCACTATGCAGTGGCTTCTTGAGAGGGAAAAAGAAAGAGACCTGCAAAGGAAGTTTGAGAAGAATCTGACTCTCCTTGCTCCAAAGGAAACGGAAAACAGCAACAACCAGAGAGCCACACATTCAGCAAGGCTGGACAGCATGGACAGCAGCAGCATCACCGTCGACAGTGGGTTCAATTCGCCACGGTAAGATCTTAACACTCATTTACCAAAACCTGTAATATTTTAATCTTAAATTATCGTGTCCTACATACGCATTAAGTATTACGAGGCTGGGCTATTATTCGATGATAGCATTTTATAGCAGGTTTTCTCTGCTAACTTTATCCTGGCTGGTTGGTTACTCTTCCCAAGTCAGGCAGCCACCAGACATTTGTGAGGTTGTTTACACAACTGGGGATAATTGTGATTATTTCAGAGGATGACTAGGTCAGTATTATTCTGCTAAATAATCAACCTTTAAGCTCACAAAGTTATACAAACTCTTTCTGAATGAACTCTGTCACCGTACCGTCAAGTGGTAAAGGAAGCTTTTATCGGCTGATAAGGAAGAGCATGAACCCAACAGAGCCAAGCTCTGCTTATACTTTTCCTTAAGCTTTGGCAAAAATGGATGTGATACAGATACTCAAACATGGTGTACCTGTGTGGTGAAATTCTTGCCTATATGGATTATCTGCCTAGGTTTACTCACTCAAGCATAGAAGGGATCCTATAGGATTGCAGAGTCAAATCATTCTTTGTTTTATTGCAATGAATAGTGAACCCTACCAATCTCTGCACACTTCTGGTAATGATTGCAGTAGTCTTTATATTATCAGTTATCCTGAAATGAAGACGAAAGTAGTGAGCGACCAATGTTGGAAGGACAACTCATTGGGAAGAATGCCTGTGGAGCCCACAGTTGCTTCCTTTAGCGGTGCTAGACTAGACTTGTGTCCTCTGAGGCCAGAGAGCAGGAGGAAAAGAGAGCATGATCTCAACAAGATCAGGTTCCTCCCACACTGTTTCTTAATCTAAGGCAAGAAGTTGCACACATAGTCAGATCTGGTGATCAGACTGTAGGCTGTGACATTTTTCCTACGCGGAAATGATCTTCTGTCGGAAATTTGTCATGCATGAAATAGCATTGTTAGCTTGATCTTGGTGCTCTTTGGCTCTGGAAAGAGAGCTTGCTTTCCTCACTTGCTGTTAACTTGCTCTTCTTGCTGTTAACTCAGGGAGCCTGTGCCTAGAAGGTTCGATTCCTGTGCCCGGAGGCTCTAATTACGGGTTTCTCTGAGCTTCTGTAGACCTTGCTGTTGTCTTTGTTTTCTGGTCAGCTCCCACAGAGCTCTGTTGTTGTTTCTCAAATTGGCCTATTTTCTACTGGGTTTGTAGCTCTTGGAGACCAGACAAAGACCAGGATGGTATTATTGCACGTGTTTTGTTAAAAGTAAATTGCTTCTATCAAACTACCTGCATCTTATACTGTTGCACGAGGCCTGAGGAAAAGAAGCAAAGCTTTCTGTGTGGTGATGGCTGCCTTTTCCAGGGTGTGTCTGGAGGTGCAATTTTATTTGACTATTTCAACCAAGGCTTTAAAAAAAAAATGTCAGTTTTATGGACATGCTATTCATATCATTATGAATGTAAAAGGCAGGCTTTTGTTTCTATCCTGCAGGTTCTGTAATCTAATCTCTCTGCCTCTGTAGCTCAGACATTTGCCTTGCAGGCAGAAAATCTTAGGTTCAGTCCTTGGCATCTCCAGGTTGAGCTGGGAGCATCTCCTGTCTGAAACCCTGGATAGCCACTGCCAGTCAGTGTCAGCAAAACTGTCACAGATGATTCAGTATTCCAGCTCAATACCAGGCAGCTTCCTGTATCGCTTCTCTCATAGACAGAACCTTTTCTACCCCTTCTTTTTATTTTCTTTATTCTTCACTGGCTCAGGGAAGAATTTAGTGAGTGTTTTCCAAATCTCCCTGCTTTACTACCCTGCAAAATGCCACTCAACAGGATTTTCAAAGTAACGGTTGGGGTGGATTTCTTTGAACTTTCCCTCTGTATGTGTGGGACAGGGGTTTTAGTCTGTTAATGACTAAGGTTCTCTTCAGATTATTTTCCATGGATTAGACAGAGTGCATTCCTTGATCCTAAATATAATCCTTAATTTACTGTAACAACAAAGTCAGCAAACTATGGTTAGTAATTGCCCTCGAAATCAGGATCGGACACAATGGCTTGAGGTAGATTTCTGATGGTGGATTGGAGAACAGGCCTATCTTGCCAGTTCACAAGTCACACAGCAAAGCAAATTAGGATTCATGCCAAGCAGGTAACGGAAAGAGAAGCCTCAGAGGAAACAAACCAGGATTTGGAGAAACACCTGAATTGAGCCAGTTCAGATTAATACCTCTGGAAGAACTACGTATATGAACGTGGATTTAAATTTCTTCTGCAGTTTCCTACATTTCCCTCCATAGAGCACTGTAGTCAACTATCCATTTGTATAGTTTCATACACATTTTATGAACAATTAGCAAAAGTTACAATCTAATTTTGGTGCAGACGAAAACCAGAAAATACAGTGGTACCTCGGTTTTCGAGCGCCTTGGAAGCTGAACATTTTGATTTTCGAACACCGAAAACCTGGAAGTAATTGCTTCCCTTTTCGAATGCACTTCGGATGTCAAATGGCTTCCACTGCGTCCCCCCCCCCCCAATTTTCTCCATTGACTTGGCAGCCAGCCCTTTGTGCCTAGTTGTCGAACATTTCGGAAGTCGAACAGTCTTCCGGAACGGATTACGTTCAACGACCGAGGTACCACTGTATTTACACTACTGGTGCATATATATCTTAACATTTTTTATCTGTTACTTAAGCAGTTTCTTCATATAAAAAGCTATATTGCATTCACTCAAAAGTAAACATAATTTGTTCCTATTTTGAAAGAATGGACAGTTGGCCTAGGACATGAACCCATCTGTCCATCTAGAACATCTAGGCTAATATTGTCAAGGAACTGGGATGGAAGGGAGGAATAAGCATGTTTTCTCTACTTCCTTCCAATCTTCCAGGTTGCTACCACATGGTTTTTTAGATTTTTATATTGCTGAAGCTCCCTTTCAGTGAGTGATTCTTACATTGGCTGCCATACTCCTAGAATGGAAGGTAATATAAGAAGGTAATTCACAGGACCCAGCTGGGTGTTACAGCCTTTTGTGACCCTTATAATGCTATATGTTTTAACTTTGAGAGAAAGAAGTGGAAAGGATCAAAACAGCTGGTGTGGAAGATATCTAAGGAGAAGATAGCAAATACCTTTAATTTAATTTGTAATATTAATGTATTGGGTTAAAAATATATATAACTTTTTTTACTTCCTTGAAGTTTGTGTTTGAGAAATTTTATATGAAAATTGTTAAGGCCAATGGCAATAACAATAACATTGCTGCTGGTAATTAATAAAGTGCTCTACGTGCGGTTGGTTACCCTTGAAAAGTGTTCTGAAACTGCAACTGCTGCAAAATGCTGTAGCCAGGTTGCTGACAGGTGCTCGATATTTTGATTCTGTCATGCCAGTTTTGTGTGATCCGTACACTGTTTACTGGTGTGTTTCTGGCCCCAATTCAAGGTGCTGGTGTTTACCTTTTGGGCACTGATTACCTTGAGAACTGCCTTTTTCTGCACATTTCTCCCGGCATTGACCATCATTTATGCGAAGCCCTACTCTACATCCTTCAATCCCAGGAAGCAGGACTAGCAGTAACTACGATTTGGGCCTTTTCCCTCCTGTGCAACGCATGTAGAATGCCAGCTTAGATGTGTTAGGACCACACTATATTGTATTTGTGGCTGGTAAAAATATTAATTTAAAAGATTGTTCTCTCTTTGTTGGTTTATCTTTGTCTTAATTTTAGTGGAATTTTAATTCTTGTTATTCTTGTTATTTATTTTTACATTACACCAATATTTATTTTACTGGGGATTTTATATATTTTGTTCTTTGAGTTTATTTGGAAATTAAGTGAGGTATAATTTTTTTTTAGAGTTATACAATCAACATTTGTTGGTGCTGGTGCTGTGAGCTCCTACCAATAGTCCATAATGCCATATCTCTCCTATATATTCAGTGAGAAGTGTGCCTTGGGTGTTCATTCTTACTGTTTTATTACTGATGTGATATTTCCACCATGATCACTCTCTAGTTGAAATGCCACTGCAGAATGATGGCATTTCAGGAATTGGCTGGCTATAACATTCTATTTGTGGCAGAGCAATTGGGTTATCTGGGAAAGATTTACCATCGGCTGAACAATATGGCTTCATATGATATATTAATGGCCTAAAAATGAACTTGGAATTGAGGTAGGAATTGATTAGTTTGATTATTTAATTTCTATGCCGCTTAATATACTAAAAATATCTCTCAGGTGGTATACAGAAAACTGAAGCAACAACAGACGACTTAAAATATTTCAAAAATACACAGTTACGTACAAAAAAGTTACATTAATACAAATATCTATACAGTGGAACCTTGGTTCTCGAACTTAATCCGTTCCGGAAGTCTGCTTGACTCCCAAAAAATTCGGAAACCAAGACACAGTTTCCGATTGGCACAGGTGCCCTGGAAACAATAGCCGACAGCTGCATTGGACACTTGGCTTCCAAAAAACGTTCGGAAAATGGAACACTTGCTTCCGGGTTTTCAGCGTTCGGGAGCCGATTTCTTTGTCAGCTAAGCCATTTGAGAACCAAGGTTGCACTGTATATAAATCAATATCAGTTCATTTGCCTTTTAACTCACCCTTCCTCTCAACGTCTGGGTTCTCACCCAGGGTCTAAACAAACACTCAATTCACCCACAACAAGAAGAGCTCATGGAAATAATGGACATCACCCTAATCTTTCACTCTAGACTTTCTTTTTATGGGCAGGCCCAAGGTGGATGGCACTTCCTCAGGCTGCACCCAGTGGTGTCCCACTGAGCTGCACTCTCTACACCAATTTCTAGGTACAGCAGGTTTGTTGGGTTTCCCAGGGGGGTCTAGAGGATGGGAAGAGGGAGCCCCTCCACTCACAGCTCTTTCTTCACACTATGGAAAATAAAAGAGCCACTGCTATTCTTAGCATAAACATGAATGATACTTAACTATAACAGACAAAAGCGAATGTTGCTTTACACAGAAGGAAAAAAGGGAGGGTAACAGAAGGGGAAAGTAAAGAAATTCAGAAGCAAACGTTACAATTGTCTTGTAGGTTCATGCATGCACATCATTTTTCTTTGCCCCTGCCCTGGGAGTGCCAAGCATCACTTGCTGTACCTGTAGTTACTACCTGCCGTCTACTACGGATGATGTTTTTGATACACAAAGGAATATTGGTAACATTCCTAGGCCCACAGATATTTTAGGCAGGGATAAGGTCAGTCTTTTGTCATGGTTGCATGATAAAATTATGGAAAAGGTGTCATGCTGACAGCATGATATATATTAGAAATTATTTTTAAAGGCTTTTCAGATTTATCCTGAAGTGTTCTGTATGCTGCATAAGGAGCAGTAAGTGCCTGTGCTCAGTGGAGCCTGTGATACAGCAGTAATTCTTATATCTTAGTTCAGTCATGCAGCCACACGTCTGGTCCAGGGCAACCCTGTTCTTGAGTGCACCAGTCTGGAATGGAAAGGTGCTACATTTCACCTGCAAATAGGGATATATTGTTTGCCTCACTTGAACAACAATTGCACCTTGACATGGGCTCAGTATTAAGGACTTATTAAATCTAATATTTATTATTCATTTACTAATATTCAGTGTTGAAGAATTTTGATCATGAGTTCAGATGACATGCAAAGCCATAACATGGCTTGGCTTTGCACATCACAAGAGTTAAAAAGACAGAGGATGCGAAAAGCAACTGTGAGCTCTTCTCCAGGAGTCTCCATGTTTACACAGCTCTGATAAGCTATAATTTGACTTTCTGTGATGTGGAAGCATCTGAACCCAGAATTTTGGTTTGTCAGTCAAACTACAAACTTGGCTTGAGTCTGGCTAGAGATCCTGACTTTTTAAGAAGGAAACAAACCATAATCGGACATCACACTAAGCTGTTTTTTTTACCCACTGATGTCAAGGCAAGAGAGAAGTAGGAGCAATTGGGCTTGTGCGCAGTATGGTTTATTAAACTAGGGTCCTTGGCTCACTGTTAAAATGCAAAAGTAGGAATTCCTTTATATAACCTTCTGTGTTACCTTTTCTTGCAGGCAAGTAGATGGATATATGTACAACTGTTATATGTGTATTTGTTTCCCCCCCTTCTCTCTCTAGTACTCGTGAGAGCTTAGCTTCCAACACGTCAAGCATTGTTGAAAGCAACAGGCGCCAGAACCCAGCTCTCAGTCCTGCACATGGTGGTGCAGGTCCAGTGTTCAGCTTCCGTGCAACTGCTGACCCGCCAACAAGCGAAACTGAAAAACTCCAGAAACCTGCTAATTGCCTGCAAGCTTCTGTTACAAGTGTTTGATAGTGCTTCTGCCTCAGATCTTCTGTCTCATCCTATACAGCCAAGTTTACGACGCTGGGACTGATGTTTACATCTTTTGGAGGGGGGAAAAACCAGGCATCTCAACCGCACAGTTTTTGTGTCTACCTAAACTGTGTTGCTACATAGGCTAGGGACAACAAAGAAATCTTTATTTCAAGGTATTGCTTTTCACATTTTGCGGCTCTGTAGCAAGAGAATAGCAGTAGGGATAATATGTACACTTTTGCTTCACTTAATCGTAACTGAGCACATATATGAAAGTCTAGACACTGTAAGTGTAATCTGCATTTTCAATGTCATGCAGTTGCCAACTTCATTTTAAAATGCCACAGATATGTGATGCCCCCTACCACTGGTTAAACTATTTGCCACAGAGATGGTTCTTTTCCTTTATAAACTGAGCCTTTGTTGAAAGTAAACAGCTAAGGGTCACCTTGAGGGAAAACAATGCGAAATGAGTCTAGGAAAGACCTCAGCTCTACCTGTGAATTATTTATACATCTGTCATTTTCACTGTGAGTCTTCATGACATGATCTTGCAAGAATCCATAGCAAAAGTAAGTCAAAAGAGGTCGTGTTTTTGGGAAAAGGTGGGGAATAATGGAGATGTTATCTATTTTTACTTTGATTTTTTTAAAGTATGAGATGTTTACCTAAAACTTATTTCTTAATTTCCCCTAGTTGAAAGCAGGGATATAAGACTTTGAATTGAAGGTGAGGAAGGAGAAACCTAACTTTGATTGAGGCACATCACTAAGTGATAGAAGAGGTAACAGGTGTTTTTTGTTTTTTAAAATATAAAAGGCAAGTAAAGTGATCACTTTTTTAATGTGTCACTCCAGTTGTTACCCCAAATTATTAATATTATTATTATTATCAAAGTAATTTGGAAGAAGACGAAGAAGGAGAAGAAGAAAAAGAAGAAGAAGAAAGCTCTTTGTGATACAAATGATGAATTATGGCCTGAAGGGTTGATTTCTTTCTATGGAAGGACATATTATATTTTTATTTTATGTAGCTTTTAGAGTGCCTAAATTAGGCTATTGAAACTAGCATACACTGTAGAGAAAAGATTTAGAGACTAATAAACTTCAGGCCTTTTATTGAATTACATTTCTTTGTGAGTAAACATTGTATGGAAATACTTAGTTTAAAAATAATCATGAGTTTTAAATGTGTCCAGGTGGATCGCTGATGAAGAGAGAGATTATTTGTTTGATCTGAGAAAATGAGATATTCATTGATGTACTCAAAAGCTTGCTAAGTTTTTCATCAACAAAGGTTAGTTCAATAAAAGACATCGCGTTACCTCTTTTGTGAGTCTCACAAAGTTGATAGCAGAAGTTCTGTATCCACAGGTTTATTATATCTAATGTGTATGTCCTGAAATTGCTAATCCAAAGTAATCTATTTTTTAAGAAAAGTATTCTAGATTAATGTTTAGAGAGATCTGCAATTTCAAGAGTAAACTTGAAAAGCATAAAGGGCCAAATTCTGCTGTCTGTTATTTATGCAACCCAGTACTGCATAAATTTTGTTTTCAAACAATCATAATGGTGGTACAAGTAGGATAATAACATACAATAAGAAAGATCAGAAGCAGTGTAAATTGTTGTATGGATTGACATTTACACTATCTGTCTTTTGTTGATACCCAGGTGATATAACCAAGCATACCATTAAAGACGGTATTTTCATCAGGTACTGGTGATGATTTGTATAACCTGTTCAAGCTTCACTTGTGTTCTGTGTTGTCTTCTGAAAGTGCACTCTTACCTTAAACAGTTTTAAACAGCTTTCAGGTGCTTATTAAATAGCTTTACAAACACTGGGCACAATTGGTTTCAGTTTACACCAGGGTAAATCGGTCCATTGCAAATCCAGGGCACTCTGGTACATATGCAGGGACTCAGATGTGTGTTTAGTACAGAACAAACTGGAGCTCTTCCTTTAACTTTAGTGTTAGGAAATGCTCCATACATGAAATCCCATTGTGCACACTGAGCCTTCTGGGTCCTGTGAAGCTTTGAGTTGTAGCCCTGCTATCTGGAACAACCAGTGAAGGATCAGGCCTAGATACTTGCTTTATTATCATGTATACATTCTATTTGCTACAAGTAGTGAGATGGCTCAGTGCATATAATGGAGATTATTATGCTGCTTGGTTGGTTAGTTACTTGGCCTCCTGCCTTATAAATACCTTTGAAGCTATGGTATAATAACCTAGAAATGCATTGCCTGACAAATCTCATTCCTTACATAGGTAACTCTGGGAATATTTAATATATGCAGATTCCAGAGTTATTAGGTTTTGGGCAGGAAATTGCTATACAGAAGCAATGTGGGGGGAAGGTTTGGAGACATGCTCTGATATTTATAGTATGCATCAATTCACTACAATTGCTGGAATGATATCAGAATTCATAACTGAAAGTAAAAATTAAAATGTCGTATAAAAATGTGAATGAGGAAGATATTACCATGTATGGGAAATATTCTTCCATTAGTTAAGATTATTGAAATGGATACATTAAGCAGTTATACAAAAGACATCATTCCAGTGTTTTAACAATAAATTCTCCCTTGGTTGACATTTAAAGGTCCCCAAAGACGAGCTTTTAAAAGGTCCTGTTAATATTGGCATGGCTATTGGCCAATAATATGTTTGTGGCATTTTATTAGCGTTAATGTGACTCTCGGAACATGTTATATAAATGAAACTTACATAAAGAAACATTCTTAATGTGCATTCTTTTCAAAAAGAAATATAAAGAAAGTCCATTTTGAGATTATAGACATATACTCACAGGAGTGGAGCTTGAGTGTTTTTGTCACTGTTATCCTGTGATGAAATCATGATGACCTTATATTGCATGGTTGATCATCTATCATCCTTCTAATGTATCAACTTAAAAGGTTTACAGAACCAGAATGCGTTGAATCTCTATGTTGTGTTCAACTTTAAAGGGTCAACACAAATCTGTCGGCATTTTGCACACTTGATATGTATTATTATAATACAACATGTTACTTTTATGGTAAAATTCTTTTTTACACATATAACTACCTCCATGAATTTGATGAAATGCAGCAACATGTCTTTTTTTAAAAAGGGTATTGTTAAGAGCGACGTTTAAAACTTTATGAAGAAATAGGCCATGACGTTCTCTTGTGTGTCGGTGCTTGCATATGAAGTCATTTTTCATTGCCATGATTTCCTGTTACTGTATTCAATTGGCTTTTGGCTTTAGTAGTACGAGATTTTATACAAGGGTCATAGAATCTTTTAGATAAACAAGGGGGGGGGGCCCTCAAATTTGTCCTTTGTCTTTCCATTTCTGCTGAAGTTTCTACCTGGTAGAAAGTCTAGTGTTGCTTGTACTTTAGAAGCCTGTTAAATATATACAGTATATGGAATATGATTGGCAGTTTGGGGCTTAGCAAAAGACACACCGGGTATTTTACTGCCTCCATTTAAACTCTTTGGGCCCTATTCTGCCTTCATTTATGGCAACATATCATGCCAGAGTTTAGCTTAAATCTTTGCATTATCTGCCTCCCAAGTGGGCCACTGGCGTAATACGCTCTCAGTTTTCTCAATCATGCGCATCTTGGGGGTTGAATACTATAGAGCCCAATATTTTTCACAATGAGATAAATAGTCTGAGATCCTGATATTAGTGTTAATAATAACAGAACCACCAAATAAGCCGTAGGAGTGTTTTTCCTTTAAACATACAGTAAAAAGAGCGAGGAACAGTTAAGAAAGTATCTTCAGATGCATCCTTTGCGAGGGTGGGGGTGACAAAAATAAGCGCATTGAATGGCAGCTGCCCTTCAAGGCTATGATTGCTCTATAAATGTGCTAGGTATATTTTTAGGGGGTTGTTCAGCTAAATCCATGCCATTATCACTCACACAGAAATACAAAACAAGATTGGAGGAGCGTATTGTTAGAACCTTTTAACTAGTTAAAATAATACTGGCTTTATTGTAGTCAGGGCTGTGAATGTTCTGTACCTGAGAAAAAAAAATCCCAATTCTACAGCAAAGTCATCCAGATTCTGTACCAAGAAGAACCATCTCCTGAGAAATAAATATGTTTTCCCTGCATCAGCTACCTATAGAAGAAGGAGAGGAAGGGAGACACACATAGGATTGAAGCCGCACACATCCCAACCACTGGTAGTCGTGTGCAGAGCCATTCTAAAAATTTTAGATTTCCCCTTGTGTATTTTTGAGCCTCTGTTTGCAGAGATTCACGGGATGCTGACTCTCATGCAGGACCCAGATTCCAGTCCACACATGTGCGGTACTGTCATGGACACACAGAATAAATATAGTCCTAATTGTAATAGGCAGATTAGCATAAATAGCTGTGTCGTTTAAAAGCATTCTTGCCTTCAGTAAATCACCAGCCATATCTGTAGCAATTATTTCCCTCACCGCTTTCCGGGGGGGGGGGGGAGTTTTGCTATAAAGAGCAGTTCATGAAAGATTGGCAATGCACTCCTACTGTACTTTTTCCTGAAAATCTCAAGCATTTTGCAAACTTAACTAGTAGAAATAAACTCCATTGCAGTCAAATGACTTGTTTCCAAGTCAATGTAGCCAGGTTCCAAACCCTCTCAAATACAGGGTTTCCCTCATTCTACTTGTTTGACTGCCTAGTAACAATGAACATTTGTTTAATATTTAAAATAAGTTCAGCGTTAACATTACGAAGTTAGTTTTTAAGCTGTCTAAGAAAAGAAACCGCTTTGGAGCCTTGAAGTGGCCCTTACTACAGTGCCAAAATATTTTAACTTCCAGCAACATAGCCATTCTCACTAGTGAAAAAGAACTAAAATTACTACACACAAGAGAAATACTAAAATACATATTTTGAACAAGCCTTTTCCAAATGTGAAATCGCTGAGTTCAGTAAATTAGAGACTGCTGTAGTTTATATTCCTCTGCTCCTCCATAGAATATTTCCAACTAATTTCATTAACTTAAATAAATCACTTTTAAATTATAATCCTACAGATAATCATCCCAATCTAGTTCATTTGATTTATACCTCTCTGCTTCCAAAATGTAATACTCCTCTTTACCCATTAGACAATCAAGGCATACTTTCCGTTGCCTAACAGATGACCATCACAGCATCACTTTGAGAGAGAGCACACACAGAAACCAGTTGCTAAGTGTAGGTTTCTCCTATCTTGCAGCTATTTTTCGAGCTTGCTCTGCTGGGTTTGGGCAATGGGATGAAATAAAAGTATAATGAGATGTCACAGCCATGCTAGTCTTTTGCAACATAAGTGAAGAGTGTTCTGGTACCTTAAAAACTAATAAATGTATTGTGGCATCAGCTTTCGTGGCCCACAGTCCACTTCATGCACATTCCACAGAGCAGCTGTTAGTCTTTAAGGAGCCACAACACTGTTTTTTTCATTCTAGTTCCACCTTCGCTTTCATTCATGTGAAATTACTAGAAAATACTTAAGCCTCTGTGTTTTAAATTCGTTTCAATATTTCAGTTTTAAGAACATGTCGTGAAAATGGTCCCAGCCCAGCCCAACGGGGTGTGTGCATAGTGTTTTGTGACTTGTATTCACAAAATATAGCATGAGAGGGATTGGTTATCTCTTAAATTAAATATGTTGTACAGCAGGCCTGTTGCTCACAATATTACAGTCTGCCTTGGATCTGCAAGGACATGGGGCTCAAATCTAAAGTGCCTGATAGGCTCAATACATGACTGCTGGTCCATCATTGTTCTGTTGGGGGTGAGTTAGATGGCTTGTTCTATAGTATGGCCACAGCCTAAGTGGGACTATGATGGAAGCATCCCATAGTTGTAAGTATCCCATAGTTCATAGAAAATACGGTGACAGTTCCAGCATCATATGACTGAGAGGCAGAGGCCGTGTTAACCACTTTAGAAAAGTTTAAAATAACAGTAGCCTATGCAGCATATACAGTTAGTGGACAAGAATAGTTAATGATATGAAAGAAGTTGTTTTGGTCCATCTAACAGTGGCAGAAGCAAATTACTTCTGTTGGGAGATGGTTCCCAGGTCACAGTTTATCATAGAGCCATTGTGTATCATATTCTGCAACTGCCAGACTCCTATCATGCCAAGTATATGATGCACAAACACAAACTCACCAGAGTGCCTCCACTTTGAGTTTTTCTGCATCATAAAAGTACCCTAAGAAACATTAAGCAAACTGTTCTTTTCTCATTGACAAACTCTCTCACACACACCCCTTGATGCTATTCCATAATGTTTCACAACAATACTGTGATTAGAGGTTATAGACAGTTTAAAATACAACAGACACCCACATGTGAGCATGAAAGATAGGGCCCGTTGAATAATTGGCACAGATGTTAACTTCTGTATGAACAGGAGACTTAGATTTAAAGGGATCATAATTCTGCAGGTAACCTGTGAGTGACTGAATGTGGTTGTTGCTTTAGGTTTAAATGAGTTAATAAATGCAAGTGGGACTTACTGTATGCTAGAAGGGAGTTTTGCAACCAAGACTGCCTTGTATAAATGTGTTTGCACTGAAAAAAAAATTAAAATTACTTGGTCTCTGGTTGCTGTAAAGGTCATCCGAACTGGATGTTCTGTTTATATTGTATAGTATTTCATATGAAATAATACAGTTCATGAAATGTCTTCCCTTAACGTTACTGATTTATAACAGCACATTTGTGACATGGTTTTTATTGTGTCAGTGTACCATATTGTAAATGATGATAACTTGTCATGCTTAGTATAATAACTTAAAAGAAAAAAAAGGACAGGGATTTTTGTAAGTCTATATTTGAAAGTCCCTCCATATGGTAATATTGTGTTCATGTTGTTTATGTAGTGTTGTGTGAAATATCCATTTTGGATTGTGTTACTTTTTAAAATATTAAATAACATTTGGTTATATGTTACGTTTTCAAGTCTTTTTTATTTTATTTTGCAAATGCCACTGATGTGAGGAAAACGTGTATGCTAGTTGCGTTTTGTGTTTTCAGTCCATTTTATCATGTTCATGTTATACTTTTTCTGTGTTAGAAACTAAAATAATTTTTGAGCATATGAAGCTGCCTTATAACATCCAATCACTGAGCCATCCAAACATTCACAAGTATGCTGGGGGATAGTTGAGGCTTGTGGGGGAAGATCACCTCCGTAGAGTTTTGTTTTTACTTCTGCAAACCTTGGTGTTCCTTCCCCCCCACCATGCTGATACCTCACTTTTGTTTCTTCTTGGACCCATTTTGACTCCCATGTAGCTAGTACTCATCAACAGAGTTCATCATTAGAAGGAGTGGTCAGTTAAATTTTGCTTACCACCACACACCCTGAGAAGGCTAATAGAATCATAGAGTTGGATTATACCTCACAGGTCAGTTAGTCCAATCTCCTGCTGAGGGAATAAATAAAACATTCGTAGTAGGTGGCCATTTAGCCTCTGCTGAGATACCTCAAACAATAATATATTCAGTGAATTTCCTTCGGGGAGGGGGAGGGATACAAATAAATATTTTGAAAATGTTTGGTTTAAGAGAAGAGGTAAATTTACGAATGAACTTGTGCACGAGAAGCTTGGAAATTGGTTATAGGCTTAACTAATAACCCATACACAAATGTTGTTTATTTACATCTTGTCTTTAAAGATGCAAATTCTAACCAAGGTGGCTTACAAGTAAAATGAAAACAAGAACAATAAATTCACAAGACAGTATTGTTGCATACATCAGGACTGTTCCCACACGACTCTGAGGGTTTTTGTTTTTGTTTATATATTCTGCAGTCGCACACATTACGCTTGATTCCAACTTAGCCTCCATAACCCCACAGTTTCCCTAGGCCTTCTAACCCATATCCTATGTGGGCTGAGGAAACATTGAAATTTGGGTCACTGCTCTATAATAGGGCATGTGCTTTTTATATTTTGAAATCTTAATTTGATAACAAACTTCTATCATAGCTTATCTTAAGCTGCAGAGCACATCATCTGGGATGGATGTAAAAAAGATTTGAAATTACTGTTATTCTAGAATACCGACGGAGAGCTTAAACTCAATGATTGTTTTTCTACCTCCCTTTGGAGATATTCTGTTCTGTTCCCTTTTTCTTTTGTGTTGACTTCTTAACAGGCTGCTTCCAGTAATGAAAAAATACTGGACTGGGATGGAATGTGATCCACTCAGCACACCTGGCAGCTGATGCTGTCATTCATTTGAACCCAGTCTTTGTCAGTAAGTAAAGTCTAGCAATGTGCTTGGATGGATGGATGACTTAGTATCGAATTGGACGCTGCTGTTGCAGGTACTGGGTGCACTTGACACAACTTTCTATATTTACAGGAATTAACCTTTGTGACCTATAACTTTAGAACAAAAACAGTGACACTCTTTTCACCGTGCACAGACACCATTTTGTGATGGACTTACTCTGTTTATCTTCAGAGATTTGCAGGTAAGGAATCCCTTTCCCTCAAGTATGTGATATCTTTATGATACGACAAAATATAAAAAAAACCATCCTGTTTGTCATTAATAACATGTTTTAGCTTTGGGTTTTATAAAATATCATTATAGAGCAGAATGTTTTCCCGAACTTGTTTATTTCCCTTATGGGTGACTTACCTCGTTAGCTTTAGTTGAGTCATGTATTTTTCCCTCTCATATTTCATGCCATGAAGATGTGGCTTCTGTTAAATCACTTCATTGAGTTATTCTAGCTCTGTGTTGCCCAAACACATTATCTATTCAATGAGAGACAACTAATACCCTTGTCAGCGCAAGGTTTGTTATGACTTCTTTTGTAAACTCTGTGGGGTCCCATATGAATGTAGGCTAGGAGCCATTTTGGAGAGCTACCACCATTGCAGCTCTTAGGGCTGCCCTTCAGCCTACCTCTACTAACTGCCACCACATAAAACAGTCTTGCCCTGAGGGAAACAGGAAAGAAGTAGATAAGCACCTTCAAAACAAAAACAGTTGCCTTTTTTGTTTGATTGATGCTTTCTGGGTTTTTTTATAATTTTATGTAAACTGCTTTGTGAGGTGGACCTGAAAAGCGCTTTAAGGGGGGAGAACAGGGAGGGGCAACAGGAACCTCAGCGGTATGAAGAAAAATTATGGTTTTTAGCTACATTGGTAAAATTAGGTGGGAAATGATCTCGCCTCAAAAGTTGCAATGAGGGAAGCTGAAGAGAATGCATTCAAAGTGAGCATTTCATTCACCTCCATTAGATGCTGGGTAGCAGGAGGACAGTTGAGAGTAACAGAAAAACGGGGGGGGGGGGCTTACCTAAAACAGACTGAATTGCATTGGACGGAAGGGAACATGTTCCAAAGGGATACACAGCAGACAATGGTCCATAAAAGGACAAAAAAAGTTATGTTAAAAGAGCAACAGTTTAAAGTTTGAATAAATGTGGGAACTTAACCAAGAAGGGATGACAGATGTGTGTGTAAGTGGAAAATAATTATGTGAGTGAAAGTGTATTGAGAGCAGTGTGTCTGTTAAAGAAAAGGAAGAGCTAGTAATTTAGAAAGTTAGAGGAATAAACTCAGTGAAATAACACATTCTGCAGTTCCATAGTTCTGTGTATTGAAAGTACGTTCACATATTTCCTTCACAAAGGCCCTCCCACATTTCCAATAACATTTGAGTGCCATATGTATACTCATAGATGAGGGTACCCTCTGCATTACTCATGTTTATACCAGGTCCAGTAAACATTATGCATCCATTTCTTCTTAACAGTGAATAGATGCCTTAGTTGAGCCTAGACATGTAGGCCCCATTTTCACATTCAAGAGGAGATTGCTTAAGCCCAAGGCTCACTCATATGCTCTGCAATTTGTGCAGCCTAACATGTTGAGGCAATGTGTGAACCAGCCCCAAATCCATCTCAATATGTATTAAATATAAAGAATTGGAAGACATAACTTGGATGAGTGATGTTATTACTGGCTTCACTCTATTGCTCTTAATGCCTCATTTCCAAACTTTGAATAGTCCGGCTTTCCCCCTTCACTGCTTTCCAACCAAGTTGAAACTCCCACCCCCACCCCCTGTTTTAAGTATGCCTGGTTTTCTGCATGTTAAAAAGTAAATTATGCTTCCGCTTGCCCTTGATCAAATATTACCATACCTGATACTCTTGGTTCTTCATAGAATATACTGATGTCCAAATTTCCCTAGGAAGTCTGAAAATGAGTTGACTTCAAGTTTGTTTTTGCATCCTTCTTGTTCAGAAAGCTAATACAATATCCTGGATATGAAAGTGTGTGTCTCTAGTTCAGGCTTCCTCAACCTCGGCCCTCCAGATGTTTTGAGACTACAATTCCCATCATCCCTGGCCACTGGTCCTGCTAGCTAGGGATCATGGGAGTTGTAAGCCAAAAACACCTGGAGAGCCGAGGTTGAGGAAGCCTGCTCCAGTTCCTTAAAAATAAACTGCTGAAATCAGACAGTGGTCATTCTTGAACTGTTATAAGCAGCCAGTCAGAGTCCGCTTTCCTGTTACATCTCACATTGGCGGTGCTTCCAGTCTCTTCATGTTGTTATCCTCTCCCCCTCTCTAAAAGCATGTTGGTGCCATTAGAATAATAACTACAGTACTTTAGAGTATTGCTTTTCAGACTGCTTTTATCAAAGAGAGAAACCTTTCTTTGTGTGTTAACTTTAAATGTATTTGAATTTTAAATATAGAAGGGTAGGCCTAAGTAAGGCCAGAAGAGGGAGCTCTGAGTTAGGTAAAAAAAATGGTAGAAAAGTAGAGCTATATAATAAGCAAGGAAATTCTCGTCTTGTCTCTGAGCATTAGCCATACATACATACATACATACATGTAAGCAATATATTTAATTATACACAGTTGTTTTCATGACCTAATGCAGTTTTCATTACCAAAAGCAGGGTGGCCTCAAGCATCCCCCTTGTGTTTACCAATGCCCCCCCCTCCTGTTGTTGTTTTTTTTTTAAATAAGGTGGGGTTTGAAGGTTTCTTCTGATTCTTTGATGGGGAGGAGTTACACACACAAACCTACCATTCAGCGTTATTGTGAAGGGGAAGTGGATAACAATGTTCACTGCCCTGTTTTTTACAATTGGGGATGTGCAGATATACTTTTAGAATTTGATTCTCTATAAAATGAGCACCGTGTCTACGATTCTATTTAAAACAGAGCAAAGCCTTTACTGCTACCCCAACCCCCCCACTGCTGCACACAAGCATTTTCAACTTGTTCATTTCATACAGCTGTAGAGCTCATCCATGCCATGGAAAGGAAATGGCAAAAGATTCAAAATTTAATTGTACTGTAAAGACTTAGGTTATCTTATTTCTCATTTTCCACCTTTATGTCCTTGTTTGACAAAACAACAACAAACCCCACGGCTATCATTCATTAAGCTGATGAATAATCGGAATAACCCTCCAACACTGTTGACAATTTCTTTTCTATTAAGTAAGGTAGCCAACCAGAAAGAAAAAAACCAAAAGCGGGGGGAGGGGGAATCCTCATTTGATCTCTGGGCAACGTGCCAGAATTATTCGTGTAGATGCTGCAAATACTGGCAGATTGCCTCCAAAAAATAGAAGAAAAGTTGCAGAGGGATCTTTACATTAGTGTGCATCCTTCACACTACACGCATACGAAGCTAGATGACAGCAAGCTGTTTTACATGCCAGCGCATGCAAGACTGCAGCAGGGGACATGTGCGGTTCTTCTGTGGTCACACTTCATAGGCTATATTGTACTGAGAGAGGTTGGGAATCGGAAGCAGGTGACAGAGAAACACAGTAGCATGGAAGTGGCAATTGCTCTGACACCCACTTTTCTGGATATGCTCAGACAAGTTAAGCCTACCATGACTGCCAGCACCAGAATTAACAGACAGCTTTTGCTACTCCTTCTACCTCCTTGTACAGTGCTCTGAAATTTGCCTGACTCTGCCTCTATACTTGCCCTAAACTCTGGCTCTTGGCCACACCCATGTTGCCAGAAAGTTTTAAATCAAAACTTGGTAACCAATTTTTAATATTTCTTGTAAACCACTTACAGGTTTTATAACAATCTAGCAGTGTGTAAATTATAAAAGGGAAGGAAAAACCCTACCACTGAGGGTCAAAGTAGAAGTGATGCTAAATGTATCTTTATACTTCAGATGCCTGGTTTTTTAATAATTCAAATAGCAGCTCAGATATTTTTTTGGGGGGGGGGTCTCATCATCGTTATCATAGCAAGGAGGAAGAGTTTTTCCTCCCCTACAGTGATTCGGATGAAAATCACTTCATTTTTCATGGGAGGACCCTTCCTCCCCCCCATTAGCCTAATGGAAGATTCCCTTCTGGTGCAAATAGCAGCTTCAGAGGAACCAATTTTATTTCATCAGGAGTGCAGCAGGGAAGGAAAGTGTTAAACCCCCCACACCTGCTGTGATTATGACACTGGTATTTTTTTTATTTAAAAAATGTATGTTAAATGTTTTTCTTGGCGCAGATAAGTGGGCCAAGCTGGTTGCCTTGATTTCACAATTAGACCAAGCTGTTTAGTGCTTTTTTGTAAACATATTGTATTTGCAATAATGCGTAATACTGTAGATATCAAGATCTTGCTGGTTTTTTTATATTAGTCTATTGTTTACCAGTATTCCAAACATCACTCATTGTTTCTTTAAACCCTGCCCCCATTCCTACCCTATCTATATGTTAAAAACACATATCCATTTGTGCTACGTACACATTAGAATGCTGCAGTGCAAATCTCTGACTTAAAAAAAAAAGGTATAACATCAATCAGTACAAAAGACACAAAAATACTGAGTGGTTAAATCATTCTTCTTAAGGTCATTCAACATTAAGAATAGCTACTTCTCTGTTTCTATTATGAATGACTGATATCTTTGGGGGGAGTGTTAGTGAGGTATCATGCTGTATCTATTTGCACACACCCCCCCATTAAACTGGGAGCATATTGAAAACTCTGTCCCACCACAATTACTGTGGAGGAGGCTCAGCATCAGTCAATAAAGGCACTTCTTTTCTATACAGATACAATAATGGTTCAGTTCAAAACTCTATCCCTTCTGGTGCAAACCAGGATAATTCAGCTGTTATGAATGGAGTGTTATGCTAAATTCGCATTGTATATATAGAAAACAAAAGGTGCCATTCTGTGCTCTCACTTACTTGGGTGTAAGCCCTGTGGAACTTAGAGGCTTTCTCCTGAGTAAACATATATAGGATGGCACAAATGTATTCAAGTTTGAAGAAGATGAAAGGCAAAGCATACAAAAAAAAAAATGTTCACAAGAACACAAAGGACTTCTGTACTGTTTGCATATCCTAGTGCTTCCTGTTTGGATATCTTCTTGAAAAATTGACTTGCAATTCAGTAATTTTTGTGATGGCTTTGAAATATTATTATTATTATTATTATTATTATTATTATTAGTGGTGAGGCATGGAGAGTGCTCCAAAGAATTCAAAGTGCCTGCTCTATTAATGAATGACACAGACTTTTAAACAATAGATGCTTGTTCCCCAGCTACTGCAAATGCTTAGAAAGAACTATATTGCCTTGTATACTCAATAGCTTGGTAACAAAAGACTGTTTTTCTTTTATTTATTTTTCCTTCGAATGGATTTGATGGTTCACTTGAACTTTAAAAAATTGCATAAAGGTTTACCAGTTACTGCAGAACTCTTCTGTCAGGGTTAATATCTGTGTCTATGTGACAGAGACATGCAGAGGCTCGTGCATAGTAATAATCCTCGATACATCTTCTGTTTAAAGAAGCCAAAGCTATGAAGAATTTTGAATATTTAATCTTTAAAAATTTAATTTTACATAGAATTTTTCAAAAGTTGCTTTTAACATTCACACTGGTGTTTCAAGCTGTTAAGGGAATTTTTTCTCTTGCAGTTATGGTGAGCGAATGAACTCTTACCTCTTTAAAAGAGAGGAAGGGCTTGGCATCTCTCCCTTTTCTAGACACTAAAACCTCAATTATCTGAATGACCTTAATGCAAGGAAATGCTAATCACACATGGTTGCTCTGGGTTTAGGTTAAGTTGGAAACACATTTTAAATTTGGTTACCTGACTTCCAAAGAGTAGGGACTCTTTATTTTATTTCCCACTGGAAATATTTTAAAGAAAGCTAAAGCTAAATAAAATCATACCGATCTGCAGCATTAGCACAGAACAGGAATGAAGAAGTGACTTGTGACATTTGTGAGGTAACTTCCATGCCAGGATAGAAAATTAGCACCTGGAACTTTTATCTGAAGCTGAGTGGCATTGCCATTAAGTTCTGGTAAAACCAAGGAGACTTTGTCTGATCTAAATGTTTACCATTACAGTGGTACCTCAGGTTACATACGCTTCAGGTTACAGACTCCGCTAACCCAGAAATAGTGCTTCAGGTTAAGAACTTTGATTCAGGATGAGAATAGAAATCGGGCTCCAGCGGCACGGCAGCAGCGGGAGGTCCCATTAGCTAAAGTGGTGCTTCAGGTTAAGAACAGTTTCAGGTTAAGTATGGACCTCCAGAACGAATTAAGTACTTAACCTGAGGTACCACTGTACAGTGCCAAATGCCAAAGTCTTCAGCTTAAAGCAGAAATGCAGGGAAGGCCATAGACAAGTAAAACATCATTGGTTTAGGAGCAAATGCTTGGTGCATATGGAGAAGGACTTATGGCTCAAGTGGTGGATCTCTGGATAATTTGAGGTACATCAGCAAAGCTTTCTTGTTCCTAGCTGATCAGTAGTAACAAAAATTAAGCATTAAATGGGGAGGGTAGTAGTAAACCATGGATCTATTTTGTGGAAGGACTCTAAGGTCAGTTCAGTTCTGGTACTACGCTGAGGTCAGTCTTTTGTACCAGGCTCAGGTTGATGGATCTTGATTTAAAGGTGGGGGATACAAGTGGAGTAGATCCTTTGAGTCTGAATTCTGCCCACACCTGGCTTAAGGGATAGCCTAAGTGGGGGTGGCTGTCTAGTCAGCAAATGGAGCTTTCCATATACCTTCTACAGTGGTACCTCAGGTTAAGTACTTAATTCGTTCCGGAGGTCCGTTCTTAACCTGAAACTGTTCTTAACCTAAAGCACCACTTTAGCCTATGGAGCCTCCTGCTGCTGCTGCTGCCGCGCCGCCGGAGCATGATTTCTATTCTCATCCTGAAGCAAAGTTCTTAACCTGAGGTAATATTTCTGGGTTAGCAGAGTCTGTAACCTGAAGCGTATATAACCTGAAGCGTATGTAACCCGAGGTACCACTGTACATGTAGATAAATGCAAAACCAGGAAGACTTCTAAGACCAAAATTGCTAGAGTTCATGTAGACCTTTTAGTCTTAAGCATGTGCTTGTTTCACCTAGAGGTTGGTTAGGGACCTGGAGACGAATACCGTGGAAAATGTTCCTTCTTCCCCTCATTGGTAGTGCATGCCCCAGAACTAGGAGCTTACATAATGTTTCTTAGTGCCTATAAACACGTGAAGCTGGGTTTTATGCTTTGGAAATGCATATGTATAATCTCCCCCCAGACAGCATTCTGTTAATACTGCTATTCAAATGACGAATGAAAAAAAAAGACTGGACACACTGACTGACATTGTATTGGGACCGGAGTAACAAGATCTGTTATACAAACAATACAAACAGAAGTAGTGCCAGCACAGAGCTGCTCCACTGGAATGATGGTGCCAAACTGGCATTATTTTTTAACATACACTGCACTCTCGACCAGGACCCATTGTTTGGCAATGGCTGTATTCCTGCAACCTTGCACATGACATTATAAACATCAACTGATCTGATTGGCGCGGCTCTGAAGTTAGACTTGAAATCTGAAACAAATGACAATGAGGCATTTTAGATCAGTAGCGTACTTTGCAATGCTGCAAGCTAAATTAATATCACCTGGAATTTAACATTTGCCTCACACTTGCATGAGGTCAGAAAGCCTTTAGCAACACAAACAAAAGTTAGCAAGCATGGTCCACATTTAAATGTTCACTTTTCCCCATAGTACTCTCATGAAGGCTTACTATACCAGTTAGTCAGCCTCAATCTGAAGTTGCTTTCAGTCACTACTGCACATTTATTAGTGCATGTTGTGAATCTGCCCTCTGGTCCAATATCAGAGGATCTGAGAGAACATGGAAGAACCTCCTAACCTAATTTCCAAAAGTATTGTTTAAGCAACAATTTTTTGCTGGTTTGGTATCTTGTATTCTGTGTTTGGCACTGTCTGCTACCCACTGTTCTTTTGCCTTTAATCACATCCCTGGATCTTGACTTCAGGTTATGCCGCAGTTTACTTTTCCCACTAGCTGAAGGATCCAATTTGGATGAATTTCACAGTAACAACTCTGCTGCAGTCCTTGCCATCCTGGATCAGTTTGGGATGGAATCCAGCTAAGGCTTATTTCTGCAAAGTAATTTTGACTGTATGTTCCATTTCTCCATATATGGCCGTCGTGCCACATTAGCTCTGTTCATATCCTTGATAACCTTAACATTTTCTTTTAAGATATTTGCTCCATTATGTTTCACTTCCTTTTCCCACTCATAGTATGTCCAGGTATGGGGAACAGTTACAGCTCAGTTGTTAAGCATCTATTTTGCAGTTTCAATTCCAAGCATCACCAGGCTGGCCCTGGGAAGGGCTACTGCCTAAGATCCTGAAGAACTGCTGCCAGCCAGTATAGATAATAATATGATTAAGATCCCTTCCCTTCACCATGATTTAGGTAAAACAAATGACAATCAAGAGAATATAGTGGGTCCTAAAGTATATCTCTCAGGTGTCAAAGGCCTAGGTAAAGAGTTGCATTTTCAGCTTACAACAAGGTAAGGTTAAGGTAGGTAAAGAACCCCTGGGTGGTTCAGTCCAGTCCAAGGCGACTGGGGTTGCGGTGCTCATCTTGCTTTCAGGCCGACAGAGCCGGCGTTTGTCCACAGGCATCTTTCTGGGTCATGTGGCCAGCATGACTAAACCGCTTCTGGCACAATGGGAACCGGGGAGGAAGCTAGAGCGCACGGAAATGCTGTTTACCTTCCCACCGCAGCGGTACCTATTTATCTACTTGCACTGGCATGCTTTCGAACTGCTAGGTTGGCAGGAACTATCAAACTTAACACCTCAGAGAGGGTTTGTTGACCTAGATGGACCAATGGTCTGAATCAATATAAGGCATTATGCTCCTATGTAAGACACTGAGATAACATAGCAAGAATATATATAAATGCACGCCCACATGTTTTTTACCATTTTGTGTTTGGGTCCTACTTGATAATAAAGAACCAACTCAGTCCTCCCAATTATAATTATAGGATGTGGTTTTTCACAATGGTTAAATCAAAGGCAGTTGAATATGTTGCTGGTGATATAGCCTTTTTTTATACCAGTTGAGGAAATAATGAACCTTATCCACCCCATTCTGTGAGGGGGAGATGACTTTGGATGTACTTTGGATTGAATATGCTTAACAGACAAAGAATAGAGTGTGAGACTTCATCTTAGCCTTGAATAATTTTGAATTGCTCTGGTTCCAGGAAATCAAAAAGTACTGCTTGGAATACTTTTGTTGAGTTCAATAGAAATAACTTATTTCTCCAACAAAAGCTGGTTTTCAATGCTTTCACAAATAAAGATACTCCTCTGATAACGGACAAGTAACATGAATAGTTTAAGGATTGGATCAAGGTGAAATGTTTGAAAAATTGCTCCTTGTTTACTGTGAGTGGAGAGAGATAATTTCTCCGTAAGGTCTGAATGATGGATTATTATTCTTTTAACACAATAAAAAGTACACAGAGCCTTGACTGTAGGCAGAGGAGTCCAAAATTTGCAACTCCAAGAACAAAAACAGTTCACGACAAGCCAGACTTTTGATAAACACAGGGGGACACAACTAAATGTTTCCTTCTGCCAATATTACTCAAGAACATCCAATGTAGCTGATGAAATCTCAGACTACTGGCAACCTCTCAACCCAGCACAATTATCATAGCTTTCAAAAGAAAATTGCCTTTAATATATATCCTTGAGTGGCAGCTTACACAGACCTACCGTACTTAACAGGTTTACTTTTAACTGCAATGTCTGTGTATTGTAATATTAAACAAAATAAATATTGCCCTATTTTGCAGGGTGGAGAAAGGAAATAATTTTACAGCATTGAGAAACTGAGCCTTTAGTGTCATCAGCCCAGTCTTGTGGAAGACCCTGCCAATAGAGATTCAGCGGGCACCTTCTGTGCCAAAGACTCTCCTCCCTGGAAGAGAGGGGAGTGGTTGTGGGCGGGAGCACGAGCACCGCCCCTAGCAGGGGGCATTAGCCCCCTGCCTCCTCCTCTCACCTGGCTGGCGCCCACGTCCCCTCGGCAGGCATCCAACCAGGTGCCTTCGAGGGGGCGTGTTCAGCAGCCTTTTGCGGCGGCGCCAGCCTCTCCTCGGCCTCATTCTTCTCCGTCCTCTCGTCTCGCGAGTCACCCACCCTCCACTCCCTTTTAGCTCAGGGTCTTTGTTCTTTGGCCTTGCTATGGACCTTAGGTTGGTCGCCCTGGTTGTCTAGGGGGCCTGGTAGGAATTTTTCCATTTGGCATTAGGCTTTTGGGTTTCTTCGCCTACCTCGTAGCAATCGTCACAACTTTTTGTGGTATTGGTGGGTAGGTTAGGCATTGGAATAATGTGTTGTGGTGTGTCGAAGGGCTGGGTGTGGCCATCGCCTATGCCTTCAATTTTTGGGTATTCCGTTAAAGGAATCTGGCGGTCGTGTACTCTGTCCGATGCCTGCTTGGCGGGAGGCCATGGCACGACCCCCGGTGACATCAGGGGAGAGCCTATAGTTGGATTAGCATCAACAGGCTCCACCTACTGGTGAATAAACCCCCTTGTTTTAGACATCCAATGCCTAAGCCAATACCTTTTCACTGCTGTAATCAATAAAGTTGTGGCCTTTTCTTGCCCATTAACCTTATATCACGTGTCCTTGTGTATTTATTTCACACCGCGGGGGTCGGGTCCTCGAACCACAACTTTTAAACCTTTCTATTCCACCAGGCCTTTGCAGGCAATAAAGAGTACACCCCCCACAATGGTATACTGATGCTTGTTTTTAATTCTTTTGGTTTTTAACTTGCTTTTAACTTTTTAGGATTTCATATTGTTGCAAACCACTGTGATGTATATTTGTTATAAATATTTTTATAAAAAAATACTGCGTATATTGCTCTGGCCCGTGACAGATTTAGGATTAGGATTTAAATAAGATTCCATATTATGCAAGATTTACACTTTCTCATTCTGTGCTCTCTAAACAGAAAGACATTTTATTAGTTGTGCTCCCTTATGTAGTTCATAATGGCTAGGACAATATATTTTAACAAAGTCGCTGGAAATACACTGGTAAGGCAAGTTATATTCTATTTTCCCAAGCAGTTTAAAACAAAGCATAGAAGTTGGAAGTAGAGTAACTCTTGTTTCTGCTTCATTTGCACAGTGTGAGGAACCTTAGGCCCTCTAAAGGTAAAGGGACCCCTGACCATTAGGTCCAGTCGTGACCGACTCCGGGGTTCTGATCGGCAAGTCCTAGGTTCTGTGGTTTAACCCACAATGCCCTCTAGACATTGCTAAACTGCAACTCCCATTGTCTTTGGCCATTGACCATGTTTGCTGAGGTTGATGGGAGTTGGAGTCCAATAACATCTGGAGGGCCACAGGTTCTCCACACTTGTTGTAGCAGAAAGACTGAATCTGCACAATTAACTAGTGTCCACATACACTCAACAGAGAGCACCAAAAACTGCATCTGTTGCAAGCAAGGAAGGAATAGGGTGATTATCTACTTCTCCAGTTGACCTACCTGGCCCATATGCAAGGAAGAATCCTCTCATATCCACCAGTTCATTATCATAGCCATGCCATCCATTCTGCCAGGCATCTCTTTTTCCAGTTCCATTCTCCCAGAATGGAAGCTTTTCTTTGCTCTGCAAGGGGAAAGAAATTCTGTTTAACATGAGTGTGTTACACATCTCAGGCTTCAGTGCTGAACATAGTTATTGAGAAGAAGTTCCACTGTGAAACTAATTAAACTTCCTTCCAAGTAAAGGTGATCATCCAGATGAATGGATTTAAAAAATGGAATCATTAAATTAAGTAATTGTATTTAATTGTTTTGAAAAAAGGTCATACAGCACTACAAATACAGAGCCTACACATTAAATGACTGAAGCACAATCCTGTGCATGCCCACTCAGAAGTAAGTCCCACGTTCAGTGAGACTTGCCCTAGATAAGTGTGCATACTGTATAGGATTGCCATGCTAGTTTTAATTTTGCACTGCAGTTTAGTCCTCCATAGACATAGGGTTGGTAAAATAAAAAATATGAAGGGCATCCTAGATGAGAGCCCTGTGTAAATGGGTTTAACTGGTCAATTAGTTGATATAGATTAAATACCATTAATATTATATTAACACAAACAGGTCAGTAGTGTTTTATGAAGTGACTGCCCTCATCTTTTCAAAGAGCAGGAAGAAAACTCAGACATCCTTCCAAGCTACATCCATGATTGCGAAAACAATTCAGGATGACTCGTCTATCGAGATATTTGTGAGTAAGCATCAAGGAAATTTAAGAAAAGGCGTTGGTATCTCTTCCAGCTACCCCATGAACCCCCATACTATAGAGTTCTGTTCTGTATTCTGCATCTTTTAAACCACAATTAAGCCATTGTTTGTCTCCCACCAAACAAAACACTACTGTACCAGTAAGCCAAGAACAAACTTTGATTATAACTTATGGGGTTTTTTTGGAGAGATACAACCTATTAGCCCAAGTTTGGACATAATGCTAAGCCAAATACTGGAGCAGAAATGGGAAAGAGAAAAGTGGCCCAATTTTAGCCCTGTGCACCAGCACACTGCACATTCACCTTTAAACAATAAACTGGTTTATCACTTCAGCCACAACAGCTGCAGCAAGCAATGGTTTTGAGAAGAGCTGGCTTTGATCCTTCTTTTACAGGAATGTATGCATCACTAACACAGTCCCCATTTCCCAGTGTCATTCTGATAACTCTGGCCCTGTTTTTTGACTTCCACCTTAGCTGAATTACTGTGGTGACATAACGGTTTAATAAGAAAACCTATAATACATTTGAATGTATTATCCCATACATTCAATATGTTTGATTTTATGTACTGAAAGTTGCTGTGCTTTTGGACTTCATTCTCAACAGGCACTGATAGGCATTTTCTTCATACGTGGACCTGAGCAGAGGACACTGTTGATTTATTAGTTTTGATACGCTGCTAGATGAGCCAACAGCAACATCTAGCAAATTTTGAAAGGTTTAACAAGTTATGTCATGCTGGCATAAGACTATTTTACAAATTAGGTAAGACTTGGCAGGCCATAGGTTAATGCTAGCAAACGTGGTAGACATTGTGCAGACCACTGACAGCCTGGGAATGAATTAAACAGAGCAGCGGTGTAAAGGGGCTCTGGAGTTAGAAGGGGGAGCCAATTCCCCCCCCCCCTTTGCTCACTCTGAGTGCTGTCAGTAAAAATAGATAGAGAAAAGGAAACAGATTTAATTTGTCAGCTAGAATTGTTCAATTATCTAGTACATCTGCTGACTATTAAATACAGAGAAATGTATGGATACTCAAGGGGCTCTTGAGTTTTTAAAGGTTTTTATTTTTTTAATGACTACAGTGCTGACAGGCAAGGAATCTCATCATAAATAGAAGCAGATAAAAATCAAAAGGGATTCCAGCATCAGTTTATTGTGTTACTAGCTCAAATTCACTGAAGCTATAAATTGGAAGGGCATCATTCTTTGGATCGAGCCATTGCTCACTTTTGTTGGCATCATTCATACAGGAAGGGGAATTTGAACACCCCATCACTGGAGGCAGAGGCAGATTTTATGCTGCCACTGTGTGTAGCAGAAATCATGCATCTCTCCAATGTATAAGCCTAAAATCCAACACGAAGTGATAATGTGCCGTGCCAGTGACATTCAAGTTTTGCATATTTGTCACTGGCAGGACGCAAACCCAAGGTAACTTTACCTATTTTTGTTGGGAAGTAATAAAAAATAATAAATCATAAATCAGTTCTGACAGCTCTCCAGATGTGTGTAATGCTATTGTTTTAATGGCAGCCCCTACTACTTTTTGGAAGGAATATGGCATGGTGAGCAAGAAAGGAGACACCTACCAAATCAGCTATGTTTCCGTGTTGGAGTCCTCTAACAGGACAATCATAATAAGAACCACAGCAACCAAGGTTAAAATAGTCTTGAGTTGGAAATTCAGCTTTATTTATTTAAGAAGACTTCTAGGCCTGACTGCTCTCCTGGTGTCAACCAGCTTCTAATGAACTCTGCTTTGGGCAGTTGGCCTCCAAGACAAAAGAGACAGTAATGGGTGATACAGACAAACTGGAACAAGATAGCTCTACCAACTTCCCCCTACAGCTGGTGTGCCTGGACCATGTAAACTATGTTTTATTTTAAACTTTTGTAATTTTTAAGTGTGTGTGTGTGTGTGTGTGTGTGTGTATCCAAAATGGTGGATGATATGCTGATAATCTGTTAAAGTAGGCACACGCATCATCACACACTTTTACTGAAAATATTTAAAATTTTACTTTCATTTTGCACACTATTGTTTCTGCTGTGAGCTGCAAAACTGCATTCAACTATACCATGTTTCCCACATCTGGAAGACTGTCAGTCCCTCTGTCATGGGCCAGGAGTCAGCTTTGCCTGCTGAACAGCAGCCTGAAGGTGGAGAGTCCACCTGCAGCTGATCAGCCTTCAACGACACAGAAGAGGAGACACTGATGAGAACCAGCTGGTGTTAGCTTGTTTAAGCAAAGCTTCCAGCAGCAGTCAGGTGCTGGTAACAACACTTGCAGTTCCTGGCCCAACCTTGCTGCTTCCTGCTTGTCTCAAACCCCTGATCATCAGATTCCCTGACCCCTGGACTGTCTGGTCACACAGATTGCTGTTTGCCTGACCCTAGGACTGGACCTGACTTCGGATGCTGACTCTCCTTCCAGGCAAGTACACCTCAGAGACTCTTCTGGTTGGCTGTCCTCCCACTCCACTGAGCTCTGCACGTAGTTGCTCAGCAACAAGACTACAACACCCTCTCCCCACCCCAAGAAATCTTCCACCACTATGTGCTATCCACAGTTTGAGTGTTACCCAAGAAATCAAAGTGAATTTAACCACTGGGCTATAATTTAGGACCAGATGTAGAATTGAAGATTTTCTCAAGCCAAGAAAATCATTACACCTGTAGGTGTTATATATGGTAGGAAGCTTAAAAATGAGATCTGATTGTATGCAAAATGGTGCAGATGACTAACATGACAAAGACATTTCTGACATCTGTGTTCTGCTTATGCCTTTTCAAAATGATGTGAGATGGAGCAGTTAAGAAGAAGAAAACATTTTGAGTTGCTGAGACATTTTCAACAATAACACCTTAAAATATATTGAATATAATATTTGATAAGTTTGGCAGCCATTTTACAGTCCCTTTGATAGGGAGGAAATGAAAAATCAATTATTCGCTATATAATAAAAAGCCATTTTTGAAATTCTGTTCTGTTAATAATGAAAGTGGTTCAGGAATAACTGGTATAGTGGAAAGCTATTCTCAAAAGCTAGAAACAATAAAAAATTAAGAGTAGGAAGAGACATACTTACTCCAGAAGAACCTAACCAGTATCAGCAAAGTTTCTAACATTTAGAGAAAGAAAACATTTAATGTAAAATGCTAATCCACCCTGAACTAGATATTGTGAAAATAATTTTAGAATAAACCAGTTAATTAAAATAGATGTAAATATCTTCTTATATTCCTAAAATGAAAATGTGATTTCAGCTTTTCAAACAGTAATGTTAACTTTAATTTTCTTCCAAATATGGTTATATTGAAAACAGCCTTAGTTTAAAACGACTCATACAAACTGTCAGTACAACCTATGACCCAACAAGCGAAATAGAGTATATCAACCATGTATGGTGGCCCACAAGGGACTTATTAAACTTCCCGGTTTTGCTACAGAGAAAAAAACAAAAACAAAAAACAGAGGACTTATGAAGCATCAGACAGGCCACTATTCATGCCTGTCTTCTATTTGATGGGTCACAACTTGTATAGCCCTGACACAGATGGTTTACCTCCACTATGAACCATCCTTTTTCAGCGACAAGTGTCAAAGGAGAGACAAATTTCCCTTCTTTATAATAAAATCGAGCAGGGATATCCTCTTTCCTGTAAACTGTCATATGTGGCACATTTTTCAGTTTGTTGTATACCTGCAAAGAAAGAAAAGCTATGAAGCCTCAATGCACATCATAATTGCTGGCATGGACGATCACACTGCCCTAAGATATATGGCCTTTTAAAAACAACTATTATGGGAACACTGTGGGCTTACTAACTTGTGCAGAAAACCCCATGAAAAATATTCCTTTTAAAATATTGAGCTTGGATATAATTAAAGGAGGGAAAATTGGACTTCTGCACCCCCATCTTGCTGAGAAGTAAATAATGTATTTGCATTCCTAGCTGAGCCGGTGACAAAGCTAGGTAGTAATATTTTGAAACATATTAAGGTTGCAGTCCTGTGCACATTTACTTGAAAGTGGTGACAGGCGAACTTGGTTTCTCAAGTTCTAATTTTTCTTCTATGGCCTTTATGCCATAGTTAAGCTCAATTGTAGTTTAAAGTGACATGCAGACCCTGCTGATAAAATCTGACCTATTGATGGGAAGGTGATTCAGAGGTCATGATGACGCATAAAGGATGGACCAATCTCTTAGGCTGAGCCCAGTTTGTTAAGGGCACTACAGCAGTATTGCCTTAGGGCAGGCTTCCTCAACCTCGGCCCTCCAGATGTTTTGAGACTACAGTTCCCATCATCCCTGACGACTGGTCCTGCTAGCTAGGGATCATGGGAGTTGTAGACCAAAGACATCTGGAGGGCTGAGGTTGAGGAAGCCTGCCTTAGGGCTACGATGCATGACTGTAGGACGCTAGCAGACAACGTGCAATTCTTCCTAGTCTAGGTTCTTCACCTTCAGTAGACCTTCAGGGGGTTATTGGGCTGTTTTTGTTTTGTTCTTTTGTTTGTTTGTTTTATTTATTTGATTATGTATTTTGGGTTTTTATTTTGTGATTTTTATCTTGTGAACAGCCCTGAGACCTATGGGTATAGGACGGTATACAGATTTAATAAATAAAATAAAATAATAATACAGTCATACCTTGGAAGTCAAATGGAATACGTTCAACTTCCGAAACATTCGGAAACCAAAGCGTGGCTTCTGATTGGCTGCAGGAAGCTCCTTCAGCCAATCAGAAGCTGCGGAAGAGCCATCCGATGTTCGGCTTCCAAAAGAAAGTTCGAAAACCAGAACACTCACTTCCAGTTTTCAATCATTCAGGAGCCGAAATGTTCGACTTCCAAGGCGTTCGGGAGCTGAGGTACAACTGTAATAATAGTAGTAGTAATAATAATAATAATAATAAATAATGTACCAGGACCAGTTTCTTCCCTGTGAATGCATAAGTAACGCCCGAGTGTGGAGGCCAAGCAGCAGAACTGGGTGTTAAGCGGTACAGGAAAGCAGGGAAAAACCCCTGATTGGCACAAAGTGGGTAAAGAAAGAGAAAAGGTCCCTTGCCTCGGACTGCTTCTCCTTGGCTGGCCACAGGCTTACAACAGGACCTCGGTCCTTTACTTGTATAACATCGCTCATGTTGATACAATTTCTCAGCTCGATCACTTTTTCCATCCAGTAAATGTCAGTCATCCCATGATCCGAGAAAAGAATGACATTCAGGTCATTCTGCAGGCCCTTGTCCTGTCAAGATAGTAAAGACTGTGATTGCAGCTTGGGGAAAATACACAATGCACTTCCCATTTTCAGTTCGGTAAGCAGATTCACCATTCCTGCCGTGCCATCATTGATAGAAGAAAATGTGCTGTGGGGGAATAATCCCTTCACCATTCCAAGCTTAAAAGGGGCTGATATCAAATAACATTCTAGTCTTGATTCAGAGAAAATTGCACTTAAATTGAAATAAATGGGTCAAGTTAGAGATGGAATATACATGCTATACAGTGGTACCTTGGGTTAAGTACTTAATTCGTTCCAGAGGTCCGTTCTTAACCTGAAACTGTTCTTAACCTGAAGCACCACTTTAGCTAATGGGGCCTCCTGCTGCCGCCGCACCGCCGGAGCACGATTTCTGTTCTCATCCTGAAGCAAAGTTCTTAACCTGAAGCACTATTTCTGGGTTAGTGGAGTCTGTAACCTGAAGCGTATGTAACCTGAAGCGTATGTAACCCGAGGTACCACTGTACACTGTGATGAGAATGCAACCATTGAGTGTAAGGGCCCTTCCAGATGTGCTGTTTTTTGGGTAGGATTCATTCCTATACTGGCAAATTCAGGTTGCGCAGTTGAAGTTGGTGTGGCAGTCTTGCACAGTCAACCCACTTCCCACAAAAAGCTTGGGCTTTGGGGGATAAGGAAAGTGATGGAAAAATGGACTGAATTGTTTGATGCAGCATCATACAGCCTTCCTGCAAACAATTCAGAATTCAATAAATAGCCAAAACTGTCTAGCCTCCCTGCAAACTTTCCACAAACAAATCAAGGTGCAAGTACAATAAACAGGTAATGTGGAAATGACCTAAGTCTCTGCATCCCCGGCCCTCATTCTTGGTGCCAATGGCTGGAAGCGGTAGAGATTTACAATTTGATGTTCCAAACCATCATCATCATCATCAATTCAATTTATATCCTGCCCTTTATCAAAAGATCCCAGGGTAGTGTACATCATTAAGAACACATTTTACAGAGCATCAATAATAAAAACATAATAAAAAGCATAACAGGCAGCATAATAATAAAATGATCATAATAACAGTCATCCCCTCACCCAGTTTTAACAGGCCATAGATTATTTAATGGCTAAAGGTCTGGGTAAAGAGGAATGTTTTTATCTGGTGCCTAAAGACATGTAATGATGGTGCAAGGCAAGCCTCTCTGAGTGAATACTTGTGCGACTACACATTCCTACCAGAGCAGGGATCATTTGCCAGAGGGAGGCTGGTTTTGGTGGGTTCCCTGTGGCTGCACAATAAATATTCCCTCAGAAGTAGCACAATGAGAGATTAACATCTGCTTCTGCTGTTAGTCACAACTAAGTTACTACCCTCTTGGTTTGCAGACTAACTTTCTCTAATTCTTTATAGTTTCTTTAAAATATAACCATGTCTTGCCAAGCTAAATCGAGTAGTCTATGGACTAGCATAAAATGAGGAGTAGCAGGAACAACACCATAAAACCCTTTTGCTACTTGCACTCATTCTAACCTCCTGAGCAGTATTTTATATGTGTAGGCCTTGAAATATTGGAGTGCTGGTGGATTTAATGTTCAGATGGATACTCTGTGTGTAGGTTGCAAGCTATGAAAGGCTTTTAAAAATCCAAGAGAATAACCTTGCAGTTATTGCAGAATCAATTAAATTTGCTTCCACCTTCCCACACTGATGAGCAGGCAGGCTGCAGTTTTATCTTGCTAGCTCATGCTTATTGTATGCTGTAATCTGGATGACGTGAATCAATCTGTTATGCGCGCTAAATGCGTTTACTACATTTATTAGGTAAAGGTAAAGGGACCCCTGATCATTAGGTCCAGTCGTGACCGACTCTGGGGTTGCGGCGCTCATCTCGCTTTAGTGGCCAAGGGAGCCGGCGTACAGCTTCTGGGTCATGTGGCCAGCATGACTAAGCCGCTTCTGGCGAACCAGAGCAGTGCACGAAAATGCCGTTTACCTTACCGCCGGAGCGGTACCTATTTATCTACTTGCACTTTGACGTGCTTTCGAACTGCTAGGTTGGCAGGAGCTGGGACCGAGCAACGGGAGCTCACCCCGTCGCGGGGATTCAAACCACCGACCTTCGGATCGGCAAGTCCTAGGCTCTGAGGTTTAACCCACAGCGCCACCCGCGTCCCTTACTACATTTATTACATAGCTGCAAAATGTCAGTGGATGCCAAGAAAGCAAAACAGAGCAGTCCTTGACCACTGATTTTCTAGTTTAATATGGTAGATTTAATCATTCTTTGAGGGAACATGTGAATCTATGTACCCAGTTACCCCAATGTTTCACATTCAAGACTTCAGACAGAGGCTTCTCCCAGTTCTGCTCAGTGCTTAAATGGCAGGGGAGTGGGCAAATAGATTCTTCCCCCTTTCCTTTTTATGATGACTCCTTTAGTGGCTAGTTGGAAAGCACGATTTGGCTTAAATGGGGTTGGTGGCTGAGGAAGGGTTGTAGATGTTACAATTGAAGGTGCCTGATACTGAGCCTGAGGACTTGGGTAATTTAAGGGCCCTGAAGACAGGCACTTAGTTGTCCCTTTTAACTTGGAAGAGGTGGAGCATACAAACTGACAATCCTCTCACTTTCTCACCGAATTTATTGGGTACTCCGTGCATACATTGGCATTCTGACTTTGCTGTGGTGGCGGTGGGCCCTCAGCTTACCTTGGAGCTCTGACGAAACTGGTTTTCTTCAGTATCTGGAGCCAGCCATTTGGGAACCATTGCAAGCACAGCATATACTATTCCCTTTATTTCCTTGTGTGTAAGCGGTAGCAGTGTTTATGCATTTTATGACATCACATCCAGCAATGGCCAAGAGTACAGCAAGTGTACCCTGTCACATTTGAAACAGTTACGTGCATTGATTTGATCACAAGTACCTATGACTCACATCTGGAACAGGTACAATGTGTGTTACCATTTCAAACAATGTGTAGATGTATATATAAGGTGTGATGAAACCTTTGATGAACAGTTACAAAGAATGTTTAACAAAGATAAGGAAAGGACTGTGGGGCAATTAACAGACCCCGTAGCCTCTAAGTAACACTAACCTTGATAAGCTTTGTCATATTGTGCAATACGTTATCCACTGCTTTTAAGGCATTCTTCCTCTGAATAGATGAGGGACCGTAGTGATGACCTTCTACATCAATCCGTTCATAATACACTGCTGCCATATCCGCTCTGCCCCTTCTAGAGTGGCAACACCACAGAAGAGTTAGGTGTAAAACAAGTCTAATATGCTACTAATTTGATGCATCTTTCAGAATCAACACTAAGACTTGGATTTTTTCATGCTATGTGCAGCTAAGTGTTGCAGACAGAAAAGGCACAGGCCATGCTTTTTAATTCCTCTACATTTCTGAATTTGCTAATTTGCCTCTTCCTCCCCTCATTGGACCATTGTTTCTTATATTGTAAGCCATTTTTTAATACCCTAAATGTTTTGTCCAAAAGACAGTTTATAGATATAGTCAACAAGTAAATAGGCCGTTCCAAGTGGAGCAGCTTCGGAACTAATGGTAAAGTTCACACAACCAGTTGTTATGGTGTAATGCTAGTCTGTGTTGATGCTTTCAGTGGCTTTTAGCATGCCGAACTAATCTTCAGAATACTGTACATTGGGAAGACAGTTGTATAAATAGGTACAAATCTTCATTTGGAAAGTGCTACATTCATAACCATTATTGACTTCTTCCTCTTTCCCCATCTGTGTGTGTCTGTGTGTCAAATTTAACTGGAGATGAAAACAAAGAGGGAGCTGAGGGAAACGATGTTGGTCTTTGCCATATTTCCCCCCCCCCCTCATCTGCCACCCCCTCCCTGCATTATCTCAATTAAGGGTCCTTTCTCGCATCTCCCATAATGCAGAAAACCAAAATGAATTACCTTTGTTATCATATCATGCTGCTACTCTTATGGGGAGGAAGGTTTTACTCCTCAGATTAGAGAAATAAATAAAACATTTGATTACTTTACCTCAGAAGCTCAATAGCACTATATACAGCATTGGAGAAATTGCCATCTGTTGGAACACTATAATATGGTAGGCAGTAGGTAGGTCGAATTCCAAGGATTTCAACTTCACACCCTAAAGCAAAGTGTTTAATTAGTTTAATTCAGCTTCCGAATTTTGAATTACGAATTTAAATAATGTCATCAATATTTAGATAGGGATGGATATATTGAAAGGGACTCTTAACTCTTAGATTGAGATATACAAGCCTGCACCAGTGAAGTTCTGCTTTTGCACCAGGACTTCCTCTTTCTCTCCTCCCCCTGCACTCCCCTAAAATATCCAGGGCACCCCGTAAACATCCGTCTTGAAACCCAAAATCTGAAAATAAAAAATGTTGACCTTAGACATGAATTCTGTATATTCCTGGTATGTTCCCAAAAGAAAAGGGCTAATTTTGAACATTCAGAACTGGAATCTGAAGGATTTGCAGCCATTTTGGTTAGCTGCTTGTTAGAATTAAACTATTTTAAAATTCAACCATTTTTTTTCAAATAAAAACTCTTAATTTTATTCAAAAATCAGTTTTGTTTGTATAGGACTAATCAGTTACACTGCTCCATATTACAATAAATTAAGAACAGCAATAGTCTAGAATCAAAAATACTTTTACCAAATATTTTGTATTCAGATGTGCAAAACCTCTTTCTGGAACTGAAATGTTGAATCTCTTTCCCCACAGGATCTTATGAAAGCATTTTACACCAATTAACTTTCCGTCACCTCAAACCTTTCCCAGAAAAAATGCACTGATTTGAGTCCTAGAAGCTTGTGGCAACTCCTAAAGGGGGGAACGTGAGCTCTGAACACAGGAGAACCGTGTTTTAGTATTAATATTTATAGCTGCTCTGCTTAGCAACAAAAAACACAAGCAATTTAGTTTTTCATAACCCAGACACCCTGAAATCATAGTTCTGTAATATGTATTTCCTCGAATAGTCCCAGGAGAGTCAAACAAAAGGAGGAATGAGGGGAAATGGTGGTGGCATTGGAGAAAACAAGTAATGTGGGAAGTCTTACACTGAAGAATCTGAAGAAGTGTGCATGCACACGAAAGCTCATACCAATGACAAACTTAGTTGGTCTCTAAGGTGCTACTGGAAGGATTTATTTTATTTTATTTTTATTTTGTTTTGACTATGGCAGACCAACACGGCTACCTACCTGTAACTAGAACTGAGGAATGTCAGATGCCCTCTATATAAGTAATGAATTACATGCTTTCAAAATTTATGTGTTATCTAGTAACTACTAGTTCTCAGCAGCTGCCCTAAGAGGCCAGGGATTGATGGTCCTCGTAGCATTTTCTGCTCTTTAAGTAATTGTTTGGGTTTCTATTATTGTTCTTTTTCCGCTTTCAGCTCCTTCCCCCCCCCCCCCCGCTGCATTTTACTATGTCCGTCTGACCTATAGAGAGCTTCATAAAGCACATTTTCCTAAACTTTAAAACTTTAAAACCCACCTGAACATGGGTCTTGGTTCTATGGCATTGTGTATTTCCTCCTTGCCAGCAGGTAGAAACGGTGAGCAAAAGCATGATTTTGTAAAGCATAGCTTGGTGGGCTCTAAGGCTGAAGACCATTTTTTCAAAATCATAGTACAGGTACACAGTCATTATTCTCCATTGAGCATGCACACATTTTTGTCCCACCACCATCATCTCCAATCAGGCAGGTTCTGCAGCTTCTGAAACTGTACAAAAATCTCCAAAAGCAGTCAGCAGAGGGGATGAGAGCCTACACAAAGGGCTATTCCCTTCGCTTAGTACAACTAACTGCAAAGGCTTTTGTCCGTCTGCAGCCTGTCTGACTGCTCTGCCTATATCTCTTTTGGTATTTAGACCATTTAACTACCCCAGTTGCACTATTTTGTATTATAGTAGTAGTAGTAGGTATCGTATTATATAGTAAGGTCCTGTTTAAGCCTTAAAAAACTTCTATTTCAATTCACTTTCTTATATATAGTATTCTGCATCTCTATATGTTTGACACAGAGACTTGAACCTCTATCGTTTTCCAATTGTATATCTAAACATTGGTTTAGCAGTTGTATGCCGAATGTCATAACACAACTCTTTTAAAGGTTTCCAGATTGCTGCAAATGGTCTGGGAAATGTCTTGATCAGAAGGAGAGGGGTAAAAGGAATGGAATTTGTGGTTTTGTACTTTAGATTTTTAAAATTCACTAGTGACACGGTCATTCAACTTTAGTTGAAGTAAACACGTCCATATTCTTATAAACAAACTGAGCAGCTGCATAGTCACTTCAAAATGTTATTTGACATGACCTTAAATCAAGTTTTGAAAAAGATGAGAGGACTGTAACATTTTATCAATAATAATCGGGAGCTCAAAAGCGGTCAATTTATTTGCATGGTTCTTTCACAACAGTATCAGTGATCCACAAAAGTGTTGATGCACAGATGTTAGTTATGTCATGTATTCTGAGATACCATGTGCTCTGAGGCATATAGTTGTTCAAGTTTAACAAATATTCTGACTAGACTGTATGACTTTAGACTGCAGGTGAGTGGTTCCAATGGTTCAGAACCATGATATACACCTGGCACAATACAGTCTTCTTCCCAACTCCTGCTGTGCTCATCCATGGTCCATTCTGGGCCAAGCATGGGCAAGGAAGTGTTCCCAGGTTGTAGCATTAGTTCCATGGAACTGTCATCTTTAAGAGCAAACGATAGTATTTTCTTGTGTACAGTGCAAAGTCAGGTACAGATATGTTCTAAGTGGCTCCACTGTAACTGTGGAGTTTCCTTCTTCTTGAGACTCAACCATTTTTGAGCTTTTAGCATTTTTAGATGCCTTAGATTTCTTTGCCTTGTTTTGGGTGGCTTTCAAATACAGGAGATTTTAATTAAGCATTCTGCAGTATTTAAAATGTTAATGCTTATTTTGTCCTAATTGTTTTAATCAGGGAATAATTTAAAATGTTGCTGCCTAACTTGAGGGTGTCTAACCATTGAAATAGACACATTAATTGAGTGCAATTTAACTTTTGAAGACAAAATCCTCCAGTAATTAATAGTTTCTACAGTTTTAAAACTTAGTTCAGAATCTGTTTTCTGATTATGAAATGATTCATGTTTTAAAATTTATCGAACGACTTTAATTCTTTATTATGTTGTACAAGTATTTATAAAAACTGGACAGGCTGACATTGTCAAACAATCATTTGGGAATTATCATAAGATGAGATTCCATTTGGATGGATTTGAAGAACATCTGACAGCAATAGCAATTTGTGTGCAAGGCTTAACGGGCTGTGATAGTTTAGCTGTTCATCAGGTTTCCTATTTAAGAAAGGAAGAATGGCTTGGCTTGTTTCTCTGCCTGTCAGAATTGAGCAAATGCCAACTTGTATTGTCATTATTGCTATTATTATTATTGTATCTGTCTGTTGCTGAGACACTGCCCTTTCTGTTGAATGATCTTATGCAGTATTGTATGAGGGGAGACGTGACTAAGTGCATACGTGGTAAGATGAGATGAATTAGCATAGAACATGAATGAGTAGTTCAGCTGCCTCATTGGCATTCTCTGTGCACAAACAAACAGAGTCCTGCACATATATCAAAGTGCTCACACACATAAGGAGCAACAGTAAACTATTGCCATTACAAAAGCAGTATTAACGTGGGACTTCATTTGTAGAAATAAAGCATAATATCCAGTGACTATATCTCAAGAGTTTTGTCAATAGTTCCACATTCAATGTTACCTCCAAAGCAAAAGTGGTTTGTGGGTTTTGCAAAACTAGCGACTGACTAGGAAATACACCAGTATATCCTGGGGTGCCCATGAATCTCTGGGTTATGGATGCCAATTTTTAATGGAAAAAGGGAATTGTTGAACTTTGCATATATTTGCATGTTGGCATTCCAGATACATAAGAGGCATGGCCTGATACATTGACAATGTTGATCAACATACTGCTCTTATTGGAAAACGTATTAGAAAATATTCATTGAAATAAATATGCTTTTTGCCTAATGAACAGAATTAACCGAATACTATTTTGGTGAGATTAATATCAAAAGTTTGCAGCTCAAATGTTAGGATCCATTTATATATGATAGAACATCTGTTGGTGACTGTAGGTAAGTGCTAACATGGTTCTCAAGGCAGCTACACTAAGCAGCTGACATATGCAGGTCTTTTTTTCAGGGGGAACTCACAGGAGTTCAGTTCTGGCATCTCTCAGGTGGACGCCATTGCTATTCTAAGAGAACAAGGGAGGTGTTAGTGGTGAGTTCTGGCACCTCTTTTTCTTGAAAAAATAGCACATATGTATTTTCTAGATTAAACGATTTGCAAATTGCAGTCAAGGTGAAGATACTCCTGTGCATCTTTCTCATATGACATCCAATATCCCACAGTATTGTTGCCCTGGTTGTGGTAGCGCTACTTCAATTCCTGCCCAGTTGTGCACGGGATTCCAGGTGTCTTGGCCCTCAACCATGGTCTGTGCTCCTTTGGGGAATTGAAGACATGGTGGAGGCTGTCGTAACTTTAAGAAATACTATTTATTCACATATTTACACCTGAATTTAGATGGTAGGAGTCCAACTATTGCAGCATGGTCGTCTCGAGAGGGGCTCGTTGCCCATAGCAGTGCAGCACTGAAGTCTAATGCATATCTTCCAGCTTGCCTTCAGCCAGCCAGCCAGGATCATTCTGCCTTTTCTCAGCTATCCCAAGCCTTGAACCAAAGGCCCAAAATATTCCGGTGCCATCATACCCAGTTACCCTGGTAGCCTCAGGGCAGGTGGGAAGGTGGGAAGTTACCTTGCATTGCCAATGGCCCTCAGTGGCCCTGTACTGTTTCTTAATGGCCCTTGCTAGGCCAGATTGTTTTCTGCACAGGTTAGCCCAGGAATTCATCCACAGCTGTTGTTTTCCCTTCATATCCCAAATAATCAAAATCCTACCATTTATTAATTTCTAGCTCCCCCCCCCACCAGCCTATAACATTTTATAGATAGCTAAGAATAGGTGTTGCCATCCGCTTAAAGGCTTCCTCGTGTGCAGAAGTGTGTACCCTGCAGTATACTACCCCCAGAATCGGAGGCACTTTGCCTCTGAGTACCGGTTACCATGGAACAACAGTGAGAGATGGCTGTGGGCCATTTGTCCTGCTTGCGTGCCCCCCATAGATACACAGGTTCCCTTAGGCTGACAATGTACGAAATAGGATACTGGTTTAGATGGGGTTTTGGATTAATTCAGAAGGGTTCTTATTCCATTCTTAGTCTTACTATGCTAGAAGAGAAAGCAATAAGTGGACCAGTTTCAGTTCCCATCTGCTTGACTTTCCTTCCTGGTTGATGGTATTTAAGCTTTTTAAACAGAGTCTTCTGGTTGCTGTGCGTTGGGTCAGAGCCAGAGCGATTGATCTTGAGCTTGCATTTAGAGCAGTTAAAAAGTAGAACATGTAATGTTAGTCAGCAATTTTAAGAAGTGCAGAATTCAGCAACACTCACCAGGCCAATAGTACATGAAGACTTTCCTCTTTGCTTTCATCATAGTGACCCACAAGGGCTCTGATCCATTCCACCAAAGAGGCAGCAGGCTCTCTTGATTCACGCCGATATCAAAAGACATATTTGTACTTGCATCCCACATGTAGTTCCCAGTCATTTGATGGACATTGCAGTGGCGACCTAGAAGGTGAGATGATTGCTTTATAGCCTCACTTCTCAGTTATGTTTAGCAGTCATAACACCCCCATACCCATTTCAAGGCCCTGTGGAAGTAGAATAAAGTCTCACTTCTCTCTCGTAGACTTAGAGGGCACTAGATAAAGAATTACTCCAGCTCAAATCTTGCAAATAAGTAATGAATGTAAAGATGCAGTTTTGAAGAAAAGTATCTATTATTGTGCACCCCCAGAAGAGCTGCAGAACTCATGCTCTCTTTCTAGTATGGATGAATGAAATTACTGGTAAAACATCATCAAGTTGTATTGTCATAAGCCACCTAGACTGGCATTTGATATAATGCAAAATAGGGAGAGGAAAGTTAAAGTTGTATTGACTTAGTGTGAAGAAGATGCAAAGAGAAATTTCATGAGTTCTTCGCTTGCAGATTGTGGGGCAGATGTACATGTCAACGTGCTCAAACGGAACGAGCTGTCAGTCTTGCCCCTCCCCTAATGTTGAAGATGGGCTGCCCACCTTTTACTGTTTTTATTTTAAGGGTCACCTATGCATGCACCTGTTCTCTACTGTTCCTTCTTGTTCAATGGAAACATTATAAGAATAATGGTAAACTTATTCAAGGAATGAGTGTGTGACATGCAGATTAAAAATAATAATAATGGCACTGAACCCTATTTAGAAAAAGTAAATTGGATGGAAAGCCAGTGCCAATGCTTTTCTTCCCATGTATGAGCAATTCTTCGACATTTAAGACCTCAGATCTCTTGGCTGCTAAGAGCACCCATGGAAATGTAAGTTATCTTTAAAAATCATACCACAGAATGAAACTAGAATCCAAGCAGTAAAATGTAAATATAAAACCCAATTATGATTTGGGCAGGGGGAGTAGTAGCAGGCATCACGTATTTCTCCCAAACATGATGGAACGGAACAGGAATATTTTCAATAATTTTGTTCCATTTAACAAAGATATTACATAGCTGGATGTTCTACATTTATGTGGAGAAGTCATTACTCCATAAGCCTCACCTCTATCTCAACAAATTTCTGTCAGTTGCAAAGCAGGGATGATTAATCTGTTGTGGGGCTTTACATGTGGCATAGTGTTTGTTACCTGATTGTTTAAGCCTTTATAGGTAAGCCCTAACAGCTTTGTAAATAAATACCAGCACCTTCTGCCAAGCTTGGGTGCAAACTGGCAAATGCTGGAAAGGAAAGAAAGATTATATGCAAGGTTGGCCCAAGACAGCTTGCTGTCTGAAGGACTGCAGGTGATCACAAACAAGTTGAGATGCACAGCATCAAAGACTTGTCAAATAATTTTTCCACCTAAGGCATAAAATATAAATAAAAAATCCCATAAGTGCTTCTACCTGTCCCCAGAAGTAATATAAAAAACTATTTTCTGCCCTTCAGGATACCCAAAATCAACTGCCTGAGGTGACTTCCTCACCCTTCCTAATGGTAGGGCTGAATCTGCCAGAAAGCAGTAATATCTGAACAGTTTTCAAGGCCAGTCCCATGTAATAGATTTGTCACCAGACAGCGAACAAATTATCATATTCTCTTCCCCCCAGTTTCTTTCATAATTAAGTATTAACTGGACTCATTTTAGGTCATAACAGATATATTCTTGAAGATTTAGGTAGGCAAAAATTACTGCACAATAAATTGCTATGCAAAACATTGTTAACAGTAATAACTGGCTATTCATAACCTCCCTTGCTGTATTTAACTACCCATTGTTGTGGCTCACTGTTTTTGTAGACACAGAGGAGGCATTGTAGCTGATTAAAACCATATAATAACAATACTTGATATTTTTCTTTTCAGAGCATTTCACATCCCTGTAAGATGGGTCACTATCATTATCCTGGTATTTTATTGTAGGTGATAATAAAAAATGTTTTAAACAAGCAAACACAGTTGAAGGGCTGAGACGATAAGAATTTCCCTAAGCCTTCCCCATCTCTCTATGAAAATTTTTGTGTTTTCAGGAGTACTTGTGCAGTTCATGGAAGTGATCACAGAAGCTAGCTGTGTGATTTGTAGCATAGTAAGTACAGCATGTTGAAATGAGTGGTGTAATCATCACTCAGTTCTGGATTATCCCTTTTACTTTTACTTTTTGGCATTTGTTATCATATTTTGTTATGTTCTACAGTGGTACCTCGGGTTAAGTACTTAATTCATTCCGGAGGTGCGTTCTTAACCTGAAACTGTTCTTAACCTGAAGCACCACTTTAGCTAATGGAGCCTCCTGCTGCCGCCGCGCCGCCGGAGCACAATTTCTGTTCTCATCCTGAAGCAAAGTTCTTAACCTGAGGTAACATTTCTGGGTTAGTGGAGTCTGTAACCTGAAGTGTATGTAATCCGAGGTACCACTGTATATGGGAATAAGACCTCAAATATGTAGGAATCAGCTTGCTGCAGTTGATCTAACCTTCTGTCAACAGTTGCCATGTCTTTCTACAATTGACCAAAAATTTCACAACAACTTTCTAAACCAGGGGCAAGCAACCTAAGGGCTGGATGTGGCCCAATTGCCTTCTCAAACCGGCCCATGGACGGTCCAGGAATCAGCGTGTTTTTACATGAGTAGAATGTGTGTTTTTATTTAAAATGCATCTCTGGGTTATTTGTGGGGCATAGGAATTCATTCATATTTTTTTTCAAAATATAGTCTGGCCCCCCACATGGTCTGAGGGATGGTGGACCGACCCACGGCTGAAAAAGGTTGCTGACCCCTGTTCTGAACCATCGGGGGGGGGGGGAGATCCCACTGGAGCATCCCATCACCACATTCCCTATCTAACTTCAGCACCAACAGTCTCTCCTTGCTCTTAGAAAAGTACTTTTTCATGCATCTTCCTGCTGCTGTAACCTTCCTGATTGCACTTCATTGCCTCTGACAAGCTTCACATGCCAGGGAGTTCCCGTCTTCTAGCATCAGTCAGCCCAGATGTAATGCAGCGTAGGTTAAAGAGCTATTGACCCCCTTATAGAAAACAGGGGAAAGTACTTCCATATTACTTTCTGTACAGCACATCGGGTCTCTGGATGCTTGCCCCGCTCAAAACTGTTCATTTGCTGCTCCCTTACTGGAGATGATAATCTTCTCTGGCAGTGCAGTGGGGTGGGGGGAATTTTAACAGCAATGGACTGTAAAGGTAGAGGGCTAGAAAATGGAATTAACAAATGTTTCTATATTTGCAAATTATGTTTGCACACCTGTGAATATTTATGATTCAGGGAACCTGCATCCCTATTTGTTTGTTTACAGACTGCCCGATAACACAGTAGGCAACTTACTTTTTATTTGCTCTTGTTTTTATATTGTATTACAAGTGCAAGAAAAATCCAAAAAGCCCACAGCAAATAGAACAAGTCTATGCTGATGTGATAACCCTTGATGGCTGGGGTTAATGAGAACTGTAGTCCAAAGTAGCTAGAGTGCTTGAAGAAGGCCAAACTACACAATTTTAAAAACTAAACAGTAGAGGAATACAACTCCATAGCATTAAACAAATTAAAAACACATAGCAGAAGAATAAAAATGCACAGAGCTAAAGCCATACTTAACCACCACAAAAATTATCAGGTCTGGGACAGCAGGAGTCTTTGATTGGCATTTACCAGAGTGTTTCACTAATGAGTACAGACTTGGGGCTATAATCACAACAAACATGTACCAGTCGTGGTTTTCCTGAAAGATCCTTCTTCGTACAGAATCCGGGTGGCCGACAATTAAGGCAAGAGTGGACCTTGCTCAGTTAAAATATATTAAAAGAACTGCCACTGTGCCAGCCGAGTGTTTTCCTGCAATTGGGTGATAACCAACTCTGGAAAGCAGTGTGTCAAACTGTTTTAGACTATTATTTTTCCCCAAAACTGAGCTCTGCTTTGACCTTGAGTAAGTGTGTCGACTAAGGGATTGGCTCTTCTGGATAGAATCCAGAAGGGACCTGCAACTAACTAGGAACACCAAAATTTCACCTTGGTACCCACTCCTGATAAAAGCATTTTAGTGTTAGTTATGCCTTTATTGAGCTACATTTCCAGACTTAGCTAGATCACTCCCCCTCACCTTTTCTACAAACAATCCTTGTCTTCCTGTACCTAATAATTTTGGAACTTTCACCACTTTGGAACTAACCTAAGTTTTGTTGCCTGTGTTTCCTGAATGCTGCATGCAAAAGCACATGAATCTGACTTTGGAAAAGTTTGTAAGTAAACTGTTTTTAACTTACCAAACATTTGGTCTTTTTTTGTGCTGGGGAAGTGGGAAACTCTGGAAGAAACTTAGAGGGTGTCTTTTAAATATCTAACAGCCTATACTTCCATGTTTTACTTTGCTGCATATTTTGTGATGTTTTAAATCTCTGCTGGGGTTCTTTCACCAAAGAGTACCTGCCCCAGATCTGGATCTTGGCATCCAGTAAATTCTCTTTTTATGTACCTATTTTCCCTTGCCAACCAACAGCCATGCGGTGTGCCATCTTGCTGGAGCACGTACGGGAGCAACACCAGCACCAGTGCCCCCTCTGCAAGAATTATTTCTTGAAGAAATGCAGCCTAGGTGTGCTTATTGTGATTTCCCCACCCAATCAAAATCCTCTAGTATGGTAAGTAGTGCACTGTGAGAATCATAGCCCTTGTTCTTCAAATATGGCACAAGGAAGTTTATTGCATTTTTGTAGTGTGACAGTAAGTAAATAAGGAGTGTCTGTTGGTTCACTCTCATCTAGCAGCCACTCCTGTGTAGTGATGGGTTCATTCCCAGGTCCTACTCCTAGAGTAACCTGATAAACCAGATGTGAGTGGGTAGAAAAGATGACCATTCCAATTGGTAATATGGAGCAAGGTGTGTAAGCAGTATGCTGATGACACTCCGCTCTACTTCTCTACTCCTCACATCTCTGAGGTGATAAGAAGTCTCTTTGACCAATGTCTGGAATTATTAAGGGGCTGGATAAAGGCCAGTCAACTGAAGCTGAATCCTGGTAATACAGAAGCCCTGTGGGCAAGTTGCTCCCAAGTTTGGGGAACTGACAAGTTGTCTGTTCTTGATCAAGTTGCCCTCTCCCTGAAGGAGCAGGTATATAGTTTGAGAGCACTCCTATACAGTGGTGCCTCGCAAGACGAAATTAATTCGTTCCGCAAGTCTCTTCGTCTTGCGAGTTTTTCGTCTTGCGATGCACGGTTTCCCATAGGAATGCATTGAAAATCAATTAATGCGTTCCTAGGGAAACCGCCTTCAGACCAGGTCCGGGGACAGTCTGTCCCCGGACCTCTTCTGAAGGCTGGGGGGGGGGGGACAAGGGCTTTTCTTCCCACCCCCAGCATTTTAAAAAACCCCAGGACAGCGGAGGACTTCTCCGCTGTCCGGGCGATCTTAAAATGCTGGCGGGCGGCATTTTAAAATCGCCCCGGACAGCGGAGGACTTCTCCGCTGTCCGGGGCGATTTAAAAGCCCCTGGGAAGGCAGGCAGGGGGGACAAAGACTTTTGCCCCCCGCCCGCCTTCAGAAGGTGTTCCCGCCCCCCCGCCCTGCTTCGGAGCAGCGTTCTCTGCTGTCCCGCGGAGATTTTAAAATGCTGGGGGTCGGCAGCGAACGCTTCGCTCCCGACCCCCAGCATTTTAAAATCTCCCCGGGTCAGCAGAGACTTCTCTGCTGTCCCGGGGAGATTTTAAAATGCTGGGGGTTGGCAGCGAACGCTTCGCTCCCGCCCGCCAGCATTTTAAGATCGCCCGGGGCAGGCGGGGGGGGGAAGGCAGGCGGGGGGGAGCAAAGACTTTTGCCCCCCGCCGGCCTTCAGAAGAGGTCCTCTTCTGAAGGCCGGCTGTGGGCGAAAGTCTTTGCTCCCGACCGCCAGCATTTCCCTATGGGCTTTCGTCTTGCGATGCAAGCCCATAGGGAAATTCGTCTTGCGAAGCGCCTCCAAAACAGAAAACCCTTTCGTCTTGCGGGTTTTCCGTCTTGCGAGGCATTCGTCTTGCGGGGTACCACTGTATCTATCACTGTCTCTGGAAAGAACAGGTGTCCTCAGTGGCTAAGAGAGCCAGTGTGGTGTAGTGGTTAAGAGTGGTAGACTCGTAATCTGGTGAACCGGGTTTGCGTCTCCACTCCTCCACATGCAGCTGCTGGGTGATCTTGGGCTAGTCACACTTCTCTGAAGTCTCTCAGCCCCACTTACCTCACAGAGTGTTTGTTGTGGGGGAGGAAGGGAAAGGAGATTGTTAGCCGCTTTGAGTCTCCTTAGGGTAGTGATAAAGTGGGATATCAAATCCAAACTCTTTCTTCCAGCTGCCTGACCTCCCAGCATCTTCTTCCCATCATTGCATGGCAGGGGTGATTTGCACTGGAAACTGCCTTATTCTGAGTCTGGTCCATTGGTCCATCTTGCCCTGTTTTGTCTACACTGACTGGCAGCAGCTGTCCAGGGTTTCAGCCCTATCTGGAGATGCCAGGGATTGAAAGCAGATGTTCTACTGCTGAGCTATGGACCCTTCTCAACATGCAGAGCAAGCCTATGCAGGTTTACACAGAAGTGTGTTTAAGATTACAGCCTTAGTTATCCAGGGGGTTCAGAGTGCTGTATGTATTTGGATAACACTTAAACTGTTGCAGATCCTCTCTTTAATTCAAGTGCAGTGCTTTGATCATACAAAACTTGTGCTTTGCTTTTTTAATTCCAGGATCCTTGCACAGTGTTTGGACCAGTTGCCCCTTGTTTATATTCTCTTTCTTTCTCTCACATTCCTGCTGTGTAACCAGAATGGGAAGCAAAGTGAACTTTGGAAACACTGCAGAAGTTCCAGTCCACAACCTTCTGATTCTGAGGGAGTCCTATGGAAGTGAGTGGGGCTTCTTCAGAGTAAGACATTTCAGCGGCTAGCCGGGTAAGTAGTTATTTGCTGATCATAGAGCTAATTGTAACGCAGGAAACAATGTACCTACAGCAGCACAAGCACGAAGTCACAAACCATGACATTATGCCGGTTTTACTCACAAGGGTTTTTATTATGCCAGGGTCACGTGTGTTGACGCTGGCAGAAGTGCTCAGAATGGGAAATATTAGAAGTACTCTAGAGAAGCAAATAAATTGCAGTTTATCTAGGATGAAAAGGAAGGTTTGTTGCAAAATATGAAAACTTGGAGAGCACCTTAGATGCTCTCCAAGTTTACATACCTGACATTATTCACTATATAAACCTGCTGTGGAAGCATCTACATTCTCAACTGTGACAAGCAACGAACAAAAATAGAAAGAAAATACTGTAATGATGGGGACAACAACGCCGTCCTGTCCTGCCACAATATTTTCAGTTTTAGTTAGAATTGATGCAAATTTTGCTTAATATAGTGAAATGATCCATAAAATGATTAAATGTGTTTACACGCCCTCAAATAAATGAATGTCTGTTTTCAGTAATTGTTAAATTATATCTTAACCAGTTATTCAGAAATGTGGGGAAGAACACTCAGCACAATCTAATACTGTATTCCAGTGAGGGAAGATGCACCAGCTGAGAATAGTATTCTGTGTCCAAGAATCATTTAATACTTTTGCTAATGCCTGATATTCCCTGAGGCGAGAAGTTAAGTGGTTTACTATCAAGTCACCACAACTACAGTTAATAGCCAAAGTTTATTTTTATTTTTTATAAAAAAATCTGATTGTACTGTTTGCTTTTCAGATGAGCCAACAAGGTCTAACTGTTTGACAAGATTATATTTGTGGGGGGAAAGTTTCTTTCTTGAGAATAAAGTGGAACAAAAACTTGACAAATTTATTGTTTTTTTATATATAGTTCAGACTGACCTGCAGTCATTCCTTTTAATCTTCAGCGAGGATGAATCCTCATTTAAAAATTTAGTCCGTATTCGTCCCCGCAGTGTTACAGAAGCTACTGACTTTATGCAATCTGCAACAATTAAGGCTGCCTGCTGTTAAGAGCCCTGTAGTGAGAAAGTCAAAGAACGTACTCACCAGTCATCAGTGTGTAATAGTTTGGATAGGAAAGACTGGGGAAGTCTGGTGTCAGGTAATCCACTTTCACCCCCCTGTTCACAATCTCTCTGAAGCCAGGCAAGGATTCCAGCGCTTCATCGCTGATATAATCGTGGCGAAGTCCATCAATCAAGAACAGCAGGAGCTTTTTTCGATGTGCAAGGGATGAGCTTGCCAGGGTGAGGACAAGCAGGAGAAAGGGGGCCATGTGCTTTGCCATGTTGCTGGGTGGAGAGGAGTTTTGGCAGAGCACTGTCAGCACCGCCTGTCCCTGTGCAATAACTCTCAATGAGGCATCTGAAGCTGCTCTGAAGGGCTGGACCTCACACTGCTTGCTCTCATTTTGCTGGTTTGATTCCAGAGTTTAAAGGTACAGCAGCAGTAACTGGAATTGCCAGACTTAAAAAGTTACAGGATAACTGCTATAACACGGTGGACTTTGCATTCTGATGTAGTGTAGCAGGATGCTGTGGGCTGCATTCTGGTACCGTGCTCTGACTATAGAAAGAAACGTTGCATTGAAGCAACAAAAATTTAGTTCTCGGTGTTAACTCTAGCGGCGCTTCCACGACACTCAAAAGGTTAACACAGGAACAATGCAACTGCTCGGTTCCCACATGTCAGGCTTTTCAGGGCACTCAAAACAAACTGGATAAATCTGAGAACAAAAACATAATGAATTTTTCAGATCTTAAACCTTTTCTTTAAAGCCAGTGAGTCGATATAATTTTAAAGTATGAGGAGTGCACTTTTTATTTCTGTTTTTGACTCCTACATTAGCTTCACCAGATTTTGGCACGGTATTGGATATTTGCAAATTTACAGAGGCATTTGACACCCAGGGTTGAAATTTTTCACGTATGTTAGTGACTTCCGATATTTATAGTCTATTTATAGTCTGGGTAAGTTGGTCCCTTACCTTTCCCACCCCGATCTGGTGACAGTGATCCATGCAACAGTCACCTCCAGGCTTGACTACTGTAATTCGCTCTATGCAGGGCTGCCCTTGAAACTGTCCCAAAAACTCCAGAGGGTGCAGAATGCTGCAGCGAGGCTCCTCACAGAGTCCCTGCCATGGGAGCATATTCACCCAGTGCTTTACCAGTTGCACTGGCTCCCGGTGGAGTATAGGGTCAGGTTCAAGGTGCTGGTTTTGACCTTTAAAGCCCTTTGTGGCTTAGGGCCCTCGTATTTACGGGACCACCTCTCCTGGTATGCCCCACAGAGGACCTTAAGGTCCATGAATAACCATGGTCCCGGGGCCTAAGGAAGTCAGACTATCCTCCACAGGGCCAGGGCCTTTTCAGTGATGGCTCCAACCTGGTGGAATGCTCTGTCCCACGAGACTTGGGCCCTACAGGATTTAACCTCCTTTTGCCGGACCAGTAAGACAGAGCTATTCCGCCTGACCTTTAATTTGAATTCAGCCTGATCTTTTATTTCCCTTCTCTTCCTTCCCCCTTCCGTTTTATGATGATTACCCGCTCTGAGACCCCACAGCTAATTCTCCCCTGGCCTCCTCACTGGCCCAAGTAGGACTAATTCAGCCAGCTAGCCCTGGTGACTATCTAATGTTTATTAGATGGATTTTCCTCAAATTGATTTCTGAACTTTGAATTTTATTGTTAATCATGTTTTTATACTGTATTTTATGCTGCGTCTACAATTAAGTATTTTAAATTTGTTGTTAGCCACCCTGAGCCCGGTTTTCTGAACCGAGAAGGGCGGGGTATAAATAAATTATTATTACAGTGGTACCTCAGGTTAAGTACTTAATTCGTTCCGGAGGTCCGTACTTAACCTGAAACTGTTCTTAACCTGAAGCACCACTTTAGCTACTGGAGCCTCCTGCTGCTGCCGCGCAGCCGGAGCACGATTTTTGTTCTCATGCTGAAGCAAAGTTCTTAACCTGAAGCACTATTTCTGGGTTAGCGGAGTGTGTAACCTGAAGCGTATGTAACCTGAGGTACCACTGTAGTATTATGTGAGGAAAGTCGGTGCCAGACTTCTGACATACCTCTTTGCATTTTACTGTTCTCTTCCTGCTGTGCTGTCACGCACATACACATCAATTATACGTTAAAAGTAAACAGAAAGGCAACTTGTGTGGAGGAATGTAGGCGACAGTTCAAGGGAGCAACAGGGCACTGGTCATCTAGGATGTGATGCTTGTTTTGACTCCTTTACTTTGGTTGAGTATTTACTGTATGCCCCTGTAACTAAAGATGTGTGCAGATGTCACACATTTTGGGGTGAGGACTCCTGTAATCCTTTGCTGATTGGGAAGAGAGACATTTTCTATCAAGTTGTGCCTTTGTTGTTACAGAAAAAAACTATTTTACAAGCACGCAAGCCACAGATTGTGTCCCCTGGTGAAACTCAATTTCCCCTCTGCATTAGTGCTGACACAACACAGTGTATAACTGTACTAATGAATAATGCCTGTAACATCAGTGTTGAATAACTTGTACCACTCCTCATACGACTAGCAAGCTTTGAAACCGTTCTCTGTTTTTAAAATCATGTTAAGACATAGAGTTGGACTTGCCTGGGTTCTAATAGCTGCAAGACAGAGGGGGGTTTAGCCTGTGCATTTTTCCTTGGCACTGCAGCACTGTGATGGAAGAAGTCGTGCCTGCTCGGTTTCTGTGTAGCTATTAAACGCACGTGATCTTTCTTTGAAAAGGAGCTGGCATCCTTATGGATGGGTTTGCGCAACTTTGTTTCTTCTAAAGTAAAATGACTTTGAAAGTCACCTCTGTTTGATTTATAGTGCTAAGCTCCGTATCGCTCTCTCCCATCAGCTTGATAAAAAACATGTCACCTCAGAAAGCCACCCTGTTGCAGATGTTGATAATGCAATAGACTCTAGAGATCCAGAGGGCAGCAACATGAGAACAGGCCTTTTCTGTGGTGGCTCTCCATTTGTGAAACGCTCTCCCCAGGGAGGCTTGCCTGGTTCCTTCATTACATATCTTTAGGTGCCAGGCAGAAGCATAGATCTGTAACAAGGCCTTTGGCTGATTGAACATTCTGTGGCCTGTTAAATGTGTTTGTGGGACAGGGGTTATTGGTATGCTTTGGTTCTTGTTTTATTAAGTAATTTGTGTTCTGTTTTGTATTTTTGTGTTTATGTGAACTGCCCTGTGATCTTCAGATGAAGGGTGGTATAGAAATAATAATAATAATAATAATAATAATAATAATAATAATAATAATAAATTTATTGTGTCATGAAATAAATAATGTATGTGAAACACTTTGAGCACTTGAGAAAAAGAGCTATATAAGTACCATGCATATTATTATTATTATTATTCTGATTTTGTTTCAGTCTGGCTGAGTTAAGAAATCCTCTTGGTAAAAAGCAGCTCTTTATTTCTTGAACGGTCTTTGAGCCAAGTGAAAGGCCAGAACATATTGAATGTGGTTGGAGGCTGGCCAATGCAAAGTCCCAGAATCCAGAAAAGAGACAAAACTAAGAATCTTGCAGCCAAGAAGTTAGATTTGGCAGAAATAAAGTTTGGGAATATAAAAGTGTCGAAGCCAGCACAGCAAATAGCAGACTGCTGGGTCAGAGCTGCACCACCATTAAAGTATGGGGTTAGGGCAACTTGTAATGAAAAACAAGAGCAAAGTCAGGTGCCAGAATGGCTGATTTCCTGGGATGCTCATGTGTTTTACTGGCAGCGTCCTGCTTTCTCAAATGCTTAAAACAGCATTCTTGGGCTGATGAAGGCGGTCCAAGCCTTCGGCAGCCACCTGCAGTCTCCAATCACCACACAGATTCAGTGAGTGGCATCTGCAAGCTGTGCTCAGACTTTTGTTTTTGTGGAGTGATGCAAGTGATTCTCCCCATTGCAACAGCACCGATACAACCTGGATAGCTTGATAATGGTGCAAGGAGAATGGAGAAGGGGTGCATGTCCATCACTCTGTGTGAGGGCGGGGAGAAGCCTGATAATACACAGTGCCCCAAATTCCAAATGGCAGCCACTCCTATGATGAAGCCCATGGAATTCAAATTGTAAATGGCACAAGGTAGAACAATAATAAATGGCTTGCCTGAGGAAATTTTTCAAGAGAGCTTTGTGTCCGTTCCTTCCATTTAAAAGCAATGAGATGTGAACCCAGTGGGTTTTTTCCTGGGGGTATTCTGGCACCTTTTATTCTAGGAAAAAAGCACTGTGTGAACCTTTCTGATTTTTGCCAGTCTCTATACAAATTACACCCCTCTGTGCCATTTCCCATTCCCAACTCTCAGGAGCAGCTGGATAAATGCACATGAGATGGTTTGAATTGTTTAAGCAGAAAGCTTTTCAGCTAAGTCTGGTATCCCAAATGGAGCACCCATGGGTGCAATGGCACCCATGAAAGTCTCCCCTGGCACTTGAGAATCATCCTTGTGCTCTTTCTTCTGTTCTGTCCCTTTGCCTCACAAGTACGTGTTTCATTTTTTATCAGGGCGAGAACATTCCTCAGCCATGCCAAACAATTTTAAGTTTCTGTATTACCTGATGCACTGGTGCCACCAGTCTAGTACTCAAAGCAAGTGTCTGCATCAGTTTCACCCTCACAATGTTCGCTTTCAAAGCCGTAACTTTTATTTGTTAGTAGTACTATGCAAAGGCAAAACTTTGCTAATTATTGAGGAGCTGAATCAAGCTAACACCCAACCACAGACATCCCTCCCCTGGAAAAAATGAAACAAACTTCATATCACACACACACACACACACACACACCCCTGCAGACAATAACGTGAAATAAACAGATCCCAAGGCAGGACAGATAAACACAAACACCAGAGAGGGGGGAAACTAAGCCAAACACTTACTTCAGAGAGTAGAAGTAAAAACTAAACCCATCTTTTCCCTTTTTTTGACTCCAAAAGTTTTTCAAAATGCTTCCTTTCCCTCCCTCCTAATATCCTATCCGCTCAGTCTGGAAAACCAGGGAATTGAAGGAGGAAGTGGAAATGAGTGAAACTCTTACTACTTCCTCTCTCAATTTGCTTTAGCTTTCCAGGTTGAGGCTGTTCTTTTCCCATTTCTAAGGAAAGCCCCTAAACTGCCAAAATGTCCCGTTTCACTCTTCCCATCGCTGACCTTTTGTTTCTTAATTAATTGCATGGTTTGCACATGATTTTAATTGCTGGATAATTAGAAAAACGCTGACTGAGAGCCAACAAACTAACTGCCATGCCAAATCAGTTAAAACAGTAGGCTGAACATTTTGACCTAAAGGAAAATTGAAGCTGTTTGGAAGTTTCTTCCAGCACAGAAATTATAGAAAGAATGATAGCAAAGAACTGTCTACTTACATTTCAAATCCTCGTTGTTCATAGTGTTGAATAACAAAATCTTGCTTTGGATTAGCCTGTGTAATAGCACTGTTTAATATATGCCATTTGAGTGCAAGCTAAGTAAGTAAGTAAACAAGTAAGTAAGAAAGAAAGTAAATAGTTATTCCAAAAATCCAAAGGAATAAGTTCCTAAAGTTTGATTGTTTCCTTACAGAATGCTTTTCCTGATATAAGCCTGTCCATGCCCTGTGATCATCATCAGATATCCTTCTCCAGCAGCCGTCCAGAGGGCCATGTGGGAACAGGCCTTTTCAGCAGTGGCCCCCTGACATGGAATGCTCTGCCTGGTGCAGACATTGCTATCTTTTTGGCACAAGGCAAAGATGTTTCTTTTCTCAAAGGTATTTTGGTGTTTTTTCTTTGCAACAGTTGATTGTACAGTCATACCTTGGGTTGAATGCGCTTCAGGTTGAGCGCATTCGAGTTGCGCTCCGTGGCAACCCGGAAGTAACAGAAAGCGTTACTTCCGGGTTTCGCCACTTGCGCATGCGCAGACACTCAAAATGACGTCACACGCATGCGCAGAAGCGGCGAAAAGGGACACACATGTGCGCAGACGTGCTGTCGCTAGTTACGTTTGCTTCTAGATGCGAACGGGGCTCTGGAACGGATCCCGTTCATATCCAGAGGTACCACTGTATTCTTACTTCATTTTGAAGGGTGTCTGTGGTATTTTGGCCTGTGTTTGAGGATGGAGGAATTGTTTTTACACTTTGATTACCTCGCATTGCACTTCATTTTAGTTGTTTTGTTTTTCATGTATTGATTTTACTATTACTTGCAAGTCCCATTAAGATGCTTCTGTAAAACAGTCAATAAACTTAATAAATCACTGGGCTGGCCTGCCCATGAGGCTTCGTGAGGCAGTCACCTTGGGCAGCTGGCTAATTTGAGTCCCTAATCTGGGTCCCATCCGGGGCTGCCTTTTGTTGCCTCAGCTGACAGAACAGCAGGAAGGGGCTTTGGCAGGGGGCAGGAAGAGGAGGAGGGGTGGGCACCATTTTCTGTTTTGCCTCAAGTGGCAACATGTCCTAGGCCAGCCCTGATAAATCGTGGTGGTGATAATAATATGCTAATGTTAACAACCATGAACTATTACTGTGATACGAGCTTAGCCAGACAATCACTGACAGTAGATTTGTGTGTTGGGGTATAGCCCCGCAAAGTAGAGAAAAACTGTAATTTATCTTACCCGTATAGAATGAATGTAGAGGTGGTAGCCTTGCCAAGAAGTGTTAGCATTTGCCCTTTGGGGCACAAGTGGAATTGAGAGGCAGTGAGATTCAACCCTGAAGAAGGGAGTAAGGAAATTTTAAAGAGAAAGAAAGAAAGAGAAAAACAGATAAAGGTTTACTGAATTCACTCCCCAGGAAATCAGTGGATGTCTGGAATGGATAAGCCTAAATAAGATATCTGTCAGTTTGTGGTTATGTACAGTATCTGCAGTCTAGTTTATTGTTAGGTCCAGATATGTTGGAGGAACTGGACCATGGAGGAAGGGGTTACTTTCCTTCGTGAGCACAAATTGCCCCATGGAGGAACGAATCGCAGGTGCAAGGTCACTGCAAGCCAGTTGCCCTGGTCATGGCTAGGACAGGGAAAGGGAAGGAAATCCCAACTTGTAAATAGGGAGTCCTGTCAGTAAAAAAAGGGGGGGTGAGCTACAAATATGCTAATACAGTGGTACCTCTGGCTACAAACGCTTCAGGTTACAGACGCCTCAGGTTACAGACTCCACTAACCCAGAAATAGTACCTCGGGTAAAGAACTTTGCTTCAGGATGAGAACAGAAATCGTGCTCCGGCAGTGGGAGGCCCCATTAGCTAAAGTGGTGCTTCAGGTTAAGAACAGTTTCAGGTTAAGAACGGATCTCCAGAACGAATTAAGTTCTTAACCCGAGGTACCACTGTAAATGAATGAAGATCTGTTTTCTTAAATAAAAGAAAACAGACAGAACCTCTATGTTCAAGATGCAGGCCAATGGAAAGGTCATCATCTTTATTTTGTGCTCCTTCTAGACGCACCACCCTGGCAGGCTGTTGTTGGAAACCAGAGTACTTAGACTTTCTGCTGATCCTGCAAGGCACTTCTTGAAATTGACTGAGTTGTGTGTGACCACTAGGTGTCAGCATTGTTTAAATCTAAGTTCAAAAAAGGACACTTGTCTGCATATCCATTGATAAATTGACCAGCCCCCATGCTTCCTCCCCCGTGTTTTGCTATCTTGATCTTAAAAGAGAAGCGATATCCTATCCAAATCTTTAATGTTGTGAAACTAGGCAAGAAATTAAACAAACAAACTTTCTCTGACCACACCTTTTTTTGTGAAATTGCTTTCATTCTAAGTTACTTCGTTTGATTTATATCCCAATGACATAAGAACTGGTACTTTCAGAATGTAAAGAAATAAATGTCTGTGCATGCATGACTAATTATTTAAAAATACATAATTTATATATTTAAAATCAATAATATATGATAAATTTAATAATATATTTAAAATAAAGCCCAGCCATAACAACCAACTCACTCAGACCAGAATAGTAAATTCTGTTTAAAACCAGCTAAAACCTTATAGATGCCACACAGCCAGCTGAAACCCTGAAGGGCCAAAGCATCTTTGCTCACAGGCCATCTGAAACACATGATTTCTCTCTCTCTCTCTCTCTCTCTCACACACACACACACACACACACACACAGAGAGAGAGAGAGAGAGAGAGAGAGAGAGAGAGAGAGAGAAAGCCTTGCAAAGAATAATGGATGGCATATGTGCCATAAGTAGTTATTTTGCCTGCCCCCCACCCCACTTTTGACATGGTGACGACCCTGTGGATGAGGTCAGACTAGGCAATAGTGGTCAATTACACCCAGTGTGCTTCACACTGGTTTTCTTTTTGCTTTAAAAATTATGTGAAATTTCATTTTAAAGAACGCTCGTGAGATTACTGAACATTTTAAATTTAGGTCTTTCTTGCATTTAAATGAAATATTATTGGTATTCTCTCTGTTCCCTCCCTTCCAAGTGGCATCCTAGCAACTGTTTATACGTGAATGACTGTTGTCATGGCTGCTGCAGGGGAAGCAGGAAATAACCCTCAAGGCAGTGTTTACAATGAGCAGGGTTTCCTTAAATTTCAGGAGACTCCCTCCTCCATCAACAGCTCTTGTGCATTCAGATGCAAAACAATTGTGTCCTAGACTAGAGGATAAACAGACCTGGGAAGGAAAACACACACAAAAACTCCCGTGAACTCCTTAAAATCTTTATACATAATTGAAGTTATTCTGATTATATATGAGGTTCTGCTTGCTTGTTTTTGAAGGAAGGTACCTGATTTGACGTGGGTGGTGCTGTGGGTTAAACCACAGAGCCTAGGACTTGCCGATCAGAAGGTCAGCGGTTTGAATCCCCGTGACAGAGTGAGCTCCCGTTGCTCGGTCCCTGCTCCTGCCAACCTAGCAGTTCAAAAGCATGTCAAAGTGCAAGTAGATAAATAGGTACCGCTCTGGCGGGAAGGTAAACGGCGTTTCCGTGCGCTGCTCTGGTTCGCCAGAAGTGGCTTAGTCATGCTGGCCACATGACCCGGAAGCTGTACGCCAGCTCCCTTGGCCAATAAAGTGAGATGAGCGCTGCAACCCCAGAGTCGGTCACGACCGGAGCTAATGGTCAGGGGTCCCTTTACATTTTACCTGATTCTTCAAAAGTACTCATGGATTATGCACAGTGGGAATAGTTTGAGCATCGCTGTGGATTATTCCTTCCGAATGACATATTACAGTGTAGGAGATGGTCAGTGGAATGGAATGTGTTAGGGCTATCAACAAGTCTGCTGCCTAACTTTTAATTAATTTGTCAAAATGTAAATCTGTATACTGAAAAAGCTCAACACACGAAAATCATATTACAAAAGTAATCAATATAGGGGACTATTAGAACCAGATATCCCTACTCAAGGTGGTGGGTGGGGGAGGGGGGACAGGTATTACCTGGGTGTTGGATTTAAGGAATTTTCCTTTCTGCTAGAGACTAAGTGGAACAGGACCTTGTTCCATATTCTGTTCTATTTAGCAGAATCATTAGTGGAATCTAAGTCATGTACCTATGTTACTTTGAGGCTATCTAGTGTACCTGTCCTAAAAAAAATAAATTCTAGAGCTGTCATCCGTCTGTCTGTCTAATAACAAAACCAAACAACTGAAAATGCTATGTAATAATTGGGTGGACAAATGGTATCAACAAATCTGCTTTAATGGAAAAGCTGCCTAAGAAGTTGAAGCAAGAAGTAATCTAATGATGATGAAAGGCACTTTTTATGAAAGTTGGTTTAATTGCTTATATTGCACATCAGGAACATGACTGGCAGCCTCTGTTGACACACAGAGTGCTTTGTTGTGTGTTGTTGTTTTATTTATTTTATTAAAAAGAAATGATACAACATAGCAAAATACACAGGTAGCATTCACTTTGCCAAAAAGAAAACAAACGCTTTCTTGATAAAACCTGAAACATTTTGAAAGGATAATAATGATAATCAGAAATAGCATGCAATCAAAATTTTGTTGTGCTTTATAATGCAGTGAACTGTATTTTGCTGGTCATGAAATGGTTTTGCTTGTTCTGTTGTTTTGTTTTTCGTTTTGCTTGATAACTGTTATTATCTAAAAATAAATTATAATAAGATATATTTTTTAAAAGCTCAATATGTGCCTTTTTGAGGACACTGAAGAAATCCTGAAAGAGGTTCCATTTAATAAACAAAAGTTCCATGGCCTTTCCTTAATATGTTCTTCTTTCTCGGTTACAGTAACACACAGGAGCCAAAACGGCTTCAGTAATTAAGTGTGCTCTTCAAACTTAGCCCCACAGATTAAAATTTCATCTCACCAATTACCCAATTAAAAGTTCTGTCAAGTGAGGCCTGTATGTAGAATTCATGCAATGCATGAATCAGCATAAATAGCAAAAATTAAATACTGATTTGTCCATTCCGTTTAACAGAGCTCTTTAACCAGCAATAACCTCCAATAAAAACACATATCTAATTATATGGAAGCAAGAGTCAGCTTTAAAACTGTCAGAAGCTCCTGCGCCTTCCATAATTCTTTTGCACAGATATTTCCCATGACTTGGCCTCCTTCTCTTTCTATGTTTGGTTCTGTCTGTTTATAAACAGTGCAAGTGAAAGTGAGAATAAAATTGTATTTACAACTGAAATGATTGTTAGGATCAAATGCTGAAAATAAAATAAATAATAAAACATAATAAAAAAATTAAATAGACAGATAGACGTACTGTGCTGGCATGGAAGGAGGTTAAATACAGCTACTCTGAGTAACATGTTAGATTTGGCCAGTCCTGGGGATGGAGAGCAGAAGTGATACAGGATTGTGTTTCTTGAAATAATATGAAATTTGAAAACTGCATCCCCATGTATGTGGGCAGTCATGTCCTCTCAGAAACACTCTGAGGTAGATTAGCCGAGAGAATTATACATTTAAAGCACAGGACTTACACCCCCCAAAGAATTCTGGGAACTGTAGTTTACGCCTCACAGAGCTACAATTCCCCACACCCTTGACAAACTACAGTTCCCATGATTCTTTGGAGAGCGCCATGTGCTTTAAACATATGGTGTGTATGCAGCCTCAAGTGTTCAAGGCTAGTCAGCACAGGGATTTGAGTCCTTGTCTCTGTGGAACAATACCTAATGCTCTTTTCCCATTACCACAGATAGAGATAAATCAGGTTGGTTTGGTTTGCTTCGAAGTCAGCATTATAATAAAAAGGAAATCTGTTACAATGGATAATGTCGCCTTAGCATGCTAATGCAGTTGCCACCTTTTACCAGCAGGGCTCCTGAGCATTCAACACATCAAAGCAGGAAGGGCACGACTGCAACCTTCCCTTTCACAGTGATGTAATGATTGATGGGGAAAGGTACAGTACACTTGTTGATGTTTTTGACAAAGACACGGCTTTTAAGAACAAAGGAGCCCAACCCAGGAAACAAAAGGGAGAAACCTCCTTGCATCAAACTCTTTTAAGTTCATGTAGATCAAAAAGATTATCATTGACTTGGTGGTTGATTTCATTCCTTTGTTTCCTGACGACGGCAAGTGCTCTAACATTAGTTATAGCTGGGTGTGCATGAAACAATCTGCTGTAACCTTTGAACTGATTTAGTGCAAGTATTTTGTGTGTTTTTTATATAAAATTTGGCATATTTCCATAATGCAATGTTTGATGAAGTTGCATCATAGCTGCTATTTGTTTGCTCAAAGGGCCAAAGTTATAAAAAGGAAAGAGGTAAATACTAGAAGTCTGGGTTTGTTAATTTGTCACTATAAAGAATGCTGCAATCTCTGGCTAGCATTGATAAACCCTTTTTGACTTTACTACTACCCAAGAGCCTCAGTAACTGCTAGCAATGAAGGCGGGAGGAAGATAGTTAATTGATTGCACCAATATAAGGAAACTTTATTATTTCGTTATCTCTAAACTGCTGCATAACTGTCACATCATGTGATGCTCATATTGCAGTTCAATGTGTACATGTTCTGGTAATGACTTCAAGCCTGGAGCCAATGGCTGGGTTCAGATGCAACATGAAACCATGGTTTGTTTAACTAAACCATTTTTGTAACACCCCTTTTTATATGTCCGGTGCCTCTGTGTAGAAAACTTTCTGCAACATCCAGCAGCAAAAGGGCACTTATTGAAATGAGAAGAAGCAAGAACAGGGGTCCCTAACCTTTTTGAACCTGTAGGCACATTTCCTCTATCACTTTAAAGGGGGGTGCTGTTCTTTTTGCCTTTCCCTTGTGTGTGTGGCACTCCCTACTTCCATTTAAGTGAATGGAGAATCTGACATGAGTACCCGCAAGAAATTGCTGCAGGGTACATATAAGTATACGATGTCCATACGTGAAACAGTTGTCTACCTTTTCTTGTTCTGTAGCTCAAAGGTCATTCAGGTACTAGGAAATAATATGCAGTTTCCATGGCAAGGCAGCCAAGTGAATGGTTACTATGGGAACTTGGAGCAGCAACTAGCCAAGCAGGTTGTTGTGTAAACTGAAAGTGCAAACACATTGTCAAAGTCAGTTATTGAGGAGCTGGAGTTTTGATTATAAAAACATAGCTCTGTTTGAAGGAGTTTTGAAATGTATTTAATTAGTCATTCTTGGGCCGCTGTTTCATTTTAGCAGCTTAGCACTTTTTAAAAAAACCAACACAGCTTTAAGAATATAGGCTACAAATGGTTTGCACTGTATGTATTGTACTTTCAAAAGGTTTGCCTTGAAATCTGTCAAATCCATATAACAACATGTACATTTTAAACTAGGGTTGTCACTCTCTTTAACTAGGGTTGTCACACGTCCAAAATTTCCCTGGAATACTGCAGTCGGAAGTACTGTAGTGTCTGGGCAGAAATCACAAAAATGTCTGGGAAAATCCGGACGCATGGCAACCCATGTTGGCAGTGCTCAACAACTTTGGGCAAAACTAAAAGCAGTTCCACACCTTTGGCCAAAACAACAACAACAACAACCACTTTTCTGTCTGGATTTTTACTGTTTCAAATATGACAACTCTATTTTAACTAATCCTGCTCTTGTGACTTTCCCTATCACTTCTTAGTTATCTAATCACCGTGCCCTGTGGTTGGACTTTTGGAAAGTTGTTCTACCTGCCGCACTTTATCTCAAGGCCTTTGAGGTCATCCTTCCCACCTTTGGGTCTCCAGCTTCAGTAGCAGTGGTGAGATCTTTGGAACAGAGGAGGTAAGTGGAAAGGAAGCCTGTGATGTGGTATCGGGGCTTAACAAAACTAAAAGACCCTACCATGAAGTGTGGCAGTGCTGGCAGAACAATGTTATAAGGCCACTCGTAACCAATGCACTCTGAGGTTTAGCTTTTGGAAAGACGCAGAGCACAGACAGAGTAGGACCAGTGAAGGATCAGGGCCTGGGTGGAGCTGTCCACTGGGCTGGAGGTTCCCAACCCCCATCACCTCAGTTTCAGGAAAAGCTTCCACTGATGAATTTCTGTCTCAACAAAACAGGGCTGCTTGAAGGATGCAGTCGGTGTGTGGGGTTTGGCAGTCCCAATTATTTAAAATTAAGGCCTATTTAAGTACAACTCAGAGTACTCTCAGAATTATCATATACCTGAAAATTAATACCTAAGTACTTAAATTAACAGCATAAAAAATGAACGTGCCTAATAGCCACTGGTGCCTCAAAAATATTGGGCTTGAGTGTTGGAATGAAGGTTGCTGCAGAAGTAATGACGCCATTCTCTGCTCCTATCCGACTACTATAAAATTTCACTGGCTCCTAAATTTTTGTATTCGTTTTTTTAAAAAAATATGATTACATGACTGTTAATAATTATTTGAATTTGCATAGAATCCTATCAGGAAAAGAGCATGGCTCAGAATATATTATTTGCAAATAAGAAGTTTTTGGTTTCAGTACTAGTAATCTCCAGCTTTAAAAACTTGGAGAACAGAGCCATCGAATGTCCATCCATCTGTGGTCATGAGATCCTACAGAAGTGCTGCTGGCAACTAATATTAGCCAGTTGTTGGGGTAGGTAGACTATTGCTTTGATTCAGGGCAAGACTGTTCATTCACATATGCTGGGATTTGCTACAAAGCTAGAGCTTCCAGAGCTTATCAGTATTGCTGTGTCAGGGCAGCAAGGCCATAGTATAGAACCTAGAGCTGCACATAGCCCCCTCCACCCCCTCTGCAAGCCTGGCCAACCCAGGGACCACCCACCTTGCCCTGGGTCCAGCCAACAATTTGGGGTGGGGCTAACGCTTAATTAGGGTTCTGACAACGGCAACTGAGATACTGTCAGGAGGGGTCAGGGAGAAGAAACACTGCATCTCCTCTCCCAACCAAGAGCAAGAGGGTTCAGTCCTGCTAGGTGCTACTTCGCAAGCTTCAAAAAAGCATCCTGCAGGCCACAGGATTGAATCCTGATGAGTGGAGGATTCCATCCTGCTAAGGTTTGCTTCCCCAGCACATTCTCTGGGGAACGTGCTGGCAAAGCAGACTCCTGCAGCCTTTCCACCCAATGCCCTGTCCCTGATGGCTGCAGATCACCCCAGATGGCCTAACCAGGGCTGCCCCAACCCAACTCAGCCCAAGCCCAGATCCCCTCTAATCAGCCCAATTTAGCCTGCAATTTGGCTGAATCTGGTGCACAGCCACAACAGAAACCCTAAGGGGTTTTCTTACTATGTTTTGGAGTTGGGGAATCCCTGATGTATAAAGCAAGACTAAACCATATCCTTTTGTTCTAGGAGCACACACACTCCCTGTGAAACCTGGGATAGGTCTGCCATATAGAACTCTAATAAAAGAATCTCCAAATGCAGTTGTATCCTGAACCAAAAGAGCAATTGCAGCTGTGCCAAAGAAGGAGCTGTATAAACTTTCTGAAAGTACAAGCATTTGGACCTGTTATTGTAAGTAAGTGATTGGAACTACAGGTAGTTAAAATGCTGCACTGCAACGACATTACAGCTAAAATATGAACAAAAGAGCACATACTTGGGAAACTTCATTATCAGTAGCAGCCGTGAGTTCAGGTGCTTGTGTGCACTTTACTTGTGGTTTCCTACTTGCACTTTGAAACTTCACTGTGTGATAAATTACCAACATTTAAGTTCTTTTCAAAATGACAGGATAAATGTGTGCTACTTGAACACTTTCTCACGGCCCTTTTTTGTGTGTGCATAAACTAGTACTGAAGCAGTAGAGCCATGGCTGGTGTGTGTGTGTGTGTGCGTATACATGCACTTTTAACAAATAAAAATACATTATAGAAGCAAAATATATAGTTGAACTATGTCAGTATGAGTAGAAAATAAAGAGAATTCTCTGTGGTATAATTACAGTACATACATTTTACCATTTCAATTTAGATTTGTATCCAAGCAGAAAAAGTAAAGATGGAATTTGCCCTAAGGCTAGGAAGCTCAATGAATAGCCTTGGGATATCAGCCTAATGTACCTTGCTGCTCTGTCCTCATTTGGGTTGGGCAGAAATGTAACAAGCACATAGATTGATTTAGGCATAATTTGGCTGTATTGCTAAGAAATTATCTGGGCCAAGTGGCTGATCTCACAATCACTGTTGTTTTGCTTGTGCCACAAGCAGCATCGCAGCTGCAACAGGTCCAGTGCAAAGATTGAACAAATGATATTGCAAGCAAATAAGCATTCTGATTGATAGGTTTTATTTTTGGAGGGGGGAGGACATCATGTAGCACAAAAATGCTTTACGCTTCATGTGTGAAAACTTTGGGTTATGCGGCAGATTAATCTATACCTCAAGCAACTGACATTTTAGGAGATGCTTCATATATTATATAAACCATAAACGAATGTGGGTCTAATCTGTACCTGTGCTGAATGCCTTTAAGTAAGGCGACTGCTTCATCATGTGTGAGAACTGCAGCCACATTCATAATAATTTATGTATTGGTTTCATGGTTACTGATGATTTATTGTCATAAGCCACCTTGAGAATTGCCCGAGAGTCAGATTCTGAACTTTAGTATAAATACGTTTTACGTATCTAGGACAAGCCTTGACTCACTGCCTAGAATCTCTTCATTGATACTATCCACAGTTAACACTAATTGGGATTCTCTGTTCCAGGGCTTTTTTTTCAGCGGGAACCTGCCAGAACTCAGTCCCAGCCCCTCTCAGGTAGGCACCATTGCTGTTGAGATCCATCACCTTTTCTTCTTGAAAAATAGCACTGCTGCGTTCACCCATGTTTCTAAAGTGGTTAAGAAAGCCAGATTTTAAGAAGTATCCCAGTTATGGGATACCAAAACAGAAAGCCTAAGCAGTAGGATTTCCAGCAGAAATTATTACAGCTTTTATTGCCTCACTGCAAAATTAAACTACCATGCTGGCTTTTGTAGACAGGAGTTACCTGTCTCCTTATAGATGTGCACCTTATAGTTCTTTAGCATTCAATTTGTTCTAACTGTATGTCTCAAGCAAATCTTCTGTCTCAAATTAGTAAAACTGGTCTGTGTGCAGGATTTCTTTGTAAGCATTCTGTGCACTGTAAATAACTTTTGACACCGAATGTACCTGAAGCACTTAAGAAATTCCACTTAACCTAATCTAAAAAACAGCAGCTATAATCCAGCAAAAGTTATCATTTATTCCTCCTGCCTCTGCTATAGCCTGGAACGTGCCCCAAAGCGCCTCTCAATCAATGGAACACACATCATATATTTTGGCATCTTTTGTTTTCAGAACATGAAAGTAATTGCCCCCTTAACTTTTTTACACGATCCCTTTGGAAGTGTTTTATCTTATATATATATATTAAATCCCACACACCAAAGAAAACGTGTTTATTTAAAAACTTATTTATATATAATATTTATTATCAATCCACAGGATAGTTTGATTGCTACATAAAATTCATTAAAAGCTATTTCACCTTTACAAATTGTAAAAAAGAAAAGGAAAAAGGAAAAAAAGGGAAAAAAAGAAAAAAAAGAAAATGTGCCACAAAGATGCGATGGTTGCTGACAACCAAGTCACTGAATTGTAAAATTATAAATTTGCTGTAGAAAAGATAAAAAAGTAAAACAATTAATATTCACTTTAGAATTTTACTTTGAATAAAATATCCCACTGTATAAAAAAATAAAAAAGCTTACTCTGGTTAGAATTAGAGTATTTCTCTCTCTCTTTAAAACCTGGGAATTTGCATAATATATCTGTAATAGATTTTCTTCTATTGTACCACACAGCTTTCAAGCATAGCAGATTAGACAAGTATAAGGTAAGCACTCTTAAAAACAACCTGCGAAATGTACAGGAGGAGGTTTTACTTTCCTATTTGATTCTTTTTCCATACTCCAAGGCGACATTAGCCAGAAGAGCCCTGGGAAAGAGCGAAGTTGAGGGTGGGGAAGAAGGGACTTTAAGTGTGCCATTAATAAGAGCAAGATAATGAAAGGCCTTTTTTGCAAGTGCTTTTTCTTTTTTTCAATAAGGTGCGAAAGCAGTCTGCAGTATTGCTAGGACAGCACTGCATTATGTACATATTCACAACTGATTCTGGAAAAAAACAAAAATCAAGCAAGTTCACATTTTTCTTTCCATTCCGAGGTTTTCAGTTCCATTGTGGCCTGAACTGCAAGAAATGGAGGAACTTCATTTGGGGAGGGGCTCTTGGTCCTCTTGTTTCAGCCTTGGAATCTACCAGGGTGGCTTTCCTCTCCCTGGGCTGTAACCTTGGACCTCTGTCCAGCTTCACGTCTACATTCTGTTGGTTGGAGTCCTGAGTTTAAAATGCTCCAGTGCTGCAGTTGGACACGGTCGTGTTCCGCACTGTCAAGGCTCTTCTCTCTTCGGTTTGCTGAATGTACATTAGATGTGCTCCTCAAAGCCACAACAGAGAATCTGCCAAGAACCTGCCCGTTTATGTGGCTTAGCTGCTCTTGACTCTTGACTGAGTAATATCTGACGTTTTCTTGATGACGCTGGCCCGGTTCTCGTGATCCGGTGGCCTGTTGCTGTTGCTGTAGCTGGTGGAAGCCGAGCACACGATTTGTTGCAGAGGGAGCTCTGGGAAAGGCCACGAGCTGTTGTAAGGCAAGGGACAGGCTTCTTCCTTAATGGTGACCTGGAGGTCAGGCTTGTTGGAAGTCACAAAAGTAGCCATCCCAGGAAGCGGGTAAGGGGAGTTCCTGGTCCCCAAGTTGCTGTAGTATTGTTTGCCGCCAACGTTTTCCTTTTGCCAGTGAAGATGACCCTGCAGAGAAGAGACAAGAGGGTTTTATTCATCCCACATACAGCATAATCAGGACACCTCTTGCAATTGGAAAAGTCATTTGTTGTAGAGGAGGCAATAACCACACTTGTAGGATGACTGTTGTCATAGTGTTGAGGGTACAAGAATGCAAGGCAGTTTCCTCTCTCCCTCAACTGTGCTCCATATTGCAACTTGTTTGTTTTGGGCCTTACTGACTCCCTTCCTTGCACAATTGGCCCTAGGCTCCTTTGCTTGGCCATGCCAAGTGAGGTGCGATAAAAGGTCCTCCAGCTCCCAACTTAGCATGTGGCAGAAGTGCTCCTACACTGCCACATGCACTCTCTTATCATCCTGACTTTCATACATCTGGGGAAAGTCTGGGTGTGCGTTTGGGGGTTCACGGTTGCCATAAAGAAGCTACAATTGCCCAGGGTTCCTGACTGCCTAGGCACCCCATTCGAACCTGTCACTGACTACACAGTGGTCAGGGAGCTGGTGCACATGCCAATGTCAGGGGTGGAGCAATGGTACACTCCCTCTCCTTGACCATCCAGCTTCTGTGTGGTGAAGGAGGAAAGTCTACAGAGTTTCACTGACGCAGTACACATTGTACGCATACATAAACATACACACTTAAGACTTAACCTGCCCAGTTGCAGGGTTGACAACAAAAATCAGCTACAGAAGCTATAGTGAAGAATGTTTTTTCTCTCATACAAGAAGTGACTGTGAGGCTGGACAGAAATACTTTTGGTATTTGCAGGTACCACATGTGTAAGAAAGCTTTCCATCATGGCTAGGAGAACTTCCTGCCATTGTGTTCAACCACATGTGAGCTCAGGAAATCCAAAAGTGGCAGCTTGCAACCAAGATACGACAAACAAGCAAGCTACAACTAGCTTTCATAGTCGGAAAATGTTATGCACAGTTGTTTGTTTGTAGCAGTACCCAACTGAAAGACTTCACTGCTCATTTTGAAGGAGAAAAAAGTGTCCTATTACAGATTGCTGCAGCAGTGCATTAACTTGCAAACACCATGACTCCTGAAGTGTGAAGGTAAGCAAAAAGACATGCAGTTTTCAATGATAATTAGCTACACCTGGTGCAGATACACACCAGCCCCAATGGCTGTTCTGGGTCAAAAAAAGCACCCCAGAACACTACGTAAGGAAGCTTTGGCCTCTTCTAGCCTCTGCTGACATGGCACAGCAGTTGTGCAGCACAACTGTGTCGTGCGGGTGCTAGAGAGGCCCTGATCCAGCAATGCTGGCACCCGGAGATTAATGCAAGGGCACACTCTTTGCATTGATACCAAGGCACCTTGAACTGATTGTATCAACTTCTACCACAACTCGGCCCAATTTGCAAGCCCAGCTGAGCTAGAATGCTTGAAAAATGTTGCCTCTGGAGTAATTCTAAGGTTTCTGCAGCAACAGGGTTGCTACTGAGAACTGCTTGTGTGCGGCTGGCGCTCCAGAGGAGTTGTGCTAACTTTGAGATTCCACTTCCCTCATGGAGAAGGAGCAGCTGCAAAGCAAAGTCCCCCAGGGACTTTGCGTGTAGAAATACCGTCTGCTGTGCTAGGGCCGAAATATGAAAACGCCTCGTCATGGCTGTATTTTTAGTACTGCTTCGGCGGTTCAGCATCGTAAGCTGAAGCAAAGTGGTTATAGCCATTGGCTGAAGCAGAGCGTTTATTTATTTACCACGTGGATGAGCAACATGGCATGGTTGCCTCTGCTAGCAGCATACATTCCTGGGGGCTTTTGAGTAGAAAGTGAATGGCTCTTAAGTTAAAATCCTTAAATTTTACACCCCAAAACCATTTCAGTTATTTCAGTGGCCCTGCTCTGAAGTATGTTCTGGGATAGCAGTCTGTGGAACTCCCTCCCCCTTAAGAGGCCTAGTTGGCTCCCACCATTTCAGTCTTTAGGTGAATGCTGAATACTTTTATTTTTATTTTTGGCCAGGCATTTGGATTATTTTAATGGTTGGGTTTCTCTCTGCTATGCTAATGCCACACCAGTGTTTTAATCTTATGGCTATGGCTTTAATTTTATTGTATATTTTTATTCTGTTGTGGGCTGCCTCCAGGGGCTTTGTAGATGGAAGGAGGGGCAGAAATTCCTAAACCAGCAAACGAACACCTCTACCTTGCTACCATTCAATTCACAGAAGAAATGGACTGAAGCATATTAGGGAAGGGGGCGGGAAAAGGAATAAAAGACTCATGAAATATATTCTATTCCTTTGCTTACCTGTGCACTTTCTTCGTCACTTGGTATGCTGTCTGTTGTCTCACTTTCTGTGGATAAAAATATGCATACTGAAAACATGTGACATATTGATTGTCAATAAACCATGTAACAGGATGTTTCCTCTTATTCAATCATGGATTCCATGTCAGCATTATGAGGTTTCTCCAGAACCAGCGACTCCATGTGGGGAAGGGCGGGGAGCATCAGATGCCCCAATGTTCAATCCCTTGTATCTCCAGTTTGGGCAGGGAGAGGAACCCCCCCCCCCCAGATACCCTGGACACTTGCAGCCAATTAGATTGGCTAATACTGAGGTTGATGGTCTGACTCAGTGTGAGGCAGCTATACCACTGAAATGCCACAACAGTGCCAGACAAAAAAAGTCACTTTACTAGGACAAGATTATACTAGAATCAGAAGTTGGTAAAGAGGATGCAAAACTTTCTATTTGAGGGTCAAAAGGGGGACACTGCTAGAACCCGGCCTGCTGCATGGTCAACAGCCCCTTCTCAACCACCTCTGGAGCTACAGACATAAACATACATCAGTCTTTGCACATTCTTCTGGCTGACCTCCATGCAGCGCTATCGGCACCCACACCCAAGAAGCAACGAAACTTCTTTCACTTGATAATATTTATCTAGAACATGCAGCCTCAAGGCCTTTTTAAAACACACACAAACTGGTAGTGTATTAGGTTTCCTGCTCCATTGTGTCCCCCAGAACCAAGCCTTTGTCTGTGGTATAGCTTATACATCCCACAATTTTCTCTGTCACATAACAGGATTTCATGTACAAGTACATATATCAGCCTTTAATTCCTAGATGCAGCAGCACAGAGACAATTCAGGCAAACAATGTTCTCTTGAACCCTGTGTAAGAAAGCCTCTTGCCCTTCGGTTCCCATTCCTCACATCTCAAGTAATTTTATTTATACACGCATACATACTGAAATGTATACTCCACTTTTCTAAGTGAAAGCCAAAATGGAGCTTTTCCTAAGAAGCCACATTTGCAGTCATCTTGGTTGTGACACCATGCACACTTGTGTATTATTATTATATACTTGTTTATACCCTGCCTTTCCCCATGAAAGGGACTCAAGGTGGCTTGCAGATAAAAACAGAAACCACTAAAAACATATTTTTTGCACACTGAGTGAGGTTTACTGAACATATATGTAAAGGATAATTTTAATAAGTATTTCGTTTCTGTGTTTTACAGCAGGTTTAGGTCTTTTGTTTCTCAGAAGAAATAATACCTGTGTTTAGCAGAACCCAAGCACTAAAAGACTCTGACAACTATTCTAAAATAGAAAAGAAAAGCACCTACCTACCAAAAGTTAAAACATGGCACTGACTGAAACCAAGACCCCAAGTTCTTTTGCGAGTACAATGTTTCTTACCTGCATAGGAGGAGACTGGGGAGATCTGTAGTGGATACAACTGACTCACACTGCTGGGTTGGTCATCACATTCTGTTGTCACTTCCACTACTTGGCAAACATCAGGTGGATTGGGAACTATCATATGATCCTCAGAACCACACTCAAAATGCGAATCTCCTACAACTTTGCATGATAACAAGAAAGAATCGTGATGATTACCCGTGCCTGCGTTAATAAAGAGCATACATTACAGTCAAGCAAAAAGCACTGTTATGGACTGTAACTTCACAATGGCTGGAGATCTAGCCTTAAGATTGGTACACTATGTAGAGTCTTAAACTTGTTCCATCTCAACCAACATCTGAAACCAGGGTTTGAAGACATGGTTAAGAGGGGACTTGGTTAGGAATCAGATGGAAGGTTTGACTATGAGGAAGAGAGGGGAGCAAATTCCTGATTTGCAAACCTTGGTTTGCTGGGACCAGCATAATGTATATACCAGAACATTCAAATAAGTGCATCAGTTTTAATTACCCTTCCCTTGATATGAAATATACTATAATTAAAAAGACCTTTCATTCATGATGAAAAGTATTTCCTGTTTCTTAGTTTAACATGGAAAATGACGGTCTAGCCACAAAAATTCTTCTATTTCATCTCCTTCCCCGTCACCTTGTTAGGGTGTTACGATGCTGGATTCCTACTTTAGCTGAAAAGTGCTTTCAAAGTTCCTGTAGTGTTTTTTCACTGGTGAGAAGGATTACTACTGAGACCCACTTGAGCTAAATAAACCATTAAATTTCATGTCCACATTTGTTCTTAAGAGTTCTCAAATAAAGCAAAATATTATTAGGCACATCAAAATACGAACTCCTGTTGCTGTAATTCCGCCGTGTTACCAACAGTATAGTGAAACTGAACTTTAAAGGCTACAGTTAGTGCAGTAAGAGTTTACCAGATACGAAAAGGAATGTGCTGGGGCGACTTACCTACAATGTTTATTGTGCTGTCGACTTCAGCTTTTATTGCTGGAGATAAGCAGTAATCAGAAAACCCCTGGCATGTTCCATTACTCAGTTCATATGACGATTCCTCTGGCTCTTGCTGGGGGAAAAAATAAAAAAATGGAAGTGTGTTAAGATTGTTGAGTATACAGAAGAGCTATCTCCTGACTATCCTTCGTTAACCTTTCCCTACCCTTTGTCCCTGACACACCCTTCTCAGCCATGATGGTAGGCCTAAATGAAAGCCGAATGGCTGTTTAAGCTTCCCAAGATCAGACTGAAACAGCAACCTTTCCCAGCCCTTTTCATACATAAAAGCAAAGTGTGAAATTCACAAGGTGCCTTCCAAGAAATGTTAATGCATGGTTTGTAATGAAAAATTCAACATTACAGAGTTGCAAGGGTGAGGCGCTGCCTGAAACATTTATTCCTATTAAATATTCATTGTAGCTTTCCAAGTGCATTTTAGTGATATGAGCAGAGAATGCAGGATAATTGTGAGAGCCAGTCACTACGTAAACACGTCCTCTTAGTTCCTTAGAAAAGCACCTGAACTTTGCATCCACAAAATGTGTTTCAGTGGCACATGTTCTCCGTTTGGAAAATCCATGCTCCCAGAGAGCAAGAGACAGAAAGCAGGCAAGGAAATGCCTTTTACAAGACCTGCTCCTGCTGGTACAAGTGTATAAGGATAGGAGGCCCAATTCAGACAGAAACATTTGCGTTTCGTTTTTGTTTTGTTTCAGTGTAAGATTTGGACAGCTCTTCCGTTCCATATTTGGATGGAGAAGGGTAAGAATAAAATTAAATGCCCATCAACTGAGGGGAATCTCTCATTCCTAGTAGGTGATATAAAGGTTTTGTATATATTTCAGCATGATCACATGGGAATACAAAAAAGTGCAGTAATAGTAGTCTGCACAAAAGTTTTCAGCTTTCCTTTCTTTTTAAAGCAATTGTCTATCCCTTAAGCCTGTGTGTGAACATAGGCTTGAAAGAGTAGAGGCAATGCTTGCTAGAATCTCAGTTAACCCCATAAACCCACATAGACCAACCAGTAAAACCCAATTTCTTCACAGGTTGGCAAGACACTGTGTCATGAATCTCCATTCATCTTCCAATCATCAACCGTAATTTGTCTATGAAATGATGAGATATTTACCTTAATTTGTTTCATTTTGTCTTCCTTGGGTTTCTTTCCTGTAGAAATGTAAGGATTCATTTATTGTTTTACAATCATTTCCTGGTAAGACTGGACAATTCTGCCTAGCCCCAACATACTCCAACTTGGAAAGTCACTGGACTCAATGTTGATCATAATTATAATTTACGTGGTACTTGAAATGGCCTAGACTACCTATTCGAACCGTAATGAAATTAAGGAAACTTGGACAGCAGTACTGCCTGCAGCTTACCCTGCAAAACCGTCAACTGGGGTGAGGAGCAAGATGCCCCACTAAATTTGGAATTCAAGGAAAAACTAGTTGCTCCTAAAACCATGGAGCTACTGCTACATCTTTTGTCTTCTCATCCCTGTGAGTATCTTGCCTGACCTGACACATGACAGGCAGATATACACAGTCTTGTGCCAACCAGGTAATCTTGCCCAGTGTGTATTTATTTTGTATATATATTTCTCTTGTATTAAAATGCGTTTGTATTTGTTAACGTTTTGCTCTTTTTGTGAGGCACAGAAGTGAAGACGTTGCACAATTTATTATTATTAGCGAGGATGTTAAAGACCAAGTGTGCCTGCTATAAAGGAGACAATCTGACTAATGTAGGAAGCAGCCCACTATCAGCATGGCTCTCTCGATCTCCAGAATATCCGCAATGTTCCTCTCCTTTACCTTTCTTTGAAGGCCTCTCAGATAACGGCAGCATCCGGTATACCCGGAAGGCATTATTTCCTTTCTTTATGCTTTTGTCCTTGACTTCTTCAATATCGGGTAAGGAGTTCATAGCACATCGAAAGTTTGCCTTCCATGTCTTTGGGTCTGGTTTATCAACTCCTGGCTGGAACTTCCCTAATAAAGAAAGAAAAACGGGATTCGTGGTATGACACACCTTATGCTAATAAATACAGTGGTACCTCAGGTTAAGTACTTAATTCATTCTGGAGGTCCGTTCTTAACCTGAAACTGTTCTTAACCTGAAGCACCACTTTAGCTAATGGGGCCTCCTGCTGCTGCCGCACCGCCAGAGCACAATTTCTGTTCTCATCCTGAAGCAAAGTTCTTAACCTGAAGCACTATTTCTGGGTTAGCGGAGTCTGTAATCTGAAGCGTATGTAACCTGAAGTGTATGTAACCCGAGGTACCACTGTAATAATAATGTTGATGATTATAATATTAATAATACTATTAATATTAATAATAATGTTATTTATACCCCGTCCTCCCTGGCCAAGACCGGGCTCAGGGCGGCTAACATCAGGTATAAAAACAATTGATTAAAATACAACTTAAAAACAGGATTAAAATACAACTTAAAATGCAGCCTCATTTCAGTGGAAGCCCAGATCAAAAACTGTTTGGGGGGGGGGGGAGAAAACGTCAAATCTTCACCAAGGCCAACTATCCAGACTGGTCCTACGTGGGCCAGAAAAAAAGCCAGGGAAGTCCCCAAATAGGGGTCCCATCACAGAAGGAAAAGGAAAGAGGGGGAGGGGATCAGGCTGATTCCAAGCCAAAGGCCAGGAGGAACAACTCTGTCTTACAGGCCCTGCGGGATCTGATTTCTTTCCGCATGAGACAGAGCGTTCCACCAGGCCGGAGCCAGTGCTGAAAAGGCCCTGGCCCTGGTTGAGGCTAATCTGATTTCCTTAGGGCCCAGGACCTCTAGAGTGTTGCTTTTTATGAATTAGGGACCCTTCATATTCAGGGATCCTTACAATCAGACCGAGAAGTTCTGGACACCCTGTAAGACACACACACAGCAGCTGCTTGCTCAAGTATACTCCAAACCTCTCCGCATTTGGCCCATCAAATCAGCAATGAGCTGCCAGGCACAGAGGCCTCTGATAGATATTATGACCCTGCCACATATACAGGAATGGAGGGGACAGCTCTGAAGAGGCAAAGGGATGCATGTGTGGATCTGTTTCCCCCAGATGATTAAATAGCTGCAGCTATATCCTTGTAGCTGCAAGAGCCCCACCTGCTCACTGCACTACAGCTGGGACACTGGGTAAAGGTGAAAATGTGGAAAAGCAAAACAGAACACTACAACGCTGAAAGAAGAGATAGAACCTCCACAATAAACCTGCCCCAATAAACCTGAGCTCCTCTTACCTGTGTGAATAGCCCAGTTCCTAAATAAAGGAGCATCTTTTTCAACATCCCACCCATGGCGTGCTGCGTGCATCCAGGGAATCTGAAAAATCATTTTTTCCTGGAACAGAAAAACAAGTAGGAAACAACCACAATTAACAACTTGCAGATACAGAAGTCTTAAACTTTCTTACTTTATAAAACAGGTAGCATTTGTACAACCTGAACCTATTTTTCACTGCTTTCTCACTTTCTGGCTCAATAATGTTCTGCATGGAATGAAAGTCAAAGCGGTTGATTTTACTGAGATTAAGCAAAATTACTAAATGCTGCAAAATATTCAGGTGCCTCCTTTTGACTTAAAGCTGTGAACTAATTGAGGTACTATTGGATGTGCATTACTGTGATTTCAGGCAAACATTTCTAATTTCACTGACCTCTTATCCTAAGCCTTTTGATTACTTGAATTACTTAACAGTGTGGACCCCTGGGAACAGAAAATGACTAAAACTGGCTCAGAGTTCATAGAATAAGGCAGGCTATAACACTTCCCAGAAAACCATGAATATGGAAACCAAAATAGTATGGGTTGCTTCACATGTCATATGGCAGGCATGTCCAACTTCCATTAGGCTGCGTTCTAGTATCCAATATCAAAAACTAACAGTGATCTACCACACTCTCCCATTGTCATTCTTCAACTTAAACGTATTATATTTGGCTGAGGAAACCCAACCAGATGGGCGGGGTATAAATAATAAATCATGATGATGATGATGATAAAAATAATAACAAATTATTACCCTCACACCAGCCCCCTCCCCTCCCAGGGCTCTTGGTGCACGTGGGAAGTCAACATGCCCCAAAATGTCCAATTCCCCCTTTACCAGAGGAAGAGCTCTGTGGGGAGCGGGGCCAGCAGCTTACTTTCGAGTAAATGCAGCTAGGCTGGAGCTGGAAAAGTGAGGAAAGTTCAGCATCCCACTAGGAGGGAGAGGGTGTTTTCTTTCCACAGGAACCAGGGGGAGGGGGGAGAGGGAGGAGGGATACCATTCTCTCTCTCTCACACGGCCCTTCCTGTGGCTCCCTCTGAAGCACTGCAGTCTGTGCGGAGCCCGCACACCTTGTCTTTGCCTTCCTGCCTGGGGCTGCAGCTTGCAGGGGGCAGAGGCAGGCCTCACACCTTTCCAGGCCGGCCAGCTGAATTGGCGGGGTGCTTGAGGCAGCTGCGAGGCGGAGGTGGTGCCGGCGCCAGCCAGAGCGCTTGCTGTGGCAGAGGTGAGCAAGCCTGCTTAAGCGGAGCCTCAGTCGCTCCAGCTGCAGCTGAGCGCATGCTGAGGGCACCCGGTGGCCATGGGAGAGGGTGGCGGGTTGTGATCGACAAAAATCCATCGCGCAATCGACACGTTGGAGATGTCTGTCATATGGCATTGAGCCCTGTCCTAACATGCTCACTCCTTTTCACTTGCATATGCCACATAATTATTTACTTCCCAGTTTACAGCTAACCAGGGTGGATAAAAATAAATAATTTTTTAAAAATAATAATAATAAAAAGTTTCTTTTATTTAAATTGGATTATAGTCCAAAGGCTATTTATCATTACATTATAGTCCAAAGGCTATTTATCAGGAAATAAGAATTTGTTTTAAGTTTTTCATGCGTGCTAAAACTCAGTCTAAGTTTTGTTTATACACATCAGTTAACAAACATGGATACATATGCTATAATGTTATTGTTTTAGTTAAATAAATTGTTTAAATTGTTACTTATGATTATTTTTCTCCTTCCAATAAAGTACAGCAGAAACGTTGTCCAAATATAAAGAGTTAACTTATTAAACCTCACAATAATTTCATAATTATCTGTCTATGTATTTCTAATAGTATAACCAAGTCAGTAATTTTTGATAACTGTAAAAACTACTCTGAAAATTTATGCAAGAATGGGTCTTTCTGTAAAAATAATAATGATTTAAATCAAGACTTGCTGACTAGTGATTTAAATCGATTCAATTTAAATCAAATCCACCCTGCAGCAAACCACAGTTTTGGGTTACACTCATTCCAATTTTGGTTACACTCAAATTAGAGTTTGATGAATGCTAATGCTGGACCAATTCCTCTAGCATCAAATCACTCTGTGGCATTATGAATGTACCATGTATCAACTGTCTACTTTATTGATCAGGTTGGTTCTCCCTTTGCTTAGATTCATGCAGGCTATAAAAATGTTTTATTTCACCTGGCTTTTGATGGGTTTTTAATTCCATTCCTTAGTTTTGTTTAAACAATGGTTTGGTTTTAACTGGTGCTTTCCTTGTTTTTGTATCACCTCATGGGCCCATAATAATGTTTAAAAACACAGGCATGCCTTACCTCGTTTAGCCATTTCAAACCCGGTATTTTGTTTGAATTTATTTGTTCCTCCAGCCACGGCCGCATTCGCATTCTTTCCACTGGCATTGTTACCTTTGCAAGAAGAGAAAGCGCAGCTCAATTATTTGACAAGCCAGGTGTGTTTCCTTTACATCAGTAGCAGGGAAGCTCTGGTGCATGGACCTTATTAGGTCTCGTGGGTTGGGCTGCCATGTTGTTTTCAGAAAGACACGCACACCCTCCTTTCCTATGTCGTATATGACATCAAGTCCAGAAAAGTTCCAGCTGCACTTTGAACGTCAAGATGTAGTTAAAGGGAAGAATTAGGAGCACACTTAAGAGTGAACTCCCAATTTCTTCCTTTGCAGTTGAATCACATTATAATAATAATTAGTAGTATTATTATCCAACAGAATTAATGATAATAATAATAATAATAATGATAATAATAAAGCAATAGAACACCAGGCATTAAAAACTTCCCTAAACAGGGCTGCCTTCAAAGCTCAGGATCCAGCCCACTCACCAGATCTTGATTCCCACCACTACTTTACATTATACACAGAAGTGAAATTATCTATAATGCTAATGTAAAATATATATATATCTATAAACTTTATGGTAATATTCAACCTGAAACTTGGGAACAAAGGCTCTGCCTACAGCGCAGGCCCATGCAATGCATGGCTTCCCACTTTGCTGACCTCAGGAGAACCAATCTCTAGGACTGCCTTGGAAGGCTTTAATCACAGTTTACTTCTTTGGAGGGCATTCTTGATAAGACCTTCCCGACAATTTATCTTACAAGCAATTGTTCTACACTATATTGTATTTTATAACAGTTCACTGGAGATGATTTTCACTGCAACACCATGTACCTATGCTGAAATTTAAAAATGAAGTTCAGGTTACAGACGCTTCAGGTTACAGACTCCGCTAACCCAGAAATAGTACCTCGGGTTAAGAACTTTGCTTCAAGATGAGAACAGAAATTGCGCAGCGGCGGCAGCAGGAATCCCTATTAGCTAAAGTGGTACCTCGCGTTAAGAACAGTTTCAGGTTAAAAATGGACCTCCAGAACGAATTGAGTTCTTAACCCAAGGTACCACTGTACCTCTTGAGTCTCACAAGTTTTACTGAAAGACTTAAGCATCTGCTAAACTTTTCCCAACAGAAGTTGATGACACTTTGCCTGTAATCCTCTGCATGTCTACTCAAAACAAAGCCTGTCATGTTCAATGGCCACATGTGTAGGATTGGGGCATTACATTACCTGGGCGTAATGAGTCTTCTAAGTAAACATGCCTTGGATTGTGCTGTGAGTCGCTTTAAATTCAGGGGGATTTCTGAGCAAGCATGTAATCCTATGCACTCTTAATTTGAGAACTCGGCATGAGTCAATGGGACTCACTTCTCAGTAAACATGGAGTATCAGGTTGTTGTGCACTTTACACTTTGGATGAAATACACTCATCTATTTTTATTTGCTTTATACTTTATGGAAGGCTGCAATCATAGATTCAATATCATATTCTGTAACAGTGACTGATGAGCAAGTAATACCATAGAATAAATGATGAACCTGCAATGTAATATGTCAGTAAAATGAAGCCAATGTAATTTTAGACATCATATATTTCATGAATTAGGAATGCGTTCTGCCTCTAAATGGGTAGTAAGTCATACTGTAAGAAAGCAGGATGGTATGCTGTACTGGAGAGATCATGGCTAAATATAGAAGTGAATTCAGGCCTGATCAACAAATACAGGTGGGATTCAGGTAGGTAGGATTGCAAGAGCCAGAAAAGCCTTTCGAGAAGAAATCAAATGTGCTTTCTTTGCTTACTCAAAGATGGAACTTAAGCAATTATTAAAACATTTCCCTATATATAGATATAACTGTTCTCTATGACCAAATCCTGATGGCTTCTGGAGGGGCTTGATTTCCACAAGAAATTAGTACCACAGCTGCTACAAAAAAATCCATCAAACATCATTTGAAATTGTGGGGAGGAAAATAGGAAAAAGGGGAAAGATCACTGTGCAGGTACAGGACACTGAGAAATTAACTGCTTCATTTGCCTAAGAGAAGGAAGATGTTTCTCTTTGACAGAATACTTAATCTTTTTTCAGTAGACATTTATTTTGATTATAGAGTATGCAAATCATACATCAGGAATTAAAACCCAAGCAATATAGTTGTTGCGTCAACAATGGAAAGCAGAGGTACAGTGGTACCTCGGGTGAAGAACTTACCGTATTTTTTGCTCTATAAGACGCACTAGACCACAAGACACACCTAGTTTTTGGAGGAGGAAAACAAGAAAAAAATATTCTGAATCTCAGAACCAGAACAGCAAGAGGGATCGCTGTGCAGTGAAAGCAGCAATCCCTCTTGCTGTTCTGGCTTCTGGGATAGCTGCGCAGCCTGCAATCACTCCACAAGACGCACACACATTTCCCCTTACTTTTTAGGAGGGAAAAAGTGAGTCTTATAGAGCAAAAAATACGGTAATTTGTTCTGGAAGTCCGTTCTTAACCTGAGGTACCACTTTAGCTAATGGGGCCTCCCACTGCTGCTGCACCACCGGAGTACGATTTCTGTTCTCATCCTGAAGCAAAGTTCTTAACTCAAGGTACTATTCTGTAACCTGAAGCGTCTGTAACCCAAGGTACCACTGTACTCAGAAAGTGGGATCTACTGGTAGAGATCTGCATGAAGTAGATCAGCAAGCATTTCTGACTCTTGATTATGGCGACAACAAAGAAAGTCCTCACTCCCAAATTATACTGCTGAAAATGAAAGATACCTAGGATTGAGGGAGGAGAGTTAACCAGGAGTGGTTTTGTGAGGACAAACAGTGAGCTCAGTTGAAGTTTGGCTAATTAAAACTAATTCCTGGGCTGCAGCATTCTTTAATTACACGTGTATGTCTTTTGCACCTGGCTCTGGTTGGTAGATCTCAGGGTGCTAGTAAAAAACAAACAAACAGCAGAACCTACAAGTCTGAAGCATGTCCTCTCTTGACGTAAATGACTATGTAATTGCCTAGGCCTTTGCAGTTTCATTCATCAGCAGCCTCCAACAAACTCTTTGCATTGCAGTCGAAGGCAACAAGAAGCCAGAGCTTCACCTGCACTTACTTCCAGCCTCCAAACTTCACCACAAGCCATCTGGTTTCTAGCATTTACTACCAACCCCTTCCTTTAATACTCTGGCATTTTCTCCCATTTGTGATGCCATGAAGAAGGCAAGGTGGTGCGGAGAAATAATTTTCTGTCTCCATAAATCAAACGAAGACACAGATCAGAATGGTCATTCAGAATCTCACTCACAACATTAATTATATGAACGGGTTAACTACCAACCACCTATCAACCTATAAATGCAAGGTGGCAAGCCTTGCAGCAGGTCCTTCCTGCTCATGCCTGACCAGTTTAGGGTTACATGCAACCTCAGCAACTGTGGCTTGTGCACAAACACAAAAGAAGAAGAAAGAGCAGGACTCCAAAAGTTCAACAGCATGCTATGATGTGTGTGGAAAGGTGCCCTACACTGGGAAGAAACAGGATTGCCCCTTTTAACTGGCAACAGGGATGGTCACCACAACATGTTAGCCTCCTATACCGTAGCAAGATTTGTTAGTATTATTGAGCCAATCAAGAACCACCTGACTACAGTCTTTGAGCAGCATACTTCATACTAGGCTGGGCACTATCTGGTTTTCAACATCGTGATGTATCATCAGCTAAACATCACAGTATAGCAATATATCATGATGTCTGAAATAAGGATGGAACTATGTAGAGGCACTGGCTGGCTTCACAGTTTTTCCTGCATCATAATCGGCACCTGCTCTTTTGATTTGCTGTCCTCTGCATGAAGCAGGGGAGAGCCGAGCTGGCAGAGTTAACAGGGGCTGCAGGAAACGAGAGATGCATTGACTGGCTTCACTGTTTCCCCCACATTGTGATTTTGGCATAGTGCACGCACGCACGATGATTTGCACTACACTGCCAGGTCAAAAATTATGAAACCAATCTCACGATATGGACTTCAGACAGATTTTGGACGATATATTGATATATTGCCCAGCCCTACGTCATACAGAGGAACTGCTCGATGGGAAGAAGCCATACTGGAATTTAGAGGCTCTACAATTTGAGATGGGTCCTTTATACTCAAGCATCCATTGCTTTTTCGAGCACCTTTAGGACAGTATACCTGTAACTTGAGAAACAGCCCGCATACATGCAAATATATTAGCAAGAGGATTAAGTGAGTTGTGTAAAGAAAGAAAGAGATGCAATCGTTATCCTCTACAGCCAGGAGCCATTCAGTTTCTTCCTGTTGAACGAAGGAAGCAACGTGGAATTATATACAAAAGCCTTTTGGCACCTTCATGGCAGAATTCTTGTCACAAAATAAACAACGTGCTGACGTAAATGAACAAAACAGACTAGCATTCTATGAGCAGGTGCTTTCAAGTAAGCCAGATCATCAACATTTTTAGGACTCTGGGCACATCTGGATTTTTGAACAAGCGTTGTGGGTGCTCAACCCCCTCCTCCCCTGGATCAGCCCCACACAACAGAAAGACACACACAGAGAGAAAGTGTGTGCAAGCAAATGTTGCTTTCCCAAGTGATCCGAGTTTGTTTGTTTTTTAAAGTCAGATCCTTTAGAATTAATCTGAGCTTTGAAAAACACATAGGGCAAAAAGAGGAAGCAGGAAAGACCATCCGTCTTCTAAACCCCTCCTTCAGCTCTATATACTTTTCAAGGGAGAAAATGGCAACCATCCTTATGACCAAGGGACCAGTGGGTGGGTGGGTTCAGAGGCCACCAAGGAAAGACCTCAAGGGTGCCAAGTGTAAATCCATGTGCTGCACTGGCATGGCTGCCACCGTTGCACCCCCCAAAAGGAGAAAAAGCCCTTATGTTAGACACTGTACCCTCCTCCAAATTCCAGGATCCTGCAGCCGCCGGATCTGTCTCCCTCCGCAGGAGCCTATCAGCTGTGGCACAACTCCGGCCACCACCTTCTCTATGCTTTGGCAAGATTCCTTCCATTATCATGGCACACACCTGACGATGTGCGAGGATCTCTGCACATTCACCCCCAGAACAGATGGTGTGGTGGGCAGAAGATATAGTTAGGTTCAGGGAGGGAGGTCGAGCTCAAAAGGTCTGTGTTGGGCATCTAGATATCCTCTCAAACCCTGGCCAAACAAACAAAACAAAGGAAAAGGTGAGAATTTCAAACAACTAGCTCTGATTTAGCCACCTTGCAAGCAATTGCAAGTTAGTGGGTGCGGCATAAATGCAACTGAGGTGCTATCAGGCTACAGCTCAGTCCCACACAGTTGTTTTTTTAAACAAAAGGATGCCCATGTATCCAGCTGGCTGAGAGCAGCACACACTGCCTGGTACACCTCCTCAAGGAGCATGGAGACGGAGACAAGGACAAGCTGGTGCCTCACCTGCAGCTGCCGCCCCATGCGGGTGTTTCCGCCCCTTTGCCCTCCTGCTCCCCGGAGGTGAAGGTCGCCACCTGGGCTACTTCACTGCCAGCCTCATCGCCCTCCACCATCACGTCGGCCGTCAATGGGAGTGCAGCGGTGGTGGCCCCGCCAAGCCCTAGCCTGGGCCAGCTGTCCTCCTCCAGGAATGCCACTGCCGCCCCCCTCATGGGGATGCAGAGTGGCAGCAGCCACAGGAGCACCAGGGCGGCGGCGGCTCTGCCAATCAAACACCGCGTCTAGTTTACCTTAGCGTGGCGCGGTCTCTGCCAATCAAACACCACACCTGTTTTACATCAGCGCGGCGCAGCATTTGATTGGCAGAGCCTCTGCCGCTCGGCCTCTTCCTCCCGTCACCATTGCCAGGAGTCTCAGCTTTGCAGTGGGTTCTTAAATGGCTGGGCGGGCTGGATATAGAACCCTGGTGGGCCTGATCCGGCCCGGGGCCCGTAGTTTGCCGACCCCTGGATTAGATTCTTTTTGCCCACATGGATCTCCCAACTGTTTCCCCTACAGGTCCCAAAGCATTCAGATGTCTTCTGCTCCATAGTGAGGCTGGTGCCTGGTTCCTCAAGTGGCACACATGTATATGTACCATATTTTTCCATGTGTAACATGCCCCCTCTTTTTGTAAGACGCTCCCTCTTTTTGGAGACTCAAAAATGAGAAAATGGGGGGAGATTGCCCACAGTTGCTGAGCTTTTTCGGGGGGGGGGTTACCCAGACTTCTTGGGCTTTTTGGGGGGAGGAATCGCAAGACCGCCACAGCCAATCGCACGCACATCGACAAAGCCACCAATTGTCTGCACGCTCAATGAATGTAAGCGCCAATAGCTCGCCCAATTATTGCATCAGTCAATTGCCAGCAGACCTTGACGCACCCACCATCACCCGCTAAAACACCGCTGACAATCACACGCCACACCCTAGAGAATACAGTATGAAAACAGACCTCCATTAACTTACGTATCTCGTCCAATCTGTAGTTTACACAGGAGCCTTTCCTCCAATGACTTAGCAAACAAACTTCACCAAACAAACAAAAGCACATGAATGAAACAACAGAGGACACATATATAAGCACATAAGGGAGTGTGGCTTTGAAATAAATTGTTCACAATTGTACAGTCTGAGATAGTACTTCTCCTAAACGGAGCATATCTATATGGCAAAACCTAAGTATCATGTTTATTTCTTCTAATCTCTATGAAGCAACACCCACACATTTTGTTTATTCTTGTACCTCTCCACAGGATCAAACAGTCCATGCTTCAGAAAGTCTGGCTCTAGCATAAAGATTATTTGTACAAATCAGCAGAATCAAATGGCAAGAGGATAGCTGCATTGCAGCATAAAGTCATGCTGGAGTACCTTAAAAACTGGAAGCTTTTCTGGACCTGAGCATACTTTGCCAGACAGAATAAGTGCTATGCTCTTTTAACAAACGTATATTAGGGGTGTGCACTGGCTTGGGTCGAGGCCTAAGCCGAAGTGGGCATATTTGGAGGGCCTTGGACAGGTTGGGTACACACCAGGGCTGGGCAATATCTGGTTTTCAGCATTGTGATATAGCAGCAGCTAAATGCCACGATATGATGCTATATCACAATGTCTGGAATGTATCTCGGCTGCTTCTTTCTCCCCTCAGCTGAGTGGAGCTGCTCCGGCTCAGGTGAGCTGGAGCTGGAGGGTCGGGGGCTTCCTCAAAGGCGCAGGCAGGCTCCATCTGCTTGCCTGCCTCCACCTCTGCTGTCTACAGGCAATTTGAACTGGGAATACATCATGGTTCCCTGGCCACCACAATGTATTGCCAGCTCAAAATGTCTGAAACCGGTATTGCGATCTGAATGCCATACAGCAGGAGTCAGCAAACTTTTTCAGCAGGGGGCCGGCCCATTGTCCCTCAGACCTTGTGGGGGGCCGGACTATATTTTGAAGAGGGGGGGAATGAATGAATTCCTATGCCCCACAAATAATCCAGAGGTGCATTTTAAATAAAAGCACACATTCTACTCATGTAAAGGGACGTGGGTGGCGCTGTGGGTTAAACCACAGAGCCTAGGGCTTGCCGATCAGAAGGTCAGCGGTTCAAATCCCCGCGACGGAGTGAGCTCCCATTGCTCAGTCCCTGCTCCTGCCAACCTAGCAGTTCGAAAGCATGTCAAAGTGCAAGTAGATAAATAGGTACCGCTCCGGCGGGAAGGTAAACGGCGTTTCCATGTGCTGCTCTAGTTCGCCACGAGTGGCTTAGTCATGCTAGCCACAAGACCCAGAAGCTGTATGCCAGCTCCCTTGGCCAATAAAGCGAGATGAGCGCCGCAACCCCAGAGTCGGCTACAACTGGACCTAATGGTCTGGGCTCCCTTTACCTTTACCTTACTCATGTAAAAACACCAGGCAGGCCCCACAAATAACCCAAAGATGCATTTTAAATAAAATGACACATTCTACTCATGTAAAAACATGTTGATTCCCAGCGCGTCAGCGGGCCAGATTTAGAAGGCGACTGGGCCAGATCCAGCCCTCAGGCCTTAGTTTGCCTACCCATGCCATACAGGTTTCAGACAATTTACTGATATATCGCCAGGCTATAGTACCCAGACACGTTATCACTGGAAGTAAAATTGGATCGGCCTTGAGCAACAGGAGGCTGCTAGGGAGTCAGGCATTGGGCAGGAAGGAGGAGGAGCAAGCAAAGTGTAAAAAAGGCCAAGTCTTACCAGACAGGCACTGGCATCTTTCTGGCAGAAGGCAGGCCCAAGACACAACTCTCCTCCCTGCCAGATGCCCTGCCCCACAGGATCCTTGTCCCCACTCAACAGTGGAAGGATCAGTCTTGCAGGGTGCTGCTGCTGCTGCTTCACAAACCACTTTCCTGCAGAAGAGCATTTGATGTTGGATAGATATTATAAGTTGGAGAAAGGATATTACCTTCTAGCAGATCTGCGTCCATTCATGCGCTATAAAAGACTGTAAAATCAGTTGGGACTGATTTTATATCTGGAATTGCTCTATCCCTGTGGCATCCACAAAGTTTTCATCAAACTGCTCTGAACAATTCAAGTAAACCTTAAGGTCAACTTTGCTGGCTAGCAACTCTTATGACATACAGAAAGTGCAACTTCTGGGGCTGAGCATGTTGTCAGAAATGGAAACAACACAGAAATTGAAACTGGTGTAGAGAAGAAATTAGAAATGAAACTGGACCTGGTATTTCGCTTATGTTAGTTTCGATTTCTGTCAGCAGCTGGAAAAATGTTATAAGTAGAAACACTGCAGTAACGACATCTATCTATATCCACCCTCCATGATAACATAGTAAGTTTTACCACCTTACGAGCTAGCCTCTAAGTTTTGTAGCCATTTTCACGCCATATGCCCTTACCTTAAAGTACCTGATATCTTCAGGTAGATGGGCAAACTGTAAAACTATGCTAGTGTGTAAGAGTCACAACTGGTAAAAGATATACTAGGCCAGATCAGGCCCTTTAAAGCAAGGATTTGTGGGACTGGCACCACACTTAAAGCCAGTATTGATGGCCAAACCTGGGCCTCCAGCTGTTTTGGGACTACAATTCCCATCACCCCTGACCACTGGTCCTGTTAGCTAGGGATGATGGGAGCTGTAGTCCCAAAACAGCTGGAGGGCCAAGTTTGGCCATCACTGCTTTAAGCTAATTGGCACAGCATACTAGCACATACTTATATCAGGTTCTTGCATTGCAAAAGGGTTCCAAGCCACATGCCTCTATTGCCCCTGTGAACACATTTCCATGGAAAGCGTAACTTCCCGGTAAGAACTCACACCCATGACTGTGGCAGCAAATTCTTCACCATCCCAGTAACAGGAATCGCTGTCAGGGCAGAAGCAGCAGCTTATTCAAAGAAGGATCAGTTTACACAATGCAGTGTTTCTGTATTAATCTGTAGTATCCTCTCTCCCTGAACAGGCAGGTGCTGTTTACAGAAGAGCTCTGCCGCACAAGAGTTTCCTTCACAGGAATCAAATGAAGCAGATAAGTTCTCTGTTCCTCAACCCCAAGCAGGGAAAACCCCACTTCCTCCTGGAGAAGACTTCCATAAGCTACTTTTAAGTGGGCCCCAATGAGCCTTGCCAGACTACAGGGCCGGCCCAGTTTCCTCTGGCTTTGCCTGCGATCATGCTGGATTCGTGAAACCTAATCTGCCCTGCAGAATACGAACAGAAATTCAGCAGCCAGCAAGCCTTTTACCAGTTCTTCTCTTGGGTTCCGTTTCAAGGTTAGAGCTGTTATATCACAAGATCCCCACCCATCCACTTGCTCCTGCTTAATGTTCCCCATTTGATTTTGCCTGGCCAATATCCTAGTTTAGACAGCTGACTCTAGTTGACATGACGAAGGGGCAGGTGTTGGGCCAAAGACCACAGGTGTTGCCAGAAGTCAGGTGAAATAGGAGCTCATAAGCCTCAGTTTCCACTGCTTTCCCTTCACATCTGTGGTACAACTTTCTGCTTAACAGAAAACACTAAATCTACAGCTGTGAAATGTGATTTTCAAAATTAAGCAGCAGCGACAAACTCAGCCTTCCTCTCCAGATTCACAATCATTTCATAAGTCTGGATATTATCTTGTGTGACCAGATAGAATTGCTCAGATGAATCTGTACTCTAATTATAGGATTCAGGGAACTTGGATCTGTTCAGAAGCTGGAGCTATTCCAGGATGTAAAGCAGCACCAGCCCTATTTTAAGGAACACCAAATACAAGGAAGTTCTGGCCGTTGGATGTACGTTGACCACGACTCTCCCTTACATCCAGAATAAAGTGCACAGTTAAAATATATTGTATGGAAATTTGCAATGTTTATCCTAATTGCACACTAAAGATTATGGGTTTCCAGGTTGAGGAAAGTTATGCCAAGATCTGAATATATGCCTTATGAAGCATATTTCCCGCACAATGAGCCACTTGCCTAGGCCCCAGAGCAGGAGAGGGGAACCTTTGACCCTCCAGGTGTCACTGAACTACAACTCCCATCAGCCTTAGCAAGCATGGTCAATGGTGCCCATGGTGGGGCTGTAATTCAGCAACATCTACAGGGCCAATGGTTCCCCACACCTACCCTAGGGCAAGACGCTTCTGGGATCCTCAGATGGTGGTCATCGTGGCCAAAAGTGCCTCATACCTACTTAGGGTGGTACTTTAGTTATGGTCACTCCTAGAATATGATGATCCGGGCACTATTGTAAATTCTATGGTAACCACTAGGTTACCAAAACTGTGCAGAAATGTTAAGTATGTAGTTCAAAATGCAGCCAGTTGTTTAATTATGCAAGTGAGCTGGAGGGGGGGGGGTGTCATACCATCCTTTGCTAAGATGTGTGCTTTGGATCCCAACTCATTTCCTGGTGCAGTTGTTTCATTAACACTGTGATCTTGCAAGCTGTCCTAGCAGCCTAGTCTGTTCAGATTACAGATACAGCAAAGCTGAGCTCTGCACTTACCTGTCTGTCTCCTGCTTTTGTCCTATCTATGTGATACGTCTCACAGGCCATTTAAGGCTAGAAGGGAGAGATGGAGAAAGAAGCATCTGGGGAGACAATAGAAGTTGGATTATGGTCCACCCCATCCCACTTACATGAGAGTGACCAGTGACAAATGTCGCAGGAAGGCAGGCCACCCCCCTGAACACTTATTTTAGCTGCTAGACTACATTTCTCACCACTTAAAAACTTAGCTAGCAAGAGGCATTTAAGCATACTGAGATAACACCCTTGAAACCTTCATTGTCTTAAGACTTGAAAAAACTGCCTATAAATCTTCTGAGTATATTTTATGGCTGGCTGGATGCATGCTTCTGAGATCAGTTGTTCCACACATGGAAAATGCCCAAGTCAGCTACTCTGAAGCACATTTTGACATTTTCCCCAATGTGGCCTTCATCTAACTTGACGCAGCTGGTGAAGATTGGGGGTGGGGGGGTGGGAGGAACGGCAACACCCAAGGAAGAGGTCAAAGTGTGCAGAGAGATAAAATATACAACATTTCATATGTTTTCCTAATTCAGACAAGCCTCCAGAGCGCAATTTCCTCATTAAAAGTGGATCGCTTTTCTTGTTCTGGCACTCGCATTAGTACTACAGAGAAGCTAGGCAGCTGAACGGCACTGTGTTCCTTCATGCGTATGCTCTTGGTGCATAAAATAAATTCTAAGTCAGTGCCTGTGTGCATTGTCAAGGAAAGAGAGACTACATGCACTCATTGATTCCAGGTCTTTCTCCAACCCTTCCTTTCTCATCTGAACAAAAATGAAGAACAGCCTTCTACCACAAACAAAAGAAGACTTCCATCCTACCAAAAAACCTAGCAGATAATAAAGAAGAATTCTACATATGTGAAGACACCCCCCCCAAGCTTCTTCCCATCAAATACTTCTCAAGAATTTCAGAGCTTTGCATGTATGCAATCTTTTCCACCAATGCTAATCCACAATCCTGCAGTGCAGTCACCCCAACTAGCCAGGATCTGCTTAGGTTCAGCGGTGACCAGATCAAAGTTGGAACATGGAATAAAGGTTAGCTGATCTGTTCTAGGCAGATGTGATGTTAAAAGGTAGGCGATATCCTCAGTTATGCTCTGAAATAAGAGATGACCCTTAAAAATCTAGCTCATCTTCAAGATATGCATACACATACACATCCACCTTAGCTTAACCATGTATATTTTGTGACTGTAAATCACCTGTATACTTAAGACATGTTCAATGTACAGGGAACTCCTGATTTGCGCAGGGGTTGTGTTCTGGGTCATCATGCATGGCAGCAGAGCACGCATAAGCCCACCGTGTTATGCCCCCTCCCCCTTTTCCAGCCACTTCCAGGTCGCCAAGAGGCACACATGCGTGGTCACGCATAAACTGGACGTGCATTTATCGGCCACTGCTTGTCTTATAAAAGAAAGGTATGAACTTTGACCCAACTTCCTTAGTAAATTATATGGCTATCATCTGGCGCTTCCTGAATGTGCATTTAAGAAGGCATGGGAGGAAAAAATTAAGACTGGGTGGATGGTTTTAATTTAATTTGAGCCATAGAACCAAGAAAGAAAAACACAATCTTTTTGCCTTCGAAGCCTTCGCAAAAGTGACTCATCATTACTGACTCTGCATAATGCGACCCTAATTTTCCCAGGAAATGTAGCTCCTCAGTTATTTCCATGCTTGTACAGGTTCTACCCAAAAGTTACATGAGAAAAATTTTTGCTATTGGAGAGCCAAGGTAAAACAGTCCAGCCATCGCTGGGCCCAGTGCTTTTTTGTTTTCAGGGGGTACTCAAGGGTACACAGTACTGGCACCTCTCTTTTGTTGTTGTTTAAAAGTGTGGCACTCAGTGCTTTTTTCTGGGGGGACGCAGGGGTACACATACCCCTAAACATTTTGTGAATCTAAGTTTGGCCTCATTGAGGGGCAGTATTTCAATATGAGTAGGAAAATGAGAGTACCCCTAAACATTTTTTTTAGAAAAAAAAGCACTGGTGGCACTTACTGTAACAACTTCACGGGCCCCTGACCGATGAACTTTGTGCCTTCAAAGTGACATGTAAGAAGGATGGGCTAGTCCATAATAAACCACGTCTCTTGTGCATTATTGCCTGACCAGTACAGTCTATGAGGGAGGAGACTAAAAGCAACAGAATGCAAACCAGCAGTTGCCTATCTATCACCTAGACACTGCAGTGGGGAATCTGTGGTCCTCCAGATAGTGTTAGACTGAGCCTCAGTCAGGACGGTGAATGGTAAGGGATGATAAGAGCTGTAGTCAGGAAACATCTGGAGGGCCACACGTTCCGCTCCCTCATCTAACCCCTTTCTTATTGCTTCCAAAGGTAGCAAAAGGAATTTGTACTTGGAAGACATAAATGAACCCACCAAGAATACATCTAACGATGACTGAGAAAGTAGACAATAAGGTCATAGGTAGTTACTAGGAAACTTTAGCTAATCCTTCTCGTGAATGGCAGGCCATATTTCACATGAATTCTGTGACAAGATGCATGAAAGAAATGAGAGCTCCCTAAAACAAACAAATTACATTGCACCTATTACTGCATTTGTTAACTAGGGGTTGTGTCCCTGCTCCCTCTGCTCACCAACCACTCAGCCATTCCCTCATTAACCCCTATGAACTTCCCTTCCCACCTCATGTGACTACAGTGGTACCTCGGGTTACATACGCTTCAGGTTACGGACGATTCAGGTTACAGACTCTACTAACCCAGAAATAGTACCTCGGGTTAAGAACTTTGCTTCAGGATGAAAATAGAAAACGTGCTCCGGCGGCGCAGCGGCAGTGGGAGGCCCCATTAGCTAAAGTGGTGCTTCAAGAACAGTTTCAGGTTAAGAACGGACCTCCGGAACGAATTAAGTTCTTAACCCAAGGTACCACTGTACTAAGATGACTTTTCACCTTCCTAAGCCCATTTCTGAAGCCATGTTTCTCTTTTCTGCAGCCCCACTTGCACCCAAACCAACTCACAGTAACCTTCTGCATCTTCCTCCTCCCACAAACTGCAACTTCTAAGCACCCTGTGTCCCTACATCCTTGCTTTATTCAAACCTCAGCTGTTGTTTAAAACTGCCTCTGTGTTCCTCCATCCCTGGTGCCGCTGTTCTAAAGCACCACTTCCCCCCTCTCAGTGTCTCCCCTTTCTCACTCCCATGCCAAGACCCTGTTGTTGTGCACCCTGACTTCTCTTCTGCTCACTTCCCCAGCCCTGACTTCATGCAAATCCAGGATTGTGATGAGGCACTACAAATCCTTCAATGAAAAGAACTGTGTGATGACAGCCTTATGTTTATATGTATATAGGAGATAAGAGTGTTCCTTTCTTTTATGAACTCCTGGAAGGCCCTGGGGTATTGGGGAAATTTGGAAGCCAAAACTGCACAGAGGAAAAATTGCTGCTTACACTTACAACAGAATTAAATATTAATTCTTGTATTAGAAGTTTATATCACAAAGGATACCTTTAATAGGTATCACTTAAATTATGTGTACTGAAAGCAGGAAGAATTAAAATAAATGGGCCCAATTCTGTAAAAGCACATGATGGTTTTCAGAGATTTATCTGGTAGAATATTCATTTTTTTCAGGAGACTGTCATACTGACTCTCTCACCTTCAACAAACAAAAGCAGTATTCAAGCCAGTCCAAAATTCAAAGCAACGCATTTGAATTTTGCAATTTGCAGTCATGGCAAAAGAGGAAAAAAAACAAAACACTGATACTTTTATTGTTTATGGGCTCTTTTCTGATAGCTGCATGTTACAAAACGATTTGTACTTGGGTTACAGAATGCACTCATATGTCAATTAGGAAAAGTATGCTAATATTTCAAGCACAGCTTCTCCCTTTAGAATACACAGAAGTTGAGGCTAAGAACAAATCGGTTCTTAAAAGACCATTTCATTAACCTCCTTTTAAGTGGTATTATAAAAGGACAGGGAGTATGTTTTCATTTCTGAGTAGAAATCAGAAAAAAGACACCAAATGTTTTAGTGTGGAACGTGCCTGAGCACAAGATTTCAAGTATCTGAGGTACAAGCGTCACAATCACAAGGTGTACTTGCTATTCATAGTAATCTTTGTTTTTGTAAAACTGTTCTTTGTAATCATGAGCAACGTCTATTTGCTCAGTGCAGTAAAGGTATGTGATATTTGATTAAAGAGTTTGTTTTATTACCTGGGCGGGGTTGTTCTAGCTGTTCATAAAAAACCTCTCCTATTTTGTAACCCTCCAGTTCTCAGCATGATTAACCCATGGCTTTGGGGTGCAGACATTCCCACCTACAGATCACCTGTGCCTAGACAGACAACTGGAAATAAAGATGATCTCTTTAGAAAGTGAAGTTCCCCACCCCTATCCCTCTCTTCACCTTTAAGGACTTGGAAATCTCCCAAGCACAAGACTTTCCAAATTGGGCATTTTGACATTTGCTTGTACTTGCTCATTTGTGCTTTGTTTCTGTCACTCAAGCCCTGCTGTAATGTTGAGTTGCAAAGGTGAACACTCTGAACCACATCCCAAAGGATAATGAAAACATTTTTTTGCAATTGCAAATAATAACAACAACAATAACATAATTAGCAGGAGATTACCATTACTTGGCTATTGCAAAAGCAGTGCCTGCCACTGTAGTACTGAACCCCTGGCTGTTTGTGCAAACTTTCTTATGGGTTTTATTTTCTGTTTCCCATGTGTGAATTACTTTTTTGTTGCTGGTTTTAGCTTTACATAAATGAAGCAGCAATACTCGGTCACATGTGCCAGGGGATATGTATGATATTCAGTGCCTTTAACTATTACAGAATGAGGCTATTTCCCCCCCCCCAAAGATCCTCAAAAATTTACACGGCACACCACAAACCAGGTATGGGGAACCTTTTGTCCTCCAGATGTTGAACTACCACCTGCCCCAGCAAGCAAGGCCAAGGATTATGGAAATTGTAGTTTAGGAACATCAGGAAGGCCAAAGGTTTCCCACAACTCCTATAAATGATTTAGTTTGGAGTTCTTGCACACATATATAACTTATAGTCAATGTGCAATGTATTAATGTACCAGAGAGCTATGGCTTAATTTCTGTTGGAGCATGATTATACAGCTTCATCTACCAGTGCATCTGCCTGTAACACCAGGGTAATAGCCCCACAGTGTTTATACTAGTTACACATGATAACATAAGAACATAAGAGCCTGCTGGATCAGAGCATCTCCATCTGGCTGGCATGCATGGCTGTCACCAAGTCAGCTGGCACATGGAGTTATACTAGAGTAGGCTGCTTGCGATTACAGACTGGTGATTTTAAGTATTACAATGGAGAACTTAACTGCACAACTGTCACACATATGGCAGGGAAAAGGGAAAAGTTCAGTCTCATACATTACAAAATTAATCCTTTTTGCAACCTGCCAAGGGGGATTTTGCCTGACAAGATGTGCTGGACTTCCCCATGACTAAGCAGCTTCTCTATGAATGCAGCTTGTTCTACTGTTACAAACATTTGATGTTTGGGTTTCATCAGTGGAGATTTCTGCATGGGCTGACTGTGGGAATCAGGAGCTATGCTACAGTGTCACTTGGTGTTGAGTAGGCGTGTGACTGGTAGCCACACACTCTTTGAGATCTGTTGCCCTTAGACATATTACCCACCCTTCTGAGTACTGTTAATCACAAATGTAGCATTCTGAGAAGGCAGAATGCCTTGCAATCTTCATTTCTTTAAAATGCCAATTCAACTTTATGAGACACACGAGTCGTAACACCAACCCAATGGGTGAGAAAACAAAACAAAAGGAACTACTTGCTCCCCATTGTGATCTTAGAACCATACAAACATGTGAGTAAAACAATTTTTTAAACTAGGGGTGGCAAGCCCTGGAAAAGCTTCCCCGTGCAATTCTTTCTGCCCCACCAGGAAGCCACCAATTTTAGAACTGGCAGTAGAAAAAAGTAAAGTACAGCAGACATAGTGCAGGGTCTTTTTCTATTTCCCCCCCTTTATTTATTAAACTTGTATACTGCCCTTCACCCGTAGATTTCAGGGCAATTCTTTACCTAGCTCAGCACTCTGATGAGGATGCCAATTGCTCCCGTATTTGATACACAGATATTTGTGGAGGGGCTGTGTGTCCTATGTATGTGTAGACATGTCATAAATTTGGAAGTAGAATAAACTAACAGTGTTTCTCAAAATCCCTGCCGCCGCCTCCACCTTCAAATATTACTTGAAAAATTACTGGGGTCTCAGTGGACCACTTAGGAAACTTTTTTCCCTTCTAAAAATCAAAGCACATGCCTAATTTAGATTTTAGTAACCACACCCTTACCTTTCTTATGCGATGTGTCTGCTTCTTATGGATGTGTCTGCTTTTGTGAGCAAAGCTCTGTGAAGTCACTCAGTCGTCTCACTTTCAAGTTTGGTCACTGGAGTCATCGCTGTCACTGTCTTCATTATCTTTAGTACTGTTTATTTTAAGAGTTTTATAGGTTGGACATTTAATTTTTTTAAAAAATTGCTGTTTATTTATATTATCAGTATATGTGTACGGAATTGTTTTGTTTTAGAGCCCTTGGCTTTTTGTTGATTTAAGAATTTTTGGCTGCTTATTTTTATAAACCACTTTTGGATATTTTATACAGTATAAAGAAAGTGGTCCATACATGATTAAATAAACTTCTTGGATTTCTTTCAACATTCTGTTTTCAACCACCAATCAATTATTTATGGTCGATGACTATCCTGCCTACTGCTCTGACAACTAGGCCTCATTTGTACTATGTGCTTAAGGCAGTCATCGGCATCTCTCTGCCTCGAGAGACAATGGAGTGTGCCTCTGAGGGTGAAGTCAAACTGCTGCACTGGCAGCACCCAAATGACATTCCTGGGGCGCAAGCCTGGGCAGTGTGTATGGAGGTCCTGGGCTACCCAGACAAGAAGACCTCCTCTCGGCCTCAGAGCAATACATTAGACACCAGCTTAGCTGCAGGAGTTTCCTCATCTGCACTATATGTTTAAGATGACATCATACCACTTTTAACAGTCATGGCTTTCCCCAAAGAACTGCAATTTGTTAAGGTTGCTGAGAGTTGTTAGGAACCCCCTATTCCTGTCACAGAGCTACAATTCTCAGAGTTCCCTGGGAAGAGAGACTGACTGCTAAACCACATTGGGTTTACTTCCTTGAGGGGAATGGGGGTCTCGTCATAACTCTCAGCACTCTTAATAAAGATTTTTTGGGGTGGAAGCCATGACTGTTTAAAGTGGTATCATACAGCTTTAAATGTATAGTGCAGATGGGACCCTAGTCTAGACCACTATTTCAGAAAATACTTAGAGGGAAATTAGTAGACTGCACCAGTATCTTACTATTTTATATATCATATATATATATATATATATATATATATATATATATATACATATATATATATACACACACTATAAATATATATTATATATAGATATATATAGATATATATATACTATATATCTTACTATTGCAATTTCATTGTCCTGCATGGGACAATGACAATAAAGATCTATCTATCTATCTATCTATCTATCTATCTATGAAAATCACAGCTCCTAGGCCAGAATCTTGTTAGCCTATTTGATAATCCAGCCCTGGTTCAAAAGGCCTCCATGATCATAAAAAATAAAACACAGGCACAGCCAAGAACAGATATTCTTGACTGTACAACATTTTCGCAGACCACAGAACAGAGTTCACAGACCACAGTTTGAGCATCTATCTCTGTACAGTGGTGCCTCGCAAGACGAAAAGAATCCGTTCCGCGAGTCTCTTCGTCTTGCGGTTTTTTCGTCTTGCGAAGCAAGCCCATTAGCGGTTTAGCACTATTAGCGGCTTAGCGGGCTTAGTGGATCAGCTGATAAGCGGCTTAGTGGCTTAACGGATCAGCTGATAAGCGGCTTAGCGGCTTGGGAAAAGGGGGGGGGAGGGAAAAAACCCCGCAGGAACTCGCAAGACATTTTCGTCTTGCGAAGCAAGCCCATAGGAAATTCGTTTTGCGAAGCACCTCCAAAACGGAAAACCGTTTCGTCTAGCGGGTTTTCCGTCTTGCGAGGCATTCGTCTTGCGGGGCACCACTGTATCTTTTTTTTTTTTTTTACTTCATAATCTGAGATATCTTTGCAAAGAAAAAGGTCAGTATGCAAATAATTGTACAAATAGTATTCTGTAGTCTGGCTGGGGACAGGCTTTGAACTTGCAGACTTCTTTTACATAAGTGGCGCATTTCATATGGCTACTCTTAAAATGTAGGAGGGGGGGACTTTCCAAAGTAGTTTGTGACATGGCATGGAAATCTAACGTTGATACAAAAACACAAGTTTGTTTTTCTAAACCCACTGGCCATGTACAAAACCCTGGACACGCCACAATTATCTTTTCAGCCGCCCAGCCTATCAGTTTCCCCTTTGCACAGAGATCACACATTCAGAATTGTATTGGCAGCCCTGTACCTCCTCCCCATTCATAAGCAGCATGGCAAAAGTGCCCTTAAACAGAAAACAAAACTCATAAGCAGCATTCAGCATTACAGCAGTAGGCAGTGTTTTAACAAATCATTGATGCTAAGAGTACCTTACTGTAAAGAACATCATGTTGAGAGCACATTTTGTTCTTGTTTAACACTGGAAGAATGACTCATGCTTATGAAGTAACAAACTCAGGCTGTGCTCCGAAAGGCACTTGTGCCAGTAAAGCAGAGCAGGCATCAATGCAGTTTGGAAGCTGCAATAGTTTCTAAAACTCCAGCCCAGCAGGCTAATAATGCACAATATGCCCCAACAAGAGAAGTATTTCTGGATGGAATGAGGCTTCTGCAGCTGGAGACTTTTGAGAATCCCTGCTCTTCTGGGTAAACCCATTGTGACTAGAATCAAGACCCTCTATGGGTGGCAATCTTATGCACATCTACTTGAGAATAAATGCTGCTAAATTAAACAAGTCCCTTCTCTGTCTACACCAGGGGTAGACAAACTAAGGCCCAGGGGCCGGATCTGGCCCAATCGTCTTCTCAATCCGGCCCGCGGATGGTCCGGGAATCAGCGTGTTTTTACATGAGTAGAATGTGTCCTTTTATTTAAAATGCATCTCTGGATTATTTGTGGGACATATGACTTCGTTCACCCCCCCCCCATACAGTCTGGCCCCTCACAAGGTCTGAGGGACAGTGGACTGGCCCCCTGCTGCAAAAGTTTGCTGACCCCTGGTCTACATGCAATGAACACAAAGCCGTTTCTAAAATCTGACCATAGTTCTACACGCAAGTGAAAACAACAGCCATAGTTTTTAATCTATATCCAACTCCACACTACTTTGTGGCACAAATGATCCAAGTTTTCGAAGGGTGTCACGCAACACCCTTATGTCCTAAAGGGAACTCTCAATTTGGTGTGACTTTCAGATGCAGGTGTATCCTTCTGATTCTCCCTCACCGTAAAAGCAGGGGTGACTAACCTGTGGCTCTCCAGATGTTGCTCTCCATCATCCCTGACCATTAATGGGCCATGCTGGGTGAGGCTGATGGGAATTGGTTGGGAGTCCAACAACATCTGGAGGGCTGCAGGTTCCCCACTACTGCTTCCGAAAGTAGCAAATTACCTGAGATGTGACTATATGATCTATCTCCAGGAAGGAAGGGGTTTTTAACCAGGTGGCCAAAGAGATTGCATGTTAAAATAACATGCTTCTTTCTCCCCACAGAGCAGTGTCTGGTGGCACCTGATAAGGGGTCTACACATTTTTGCTGGCTTTGGTAGCTGTCTACCAACTGTACTGTTTTTAATGGTGTTTTGTGTTTTATTGTACAGTACACCACACTGATATTTTACGAGATGGCAGCTAGAGCTGAGCAATGTCTAGTTTTCAACAAATTAATCAGGACTATTATTAAATTGAGATGGGATGGGGAGACACAATACATCCCTAAGTAATGCTCTTGAACATAGCCCATGGCGTTATTTTAAAATGGCCATTCTTCAGTACAAGCACAATTTCTGCCCCAAGAAATGTTGCGCCATTACCGGCGTCAGTGCTACAATATAGGAAGTGTAATTAACTGAAACTTGTCCCAGTGTCCACATTTATTTTGAGAATGTGGGAAGAGCCCTGTCCGACCAGGCCAAAGAGCCATCAGGTCCAGCATTCTCTTCCCCCAGTGGCCATCCAGACACCTACAAGAAAGCCACAGCAGAACAGTATTACTGCACTGTTCTGAACAGCACCTGGGGCACCCTGACTGATACAGGTGGTAATGTATAGTAATCATGACTGGGAGCTATCAATATGCCTTATCTTCCATGAACTTGCCCAATCCCGCTTTAAAGCTATCTATGGCAGTGATCATCATGATATCTTGCGGTAGCGAATGTTTGCTCTGACTCTCCTACTATTCAGCATCACTGGATGACCTGGGTTTATTTTATAAACCTCTATCATGTCCACTGTTACTCATCTTTTTTTCAAAACCAGAAAGAACCAAGCATTGTAAGCTTTCCTTAAGAGGGGAGTTCTGCTCTGCTTCCATGGTTGGAGGCAGTATGCTTCTGAATACAGTGGCACCTCTGGATGCCCCATTCGCATCCTGAAGCGAATGCAAGATGCAACTGCACATCTGGTTTCGCCACTTCCGTGCATGCGCATGACGTCATTTTGAGCGTCTGCGCATGTGCGAGCGGCAAAACCTGGAAGTAATGTGTTCCGTTACTTCCAGGTCGCCGCAGAGCGCAACCCAGAAATATTTAAGCTGAAGCGTATTCATCCCAAGGTATGACTGTACCATTTGCTGGAAAATACAGGAGGGGAGAGTGCTCTTGAGCTCAGGTTCTGCTTGCGGGGTTCCCATAGTCAACTTGTTGGCCATAGTGAGAACAGGATGCTAGCCTAGATGTTCTTAGGAGTTGCTCCAGCCCCTTGATTGTTTTTGACTGCCCTTTTCTGGCTCAATATTGTGAGGTGAGATCAGAACTGCGGACAGTATGCTAAGTTTGGTCACACCAAAAGTCTGTAAATAGGCACTATAATATTGACAGTTCTATTTTCAAACAATTTCCAAAAAAGGAATTTGCCTTCTCCTCCAAAGCTGCAACACACGGCATCAACATTTTCACCAACCTATGCATCACTGCTAGTTCACATTCAATCAGTGTATATGTGCAGTTTTTTTTACTCCAGTAAATTATCACTTCATACTAAACTGCATTTGCCATTTTAATACCCATTCCCCAGTTTGGTGAGATCCTTTCTGGGTTCCTCACAATTGCTTTTTGTCTTTTAATCCCCTGAATAATTTGAAGTCTTTAGCAAACTTGGCTACCTCACTACTCACCCTACCTCTAGTTAATTTGTGAACAAGTTAAAAAGTACTTGTCCCAAGACTTTGGCTATGTTTATATTTGCATACTAACTGAGCTGGTATGAATATCTGAATCTTAAATGTTAATGATAGGCCCTTTTCCTATGTGATCACTGGGATCCAAGAGAACCAGACTGAGATTTTCAAAAATGGTATTATTTCCTCAAATTAGGATTTCTAGACAGCCCGATGCAAAGTATGCCACTCTTTTGAAGGGAATTTGCTACAATTTAGGGATAGGGAAAATCAAACTTGGACCAAAACAAAGACTTAGAACACCAAAAATCCCCATGTTCCAAATAACCTTTAGACCAGGACTTCCTTACACTCAGTAAAAGTCAGTTGCACTTAAGTCCATTTGAAATTAATGGGGCTTAAGTTTGCTGTTTAAAAACTTGTTTCATTTATTTCAATGAGTGACTCTCACTGGAATTGAGTTGTTGTGTTCCTTACAATAATAATAATTTATTATTTCTACCCCGCCCATTTGACTGCATTGCCCCAACCACTTTGGGTGGTTTCCAGCATATATAGAAACATAATAAAACATTAAGCCTTAAAAAGCTTCCCTATACAGGGCTGCCTTCAGGTGTCTTCAGAAGGTTATATAGTTACTCATCTACTTGACATCTGATGGGAGGGCATTCCAAAGGTGGGTGGGTGACACTACTGAGAAGCCCCCTCTTCTTACTTCTCACATAGCCTAGTCTTCATGCTGAGCAATTTTTGCAGACAACGTACATTTTTATGTCACAGGCATACAACATTGCAACATTCATAGCCAATATACTTTTATGCCCCTCACTTCAATGGCTCTTTTGTATTCAGTGTCATGATTCAGTGGAAAGTGGAAATGCAGGTTTACAGACTATCAAATTTTAATTCATGTAAAATTCTAATGGCTTCCTGAAGTGTGGAAACCACTGCTGACTTCTAGCTGTCTCCTTAGAGACAGTCACATACAAGACATGCACAGAACTCTGTGCACACTGGGTTTTCACAAAAGACCTACTCTGCACTGTGTATGCCTGCTGCCTCTGCACATGAAAATTAACGGCTAAATCCCAGTGAGCAAAGGGGCTGCCATGCCACAATCTAAGGTTGTTAGAACAAATCCTTTAAAAGTGGCAAAGCATAAACTGGGGTGGTAATGATTTTAGATTAATTAAACCAGAGTAAAATCAAGCATGTGGCACCATGAATTTGCTAACTAGAGCTTCTGTTCTAAGGTACACTTTCCTAAGTAAGGTAAAGGTAAAGGGACCCCTGACCATTAGGTCCAGTCGTGACCGACTCTGGGGTTGCGGAGCTAATCTCGCTTTATTGGCCGAGGGAGCCGGCATACAGCTTCTGGGTCATGTGGCCAGCATGACTAAGCTGCTTCTGGCGAACCAGAGCAGCGCATGGAAACGCCGTTTACCTTCCCGCAGGAGCGGTACCTACTTATCTGCTTGCACTTTGACGTGCTTTCGAACTGCTAGGTGGGCAGGAGCAGGGACTGAGCAACGGGAGCTCACCCCGTCGCGAGGATTCGAACCGCTGACCTTCTAATCGGCAAGCCCTACACTCTGTGGTTTAACCCACAGTGCCACCCGCGTCCCCAAGTGCATTTACCTAAACACAATGACCAACAAAGGCGGCCATCATAGGCAGCTGTGACACTCTAGAACAGCCTTTCTCAACCTTGTGTCGTCAGATATTCCTGAACTCCAACTCCCATCATCCCTGACCACTGGCAATGCTGGCTGGGGGGGCTGATGGCAGTTGCCGTTTAGCAGCACCTAGAGGCCCACAGATTCCCCAAACCCTGCCCTAGAATATTAACCATCCCTTGGCAAAAAACAAAAAACGTCGGGTTCCAACCTATTCGGCCTGATTTCAACCAAAAACGGGTAAGGCTAGCGCGCGAAAGGGGGTATATCTGGTAGCCCTTGCACCAGATAAGCCGAGCTTCCTGGAACAAAATGCACCTAGTCTCGCCTTTCTCCTCCCACGCCTCGAGCCGCAGAAGTATCCAGTGCCGCCTTCTATTGCCTCGAAGCCGGCTCCCCATTGGCCAAGCGGAGCAGACGCGTCACGGCTTGACCCGGCCGCTGAGGCGGAGGAGAAAAGGAAGTGGCCGAGCCAGGCTTGTGTAACCAACAACCTACTTCGCGGGGGGGGGGGTCACGCTTGTATTTGGGGGAGGCGGGGGCTGCCCCCCCCCGCCGCCGCTGGCAGAGTGGCACCTCCAGGTGTGTCTCCCCCCCCCCCCAGCGCCAGTTGCTAGTTAAGGGCGGGAAGTGGCCATTTCCTTCCTTTCTTTCCGGCTCCATCCCAAGGCCGCCTCCCTGCCTGGTTCTTCCTCTTACATACAGCCTCTCGGGGAGGGGCAGGGGAGAGTGGAGATGGCAGCCGCAAGGCCTCTGCGGGGAAAGGCAAAAAAAGAGCACACGGCGCCCTTCGGTACCAAGCACACGTTACGAAACCACCCAGCCCAATTCCCCCCTCCCCGACCTCATTTCACAGCACCGAGAGGGAAAGGAACAGCATATAGGAAGTGGCAGCCGCAGGGCCCCGGGAACCGCCCGGCTCTCCTCTCTCGGCAAAGCGATTTCTACCAGAACGGGCCTTGCCCCGCCATGGCTGGGTTCAAAGTCCCCGAGGTGGGAAGAGAAATCCTTCCCCCGCCCAGCCCCCGGTTTTATGCACCGCTCCCCTTCGTGTATTGCAGGGTTGGGGGCCCTCGCTCGCTCACCTAGCTTCCACGCCCGCGAAGAGGCTGGTCAGCTGCCAGAAATAATATCCGCATGGCCAACGTATCCCGGGATCGAAAACAACAAGTGTCCACCAGCTCAGCAGCTCCATTAGCTTCTCTCGTCAACCTCCGCGGGAGTGAAAATAAAAGTTGCTTCCTCCGCGTCCCCCAAGCAAGGTGCTCCTGGGCTCGGTTCAGATTCTGTGCTCCTAAATCCAGATTATTTTCTCCCTTCCGCCCCGTCGCAATCGCTCCTCGCCTTTGTTTCTGCCGCTGCTATTTCTCGCCATCCGGCAACCCCCTAAGCAAACCGCCTGTTTCAGAGCCCCACAACCAGCGAGAGAAACGCGTCCTTCCAGCCGATCCCTTCCCAGCCTCTGCAAATCCAAAAGTGAAATTAAAAGCCCTGCATTCTCTTACCAGTAGCTGCACCTAAAATCATATGACCCGCAACGGCGCTGGCCTTTTATTTTTGTTTTCAATCGAGATCAATAGCAACATTTCTGCAAGCAAGCGTCTCAATCATGTGGAGGGCGGGGAGAGAAACGCCTAATCTGCAAAGGATTAATATTTGGGTTTTGGTTTTTGTTTAGAAAAAAATGCCTTACCAATAAGTTTGTTTCGCGTTATTTATGGCAGTTCCCTTCAAGGTTATCGCGGTTGCCAAGAGACGCAAAATGGAAAGGAAAACAGGCGGCTGCATAAATCGCGGGAGCAAAACTAAAAGTTATTCCCTCCTCCTCTGCTTTTGGCGGAGATCAGCCCAGATCGAAAGCAAAACAAGGGGAGGAAGCCGCGAGGAGCTGAGTCTTGGAAATCCCCCCCTCCCTTCCTCCTCCTCCTGCTCCTCTTCCAGGCCTGTTTGTGCAGAGAGCGAGAGAAGGGGAGGTGGGGGCTGGAAGGAGAGAAAGGGGTGCGGAAGTTTGCCGCAGCCGTTCATTGGCAGGCTCCGCTGCTTTCATCAGTTCTCAGAAAAGTCGATTTCATTTTCACTTCCCTCCAGCAACAGCGACATCAGCCCACGGCGAGCGGGTGGAAAGTGGCTGGTGGGGGAGGGGGGAGGCGGAAATAGAGGTTTCGGTTCCTCGGTAAGGGAAACCAGGGCTTACAAGCAGCCACTGCTTCCCCTCCCCTCCTCCTCGTCTTCGCCTCCTTTTTCTGTGGTCGGATGCTGTATCCTGGGGACGGAATGGCGCCCGAGCATCTTCCAGAGCCTTGTGCGAAGAGACCCAGGGGGACGGAGAGATGCTGGATCCGACCTTGAGCGTTGCACGCCGTGTGTGTGCGCGTGCGTGCGTGTGGAACCGGCGGCCTCTGGCAGATCCGGGAGATTTGGCTTGTTTTGTTGCTAAAAAAAAAGAGCCAAGTTTCTAGCTGTCATTGTGAAACAAACAGTAACAGCCTAAGAGGCAGTGGCTGCTTATCTCAGCGAGGATTTGAGAAGTCAGGGCATACAGTGCCATGCCACATGTTTCATTTTCTTTTCTTTCTTCTGAATTTTTATTTATAATGAGGTTGGGGAAATAACCAGGGGGATTGTTTTTTTTAAGCAGCCAACCACTGTGAAACTCCTCCTTTTTCGAAAAGTCATTTCCTGTATAGTATGTGCTGTTGTTGAAAAAATCACAGGTCCAAATCCTTCTCTTGGGTGTAGAATTAGCTGCATGGTCCTGTTTAGGGAAGCTTTTAATGTTTGATGTATTACAGTATTTTAATATTTTTTTGGAAGTCGCCCAGAGTGGCTGGGGAAGCCCAGCCAGATGGTCGGGGTATAAATAATAAATTATTATTATTATTATTATTGTTATTGTTATTATTATTATTATTATTATTATTATTTGGTTCCAGGCCCATGCCTTGTGTTTCTTTTGGTGGTGGTATCCTGCCTATGGAATGCAATACCCAGGGAGGCTTGCCTAGTATCTACTTTCTCGTCATTTTGATTCCTGGCAAAGAGCCATCTATTTTCCATGGCTTTTAAACATTTATTGAGTCTTTAATCCTCTTTTATTGATTATTGAGGGCATTATTATTTTTACCACTTCATTGCTGTCATATTCCTTTTCATGGTTACTTATTAATACATAAATTCATAAATAACAATAATAACCTGCCCTGAAAATATTTATTGAAAGCCTGTGGAAAAAAGTGAAACAAACAAACATGTCTCAATATGGCTTAAAAGAATTAGAGAAATTATCTAACCAACTTAATTATTAAATTAGTCTTCCTCGCCTACAAAACTTAAAACGTGTCTTTCAAAAGACTGGTGTCAGTCATAGAATAAAGCAGATACATCTCCCAAGTCAGCAGAACTTCCTGGCTGATGGTTTTTTGTTTGTTTTGTAGCCCACTCCTTTTCTGAGATGATTCAATGACATCGTGTATGATTTCTGGCAAAGATGAACTGGAATTCAGACATTAATGACTCATTAAGCTCATTGCCTCTGTCTTCGCTTCTTCTTTTTCAGATGTCACTTGTAACTTCCACCTTTTAATCTTTGTTAAAAACGCATACCAAAAGCAAAACTTTGTCTCACACACCAGAGAAAAGAAAAGTTATGGCAACCAGCATTGCAGCCTTTAAAGGTGGGGGGATATTGCTAGACAAATACCAAAGTTAATTCCAGTCCACCTGTTGCCATAATTCCCTTTTACATATACACATTGACACATATATTCCACTTTGAATTTATCAAGTTAGCTGAATTTAATAGAGGTGTTTGGAGTCATAGCTCAGTGGTGGAGTATCTCTAGGTACAGCTGGAAAATATCCTGCCTGAAATCTGGGAGAGGTGCTGCTGGTCAGTATTGCTAAATAGTACTGAGCTAGAAAGACCAATGGGCCTGACTCAGCATAAGACATCTTCCTGTGTTCCTAAATAAAGGGAAATTAGGGAACTAACCAGCTTTGGTTCATTTAGGGTGCCAGCTGAAGACACTTTTCCTGCCAGGCCCGATAGATGCTTGGCTATGTACTGAGTGATATACTAAATAGATGGAGATGGCTATATTTCAAATAATGTTATAGTTCTTATTGTTTATTGGGTTTTACATTACAGTGTCATGCCCTCTGATCATGTGTGATGAAGCGAGAGGGAATGCAAAATCCGTAAGTTAGAAATACACATTCAAAACAAACAACAAAACATGCAACTCACAGTTCAAAAACAACCTCTCCTGGATCTGAAGGTAAGAAGTAAAGCTGTGTGGTACCAGCATACCGATGACACTGCAGCCCAAACCTCCAACTTCTGCCAGTGGTTTCATGTAGCTGTTAAAGAGCATAAGGGACAGTATTGAACCCTGGGATACACCAGACAGCATTAGCCATGAAATGAAACAATCCCAGTCCCCCAGTATCACCTTTAGAAAGGCTTTTCTAGAACATAAGGAACCACGACAGGACCAGGTCTTGTAAAAACAACCCAGATAAGCAGTCCAGAAGGACAACATGGCCACTGAAAGGTCCAGGAGAACTAAGAACACGGCACTTCTTCAATCAATTCTCTGGCATAAATCCTCCATTGGGGACTCAGGCTGTTCCTGTGCCAAAAGCTGGATTGGAACAGATCCAAATAATTCATCATCCAAGACCATCTGGAGCTGAGAGGTCCTACCACCTGGCCCATTCACCTTGCAGTAAAGCTTATTTTGGAAGCTTACAAACCCACCACAATGAACGTCAGTGTCCTTTATTGGTAATGTCAGCATGTCCTGGTACTTCTCTCAGGCCTCTAAAATCTTAACAGATAATTTTTTACCATTCGTCAAGTGTCTAATACTTATCATAACAATAATTTTGACCTCATTCTAGCACCATTCATGTGTCTTCCTCTGTCTTAGTTCACGTAAATACTAACATAATTACAGTGGTACCTCGGGTTACATATGCTTCAGGTTACATATGCTTCAGGTTACAGACTCCGCTAACTCAGAAATGTTATCTCGGGTTAAGAACTTTGCTTCAGGATGAGAACAGAAATCGTGCTCCGGTGACATGGCAGCAGGAGGCCCCATTAGCTAAAGTGGTGCTTCAGGTTAAGAACAGTTTCAGGTTAAGTACGGACCTTTGGAACTAATTAAATACTTAACCTGAGGTACCACTGTACCAGGGAATCCCTTTATAGGTTACATATATTCTGCAAGCTTCTATTTCAAAGGCTGCTTCACATCAGAAAATAATGTGCTGTGGCTTTGAGGAAGCTGCCAGAAAAAGTGGTTCTTCAAAACAGGAACCTATAAATTTGCCCTCTAGGCAAATTTAAAAAAACCAAAACAAAACACGCACAGCAGGAATGGGGAACTTGTGGGCCTCCAGATTGGCGGTGCAGGGATGGGAGAAATTGTTAATAAATTCTGTTCTGACACAAATATATCTATATTTTAAAACCCTGATAACTTCAAGAATAATGGCAGTATCCTGGTGCCATCTTCAAAACCTGGAAACAAGAAAATATGCAGGCCATGCTTTTAACAACAGATCACATGTACAGATCCTGAAAACAAACAATACAGTGGTACCTCAGGTTACATACGCTTCAGGTTACATATGCTTCAGGCTACAGACTCCGCTAACCCAGAAATAGTGCTTCAGGTTAAAAACTTTGCTTCAGGATGAGAACAGAAATCGGGCTCCGGCGGCACAGCGGCAGCAGGAGGCCCCATTAGCTAAAGTGGTACCTCAGATTAAGAACAGTTTCAGGTTAAGAACGGACCTCCGGAACAAATTAAGTACTTAACCTGAGGTACCACTCTAGGTATTTTGATGCCTAAATGTAGTAAATGGAGGCAGCAGTAGATTTCATTATATTTTTCCTCATAACCAGGGAACCACTTTATTGGGTAAGGAATTAAGTAGCGGTAGTCGTTTGTGATACAAATATGCTACATTAAGGTATTTAACTTTGGTATAAATGACAGGCCATTAGGAACTTAACAATTGAGTGCTAAGTATGTTTCCTTGGAAGCAATTCAGACTGTGTTCAGTGGGACTTACTTCATGGCAGAAAAAGAGTGAGGCCTCTGAGGAGAAGCTGTGTGCCCAGGAGGTCTATGCCGATTCATAGATGTCTGCTCCCCACTTCCATGGGATCCTACTGTTTTAGCTTGTCTGTGTTGTAAGCCCTAAAAAGCCTGAAACAGTTCTTGTCAGACTCATAGATTTTCCCCCCCACTTGACAAACAGTGACATGGATCAGTACATAGAATACCACGCTAGCATTTGTCAGATGAAACTAAGAATACCTCTTTTATTAGATGAAGACGTCCCAGGAATAAAAGGTATAAGTTAGGTTGGTGTAATGGTTACAGTGATGGGCTGGGACTTGGGAGGCCGAGGTTCAAACTGACTGTTAGGTGTGAAACAACTTGGATGATTGTGACTAAATACAGTGGTACCTCAGGTTACATACGCTTCAGGTTACATACGCTTCAGGTTACAGACTCTGCTAACACAGAAATAGTGCTTCAGGTTAAGAACTTTGCTTCAGGATGAGAACAGAAATCGTGCTCCGGCAGCAGGGCGGCAGCAGGAGGCCCCATTAGCTAAAGTGGTGCTTCAGGTTAAGAACAGTTTCAGGTTAAGAACGGACCTCTGGAACAAATTAAGTACTTAACCTGAGGTACCACTGTATTAACAACAGATGAGAAGAATGGAGTCTATTGGGGAAACGTAAAATAGATGGAAGCAGTATAGAAACAATATATTTAAAAGTTATGAAGATTACTGAAATAAGAAGAAAAAATATTTAAGAAAAAAGAAAACCCAGATTGATTGAATCATGTTAAGCTTGAGGAAATAAAAGAGACTTGGAAAATGATAGAACTCCCATATGACTGGTAGCTTTTGATCTGGTCTGTGATTGGTTCAGTTTGTGGGTGAAAGGCCTGACTGGACACTGAGTGAGGTTCTTAAATCAATTTGGCAGTTAGAAGCAATCTAAGTGGCTCTATAAATCAAACTGCACCCCAGCAAAATTGCTGCCAAGAATATTGGAGTTCTATAGTAGCCTGAACCAATAAGAATGGAATGTTTTCAATTTCTGCTCCCTCCTGCTTAATTTTATCTAATCTGTATTTTCTTTACATGAATTTTAATATTGATTATTTAATTATCTAAATATATATTTTTATTCTGTTTTTCAGCCAAAAGAGGCTTCCACAGCAACTAATAGATCAATACAAACAAGACAGAACCTGCCTTCAGTCTTAGAATCTGGAGAAACACAGCACAGAAGGATAATGGATCTAATGTTTGTCTAGGGATGAAGAAAATTTTTGATTCAGCTTTCATTTAAAGGTCACACCTAAGTCACACTTCGCAAAATAATATGCAAACCAAAACACAAGTATCCTTCAATATTCACACCTCTCTGAATTTTGCAGTGTAGTTTTCTAGTCAAGTAATATGTTAAAAAAAATGTGTATACATCAGATAAAAATGAGAGGAAGGAGAAGGGATGGGGAAGAAATTAATTTCAGGTTGCATTTAAAGACAAACCTGCCAAATCTATGTTTTCTGAAACAAATATGCAAACGAAAATGCAAAAATCCTTTGAAATTCACACCTCTCTGAATTTTGCAATGCAGTTCTCTAGCCAAGCAGTGTGTACAAAAATAAATGTGATGCATAAATTAGTGAATATAGCACAGATAAATCCATTAGATTATGGAAAACTGTTTTCCAAAACTGTGTACATTAGAAGAAACCCACACTAAAATGCAGATAAATTTTCATGAGGAATAGTTTTTTTGAAAATTGCCAGCTGATGTGGAAATGTGGAGAACTGAACTTAAGAATGAGAAACTGAGAGGAACCAAAACTGACAAGATTTGTCTACCCCTAGGAGGGAGAACTATGTATGATGATTAATATAATGCAATATAATAACATAGAATTTATAAGAAAAACAACATCCTGCCTGCAGTCTAAATAAACATACCTCTTTAACCTCTCCATTTCTTCCTTTGTAAGGGAATACAATGGAGTAAGAGAGACTGAATTAAAATACTTCATTTGGAAAAGATATGTGAAAATAAATATGTCAAGGCCCTTAAAGAGTAGGAAGGACTGGATGGCAGAAATAGCTGCAGGCGGTGACTTACAAAGAAAAAAGTATTACCAAATAAAGAAAATGGAAATGTAAGAACAAGAAGCACTCAGGGGTCTAGAAAGAATGTACAGGGAAAACTAATAATCTGGAGCAACAGAATGCAAACATTTCAAAGTTAGGTTTTAAAATCAATGCAATGCAGAGAGGAAGCCAATGTAAAGAGGTTTTTTAAAAAGCAATATGAGAACGAGCCATTTCAGTGGTGGCTCCCCATTTGTTGCTCTCCCTTGGGATACTCACCTGGCTCCATTGTTACATATCTTCAGGCACCAGGCAAAAACATTGTTTGCTAGTCAGGCCATCCACACCATACATTTTAAATGAATTTAAAGCAGTTGGCTTCACCCAAAGAATCCTGGGAACTGTAGTTTATCTCTCACAGAGCTACTATCTGTCTTGAGAGACAATGGAGTGCACCTCCAGGGGTGAACGCAAACTGCTGTGTCATCAGCACCAAAGGGAACTCCCCAGAGGTCCTGGGCTGCCCAGACAACAATGCCACACACACACAAAATTGCAAGTATTTAAGCACTATGCTTTCTTTGCTGCAATTAAGTAAATTTGTATAAATCCTGAAAAGACACTGGACCAGGAAACATTTCCAAACTAACTTTCACTGTGTAGCACCATAGTGGAAATATTAACTCTATGTGGGAGACAAGGCTATAACTCCTGATTTCTCTGAAGATGTATACCAACCCATGCAAGTGTGGGTAGGAATTATAAGCAGTTCAACCATCTATTTATTAAATGTGAATTTGCAATATTATTGAACAGTTTTAGATTATTTACCTAGCTATTAAGGCTACATACACACCATGCATTTACTGCGAACTTTAGTTTACTCCTCACACAGCTAAATTTATGGCACTCTCAACATTCTAAGTTCCCAGAATTCTTTGAGAGAAACATGCTTATAATGTATGGTGTGTACACAGATTGCAGCACATTCCTTTGTATGTTTATTCAGAAATAAATCCTTCTGTGGGACTTAATCCCAAACAAATATATATTCTAGATGATACTTCAGTCAGGATTTGTTGGGTTCTTCTGGTTTTACATCAGATACTCTTGAGCAGCTTTCAGCCTTGGCAAATTATTTCATTATCTCTAGTGACACCCTGTGGCAATGATCTGATGCCCACATAGCACATTATAATACAGTGGTACCTCCGTTTGTGGATGGGATCCGTTCCGGAGCTCCGGTCGGATCCTGAGGTTTCCACAACCAGAGGAACCACTTCTGTGCATGTGTGCGGCATGGTAGAGCGCTTCTGTGCATGCGTGTGCAGCGAAACCCGCATACGTATCCCGAAGGAGACGTAACTGGAGGTGAATGTAAGTAGAGGTACCACTGTAGTCTGGATTGAGATGATACAGTACTGTACAGTGAAATTCCTTTGGACTATTGCTGGTGTTATTTCTATAAAACCATCAGTCTATAGGGAGTTTTACAGCATAACCCAGGAAAGAAGAGACCCCTGTCCCAGGTATACATAATATTTTTATCAAAGCCATGGAAATTCCAGTTGTTGGACTGGCAAACGTAAATGAAAGTATTTTAGTTGGGTTTCCCCTCACTTCCAAGTACATCTGGATTCCAGGATTAAGTCACACATCAAGTAAATAAATGCATCTGGTGGGCCCTATAGCCAACCCTCCTGCAGCCTTGAGGCATGTACCATTAATATGGGCAGTATTGTGTGAAATCAGCTTTCATACACAATTCTAGCCTGCAGTCCTCAGCACACATACTGGCAGGGAATAAACATCCAACATGGTGGGACTTCAGAGTAAGTATTCATAGGATTGCACTGCAAAGAGACCAGATTAAGAAGAAAAATCAAAGTTGCCATTATACTTAAAATGGATACTGTGTAAAATCTTGGTTGATTCTTCAGGACATAAGGACACTTAGAAGACTCCTTGGAGAAGTCAATTGGAGATCAGGACTGAAGGGAGGTTGTGGAACTCCTTAATTGGTGTCTGGAGGCAATTTTGGGATGGATGAGGTAGACTTTGCCTTTGATACTTGAGAACTATATTTTAGGACCCACTCTGCTATTGTGACTACTATTTGTTTTGAGGAGTTTTTTTATATTAATTGCCTTCAACATAGTGCTAAAGTGAACATTCCATCAATGTATGGGTGGCGCGGTGGGTAAAACCACAGAGCCTAGGACTTGCAGATCAGAAGGTTGGCGGTTCGAATCCCCGCAACTAAGTGAGCTCCCGTTGCTCGGTCCCTGCTCCTGCCAACCTAGCAGTTCGAAAGCACATCAAAGTACAAGTAGATAAATAGGTACTGCTTCGACGGGAACGTAAACGGTGTTTCCGTGCGCTGCTCTGGTTCGCCAGAAGCGGCTTAGTCTTGCTGGCCACATGACCCGGAAGCTGTACGCCGGCTCCCTCGGCCAATAAAGCAAGATGAGCGCCGCAACCCCAGAGTCGGCCACAACTGGACCTAATGGTCAGGGGTCCCTAATGGAACATCCTCCCCCTCTACTCCCTTTGTACACTCCCTGTATCCATTTGGGGGGGGGTTCTCCCAACTTTCCAGGAGCAGATAGGGGGATGGCACAGGATGCATGTGAGGAGAGAAGGGGGGGGGATCCTGTTTCTTGCACAAGCACTAACCCTTGAGTTAGTGCAAATATTTTGTTGAGTTCCGCTCGTTGGTCCTGTCATGGCCGCAAGTGGGGAAGGAGCAAAGTTGAGAATTTACTGCATGCTGCCTGTTTGTCTTAACCACTGTTTAAGCTATGGTTTAACATGACACGTGAACAATGTCTCTTTTGCCACACTAAATTATAGGCAGAGTGACATTAAAGAGGAGCAATACTTTTGAGGCCAACTCATTGCCTGAAATGGAGGTTGCGTTGCTGTTAATAGTTCACATCTGTATTTGGCAAGTGTTCTTTAAACTTTACCTGTAGAATATTTTTTTCCTATGTGGGTTAATATGATTATCTATACACTTTAAACAGGACTGAGAAACTGGAACTTGTAAGACGTTCTAAGTGTCTAGGTTTTTTTAAATAAAAAAAGTAACCAAAGCTAGTTAAACAATGCACATGGTTTATTAGGTTTTCATACAGGAGTTAAGATAGTCACAGTCACACGCATAAATTAATCATATTTAATAATTTAAACCTTTGCCAAAAATCTTGTTTGCAATGATGGGTAGTTTCAGATATTGCTCTGTATTATTCTTTTTAAAAGATTCATGCCTCTAAGCAAGAGACACAGTCAACTCTTCTGAATAAATTAACTGATTTATTTAGCTGACGATAAGTTCAAATGTATAGAAACTATTGCATATTATGCCATTTGAAGCACACTGCTGTGCTTGCTTCTCAAAGTTCAGAGTTATTTAGCAGGTGGTGAGTAGGTAGATGGCTGAATAAGGACACCAAAACTTCAAGAAACATTGAAGTGTGGATCTGCGACTCTATTCCAAAGAGCCATGATATGCACATACACCAGTGAATGCTGTATTCTGTCCCACTTGCTCCCATTTCCTATTTTGCTGTTGGCAAATCTTACATGCATGCAGTACCTATTTCTGCACATTATCTCCCATCTGGATCAAGATGAAAGGTCTCAACCCGAAACATGCACAGCTATCTCAGTTATACTCACAATAATTTCTACGAGTATTGCAAGCATCACAAGTTCACTAACACAAGCTTTTATCCATGCCTGAAGACATTCACTATCATGTTAATATTGAGCACAACATGCACAGGCACAGCAAGCCTTGGCTCATATGCTCCCTGCATGGCAGAGGAGCTCAGATGCTTTTTCTTCCACTTTTAGTTAGCTGCGGTTTGCTGTGCCATCTAGACCCAGAATTGTGTTTGACATGAACTACGAATAGTTTAATGCAAGCTAGCTTAGTAACCCATGGTTTGAAAGTTGGCATAAGTAACATTAGCTACAGGTTGCCAATTCAGTGATGCAACAAACCCATTAACCGAAAATGGAAGCAAAAGCTTCTAAACTCTTCCTCCTGACCATGTGTGAAGAGGGCAAAGGGAGTGCTTGCAAAAACAAGGCTCACTGAACCTGCTTGTGCGTGTTGTGCAAAACCATGGTTTAGCATAAATTATTAACTACCATGTTGCCTGTACTTACTTATTTGTAAGCCTACTTGAAATCTACAGAAGTTCATATTGAGTGAAGGAGGGTGAATAGCATTACCTATCAAATGTGCACACCTAGAAAGTAATCCCAGATAGTGATCATGATAGTCCCTGTGGGAAGCCCTGGGTAAAAATAAGAGAAGCAAAACATCATGGTTGGAGTATACTACAGACTGCAATACCAAGGAAGATTGGGGAAACATGTCCTGAAACAAATTACAGATGTTCCAAAGAAGCAATAACGCTTCAAATGCCCTGGTATCTGTGGGAATACAAACTCTGCTAAGCACAGATCATGTAACAAATTTCTGACATGCCTTGCTGAAAACCATCTCTTTCACAATGTGGAGGAAGCAGCGAGGGGTTGGCTATTCTTGACTAGATCTTAACCAGCAGGGAAGTGGTGAGAACTTCAGGGGGGAAAGTAACTACTGTACATAATGATGACATTACATATGGAAAGGTGGAAGAAAGTGTAGCATAACTTGAACCTTTCATTTCAGGAAAGATGTTTTTCATGGTATCAGAGAAATACTAGGTGGGATTCCATAGCTAGATATAGTACTGGGGGAAAGAGCCCCAGACAGGCACAAGTTGGGTTGTTGTTTTTTTAAAAAAAGGAGTTACTAAGGACACAATCACTAACGATTCCAGATGAGAAAGAAAAATGGCAGATGTCTTAAAAAAATAATAAAGACAATGTAGCTGCACAAAAAGCTGAGTAATAAGCTGAAAATAGAAGCAACCTTCAAAAAAAGGGGGAAGGAAGGACAGGTCACCAGGGACACGTAGCCCAGACTTGTAAGAGCCATGTCAAGAAAGCTAAGAATGAGCCAATGCGGGCAGGACACAAAGTTGTATGAAGAAAGTAGTTAAGAATCTGCATGCTAGAAAGGGCCGAAGAAATATTTTACTTCGAGCTGAAGATGAACTTCTATTTTACATACTTGCTTCTAAGTCTTAGTATTTTAAAACATGCTGCTTTTTAAAAAAGGAATCAGAATCAGGATTGGGAAATGGGACATGCATTTTTCATATACTTCTTATCATCAAATAGAATATATAAATAAAACTAAGAACCACAAAAATGTGTTTAGGAGCAGGCTGAATTTATACTCTTCACAAACTACCACTTGCACAACACTCCTGCCTAAACTGAAATGTGAATGTAAGCATGCAAAACTGCTTCAAGGCCTGGATCCAGTAAGGATCAGCGTTCCAAGAACCATTTGCCATCTATTAGAAAAGAAGCACCTCTTTTTTAAAAAAAAAATCTTAAGGTATTCTATAGTGGTCAAAAAGCTTTGAAAAGGCTCAAAAAGCATTTCATATAGCCATTTCTAAAAGGCTGAATAACTACCTCACAAGTTTGATTGTGCTACATGATTGTATATGAAAGATAATAGTTTAGTCCTTACGCCATATTGAAAAACTGCACTCTTGTGTCATGACATTAATTTCTCCAATTCTAATGGTATTGACTGGGGGGGGGGGGGGAATACCATTTCTATCAACAGTTTGCTTTCAGGTAAATAACCCCAGGATTGGGCTGCAACAGTTACCAAAGTTAACTAAAAGTAACCTTTTACTGCTCTTCAGTCTGCGGTAACTGATACTTTATTTTGACAGTAATAGTTGATCTCTTCCTTCAATCTATTTTAGCAATGAGGTTAGAGCATAACTGCAAATCTACATATATTTTCATTTTCCAAACTAGAATTTCTGAACTAGCAAGTGATCCCACTATTCTAGTGATTGTAGTAATCCACTCCATAGGTCATAACATTTCAATACAACCTATGTATTAGAGACTGGACATCGGGTCAAGAGTTAAAAATGATATAAAACGCTAGTGCTCTTCTGCTAGCTTTCACATCACAGTGTAGGAAGCTAGTGAGGAAAATAAAAATCTTTTGTGAGCATAGACACAATACAAGGGATCTGCTTCTTTCCGTGGAAGTCTGGTCTGTTTGAATAAGAACTGAATTCTGCAACCTTGCGATTTACACGTGTCAGAATTTGCATAAGTTCAAGTTTTGTAGCATGCTGTTTCAGCATCCCGCACAGTGATTGTATAAACCAGGAGCCATCTGATGAGTTCCTCCAAGAGTAGTAGCCTATAAGAAAAAAAATGAATTGAATAAAATATAACGTTCTTCAAAATGAGACTACAAAATTGGGAGGGACTCCAGGATCATCTAGCCCATGCAATGCAGGAATCTTACTTTTATTAAACTGATTAAGGTCACAATCACACCACCACAACTAGATAACTTTGCCCCAGAACAAGGGTGTTCATTCAGTTTAGTAAAGGGCTTCACATTAATCTCATTCAACTTTTATTTGTCCTGCTGTTAAGCCTACCGCCCCTTAGTCTCAAATATTCCCCAAGAGAAGTGTTGAGATTAAAAAACCATCTTCATACATGGCCATGTTGATTTGGCGATATTTTCCACTTAGGCTATCTAGCTAGTGCATGCGGGTTGATGGGCCAGTAACATTTTTGTACATGAAATGGTTTTACAAAAGGAGGGAGAAGTATTTAGGCACCTTTGTTGGACTAGGACATGGGTCGACAAACTAAGGCCCGTGGGCCGGATCAGGCCACATTGCCTTCTGGATCCGGCCCCCGGAGGGTCCGGGAATCGCTGCGTGGGTCGCCAGCACGCGTGTTCTTTCCCTCTCCCTCACACGGTGCCGCCGCCTCCTCCCGCCCTCCTACTGGCTTCTTCCCACCCTGCCTAGAGGAGGAAGTGGGCTGGGCTTTATTGATGCCAGCAGCAGCAGTGCTCAAGCGGCCCACCATTTTAAGCAGCCCCTCTCCGGACCCCTTTCGTGCGCCACTCATCGTCCCTCCACCGCCACCAGCCCCTGCCGCTCGCAAGACACAGGTAAGCAGCCACAAGGCGCTCCTCCGGTGCTGTGGAGAAGGGAGGGGAGAGTCGTGGGGGGGATGTCTTATAGTCCGGCACCCCACAAGGTCTGAGGGACAGTGGACCAGCCCCCTGGTGAAAAAGCTTGCTGACCCCTGGACTAGGAGATGCATTAAATAAAAAGTTATAAAGCCATCAAGCCATCGATTTATTTTGACCACAAGGCTGCATCTTTTATTCATTTATCTTACCAGGAGCAGTTGAATAGGCATATAGGAAGTCGGCTTCTACAGGTATTTTCTGACATGTGCTTTCATCCGTGCCACTGTCTGTTTCAATACCAGAATCAAGATCTGTTCCTCTACAAGCCTACGCAAAGGAAGACAGAAGAGTAAATGCTAGCCAGAAATATTACCATTAGTGGCTCACTGAAAATGGCAACAGTCGGATACAAATGAACACAAACAAGGAATAAGAGGACTCGTTTATGCACACCTTGAAAGGGGAGGCATGCTAATCTTGATGAGGTATGAGTTTCAAGTTGAACTTTGCAGTTTTGTGACATGGAAAAGCCGTTCTGAGTCAGAGAAGAAGTTCACAGCACTTTTAGAGCACTCTGCTAAAACTGTGGTCACAGGTGAGAAAACCACCAAACTAAACTGAAACAGTAAGAAATGCTTTTCTGAATTGGTTATGGTTTAGAGGCATTGGTCAAATGCTTAGTTTTGGCCATTTTAGTTTCTCAGTGAAAGCCCTGACTAATGTTTCCGAAGGATGTCCAAGTAGACAAGCTTTTACTAATTAGTATAAAGCAGGCTTCCTCAACCTCGGCCCTCCAGATGTTTTTGGCCTACAACTCCCTAGCTAGCAGGACCAGTGGTCAGGGATGATGGGAATTGTAGTCTCAAAACATCTGGAGGGCTGAGGTTGAGGAAGCCTGGCATAAAGTAATGTGTTCTCATTATTAATGCATTATTCTGTAGGAGGCCTAAAATTAAATGACAAATACAAAATCATCATACTGATCTCATTTCCTAATGAAAATAAACAGGGATCATGGCATTTGGGGCAGTTCTCTTGTTTTCCATCTGTTTACCATAGTCAAAAAAAGCAGGGAACTTAAAGAATTCTTAGCAGCTGCCCCACAACTATGATCCTAGTGTCTAAGCTTGTGCATTTTCTAAAATCACTGTTAAGATTTTCCTTTTGGGTTTCAATGGCCAGTTTTAAGGAAGAGAATTTTTAGTTTGTTTGTTTTTTATATTGCTGCTATCCTCTCTAAGCAGTATGAATGGTATGGAAACTGAAATATTAACATTGCTAGAAAGCAAAAAATTAACACTACCAGACACACTGGATATATTTTATATTCCCAGAAATGTAACCATAGATCTTATGCTTATAGTATAATGCAGACATAACATTTCCTTTTATCTTTGAGAAACGTTTTTTTGTTTTTTAAAATGAAAGCCTTCACAGTATTGTCATCTGTTCAATTTTGCACAGTTACCTGAATAAAGAAGAGCTTTGGCTTTCCTGCCAAGGACTTGCATCTGTCTCCTCTGAAGAGACTTGTTAACATTTTTAGCTCCAGAGGACCATCTGTACCGTAGATGAGTCCATCCTCTCCATGACTTAACAAGACACAAACAAAACTGCTTCTCTTGTTGTGATCATCCTTGGCAGCTTCAAAAAACCCAGGTGGAGGGAAAACATTGTTTAAGTATTCAGAAATTCCAAATACTCATTTGACATTTTTTCAACAAGAAACTTTTAGGCAATAGCAAAACTTCAAGCACAATAATGCTTCTCTCAAATGAACAAATAGACAAAGTGAGACAAGCATTGTCAATCATATAGCTTCTTTGGGATAAGCAGCATAGTAACAGGATAATTTAACGTTCCTATGAATTTGTGGCAACTGTAAGGCTACCTTAGGCTTGAATGCAGTTACATTCTCCCCAACGTTGCCCTGCTCTTGCCATACTAATATCTGAAGGATAAATCCTGCTGATATGCCATAGAATCCTTTTTATAGGTAGGAGGCAGTGACAGCAGTTATTAGCAGGCTTATTATATAAATGAGTATTGAAAAGAATCTTATTAAAGCAAATAGTAGTGTGGGAGAGCATTATAAGTGGAAATATTTAAAGAAAGTTGGGTCTGACAAATGAAAGGGTAACAAAATCAGGACTGAAAGTGGCTTCTATTCTAGAATGAGCTTAGTGTCTAGACTGAAATATTTTCCTGAGTGAAGAATATATATCTTGACATTCCTAATCAGGAAGGAATATTTTTAGTTGCTAGTTCAGACTCTGAAGTTATCCAAGTTAGAAATACCAATTACACTGCTTAAGGCTTAAGCAAAATTAAAATATAATTTTAAAATCTTAACCTAAGGAGAGTTCATGAAAGCAGACACGGAGGTGGATTGTATTCAGTACCTGGGGCACAACTTCCAAACCTTGTTGCTGGGCCTGCAAACACATTGTTCCATGATGGACCTGGTCCACATATGCATTCCCTCAAGGTGGTCAATTCTGATCTCCAGCTGTTGAGGGGACTGTATCTAGACTTGCCCATTTCCAACAGATGACTTAAGACTGTCAGAGCAGACTTTTTGATGGTAATCTATGCTTTCAGATCCTCCTACTCAGTGGTGTGCATGCAGCCTGCTGCTACACAAAGGGACCCTTAACCCTTCTGCCACACCAGGTGTTCTAATTATTATTTAATATCAAAGTTCCTCATTGCTAAGAAGAGCGGACAACACAAAAACCCAAGAGTTTATATTTTATATTTCAGCACAACAGGCAATACATCATCCACCAAATCACTACTTACCATTATGCAAAACTTCAATAATCTCCTTACATGTAAGATCATTATAAGGCTTGACTGTGTACCCCAAGGTCCTGAATGTGTCTACAACATGCGCAGCATCTGCATCTGTACCAGATCGATATGCCATCCCTTTAGATAAAAAAGAAAATAAGTTGCATTGACTTAATTTTTGAAAACAGTGTATGCCACAGGCAAATTCTGCTCAGTTATATGAAAATAAAATATGGGAAAAGCACAGCTGGAGTCTGAAGACTTGTTTCTATATGTAGAATATATCAGGATTTATGGAAAACATTCCACCCTGTAAACACAGAAAGAATGGAAACAATGGGTGCACTGGTTTTATTGCAGATGAACAATTGAACTTGGCATCACCTGCTGATCCATGGAAGGACCAACCTTGTATATAAATAAAACATGTATAGAAAAAACCTTGTGCAGTCGTACCTCGGAAGCTGAACAGAATCCCTTCCGGAAGTCCGTTCGACTTTCAAAACATTCGGAAACCAAAGCACGGCTTCTGATTGGCTCCAGGAAGCTCCTGCAGCCAATCAGAAGCCACGGAAGCCCCATCAGACATTCGGGTTCCAAAGAACGTTTGCAAACTGGAACATTCACTTCCGGGTTTGCGGCGTTCGGGAGCCAAAACGTTAGACCCGCAGGGCGTTCGGGATCTAAGGTACGATTGTATCGAGCTTGGAAGGAAAAGGAACAATATTGTCAGGCTTCATTTAGGTGTAATGAAGTCACCTAACTGTGTGCTTAAAGCACAGCGTTGCTATTTAAAAGGGGTGTTGGAAATCTGTGGCCCTCCACATGTTTTGAGACTAGAACTCCCATCGTCTCTGACAAATGGTCATGCTGCCTGGGGCTGATGGAAGTTGGGAGGCCAACATCTGGGAGGCCACAAGTTCCTCTCTCCTGATATTAAGACCAACAGCTCTCTCCTATGCAGATTTAGGCATGTTTGAACATACGGACTTCCTTAAGTATACAACAGCCAACTTTGAAAAAGACTAAGCAGTAGATATATTTCACTTTTGACAGTTTAAAGCAGGTTACAGGGAGGGAAGCCTTACCGGCAGGGGGAGAAAGTTTTTTTTTTTTTAATTACCAGTAGCTGGATGGAAGTTTTTATTGTTGACTAAAAGACACATTCCCATTTCGGGGTGATCCATTCTGTAACTCTCATCTGCCGGTATCACAGAGTCCACAGATTTGCTAATAGGTATGCTCTTCCTAAGGAAAAAATAAAACACAATGTAAAACTAAACTCTCTCTCTCAAATTTTCAATTTTCTGATCCTGAATTTAAAAAGCAGACTGAGGCTACAATCCTACACACATTTGCCTACAAATAAGTCCAAATGAATTCAAAAGGACTTCTGAGTTTGCATGTATACAATTATACTGCAAATTTGATATCTTTTGGATTTTGCACAAGTTCAGAACAGCATGAATGTTAATGCTGAATGAGAAATTGCTAGCAAAACAACAACAACCTAGTTATAAACAGTTCCCTCAAATATCCACTATTAAATAAATACATTGGAACGAAGAAAATAGTTCATGTTTTTATTACAGTGGTACCTTGGGTTACATACGCTTCAGGTTACATACGCTTCAGGTTACACACTCCGCTAACCCAGAAATAGTGCTTCAGGTTAAGAACTTTGCTTCAGGATAAGAACAGAGATCGTGCTCTGGCGGCGCGGCGGCAGCAGGAGGCCCCATTAGCTAAAGTGGTACCTCAGGTTAAGAACAGTTTCAGGTTAAGAACAGACCTCCAGAACGAATTAAGTACTTAACCCGAGGTACCACTGTACTATTAGATAGACTGGATAATTGAGAACAGATCTGATCCTTTGAGCACATGAAATAGATTAATGAGATGTAAACTCTCCCCTGCACTGCTGAGCTGCATTCAAGATGTTTGGGATGAAATAAATATGACAGAACCATAGCAGGAAGAATGAGAGAAATGTGCAAAGATTTTTCACACAAGAAGCTCAAAAGAGGTTTTATGACTGCAAGACCTCCATTGAGCATTTTGTATTCACCTTCTATACAGCAATACTGCTATTATCGTTATTATTAGTTAATGTGTTAACTGCCCTTCAACAACATATCCCTGGGCAGGTTACAGCAATTTAAGATTCAGAATTAAAACAGATTATAGTCCCAGGAATAGGGTCTAACATCATAGCTATGCAATATAAACCACGTAAGAGGGGATCAAATTGGCTGTAGTCGTTTTTGTATTAAATCTGAGAGGAACAACAGTAGTCCTTGAAAAGTACAAGTGAATTTTAAAAATAAGCTTTTGAGTGCTTTTTAAAAGTGGGATGGTGAAGAAACCAGTATACACCAAGTGAGGATCCTATGAACAGATCTCAAAATGACTAAAGTTACAAGAGTTTTTAGCCTTAATTCTGTGAATTTATTCGCATAGTCTCTCTTACAGACCTCATTATGCATGGATTTTACAATAAAATATGAAGCACAACAATACAAAAGGGCAGGCAAGGTCTCTGAAAACAAGTTGTTTTGGCACATAGCTGATTATAGTCGTACCTTGGTTGTCAAACGCCTTGGTACTCGGACGTTTTGGCTCCCGAACGCCACAAACCCAGAAGTGAGTGTTCTGGTTTGCGAACGTTTTTCTGAAGCCGAATGTCCAACACAGCTTCTGATTGAGTGCAAGAAGGTCCTGCAGCCAATCAGAAGCCATGCCTTGGTTTTCGAACAGTTTCAGGAGTCGAATGGACTCCGTGAACAGATTAAGTTTGTCAACCAAGGTACAACTGTACATGAGCACATCTCCTGTGTATGCTTTTTCTTTGGAGCAATCTTCTAGTTACAAGAGCAACTAATAGTCCTAACACCAAAACATACTGGGACATATTCAGCTAATAAGCTGTGATTCCTGAATTGCAAAGGTTTGAACTAGATTACCCTTGGGGTCCCTTCCGATTCTACAATTCTATGATGCTATGACATGGCTGTGCAAGCAGAAGCCAACACAACAGGACTTCCCCGTCTCCTTCTGCAAATATGCTCTGAGATAGGGGACAACCTCCAGAACAGCATGTGTGGGAGATGAGGGGAGAATGTGATGTAGGAGAAGAGGAACTGGAATGGTCTCATTAGTGCTACACTGAATAAAATCCACTGATTATTTGCGATTACAGTGGTACCTCAGGTTAAGTACTTAATTTGTTCCAGAGGTCTGTACTTTACCTGAAACTGTTCTTAACCTGAAGCACCACTTTAGCTAATGGGGCCTCCTGCTGCTGCCACGCCACCGGAGCACGATTTCTGTTCTCATCCTGAAGCAAAGTTCTTAACCTGAAGCACTATTTCTAGGTTAGCGGAGTCTGTAACCTGAAGTGTATGTAACCCGAGGTACCACTGTAATTGAGAGCTCATCAACCCTCAATGATTACTCCATCAATGCATTATGAATTAAAAATCAGAGTCCTAGTTGTTTAAGACACTTGTTTTCTTGATCACTTGCCTTTCTCAACTTATTCAAGTGGCATTCCTAAGATTGGTACCCTTCTTGTATTTTCCTCTCATTTTTACATAAGATTAAGTCCAGGGAGTTGCTGCATTTTCACTGCTGTTTGCTTGCCTTGTCTTTCCATGCAGGATAATGGCAAGGAGGAGTCACAACTCACCATCAGTTGGTGCCAGGCCCATGGGAGGAATGGGTATATTATGGGGTGGACACTCCATATATTTTGAGGGAGATCTAAACTAAAGCCGAAGCCTACAGTGGCTAGAAGAGAAGAAAAAGACCACCACAAAGAACCAACCAACACCAATAGCCAAAATCCCCACTTACCCTTCAGAACCAGGGAATTTTTTTGCATCTGTTACAGTTTGTGAGGATTTCATAATATGGTTTATGTCTGCCATAGTTGTTTCTGTAAACAAAGGATAAAGTGTTATCATCAGAATTTTTTAATGCCAATCAATGCAAGGAGAAAGCAAAGCTTCTGGAAAATAAAATTGTGGCCTCCCATGTATCAAGAGAACAGATAAAGAAAAATTAAAAATGAGCTGCCCCCAACTTCCCTCAGACAAGGAGAATACAACCCTGAGGCATAATTATTCTGAAGGAGCATAAATTTAGCTAAAAGCTAGGCATTTTTAATAAACCCACTAAGGGGAAATGCAAACGGGTAGTTTATAGCAATTTACAACACTTGGCTACCTGTTCAGGTTTAAAGTCAAATACAGGGTAAAAAAAATTCTGCTTCAAAAATAACTTTATACAGTGGTACCTCAGGTTACATACGCTTCAGGTTACATACGCTTCAGGTTACACACTCCGCTAACCCAGAAATAGTGTTAAGAACAGTTTCAGGTTAAGTACGGACCTCCGGAACAAATTAAGTACTTAACCCAAGGTACCACTGTACCTGAAAATCAACAGTCTGTTAAAATTAAGCAACTTGGCCACAAAAGACCCATCCATCAGCAGACATCTGTTTTGATTTTGTGCAGTCAGACATATGCTCTGTCACTGACGGTTTGTTTCTTTTCCACAACACCAATGCTAACGTACTGAAGCATCGAAGCTCTTGGGAGGACAACACAGTTACTAGCTAGCTTCACCGGAGTACTAAAGCATTACCTCATCTTGGTTAGCTAATGCATTGATGTCATATTCTGTCAAGCAGAATATACATCTCTCTGGGGAGGATGATCTCATTCCACAAAGGATGAAAGAAAGGCTTCTAGGAAAGTTAACAGATATTCTGCTTTGAAGTTCCTCCTCCCTTAGGTAAGAAACATTTTAAAGGGCACATAAAGTTATGAGGCTTCTAGGAAAAGTCAGTAACAATACAGCTGACTTGATTGGTCTTTTTACCCATTAGATGTGGGATCATTATAGAATCATGAAATTCTACAGTTGGAAGGGACCATGAGGATCATCTAGTCCAGCTGCCTGCAATGCAGGAATCTTTTGTCCAATGTGGGGCTCAAACCCAGCCTATAGGTGTGTGTATACACACCTTTCTGACTTTAATGTGGCTGGAATGAAGCCAACCATGCAAAGATAAGAGTCACTTTCATTGCTCCATCTATTTTTTGCCTCTGGTCCTGCTCACCACTGACATGGTAGGCTCACAAGACATTCCCGTAATCAGAAGTTGTTGCAATGGGATCTGCTCAAAATGTGTTGCTGTGAAAGCCTATGATAAAAGTGGCTACTATGCCCTTTCACTAGTTGTTGGCTATGGTGCCTTTTCTACCATTTGCTACTTGATGCAATAATCACAAAAGGAAACTGCCATCTAGATGCAACCTAAATTGATCTGCACGTTTTCACATGTCAATTGCTCCTAACGAGCTTTATTTCTACATATATCTGTTTATGTTGACTTAGCCACAAACATTATAAATATGGAAAATGTTTTCTGGAGCTCTTGACACTAGTGACAAATTTCATAGACTTGACTGAGAACATAGATAAGCAAAACTAGCTAGCCTATTATTGTGAAAACTGTACTTCTCCTCTTTAACTTTGTTTATCAATCCATACACTTATTTTCACTTTTAACAGGAAGATACAATGAATTGCACAAGGCTGAACAGATCTAGGCGCCTATCTGCAACTGTCAGTATAGCGCCATAGTGTGTCATTCCTCCTTGGAAAACTGACAAGGTTAATTCCGAATAAAGTTTAGTTTCTAGTACAGAGCGGTTAGTGCTGATGACATTAAGACAACAATGTTTTCCTTTGTTGGAAAATAATCTTTTGACTCTCATGGACTTTGTTTTCCTCCTTTTTTGAGAAAAAAGGTGCTGCTGCTTTATGATGGTGAGAGTTCACATTAATATTCAACTGCTTTAGTCTCAAGCTTTCCAATTTCTCCATCCACAGGCCAACTGAGTAATTCTTAAGTTACCACTGAAATTTTACATAAAGCCAAAATCATATTGATTTTGGTAGTTCTTCCTTGGGTAATAATTATCACCAGATTTTGTTCAAAATGAAATTCAAAAATTCCTCCTCAGGCAAAACACCAATTTCAAGGGAAATCTAAAGCATTCTTGCAAGACTGGCAACATTTTCCAGATACTGTTGTAGTAATTTTTTGTTAAGACTGACAGCATACAGTAATTTCATATATTAATCTAAGCCATTTGAGTGAGGATTAGTTCATGGGTAATGCTGCCATGAAGTCTTTGGTGGAAGGGTGATAAATTACTGTGTTCCCATCTTGGTCTCCAAGCAAAACCTATGACAGGAAAAACTCAGGTTTTAAAACTGGCAAGATTGCCAACTACAGAAACAGACAAGATGGCATTATTAAGCAACCCTTTCGATATGCCAAGTACTCCCATTGGGCTATTGATCAATTCAAGTGCAGCATACACAATTATCACAAATTTTAATTGCGATTCAAATTAAACCAAAGTAGTTTAGCTACCATCCCCTGCTTTGGTACTCACAAAGAAGATTATAGTCCTTCCCTTCTGCAGAAACTAGCATACTAATGGGTGTTTGGGGAGTGGTGTTTGTTTTTTTAAGCACTACTTCACTAATTCTTTCATATCCAGTCACAGAAGGATGCCACATGTCTGATGAGCTGAAAGAATATTAGAACAAAAACAACAGACAGTGAAGGGGAGATTTCTCAACTCTACCACCAAGCCACATATGTGGGGGGTGGGTTCAGAGAAAACTTGCTGCATGCTGCTGAAGTAAGATCTCGCGGTCTGCTTCCGCTCTGTAAAAAAAAGAAAAGAGAGAGCGGGTCCCCTCTTCTTTGCAGCTCAGCGAACACTGGGCTGGATTCAGACCTGCCAGCTCCTCGCCTGGTTCCTAAATAAAAGGCTCGAGGGCATCCGTGATCCGCGCCTCAGACGCGCTGGGACGGAAAGAAGTAGGAACAATAAGCAACTATGGCGCCGAGCAGCTGCAACAGCAGCAGGGGCTGCCGGAGGAAGGGGAAAAGCCGAGCAGGAGAGAGGCTGGGGGTGGGGGTGGGAAGGCGGGCGGGGACTGGGCTTCCCACGCAGGTGGGGCTCGGCTGGGGAAGCAACAGTTTCCCGCAGAGAAACTTTTCTTTGTTTCACCTTTGCCGTCTGCTTTCCCCGCGCGCTTCCTGCTATCAAAACAAGGAGCGCCACGCCGGGCGGGGAGGGCGCCTGCAGGCAGGCTGGCTAGCTTCCCTGAGGGGGGAGAAAAAGCAGCCTGGGCGATCCGCGGGCTACTGACCTCGGACGCCTCCTCCTCCGCCTCCTTCTTCGGTGCTGCTGCGGTTGCCCGTTTCCCTCTTTGGACCCAAGTATCTGGCGGAGCGCGCTCCCTCTTTCCTCCGCACTTTGCTCCTTCGCTCCGTCTCCCACCCCTCAGCCCCGCCCCAAGAGGAGGAGGAGGAGGAAAGGAAGAAGGAGAGGAAGCTGCCCTAGCAACGGCGACGGCCCCAGCAACAAGGAAGTTTGTCCAATGGAAAGCGCGGGAAACTGCCCGTCGGCTCCCTCTTTTGCGCGCGCAAAGCCATTCCTCTTCGGAAGCGGCTGCGGGGCTGCAGCTGCTCTCATCCCCACGCTTTCTTCTTAGAGGTAGGTAGAGGGGCAGCTGCCATGCGGTTCACCCCCCATCAGTGCCGGATTGACGTATAAGCTAAACAAGCTATAGCTTAGGGCCCCACTCCCAATTTCACTATTAATATACTTCTTAATTGTATTTCAGTTCAACAATTGCTTTGATATAATACATATTTTATTATGTGCAAATGGCTTTAGATACCTATTAGTAGGTATGTAAAAACACCAGGCAGGCCCCACAAATAACCCAGAGATGTGTTTTAAATAAAAGGACACATTCCACTCATGTAAAAACACCCTGATTCCCGGACTGTCCATGGGCCGGATTTAGAAGGCAATTGGGCCGGATCCAGCCCCCGGGCCTTAGTTTGCCTACCCATCCATTAGTGTGTCGGCTGCAGTGTGTCATGCGAACGCTCTGTACGCTCCTCCTGGGCTGGAAAGGGGTTAGTTTAACCTCTGGTTTGCTAGTAAAACTGAATTAAAGGTAAAGGAACCCCTGACCATTAGGTCCAGTCGTGACCGGCTCTGGGGTTGCGGCGCTCATCTCGCTTTATTGGCCGAGGGAGCCGGCATACAGCTTCCGGGTCATGTGGCCAGCATGACTAAGCCACTTCTGGCGAACCAGAGCAGCGCACGGAAACGCCGTTTACCTTCCCGCCAGAGCGGTACCTATTTATCTACTTGCACTTTGACGTGCTTTCAAACTGCTAGGTTGGCAGGAGCAAAGACCGAGCAACGGGAGCTCACTGTGTTGCGGGGATTCGAACCGCTGACCTTACGATCAGCAAGCAAAATGATGCATGTCTAAACAGAGTGTCACCAACATGAAAAGTTTGGAAAGATCTGGCTTATAGGAACCTGCAACCCTTCTTTTGTATGTGTGCGCGCGCCGGAAGGCCTATTTGCATTTCCTTTCCATATGGTCTGGGTGCCAAGTGGAATTTGGGCCCCAGTACACAGTGGATGTGTACTGTGTACTATATGTGCACTATACAAATGTGTACTATATAAATACAAAGTATCTCCATTGCTCTAAATACCGTATTTTTCGTTCCATAGGACGCTCCGTCCCATAGGACGCACCTACTTTTTTGGGGGGGAAATAAAGGAAAAATTTTTTTCCTTTATTTCCCCCCCCAAAACCAGGTCGGGGAACAGTGGGATGGCGGCGCTGCGCCTCCCCGTTGTCCCCCGAGCTTGTGGGGCTGGCCGATGTCTGCCCGGCGTGAGGGGCGCTCTGCTTCAGGGCGCCCCACGCGCCGGGCGGCAGGCTGCAGACACCTGCACGAAGCACGGGGCGTCCTCCGGAGGGCGCCCCGTGCTCCGCGCTGCAGGCTGCCGCCCGCAAGCCTTGCGCTCCCGGGGGGAGATCCCCCGGGTGCGCAAGGCTTGCCGACACGTGCGCGAAGCACGGGGCCTCCTCCGGAGGGCGCCCCGTGCTCCGCGCTGCAGACTGCCGCCCGCAAGCCTTGCGCTCCCGGGGGGAGATCCCCCGGGTGCGCAAGGCTTGCGGACACCTGCGCGAAGCACGGGACGTCCTCCAAGGGCGCCCCGTGCTCCGCGCTGCAGGCTGCCGCCCGCAAGCCGGGCGCGCCCAGGGGGGATCTCCCCCCGGGCGCGCAAGGCTTGCCGACACCTGCGCGAAGCACGGGACGTCCTCCGAGGGCGCCCCGTGCTCCGCGCTGCAGGCTGCCGCCCGCAAGCCTTGCGCTCCCGGTGGGAGATCCCCCGGGTGCGCAAGGCTTGCGGACACCTGCGCGAAGCACGGGACGTCCTCCGAGGGCGCCCCGTGCTCCGCGCTGCAGGCTGCCGCCCGCAAGCCTTGCGCTCCCGGGGGGAGATCCCCCGGGTGCGCAAGGCTTGCCGACACCTGCGCGAAGCACGGGGCGTCCTCCGGAGGGCGCCCCGTGCTCCGCGCTGCAGGCTGCCGCCCGCAAGCCTTGCGCTCCCGGGGGGAGATCCCCCGGGTGCGCAAGGCTTGCGGACACCTGCGCGAAGCACGGGACGTCCTCCGAGGGCGCCCCGTGGTCCGCGCTGCAGGCTGCCGCCCGCAAGCCTTGCGCTCCCGGGGGGAGATCCCCCGGGTGCGCAAGGCTTGCCGACACCTGCGCGAAGCACGGGGCGTCCTCCGAGGGCGCCCTGTGCTCCGCGCTGCAGGCTGCCGCCCGCAAGCCGGGCGCGCCCAGGGGGGATCTCCCCCTGGGCGCGCAAGGCTTGCGGGCACCTGCGCGAAGCACGGGGCATCCTCCGGAGGGCGCCCCGTGCTCCGCGCTGCAGGCTGCTGCCCGCAAGCCTTGAGTGCCCAGGGGAACTCCCCCCGGGTGCGCAAGGCTTGCAGATAGCTTCCTGGAGCCTGAAGAGCGAGAGGTGTCGGTGCCCACCGACGCCTCTCGCTCTCCAGGCTTCAGCGAAAGCCTGCATTCGCTCCATAGGACGCACACACATTTCCCCTTCATTTTTGGAGGGGAAAAAGTGCGTCCTATGGAGCGAAAAATACGGTAAGTCCAGCAATTCAGAACGTAGCACTGGATGACTAACAGACTCTACTACTGAGCTGACATGTGTTAATCACAGTTATAGTTGGAGCACTGGGTCTTTACCATAGCAACTGGCTTGGCTGTTTTGCACCTGCGGTTAGCTCAACCACTGGGTGATTTACACTTATGAAGGAAATTAACCACTTCTCATATTCTCAACATATTAATAGTCTACGTTTTTACAGGTATTTTCCCCTCAGTGTGTTTGCTGTCTCAAAGTAGGATAAAGACTGATTGCTTCTCTGCAAGAAAGCTATCATGAGCACCAGTAAGTCCACTATTCCAAGTTCTGAAAATATTTACATTAAACTTAGCAGTATTAAGCATGATTAAAACTTCTTGCAGATAAAAGCACTGCTGATTCAGAATAATTTGTTTGATTCAGTTGACATTAGTGGTTCGTTCCAGAATTCTGTGAGGAGACATCGCATGGAATTACTCTAGGTGGTCTTGGTGCCTCATTTTTCCTGTGCTCCTTGAAAATCTGCTTCAGAGGGTTGGAGGACTTTCTGGGACAGGATGTTAAGGCTGCAAGTAGAGGAAATCAGCAAAAGTCCCTTCTGTGTGTGTGTGGAAGAGCTGCTGGGTCCAAATTCTTTGGATCCAAAATATGTGCATATTCTGAAATATAAGGTGGGAAATGGAGATTGGGAACATAGGATATGGCACGGAATATATGCTGAGAATGGCATAATCCATATATATACACAGACATATTTGCTTGCATCACTGGACTAATGTCCTGTTTCATGATCATGTGTATTAATAACTTCCACCTTTAGAACTGATTTTCTGGTGGAACATGACATGCTTGCTGAAGGATGTAATGGCTTGACATGAAAATATGTACAGTGGTGCCTCGCAAGACGAAATTAATCCATTCCGTGAGTCTCTTCGTCTTGCGTTTTTTTCGTCTTGCGAAGCACTGCTATTAGCGGCTTAGCGGCTATTAGCGGCTTAGCGGCTATTAACGGCTTAGCAGCTTAGCGACTATTAACGGCTTAGCGGCTTTAAGAAAAAGGAAACAAACTCGCAAGAACTCGCAAGACGTTTCGTCTTGCGAAGCAAGCCCATAGGGAAATTCGTCTTGCGGAACGACTCAAAAAACGGAAAACTCTTTCGTCTAGCGAGTTTTTCGTCTTGTGAGGCATTCGTCTTGCGGGGCACCACTGTACTTTGAACAATTTAGTGTTAAGAGTGGTGTGTCAAGTGCAGCCCTGTTTTTAAAAAGTGCATGTTTATATACACCAGCTTTCTGTCTTATACATGAGCAGCAACCAGCAAAGGACTGAATCCCTGTTTAATGTATATTTTAATGCATAGCTGTCAACTTTTCCCTTTTCTTGTGAGGAATCCTATTCGGAATAAGGGGGAATGTTGACAGCCATGATTTTAAAGTGGAAATTGTGGTCTATGTGCACCTTTCCCAATAAGTTTGAGCTTTCTAATAATAACAATACCCTGTTGCTAAATAAATTGTAAGAAGTGAGATGTGTTCTCTGTTGAATGTACTGCTAATGCTAGACATATCGTTTGCATGTCCACCAACCCAGTTAGCCTGTGAAATATCTATCTATGCACTACCCTAGTGTCTCTTAAGATACAGGATAAGCTGAAGCTTCAAAATAAGCAAGCACCTTGTCTTACTGGTCAGTGGTTTCAATTGATTCTGGAAGTGGTTAAGTCTTCACTTGCATGCTTCTTTGCACCAGCTATTTACCAATGCCACAATTTCATCTCTGGTCGTCAAGAAGACAGCAAGAGTCAATCCTGCATCCAACTTCTGGGCTATATTGTATAAGAACTATCTGAAAATGATCATGAGCTTCGCTTGTTATTTATTGGAACTCTTGGTTGAATACAGACTTGATATTTTGATTGCTTTAGAACAGACAAAGAGAAAATGGGAAGAAAGGCTAAAGGATATTGAGGAGCTAGCATCTTCGTATAAACGACGGCCTCTATGTGCACGTTACAAACCGCAGTTGTCCAAACCATGGCAAGCAACCCCGGTTTGGAAGCTATTTCATCGGCAAACTCAAGCATTTAACTTTGCCAAAACTTGTAAACAGGTATGATGGTTAATGATTAGAATGTGGCTTTGCCAGCAATATGCCTTGCACATGTTAAGTTTTTGTTATAGCATATTATAATTGAGAAATGACATATTATAATTGAGAAATGTGGCTTTGGGTACTTTGATTTGTTGATTGATTTGTTGATTGAGCGTTTTTTAAAATTTTTAAAGGACGTTCATGTATTTGCTTTGGAAAAGAATGCAGAGAACAAGCAAAGGATTTATCTTGTGACAACATACACAGAGCTTTGGTTTTATTATAGGCAAGTATCTGAAAAACAAATACTGTACTCAGAACGATTTATGTTCCTATATTGATGTAACCCAAACCTTTGTGTGTTTACTTTGAATAAGTTCCCCTGTGTTAAATGGCACTTACCCCCATGTAGATGTGTGTAAGGTTGCAGCCATTGCAATTTAGAAGTTGAATCCAGACTTTGCCTTTGGGATATGGAAGGGCTCCTACCTTATACCTTTTATCCAGCAGTGGGATCACACTGAGAGAAGACAAGGTGAAGGGGAACTTTTGCTAAGTTCCCCAAAAGCCCCTAGCATCACTTTTCAGTGCTCCAGTAGGTCCCCAATCATGTGAAGCAGATTTTGGGAGAGCACTAAGGATTGGAAGGGGAAATGGGATTCTGTAATAGTCTGCTTTCCTTCCTCTGCTGACTAGTGCACCTCCTAAGTGGAATTCTGCTTGGGATGCTCCTGGAACCAAGTCTATGCAGTGGAACCTTGGTTCTTGAACGCCTTGGTACTTGAACATTTCGGCACCTGGAAGTAAGTGTTCCGGGTTTTGAACGTTTTTTGGAAGCCAAACGTCTGATGCAGTTGTCGGCTATTGTTTCCTGGGCGCCTGGCCAATCGGAAGCCATTCCTTGTTTTTTGAACGTTTCGGAAGTCGAACTGACTTCTGGAACGAATTACGTTCAAGAACCAAGGTACCATGGTATATTCATTTGTGTTTTCCCCCCAGTGTGACAGAACATTCAACTTTTCATTAGATTTTTATTAGATTGAGGGTATATTTTCTTTTTCTTCCAAAAAGGAACCTATAAATAAATAAATAAATAAATAAATAAATAAATAAGAGGGCACATCTTTTGCACCTTTGACCTCACTCATAGTTTAGAGTTCCACATTCCAAATTTGATGATAAACAGCTGTGTTCATCAATAGGATGCTATGGGTTTTTCCAGACAATAAAGATTCTTTTCTGCTTGGCCTCAGAAGGTTCCATTTGCATTTCACAGAGGTTATCACCTGCATGCAAGGCAATAGCAATGTAAAGTAACTACGGTTTTATTTAAAATAATTTGGAGTATTTGGTGTAATCTGATAATTGTAATTTCAATGAATATAAATTATTGTGATTCTCCCTTTAATCTAGAACATATAATGAAACAAGCCTTATGCATTGTTATGAGGTTATTCCAGAAGAAGCTGTTTGCAAACTTTACTTTGATTTGGAATTCTACATACCAGCTAATCAAGAAGCTGATGGGAAACAGATGGTAGCAGACTTGATAGAGGTAATATTAAAGTAATAAGGAATATAGATTTAGGCAAAACATTTGGGGAATATGCTTGGTATAATGGAACTTTAACAATGAAATAAGCCACCAAGGGAGGCAGTAGAATCTTGTTCTTTGGTGATTCAAACAAATGCTACACCATCATCTGTTAGTTTAAAATCTAATCCTGCAAGGTATTAGGCAAGACATGCCATGACCTTTCTATCTAGTCTAAGCACTTGAGAAGTAGTAATATCAATTGTGCGGGAATATATCGTGAGCAGACTTTGATGTTAAATACCAGAACTTGGTACTTCAGAATTTCAAGTAACATATAATACTTTTATTTTACCGAAGAAGAGTGCCTAGTCTTAAAGTTTCAAAAAAGTAGTTTAGTGGATGGTATGAAAGTTGGAGCACACTGGGGAAAATAGCAGCTGTCTCTGTTTCAGTACGTAGTCATAAGATGTGCCCTTTTGACAGAAGTGGAAAGTCTGAGTCTTTCTGAGACTGGGTGAAGAGGGACAGTGTGGTTGATTTCCCATGTGCTGTGTAAAAGAGGAAGGACTGGGGATGAAGCCTAAAACCTTTGAAGTGTTGCTTGACCAAAAGGGCATTTTTTTGGTCCCAGTATAAGGGACTATCAGTCCATCTGAAATGGACTGGCCAACAATCAAAGGGCTATGTGTAATGTACTACATATGCCCAGGGCCTTTTCAGCTCCCACTCGCCTGCTTGCTGTACCTCTTGCAAACTCGCTCCCAAAGCCCAGGGGATTCCCCTGAGCAGCATTCCATGAAACAGAAGGGGCTGCGGCTTAAAGGGAAAACTGACCACTGTCTTTCTCCCCATGACCAACACATAAATACCCCTGAGTTGGAGGAGGGCTTTTTCTACCAGATGTCTTGGATGGGAATATTTATTTGACTTTTCATCATCTTTGTAATCAATGAAAACATAAAATATCTATATTTTTAAATACTGTTCCTGCAATAGAATACTGTTACAGAGTACAGTCATATCTTGGTTTTCGAACAGCTTAGTTCTCAAACGTTTTGGCTTCCGAACGCCACAAACCCAGAAGTGAGTGTTCTGGTTTGCGAACTATTTTTGGAAGCTAAACGTCCGATGGGCCTTCCTGCAGCCAATTGGAAGCTGCACTTTGGTTTCCAAACATTTTGGAAGTCAAACGGACTTCCAGAACAGATTTTGTTTGACTTCCAAGGTACGACTGTAGGAGAGAGGAAGAGACATGAATATGGGAGTGCCCTAGGGTAGTAACGTGGAGGGGAATGGCAAGGGCTTGGCGAGTTGAGTAAGCAGGGGCACAGCCCCTGGGAAGTAGTATCAGGGAAAAATAATTTCATGACTGAGGGAAAATGGCTTGGCCTTTTGGTTAGGATCATATGAAAACATTCGCTATGTTTAAACAGCACAGCTGTAGCAAACCAATCTGTAACAGAGGGAGCACAAAGTATTGTGGCTTAAGAATGCCCGATTTCAGCAGAGTCAATGAGCTTAAAGTCATATACCAAGTTAAATCTTAGTCATAAAGATACTTACTTGTATTTTGCTGTATTTGAAATTTTCTGTGTTAGTTTTTCTAAAAGCTATGAAATGAAGCCATTTTGTGTGCCGGTTAATTTTGCATATCAGATCTTTTAAATATGTTTATATTATCTTAGGGTTTTACTTATGGCAATGTTTAAAATATGTTGTAAGTAGTGTGGATACTTATTGGATAATAAGCCATTAACAAGTTTAATAATTAATAGGGGACAAAATGATAACGGGAGAATTTCACTGTGTCTTTCAGTTCATTTGTAAAAAGATTGATGAACACTATGGAATAAAATGTTCAGTTGAAGATGTTTTGAATCTGGATTCCAGCACCAATGAAAAATTTAGTTGCCACTTAATATTTTTGCTCTGCAATGCTGCATTTAAGAATAATATTCATATAGGTAAGCACAATTTATTTCAAATGCATGCAAAATTGATTTGCAACCATTTTAAAGTAGTGGATATGAATATACCGTATTTTTCGCTCTATAACACGCACTTGACCATAACACGCACGTAGTTTTTAGAGGAGGAAAATCCGTAGGCATGTCACCCGTAGGCATTCCCTCCATAACACGCACAGACATTTCCCCTTACTTTTTCGGAGGAAAAAAGTGAGTGTTATGGTGCAAAAAATACTGTATATTATCATCATTTTTTTTATATATCTAACAAGTTGGGCTGTATATACAGTCAGTTGGCAAGTGTGGCTCACATGCCTCATTGGTTAAAGTGTCTGACTAGGAGCAGGAAGACAGGTTCAAATCCTCACTCAGCCATGAAGTTGACTGAACTTGGTCCAGACTATCTGTCTAACCAACCTCAAGGGATCGTTAACAGGATAAAATGTTCTGGAAGAACCAATTTGAGCTCCTTGGACAAAGAGTGTAAATAATAGTAACACGCAGACTCAGTACTTCCAGCTTACAGAGGTTCATTGTGCAAGTTATTCCAGTCTGCACTGGTGCCCTTGCCCTATGGCTGGTTTGGTGTGGGTTGTGTATTGCTAGCCTCCTGCAGCATACCAGCTAATGTCATAGGGTTCTTTCTATGCTTTTGTTTGTATTCTAACCACCAGATCAGGAGCATGAGAAGCTAACTGGATAAGCTGTTAGTAAAATCTTGGAAAAAGGAATTTGTACAATGCATGCTGTTTTGGCTCCCCCCCCCCCCCCAATTTATAAAGATTCAGTATTTCCTATTAGGCAAGCAATTGCATATTGATTCTTAGATTGTTTAACTTTCCTATTGTTGATCTCTCAAATTTCCCCATTCTGTTTTTTAGGTAACTTTTTAAGAAAAATTTTGCAACCTGCTGTTCTTTTAACTAGGAAAAGAGATGCAATGGTTCCAGAGAAACAGGTGGTCTCTCGTTCTCAGAGTTGCAAAGCTGCCACTGATTTGCCCAGCTCTGTTGAAAACCAGACTGTCACCAAGGATGTGTCTCATAGTAGGCAACTTAGTGCAAACGATTCTTTGGGAAATGGTGCATCTCAATGGAAAGAAAATCCAGATCTTTCTTTTCTAATAGTGAATGGTAAACACGGAGAAAAGCAGTTGTTCGTAGATCTTGGTAAATATAAATGCACATTTAATACACAGCTCTATGGTAATATTTTTGCATAGAACCTGGGAACATTTTATTTATGCCTTAACAGGAGAGCTGGCAGGTATATCTGAAAATCTGCTGTAGCTGGGGGGCCCTTTAGGTATTGTCAGGCTACAACTGCCAGGAGCCCCAGCCCAGTATAGCTAGTGGATGGGGATGATAGATGCTGTACTCAGACAATGAAAGGATGGTGCCATGTTGACCACCCCTGCTGTAGCCCTTGTATGTATTTCAAGGTTGACAGCATAGGGTAGATGGGTAATGCTTTAAGAAGCTTTTTGCCAATTGGTTATTTCAGTACGGAGATAATTTCAAAATTACTCATTGTGAATTTGTCCACTGTGTGCTGATTAACACTGATACTAAAAATTGTGGGCCTGATCTGGTCCTGTTGTATGTATGACTTTGGGTATGAGCAATTCTCCGCCCATGTGAAGAGTGCCAAAAGGGAAGATGAAGAACAGCTGTCAGAGACTTCGCATATGGGGAGGGAAGATGCAATAAGAACACAGTCATTCTTTATTTATACATGTGATGTTCAGGGACCATGGGCCAACATTTGCTGCATAAAGTCTACCTTCTCTCAATATGTGTTTTCTGGCTCAGGGTGTCTGCGTATTTTCAAGCATACTTCATCTGACACCACAAACACAAGTATTGTCAGGACTCTACATTCTAATCCCCTCATATGTTGGAAATCTTATTTGAGATACAAAAACATAAAAAAAAAACCCTGTTAGTGAGATCCCATCTGTTGTTAAAAAGGTATTCAGTGATAAATTAAGAGCTGCATTCCAAGAGAGTTTATGGATTGAAATTGGTGGCCTTAAACACATTTAAATGTTGAATTGCTTTGTTGATTCCAAAAAGCATAAGCAATTGTAGATACAGCCAATAACCTTTTTTCTCTAGGAGTATATACAAAGAACAGAAACTTCCGATTATACAAGTCATCAAAAGCAGGAAACTGTGTTGTTTTGGACATTGCTGAAGATAACAGATTTGTTCCTGAACCAGTAAAGAATTCTTGTATAGAAGAGCAGTATTTCCTTTCCTCTTTGATCTGTAATGTAAGGTAACAATATCACTTTATTGAAATGTTAATTTCCCTAATACTTTTTAGTGATTATTGAGGATGTTCATTATTTCACTTGCAACAGCAATGACTATTATGTATGCTAGTCCCCCTCTGCTTGGAATCCTGGAGAATTTGGAGCAACATTGCCTTGTAGAGTCATGATAGATTGGGGTCCTCTTGGCTTGAGGAGCTGCCCTCTCATCTGGCTATAAATCTTGGAAGGTGGTTGGTATAAAGCAGAATTTTTCCTGTTGTCCTGTTTCTTTTTTCTATCTCTGTCATTTTATCCATGATTTGTGATTGCTTCTCCAAGCACTGATATAGCCAAGTAAGTGAAAATAATGAGCTTTTTTTAAAAACATGGTTTAAAGTGTGGCTATAGATGTGTGGCTGTGGAAAATATGCTTGTATCCTGCAAGTATTAAGATTCTTCCTCCTGTGTTTCTTCTCAGATATTCAGACAGTTTAAAAATTTTGTCCTGTGACAACCCAAAGGAGACAAAAGAAAAATCTACGGATTTAGACGGCAGTGTTTCTAATGGCTGTCTGGGTAATTGTGTTAAAATAAATTTTAATTCATGTTATGGAAATGATGCTAGGGCATTTAAAATTTCAAAATGTTTTTATTTCATCATGTGGCTGTGAAAATGAGTATGTCTGAATTGTGAAATTTATGTCTAGCTGTGCTCCTGAAGAAGTTTATCCTGAAACATTATTATGCATAGTAAATACTTCAAATATCTACAAAATTTTTGTAAGCTGCTGACAAGTATTTGATTAAACCGCTCTTTGTCAGTGGTCATTGCAGTGTATTACGCACAAAAAACAAAAGGTAATCCAAAAATTTTCAGAAGTGTTACGTTATTAGAAATTTTAAAAATGGAGGAATGTGAAGCAGGATTAATTTGTACTGCTGCTGAGGACTAGGCTAGATATGAAAAGCATGTTAGATTTTATTACTTTCTCAGTGCAGACTTGAGGAAAGGAGACTCGGAATTCAGCTTTCTTAGGTGAAGTTCATACCATTTCAGGCTCCATTCCTCTAATATGCGAAGCTGGCGGCTGCATTATTCCATCCGGCCCAGAGCAGCTCCACTGGACTCAGCTGGTGGAGTGATGCTAGCATTATTCCAGCCTCTGGCAGTAGCCTGCCGAAAGCCCAAACCAGGGGTGGGTGGCCATTGCTATGCCAACGCTAGAATGCTGTAGCCTCGAACAGGTTTTTGCCTGCTGCTTCAACTGACATAAGCGACGTGGATGCAACAGTGGCTATGTTTCTGTTATGCCCTGCTCCTGCCTGGCCAAGTTTTAGCATCATCTGTCAATGATTGCTTGTGTACTATGACAGGCAAGCTAGAAATGGTTTTGGTATGGAGCTTTTTGCTTTTTTTACCATGGCAATGAGGTCCTAATTCTGTTCCTAACAGTGTTCATATTTTATTTCTTAGTATGTGCTATGGAAGAATAAGTAATTAACATTTGTAATTTTTTTTTATAGACCCCATAGGAGGATATCAGTGCTCACCTTATCCAGAAATTGATAACTTCATTCTCTCTTTGGTCAATAAAGATAATGTTCAAGGAGGTAAGGAATATTTTTGGGCCAAGCAGAGGTGGTATTTCTAAAGATAATGAAGTTGTTTACAAAGTGGAACATCTCTTTTTTTCAGGGATAAGAAGATGGAACTATTTTTCTCTTGAGCAACTTCTTGTATATGACATCTCCAAATATCGCTGGTGCATGAATATTGGCAGAGCTCACAAAAGTAACAATATAATGTATGTATACTTTGGTATTTTCCTAAAAATAATTTGTTCAATAGGTTAATAAAACTAGGATTACCTTTTCTGCAAAGCATTTATCTGTAGCAAGGCTATAAAATAAAGCAATTAAGATCACTCTCATTGACTGAAACTTACATAAACTATTAAATCTATTTCAAGGATTGTAATAGATTTGAAAAGTGAGAATTGGTATCAAAAATGCCATGACCCTGTTTGCAGAGCAGAAAACTTCAAGTCAGAATGTGAGTACTTTTTTGTATTACCTACAGTATTACAGCTTCTAATGTTAAATTGTTATAATTCAATATAAACTCTCTTTGTATTTAACAGGTTTTCCACTACCAGCTGAGGTATGCCTCCCATTTCTTTTCAAAGAGGTATGCTTTTCTCACAGTGCAATATTGAAATATTTTGGTTATATCCTGGCAAGACCTATTTCTGTAGCAAACAGTTTAGAAAATGAGTTGCGTAGATGAAAAATGAGCAAACGTTAGAGGGAAAAAAATTCCATGCCTACTTTTTAAAATAAAACCAATATTTCATTAGCAGTCTTAATGTTGTCATAGGCTTGCATTATTAAAGTTGTGCAAGTGCATAACTCCTCTCAATTTGTGTACAATATGCCCATAGAATTGAAAATTACTCATTGTGAGGGGGTTGTGAATACTGTAGTACTGCTTGTGTTTCTCTCATTAAAGTCATGCAAGCCCATCCCTGATCTGTGAATTCCTTTAGTCTGCACAGTTGTGCAACTGCTAGGAACCACATCCCACTGAAACCAGAACTTCGTAATAAGACCTTCTCCATGTGTTATTTTGGCATAAGTATTGTTAATGAAAATGCAAGTAGAATGCTCCTGCTCTATCATGAGCTAGGTTAGAAAGTACAGTGGTACCTTGGTTTACGAACTTAATCCGTTCCAGAAGTCAGTTCTTAAACCAAAGCATTCTTAAACCAAGGTGTGCTTTCCCACAGCAGCGGGGGACTCAATTTACAAATGGAACACACTCAACAGGAAGCAGAACATGTTCTGCTTCCAAGGCAAAGTTCACAAACCAAAACACCTACTTCCGGGTTTGCAGCATTCTTAATCCAAGTTGTTAAAAAACCAAGCTGCTCTTAAACAAAGGTACCACTGTATGGTGTAAAAATATTGTTGTCTAATTAGTAAAGTCTGAGCAGAGTTGTGTGTCTTAACTTTTTTCTTACCAGCAATAACAGATGACTAAATGTGCAATATAGGGTCATGTTGCTAGGACAGAAATCGCAAGAGTGCCCTCTATTAACCTCCTAATAAAGGAATTCCTAGCTTTTCATCTACCACTTTGAAAATATATCTGAGCTCTTTGACCATGTGGAATAGCACCCTTTCCACTTGAATTGGTGGCTTTTTTCTAAAAAAATGTTTAGGGGTACTTTCATTTTCCTACTCATATTGAAATACTGCCCCTCCATGAGGCCAAACTTAGATTCACAAAATGTTTAGGGGTATGCGTACACCTGCGTCCCCCCAGAAAAAAAGCACTGGTGGCAACCACCTCTTCATGACAACTTTTGAACATATAGATTAACTATCTTAACAAAAAGTAGGCCTCTGAGCTGCTGCACATATGTGACATCATTTAATCTGTGAACACTCAAGTTGAATGTGAAACATCTCAAGTGAAAAATAGTGATGATGTTAGATGTGAAATTTCTATCTGGTAACTAATTTGCAAGTGAACTTGCATGTGTGGCCTCTTAGCTTTGTGCATTCAGGATCTTTAAAAGACCAACTTGTTAGAAAGTCTCCCACTGAGGCTTAGCTCTTTCCTACTGAAGGAAAGCTTCTTCAACAGCCATGACATATTATGTTGGGCAGCTGCAGACAGTTATTGGCTTATGCCTCTAAACACCAAAGTCAGGCAATATTTAAGAGTGTTTGCAGCTACTGTATATGAATACTCATTGGAGCACATGGTGCTCTACTGAATTTATAAAAATACCAACTTTGATTGGTGCATGACTTAAGGCCCTATAACCGCTCAGGACCAGGTTACTTGTGAGACTGCCCTGTCCCTTAGATTCACCCAGTAGATTGCTGCCACCTGAGGGAGAGTTTTTCCTGCAAGTTCCAGAGATCTCAGAAGCCCATTCCACAATAATTCGGAGCAGAGTTGTTAGTGGGGCCCTGTTCTTTGGAATAACATTTCTTTCACAATACAACAGGCACCCACTGTCTGCACTTTCTGAAAACAATGTTTTAAATTCATTTTTTGTTTTTCATGCTTAACTGTTTTTAATTATTTGTAAATTGCCTTAAGACAATGGTTTAGAAGGCAAGTAATCAATGGTAGTAATAACAAAAAAATAAACTTGTATCTGGTTGTATGAAATACATAAATATTTTAAAACCTGGTTAAAAGTTATAATCCTCAAATAACTATTTCTTTTGAAATCACTTGTTTACTTTAAAAGGATGAAGAATATGTGTATATTCTTCATATAAAATGGAAATATTGAGGAAAAAGCAAACACACACCACAACCTTACAGAAAGAAAATCTTTAACGACAACACATGAAAATAGAGAGCTGAACACCAAGAAAAGCTCAAGTATCACAGGAGATAATGAAAATGACACCTGCTTTTTGGAAGCTGCTGAGGATATAGAACTAGCTGAAGCTGCTGAAACATTTCAGCCTTGGAGTACAGATGAAATACCTGATGAACTCCTAATAGAGGTTTCAAGAAAATACAAAGGAGATGAAACAAAAAAGTAACTCTACTTTAATAAATTAGGTATGGCTGAATAAAAAGCATTCACTAGGGTAGTTATGTTGGCAATAGCCAGACAAGCTAGCCAACAATGTGCTTTTACTTGAGAAATCATGATGGTTTCAGCTAGCTAGTCCCAAGAGTTCAAACACCAAAAAACATTAGTACCCCTTACAGGGCTGAAACAACTTAGCAACCACCAAGATGCCAGTTACTGAAATATGCTCTCTCTTAATTCTAGAAATGGATTAGTACAGCTAAATAGTCAAATGAATAAAGTTATAGTGTAGAAAGTGATTTGTGTAATTCACATACATGTCCAACTACACATATATTAACTGTTTTGCACAGAGTGTGCGATTGGCAGAAGAGGGGACAAGCCACCTGCTTCATTTTAGAATGTTTTTCTTTGGTATGTTTTAATTATGTTAGTGATGGAAAACAAAGTAGCTTAATGTAAATTATACTACCCCGTGGGCCACAGGTAGCCAACATGCTGCTGTTCAGATGTTCTTAGGGCTTGACAGCAAGCAGTGAGGTCACTTCTCAAGCTTGCCATAAAAAACTATCAAGGTTTATCTTGTTTATATTCAGTTTTCTGTCCTATTCCACTACTTCCTATTTGCCTCCAACTTAACTGGCAATTTAAAAAAGCATTTATTGCTTTTTATGCTGAGTTCAGATAGCAACACTAAAAGTATGAATAGTTCAGCCACTTGAGAAAAATCTCTTCAAAAAAGGATTAATCTTCCAATTTCCTGCTTCAACTACAGTTCTATTAGAGGTGTCAGTGGGGTGGCATTCAACTGTGTTTTACTCCAATTAGACCTAGTGAAATTAATTGACATAACTTAGTAATGTTCATTAATTTCAATGGGTCTCTGCTGTGTAGTTGTATTTAAAATATGGCGGGGTATTCGTTAGGCAGTAAAGTGTAAATTATATGTATATATGTCTAGTCCTCCGTTTGTGAATCTAAAACCTGTTGTAATTTTGAGTTGATACGGCGAACGTGGCTTTCAGCTCCTAAAATTCTTCGTGATTCCACCAGCAGTGCAGGAAGGCTGGAGGCACCATACTATGAAAGAAGAAAACGGGGGGGAAACAATGTTTCTAAGAAAGGCAGTATTAAAACACTTTGTGAAATAATCCCGTCACAGCCCCACCCACCCATGCAGTTGCACCCAGATCAACATTAACCACTCACTGTAGTTTGGGGACTATTCAGAACCAGGTTTGTCAAATCGAGTGGTAGCCTGGCAAGGCATTCCAGGGGCCATAGGATATACTGGATCTCCCTCTAGGTGGGCAGTGTCACTTTTGTATGCCCCAAAAGTAATAGCACCAAGGGTGGATCAGGTGCCTTTGGATCTGCTGGATCCAAACCCCTTCTTTCCCTCGGCATGCCACTGGGACTGCTGAGAGATGATTGAATACACTACCCCTGGAGCTGGTATACCAATTTTTCCCTCCCACTGGATGGGAGGGAACTACAAAAGAAAAGGCTGGAGCAGCACAGAATTTGGGGCAGGGGGGAGGTTAAATGTTACCACCACAATAAGCCCTTTCAGAATGAGCACAACAGGGTTTGGGTGCAGTTACAGATAGGTAGCCGTGTTGGTCTGCCATAGTCAAAATAAAAAAAATCCTTCCAGTAGCACCTTTAAGACCAACTAAGTTAGTTCTTGGTATGAGTTTGAGGGTTTGGGTGGTTTCTCTGCCATGGATTCTCCCACCAACCCAGCTGCCCAAAACAACAGTAGCAACAATGAGGATTTCTCTACCAAAGTAATGAAATACTGCATATGGCATCAAACTATTAAACATATACTTACTACTGTTTTTTCTTGTGGGTTTTCCTTTCTGACATTGACATATTTTTGTTTAAGATCCTTTAAATCAGTCACCAACTGAACTGCATTCCTGAGAGTGGATAGTTCTCCCTTTAGTTCAGCATATTCTCTTTCCAGTTTCTTTAGCTGTGGTTCAGTTCTGCAAAACACAAATGTGTAAGCGTTGTGCCTTGATGAGCTACTTGGTTCTGCTAAAAAATAGTTAATTGTAGCTAACATTCAAGTGATCTTCTGCTCAGTCACACATGGGTTCTTCACTTCCACAGAACAATGTTTTAAAGAAGCTCCTGAGCCAAAGATTACTGATTGATTGAACTTCTAAACAGCCCTTCAGCTGAGGCTACCTTAGTGCCTTAAACAGAAAGTAATAAATACAATAGAATGGGAGCTGGGACTTGTCCTTCCCTTCAAAGGTACAGAGCCCACTCTATTTGCGTGCATCAGTGCTTTTCCATCTAGCTCCTCAAGATGAGCTTCTAAGAGCCTACAGCAAGAAAGAGATGTGTGACTGTACAGAAGACCACTCAAAGAACATCAGTTTAAAGTAAGCAACCTGACTTCCTTCATGCTATGTGTGTAGATGCAGAAATGGAAGTTTACCAAGCTGGCCTCCCTGGAGGACGCAATCCTGCAGGATTGTTCCCCCAAAGATTTCCTGGCTCTAAGATCGAAAGCATAGTGACTAATGATGGCACAGCATAGGCTAGTTGGTTACCTAGCAGAAGTCTGTTAGCAACACACCTTGAAACAGTTCAAATCCATGAGGGCCTCGGTGACAAATTATCAGCAACAATGGACTAACATATGTGTAAGTTGTAACTACTAAGACAACAAACTTCTAGCAAAAAGCTAAGGAAAAAGGTTTAGAGTTGACTGAATAACATGTATCCAACACTGCTGCTCAGCTGTCAGTTGAAAAAGACCTGGGCAGGAAGGTACTTGCTTCCACTCATTTGAGAGGAGGCTCTAGAATTTTCCAAAATGTTGCTTTGCACAAAACCCACATGTGACTCCACAGAGACCATGAAGAATCATCTTTTAAAAAAACACCTTGAAAACAGGTTGTCACAAATTGTGTTTATGAAGCTTCTTGGTGTTTAGAAATGCATGTAACAAAGAAGAGAACAGTGCTCTAACAATAAAATTATTCTGTCAACATTGATAATTGCACCAAACAAGTGGAATTTATGATTCATGATAAAACACAAAATACTACAGAATATAAAAAAGAATACACAAATGAGCTTATGAGAGGTATATAATAAGAAAGCATTTTAAACTTTAATAATATAAGAAGTGTTCTGGACTATGTCTAAAACTTAAATCTAAAATGTATTTCAAGTTATTTCATGAAACATTTTAACTGATGAGAACATACTTAAGTAGTTCTCCTTTGACCTCTATCAAACGCTGCCTTTTCTTATTTGTTGCTCTCACCATCTGTAATGACAATAAATATATTTTAAGACTGAAAAGCAAAACATACAAAGGGTGATATCCAGCTAAGTCATACTTGGAGCAGACCCACTGAAATCAATGAACTTAACTAACATGCCCATTGATTTCAGTGGACCTACTCAGCATATAACTAACATTGGATATCACTTCAGTCAGTCCTTAATCATTTGTATCAAATATTTTAATGGTTTTGTTTGCATCAAAGTTCATAATAATGAGTAAATGGGTCATATTTGGAATCCAAAAACAACTACAGTACATTTTCTGTACAGTGGTGCCTCGCAAGACGAAATTAATTCGTTCCGTGAGTTTTTTCGTCTTGCCGTTTTTTTCGTCTTGCAAAGCACGGTGTCGGAAAAGTTTTGGAAAAGCTTCAAAAATCACCAAAGTCTTCAAAAACCTCAAAAAAGGCTACCACACCGCGTGCTATGAGTTGCTCCTCGAAGTCAAGTCGCAACTGTATTAACGGTTTTAAGAAAAAGGAAACAAACTTGCAAGACGTTTCCGTCTTGCGAAGCAAGCCCATAGGGAAAATCGTCTTGCGAAGCAACTCAAAAAACCAAAACCCTTTCGTTTTGCGAGTTTTCCGTCTTGCGAGGCATTCGGCTTGCGAGGTACCACTGTACTTGATATTTAACTGCACATGATCCTGCTATAGTAAGTACAATGAGTGACAGACAGAATAAATAAATACAATTAATGTACAGGGGGACAAATGATGTTTACTGAAAGGAAATCCAATTGATTAATTGGTATAAGAGGACAGAACATTCATTATATAAAATCAATACCTGCCATTATGAATACAATGGCATTAATGCCAGTGGTTTTATTTTTAAAAAATTGTCCACCAAAACTAATGTCTGCTTTTAGAAAAGCTATAGCAAGAGAACAAAACAGTTGTAATAAATTCATTTTCTCATATAAGGCATGCCAATCTATTTGGGCTCTTTATCACATGTAGTGAATATAATGCTCCTGAACATCCAAAATGGCAGGAAGAAGAGAGCCAGGAGTTGTATGAAAGCTATGCATTTTGGTCTAAGACACACACACCTTTCACAAACTGGCTCCAGCAATGAGTACTGAATGCAGATTTGCTTCTTATCCTGGGGAATGTTCAGTTGCAGACGGCAGTACACAAGCACTACACCTGATCAGGTTGAAATATGTTGACTGAACACATTTCAGTCAATACAATTAGCCATAGAGACAACATGCCCTCTGGTGTCCTGTCTCATGATTCCAAATATTCTCCCTCTAACAGCCACCTTGGAAGCAGAAACCTAGCCTTCCCACTCACTCCAAAGCAATCATGGATGAAAAACGTGGGCTTCAAAGCAGTACACCTCTAAAACTAGCATGTCTCAGAGCCAAAATCAACACGAGGGCATAAATTCTTGCCACAACAGTTGGATTTAATCATTGGAAGAAGAGCTTCTCCCTCTGGTGAAATTCACAGGGCACACTGCGAACTCCAGCTCTTAATTCACTGAAATGTCCTAATCCAACATGCATACTCACTTCTGTAGTTAGACAGAACCCATACAATTAATGAAGATTCATGAAATTGTTTACCTTTGCATTTTTCAATTTTGTTGTTCTAAGTTCCTCAGCACCTGCAACCTAATGAAAATGTGCAGGTTTTAGTAATACAGCATAGCTTCTTAATTTACTCTTTTATTCAGTTGTTTTATTATGACACAGCTTTTATGTATCACTGTAAGGGTTGCAATTCATTGGTTTCACATTTTCTAGCCACGGGGTTTCTGGAAGTAGATATCCAATTACAAGTAAGCTGATAGGTTTTTTTTTTAAGTTGAGGTCTCTGACATCACCATGTCAACAAAGGTCTGTATAGTTAAAGCTATGGTTTTCCCAGTAGTGATGTATGGAAGTGAGAGCTGGACCATAAAGAAGGCTTTATGGACCATCGCCAAAGAATTGATGCTTTTGAATTATGGTGCTGGAAGAGACTCTTGAGAGTCCCATGGACTGCAAGAAGATCAAACGTATCCATTCTTAAGGAAATCAGCCCTGAGTGCTCACTGGAAGGACAGATCCTGAAACTGAGGCTCCAATACTTTGGCCACCTTATGAGAAGAGAAGACTCCCTGGAAAAGACCCTGATGTTGGGAAAGATTGAGGGCACAAGGAGAAGGGGACGACAGAGGACGAGATGGTTGGACAGTGTTCTCGAAGCTACCAGCATGAGTTTGACCAAACTGCGGGAGGCAGTGGAAGACAGGAGTGCCTGGTGTGCTCTGTTCCATGGGGTCACAAAGAGTCGGACACGATTAAACAACTAAACAACAACAACAACTTTTTTAGAGTTCTGTGATTTCCAGATTTCTCCCTTTAGCATATGTCTGTTGCAGCTTTGGGATCAAGATGGCTGGCTAGAAGGCAGGAGCTGGCTAACCATAACATAGAGTCAACAAGGGAAGCTCAAAAGGCATGGTTACTCATATGAGAGACAACCAAAACTGTGATCATTACTTTTTGATTCCTTCTCCTTTCTGTGCTCTTTCCAAGGCTCTAGCTACACTATCCTGCTGTAGCCAACTAGGATGCAGCTCCTACAACTTGTAAGTCCATGAGTAAGTCCATGCCAGAATCCCAGGTGAATGCCAACTGTTTGGGACACTGTCTTGGCTCAGTCCAACATTAGGGCCTAAGCAGGTAAGTTACAAAGATTCTGTAATTTGTGGAAAGTTACTTAGTTTTCATAGTTCTGAATCTGTATTTATTATCCTAAGCCAAGAATCTTAAAGGATCAGTGCTCAACTGGGGAAAATATGATTCAAAGTTTTATTTAAAAGATTTATCCCACCCTTCACCTTTCTTTCCTGGTTGTTTTAGAATACGTCTTCCATTTGAGAAACATGGCTGGAGTCCTTTAAAAATGTTAAATCATTAATCGCCACAAACATTTTTCATAATAAGTATTATTTTAATTTTGCTGTGGGCACTTTGTTAATGCTATCGTTTCTAAGTTTGAGAATTAAATAATACAACAGGTTTCAGTTCAGTTTTCAAATGTTCTCTGTGAAGTACATATGTCATTTGAAAAGCAAGTTTTAAAGTCTGCAGTTGGGAAAACAGCAGAGGAAAAATCATGTCAGATAATACAAAGCCTTTGTATGTGTAACAGTAGAAGGGAACCTTTTTTTGATGAGGGTCACATTCTCTCAGATGCAATTTGTTCAGAACCACATGGTGAACCATCCCCTTATCCTCCTTGTGAAGAACAGATCACTCTTGCTACAGGTCTGAACAGATAATTTGCAGAGGGCTTTCCCCCTTCCACCACCCCATCCATTTGAGCCCCTCATTTCCCTCACCGGTCTAAGAAATGCAAGTCTTGTTTGCATTTTGGCAGCGCTGTACCCTCATTTCCATTTGTCAGCCTTATTCATGCAGAGCATTTCATTAGCTGGCATGCCACAGCCAATAAGCAAATTTTATCATTGGCAGGCTGTTTTCGGGCTTTCCCTTTCCGAGGGTTCCCCCCTATTTTTGTAATGCTTCTGCAAACTCCAGTACCTCCCTCTTGTGCCTGGATGGTGCCGTTTTGTCAACATAAGCAATGGCACTTCCATCTGAACAGCAGAAATAAGGGAACAAATGTACTTACATTATTGGTGAGTTGCTCTCTGAACGCAATAGAAAAGCTATCAATAGCTTTCCTACATATTTTCAGCTCCACTCCTTGTCTGAATAGGGAAGAATGCATACAAATCAGTATATTAAACAAACCTAAAGAAAAATGCTGAACTGATCAGTATATTGAAAAACATATTCTAGGTATTGAACTTGATACGAGTGGACAAAAATTGGATAATGCCATCAACTATCTAAATTTCTCCTACTGAATAACATGTGAAATTATAACTTGAAACACTGAAAGCTTAATTTAGTTGCATTACATTTACAGTGGTACCTCGGGTTACATATGCTTCAGGTTACATACACTTCAGGTTACAGACTCCGCTAACCCAGAAATATTACCTCGGGTTAAGAACTTTGCTTCAGGATGAGAACAGAAATCGTGCTCCGGTGGCGCAACAGCAGCGGGAGGCCCCATTAGCTAAAGCAGTGGTTCAGGTTAAGAACAGTTTCAGGTTAAGAACGGACCTCCAGAATGAATTAAGTACTTAACCCGAGGTACCACTGTAGTTAGTTCATCCTCATTATGGTTTAAACTTGAGGGATGGGAATTGTTTTAGATAAGCACCCATTTGTTTTGTTCTAGTATTCTTTCTTCCTATATACATAAGAATGTAAGGTTGCCATTGCACAGCGCCCATTGGAGGACTTGTAGTGCGTCATCACAATACTGGATTTGCATGAAGTCAAGACGGGGCAGAGGAGGGACTTCCGGGTTAGCGCGATCGGCTAATGGCGGATTCCCTCCGAGCTCCGGAGGGAATCGGCTTGACAGGGGCTGGGTCTTGCCGTGCCGGCGACACGGGGACCCTCAAAAACCACGGGCATAGGAGCCCGTGGACATGGTGACTCGGCGGGCATCGTTAAGCGCCCTCCCGACTCGCGAAGGAGCCTTTTTAAAGGCTACGGAACGGGTGCCGGGGAGTGGCGTGGTGCTGTGAGTCTTCTGCTTCCCCTGCCGAGCGAAGCCGCATGCCATTTGTCGGAGAGCGCTGACTTCTTCCTATTAAAATTTGGACTTAAAATCAAGAACAACAACCCGTGAGTAATTGGGAAATTGGATTACAAATAATTTGATTATGAATTGGGCACGAACGGGGGAGGTGAAAAAAAGGGAAGTCCGCCCCCCCCTTATTGTAAACAGTTTGAAGCAAGGAGCTGTCAACTAAGGTTGCGTGAAGAATTGGGGTAATTCGATAAAAGATATAAATTCCACAGATTTAAAGGACTAAGCTAATGTGCCGGAGGACAAAAGTTTAATTATTTGGACTAAGTACCACCTTTCTCAAGCCCGGGAGTAACCCGTGAAAAGAGCCTGCAGAGGATTTATAGAAAACTTTTGACAGCTGTCAAATTAGCTGTCAAAGCCGGAAAAATCAAAGCTTAAATTCTAACCGGCTATACTGCTACAAAATATTGAAAGTAAAGAAAGACTGATACAAATAAACCTGATTTTTGGATCGGAAGGGAAAAGAATACTAAGTAATTAGAATCCCTCTAGAGGGGATTCTTGGATATTACAAGAATGGAACTAGGTCGGGAAATACGAGCTGACTTGCAAGAGCTTATTTTTCTCATGGGAAAGCTGCAAGAGAGGATTGAGCAAGGCCATGTTTTGTCTACAAGTCCTACGAAACCGAAGTCAACAGAAAATATACTTACTGAGTTGGAAAGGGACTTGATGCTCAAAACACAGGCAGCTGGACAAGAAAAGAAACCAAAGACTAAGACATCAGCTGAACAGGAGGAGCAGAAAGAAGGGGTGGCTGAAAAGTTACAGAAGATAAAAGAGAGCCGGAGACCTGCCAAGAAGAATTCCAATTCGACTAAGATGAAAACTGGATTATTTGGGACATATAGACTTAAGAAACAGAGTTGGAGCTCCACCTCTAAACAAGTAGGCCTTGCTGGAAGAAATATGGTTAACATGGAGAAGGTACTTCCCCGACCTGGGGTGTTCAATATGAAAGATTTTCGAAGAAGCCGGCGGAAAGGGACTGAGAGAGATTCGAGAGCCTCGGACGTAAGGTCACCAGGCTAAAAAGATGGACTAATTGGACTTTGGTTTGGGATTGAAACCGGGAAGAGAAGGGTGGGGTTTAGAAGTCCAAAGGGGGCCTGATTTTTATTTTGCAGTGTAAAACTATATGCTCTTTATTATTATAAGAATGGGGAATCTGTGGATGGGAATTAGGGACAATCTTAGGGAAGGTATTTTATTATTTGTTTTTATATCTTTTTTTTTTTTATCTCTTTTTATGTATGATTAAGGTATATATTCTAAAAATTGCTAAATAATCTAAATTAATGGATAATAATGAATTAAGGTTCAAAATTATTATAAAGAATCACATTAATAATTTATGGTTAAGTAAATTAATAAATTATGATTAGGACATTAAGGATAAAAACTTGCTTGAATAAACAATCGGAGTTGGAATACAATAAGGGGAGGCGTGGGGAAGTCATGAAAAGAAGTTATTGAAAATGAGACTTAAAAGGTGGAATTTTTTTTTATGTTGTGTTTTGTGTTACTTTTGTGTGTGTTTTTGTTTTGTTTTTTGTAACCTTTTGAAACTTTAATAAAGATTATTTAAAAAAAATAATAAAAAAAAAAAAGACGGGGCAGAGGAACAGAAGAGAAGGCGGGCTGCACAACAACAGCAGTCATGACATGGGAGTGAGCACAGAGGGACACTGAGGGAAACTGCTGCTTTAAACAACATCAGAGGATGTGAAGCCCTCAGATATTCCACAGCATCTTCCCACAATCATGTATTTCATTCATGGTACCATGTGTTGTCTTTGACAAAATGTCTCAGATTGAATGTAGTACTTTATAAGATGTATTTTATTAACAAGCAACTACTCACATTTGTACAACATTCATCAACTGAACTTAAACTGACAAACTTGCTCTTAAGATTCTCCTGCTTTTAATCTGCTGTAAGATTACTGTATCTCTTCAGATTCTACTAATCTTAAGAGATACAGTAACATATCAGCATGGGGTGTTTGTGCAAAGAAGGCTGCAGAGGAAGAAACATGACTATGGGGGTTGCCCTAGGGTAGTAATGTGGGGGGAGGGGAATGGCAAGGGCTTGGAGAGTTGAGTGAGCAGGGGCAGAGTTCCTAGGAAGTAGTATCAGGGAAAAATAATTTCATAACAGAGTAAAAATGACTTGGCCTTTTGGTTACAATCATATGACAACATTCACTATGTTTAAACAGCACAGCTGCAGCAAACCAATCCGTAACAGAGAGAGCACAAAGTATTGTGGCTTAAGAATGCCCAATTTCAGTGTAGTCAATGAGCTTAAAGTCATATACCAAGTTAAATCTTAGTCATTAAGATACTTACTTGTATTTTGCTGTTATTTTCTCAAATGCATCCAGAATAACATCAGTTTCTTTGACACGGCTGGCAGCCTTTTTCAGGTCTTTGGAACCCCAAACCTTTATCAAATCTGGCTCAGCATCTGAATCTAAATAAATGGTGTTTTTGAAGCAGCTTTTGAGATTATAGGTCTCAGCCAACCCTCAAAATTTATGATTTAAAATGCCTCAAAATTGCACCAACTTTTAATAGAAGAAAGAAAATCCATAAACGATGGCATTATAAAACATTGTCTTTCAGTTGTGAAATTGAAGACAGCACTGCGCAGTAGCACTAACAAACAATGCTAACACTTATTGTTTCATATATTGGCAGGCAAAATAGTGACCATTAGGCCTTCTAATAGGCAATGGTCTGCTAATATGATGAGCCAGTGTGGCATAGAGGTTAGAGCGTCTGTAGTAAAGTTAGGAATTCAATCCCAACACGCTGCCACCATGTAGTAATGTTAGGGGGCACAGCATCCCGCCACTACCCCCTTGCAGTAATGTTACGGACACATGCCCCTTCCTCACCTGACCTACAATCCAGCGGGACCAGGCTAAGAGAGGAAGGTGGTGCCGCAATATATACTTTTTACAGAACCAAACACATTAAAAGGGTAGATGCAGCCACCACTCCCTTGTAACCCCGGATAGCCATGAAGATTAACCCAAGAGAGAAAGTTGCTCTTCCTAGTTACCGGCTGCCCCACCCTGCAAATTGCTTCCACAAAATACAGGCAGCAATTCAACAGGTTCCGCAATTACAGGCAGAAATTCACAGGTACAGTAGGAGCTAAATGGTCAGGCTCTAGATTCAGACTTCCCCAGAATGGCACACAGAACAACAAGGAAATCCTCTTTTCTTTAAAATTTATTTAAAAAACAAGGTTAAACATACTTAAAAGTAGGCACATCTTTTATAACGTTTTAGACAGAAAAACAACAACATTGTAAAGCATCGCTAGCTAAATGTAGTTACAAAACGAGAACATAGGAAAGGTTAGAGCAGTTCACAAAGTCCTCGGTTGCATCCGCATCTCAAGAAAACAATAGGAATCTTCATCACAAAGGACACGCATACGAATGTAGCAAGTTGACTGTCAGCATGATGGTATCTGACAGAAGGGCAGATGAGGTGCGGCACAAAACCCCTTTCCTAGGATTTTTTTCCTGTAAAACCCCACGTGGAATCGGACCTCAATCAGAACTCTTGATTAATTTTAAATTTACCAATGGTCAGCTAGTTGGATAATAGCTTGTGACAGCTGAGGCTTGTTGGTTCTCAAGACCTTGGATCAAAGGTTTCCTCCCCAAATTTCTCAGAGACACACCAGGTCCTCCTTCTCCTGACACTTAGTACCAAGTGTTAAATCACTACTAATCAACTAGAGGTTTTTCCTTCCTGCAGATGCCTGAGATAAGCATTCACACTCCCAGAGACAGCTAGTCTGCAGCTTAAGGTAACAAGGACACATATCCCATAAATCCTTTGGCCTTTGGCCTTCCCACAGTGCTTTTCTTCAGCTTGACCAAAGTTTGTCTATTGAAATTTCCTAACTTCACTACACCCTCCCCTCTAAGATGAAATTACAGGGTTAAGTCCCTAAATGTCATCAAAACAAAATATGTGCACAGTTTGGAAATACTCAAGTGGAACATCATTCACACGTCAACAATTCACTTTACAGACTGGTACATACGTGACAGAGTATCAGCAACCACATTCTCCTTTCCAGGAATGTGAGTGATCATAAATTGATACTCCTGTAAGGTTAAGCTTCACCTGAGCAGTTTTTGGTTAGAGTTTTTTACTCTTTCCACCCAGGAAAGGGGGGGGGGAGTGATCGGTCTGGACTTCAAAGGTGTTACCCCACAGATAGGGACGGAGTTTAGTTAGAGCCCAGACCAGAGCAAGACACTCCTTTTCGACAGTAAAATAATTTTGCTCCCGGGGTAGCAATTTCTTGCTCAGATACACCACCGGTCGCCAACTCCCCTCATTGTCTTGTTGGAGCAAAACCCCTCCCAATCCTGTTTGACTGGCATCGGTTTGCACCACAAAGGGACGCCACTGATCAGGGGCTAGCATCACCTGCAAACTCACAAGAGCCTGTTTTAACAACTCAAAGGCTCGCTGACAATCATCAGTCCAATCCACTTTGATTGGCAGAGCTTTCTTACACAGGTTGGTCAAGGGAGTAGCTAGAGTAGCAAAATGATTAACAAACCTCTGATAATAATTGACCAGTCCTAGAAAAGATTGTACACCCTTCTTGGTTTGTGGTTGGGGCCATTCCTGCACACACTGGATTTTGGCTTCCAGGGATTTGATGTTTCCCGACCCCACTGTAAATCCCAAGTAAATCACTTCTCCTTGAGCAAACTTACATTTAGACACTTCAACCGTCAGGTTTGCATCTCGCAATCGTGCCAAAACTCTCTGTACATGCTTAAGGCGTTCTGGCCACAAATTGAGAAAAATTAACTCAATCTCCTCCCATCTCCCTCTGAGCATGGACAAAGGATTATCTAGGAGCTTGGCAAAACCTGACTGGTTTGAAAAAAACTCTGAGCTCCTTTGGTAAACCTCAACCAAAGTTTTCAGCAGATTTTGAACAAAGGGGTTGGGCAGGCTGATGATCCCACCAGACCTGAAAACAATTTTACTCATAACACAAGCATGGTGTTTCCCAGGACTAAAATTTTGTAAAGGACCCACCAATTTCATTCTCTTTTTAACGAAGCCACTTACATTACAAAACATATTTTGAAAAACATTAAACATATCAACTGGGTCTTTAAAGTCCTTGAGCTGTGGATAGAAAAATTCTTTTTTAGACACAAAAAAGACAGACTCAGTCTCACAAGGAGGGCTTTCCACAGCTTTTAGGCAACCTAGGAGAAACTGACCAAATCTCTGCTTTACTTCAAACAACAGAGAATCCCCCATCATGGCAAGAATCTCACAACTCTCCACAAGGGTTTGGCTAGGCTGAGGTGGCCCCCCTTCCTCTTCTTGACTCTCAGCTATCAGCTGACAGGACACGCTTGCATCTTTCTCAGTCTGCGTTGCAAGGGGGCTTGCTGCAAGCTGCTGGAAAGGAACTGTAGATTTCAAAACACCTTCCCCCAAAGTAGGGTTTGCACAAACTTGGGGTTCAGGGACTGGAACAAAATGATCCCCCTTAAAATCCTTGGAGGGAACTGGATCAATGGCTGCAGGTTGGGGGATTAATTTTCCACCACTAGAATTACTTTTCCAAAAATCGGACTGAATCAGCTGGGACAAAAGCCAAGTCATTTGGCACAGTCACAGTATCAGAGTTTTTGCCTCAAAAGGAAGGCACAGCAATTCGACAAATGTGAACACTGGGGGGTGCATTAGACGCTGAGTTGGAACAATGAACGTAAGGAGTGGCGGTACTTATTAAGCCAACTCTCTTCCCCAACCGGGTTCTCAGGAACAGCAGTCTTAGCAGTCCCTGTGGTTGCGGGAATTGTAGCACCAGGCGCCAAACCTCCACCCATCCCATCCGAGACAAGGCTTCCCTCAGCCCTCAAACCTTGAGGTGTCATTCCCCAGTTTTCCATCACCTGTGCCTGGGTGGGTGAGACCTTAATTGTCAAAGAGTTCACCGATATTTGCTGTGGGTGAACCTTAAATCCCAAATCATTTCCCACCAGAACAGGGCTTTTACACACTTCAGGATCATGAACTATAACAAGTTGATTTCCAGTGTAGCCTTTATAGGACACCGGAACAATGGCGGTAGGTTGGGAAATCTCATCTACGCCATATGGGCTGATCTTCAAGGGGTCAGGCTGCATCTGTATGGGCAAAGCCAGATCTCTAGACACGCTGGTGATATCAGAACCCGTGTCTCGGAAACAGTTCACAGCAATTCCGTTGATCTCAATGGGTGCTGTAAATTTTAAATTAGCCCAATTAACATGTGGCACCCTTGGTCCTGCCCCTGTACTCAGTGGCCCCACTGTAACAGAATTAGAAGTGGTTCCAGCAGTCTTGGGAATTATAGCATCAGGCGCTGCCCCACCCCTCCCATCTGGGACTGGGTTTTCTCCAGCTCCTGAACTTTGCTGCTCAGCTTCCCAGTCCTCCGCCGGTCACTGAATCATACGCACTGCAGGGGTCGATGTCAAGGCTGGGGGCTTTTTACCATTCAATTGAGGGCAAGCTGCCTTCACATGGCCAGGCTTTTTACAATGAAAGCACAGTCCCGAACTAGGAGCAAGTTTCGAGCGGTCACCCCCTGCTATAGAAGAGTCTTTTGTAGGCATGGGGACGGCTTTACTTTGTTCCTTAGCTGGGGGAGCAGATCTCCCGGCTGGAGCCGACACCGCTGATCTGTTCCCTCCCGGCTGTCCCCTGTTCACCAGATGGGACCGCTTCAATTTAAACGATTTTGCGAGCTGGGTCGCTTGCTCCAAAGTAGCTGGATGCTGTTTGGCGACTAGGCTTGCAATCTCAGGGGGCAATTGTTGCATAAATTGTTCTTTTAACAGCAATTGCCTTAGCCCTTCAAAAGTATCAACGCCTTCAGCCAAAAGCCATAATTCAAAATTTTGAGCCATTTTCGAAGAATACACAGAAATACTGTCTGAGGGGTTGCATTTATCCACCTTCCGGAAGGCTTGTCTATAATTTTCAGCATGAAACCCAGGCCTCTGCATCACCAGCCTTTTAAAACGCTCATAGTCATTTGCCTGGGACAAAGGGAGACGGGCCATCAGCTCAACTAGCTCCCCACAAATTAAGGAGCGCAATATAAGCATGTACATTCTCAAGGGCACCCCCATATCCCGACAGGTCACTTCAAAGAGAGTTAAATAACTAAAAACATCTGTGGGGGGCTGATATGTAGGAAACAAACGCAAGTCAAAGTTGCTCAAAGGAAACCCTTGAGGAGCCTGTCTTGGAATTGCTCCCCGCGGTTCTGGGCTACAGTCATACCTTGAGGCATAACAATAACGGGGCACCTGTCCATCCGGACGCTGAAGTCCCTCCTCTGTGTATCCACGCGAGGGTTGGGGGTGAGGTTCGACCTCCTCCTCCTCATACCGTCGCGCCGCCCCACAGGTTTCCCAAGCTCTTACTGACGAGTAGACCCGGACTGGACTAGGCGAACGACATCTCACTGGTCTGCGACTTTCACGGGACGGATGCTCCAGGTCGTCGTCCTCCACAGATGCTTCCCGCATTTGTCGTGGCAAGTCTTGATACTCATACGCCATCCGGCTGGTTCTTGGGGCAATAATGATGGACTGGCCCACTCTGGGAAATTTTTCCTGGCACCGAAATCCTCCCTGGACGGGATCTGGCACCCGTTTGACAGCTTCGCCGGCTGAAAATTCCATTTTCCTCGGCTCTGCATAAACAAGATAGCTTCCTCTAGGACGTGTAGAGGCAATCACAGCTTTCACTTCCTCATGAGGTGATAGCTGTTGGTTAAACGACACGCCAACTGCACTCTGAGAGTTGCACGACTCTTTCCCGCCCCTCTGAGAAGTTCTTAATTGGTCCGCGTTCTCTTCTCCCTTGGAATGCTCCAAGAACAAGGGGGAGGAGTCTGCTTTAGAAATTGGTTGTTGGGGGGGGGGGTTCTGCCGCAGTAGGAAGGGAGCTACTCTCTCCACCCGGCCCCCATTCATCCACCGTTCGCATTCTATGCTCATGGAGACTCCGCCTTCCATGATTCCTATCTATCAGAAAAAAATAAAACGTCTGCAACTTATAAGAGATACATGCTCAAATTAAAATCAAAGTGCCTTTCTGTAGGGAAGTTCAATCCCACCACGCTGCCAACCATGTAGTAATGTTAGGGTCACACGCCCCTTCCTCACCTGTCCTACAATCCAGCGGGACCAAGCTAAAAGAGGGAAGGTGGTGCCGCAACATATACTTTTTACAGGACAAAACACACCAAAAGGGTAAATGCTGCCACCACTCCCTTGTATCCGGGGATAGCCAGAAGATTACCCAAGAGAGAAGGTTACTCTTCCCAGTTACCGGCTGCCCCACCCTGCAAATTGCTTCCACAAAATGCAGGCAGAAATTCAACACGTTCTGCAAATTACAGGCAGGAATTCACAGGTTCAGTAGGAGGCTAAATAGTCAGGCTTGGATTCAGACTTCCCCAGAAAGGCACACAGAACAACAAGGAAATCCTCTTTTTAAAATTTATTTAAAAAACAAAATTAAACATACTTAAAAGTAGGCACATCTCTTATAGCATTTCAGACAGAAAAACAACAACATTGTAAAGCATCGCTAGCTAAACGTAGTTACAAAACGAGAACATAGGAAAGGTTAGAGCAGTTCACAAAGTCCTCGGTTGCATCCGCATCTCAAGAAAACAATAGGAATCTTCATCACAAAGGACACGCATACGAATGTAGCAAGTTGACTGTCAGCATGATGGTATCTGACAGAAGGGCGGATGAGGTGCGGCACAAAACCCTTTTCCTAGGATTTTTTTCCTGTAAAACCCCATGTGGAATCGGACCTCAATCAGAACTCTTGATTAATTTTAAATTTACCAATGGTCAGCTAGTTGGATAATAACTCAGCTTGTGACAGCTGAGGCTTGTTGGTTCTCAAGACCTTGGATCAAAGGTTTCCTCCCCAAATTTCTCAGAGACACACCAGAGCCTCCTTCTCCTGTAATGAGGCTTGATAGCCCTTATTTACATAGGGATGACACTTAGTAACCAGGGCTTAAATCACCACTAATCAACTAGAGGTTTTTCCTTCCTGCAGATGCCTGAGATAAGCATTCACACTCCCAGAGACAGCTAGTCTGCAGCTTAAAGTAACAAGGACACATTTCCCATAAATCCTTTGGCCTTTGGTCTTCCCACAGTGCTTTTCTTCAGCTTGACGAAAGTTTGTCTATTGAAATTTTCTAACTTCACTACAGCGTCAGACTAGGATCTCGGTGACTCACAGCCAAACCTACCTCACAATGTTGTTGTGGGGATGAAATTATGAGTTGGTGGGGAACCATGAATACCACCTTGAGCTACCACTATCAGGCTAAGTGCCCTAATTTGAAAATTCCTGTACAGTGGAGTGAGTGACAAGCTATCCATGGATCCCCTCCACTGTAAGCAAAACAACACCACACAACCTCTTTCTCACCTGAGTAATCTGTCGTCATCTCTGGTGAACAAGCCTCTTTCTGCTTCTTGTGGCATTCAGCACTCCTAACAGGCATCTGTCAAATAAAAATGCATACATTTAAATGCTTTTATTTTGAAATTTATGATCACATTAGACAGGAGCAGCAGCTATGAAGTTTGTCTGAACTCACACTCTTTCAACAAGTATTTATGGCTAGTTCTGACCAAGGCATGTTGAGGAAATACAAGGAAACGGTGTCAAGAGGACACTTGCCCATTTGCAACAGCCCCTAACTAATTTGCACACACATAAACTGCACCAGTTAAAGCACCACCGTGAAAAAAATACTGGAAACTAAAATGTAGGAAGCACTGTATTTCTTCACTAATGCTTTCTGAACACATTTTTTAAAAGAACAAGACCCAGATATGTGCCCAAAGGCATCATTCTTAGGACAAAGGTTCTCACAGCTATGGTGCATAGCAAAGTTTATAGTTAACCTTATCAGTATTCAAGTCCTCCACAAGATCTGGAATGTTATCTGATATTCTGCATTCTGAAGAGCTGCATCTTACTGGCAGCGGAGATGTTATTCTATAGTTCTCTGTGCTGGATGTAGACTCTGTGGCTCTCTAAATGAAAACAGTCAGGTGATTATTCTCAGATTAAAGAGAATACAAATGCAGTGCCTTTCATTTTATGGGAACGGATGCAAACTTTCCCCCCGGTATAAAAACAGCTTTACATATTATGGAAACATCGCTTATAAATCTTTATGTAACATGCATCTGCAATGTTTTCTGCAGTCTGTGAGAAACATATGAATACTTGCTGCAGGGAGCCACAATTTACCTTGCTTTCCCACAGCAAACATAATTAAAAACTAAATTAAACTAGGTTACATCCAATAAAGATACCATGAAAATTTTGTAAAACAGGTAGCCATGAGCAATAAAACAGCCTCAAGCTGTTACCATATATGACAACTGTGATCACAACTGGACCAATAGAAGTAGTTGTTTATAGTGAGCACATGGGAAGCAGCTGAGCTGTACTGTAGAAATATTAGACTAAGAGCACCACTATTTTAAAGCCTAAGTGTCAACTTCCATTAAAATAAGTTTCTAACATTCATAATTTCTGTGTAGTCTGAAGACATGCAATTATCTCAACACAGAAAACAAGAGTCTGCAAAAGCCTATACACATAATGTGCCTGCAAAGATACAATGCTTTGTGCACCAAACATACCATTCCTGGTATGTCTGCCATTCCTCAACTATCATACTTGTGCTAATCTTCTTTTCTGAGCACTCAAAAGCTGCATTTGCTAGATTGGGGTAAATGCATTTAAGAGCTTCAGCTTCTAGAAGGGAAATTATAATTATAATATACAAGGGAATATATATATGATTTCTAAGGCCAAGTCATGATTTTAAGAGCCATGCCATGTGAATATTACCAATATTCATTCTTCATTATCTTAGCTAGCATGAGATTTCAGCTAGTAGTAAATAAATCATACTTGCTTGAAATCTGGAGAATTAATTACCCAGTTATAATAATATACATTAAAATATAGAGATCCAATTATTTATTTCCAATATATTGGAAATATATTGGAATTTTCAATATATTGTTGTCTGTTTTCCTGAAGTAAAAGTAGGACACACAATCTTAACTTCATTTCTTTACCATATTCTCTTGCACAGGTTCCTCTTCAGAAACTTCTCTCTCTGATCTTGATTTCAAGATATGCTGACACTTGCTAGAAAAAGATATAAAATAATGCAATACAGTATATTCTGGCATGTAGCTTTAAAAATCAAAAGGTCACTTCTTTTCTTGCTAAGAAGTTTCATTGTTGGCACACAGGATTTGTCCAATGCTGACAGCAAGAATCAAAGAGCCAGCAAGAATATAGTGGGGATCAAATGGGTATGTGAATTGAATGGTATGTAGATGTGTGCATGCAAGGAAAAAAATAAGGATGCGACTGTTGTGTATATCTGAGTTACTCAAAAAGCTATATGGCTTGTGTTGCATAGTGTCGTGTTGCATAGTGGTTAAGAGCTGAAGGAGCTGATACTGCACAACAGTATGTGCTGATAGGAATTGAAGCTTAATTCACTGAGACAACTTACAAATCTCTAATATCTCTTACAATGTGTTCCTAGGGGTCACACAGATGTGCCACTCAGAAAGGTACTGCAAGAGCTAAAGGTTCAGTCTTGATGACACAGTAGAGTACAAAGAGCCAAAGAAAAATAATGCAGTATATTTATACACTTTTGCTGCATAATGTATTGATTGCAAATAATAATCCTGTTTAGACCTTAAAGTTAGGAATACTCCTACAGTCATATTTTTGAAACATAAAAGTTGGTTTAGAACACACGTGGGGAAACGTTTTGGCTTCACAGGCCAGATCCTTTGCATCATAGGCCTCACAGGGTGGATGGGGCTGCCCACCTATCAAAACCCCATCTGTGGCTTTGCAATGTGCCCACTGAAACATTCACTCCTCTCCTTTCATTTCAAACAGTGCTTTGCTCTGCCTCCCCTTTAAGCAAACGGACATTGTTAAACCCATGTTTAGTGCTTTGGGCAGTTCCGAGCCTGTTTCTCCCCTCTCCACCATTGATAGGCATGAGAGAAACAAGGCTGAAGTTTGCTGGCAACAGCAGCAAGCTGGCAAACACCTGCAACAAGCTCTCTTGTGCACCAAGTCCAGTGCTTAGGAGGATTGCTCTCCCTTCCCATCAGCTGGTACGATCGGGGTGTGATCCTGCTTCGTGCTGGGTTCCAAAAGCATTGTCTGAAGCAGCTCGTGCGTTTCTCCTGAAAGCAGGTAGCACACAAACTGCTTCACCTTGCGCTTTTGAGCAGGATTTAATCTCTGCTTATCACCAGTGATGTCAGCTGATGGGCAGGTAGGCATGGTTTGGGGATAATGGCCTCATGGGTGAAAGTGGACCCCTAACAGACCAGACTGGCCTGCAGTTCCGCACCCTAGATTTCGAATATAAAGGAGGGAGCATGCTTGTGTTCACTCCTCCATATCCTTAGTTAAAAGTTTAAAAAGGAACAATCAAACCATCCAAGCATTTCACATGGTTTGGATGCTATCTTCTCAATTGCATGAAAAGGCACCTGAAAATTAGATGGGGGTTCTGTAGTGTGCTGAATGAATGGCCAATGTTAGTATGCCTAGCATATTTTAGTCAAGCTAACAGGTGTGTGAGTGAATGAGGAATGGGTACATGATGTGTTACAAGGATAAACATGTTTTCAAATTTACATCTGTAGTACCTTCCTCTAGTATCCTTCTTTTTTGGCTCAGAATCTGATGAACTGCTTGTTGACCCATCTGAATGCTGATCTTCTTCCTCATAAGCAGACACAGCGGTGCTATGTAAAGGCTCCTGTGAAGGTTCACCTAGATAACATAGACAAATCTAGCATTAATGAACTGCACCATCTTGTTTGTAGTGAGCAATAAAAACACAGGTCAGTCTTGGCCATTGAGACATTTGTCCACCTCGAATGTAAACATATACATGAGGGAGAGCAAGGGCACACTATCAGTGACAACTGTCCCTTCCAGCACAACCACTTTATTAAATTAACAGTCCTCCTATTTCAGAACTTCACCTTCAAAACTCATGGAGGGCTAGTAACATGATAACAGTAATGTGTCAGAAGAGGTGGGCTTGACAGCACATTCATTTCTCCTCATGGGCTTGTTTACATGTGAGGAGAACATATTTTTATATTTCTCACTTCAATTCCTTGTAATTTTGGACTACTCTAATGCTTCAGCCCTGAAACTGTTCACAGGATTTGGGGCACGACTTACACTGCTGAAGCAGATTCTATTTTGTGTTCTGTAACTATTAGTGTCAATTTAAAAAGGCAAAATGTGATCACTAACCAAATAATTCATCAGGTTCCTCTGCTTGGTCAGTTTGGAGAACTTTCAAAATACCTGATACATCTGGTTCCTAAGGAGAAAGCAGTTTAAAATGAAAGTGCAACTTGACATGGTATCCCTAGGGAGGACCCTCAAAAAACAGAATCTGTAACAAATAGCTGAAAATTGAGATTTCTTTCTTTCAGCGTAAGAAATAGAATTCAAACAAATTCATATACTGGATTACAACAAGAAAGAAATGTTTTATCAAAATACTATTTCCTATAATAAAAAACCCGCAGAAAGCAAAACAAGACAAGAAACCAGGGGTTATGTATGTATTTTTTTGGGGGGGGAGGGATTGGCCTTTGGGGTGTGGGAGTCATAAAGCCACGGCAAAGGCTTGTAATATTGCAGGGTGCCCCCTGACCTAGGCTGACCAGCACTCTGAGCTTTACAATGTATTGGAATGTATTGACCTTAAATGGAGTTGTGTTTCCTCTGGGCAGTGATGACCCTATATGGTGATGGGGGCAATAAAAGCCTTGACCGGATGAGGTAACGTGAGACATTGGCAAACGGCCATGCGGCTGGGGAGAGACAAAGGATAATAAAAAAGCTACGGGAGGAGAGAGAAGTTCGAAAGGAGCTGCTCATACCATCCTGAAAATATTGCTGGCTCTCTGTGTCTTTATTTTATGCTAAACTGCGCCACTTGTAACGGCTGGCTCCGACATTGGGGTAGGGTGAGATAGATAGGGGTTTATGTGTGTGTGAATGACAGACACTTATTTCATCTGTGGAGTGGATTTTCCGGATCTGTGCATACTGTTTGTGTGATTGATAGAGAAACAGTTGGACATAGAAAGAGGAATAGTGGTGTGATGGGGGAAGAGGGAGAGGCGGGCAGGCAAGGTATGTATGTATGATCTGTCAGAGAGGGTGAAATGTATGCAATGTGTGTGAGGGAAGGTATGCTAGTATGTGAGTGGTCTGCTTGTATATGTGGTCTGTGTAAGAGAGAGAGAGAGAGAGAGAGAGAGAGAGAGAGAGAGAGAGAGAGATGTTTGTGTAGCTGTGTATATGTAGTGTATGACATACATACATACATACATACATACATATATACATACAGCATTTTACTTGCATGCTGGCTTTCCAAAGTTAAAACCATGCTCAAGGCAGCTTACAACGTGAAAAAAATACATAATTACAAAGCCAAAATTAGCCATTAACAGTAAATTAGACGCCAAAAAGTACACAACCAAATTGAACAATTTCCACATATATCTTAAGATCTAAAATAAAGATCCTTTTTTTAATTAATAACAGAAACACCCAGCCAAACAAAACTTCCTAAACAATAGTCCAGCCCAAGAGTCTTTTCAGCAGCCTCAGCTTTCATAGCTGGAGTCAGTCAGGGCCCTCCCCTCCCAGGCCAGGTGGGAAAAGGCCTGCAAGGCAGGGAACAAGTCTTCCAAGACTCACAGCCAAGCTGTATGAGTGTGTATGTGTGAGAGATGTGTGTGTGTTTGTGGCCTGTATTTGTATAGTGTGTGTCAGTGAGCAGGATGTAACCATTTTGTATATTTTTTTCTGGTACTGTGGAATTCTCTATGATTTGACAGCAACAGCACCATTGTGTGCATTTGAGGAATCAATACTGTGTTATCTCCAATCCAAAAGTGGCAAGCAGCAGATTTTCTGGGTAAGGGGAGGAGAGCAGCAGTGACTGTACCAATTTTGTGTCATGCCATGCCTCTGAATGTCAGCCATTCATTATCCCATTCTATGTACACACGTATTTTACATATTCTGTATACTTATAGTGCCCCTAACGGAGGATGATTCTGTATTGCATCATGCTCTTTAAGCACTTGGGATATCATGTGTCACCTCTATAGTTGGAAGAGCGAAAGGCATTTTAAAAAAAAGTTTTAAGTTCAAAATTCCCCATAAAACTCCAGTATGGATTATCTCAAGGCTGTGAATCAAATAAAACTAAACAGAGGTGGAAAACGTCTCATTTGTGTTTGAATGAAAAAGATATGTGCCACTTACTCCCAGTTTCTTTCTGAAGTCCCTCCTTGATTTTCTCTTTGGCATCTTTTTACTAACAAAATAGGGGGAAAGAAACATTACCATAAAGGGGTATATTATATTTTACATTTATGATTTTTTTTCAGCAGGACCTTTATCAACTCTTCATTGCACTTGTATCTGAGTTTCCTAAAACAGAATGACACAGTCCTATGTAGTCTCCCATTCAAGTACAGAACAAGCTCAGTCCTATACAGCTTGAGTATTTCAGGTGCTTGCAGAACATCTCTGGAGTTCAATCAGTCAGTATATTTATTTTGCTGTTCCTTATACAAACACATTCCATCACTGTTCTGTCCATATGTGTATTGCATATTAATGAAATTATTATTTTGTGGAATGCCATTGTGAAAGTTAAAAGATATGGTGGGAGATGAGAACTGGAAGGCACAGAGGGGCTTAGATGCTATGTCTGCTGAGAGAAATTTAACAGCAGATCTGTCATTGCTGCTTATTGTAAAATAGTATTTTTTTGAAAAGCACCTACCTCAACAGTAGACATACAGACTCAGGCAGATGATATTTATTGTATTACTCCTTTCAATTAAGAAGCCAGTATGATCTTGCAAAAAATGTAATTTCCATATAATAGGTCAAAATTCTAGCAACTTCTAGAAGCAAGTTCTTCAGTTATATGCACACCTTCATATTCTTATAGCTGACTAACACTCCCTTGTAATCTATACACTCTTTTACCAGCACAGATGTTGTGATTTACACTTGCTTAGGACAAATTAATCTATTAAAAAAATGCCAAGGACAAGACTGATGTAAATTTTGTTGAGAAAAGTGGAAATGAACTTATAAATACTTTTTTTCATAGTTACTAACCGAACACCGTTTTCCATATTTTGCTCTTGTCTTGTCTGTACTGCTAATTTAAGATGAATTTATTTCTTCTGAAAAGAGGAAAAAAACACACACACACTTCACAATCACATTCAGGTGGAACAATAAGACATACACTTTCCACTTTTTATGAAGATGAGTAAATCCACGAACAAGTGTGGCTACCAAAATCGCGTCTGGTTTGTTTCCCACTATTCCTCCCTACTTCCACCTTGTGGACGACAGAGATACAGGAATGCTATCTGCCTCTTACAGGGATGTAAAAGCATGTAAAGTAACCGGCCGCCCCCCAAGCTAGTCAACCTGGCGAGAAAGCTAGAGGTGTTTTCTCTCTCTTTTTTGGCTGCTAAGACTAAAAGCGGGTTATCTTCAACTCTTGAGCCAGCAAAGATTGGCACTACAAATGATGTAAGGAGGGAGCTGCAGCCCACGATAGGAAAAGTAGTAAGGGAACACCTAGCTACTTTAAATGAATTCAAATCTCCAGGGCCTGATGAGCTGCATCCAAAGGGTACTAAAGGAGCTTGCGGATGTAATTTCAGAGCCTTTGTCTATTATTTTTGAGAATTCTTGGAGAACAGGTGCAGTCCTTACAGACTGGAGGAGGGCAAATGTCCCCATCTTCAAAAAGGGGGAAAGGAAGGTCCAGGTAACTACCAACCAGCAAGCTTGACAATGATACCAGAGAAGACCCCAGAGAAGACCCTAGAACAGTTAATTCAACAGTCGGTCTGTGAGCATTTAGAAAAGGATTCTGTGATAATTAAGAACCAGCATGGGTTTCTTAAAAATAAGTCATGCCAGACCAACCTGATTTCTTTCTTCTTCTTTTTTTTTGATGGAATTACAGACTTGGTGGATCAGGGAAATGCTGTGGACATAGTGTATCTTTATTTCAATAAGGCTTTTGACAAAGTTCCCTATTATATTCTTGCGAGGAAGCTGGTAAAATTTGGGTTGAACGAGGTAACTGTTAGGTGGATTTGTAGCTGGTTGACTGACCGAACCCAAAGAGTACTCATTAATGGTTCCTCGTTATCCTGGAAAAAAGTGAAAAGTGGGGTGCTGCAGGGTTCTGTCCTGGTCCCATTGTTAACGTCTACATAAATGACTTGGATAAAAGAATTGAGAGGATGCTCATCCAATTTGCAGATGGCACCCCTACCGGCAGGAGTAGCTAATGCCACAGAAGACAGAATCAGAATTCAAAATGAGCTTAACAGATTGGAGAACTGGGCGCAAGCTAACAAAATGAATTTCAATAGGGACAAATATAAGGTTCTGCACTTAAGACAGGAAGAACCACATGCACAAATATAGGATGGGGCACACCTGGCTTACTAGCAGTACAAGTGTAAAGGATCTAGGGGTCCACAAGCTTAACATAAGTTAACAGTGTGATGCAGCAACAAAAAAAGCCAATGCTGTTCTAGGCTGCGTCAACAGAAGTATAGTGTCCAGATCAAGGGAAGTAATAGTACCGGTCTATTCTGCCTTAGACCGCACTTGGAATACTGTGTCCAATTTTGGACACCACAAATTAATAAGGATGTTGACAAGCTGGAAGGTGTGCAGAGGAGGGCAACCAAGATGATCAAAGGTCTGGAAACTAAGCCTTATGAGGAGTGCTTGAAATATATGTTTAGTCTGGAAAAGAGGCGACTGAGAGGAGACATGACAGCCATCTTTAAATATCTTAAGGGCTGTCACGTGGAGGAGGGAGAATGCTTATTTTCTCCTGCTCTGGAGGGTAGGACTCGAACCCATGGCTTCAAGTTGCAAGAAAGATTTCGACTAAACATTGGGAAAGACTTTCTGACAGTAAGAGCTGTTCAGCAGTGGGCTCCCACCCGAGATGGTGGACTCTCCTTCCTTGGAGGTTTCTAAACAGAGGTTGGTCAGCCACCTGTCATGGATGCTTTAGTTCAGATTCCTGCATTGCAGGGGGTTGGACTAGAGGACCTTCGGGGTTCCTTCCAAAATTTCTATGATTAGCTTCTGGCTAAAATAAAATAAAATGCCAGAGCCGCTCCCAAGAGCTCCCTCGCTGAGCTACAGCGAATTCAAACCGGAAGAGCAGCCGCCCCTCAGAACTCTTTTCTTTGCCTCAACGTTCACGCGGCGCGTCCGTTGGCACCGTTGACAACCCGCGCGCGCTTAACAACGGCTCCCATGCCCCGCCCCCGGCACGCAGCCTGGGGCCACGCCCTTCCTCTGTTGCGCTCTACCTTAACGTCCGATAAGCCCCACTCCTTCTGGCCACGCCCCCTCATAACTCCTCTCGAGCCCACGGCTCCCCCCTCCCTGACTAGGGCCCCTGGGCCTCTGCACCTAGCGCCCCCCCCCCGCCCAAAGTGCCCCCTTGAGCTGAACTATTCGGCTGTGGCGCGCGCCCCCCTCAGTCGCCAGGCCCGACAGCTTCCGCGAGAGAAGCGAACTGACCGCGAGCTCCCTTCGGCTGTTTCTTTCCCGCCGTTGTAACTCAAATGGCCGCGCCGGAACTGTCCCACCGAGCACCCGGAAATGGGGGGAGACGCAACTGTTAGGACTTCCCTCAGCGTACAAGGAACAAGGCTTTTGAGGGCGCCCCTGTTTCTATCTCGGCAGTTGGTTTGGTCCGTCGGCTCTGAGCTAAGAGGCGAAAGAGTATGCTAAGAGCTTTAGGAGACGAGCGGCGTTAGCTGTGAGAACAGAGGAGCAGCGCCATCTAGTGGTTGGAAGGGAGTATGTAACCCTTATTTTTCCTCAATACTGCACAGTTCATTACCGTACTGGCGTTCTTCAACCTTTAGTTGCCAGATGTTGCTGCGCTACAACCCCAGTTACCGCTGGCAGTTGACTAGGGAGTTGTGGGCCAACAACGTCTGTGCGAAACCTTACACCCAGAAGACAGAACGGAGTGGCTGGTTAGGAGTAGTGCAGCTAGGGCTTCTTGGCATCCATCCATTCATAGATGGCTCTTTGATCTTCAGTTAATGTATAATAATAATAATAATAATAATAATAATAATAATAATAATAATATATTATCTATACCCCGCCCATCTGGCTGAGTTTCCCCAGCCACTCTGGGCGGCTCCCAATCGAGTGTTAAAAACAACACAGCATTAAATATTAAAAACTTCCCTAAACAGGGCTGCCTTCAGATGACTTTTAAAGATAGGATAGCTGCTTAGTTCCTTCACTTCTGAAGGGAGGGTGTTCCACAGGGTGGGCGCCACTACTGAGAAGGCTCTCTGTCTGGTTCCCTGTAACCTCATTTCGCACAATGAGGGAACCGCCAGATGTAAAGGAGGAGAGGGTTTTATTTTTATTTTTTAAGAAAGTCATGGGAATGCATTACAAACAGTTTCAAATAAACATGTTCTCTGCTCCATCAATAACATTGATTCCAACTCAATGTTGGATTTCAATGTCCCACCTCAGAGCTTGTCGTCATCTGTATGTTGCTTCTTTTACCCATTGGCTTAATGGGGCTGTTAGATAGATAGCACAGGGATAAAATAGAACTCTAGAGCAGAAAACCTGTGAGGCAAAGCAATACAAAGTTCGTCATCTAAGGTCTGCCCATCAGCAGAGCCACTGAAGCATGGTGCATTCCACGTTCATCCTAGACAGGTGATCCTGAATGATACTGTGGTCAATCTCTGAAGGCCACTGAAAGATGTAGCAAGAAGCAACAGGGATACGTCCCCCCCCCCCAAGAGCTTCGTGGCAACCAAGAATAAGACAGTTTCAATTCCAAACCTGGGCTTGAAACCACATTGAAATTGATACAAATGGCTGCCCCTTAAGTTTCTGGATCTTACCAGCCACAGCCTTGACTCTAGGGACAAATAAGATACAGCACAAGTCAATAGTGCGACAAACCATCCTGGAGCTCCAAGGAGGCACACACTCTTCCAATGGTAGCTGTTAATTGTCATCATGGGCAAGGATCAAGTATACAGGTGATAGGCCACATGTCTTGGATCAACCTGCCCATAACGTCAGGCTGTCTCAATAGAAAGCCATCCAAATAAAAAGGACCAAATGACATTAAGGAGATGCCCAACATTTGCAGTGCAGTCAGCTTGGACTTCCAAGTGAGACACAAGTGATTTTATCCGCAAAGTACTTGGCAACAATATCAATGGACACCTGAGGGTTCGTTGTACAATCTTGCAAGAAGTGCCTCGGCACAATACTGTACAGTACTGACAAAGGCTTCTGTTAATGGAAAGGGAGTAAGGTATTTTTTGCTGACTTTTCCTTCCCTGTCTAGCAGGCATGGGGAACCTTTGGCCATCCAGATGCTGTTGAACAACAACTATCATCCCTGGCCATTGGCCAAGCTTGCTGGGGCTTATGGGAGATGTAGTTCAGCAACAATTGGAAGGCTAAGGATTCCCCCACACCTGCTTTACAGCCTCCTAAATCTGTTGCAGAAAGATTGGGGGCCCCAGAACAACAGGAGATTGTAAAAGAGGTGAATTTGCAAAAATTGTCTCCCTTTTTTATTCATGGAAGCCTTCACTGGCTCAGAGACTCTTCCTCTAATGGAAGGACACAGATATGACTCAAGGTACCGTATTTTTCGCTCTATAAGACGCACCAGACCACAAGACGCACCTAGTTTTTGGAGGAGGAAAACAAGAAAAAAAATATTCTGAATCTCAGAAGCCAGAACAGCAAGAGGGATCGCTGCGCAGTGAAAGCAGCAATCCCTCTTGCTGTTCTGGCTTCTGGGATAGCTGCGCAGCTTGCATTCGCTCCATAAGACGCACACACATTTCCCCTTACTTTTTAGGAGGGAAAAAGTGAGTCTTATAGAGCAAAAAATACGGTAATTCTTTGTCAGATCAAAGAACTTTCTATGAATGGAAGAATACAGTTCAGTACTACCATCTTAGTTGGTCTCTAAGGTGCTACTGGAAGGAATTTTTTAATTTTGTTTCAACTACGGCAGACCAACACCTACCTACCTGTGTGTAGTGAGAAATGAGGAGGAGCTATGAAGCTAAAGGACAGCCTGTGCATCTTTTGTAAAGGTGATTGATTTGTCTTACTTCATCCATGCAGACAGGAGGGGAATTGGAAGGTGTTTGTTTCTTGGTGGAAGACACTGGGCAGAAACTGAAAGAAACAGACGGATGAGGAGGTCTAAGAGTGAAGTCTTGCTCCTGTCCATCATAATACTGGACAGATTACTACAGGGTGTTGAGGGGTTATTTTTAACTATTAAGTGAGAAACAGCGGCCGTAGTCTAGGCCAGAAGTGTTTCCCTTGGTGACCCCACCATGCTGAAAAGTGTATGTGTGTGGTGTTTCCTGTCTTTTCCAGAAAATCACTGTGCTGCATGAAAAGGGGTCTAGAACTTTTAAAAATAAATTAAATAAAACCACTTCACTCACTAAAAGATGTATTTTTTTTAAAAAAGAATATTAAGGAGAGCCATGCCCATAGTTAAGCAAGGTAGCTAAAGTAATGGTGTCATGTCCTCGGTTGTGACACGTCCCCCTGCTGAGTGACTTGGCTGAGGACTTTGGGAGAAGCAACTATTTGAGGATAGTTGAGGTGAGCAAAGGTGGTAGTTAGTTTGTTTTGTGGTGGTCGTTTTTGAGAAAGCAATTATGTTTTGAGAAAGCAAGAAAGTTTCTTCATCTAAAGGGTAAGTAGGATTCCTAATTCTTTCTGCATTCTGCTTCTTTTGCTATCCCTCAAGATTTAGAAACATAGGGAACCCATGTCATGGTTAGATTAATTTTAAAGAATTGTCCTCAGGGCCCCCTTAGATGTTTTGAGGGAAATGGCTTGCCTTCTCTCTTGTGGGCATCATCACAAGAAGGGCATCTCCCAATTTTGGAGGGTCTTTTGACAAGATGCCCTCCTCAGTGGGTTCAACTGCTTGCTGCACTCTCCATGAGAGGTTTCTGAAAGCAAGTTCATCTGCCAGGTGCCCCAAATTCAGTGCAGAGTATTTGCTAACAATACTACCACCACCTACAGAGTTGCCAGGCTGCTTATCTGAAAGCAACTACAACACACTCTAAACTACAACAAGCTCTTTTGCTAAAGTTTTACTGCATGCTGTGGGCATGTGTCTGCAAGCATCTGAGATGTCAAGATAAAGCGAGATTGCATATTTCTGTCTCTTGCCAAACTAGGTGAAAGGGCAGCAGTAGACACTTACTTATGGTGGCTGAATTGCAGAAGTAATTACAGAGGGGTGGGGTGAGGTAGAACTTGGTGTACTCTGTAGGGTAGACCAAGAGCCAACAGATGTGTTCCTGAAGCGTGAAGATAAGGCATAAGCAGCACAACTAATCTTAGATTAGCAGAGTACTGCTCTATTCTTTTCACTTTAATGGGGAAAGGGAGGATCCTGGTACTTCTTAGCACCTCATGTCACTGTTTTTCAAGTTAATCAGACAAACATTTTGTTAGAGAAGACATCCATTCCACCGTTTGAACTAGAAAGAATCAGGAGTATGCTTTTAAAGGTTATCTAATTTTCAGTTCCACACACACCCAATATTGTAATAAAGGCCATGTTCTTCTAAGTGCTTTTGGTCAAACAAGAAGCAGAAATGTTTGTAAATTTTACATAATTTACAGTAAGCAGGAGTATAATATAGATGGTGCTTCCTCAAAGCAAGCGAGTATCAAAAGACTGTTAAGGTATCAGAATATTACAGAGCAATTTACAGCTTCCAAATACAGAGTACATACATTAAAAACTTACAAAACAAGACACCAGAGTTAACAGTTTTGATTCAAATAGGGAAAGAGTCGAGGATACATCCTGCGTTTTCTAAATCCATGTCCAATAGGGATATAAAGCTGCAGCCTGAGTGAAGTAGGGAACTTATTTCTTTAAATCAGGGGTGGGGAGCTGGTGGCTTCACAACTGTTGCTGGACTTCCAGGTCCCATCGGAATGGCCAGGTAATGGGAGTTTTAGTCCAATATATGGAGGGGCATAAATTCCCCATCCCTGCTTTAAATTGTGGAGCCAAACTTTGTGCAGATATAAGAGCTACAAACAAACAAACACCCCACGCTAGTCAAAGGGTTTTGGTAATGGAGCAGCGATGGGGAAGGAGAAAGCCATTGTATGACCTCAGGTTATTTTTGTAGGAGCAGTCTTTTGAATAAGGCAGTTGCTGGGAAGCTCAAATGCATGGTTGCCTATGGGAAACTGAAAGCAGGACCTGAGTGCATCTGGGTGGTTACTGAAAACAGGACGCTGGATTAGATGAGCCTTTGGTCTGATCCAGCAGCGCTCTTCTTAAGTTCTTAACAAGCTTTTTTCAGACCACTGCAGATGTTAACTGTACCACAAGCTCCTCTTATGAGCTACTGGTTTCCTCTTGTTCATGTAGTAAGCTATAGCCCATGATTATTAACAGGCTGAGCACTCTGAATTTGCAAAGAGTTCTCTGCAATAGATGTACACAGAGTTGTGTGTTTATTGTTTCACCATAATTGCAGAGAACTCCTGCGAGAGAAAGCAAGAGTTGAAAATCCAGCAGAGCAACTTTAAGGATCCTACAATTTCTTTTTCTTTGGCTTCATTTGGAACATGATTAAGTACTTCAAGTAACACCCCACCACCCCATAAATAAATTAGTAATACTCAGTTTCTTTTAAACTACATTTTACCATGCCACACTTTTCAGACAGTGGTTCCCATTGTTATGAGCATTTGATGCAATTTCTTAAAAAGGTTTACTCAAATTAAATGCAGAAATATTTATTTTGGTTTCCTTCATTGGTTTTTGGAAATTTTGGTTTATAAAATATAGAAATAGCCAACACTAAGCAAACATTCGAACTCCAATGTAACAAGTGACTTAATACTCTATGAGTATTGGCTTGGCTGTGCAATTAGGGTACATATGTATGAAATTATACAACTGAGTAGTGCATTACAGTTACACAATCTTTAGTGCAAACTTCATTGTGCTTGTTTACATATATTTAAACAGGAATTTATGACTTGCTATGTGGAAAAACCCTCAAGCATGGATTATTACAAGGCATCTCAATTTCATTCCCCCCACCCAATGAAATACTGGTGCAGATACATGGTAACTGATATATCTTTCCCCACTTCATGCCTAATGAAAGAATGTCCCATGTTAAACCACATCCCAGTTTCTGGCTTTTTTGTATACTGGAGATCAGAATGTGAGAATAGTGTGAAGCAGAAGCCAACTTTGCACAAAGATAATCAAGTTAAAAGTGTCCAAGGTTAAGCCTGCTCTGGCAATCTAGTGGCCAACAATGAATGAGCATGACAGTTAGCCCCAGCACTGGAATTCCATCCACATGCATGCTACAGCATGATGTTGCAATGGCCCAACCATCTCTGGAGCTCATGAAGTCAACATGTATTGCATTGGTAGTTTCATCTAGATTCCTAGGGCATAAGACACACCCAGAAAAGCTTCAAAGGAGTCAACAGGAAACCAAAGTAGCCAAGTTTCTGCCAGCGTCCTAAGGGACCTGCCTTTCTCAATGTGCACTAAAAATCTCCATGGGGCAGAAACCACCAGCTGCACAATATACTAAAGACAATAAAATGTGCTAGCAACACACACACACATCCCTTTACATGCCTTGGAGAGAGTCACATTTTTGGCTGAGGAAGTCTTAAATAACTTACAAATCACATAGATACCATTTACAGTTTTAAGGCGCATTGAAGAAGTTGTATGTCACCATAAAAAATGGTCTGCAACACAGGTGGACAGTAAGGCAGTGTTCCATTTTCTTCAGTTTTCCTATGTCGAGTACCCCTTTGCGTACAAGTTGATGATTGCACTGTTTCCTTCCCTATATTTGCTGTAGTCAATTTAGAGATATGAAGGTCAATAGCAAATGCCATTCTCTCCAACAGTTTTCCTCAGTTACATCTGTATATTGGCATAGAGTTCTTCTATCTGGGACTTGAAGTATTTGCGTAGCTCTGGTCTCTTTGCCTTTAATGTTGGCGTTAGCAGGCCATTCTCGACAGAGAACATTTCAGGGTGAAGGGTAATGCCTTTGACCTGGAAAGATAAGACAGGAAGTCAGATTTTGCATACTTTTTTCATTAACTAGTATTAACAGCAAAATTGGCATTTTGGAATATATGAGATAATGTTCAGAACAGTTTGTTCTAAGTGATTTATGTTAGGAATACTCAGCAGTATAACTCTGCAAAGTAGGATTTAACAATGAAAACTAAAGGAAAAGTTAGAAAATAAAAAATAAACCAATAAAATACGCCTAGCAGATTATTTTATATTGTTCACAAGCATGCTGGTTGATGAGGCTGAAATTTTTGTAATATTTTGTGGTACCACTGAAGATGATCACTTGGGTTGAAACACATCCAGTTATTATAGCATTTTCTTTGAATTTATTACTATTTGTACATTACAGCATTTGGTTTATTATTGATACACACACAAACACAGTGCTAGGCATATTCTATTGGTTACATTTTGTCAATTTATATTTTAAACTTTTTATCTTAAAACTGCTTTCATTACTTGCTTGCAGCATTAGGTTTATTTTGTCATTTATTTCCTGATAAAATTACATAACTGACACTCAAAAGGGAAAGAGAAAGACACCTCTATTCTGTTCCCTATTGCAGTAAAAGTGGGATGAAATTAAGATGTATTCTCAAAAATCAGCCCCACAGATTCAGGTCTGTTCTAAAATTAGAGCTTTGATTCAATAATGAACCAGTTAAAGTTTCCAGCTGCAAAACTATGCAAATAAAGCAGTTTAATTTGAAATCAAAGTACAAATATTATAGTTGAAACTTCAAAGAGATACTCACCTGTTCAAAAGACTTCAAGCCAAACTCTTTCCCAACTTTCAACAGGTCTTCCAGAATATATTTTTTGATGTCCTATTCGGATTCAGAATAATAAGAGTTATAAAGCAATACTGAAAGAAAGTATTTCTGAACTATTTGTGGACCACCTATCAAAAGTGCACGTTTTATTGTGGATATTTATCTACCTTTATCCACCCCTCACCTGCATGTGTTCATTGAAGATCTAAAAGGGAGGAGCTAGCTGTACATGCATAGGCTCCCCCATGAGACTGAATGTTTCAGTAATCCAGGACTCTCAGTTGCTTGAGGGAAACATATGAGTAGAGTCACCACATCCTTTAGACCAGAGGTGGTTAAGCTTTTGTGGACTGAGGGCCACATTGACTCCTAGTCAACCCTCTAGGCAATGCTAGCCAGAGCACAAAAGCAGACTGCGATGATGTGTAGACATTGTGATGAGGCTAGCAGGTGTAACCCCCGTTCACCTGCCACGCTGTGGTCTCAGGAGCAGAATGGATGCCTGGATGAAGCTTATGAAAAGGGTGGGAAGAATAGACTTCTCTAAATCACAGATCCAATCCCTTACCTTGCTCCTGCATAGTTCTTCATAGGTGCCTCCCAGTCCTTTTTTCTTGGCCCAGCTACACAAAACATCTGGATCTGGTACTACAATTCCTATTAGGAAAGCCTAAGTAGAAGTAAGGGAGCATGTTAGAAGCTGCCCACTGACAATTCATTTTAGAAGTTTCTCTGAGAACCCCCCACCCCACCCCGCAAAGTACAGTCAGGTAGCAAGCTATGCTATTGTCAATGCTATTGAGGGGTTTGTTGCATCACTGCAGGTAGGAGAAGACACTATGAAGAGATTTGAATGGCCTTTCAATGACAAAACATAATATTTTTATTCCAGCAGGTTTAAATCTTGGTGCTGAGTTATTAGGTTTGGGTCATCATTTTTAGCTCATTATGATGGTCTCAAATTAGGTTGCCCTTCTTAAAGGTCTCATTGCAGGTTTGAAAATGGGATGTAAATATTTAAATAAATCTGCCCTAAAATTCTAAGGACTTCACATTTAAGACTCAGCATTTATGGAAGAATGTTTCCCGGCATAGATTAGACATTCATCAAGCCTGGCTTGTATCAGGTAGCCTAAATGTACACATTAGTACTACCACAGAAATAAATATCTTTTTAAAAATAGGCTTTTCCCAAATAAGCAATATCACTTTTTATATTTTACAAACAGCTCTTTGCTAGTCTAACCTGTCCAGAAGTAAGCATTTTATCTAATTGTAAATAAAATCCACTAACAACTAAAAAAATTATGCTTATATGCTCCATTTAGAAGGCTATTTCTAATAGACATTTACGGTAAACATACCTGCAAACTTTCACCATAGACAAATATCTGGGCAACAGGCTCACTCCTCATATAAACATTCTCTATTTTTTCTGGTGCAATATATTCTCCTTGTGCAAGTTTGAATATATGTTTTTTCCTGTCAATTATCTTCAGTGTACCATTCTGTAACACAATAATAATAGTTAGCTTACTCCTAAAAACTGTTCACGTAATGAATTCAGGACCACATTGCTCCATGAACAATAACACAAGTGCTAGCAGAAGACTCAATAGAAGGAATAGTTCACAGTAGCATTTGACCTTGCTCATTATCTTTGAATCATCTGGAACAACTAGATCTCTCTCTCTTTCTCTCTCTCTCTCTCTCTCTCTCTCTCTCTGATTTATGCCTACATTAGAACAAACAGTTCTAATGTATCAGTTATGAGCATGTTACAAGTGTCAAATAAATCAATCAAAGATTCATTCATTTACATTCATTGCATAATACACTGTCCCAACTTTGTCAACGGTGATGGGATGAATGCCTCAGACTATTTAGAACGCATTCCCGGGTTCTCCTGGTAAAGAGGCCTCAGCTACTGCAGTGGTATATTGTCGCCCTCCTCCATTTGTTGGCTGGGTACTAAATGTTCTGGGCTGCTTAATCATCTGTCTTGGGGAAGAGTCTGAAATGCCTGGCATTCTATGTATTAAGGTTGGTATCCCAGGAGAGATACTATGCAACTTAGCTTTGCAGTTTGAACCCTTTCAGGTATACTGTGCAGCTGTGTTCTGGTGGCAGCACACTCTATTACAACAATTTGCTGCAGTTTATCCACTGTAGCAGTTGGGACCTCCTGGAGGTGCAGTTGCTTTGACTGATCCACCTCTTCCTGCCCCCACAGGTCGCAGGTAATCAGAGGGTTGCACTGCTAAATCCATGGACACATTCATCCATTCCTCATGTTGTTGATATATCGATCCACAGCTGGGCCTTTCTACTAGTTGTCTAACAGCTGCAGATGGCATGCCAACATAAAGAAATGTAGTAATTGTGGTAATATGAAATTTGCATTGTCTTAACTCCACTGAAAGGCCAGCTTCTACATCACAATCCTGATGGTGGTGTTGACTGACCCTTAAGTTAATTATAGTAGCTGGAAGAAACGGTCTGCGTTCAAGTCAGAATGAAACTAGTTCAGTATTAAAAAAGGGACATAGTCTCTAGAATGTGCATTGCTGTCACCAGTGTTGTTTATTCTCAGATTCCTCTTGTCTAATTAGAAGCTTCACATTTCTGGCATCTGTTGCTGTTCCCTTTATTTTACTATTTCCCTCTTTTCCATCCCTTGTAGGATTAAACCAAGTAGTCACTACTCCAGTCTGAATGCTGTTTCTGTCATTAACTTGGGTTGTTGTTTTTTGTAATTAACTTCATATTATTCAGTGCTTTGGCTTGCCATCTTGATGACACTTGTACAACAGCAATTTGATCTACACATGCAGACACGGACATGCTTAAGTTACTTCTAAAGGCTTAGAAGTATGATGCTGCATCAAATCACACAGACTTTTTTTTGTGAGTGAAGCTTAAGAGAACATTGGGTTGTTTTCCACTAAGTCCTACTTGGAGCAGACCCATAAAAATCAATGGCCTACATTGTGTTGTTGTTTAGTCGTTTAGTCGTGTCTGACTCTTTGTGACCCCATGGACCAGAGCACGCCAGGCACTCCTGTCTTCCACTGCCTCCCGCAGTTTGGTCAAACTCATGCTGGTAGCTTCAAGAACACTGTCCAACCATCTCGTCCTCTGTCGTCCCCGTCTCCTTGTGCCCTCCATCTTTCCCAACATCAGGGTCTTTTCCAGGGAGTCTTCTCTTCTCACGAGGTGGCCAAAGTATTGGAGTCTCACCTTCAGGATCTGTCTTTCCAGTGAGCACTCAGGGCTGATTTCCTTAAGAATGGAGAGGTTTGATTTTCTTGCAGTCCATGGGACTCTCAAGAGTCTCCTCCAGCACCATAATTGAAAAGCATCAATTCAAAAGCATCAATGGACTACATTAGTTGTGTCCATTAACTTCAATGGGTCTACTCTGAGTAGGATTAGCAATCCATCATTCTTACTAACTTGCATTAATTTTTGCATTTTAATTGGTTTCTGATTAAAGGACTGAAGCAGCCCTCTGGTACCTTTCTTTCCCATTCTAACCTGAAACACTCTTAAAGGAGGATAAAACATGTTTGTGAAGTTCAAAAAGAGAATGCAAAGAGGAAAGATATGTAGGGCAATGGAAAGTCTGGACATCTCTATCTGTGGAATTAAAGCAATGGCAAGCCATCTTGATATTTGTTCTTATGTCTCAAAATGATCGATTCACTGGTTTACTTACTGGTAACCATTTCCCGATATCTCCGGTGTGTACCCAGCCATCTTTGTCAAGAACTTCTGCAGTCTTTTCAGGTTCCTTCAGATAGCCTAGGAACACATTTGGCCCTTTTACGCAAACCTGAAATAGAATGGAACACATGCTCTGTAAAAAAATCTGCAGGACAGGTTTCTCCTATTAAGTGTTTCAGTGTTAGGATGGAGTGGGAATAAAGCTCATTTACTGTAGCCAGTGCATCTCACTCAAGAGCGATTCTCTCTAATCTCATGCTTTAGTGACATTACCAGAGCATTTGTCTCTGTATGACAAACTGTGTTGATCGAGATCACAATCCGAGGTCATTAAACTGAATGAGGTTTTTTATGGTTTCTTTGGATATAGATAGTATTTATTTTTAAACAATGGGTACAATTTGAGATGGAGGACTCCTGGCATAGGTCCATTCCTTGGATTTAGAGTGCTACTTACCTCACCCTCTCCTTTGGCAGCAAAATAATTCATTTCTTCAACGTCAACAAGCTTTAAAATGTTGCAAGGCATTGGGGCACCAACGTGACCTATTTGTTGGATAAATAATGTCTTTAAGCATGTGGCAATAGTACTCACTTTATAACTGTAGCTCTACATAAGCAGAAGTGGTGTCATTCAGACTGCAGTCTTTATTGTTTTCTCATGGTCCCAAGCCTGAGTTTTGAATGTTTCAAAGGGTACTTTGACCTCAACTTTTTAAAGTTGTATTAAGGCTCCCAGCCATCACATTGATCAAAACAAACTCTTCTAGAGTCAACTCATACATACCAAATTTGCTCATGGTCATTGACTATAGAGAGAGATCCATGTGACTTAAATGATACACTGGAAACTGCAGTGTATGGTATTGCTTCAGTGATGGCATTGCTGTATCTGTATGTAATGCCCAGTGCTTTGTTACCACAATGCCTTATTTGCGTTACACAGGGCTTTCCATGTATGCATTTGCATCCAAGGCTTACTTTCATTAAAGTAGCTAGATCTGTGATTAGCTACTGTGTTCGTCTGGTCTTATCAAAATAACCAGTGGGAACCCGACTTGAGTTCAAGTGCAGCCAGGCAAGCTGGCACTTAGTGCGTAATTTTTATTTTTATTTTGTTTATTAAATTAGTATACTGCACTTCATCCGTAGATCTCAGAGTGGTTAAAAACATAAATATATAAGATTTGAAAAACACAAAATACATTGGAAAACAAGGACAAAAACAACAAATAAATAAAACCCCTCCCCTTCCCACAAACACATTTTAAAAGGAATAGGATGTTAATCAGCCAAAGGTCTGGGGCCTAAAAGTGTATCATGAAGGCACCAGCCGAACCTCCTCGGGGAGAGCACTCCACTAACAGGGAGTCACTGCAGAAAAGGCCTTTTCTCGCATTGCTACCCTCAGGACCTCTCAAGGAGGCGGCATACGAAGAAGGACCTCAGAGGATGATCTCAGGGTCTGGGTAGGCTTCCTCAGCCTTGGCCCTCCAGATGTTTTGAGACTACAATTCCCATCATCTCTGACCACTGGTCCTGCTAGCTAGGGATCATGGGAGTTGTAGGCCAAAAACATCTGGAGGGCCAGGGTGAGGAAGCCTGGGTTAGGTTCATATGGAGAGATGTGGTCCTTGAGGTATTGTGGTCCTGAGCCATTTAAGGCTTTATAGGTCAAAAACAATACTTTGAACTGGGCCTGGAAACTAATTGGCAGCCAATGTAGTCAAGCAAGGAACGGTGTAATATGAAGATAGCTGGTTCTGCTATCATGAACTTCCACAGCCAATCTCCACCAGATATATGGAATATACTATCAATTCCAGTCTAATATGGAAATGAAATGCAAATTGAAAAGCTCCACCCTCTGTGGGATTGCACAGAGCAGAACAGCAAGACTCCCTTTATTTCCAGAACACCATGTATGTGGACCACTACTGGAAGCAATACAATTTTCCTTTCCTTGCACTAACAATCCATAAACTTCTTTGGAAGGCTCACTTCATGCTTGAGTTACCATGCCATCTTTTTAACAACGTTTCAAGAAAGAACACAGAAGCCCTACCAGCGGTCCAGTCACCAGGTACTGTTAGGGAGCATCCAGCTGTGCATTCTGTCTGTCCATAGCCTTCATAAAACTGTTAAACAGAGTATAGAAATTAGCCATTGGAGCTTTTATAGCCCCTCTCCTATTCTGTTGTTCCTTTAACACAAAAAAACAGAACTGTAGGCAATATGCAGGCTAAGCTTTTACAAAAACCCTGTATGAATGTAGGATTCATTTTTGCTAAGCCATCCATGGTCTCTCTACCCTCCTGCACTACAAATATTTTCAGTAAGAATTCCAACATATACAATCATTCCTACAGAACTGTCTTTAGTGAGTAATCACAAGTCTCATAGCTTTTGTTAGAACATTTGAACAAAATCCCATCTGCTTTCAATTTGGAGCGTTTTCTGAAATACATTCTTGCAGTTTTAATAATAAACATTAGCATCCAGCCCCTGGCCTAACATTATACCTAAAGGCCAAACACACTGAATTGTGGAAGCACATCTCTCTCTTTTAAGTGTGCATTGGGAATGGGAGATTTCCACTCATGGGCATAATGCTTTCAGAAGGACAGGCATGTAAGTCTGTTGCAGCAAAATCAACAAGTGGCCTTGTGTCACCTTACGACAAACCAATTTATTATGGCGTAAGTTTTCATGGACTACTATCCACTTCATGGAAATACCGTGCTATCAAAAAGAGAGCTAGTTTTTGTTAGCGGGGCATCTAATGACATGTTACTAGAAGTGATCCCACTCCCCAAATACATCCTTAGAGTGAGACAACTTGCACATCAGCTTCTCTCCTACTCAGATTCTACTCTTTTTGGTTATACTTTAACACTATGAGGAAAGTATGGCGTTTATACTCTTGACAAAAAATAAAATAAAATGCTTTAAGGAAACTTACGAAATAACAAGTAGAGCAGATTTACAGTTCAGTCACAGTCCAAACTCACCTGACAACCAAGAGCTGCTCGTAGGAAGGTCAGTACATTGGCAGAAACAGGAGCTGCTCCTGTTATCATTAGCCTGACTTTTCCTCCCAGATTTGCCTGAAAAGAGAGGGGGGGAGAAGTGTCCACAATTATTTTCATTCCAACAGTAGCATCCAGGAAAAAGCTATGGTGAGTGGCACTTGGATATACATCTCAATGTGGCTCAAATGTGCAAATCCCATTGATGGTTTCTATGTACATGTGAGTTAAGTGAATAAAGAGATTATTCCTTAGAACAGTATTCACTGTACCACTGGCTGCCTTGTTAATTCACCATTTGGAATTGTTCCACGACACAGCAATGAAGATCAGTGGCCATTCTAAAACCAAGCATGTACAGTAGAAGGCAATTTTCATTTATTTAATTCATTTATTAGAAGTATATCCTGCCCTTCCTTCCAAAGGAGCTGAGGGCAGGATGACTGCATAATAAATTAATGTGTAAGTGGGCCCCATTTGGCAATTCTATGCCAGGAAAAGAGGAAGGCTCTTTATTGGGATTGTTTGAAGCCATCCTCTTGAAAGTGGATGTTTCTGCCATGCAGGGTGTACTTGTAACCCAATTGCTTCTGCCCCCCTCCAGTGAGCACACTATTTTCATTTTTTAAAATGCAGGGGTATAGTTACCTGTATTTTACGGAAAATCATTTTATCCCACAGGCTGTTATTTCTAATTATGCCACTTCTAAGTTCTGCTTCTTTCCTCTTGGAAGCAAAATCCAATATCCACCGCTTAAATGAAGTATTTGCTTGGCCAAAGATCTGAGAAGAGAGACCATTTTTTTTATTATGTTTGCAGCAAAAAATTGCACGGGTCATTTACTGGCTTATTGATACCGGTTCACCGAGCAAATCCTAGAGGCAACTTTGCTTGCGATGTCCGCCCTGATGGCTACGGGCAGGTTCACTAAGCTGCAAAGTGTGCTCTTCTGAACTTGTAAGGGGAGTGAGAAGGAAAGCACGGACTGGATTCGATTGCTCGTGGACTTACTTTATCAAACATTCTGTTCAGCAGTCTTGGCACAACTGGAAACACTGTAGGCTGCAAAGTTTTTAAGTCATCCATAAGTAGCCTGATGTCTCCCTGGAAAAATCCTATCCGAGCTCCATGACAGAGAATCACGCACTGTTGAATGAGACCATATAGATTATTAAAACCAAACCCACCTGGCTGGACAAGTAGATTTGCCCAAGTTAAAAATTAGGGACATTCTGCATATTTTCTAAGTGTAGTTTAAAGCATTCTTTGCACTCTTCTGGCATATCACAGGTTTAACTGCTTAGCCATAGCTAGACTCTGACCAAGTATCTTTACCAAGAAAAACAGTGCTGTCTAAGAAACTTATTTCTATCATTTTTGCCTCACACACCCAACTAAAACAAAAGTTACGGTCCTCAATATGTTCTGCACCCCAATACCAATGAGCATGCAATTTTTTGACTAGTCTGGTTCATACTGTGTTTCCTGCCTCACAATCTAACACCAAGATTGGTAAATCTCATCCTTAACTCAGTCAGCAAGTTCGCTGAATTTCTTGCTGGGTAAATGCTGTAGGAATTACACATCTTGCTTGACGAATTAGCCTGGAGACATATGGCTAAAGAGATCAGCAGGCACACCAACGTTTTTTCACTGGTCTACAGTAGAGCTGTATGTTTCAACTTTTGGAATGCACTGAAGGCATTCAGAAAGCATTAGAGACAGAGGATGAGACAATCTCACTTAAAATACACAGAACAGTGTGGTGCTTCTCAAACTCCCCCCCCCCCCGAGGGTTGTGGCTATCAATCTCTGCAGCATAGCCTGTCTCATAATGGCGCATCCCGATTAAAAACTGCGTCACAGGAGAGCCTTTTATTTTCTTTCCAGATATTTCAAAAAAGAAAGGCTTTAGTTGATATTTTTATTTCCACACAGTTTATTTTCCCATCTCACTTGCTATAGGTTGTATTGACGGTTCTTCTAGGAGGGGGGTTGTTAGGCAGTATCGTAATAAAAAAAAGAAAAAGTTTTATTCCCCCCCCCTTTCTGTTCCGTTTCAACATACCGGCTTAGATGCTCTTCTTGCTTGTTGACAGGCTGACAAAAAAATTGCTTCCCCACAAAGAAAGAGTCTTACCTGCATAATTCTTTCAAATACATGTGCAAGAGGCAAACAGGAAATGTGTGTGTCTCTGGCACTCACTATATAGCCACTCTGCAAAAAGAGGACACTACTTAATTGTTACATAGAAAATACAGGTTCCTACCTCCACAACTCTCTCAAACATGTGGGCCAGAGGCAAGAAGGATATTAAAATATCTTCTGTAGAAGGAAAAACTGCTTTCTGTCAGTGGAAGCACCAATAGAAGAAAGAAAGAGGAAAATGTAAGAGTTAAATTTGTTTAGTGCAAGAACAGATACCCAAACACATATTTATCCCATCTTTTTAATGGTTAACCTTGAATTTTTAAAAAGAGTTGAAACAAAGTTTGGTCTTTTGATTATAGTATTTTTTAAAAGTTGTTGATGTTGAGAAGTTCCAAGTCACCAACTTATTCCCGCCTGTTATTCCATGTCAGTTAAAACAGAACCAGTACACATGTCCACCAAAGCAACTGGAAAGAATGCAAGCTACAAATTAAACAAAAACCCAAGTTAGCTGATCAAGTTAATTTGGAGACTATTTTTTATACCACATTGCCCTATCAGCTGCAAAATGGGGTTCGAAAGTTGTGTCAATCATTTCCAGTGTGGCTTTCACAGCTAACAGGGTTCTCGCGTCTAATCCTGGGTTATTGATAACAAACATATTAGAAAAGTTTTTTCTTGCCTCAAGGTCACAAGAAAAAGTGGATAAGTGAGATGTTCTATCATATCAAAAGCTAGATAGGAACATCAGATATAAAGGGCTGAGTGCGTCGTCCAATCATCCCTCGATTGGATCCTCCTTCTTAAACCGACTGACCTACTTGTTATTTTTTTAAAAATCCAGATATCTTTTGATACTGTGCTTTATGCAAGAGCTCTTCGAATCAGGCAAGTAGAGAAGCAATAATACACTTGGCTATAGAGTTAACACTAGGTTACGTTAGCTACAATTAAAATATGTGGGGAAAACTGGTGGAACATTCGTTATGGAGATAGGCTTCATGTCAGATAGCATCTGGCCCAAATACCATCTCAACCATCAAATGTCAGTGGCCTTAGGAAAGCCACTCAGAGCACTATTCATGTGGGAGCACCGACCCACCTTATATTATTGCAGTAATTCTTACAACACTGTTCTGAGCACTACAGCACTTAGTGCTATAAGGCAATCTGAAGTATTAAGAAATTTAGCAGACACACCTATGTTCTGGTTCCCCTTACAATTAATTTCAGTGAACCTTCAAGACAGGGTGCATTCTAAACCCAACTATAATTAAGATTAATTCACAAAGCAGCCTTTCCCATCTACTACCCCTCCAGGTGTTGTTTGACTACAACTCCCATAATCCCTGCCAACCAGCCATGCATGTTGCAAGTAGGAATCGAAAACATCTGGAAAGTGCCAGGCTGGGGGAGACTGCCACAGTGTCCAAGTATTAAATAATCATTGGGCAGCTTTGTGTTGTTGTTGTTTTAAAAAAGATTGCTAACAAAGTTTTAATTGTGCAATGCAGTTGTCTATCTCCAACAGTTTGGTTATAACATGTTTCAGAAGCTCAAAGGATAGTACATTGTGGAAGGTCTAGCTGCTTCTATTCCAAGTGAGGTACACTCTAAGCTTTTAAAAACTCAACCATCACACTTTACCTCTGTAGCTTTCACAAATGCCGACATATTGCTCACTATATTTTGGTGAGTAATCATTGCTCCCTTGGGGTCTCCTAGAGGAAAAAAGGTGTTAATATATGTAATAGTGAATACATCCAGTTTCTAACTAAGCTGCTGAAACGCTTGTATACATATGCAAGAGCTTAAGAATGATAGGTTATACAATGAATACACATAATCCATTTTACTTCCTTAAATGTCCTACCAAATGTGAAGAGAAATCCAGGATATGGGCAAGGCTGGATAATTTCCCCTACCTCCAAAACCTCTGTCCTTCTCAGCAGCTTAGACATACAACTGAAGTCTCTGTGCCCCATCAAAAACTAGGGCTCATAGCAGTTTAGTAAAGAATCTGCTTTTATAGCATTAAATCAGTTTTCTATGTTAGACTGCAATCCAGGTATCTCAAAATTCTAATCTCACTTCCCCAACCGACGAATGTTGTCTCCCCATTACAATACTTCTAAGGTGTACCTGTAGTTCCACTGGTGAAACAGATTATGGCTAGATCTTCTGGTTTTGGAAGCTAAGAAGAAGAGTAAGAGATTAGACTAGCAGTCTGTCTTTAACAACTGATCACACACACAGTTTGAAAGGTTAAAAAAAAGTAAACTAGATTTTTATATTAGAATCTGCATGATACTTACTACAGCTTTGTGTTTGTGGACTCTTCCCAGTGCCTTTAAGGAAGACAGGAAGGAGAGAGAGAAAGAGATGCAAGTTAGGAAGCTAATGAAGGTTGGGATTTCCATAGCTCTTACTTTAAGCTCTCTCAGGAGCAGCAGTGAAAACTACTTTTCATTCATCGGTTTCTAACCAAGGCTCAGCTATTTGGAAGGGAAAGCACAACTATTCACCTAGCACTTAAAACAATGACAGCTTTCCTCATTTATAGGTTATACACTTGGACAGGTTTTAAACTCAATTAAGTTTTGGAAAGCTGGCAAGGCTTATGCTCTGTACTCATCAAATGCCCGCAGGTTCTGACCTTTCCCCTCCCTCGGTGAACTAGAATTGGAGCACCTCCAGTGGGAGCACAGTAAGTTATGTTTGATTGCATGCAGTTGATTCAGGACAGATCTGAACTGGCACAACATACAACTAGTAGTAAATTCCACCTTGGTATATACATGAGGTAACTTAGAAACACTGCTTGTTGTGGTTTTCAAATTTGTCACTTAAAACTAAATAAGTAAAGGAAAGCTCCTTCCCTGAATGAAGAAAGGCTCATGCTGGTAATCAAGCATTTGGAAATCCACACCCTAAACTTCACCTCAGGACACAAGCCAGAAATTATTAAACTGGTTTAATATTAAGTTTAACAGTGCTGCCTCTGGCATCTTTAGTTTTCTGAATTTGCCATTGGGCTGGGGAGCAGAAACGAAAGACATGCATGTGGTATGGCTATGATGAGTGAATTTCTACCAGTAATGAAACAAATAAACCTGGTGATAGTCTGGAGGCAAGAGCTAGGACTCAGCTATACAGCTGCAAATAAAACGTTTTAAGTGTGTTTAAAGTGCAATACACAATGTGACACTAGATGGAGATTGTTATGGAATTCAGTGTATTTTTAAAAATGCTTTTAAAAAAAGCATTTTCAGAACTGTTTTTATATGTATGTAGATTCCACCCTAGTCAGAACAGGTTCCCGTGATGAATAAACAAGCAGATTAAAAGCAAAGTCATCTTTTCCCCAGGAAAACGCTTCAGTGATACTACTTTAGCAGTGTTGAACTCCAAATTATTTATTTAACAAAATCTATAGACAATTTAATAACAACAGCTACAATAACAACAATAACAAACACTAAATCAGCTAAATATTTTATGCATAGAAAACTACAGATCAACAGAAATTGAAAGCAAGCATACCTAATGCAATTATGTATTTGAAAAGGCATAAAGAAACAGAAGTTTTGAGAAGGCACTTAAAACAATACAGTAGACACCTGCCTGATGTTACCAGGCAGGAAGTTTTACAGCATGGGTACCGCCACAGTAAAAGGTTGACTTCCTCATAGATGTGAAATGAACATTATATGGCTTCTGCAAAAATGCAAGTTCCACATATCAAAGTGATCAAGTGGGCACATATGGGGCAAGTTGACCCTTTGAATAATCTCATTCCAGGCTACTGAGGGTTTTATTTACTAACACCTTGAATTTGCACATATCTTTGAGCACGGGTGTAACATATTGACAAGATTTCATTCTTGTCAGCAGCTGTGCTGCAACGTTCTGCATTAACTGAAGTTTCTGGATCAACTACAAGGGAAGCCCCACATGGAGTTTGCTGCAGTAATCCAGTCTTGAAGTTACCAATGCCTAGTTTAATGGTAGCCAAGGTATCCCAGTCCGGAATAACTGTGGCCAAGGCCCCTAGTGACAAAGCTGGATTCAGAAGCATCCCAAGACTGTGTATCTGTTCCTTCAGAGGGAGTTCAACCCAGTCTTTGGACATGTTGTTGGCAAATTCAGGAATTCTTCTGCAAGTGCAAGCACTTTTTAAACACTTTGGTAACCAAAACATGTGTAACTGTCTATTGGCAATAGGATTCTGAATAGGTAGGGCAAAGTTCAGGCAGAAATGGACATTCCTGAGCCTCAACACAAAATAATATTGTAGATGCTTCAGTAGAAAGCCAGTCACCTAAAGGAGGATCTTGCCCTTGTAAAACAAGAACTCAGGTACATTAAGGAAGCGGAATGTTGGGAGATTCAGGACACACAAAAGAAAGTATTTCACACAGCAAATAGTTAATAGTTTGCCTGCATAGGAGGCCATGATGTCCCAACCTGGATGGCTTTACATAAATTCAGGGTGGATAAGGCCATCAATGGTTGCTAGCCATGATGGCTACGTTCTACCACTACTGTCAGAGCCATATACTTTTGAATACCAGTTCCTGGGCATCACAGGTGGGGCAAGTGCTGTTGTGCTCAAATTCTGCTTGCAGGATTCCCACAGGCATCCGTCTGGCTATTGTGAGAACAGAAAAGCTGGTCTATATGGGCCTTTGGGCTGATCCAGTGAGGTTTGTCTTGTGATAAGAGTCTCAATTGACTTGCCTAATCCTAACTGGGAGCACATAGGCATCAGCGCTAGACATTCTGAAGCTGGATCTTTTTTCATGCCATCCAATTAAAGGTTCAGGCTCCTCAAAAGTCAGACTTGAAAGCTTACTGGAGAACTACATTACAGAAGCACAAAGAACATTTGGAGTATGGATTTGCGCACAAGACCTCTGATCTTTGTTGCAGTGACACTTTATAAATCAGGACTACAGGTTCTCGTTAACATTTTTCAAGTGTGATTCCCCCTCCCAGAATTGACACAACCTTTGAACCAGTTATACTAGGTTGTGTATCTTTAATCTTAGCAAATGTTTAGTGCCATGTTGTGAAATACTAATTTGTAAACTGGCCAGGAGATCCAAGCTTTTACACAACACAAGTCCAACCTTTATCCTTTACCCTGTTGGTCAAAGATCAGCATTTTGTAACTTGCTAAACTTCGCTTCTTTCTTCCCTTGATTTTGATGTATCATCAAAACTTGGGGCTGTCCCATAAACTACTTTGCTCACCTCAAATTCTTTCATGCTGATTACATCCACTCCACATTTCTTTCCACGAGTGGCAAGATCACTCTCAAAGGGATCCATAATCACAATTGTCTTGAGGACAGATATTTCTCCTTTCTCGATGTTATCCAGCAGAAGCTTCGCCTTTTCAGGCTTATCACAAAAAACCAATGCTAAGTCAGCTAAAATTGGGAAGAAAGGGGGCAAAGTTATTAAAATTTGAATAATTAGAATCAGCTTACCCTCACCCTATCTAGTCTACTTCTGCACAAAAGACTATGTCACCAAGGTTGGGAGTAAATTGCATATTGTACACTTAAGTTTGGCGCTTTCATTTTGCTGCAGGGATCTCATTGTATGTAGGCCATTCCAAGAACGCTCTCCAGGCTGCTCCTTCTCCAAAGCCATTATATCCCAAAACAGACTGTCGGAATCGATGGATTCACTTCCTATAGTCAGCAAGTCCTTGTGTCTACTCAGCTATTAAAGGCTACTTCATCTTACCTACTGCAATTCTGTTGCTGTAGCAGCTTTCAAAAACAATTCTGCAAAGAACTCTACAGTTGCATTCAATGATGTTTAGGTTATGGTGGGTAGACTTTTTAATAGTGACTGTATTACAGACAAGTGTATTCAGTTGTTGAGGAATGCAGAATATACCTTTATTTACAATGTAAGTAATAGCTTCAGTTCCAAGGGTGTCGTAGAGGGGTACAGCCACCATAGAGTAAGAGTAGCATCCTTGTTCAATGATAACCCACTGCAAGAGAAGCAGAGTTAATGTAGTGCTTATTTGCCAAGCACAGATGCTACAGCCAGCTGGCCTGGTTTAGGTATTTTCACACTAGCATTAAAACAGTGACTCAAGTATGCCAGTGTCAGCCTTGTTTGTTTGCAAAGCAAGCTGCTGCCATCAACTGAAGTATGCAGCAGTAAGGAGAAAAGTCAATGCTTTTGCAATTCCAGTTTCCTTTATGAATACTGTCATGGAAGCTAAGATGCCATTCACGCAGCTATTTACAGCTTGTGATCGGTGCTGTTTAGCCAGCCCATGCATGCGAGTGTTTGGCACGGATTTGTTGTTATGATAAGTTACAAGCCAGCTTTTGCTGATGCAGTTTGTTGCATTCTGCATGTGCCTAATAACCAGTTCAGTCACAAGCTGAGAGTCTGAACAGGCACCAAGATAAGGAAGAACTATTACCCCCTGACACACACAAACAGTCCTGGAACAGTCTGTTAATATATCATTGGAGTTGGACGTACATATTCGTGTTGAAATAGTTTGTAAGTCTGGAGTACTGAAAAAAAGAACATTACAGTGGAACCTTGGGTTGCGGACATACTCTGTGATGGAGGCATGTCCGCAACCCACCGCATTCGTAACCTGCAGCGCTGCATCTGCACACGCATGTGACGTGATTTAGCGCTTCTGTGCATGCGCAAGCGGTGAAACCCAGAAGTACCCTTTCCGGTACTTCTGGGTTTCCCGTGGTCCGCAACCTGAAAACATGTAACCCGAAGCGTTTGTATCCCGAGGTACCACTGTACTTCTGCATCTTGTTTCTCAGGGTTACTTCACATTGCCCCTGTGGGAGGAACTGGACATAGTAAACATAGGTCTGCTGCTGAAAATGATATAAAGAGTTTCCCTCTCCTCTTCTTTGTAATACAGTACTGGAAAAGTGTGGTGAGATCACATCATACATTTGGCAGCTGCAAGGGCATGGAGTGGTTAAAGAAGGGCTATTGCTCCACAACAGTCGTATCTACTTCCATCTTGTATACAGGTGTTGCTATCAAACCCAGTTCCCTGCCACATGAATTTGTTCAATACAAGCATTTAGAAGAACACATTACAATTCCTTATGCATGTAAAAAGCAATCACTTGTACAAAGAGTATTTTAAGTTTAAGATATTAACTGATGCAAAACAAAGAGGGGGCTTTGCCCTGCCAGACTTAAAGTTGTATTATGAAGCCGCAGCGTTCTGCTGGCTAAAAGACTGGCTACTTCTTGAGGACACTGATGTGCTAGATCTGGAAGGGTTTAACAATGCTTTTGGATGGCATGCATATTTATGGTATGACAAGGTTAAAGCAAATAAGGCCTTTAAGAACCATATTGTCAGAAAATCATTGTTTAATGTCTGGACAAAATATAAAGACTTGCTGGAAAATAAAACACCAAGGTGGCTTTCACTTTTGGAAGCCAAGGCCCGAAAAAGACCCAATATGGAGGCTAAATGGCCAAAATATTGGGAAATACTAGAAAAGGATGGAGACAATTGGAAATTGCAGAGTTTGGAGAAAATGAAAGACAAAGTGCGAGATTGGTTACATTACGCTCAGATTAAAGAAGTTTTTAAAAATGATAAGAAACTAGGGTTCCAGGTGGAGAAATCGAAATTAGAAACAGAATTGTTAGAACCAAAGATTAAGGTACTTTCAAGGATGTATAACTTGCTGCTGAAATGGAATACACAAGACGAAACGGTTAAATCGGCTATGATAAGGTGGGCACAGGACATTGGGCATAATATCATGTTTGAGGACTGGGAGAGGTTGTGGTGCAATGGATTGAAATTTACTGCATGTAACGCTCTGAAAGAAAATGTAATGAAAATGATTTATAGATGGTATATGACCCCAGTCAAACTTGCCAAAATTTACCACCTGTCTGATAATAAGTGTTGGAAATGCAAAGAGTGTGAGGGAACGTTCTTCCACCTCTGGTGGACTTGCCCTAAAGTGAAGGCGTTCTGGGAAATGATTTATAATGAACTGAAAAAGGTATTTAAATATACCTTCACTAAGAAACCAGAGGCTTTCCTTTTGGGTATTGTCGGCCAAGGGGTGGCAAAGAAGGACCAGACATTCTTTATGTATGCAACAACAGCAGCAAGGATACTTCTCGCAAAACATTGGAAAACTCAAGATCTACCCACACTGGAAGAATGGCAGATACAACTGATAGACTACATGGAACTGGCTGAAATGACCGGCAGAATCCGTGACCTGGGAGAAGAGAGGATTGAGGAGGACTGGAAGAAATTTAAGAACTATTTACAAAAGTATTGTAATTTGAGTGAATGCTAAACAAGACGCTAGATCAAAATAACTGAGCACCACTAAATTTAGAAGTTTTTAAGAAAATAAGTAAGATTGTGAAATTTAGCTCCTTCTGAGAATTATAAGATTATGAAATATAGAAGGGATATAAGAATTTAAACAAGATGATAAATTGCTGACAAAACGTTACAACGATGAAAGTGGGAGCGGGAGATGTGAGGAAGTCCAAAGAAAATGTGAAAATATGTTAAGATCAATGTTACATTGTTTATTATGTTTATTTTTACTGTAAAATTTAATAAATTGCTTTAAAAAAAAAAAAAAAAAAAGAGTATTTTAATGCAATGTGCATCAGGAAGTGCCATAGGAGGGCACTTCCATCATTATATGTTGCCATGAACCTAAAGGATAAAGCTGATTTAAGCAAGTAATACTATAATAAGCAAGCTAACCGATGGTTAAAGCTAAGCCATATGTTAATGCTTTCTTAACCAAAGTCCCAGATATTTTCCACACCTATTTCTCTATAATGTGCTGTATTGTATTACTGGATCAATCAGTTCAATGGGACACCTTTCCTAAAGAGTCGCACATTAGATTAAGAGATAATGTTGGAAAAAACAAATGCCAACAAAAACAATGCAGGAAACAAACTCCCTGAACTAGTATTGAACTGGAAGAAACGTTCGGTATCTTAGCTACCACAGTTGTTATGACTCAGTTTTGTGGTCCGTTAGTATCAAGTCTTAGAGGCTTGCATTGTCTGCAGTTCACAATTCAAATTTCCATAAAGGGTGCATATGAAGGAACAGTCTCCCTCTGAAAAACATCTCAGTTATAAAGCTATGTACGTACAAAGGATTGCTGAAAGTTAGCTAATGAGCAATTAGTTCCACCCTGGTATGAGCTTGGTTGCATAGTAGGGCTTGGTATGAATTCTTTTTACACATTGTGCAAGTGTATAGGTGCACTGCATTACAACACTCTTTGTACAAGTTTTTTGTTTTCTTTTACACACATAAGAAACATCAATGCATTCTTAACAACAGAATTTGTAAGTGCATATCCAGGTGTGTAAGAGTTGATATTGCTATTTAGGGCTCGGCAATATCTGGTTTTCAACATCATGATATATCAGCAGCTAAATATCAGTATATGCTGATATGTCACAGTGTCTGAAAAGTATCTTGTCTGCTTCTTCCTCTCCACCTTAGGGGAGACACCTTAGGGGAGGAAGACGCAGCCGAGATATATCACCCAGCTCCATACTGCTCTGGTTCCTGCAAGGAAGAGCAGTATGGGGGCTTGATCAGCTGAGGGGTGGGCAGCTTCCTTGCAAAGGGAGACCAAACCCTTGATTCTGGCTTCCAGGTGAATTGGTTTCCTAGTGAGCAAGATGTGATTTTTACGGACGATGGCAACCTCCCAACCATTCACTCTGTACTGGTGCTGCACTGTGTACAGGGTTGGGTGAAATTAGGATCATGGAAGCTCATCTTCCCAGGGGCGCAAAGCTATACAACTGGACTACCTTATTCCACAAGAGTTATCAGCCTAATGATGGCCTTTGATTACCTCAGGTCTGTTCTGTGAAAAGATTCCTATGAACTGATCAGGAGATGGTTTGAAGCCTCTGTTCAGAAGTGCTGAGCCAACACATTCTGCTCTTTCTGCAACCTGGGGGAAAACATATGTCTGTGTAAAGGTGCACCACTTACCAATTCTGTGAAAGCATGTAGGAGTTTACTGTTCAATTTTCCATTTTATCCCGCTCAGCCTCTTCAGTAACCTTAGCCACTTTACACATTTCGCACAGGTACTGGCCAATGCTTAAGGGAAGCTATATACCATTAATTAGTAGGATGGAAGCCTGTTTTTTAAAAGCCAGGTATCTGCTCTAAAAAATTATGCCTAGGCAGAGCTAAGAATAATTCCACAACTGCCCTGGCCATTAAATTCACAAACCACATAGAAGAATCAGATTTTAAATGAGCTGAGACATACTCAGTTTGAATATGTAGGTGGGAATGCTGTTAAGTCTGTTTAGCTAAGAATACAAAAGCTTAGAATATGAAATATTATAGGGATCACACACAGGATCAATATTTCCAACACGTAATATATCTCTTGTGATATATATTAGCCAAGTTACAATGAAACACGGTGGCTTAGATTCTAAGATAAGCTGACTTGAGAAAGTTAATTGAATAAAGTCCTCCCCCTCAAAAAACCCCAAACCAATCAGATGTCTGCTATCGCCCAAAGTTCCCACCCATTCTGGGTAATTTCCCCATTGTGCACAGGGTCTGGAGCCTCTGACCCCTCCAGACAGGCTTTTCAGGGATTGAAAGAGAAAGGAAGGGACAGGAAATATAAGGAAGTTCACAAAAGGAAAAACTGATTAGAATTCAAGTTTTGAAAGATACTTTAAAGTGTCTGTTGAACTAGAGATTAGGCAAGTGTGCAACACATAAAGCCTGGATACTAGTGAAATTTAACAACAATTTTGTATTAAATATAAACATAAAGAACATAGGCCACTTAAGTATGCACCCAATAATTGTGGCTGTTGAACTTCCCTCATCCCAACATTTCTGAAAGGAAATAACTTGATTGCTGTAAGCATCAAAAGAATCAAACAGCAATCTCATCAACATACATAAAGTTGTGTCCACTTACCTCCTTGTAAGAGATCCATTCATATGGTTGATTTGGTTTCCTTACACCCAAACAAGGGCCATTGTCTACAGTGATAAAAGTTTAAAAGGTTTAAGAATTTTAGCAACTAAAAAGGAAAAGAAAGAAACACAAGGGAGATTCTAGTTCATTCCACCATCAGATGGTTCACTCTAGCCCCCCCAAAAAACCACGATTCTAAAGTTAAAAATTCATGTGCAAGTCTTCATTACTCAAAATGTCAATATTGCAACCATCATGATACACAGTTCTCACTTTAAACTTCAATCATCAGGTTCTGAAAGTTTAGCTGATTACTATTTGCTATTCCTGATTTTCTGATTACTAGTTGTTATTCCTGCCCACCTAGCAGTTCGAAAGCACCCCTAAGTGCAAGTAGATAAATAGGTACTGCCTATTTATCTATAGGTAAACGGCGTTTCCGTGTGCGGCACTGGTGCCGGCTCGCCAGATGCCGCTTCGTCACGCTGGCCACGTGACCCGGAAGTGTCTCCGGACAGCGCTGGCTCCTGGCCTCTTGAGCGAGATGAGCGCGCAACCCTAGAGTCGGACACGACTGGCCCGTACGGGCAGGGGTACCTTATTCCAGCAGACAATATTTTACTGCACTATGAAAGCAGTCAGCTACTGTTTCTTTCAGGTGACTAGAGCACTGTTCCAGTTTGCTTTCCCAAAGCATGAATACTCACTTGACACGTGCATTCCTCTTTGGAAGACATCATAAACTGTCTTCACATCATCATAGTAGTATGACATTGTCTCATCACTATCAAGTAGTGATGATCTTCGGGCATGGTCTTCACCCTGTAGATAAAAGAAAGTTAAATTACACATTTCTTTCTCCAAAGCGTCCTGTGTGACACTTCTTTTTGATGTCAGACAGTAACAGCCAAGTGACTAGGTTGTTGCAACAGTTGATTGAATTAGGAAGCATGTCAACGAAAGAAGCAAAACTCTGGCTAAAATGTGTGACAGATATAAATTCAGTTCCTATCTCGTTTCATTTCTGCTACAATACTAGGGCATGCCAGATAGTTAAATTTAAGTTCAGCTGTATTTGGTTGATACGTACACAAAAACAAAAATTAGTGCTGATAACGTAGTCTAGTTGCAGTTTGCAGAAAGGAAGTGTATTCTAGAATTAGTCATCCTATGCTTATAAATTTGCTTGAATAGAATAAAATGTTGAACTTAAAAAGGGGTTGCCTGCTTTTTTGCAGTCATGGGCAGATCTGCAAATTATTGTGGGCAACACACACACACACCACAACCTATTCCATTGCTAAACAAAACGCTTCTTTCAAGTCTAACATCAAAGGGGATGGGGGACCCTGTGGGAACATGTGTGTTTGTGGACATCACAACTCCTGCTCTACACACTACAAGGTCAATGAGTCACTGCAAAAGGTTGGTTTCTCATTTCCAATTAAACTAGACCAAACTTGAGAAAAGTCTAACATTAAGCTGCAATAACTGTATAATCTGTTGCAATTGCCTTGTTCCAAGGCAGTGGTAGCCAATGTAATGCCCTCCAGATGGTGCTGAACTACAATTCCTATTATCCCTGACTACTGGCCATGCTTGCTAGGGCTGATGGGAATTGTAGTTCAGCAACATCTAGAGGACCAAAAGTTTCTCACACCTGCTTTAGAATCGCTGAGAAAAACTGTCTCAGAAACCAGATTTCTCTTCAGTACATTATTGAAGTATAAGAATTGCACCTGTGCCCTAAACATTTGTGCAGCGTGTATTTTAACGCCTTTCCACTGTAATACACACTGCTCACCTTGCAAAGAAGGTAATTGTCTGGAAGCACCTTTTTGGTGTGTTTACAAACAGCTCGCTCGGGAAAAGAATTTTTCAATGTAAAACTGGTTCAGCTGGTTTCAAACTAGTTCTCACACAGAGTTTCATATTCAAGAACAGACATCTATACTACTTATATAAAAATAAATAAAATATAAAATACTACTTGAGTTTTACATGAAAGTTTCATTGAAAGAATTAGTCAGCTGATCAAGTTTTCAAAGTGACATTTTATGAACTACAAGCTCCTCGTCATCATTATAGAATACTATACTCTTCAGTGAAGGCCTGCTTTGTAAGTGGATGTCTTGTGATCATGATCACTCACTATCCCAGCACCCAAAAAACCCCAAGATGATAAATGCCTCAAATAAGAAATGCTTTATTTGCTTCATGCTTCATTCCTATCTAACACATATGACTAATTGATGGCAAAGTGCTCTCTACTCAATGAGAAGCTTACAGGCTTTCTTCCTATGTTCTCATTTACCTTGCTGCTTATTATTGTGAGAAGTGAAGTTACAGGAAACCAGGCAGGGGGCCTTCTCGGCAGTGGCACCCTCCCTGTGTAACGCCCTCCTATTAGATGTCAAGGAGATAAATAACTACACAACTTTTAGAAGACATCTGAAGGCAGTCCTGTATCAGGAAGTTTTTAATGTTGACATCTTATTGTGTTTTTATATGTATTGGAAGCTGCCCAGAGTGGCTGGGGCAACCCAACCAGATGGGCGGGGTATAAATAATAAAACGACGATGAAGATGAAGCAGCAATAGCAAACCTGAATTTGTCCCAAGGTGGTAGAAGTGGTTGTGGTTCCTTGAAAGAGCACTATCTGTATCATACACATGTGCTGTATCCATAATTTTAAGGTGTAACTGTACACAGTACCATAAAAAAATGCCTCAGGTCTGCATGGCTTTTTATCTTAAAATATAAGCAGGATAATCAAAGTTAACCACATCCCACTGTTCTTTAGACAGAAGCTTGCATCCATACAAGCTAGCTGGAGAATAACTGCCCTACAGACTCTGGTTTATGGCACGAAGCAGTGCTGATAAAGAAAAACTTTCTAGCAAGTGAATACGTAGCATTTAAACTTCCTAAGTCCAGTACTTCATACAGAAATCCTCGCTGCCACCTTTTAAAGGTGTATCGGTAATATTTCCTGTAGGAGAAATTGGGCTGAGGTGAAGCTCAGAAAGGATGAGCTTTTATAAGACTGCCAAGTGTAGTAACATAGGAAGCCGCCTTATACAGTGCACACAAGGCTATTTACTCTACATCCAGTGTGCTCCCACTGCTGGGTTTGTGAAGCAGTGTACACAAGTTAGCCACAATCCACATCTGTCTTGAAGTTCCTTGAGAGATACTGCGTTTTTATGTTGTTTCCTCCAAACCAATTTCAATCCAAGTTGCAAACGTATGAGGACAACCACTCCCCCTCTCCGCCCACTGGTGTGGGCAGGCAGCACTTGACTTGGAAACACATACAACTGTACAGATGTGTGCAATCATGTGCAGATTTTATTTTAAAGGCAATGGGAGTTGGGGGAGTGGACCTTGCTGCGTTTTAATGCATACGCAACCTAAGTCAGACCCTTGTTCCATTAGTTCAGTACTGTCTACACTGACAGGTAGCGGCTTGCTAGAACTTCAGACAAAGGATCTTATTTGGAGATGCCGGCGATCAAGCCTGAGATCTTCTACACTCAAAGGAGATGTTCTACCACTGAGCTATATACCCTTCCCCTAAAATTCATAGCAAGAGGAAAAATCTAAACTAATTCCCAACTCAGGCTCTTCAGAGACCACTGCAACTCTCATTGTGCACATGGAATTTTGCATGCTGCTTTACAGCATAATATTCCAGTGCCTAGTTTACTGGCAGTGGAAGGAGGGAGGGGAACTACAGCAGGCATAGGCGGGCCAAGTTTGCCTATGCCTGAACTACAGCAATTGGCCTGCTGTCAGCCAGCGGCTTCACTGAAAGAGGTTGGGAGAAGAATGGCAGAAGTGCTGGTAGTTCTCAAGACGCTTTTGTTGCAGGCACGCTTCTCTGGAGTGAAAGGATCCTTGGATGTATGCCTGAGGAAGCTATTGTGTTGTCAGCTGTGAGCAAGCTCTTGTTGATTTAAGGAGAGCACACAACCCCAGCCAGCAGTGCCCAGATTGCCAGCCACCCACTAACCATCAGAAACTTGGTATTTTGCAACAGCTATTTGCCAACTACTGGTTTATTAGGCTATGGAAAGAGTGTCAGCATTACCAGCCGCTCTTTGGAAAGAGTGCCATAAGGTGGCTCTGTTAAAATCAGCACCCCAGTTGCAAAACCTTGACAAGGATGCTGAGAAAAGGAGGCCCAAAGGGACTTCAAACTAGGATTTATAGGAACATTAGAGCACAGGAGGGCAGGCTGTCTTAACAGCAGCAATTGTGAAAAAGGGGAATTTTAGAAGATGTGGCTTTGTTCTCTCTCCTCCATTAGGCTATGTCAAGGTTTAAAGTAACAAAATTCTGTGTTGCATTTCAGACATTTTCCCAGAAAAACCCCCAAAGACACCAACTGGTTGCTATAACAAATATTGGTTTGCAGCTCGGAGGACCTTGAAATAAAGAAATAAAGAAAGGAAGGAAGGAAGGAAGGAAGGAAGGAAGGAAGGATATAATATCTATAGATATAAGCTAAAGCCTTTAACCCTGCAGCACACATGTCTTTCATATAGAGTAAGATTCTGCAAGAAGATCCCTGTCTCTTCCAGCCCAATTGGGGAGAGGGCAATTGGTGGGCAGAAGTGGGAGCTTCTGCAGGAAGCACTGGCTGGTGCTTGAATTGTAAGCAGTGAGAAGGGGAGAAGCAGCTCAAGGAGGTGGTTGAGGAGTATGGCTGCACTTTGGAGAGTATGAGGCAGTCCCTAAGGTCCATACGCTTCTCCAGACTTTGGAGCAGAGGATTATCTCTGACCCTGGACCACAGAGGACGCTGCCTCTGAAGTTCAGTGTGGCATTAGATCCTCTGGAGCAGGGTTATGGTATGCACAAGCCGAAATTCACAAGCTCCTGGAGAAAATGGTGAAGCTATTTCTGTTTGGCCATATGTGTGCCCTAGCATAAATAAAAAAAATCAGTTTATTTGCAGCTAAGTTCCAAGAATTTTCCAGAAAGAATTGGTAGTTACTCCACGGAAGCAAACACAAATATGCTTCTTGTTTGGCTAGTAGAGTCAAACATCTGATCACGGTGTAAGGTCAGTACAAGTTGGGCAAGTGAGTGATCCTGATGGGATATAAGGTAATCCTGCCGGCCTGTGATGACTCCCCACCCTGGGCCCTGTAAAGAAGTGTCACCTAGTAGGAGCAAGAGTTGCAGAAACCAAGAACAGTCAAATTTCTCTAAGTTTTTCCTTTTGTTTTACATAAACATTGTCTGATAGAAGCTCATTATTTCATATGATACTACTAGTTATGGCTTTAATGTGCATGCCTTAAATACAGGATTTCCATCAGACATGAGCCTTTCTTTTTTAATGACACTAATAGGAAAAGAACAGAACCTGTCAAAATTCATAATTATTAGAAGTGCAAGACCTACATCCTCATTTATTCCTTGCCATCTACTGGAGTACTTATTCAGATATACTTAACCTAAACTTGAAGGAATTATTGTTGAAGTCTATGAGCTTCAGCATAAATAGGACTAGAATCAGAAGCAAGCATATTCCCACACCTCAACTCTCAATTATTTGCTCTGCACTCAGAAATAGTGGTCTTCTCAAGCACAGTGACTTCCAGACCTATCAATTGATAAAGAAAATGAGCAGAAGTCCCGATCAGAGTTTAACTTCAAGGTACAAAGTATACTCAAAATCCATAAACCAGATGTACTTTTCCATACACATCAAATTGGTTTTGCAGCAAGTGAAATGAAATAGCAACAGATGATAATGGATTTTCATTTGCAAGAATTATTCCCAAGCACTCTGGAAAATATAATGGGCAAGATCTGTTGACTTTTTGAAAAAGACCCTACTAATACCTTATCAGACCTAAGTTAGCAGTTCCTATTCAGCAAAAATACCCCAGTTTATCCAGGATAATAGTTTGCTAGACAAAGCGAAGTATGAGCCAGTTCAGCACAAGGTTTTTATTTATCCACACAATCAGTTTTAATGCCATGAGCCTGAAAAGTATTGCTCCAGTATACTTTGCTTGCTGCAGCAAGAGATCAAGCTCATTTCAATTAGGCTGTTTCAGATTTATTTTATTAAAATACTTACAACATTACAAAACATTACAAAATTCCTCTTTGGCTGGTCAGGGTATGGTGTTTAAAAGAATAGTGTAAAAATAAAGATCCACACTACACAGTGACCAATAATTAACGACCAATATCATTAACATGAAAATGAATGAGTGAACCAAAAATTTAATAGCATATGCAGAAAACAAAGTCATCAACACAATGAAACTGCACATGGATCTAACTAGATGCATATACTGTACAACTAATGACGGGAGAGTATTTAAAGAAATTCAGTACAGCTAATCAAGTATAATTTTCAGGTGCCTTGTCTAATCACAATGTTTTGTATCTCTGTGTTCAAAATGTTTTGGTACCTGTGGTGTGGTGATTGCCTGTATCACAGCGTAACAATGCTGGTCCTCACCCCAAAAACCTGTAGGGCTGGAAGAAATCCCCACAATCCCTGAACATGTGCTTAAACAGAAAAGGGAATACCAGAGGGACCCTGTAGATGGAAAATTTCTGTCTATATGGAAAGACGGCCTCCTAATTCACAAATAGCTATGCTTGGCACAAGATATAGAAAATGCAAAGAAGTTTGCCAAGGGTCATGTCTGGGGCAACTAGGATAGTGAAAGCCTACCCAGGCCCCTTGCTCAAAGCTGCTTATTAAAGTTGCTCGTAGAGGAAATGGCTACTGACCTTTATTTCACACTTGTATTGGACTGTGTGGGATATTTTGACTGCAAGAATGAGCCTGGATTGGAGCCAGGCCAGACAGCTAGGGAAGGAGAAAGCACAAAGAGAAACTATCCTCTAAAGCAGGGGTGGCCAACTCCCAAAAGACTGTGATCTACTCACAGTTAAAAACTGGCATTGATCTACCCCCTTTTTGGGGGGTTCAGGTCAAATTCTTGAGCTTTTTTTTAAAGAAGGAAAGCCCTGTTTTGGGGGGGGGCAGGGCAAAAGTGTTGAGTTTTTTTAGGGGAGCCAAAGTATAAAGTGATCTACCACAGACATCTAGTGATCCACCTGTTGGACGTGCCTGCTCTAAAGTATCCAAGTACGACTGTGCATACTTGGTTCCACTCTCTCCAGTGCTGCAAAACCAAAGAACAGTTACAATCTTGCCAACCTGAGGAGGCCAAATCCATCTTCATTCTCTGTACTAGGGTAAAAAGACTCACCATCCGCCTAGCCCAGAGGGAGAGAACAACACAGAAGAGGCACACTTTGTTTTGCATGTGGTTTTATTAGCAATTTACTATTAATTGTGTTATTATGCAAATGCGCTTAAATAAAACGAATAATTCATCAACCTCAGTTACTGAAACTGATTTGGTGAGACCAGCTGAAAGTGAAGTTGTCTGGTGCGACATAGTTGTTTTAATTGTATGGTTGCATTATCTGAATTGCTGATTTATGAATGGTTTTATTGTTGTTTTAATGTGCATGCTGTAAATTGCCCTGGGATCCTGGAAGATGGAGGGAGATTTAGAGATAAATTAAATAAACAGTGCACATTATCCTTGATCAACTGGAAACTAACCATCTGTGGTTACTGTAGTTGGCCTAAGGAGGGCAACACAGTGCTACAGCAGCACTGTGAAATATCAGAGGGTACATCGACAACAGTACCAATATAAGCCACCTGCCGAACTTTGCCAGCAGGGGTAGGGAGAAATAAGAATCTGGCACACCCAGCCAGAAAGGTTCCTCACCATTGCTTTAGAAAAGTATCTGTTTCAAACCTACATGGCTGCAGAAAAGGTTCTGAGCTGTTTACATCTCAGAAATCAATGGATGCTTTGAACCAAGCCTACTCCAACACATAGTTTTTCTGCCTTGCATAGCTCCCTAGCCCTCGCTCCTGAGCACATGATGCAGTCATTCCCTTTGCACACTTCCTAGACCTTGCCAGAATAGCCTGCTGCAATCAATATGAGAAAGCTATATAAAATGCTGCAACAGAACTATATGCTCTGGGGACAAAAGGAATGTGACTGGTATGAACTGTGGGTGGCATGTTGGCACATACAACCAGATTCAAAGCACTGCCTTAATCCAATAATTGCATCACAGAACAGCTTAAAAAACCCTTTTATGAAACATGCTATGCTAATCTTGCAAGTAAATACGCAAGGGATGAAAGATGGCGATTCCTTACCTCCACCTCCACAGACTGCATTGCTAAATCACATGGTGGCTTCAGAGCTCTGGGTCTTGTGGCGTACCAGTAAGTTGTGAGAGCTGCAAAAGCACCGAATCCCATCAGCGTGTTTGTTGGGAGAGTGCGCACGTACTGCCTTACGTCACCAAGTTCTGGCATTCGCAGATGCCTAAACAATTCATGAGCTTGCATTGTGATCTCTTGTCCTTGCTTTTTTTTTTAATGCAGCAATCTGTTGACAAAAAAGAAAAGTTGTGAACCCAACGTGTTATCAAAGAACGCCCTTCCCCCCCTAGAGAGGGAGATGCAGCTATTCTCATGCTCTACCACCACACAAAGCTGGAAACATCTGCATTCTTGCCACTTGCCCTCTTCCAGAAAGGCAAGAGATTTTGAACAGGCAAAGGCACTACGTTTAACATTTCTGTTTCTTTGTTAAGGCAGCTGTTGGCAGGCACCACACTTTGTTAGACATAGTGCCCAAAGTTTGCAAAATACATTCTTGCTGTATTTTTGTGCTTCTGGAAAATGGAGAATCTGCTGGAAGAGCCAGGCCGTAAGACAAAAAAGCAACAGTAGTTCCTTTCCCTTCTCTTCCATGGCAGCTATTTTTTTAAAAAGAGCCTATGTGCAATTGTTTCCCCCCCCCCCCCTGTTTTCCTCCAGTGCTTTTAGAGTGCAAGCTAGCCTAAGTTGTGTATAAAAATTCTCTTAACTAAGCTTGTATTCTTATCCTAATGGTCCCTTTAAATCTCCAGCAAACACTGTAGAGTAGGAACAGCCCTTTCTTTCCCCTTTTCCTTTTCCAAAAGCCCTGCTGTGCCTGCTCAGCTGACGCTTCCCTCCACACCAAGGTCCCTCAGGACACGATTCACGTGACTACACTTAATAAGTTTCTGCCCACTAGGGCAAAGGTAACTAGCAGGCACAGTCCATACTTAGCTCTAAGAGAAGGAGGGCCAATGGAAAGAGAGCACCAAGTCACCCCACTGAACACAGAGGGTGGCAGGCTAGGAAGCAAACAATGTTTGCCTCAGAAACTCACAACTGGCAGTGACATTCATTAATGCCCATCATCAGCTCATTCCTATCACCAGAGGAAGGCTGACAAAAAGGCTTTTCAAAGGGAGGGGGGGAACGTGTCAGCGTGGACAGTTTGTTTGCAGAAGCTGGTGGGGTTTTTGGAACAAGGCAGTCAAGATGAAGACAGTTTTACTATAACCGGGAAGGAGATACAGTATTATGAATGCAGTTGTGGGAAAAGGCAACGCAAGCTCGTTTCGAGCCAGGCTCTTAAGACTAAGCTCATGAATGCTGGACCCATTTGTCATTGCGTATCAATGCCTTTTCCGGCTGTGATAACCAAGGGCAGTTGTAGAGTAGCATTGTCAGCTTACCTACTAATATACCCAGAAAAAAAATATCACTCAAATAGGACAGAGCTGCAATTGGGTTTGAAGCTAAAAAAAATGGGGGGGGGGGAATAGTGGGGAGAGACAGTGGAAAGCTTCCTTCATGCAACAATTTTATCCGGCAGTTTCTCCAGTGTAAGGACAAAGCCTGCTGATCAGCTCTGCAGCCCTAAGCATGCAGTGGGCAAGTGCCAATGTTCATGAGCCATGTCCACCAGCTCATTTAAGGATTTTTGTACTACCTTTTATTTACGGTCCCCCGTTTATAAAAATTAATATAGGGCACAATGACAATGGTTCTGAAAACAACAAAACAGTACGTAAAAGAATCAGTTAGGCCACGTCTTCTGAAGACTGTAAAAGATTCTAAAAGGTCTGGGAGGGTTTTGCTGGGTGTCAAAAATATGGCAATGCAGAGGGCCAAGCAAGCCTTGCAAGAGAGAGTTCTCAAAATGGAGTGCCGCAACTGAAAATGTTTGCCACCCACTTCACCTCCAACAAAGGGCACAGTGTATGGGGCAGGCTGATACGGGAATGGCCTGCTCTTTGTACACAATAAAGAATTTCAGTGTGACCATAGCCAACATGGTTGCACAACTACTTCACGCAGGTCGTCAAAGAGGCCCCTTTTAAAGGCTTACATTAACCCTGTCTTGCCGCCTAATCTCTCTACTGCACTTGATAGGAGGAAGCAATCAGGTGTTTACATGCTGACTTAACATTCAAAACCAAGGTCAAAAGGTAAGGGTTGCTCTAAATAGAATTGCCTCAAGGAGGTATTGCTCTTTTGGTTTGCTTCTAGAGTACAGTGGTACCTCGGGTTACAGATGCTTCAGGTTACAGACTCAGCTAACCCAGAAATAGTACCTCGGGTTAAGAACTTTGCTTCAGGATGAGAACAGAAATTGTGCTCCAGCGGTGCAGCAGCAGCAGGAGGCCCCATTAGCTAAAGTAGTCCTCAGGTTAAGAACAGTTTCAGGTTAAGAACGGACCTCCAGAACGAATTCTTAACCCAAGGTACTACTGCACATGTTTTAAATATTTGGGGGTCGTTTGTTTGTGTGTGTTAGCACTAAGCCAGCCACACTGGGGTGTTTTGGTAAGTAAAGCAGAGTCTAAATAAAATATGCAAAACAATGCTGTTCTTTTTATCACTATTTTGTCACTTTGTTATTCTTAAGCTGGGGTCGGCAACCTAAGGCCCATTGGCCACAAGTGGCCCATGGGGGGTCATTTAACCGGCCCATGGCCCCCCTGCCCGCTTGGTCGGCTCCCGTGCGCCGCACTAAACCAGCGCAGAGCAGAGCGGGGACCGCCTTCCGTAACACTGGCCAGCTTCCCATTGGCTGCAGGAAGCTCCTGCAGCCAATGGGAAGCTGCGCATGCCTCCTCCACGCTGGAAGAAGCGCCAGAAATAGCGTTTGCACATTTGTGTGTGCGAGCGCACTCCGGCTCACTGCAGCGTCTGCGGAACCATGAACCGGCCCAAGCCACAAAAACTTTGCCGACCCCTGTTCTTAAGCATGCAGAAAGCTATTTTCCTGTGCATTTGAGCAGCCCAAGCTTTTGCACATAAAAATACCATAGATATGTTTTATCAGCATACATTGGTGGTGAAGTAAGTGTTGATTTGATTAACAGGAGACATTCACTTTTCCTCTTGATTCATCTTTAAATAGTTGCTGAGTTTCCTATCTCAAATTTTAGCATGTATCTAACTTACAAGGCATGGATACCTCAGCAGTTATGTAGTCCAACAAAGCTTATTTGGCACATCACTTTGCACACCTTGACAGCTATTTGTATGCAGTAGACAAAAATATGCTACTGACAGTCTTTCAGCTGAGAGTGTGATAAATTGTACTGTGGGCATTTGATGCAGGCATCTAATCTCTCACTAGGGCAGTGGTTTTCAGACTGCCTTCAGTGAACACTTTCCACATCGGTTTGTCTGCTGCCAGACCGCATGCAAATTGCAGAGGATTCTGCTGACTGTTCTAGGCTGCATATTCCAAGTGTTCAAGCGGTGGCTGACTAGACCTACTCAGCCTAGCACAGCCTAGAACACACCTCACACTCTTCTGCAGCTGTTCAGTAAAGTGGTACCTCTGGTTGCGAACGGGATCCGTTCTGGAGCCCCGTTCGCAACCTGTAAAGAACGCAACCCGCATCTGCGCGCACAGGTCGTGATTCACCGCTTCTGCGCATGTGCGTGATGTCATTTTGCACATCTGTGTGAGCGGCGAAACCCGGAAGTAACCCTTTCCGGTACTTCCGTGTCACCGCGGGACGCAACCTGAAAACGCACAACCTGAAGCAAACGTAACATGAGGTATGACTGTAGATCAGAAGATCAATAGTGGTGCACAGTCTTTCAGAAAAGCTCATTTGCCACCAATGTTCTCCATAAGAAGGTGCTGGGAAACTTCTGATTAACCTGAGCTTCTCTGGAACAATTTATTGATCTGATGGGAGCAGGGTCCAAAGTGATGTGTACGACTTAAGGTCATCTGCTTGCTGTGCCTTTCAGACTCTGCCTCCACCTACCTCTCCAGTCTATAATGCCTTTTCCCCTTAGTTCAAAGGCTGGCCTAGCAATAATAGTGTCAGCAAAATGAGCAGATTAATTTGAAAGCCTCAGAAGGCCAAGACGGTTTGCATAGTGCAGGAGTTAAGAAGCACAAGCTGTAAGGCAGGATGCTACCAGCTGAAGCCTCCCAGGCTCTTCTCTTCTCTAATAAATAAATAAATATCAAGCCAGTATACTCGAAGTCTCATCGCTGCCCTCTGCAATATGGCAAGAAAACCAGTCTAGCTTGCATCATAGTTGGGAAGGTTTACAGAAACAAAATATGCTTTGATCACTACATGAATGTCAAGTTATTCTTATACATGCTGTAAAGACTTACCACAGTCAATTTACCCCCCCCCCCCAATTCACCAAGCTCTTTGATATTTTGGGTGCAAGGTCTTTTTTCAAAGCCTTCAAATCAAGCCAAAGCCATCATATCCTTCGACTTGCACCCTTTTGTACATGCAACATGCCAAAAATCTACACCAACTTGTTTCCTGAACTGTGTCTACATTCCTCATTAAAAGTAAGCCCTAGTTCAACTGGTACTGCTGCTGATTTTGTTTTCGCCCCACCTTTTCGTATGTGGGAGTTGGTGTGCAACAGAACACGCTTGCCAATTTGCCATGAAAATAACACTTAAGACCATATGATAAAGAGCAATGTGACTTTTTAAAAAGAGATTAAATACAGTCAACTTATTTAGTGCCTGTAAAAGCCATGCCAAAAAGCTAGATGTACCTTATGCAGAGATAGGTCATCTAAGGATACTAGACATGGCAAGAGAAAATTAAGATAAGCAATGAGGTGTTATATACTTCCTATATTTTGAGAAATATTCTCCTTAGCCTACACTCCATTTGGAAGTATAGCTCACTGAAATTAGCAATTCCTATTTCAGACTTAAGGTTAAGCGTATTATGAAATTATTGGGAAACCTTTTTACATTTAAATTATGCTCCTGTTGTGTCAAGTTTAGGAGCCAATAAGATTTAATAGCACTTCAGTCAGAAAAAACAAAGTCCAACTTGCCGTGGATAAGCCAGTATCCAAAGAGCTTCTGTGATATCTGTATTAACAGTGAACTCTAGATTAGACTGAAGCAGCGTGAGTCCATGCTGAATTACACTCCCAGGTTTATAGTTTCTACTTGGGGATGATCTTCAGCGGCCTCATGTTGTAGAATTAACCAGTCAAGGGTACATAGTTTAGTATGTTGTATTAACATTTTAATATACAGTACTTGATATATAGCAAACGGGATTATACTTCAGTTCTACACCCAAGAGCTAAGGAAGTAAAACATTTTTGCAGGCATATGTAATATTGAAGTCCATTGAGAATAAGGACAATATCCTAGATATTACATCCAGGTAACACACACTTTATATGTGGGACAGGACTAGCATCTTGTGTATATGGTAGAATTCAACTCTCCCTTTAAATATAATACGGTCATTACTTAGACAGTAAAGGGTGCTATCTGACCTAGTCAGTTATGACTAACTTATGTTCACTGATCTCAATAGGTCTCCTCCGAGTACAAATTAGTCAAATGCCACCAAAAATGTTTAGCTTTAGAAGAGAGTGCTCAGTGAGGGAGCTGTGCATGCAGGTTTCTGTCCTTGTCTTATAACATGCTCAGTTAATAAATGCTAAGCTTCAAGCCAGCCAAAAGCTCCTTGACACATGAATAAGGAAAATACTGAATCAGCCAAGATGTGGTCTTTCCAGCTGAACTCAGCTTTGTGGAAGTCAGCCAAGTTGGCTGAATGCAGCCATTCCTAGCTCCTCCTCCTCTACCAACAAGTACAATAATCTATTTACAGAAGGCAGAATGTTCTCCTTTTGTCTGCCAATAGGCAGACATCGTTCGAGGGCAACTGTCAACTTCTTCATTATAGCGTTAGAACCCAGGAGCCAATAGCCTCTCTCCCTCCCACTCTGCTGTTTGATTGAGGGGAAAAATAATCGCATGAGTTGCTTAATCAGAGGCATTGCTCTGTTACTGGAGTCAGTTCTACCTACATGGGGCTACTAGAAGCTGTGCAAGTCCCCCATTTAAAGTTCCAATTTAGCCCATCTTATCTTTGGGGTTAAGAAATGCTTAATCAACATGAATCTACTGATTGAAATGGAAACTTTTACTCATGTTTTGGTTCCCTTTGGAACTCCTAATCTTTTTTAAAAACAAATGCAGGTGGTCATATTTGAGAAATCTGTTCTAAGCCACATTAAGACATTGGTGTGTCTTAAGACAGGCATCAAGCTAGCTAAAACAATTCTCGGTGCAAATGAAATAGTTTTTCTATTACTTCTGCAGAATGTAAGTCAGAAAAAAAACATCCCAATAATCCATTTATTGCTTAATAGCACAATAGGGAAACAGAAAATGAAACAGATCAGAAACATTATTTTGACAGTGATTAATGAATCAGCCAGTGGTACTCAATTTAAGTTAACACTCAACAAAGAGCAGCAGCCAAGCATTCAGGTCCATGGTCTGGAAGGCTGGCAAAACAGCAGTTTCAAGTAGCTATTTATGGTTTGGTCTACACAGGCATTTTTTCAGTTGGTACCAAGGCCTTTGGGTAGCAACAGTGGAGCTCATATGTGTGGAAATTTAAGTGATATTTAAATAACATATATAGATGTTTCAGCATTCACAAGATGGAGCAAGAAAGTTAGGATTGACTGTGGTCAAGTTCTGCCTTGAGCAGGAAAAAAATCCACTGCCCTAAAATTCAATGAAGGCTTAGCAATGGAGCTTATGAGACAATGCATTGCTAAACACTGAGCATCATCCTAGCTACCCATGCAGATAGTCTTAAAATAGTATCACTGGAATTCAATAATCTACCCAAGCAATTTCAAGAAACAAAGTCTAGCTTTCTGAAGCAGAGATCATTCTCAAAAAAACAACAACAAAGATTTCTGTATTCCATGTAACTTTCCCGACACTTTTCTTTCTTTGCCAGGAGAAAAGTGTGGCAAGCACACCCTTGCGCTACGCAGAGGGTTTGTATTAATAAGCTACAAATGCCCCAACCCTCATTGAGCTTCAAAAAGTCTGCTGTTCAACATTGATATACTTGTTCTCAGAAGAGCTCCTGGTTGTCCCTGTGTGATTTCTTTCTTTCTAGTTTTGTTACCAAGTGCAACATCTATAGAAACATCTATAACCAAGCAGAGATCTTAGTCACAAGGTTTCTTTTTTCTTGCCTGAAAGCAAGTATAATCTCCATTGCTGTTGAAACAAGGTTTGGAGAGCACTTTAAACCCTAGTTTGAGGATGAATACAGAAGTTAACTTGTTATAGTTTCTTAAAGATTCATAACCTAGATACAACCTAACTCATTTCTTCATAGTTCCCAACAATTTAAAATGGCAGTAAGTCTTGTGTATCTTTACAGTGACTACAAGTGTTTCAGAATTCCAGGTTACTGAGCTGCAAATTATGTTCTCTCGAGACAGCATCTGGACAACACCTCATTAGACAGAAGCAAACATGACTTCTAGAGAATTAATGTCATAACCTTGAGAAATAGGTACTTCAGAGTCAACATCATCGTAACAAAAAAGGCATTACTTGTGAATGAACTACCTGCCCAAATGCTACTCCACTCATCTTAACATTCTGCACATTTTCTACAAAGAGATCAACTGGTGCCCAGTTACACAGCTAGGATCTTTTGCTCTGCATGTTAGCTTGCTAAATGTAGAAGGTTTATACCCTACCTGCAGTCTTAAGCAGTATACTAATGCAACAAACACATAGTTAAGGCCACAAGTCCTAACCCTCTTACCTGGGAGAAGCTCCATTGAATTCAACAGGTCTTAAATAGGGAATTCAATAGGGTGGGATTGCACTGTTATTTTCATGATACATTTTGTTTTAGTGTATTCCTACTTTTAAATGTTTTTTTCTCAAGTAATCTATTTGTAACTTAGCTGTGGATAAATTTGAGCACTTATATTGCTACAAAAAGGCTACAAGTATACAGTACTTGATGGGCAAATCTTGGTCTCCTCAGGCACATTTATATAGCACAACAATTTAACAGCTAGTATAATTTTGGTTTTCACCAAAATTTTGGTGGTCACTGGACCTGGCAGGGCATCTAGGAGGTCACTGATTTCTCCCCATCCTCCTCCCTTGCAAATCATTGAAGTTTTACAAAGACCTAGGGTAACTAAACTGAAAAATGTCTTTCTTTGGTTCAGAAGAGGTCCTTTCTGTCACAGTTGCTTCTCTAATGGGAGAAAAAAGCCGCGTGTCCATTAACTGTTCTGGCCCTCTCTTTTATCCTCCTTTTCAAGGAAACACTAGACGCTCAAACACCACAGTTATATAAATACTGAGCACCTAACCAAGCAGCTTAACTTGGTTCAGAATTGTTTGTGCAGATTCATGCCACAGTAACTGTATGTTACTCAGAATCCCATAGGGTTTGCTTCCTGATAGGTGTTTGCAGGATTGCAGTCTGAATTGGTTAGAAATGAAGGCTGGAATTGGTGATCCACACAGGACTGCTAAAAAAGGGACCCCATAAGTTTCCAAACCTATGGAAATATATTATTCTCCTTTCCCAGCTTATTCATTTATATGTTCCACATTCTTTCCAGAATGTGGAATAAAGTAGAAGGATATTAAATGGACTAAGACCTGGGAGATCAGGGTAAAAGTCACCTACTCAGGCACAAAGGTTCCTGTGTGACCTTGGGTCATTCACAGTCTCTCAATCTAACATACCTCACAGGGTGGTTGCAAGAATAACATGGGGGAAAGTGGGTGCGCAAGTGCCACCTTGAGTTCCTTGGATGAAAGGTGGAATGGATATAAATGTAAAACTGATAAATAAAGAACAAGCAAAATAAAATGTGTCTCCCACCTGCTTACTCCCAATTTTTGAATTGAGAAAGGGGTGACCAAGTTTGGAATCTTGGAAAAAGTCTATCTGAAAATCAAAGAAGAGAAAAGCATTGGGAACACAATCAGGATATTCAGACCTACAAAAACCAGACTTTACATGTGGGTCCTCAGCAAATGCAGTATGTGGCTATCTGCTAGGACAGGTTTGCCTGGGTGGAGGGTACGGGCAGGGTGCTATCCATGACCCTAAGTATACTACATATAGGCTCTGCACACTGAGTTCTCATCTGGACCATTCTCTGCACCATTCTACTTGTTTTAATAGCATTTTAAGTTTGGCAAAGTGTTTGATAGTTGCTTTATCCTCACAGCGATCCTGTAAAGTAGACCACAGTATGATTTTATCAGAGCAACCAAAAACAAACATTAAGGATCAGAGGTGAAGCGTGGGAGGGTGTGTGTGTGCTGTGGCCCCAGAGTAGGCTCCTTCATCGGATCCTGGCCAGAAGGAGCTGCACCGAGGCTGCAGTGCTTGGGCCTGGCACAACTCCGGCCCCGGGTCAGGCCTGACCTGACAGTGGAGAGTAAGAAGAGAGTGGGCAGCAGCTTCCTCACCCCTCTCCTAACTCTGAACTGTGGCACGCGCCCCCCTCAGGGGCACGTCCCATACGCCCACCCCGGGCAACACTGGCATACGTTCTGCCACTGTTAAAGACCAATTTATTAGGGAATGAGCTTTCTGGGACTACAGTCCTTCATTCTTGGTGACTGATGAAAATTTGTGGAACCACATATTTGTTAGCCTCTAAAGTTTTATTTCTGCTGTAAGTGATGGCTAAGCTGGCTATCCTTTCAACTGAAAGTGTATCACAACACCCATCATCCCTGGCTGTTTGCCTTGCTGGCTGAGGCTGATAGGAGTTGAAGCCCAACAACATCTGGAAGGCCACCACTCTAGTCCTATGGCAAGCAAACAAGTAGAAACAGTACCAGAACTTCTGGCACCATAAGAGCATTTAAAAGCGAGGAACCCAAGGGGCATAAGGCCCTCTAGCACAACACGACTCTTAGTAATGATAGTAAATGTTAATTCGAAAAGCATTCCACTAAGAGATCAAAGACTAATTTTACCTTACTAAAAGTATAGTATATTTTGGATTATCACTACCTTTTTAGTGTGTAGTTAAGAGCTACCTAGAAAAAACTCCCAGCAAGAGTCTCATTAAGCTGCTTTTGGAGCCACTTTGCACTAAGCAATATGACTCAAGCAAACATCCACTCAGAAGGTATCTACCCCATCTTTTACTCTTAGGCAAATTTGTGATACTATAGGGGTTACGTCTGCCTATTCCTTTATCATACTCCCTCCTTTTCCCCTCTTCTACCCGCCAAAGTGTCCTCTCTTCTGCTTTCTACATACCTGTGAGAAGCTATCCAAGCACCCAAAATAGAGGACATTAAACCACCACAGCAATAATCTGACCATCAACCAAAACTGACACATATCCAACAGTAAAACATGATGAATATGCTTCCAAATGAGCTCTGGTTAGCCTGATCACCATTGTTCAAATATTGAAATGAAGCCACAGCCTTTTATCCTCAAGGAAGAAGATTCCTACTTCTATTGCTAAACCTGTTGAATATTCTGCACCTATTTGTCACAGCATTTCAGTGGCTTCCTAAAAAAAAAAAGAAGCTTGACAACTTTCGGGGTGTCCTGGTTTTTACTTTTTGAAATATGGCAATCCTAAATGGGAACAGAATGGCCTGGTCCATAATAAATTACTATTTCTGCAGCAATGCTACCATTAGACACTTTTACCTAAAAGCATTTCATGCCTATCCCAACTGGTTGGGCAGCTGTCCAAGGACCGCTGTAAGGCAGATCCCACCTCCAAATAACAATATCGTTACACTGAGCTGTTCTACCAAACCCTGATGGTGCTTAAGCAAGCCAGGAAAGTTCCATCATGTGATAAGAAGCCAGCCCAAGGGACAGCAAGTTAGTGGTAAAGTGGGCAGCACTGTTGACCTGACTAGCTGCACCTTTTTACAGGCCCATATGCAAAAGCTCTCCTAGTTTTAGGGTGGTGGCAAATAATAATAATAATAATAATAATAATAATAATAATGACACACATTCCAAGTGCGGTGGAGAAAAATGGATTACTCTCCCCTTCCCCTGCCCTGCCATTCAGTGCCTCGGAATGCAGCAAACGCTTGTCCAAAAGACAAACCACTTCCCCCGTCACCATAATGAGAAAATCTGCGTCCATCTGCGCCTTCAGACTCGCCGGGGGCGGCATGCGGAGGTGCCCAGTGCCAGCCATCTCCAGAGCTCTAGACAACCTGGAACATCATCTCCCCCAAACCACCTCCCGCCAAGGCCTCCCCTCCCCCCGAAGATGCTGCGACCGACCTCGGCTCGATGGCAAGGCTCGCCTGGTCCCCGCAAACCGTGGCGGCGGCGGCGGCGGCGGCGGCGGCGGCGCCTCTCCAGTCGGCCTACGTATGGCGGGGAGGCCCCTTGCGGAAAGCTTCGGCTTCCTGACGTGCGGCTCTCGAGCCAGGGCGACCCCCTCTTCCCCGCCCCCTTTCCCGGCAGCAGCCACAGAGGCGGCGGCGGCGGCCGGGAAGGAAAGGTCCGCCTCGAGGAAAGCGGCTCTAGGCGGGGGAAGAAGCGGGAAAGTCCCCGCGGGCCGCGGAAGCTTCTCCCGCCGCGCGCCGGGCTCAACCCTCTCCTTGCGGGATGACAGGCGCCGGTCTTGGCGGGCTGACTCACCCACCTGCTTTCGTCTCGCCCCTGGCCAAGCGGCGACGGCTGTGGCGACGGCTACAACGACGAGGCGCTCTGCAGCTGGAGCGCCCGGCCCGTCCTATTTAAGCGGCCCGCAAAAAAGAAAAAAAGGAAACGAAACGAAACACCCCCGGCCGGAGCTGGGGCAGCAGAGCGTGTGGCTACGTCGCGTCGGGCCCGCCTTTCCTGCAAGCGCAAAGAGAGCTGGGGCACTAGGACCCTCAGGAGGCTGGCCAGTCAACCAGACGGCGTCCTCTCCTTTGCGCCCACAGCCAATCGGAATTTGGGAGGACGAGGACGAGGACGAGGAGGAAGGCCGGGCGCAGTCAGTCACAGGGCGCCACGGGGCAGAGCCAGTGTTTCGGGGTTGGCCTGGAACTCGGAGTTGCAGAGGAGGGAGGGACTGCGCGCGGGCGGAAGGGCTGCGCTCTGCGCATTCTCAAGGGACCCGCGGCGTGCGCTCGCCTGCCCGCCGCCTACCGCAGCTCGCGCCACCTAGCTGTGGATGCGCATTAAGGATCGAGGGTCTGGTCCGCGAAAGCTGATGCCGCCATAAAGCGGCTAATAATTAAAAGGCGGCGTAAGACTCCACAGCGCGCCACCTCGCTTGTTGTTGTTGTTGTTGTAAGGAAGGGATTAGTTCAGCGCAACTGCCCTCTGGAAACTGATTTATTGCATCACATGTTCTGTGGAATGAGACCTGCTCAGGGGAAAAAACAGGTTCTCTGGAAGAACCAAGCATCCATCAAAATTAAGCCCTTTAAGAAGCAAGAGCAAGCCAAAACAAACAAAAACAAAAACGTGCGCACACCCCTTACACCTTCAAGCACCCAGCTTAACAGGGCAGTTCTACACGGTCTACTCAGAAGCATGTCTCCATGAGTTCCATGGGATCTGTGGCCCGGGAGAACAAATCCTAGGAAGCAGCATCACTTCAGTGCTTACCCCTCAAATAAATGAAACAAACCTACCACCCTTTTTATATGGGGTGGGGGGAGAGTGTTCTTTGACTGCACATTTGCCGCTGAATTACTTCTCAGTAAACCTACCCATTCTTAAGGAAATCAGCCCTGAGTGTTCACTGGAAGGACAGATCATGAAGCTGAGGCTCCAATACTTTGGCCACCTCATGAGAAGGGAAGACTCCCTGGAAAAGACCCTGATGTTGGGAAAGATGGAGGGCACAAGGAGAAGGGTACGACAGAGGACGAGATGGTTGGACAGTGTTCTCGAAGCTACCAGCATGAGTTTGACCAACCTGCAGGAGGCAGTGGAAGACAGGAGTGCCTGGTGTGCTCTGGTCCATGGGGCCACAAAGAGTCAGACACGACTAAACGACAACAAACATGATTAGTTGCCCACAGAGGTAACTCATAGAGCTTGCCAAAGTTTACATCCCTCCCCCCTCTTTCTGGTAAATACCTGTGAGAATGGGACTTGCACAAGGTGCCAAGATGTATCCCCAGGTAGGGCAGAGAATGTCCCATCTGAATACTCCACTAGATGGACCAATGGTCTTAACTAATGCAGCTGCCTGTGTTCCTCTCAGAGGAACTGGAGAAGGGAGAGGACTAGGAGACAGACTCAAGTCTCTATCATGAGCAAAAGTTTGATGGAGAGACACCCAAAAGGTATTCTTTCAGTACTGAAAGGTATTCTTTCAGTATTGAAACAGTATTGGGGGGGGGGGGAATGCTTGAAGTATCATTTTGCTATTCTGTTTTCAAACCATTAAACCAGCCTGTTATTAAGTGGCATAATTCGTACCTCTCCCCTCTGTCTCACATTTTGTGTCTCGGGAGAGCATTTTTATCCAGTGGCATCTATGTATAGCAACTAGATTTTAAAATCTAGTCTATGTCTGCCACTGTGAAAGAGAGGCTTTTGTGTAACTTTAGCCAGATCTTTGTACTAGTCCCTCTCTTTGAGACCCTGCCCATAGCTACACATACTCAGCAGGGACTAGTGTCATAATTTCCAACTTACATAATTCTTTATTGCTCCCCCAATAATATAACCAAACACCAGGGGTTGCAATATCCAACTATTAATGCTAAATGTTCGCATTGCATCCATCCTCTCTGCCTGCCAGAAAGATCACTCTGCTCCAACAGAGTGTCCTGGGGTTGCAAAACTGAAGGGAAGCATATTCTGTCCCCATTCATTGGCCAGAAAATTAAGGGTGGTGTGTGTGTGTGTGTGTGTATTTTTAAAGGCAGGGATCTGTACAGGTAACTTTATGTTCTTAACACTCCAGCACTGAAGTGCATTGATTCCACATAAGGTCATCATAGCTCTTGCACACCAGCTACTACAACATCATATTTTAATGAGCTGTGTCATATCTACTGATGCCACTAACTTATGTTATCTTACCTATAAGCTGCTGCAGTCTGATACTAGAGTTATACCTATATATAACCCAAACAGATATATTTAATTTATGCACTTTTGTGTATTCACGTAGCCATGTTTTTGAATTGGTATCAATACGCTTTCTCTTTTTTGGGGTTCACTGACTTGCTCTTTAAATTGAAAAGGAACTACCAGTATGTTGCTGTTGATTGACCAGGAAAACATTTCAGAAGAAAAAAACCTTTCTGCTTATTAATGTAGATCAGGGGTAGGCAAACTAAGGCCCGGGAGCCAGATACAGCCCAATCGCCTTCTCGAACCGGCCCACGGACAGTCCAGGAATCAGCGTGTTTTTACATGAGTAGAATGTGTCCTTTTATTTAAAATGCATCTCTGGGTTATTTGTGGGGCATCGGAATTCGTTCATTCCCCCCCCCCCATATAGTCTGGCCCACCACATGGTCTGAGGAATGGTGGACCGGTCCACAGCTGAAAAAGGTTGCTGACCCATGATGTAGAAGATAGAGCAAAAGGTAATGAACAAAATATTTCAGTACTCCATCTGTATAGGGTTCTGTGTGTGCTTTTAAATACCCCTTTTATGCACTGTAAATTACAGTTTGACAGAAGAGTTCACTGTTGCTTATAGAGGACTATATTAAAGTTATGGTAAGTTACGCAGTGTGGATCTGATTAAATAAAAACCTGTTTTGCATATCAAAGTCAATTCCTGTATATCTGGGGAAATGTTTGGTAAATATGTCACAATAACCCATGAGGTTGCTTAACTGCATCTTCACTCCTGGACCAGTTCCCATCATCATATACCTTTGGGTGCTTTTTTTTGAGTGAGACATTAAAATTATTTGCCAAAAAGGGAGGGGGAAGGGAAACAAATGAAGGATATTGGAGCATTTTCTGAAGAGTGATATAACAGGAGGAGAAGGAAACAAAAATGAGAGACCTGTCCATTTATGATTTCTATTTCTTTTTTTTTAATTGTATAGTTTTGAGTATTAGATGCACGCCTATATATAATTGCTACTATACATATGCATTATTTAACCCAATTTGTTTGTATATTTGAATCAGGGTACTCTGATGCAAGAGAAGATAGAAAGCTAGATGGGAAATTTATGACCTTGGTAATATATCTCCATTGGGTGGATTCTCAAAGAACTGGATTTCACGTGCTCTGTACAATGATGCCAGAACAACATGTAAATACCTGTGTGGTAATACTTGTTTGTTCTTAGATAATTTTTTTCAAGTAGTCATTTTGTTCTTAAAGGCTTATAGTACTGCAAGGAAGGATTGCCTTTCTCTGGGTTAAAACTAATCCGTTCATCCTTACAAAAAAACCCCAAAAACAGGATAGTCTACTCTGTCATTCACCTTCCCCAGAGCCTATTTACACGGAAATCTGAGAGAACTATTCTGCCCTTTCTAGGTGCTAATGCCCACCATTCCTAATGTACCAAAACCATAAATGGATTAAAGCTTATCCTCTCAACTCCATGCATTCCTTTGCAATATCCACACCAAGCCCTCAGTCACGGTGCTGTGGAATGAAACAGAGCTGCTGGTGGGAATGCCTCCCTTTGCAAACTTCTCCATTTCATTTGTCTTTCAAAAGGTAGATGTGAAAACGAGTAGGCTGTGTTTCTCTCCACCCCTGCCCCTCCCATTCAGGAAGATGTACAATGCTATACTGATGAATGCATGAGCTTCTTCAAAAAAGGAACAGAATGGAAAGGCTGTGTGGGCATAGCCAGGATTTTTTCTTGGGGGGACAGGCTTTTGTTAGGGAAAGCAGAACCTCATCTTTGTATTGATTTGTATTGATTTTTCCTGATTTAGGGGAGCAGCTGCCCCCCTTCTTGCCCCCCATGGAAAGGCTTGAAATGGTGAAGCCATTGAATATTGAGGGCACACATTTTGAGATCTACAGCCCGATCTTCAACATGTATGTAAATCACAGAGAGTCTCCTTGGGACTTGGGTCTCATCCACACCATTGTTTAATGTGGATAGTAAGCTTCCTGTTCCCCCACTAATCCCCAGTTGTTTGACATTATCCTCTAAATCATACTTCCCACTCCCTCGATCCAGATTTTCTCATACTCTTCCTTTTTTGGAGTATCCCTGGTATGAGAAAATCTGGATTGAGGGAGAAGGAAGTATGGGAAGGCAGTGATTTAGAGGTGACCATCATATGGACAACGGAGAATTAATGGAGGCACAGGAAGCTTACAATTCACATTAAACAGCATTATAGATGAGCCTTTAGTAACAGCGCTTAGGACTGTAGCCCTTGCATCGTTTGAGCAGGTCTCTTGCCTCCCTTCTGTTAGAACCATATTCTATCTGGTGTGTGTCAATGTGGCTGGGAATTGCAGGAGAACAAAGATAGAATGTATTACAGTATTTTAATTTTTTTTTTGGAAGCCGCCCAGAGTGGCTGGGAGAGCCCAGCCAGATGGACAGGGTATAAATAATAAATTGTTGTTGTTGTTGTTGTTGTTGTTGTTGGTGAAAGCTGCCCCCTAGCCCCAGATTCAGTTGAAACGAATGGGACTTCTATTACCCCTCAGTCCAAATTGAAGGCATGGTGGAGGAGGTACTGATCTGGATCAGGACCACAGCAGGGGTTAAAGGGATACAGCTCCCCCAGTCCCCCACCCCAGGTTCCCAATCCAGATTGAGCAGCCAGGGCTAACAGTTTGGGTAACACAATTTAAATTGCTGCACTTCAAAACACAGATGTTTAGCTAACATATTTTGGCCCTTAGCCACTGTGTTCCATTAACAGCAGCAGTCTTTTTGTTGCCAGCTAGTTCCATCCCCATCTGTTCGATCCACTAAAAGTGGATCTGCAGCCAGGGCCTAATGGTGCATCCTACACCATTATCTTTACCAGACTCTCTTCCTTGTTAAGTCCCTCAGTCACAGCACGGACTCCTACTGCAAGTTGCAAAGTCCTCCCCAGTACTCACTGACAAAAAGCTAAAGTGCTTCTCACCATGAATTAACAATTACATAAAAATATTATGCAGTATTAACAAGAACATCATAAATATTACATTGGAAATAAGTAAGGAATCAAAAGTATTGCTGCTCAAAGCCCCTCCCCCCCAAACATGAAATAATCTACTGAGGGAAATCAAGTTGCTTTGAGGTAAATTATTTGAGAATAACGGCTCAAGTTATAGGAAAATTTGGGGTGCGGCCTACAAACATCCCTACAAACAGGTTAGTGCAGTGGCGGCTGGTGCATATTGGGAATGGGAGAGGCACGGAGACCAACAGTAGGTGGGGTTAGGGCCAATGAGAGGCAAGGCCACCTGTTTATAGTTTTGTCCCCATCCTCTTCCCTGCTGGAGTGTACAAGGGCAACATAGGGATGTCATACTCACCAAAGTGAAAATCTGGAGAAAGTTGTTGACCTTTTTTATGGGGTGTGTGTGAAGTTTTTTAGGGTTTTTTTTTTTGCATTTTAAAAGCATGTTTCTTTTTTAAAAAATCGCCCTAGTTGCAATTTTGACAGTCTGATTCCAGGCGTGTCCAAGAAAACTCAGACATATGGCAGCCCTAACATAGACAGAGGAAGCAGACAATCAACATCACCCTCCAGACTGGGAGTAAGAAGAAAGCAGGCAGGTGGAGACTGTCCGAGGGCAGCCTGAGGTTGGTGAGAGCAGCACGTCCACCCTGCCCTTATGGGCCAGCTTCCACTGGGTTGGTGTGTATTTCTGCCACTGGTTAGCTTGTCTCTCCTTTATTCCACAAGTGATAAATGTGCTTGTCTGCAGATCCAACGCTGACTTCTTTGGTGCTCCCTAATGCTTCAGGGAGACTATGACTTTCCATTCTGCATGCCTTGTGGGTTTATCCAATTAGAGATTCGTTCAGGGTGTTAAAAGAAACCAAACCAAAATGGATAGGTTCCTTTTTTATTATTGGAAAAAGAAAACCTTGAAGAACGGCTCTAGTAACAGGAGTGACTTATGATTGTCACAAGGACTGGCAAATCAAGCACTGTGCAGAGTCCCTTCACTTATAAAATGTGTTTTTCCTGAGGTGGATGCATAGGAGAAGGATATACATCTAACCAAAATGGGATAAGTGATCCTTAGTTTTCTGCAGCAGGAGCCTCAGACAGGTTATAGTCATCTGGGGAAAGGCATAAACACACTTGAAGGGTGCAGCGCAAGAGAAGTTCTCTATGAGTTTTGACTAATATGGCTGTGGCTTTCAAAAGCTGGCCATAATAATTTCTGATGCCACCTTTCCCAAGCCTAAAGGTAAAGGGACCCCCTGACCATTAGGTCCAGTAGCGGACGACTCTGGGGTTGCGGCGCTCATCTCACTTTATTGGCTGAGGGAGCTGGCGTACAGCTTCCAGGTCATGTGGCTAAGCTGCTTCTGGCGAACCAGAGCAGTGCACAGAAACGCCGTTTACCTTCCCGCCGGAGCGTTACCTGTTTATCTACTTGCACTTTGACGTGCTTTTGAACTGCTAGGTGGGCAGGAGCTGGGACCGAGCAACGGGAGCTCACCCCGTCGCGGGGATTCGAACCACCGACCTTCTGATCGGCAAGCCCTAGGCTCTGTGGTTTAACCCACAGCGCCACCCGCGTCCTAGTTCCCACCAAATGTTCATGGATTATAACTCCCATCAGCTGTAGTCAGCATGGCCATTGGTCATGGATGAGGGATGTTATTGCCCAACAACACCTGGAGGGCAGCAGGCTGGAGAAAGCTGCATTAAGCTCTCATTGTCTAATATACACTTGTTTCAAACCCTAAATCCACAAACCCCAAATATATATAACATAATGCTATTGAGACAGGTGCAGCCAGTTGCAGGACATGGTTCCCTGTTGAAATTGCATTCAGTGAAACTGAATGAATTGTGAGCTGAAAGGCCTCTTCACCAGGGAAATGCCGATTTAAATGCCTGGCTTGAGAACACCGCTCACAAAAGGGGGGTGGGGATAGAGAGATGAGAGTTCATTTTGCAACACGTGAAATAGGCCTGCATAACGCAAGGCCAGTGGGCTACTTGCAGACTCCATCCTATTTGTCGCTCCTGCAGGCGTTACCGTAAAACACTCCCTGCTTGTGTCCCACCCCTGACTCTGTAGAAATACCTTCTGATCTGCATTATGCATACTCTCAACTGCTTCTCCCTGCATTCAGAAGATCTGTCAACCTGTTTCCCAGCCTGTTGCAACAATCCAGCTATGCCAAACAACCTGATTGCTATCAAGTTCCTCTCAAAATCAATTCATACATTACATTTTAAAGTGTGCACTTAAACATCCTTTAGTTTTGATTTTGTTTTTTAAAAGAATGGCATTGGATTTCACTTAATGCTGTCGCAGTAAATAACTACTTCCTTGATCTGATTAATAGCCTTCTATCCTACCGTATTTGAATTGGTGGGGTCAGTGCTTCCTCCCCCCCTAAAATAATGTGTTTAGGGTACTTTCATTTTGACTGAAGGAAACCACCATTTTATATAGTTCAAATCAGGAAAAATAAATACAGTAAATGGACAAAAGTACAAAGATTCACAAAATGTTTATGGGTATGCATACCCCTGGAAGAAAAGCACTGGGTGGGGCTATCCTTTTCAGTTGCAATGTGAATTTTATTATTTATGCGTGCTGACTTGGGTCGCTTGCAGGTGCATGCATCACATGTAGTTCAGCCCCACACAAGTGACTGTATTTTTCTCTCCCTTTTGCCATTTCCCTTATAGAATTACCAAAAAGCATGCTTTCTATCTCAATATCTAACAAAGAGCAGCACCGTATTTAGGGTGGTGCAGGCAGTTCATCCGCACAGGGTGCTGAGCTGAGGGGGGGGGCACAAATAATAAAAAATAATAAAGGAATTATTGTGAAAATAAGAAATATTGAAGGGGAGGCCACCAAATTTTCTGCTTGCTCAGGACGCCATATTACCAAAGTCCATCCCTGCAAAGAGAGTCCCTTTTCCTAACCTCGGGGTGACATTAGGGCCTCCCTTCACCTGAATAGTTACAACATACCTTTTCAAAGCCTACATATCCTTGCCAAACCAAACAGGAAAGTAGTTTCTGAAATACTGATCACAAAGAGTTCGGAAAAAAGGAGTCACATACCAGAAAGAAAGCAAACATTCTGGGCACAACCTAATGTTTGTAAATGCTGTTTCTAAAGAGAAAGAATGGATGTTTGTTGATGCTCATTAGCTCTCAAAAGGTTCCCTTTTTCAAAAGCTCAGTTAATGGTGTTTGAGCACAGTAATCTGTTGGGCTGTATCACAACTGCTATATTCAATGGGACTTCCTCCTAAGTCTGCACAAACCAAGGGGATATAAGTGGTTCCCTTTCCTGTCTTGCCCTCATAGCAACTCTGTGAGGTAGGTTAGGCTGAGAAGAAGAAGAAGAAGAGGAGTTTGGATTTGATATCCTGCCTTTCACTCCCTTTAAGGAGTCTCAAAGCGGCTAACATTCTCCTTTCCCTTCCTCCCCCACAACAAACACTCTGTGAGGTGAGTGGGGCTGAGAGACTTCAAAGAAGCGTGACTGGCCCAAAGTCACTCAGCAGCTGCATGTGGAGGAGCAGAGACGCCAACCTGGTTCCCCAGATTACGAGACTACCACTCTTAACCACTACACCACACTGGCTCTCGGTCACTGACTCTGGGTCAGAGTAACTCTGACCCATCTGGTTACCCAATGAAAGCTTCATAGCTGTGTGGTCATTTCATATTTGGTCTCCCTTGTCCTACTATGGCAACTACATCACACTGGCAATTAATACTACAGTGGTACCTCAGGTTAAGAACTTAATTCATTCTGGAGGTCTGTTCTTAACCTGAAACTGTTCTTAACCTGAGGTACCACTTTAGCTAATGGGGTTCTCCCGCTGCCGCCGCGCAAATTTCTGTTCTCATCCTGAAGCAAAGTTCTTAACCCGAGGTACTATTTTTGGGTTAGTGGAGTCTGTAACCTGAAGCGTCTGTAACCCGAGGTACCACTGTACAATAGATACTCAACAGAAGCACTGTTAATACATACATGAATATAAATAAGAATGACAGCTTACTATCTCTTCCTGATTTAAAGGTGCCCTCATCTATTTTGTAAGAATCTGATTGTACGATGACTTTAATCACTGAAAAGTGTTTTGAGTACAGGTTTCTCTTCTTCTTTGGCAATCACTCGTGGACTGTCTTCCATGGTCTTAACAGTGAGTCCGTAAGTGACTGTGGAGGCCAATTCTGGATCCACACATCCTTCCACAGTGAGGACATAGGTTTCCGGGCAGGAGTTGATCACAATGAGGGTTTGCCAAGTGTGCCTTCCTCTTAGCTTGTTTCTCCCTTTTGTCCTTTGTTCGAGTGCATTCAAAGCCCATGACACTCTACTTGTGCACAATCAACTTGTATATGTGCGGCACTGGAAAATAATTTAATAATTTGTTTCATATCAGGAAATGAAGGGAGAGAGCTGGAGACCCTCCCCAGAGCCTGACAAGGACTTCAGTGAGGGCAGAGAAGAGACTGAAGGCACAGGGGCTTTGTTTAGGCTGCTCAGCCTCCCCACCTAACAGCTACTGTGCGTAGTAGCGTAGCAGAAGCAGCTGCTTTTCCACGTGTCCTCCAGCTCGCCCCATTGCTTCAATTTCAGTTGTGGATATTCTTTGTACAGTAGTTTTGATCTGGGTTGGAGAGGGAGTGGTAGAGAGGGCATTTAAAGGTTGTTTTTAGAGGGTGCTCCTCACTTACGCAATTTTCATTTATGCATGCAGGGCACTGGAACATAGCCCGGTAAGTGGGGAGTCACCTGTATGTTTCAGAAAAGGGTTATCCTATTGGCTCTGGCAATTGAGGGGATGAAGACCCAGCCTCACGGCATTCCATGAACTGCATGGATGGGAGTTTGCATACCCTTAATGGAGCTGCACTCTTAATCGGATTTACTTCTGAGTGGAGATGCATAGGATTGTATTGTTAATGAACTAACTGCACCAGCTGTTCATCATTTGTCACTTCCTTTTTCTACTATGTTAAACACTCGTTATTTGGATAGGCACACATTTTAAGAAGGCCATAGACTGGTTATTTAGAGGGCACCCTAATAGGAGGCAAAATATGCCTATAGGAGGTATATGTATTTCCTCTCTCCATCTCAATGCTGCCTCTTTTCTCCGTAATTGCCCCATTTGCCAGAATGGCAGCTTGCCATACAATACTAGAAGTACATGAAATAAGAAGCATAAACAGGATGTTTAGCTACTCAACAGGCTTTTACAGCTTCAGGCTCTGATGATGTCACAACACCCTGACACTGTTGTTGAACTCTTCTTTACTCACATTTGATTAGCAACATTCAGGGGCAGACTTTGGTAAGATGGCACCCTGAGTGAGGACAAAATTGGGTGCTTCCGCCTTAAATATTTCTTTTTTTCACAATAATTCATGTTGGTACAGTTGCTTTTTATGGATCTTCTCAGCAGATAGCTGTAAAAATCTTCTTCTTCTATTATTATTATTATTATTATTATTATTATTATTATTATGTGCCCCCTTGGCTCAGTGCCCTGTGTGGTGGAGCTGCCCAGACAGCCCTAAATCTGGGGCTGCTACATGGATTGCCAATTTGTTGGAGTCTAGCAGGTTTGCCTTCTAATCCTTCCCAGGGTTAGGCAAGGTAAAGTACTACTGACTTCTGTGTGCTGGGGCCGCTCCAGCATAGGCTTGCACACATTCCAGTTCTCAGCCCTTCCTTCGAATTCAGTTGTGCAAAACCTGGGTAAAGCCCTTTCTGCTAGAGAGCTGCAGCAAAACAGATGCAAGTGCAGTCATCATAGCTGATTGTTTATATGCTTTTTCCTACATGAGAATGTGCAAATGTAGCACATGCAAGGCAAGCCAAAGTGGTGCTCTCCATATATTCTGAACTACAACTCCTATCAGCCCTAGCAAACATGGTCAGTGGTCAGGATGATGGAAATTGTAGTCCAAAAGATAGGGTTGCCATATTTCAAAAAGTAAAAAACCAGGACACCCCGAAAGAGTTGTGGAGATTTTTTAAGGAAAACCCCTAAATTGCTGAGATTTTTTTTTACAAAATTGCCAAATAAACATGATTTTTCGATTGACTTGCCTAAGATCCAGGACAAAGCGCTGACTTTCGGAAATCCCCCCCCCCCCGGATGTCAATTGTGCCTTTGAAATTCCAGTAATGTCTGGGAAAATCCAGATGTATGGCAGCCCTACAAAAGATCTATACAGCACTGCATTGGCTACCCAGCATACACACTACACATTTAAAGTTCATGACTTCCGGGGGGGGGGGGGGAATAATCCTGGGAATTGTAGTTTTTTTTAAAAAGGGAAATGTAACTCTATGAAGGGTAAAGCACAGTTCCCATGATGCTTTTTTGGGGGGGAGGGGGAAGTTATGTGCTTTTAATGTATGATGTATACACAGTTTCAATGGCTGCAATCCTGAGTACATTTTCTAGGGAGTAAGAACCACTAAAACAGCAAGTCATACTTCTGAGTAAACATAGACAGGGTTGCACTGCATGACATGTAAAATCAGCAGATATATTGCATGATCAACAAAATGATCAGGTGGTTTGCTTTACTCTTGAATAAATAAAAGCAGTTTCAGTCATATATGCCCAAGATTGACCTGTCTGGCTTGAAATGTATGAGCCACTTTCCCAGAGGGCTCTTAAGGTGGCATACAAAAAAACCCCAATGCAAATACAATAAAAGTTCCGCAAGCTGAAAACAGGCAAACATTAAACAGTGCGTAAAACAATTCAAAGCCACAGAGCAAATTAGCAAAATCAACAAGACAAGCCATCTTCCTTCGTTGCATTTTCAAGTTGTACCAGCTTCTGTTCTGTTCTGATTAGGTGGATTTGGGATCAATTCTATGCCAGGCAAAAATCACTGGGTATTGAAGATCAGGGAAAATACAGGAAATAAAACGAGGCACTTTGCAAATATGGTTCTCCTGTTTTCTCTTCATCAAGCTCTGCTCTGTCCATTTGACCCAGTCCCCCCTCATAACTTAATAACTTGCTAAAGAAACATTTGCAAGGAGTGTTTACAGGTTGTTCCCCTTGCCCCACATTTGATGCCAAGAGCATGTGCTATATTTAATGGACCAATCTGTAAGGGAGGAATGCAATCCTGAGAACACTTGAATTGGCAAAGCCCCATCCAAACGTCCTTGCTAAAGGATAGCGGATGGGGACAGCAGCAGTGAAAGAACACTTGTTTGGCAGACAAGTTGTCTCAATACTACAGAGCAGGAGGATTAAGCTGTGTCCTTCCTGCATCTCTCTGGAGAAGAGATGGAGCCATGTGCCAGTTCTAGCTCTTGCTTACTGAGGCTCACTAAATGAATAGGTGTGATGTTAGTCCTAAGTTTCTGGAGTAATACTTATCCTGCAGTCCAGATGACTTGGGCAACCAGAAGTTGCAACAAGAAGAAGAGTTTGGATTTGATATTCTGCTTTATCACTACCCTAAGGAATCTCAAAGCGGCTAACAATCTCCTTTCCCTTCCTCCCCCACAACAAAGGCTCTGTGAGGTGAGTGAGGCTTAGAGACTTCAGGGAAGTGTGACTAGCCCAAGGTCACCCAGCAGCTGCATGTGGAGGGGCGGGGACGCGAACCCGGTTCACCAGATTACGAGTCCACCGCTTTTAACCACTACACCACACTGGCTCTCTAGCAACTCACCTATGTGATAACCCCCAGTACAGTGGTACCTCGGTTTAAGAACAGTCCTGTTTAAGAACATTCGGTTTATGAACTCCACAAAACTGGAAATAGTGTCCCAGATTGAGAACTTTACCTCAGTCTAAGAACGGAATCCGAAAGGTGGAAGGGCACCAGTGGCAGGAGGCCTCATTAGGGAAAGTGTGCCTCGGTTTAAGAATGGTTTTGGTTTAAGAAAGGACTTCCAGAACGGATTCAGTTCGTAAACCGAGGTAAAGGTAAAGGTACCCCGACCGTTAGGTCCAGTCGCGGACAACTCTGGGGTTGCGGAGCTCATCTTGCTTTACTGGCTGAGGCAGCCGGCATTTGTCTGCAGACAGCTTCCAGATTATGTGGCCAGCATGACTAAGCCGCTTCTAGCGAACCAGAGCAGCACATGGAAACACCATTTACCTTCCCGCCGGAGCGGTACCTATTTATCTACTTGCACTTTGATGTGCTTTCGAACCCCGTTGTGGGGATTTGAACTGCCAACCGTCTGATCGGCAAGCCCTAGGCTCAGTGGTTTAGACCACAGCACCACCCGAGGTACCACTGTATATATATATATTAAAAAATACCATGGGTATACGGCATGTTAGGGAAGGGGTAGTGCCTCTGGTGGGGGATTTGTTGTGCTCCTTCTGGGGTTGTTTGTCCACCTTTGGTCCCCACCCTGCACTCAGCTCTTACCTGTGGCTCCTAGAAGCTGTCAGTATGTGACAGAGGCCACACCCCAGGAAACAGCTTCAACAGGCCAACTAAACCAGGTGAGATAGCTGATGGGTCTCAAACCTTCAGTGAGTTAGAGACTTCCCTTGCATGTGAAGACAGGCTCCGGCGGATTGAGTGGATGAGACCAACAGTGGATCCAATGGTCAAGAAAGCAGTTTCTGCATGGGCTGGAGAGGGGGCAGATGGGGCTCTTCAACCTGGGAAGGTAGCCCATCTAGGAGAAGGAAAACTCTGATCCTACACCTCTGCTACCTTGTGGGATAACTTCAGGAGAAGAAAAGACTAAGGAGTAAACCATATACAAATCTGGAGTCCCTGAGATGGTTGGATGGCACCTTGTACTCCTCTTTCTAGCAATCCCTGCTCCTAAGGTGGTGCCTAATGTATTGCTCTGTTGTCCTTTGAAACCATATCAATGTGGTCAAGAGGGGACCTTGTCATCTGGGCAGCTTAGGACCGCCAGGCTAATGCAGCAGTTTGATTTTACCCCCAGAGACGCACTCCATTGTCTCTCGAGACAGATGGATAATCAAGCAAAGATATACCTGTCAATGTTTACTTTGAAAGGAGAGGACCATGAGAGCCTGTGCTAGGCAGCTTAGAACTTCATTCTCCTTTAGCTAATGCTGACAATGAAAGTGGAATGTGTTCTGGTGCTTTGATTGTGGCTGGTGATATCATGAGTAACGTTGCAGCTGTATAGCTAAAAGAAGGTAGATCAAATAAACTGAATGAACTGGCTTAGTATCACCTGAGGGCTCTTACTGTATTGCATAACAATCCCACAACCTTGGCATGCTCTCACCAGGTTTCCTTGGGAATTTAAGAATTGGAATAGAATCTTACAGCTTTCTCAGCAATCACAGGTGTGAACAAATGGAATTCTTTCAAGTGTGCTTGGTTTGGAGAAGTATGAGGCAGAGCAGTCCTTTCTCCGTTGATATTTTATTTGCATTTGGAGCAGAATAGGAAAATTCATGGTTGTTGTTTTTTACATGAAGTGGAATTTAAAATAGTTATTTGTGCAGATGATTTGTTATTATTGCACACCACCCCAGTCTCTGAGCAGTGCATGATTCAAAGGGCTCTTGGTCAATCACACAGTTCATGTTTCCAAAGTTCATGTTTCCTGAATGGGGAAACTGCGCCCCTGAAGGACCAGGAGCGCAGCCTGGGAGTCATTTTGAACTCACAGCTGTCCATGGAGTCACAGGTTAATTCTGTGTCTGTCTACCAGCTCCATCTGGTACGCCGGCTGAGACCCTACCTGCCTGCGCACTGTGTTGCCAGAGTGGTACATGTGCTGGTTCTCTCCCACTTGGACTACTGCAATGCGCTCTACACGGGGCTTCCTTTCAAGGTGATCTGGAAACTACAACTAATCCAGAATGCAGCAGCTAGACTGGTGACTGGGAGCAGCCACTGCGACCATAAAACACTGGTCCTGGAAGACCTCCATTGGCTCCCAGTACATTTCTGAGCACAATTCAAAGTGTTGGTGCTAATCTTTAAAGCCCTAAAAAGCCTCATATTTTCTTTTTGTATGTGTTGTATTAAAATGAAATAAAAACTAACTATTATAAAAAAAAGGAAAGGAAAAAAAAGCCCTAAACAGCCTGGGCCCTGTATACCTAAAGGAGCACCTCCCCATCATTCAGCCCGGACACTGAGATCCAGCACCAAGGGCCTTCTGGTGGTCCCCACACTGCGAGAAGTAAAGCTACAGGGAACCAGGCAGAGGTCTTCTCGGTAGTGGCGCCCACCCTGTGGAATGCCCTCCCATCAGATGTCAAGGAGATGAGTAATTATATATATTTTAGGAGACATCTGATAGTAGCCTAGTATAGGGAAGCTTTTTAAGGTGTAATGTCTTACAGTGTTTTTATATACGGTGGAAGCCACCCAGAGTGGCTGGGAACCCAGTCTGATGAGTGGGGTAGAAATAATACATTATTATCATTATTATCATCATCATTACTACTACTACTACTAAAGGAGGCACAGTGAAGGCTGTGGTGTCTTTATAATATATGGTTTATATATATAAACCACCTGAGCCTACGATGGAGGGGCTCACAGCATCAACACCCCGAAAGGGTCTTGCTTCTCCCATAGCCACAGGCTTGGATTCGAACAGAAATCAAACACTGCTCTCTCTATCCCCAGTTTTCCGATTTGCTTCTAGCTCACATCACTGCAAAACTCTCCTTCTAACTACTCACGAGTTGAGGGACGGAGGCCTACCCATTTGCCACATCACACAGATTCATTTCCTTTGTTCCCGCTAATGGCTCGTTGTCCAGGCTATCACCTCAACTGAAAGGTAGCCTGGCTTATATTTTAACACTTGCTGTATCCAGGGGTTAGAAGGTTCTTGGTATACAGCCTACTCCCCACCCACCCACCAAAACTAATAATATTATTTGTCCGTGGGCTCAAAATGACGTTGCACGTGTATTGGACTCCACATCAACTTCCAAATTAAAGAGTCAAATTTATATCTTTTTACTCACGAATTTCCAATCGATTTTTCTTTGGAGGAATTGGCCGCTCACGATTGCCAGACTCAGAGCTTCGTGCAATGAAGGAAGCGCGTCAATTCCCAAGTGCCTCCGTCTCCAACCCCGCTCGCACTCGGCGCTCTTTTTGGAGCTTATCAGGGAGCGGGGGAGTTGTTCCACACACCCACAGGAACACCAGGTCCTCAGAACGCTCGATCTGAGGGTTTTTCGGGGTACCGCGGCGCTCTAGTGGTTCTCCCCTGGCTTCAAAGCACCGGCGCCCTTTCCGCGAAAGAGCTCCTGTCCGCCATAACGGGCAACTCAACTGGAATTATTTATATTTTCAGGTGTTCAGACACTTCTAAATTACATTCCCTTTTTGTGGGCACAATGAAAGCGGATCCTATGAGACATTATGGTGGTAAAGAGACTTCTGCTTCAAGACTGGAAGGATAAGCACTCAACCTCCATTACTCAGTGGTTTGAAGATCTCACTGCCTTTTCTATGTTTGAATTTTTATCAAATGATCATCAGTCTCGTTTGGATATTCATTTGGACATATAAATATAAATATACACATATATCAATAAATATGTTTAAGTTAGGATTGGGGGATTTTTTAATTGTTTATATGAATTATTATGTTACATTCTTCTGCACACACACACACACACACACACAGGACGCTCCAGAAAAAAGTATTTCACAAAACGTATCCCCCCTCAGCCAGTACTCCAGCCCTCCTTTGACACACCTAGCCCTAATACCTACTTGGTGTACCTACTGATACATGGATGCTTGTTTCCTAGGCAGAGCGCAAGCACCAGCATAGCGGTGCTAAAAGCTTTCACTGCTTGGTGACTGTGGACAAGGTCAGGGCTAAACTATTTGAAAGATCTCTCTTGTTCCGTCACATTTCCCGGGATGAGACACCAAAACCTGAACTTAGCAACTCTTGATGGCTCAGCAGCTGGTAGGAATTTGGTTGGGAAGAGAGTATGAGAATCTTATAGTGCTTTGTGTAATACATGTTTATAAAATATTCAAGTTGAGCACAGAGGAGAAGACCCTTAGGCAAACAGTGTGTTTCTCCTTTAAAGCAACATTTGTTTCGCGGAGTTGCATTTTGCCAGCTGGCTGCCAACCCCACTCCTTAGGATCCTTCTCTTCCACTGAGTACTGTACATTCCAATTCTCAGGCACTTTCCCTGAGGCCTTACCCAGATTGAATGTGCTGGATAGCTAGTAACCAACAGTCATCGAAAGGCATTAAGCAACTGAGGTCGTACAAAATTTTTAGACAAGGCCATTCTGCACAACGGCGAGACAATTCAAGTATTGTTTGGAAACCTACGTGAACATTGCTTGAATTTTGTTTACAGCAATGCCTCAATCGATGAAGCAACTTTAGCGTTGAACTTCAACTAGAGTCTCATCAACAACACATTTTAAATATGTGATTAACACATGGATGAATAACGTGGGAGTCAATAAAAACTTCCCATGCTAGAGAAAGGCCTCAATTGTGTAGTCACGAGTGAAGGATCAGGCTTGCACGCTCACAACCCTAGGGCTTTGGCAGCATTTACTTTCAGTTTCACTGGGTCTCAGTTTCCCGTGGTTCAGTTAACAAGCAAGCTATATAAGCCAGTGGTCACTGCTGTGAAACTGAGAACGGGGTGGGGAAATGAGTCACCGGCTGCCTCACCTTTAGTGACCTCTGTACCTGGGCAGCCCACTAAAGGAGCCTGCTGCCTTGCAGCAAGAGAGCCAGTGGGTAACCAACCACCTGCAGTCAGGGATAAGGGACACCTTTGATGAGGTCACATTGAAAGATGTAACAATGCACAAACTGAAGCCTTTGAAATTTGCACTTCTCTGAATTTTGCAAAATTTGGGGAAAGTGCACAACATCATAGGATGGCTGTTGTTCAGCCAAATAATCTGGGTAAAAATGCACATACTAGAGGAAATGTATATAAATACATATATTTGTGAAAATAGTTTAGAAAATGGATTGTATTAGGAAACATTGCCTTGCAAAAATGTGAATATATGGCAAAACTGCATGTACAAATGTGTATATTGGGAGAACTTTGCACTAAAATTGCTGCTGAACTAACAAAACGTTTCCTATCCTTGAAATGTTTGCCACAACCTGAGCATGTATGGATTTTTAAAGGGCCTACTGAGGCCTGGTGAATGTACACAATTGCTGGTTGTTATGCACATTTACCATTCAACTTACATTCCCCTTAACATTCACCTATAACAATCTCATCACGCAACAATCTTATCCTCATTCAAGAATCCCGCGCCTCAGGTTCCCATTTTCAAAACTAGTATGTCACTGTGCATATTAGGGTAGATGCATGCCTTGCTATGTTCCTATAAAGCACCTGTGGCATGAGTTTACATGGAAGAGATCTGTTTATAAAAACAGTGGCATTTCATTTGTTTAGCTTATGTTTCATTTTAAAACTGATAAGATAATAGCGGGAGCAAATGGAATGAAATCATGTCCGCAGGCGTTTTTGTTGTTTGTCTAGCCTCTGTTTACAACGGAACATTTTTCCATTTCCTATGTACGTCAGCTCAAGTTACACAGCAAAACTGCAATCTGAGAAGCAGTCGGAGTTCTAAACCTTTAATAAAAACCTTGTGTATGCATTAATGTCGATGGGAGCTTGAGCCCCAAACACCTAGGGGGCACCAGGTTGGCAAAAGCTGCATTAATTAGAAGCAGGGCTATCACAGGTGGCATCTAGCCTTAGCCTCCTTTGACGTCAGTTCAATATCTCACTGAATATTCACAATCAGCAAGGCTGCTCTGAACTTTGGATGACCCAGCAATAATTTGTTTATTTTTAATGAGATTTTCTGTTTAAAACATTAACTTTTTTATTATTTAATTTGTGGCGCAATCTTTTGTTGTTGTTGTTGTCCCAGAACAATTGAGGTTACTTCAGATTTCGCTTTTCTAGTATAGCAACTTATGGCATGCCTTCCTAAGTGAAAATAAATGCACGCCAATAACTAAGACAATTCCACGTTCCAAAAAACAACAACCAGTGCCTCATTTCTAAAAGGATACCTACCAAGGTCCAAGATTAAACAATATCCCGTGGCAAGAAAGCCTTAAATCAGTACTTATGCCTCTGCCTCTGCCTATTACCACTTCTATTTGTTAATTTAAATGCAGGATCTAACTCTGGATACAGTGGTACCTCGGGTTACTTAATTCATTCTGGAGGTCCGTTCTTAACCTGAAACTGTTCTCAACCTGAAGCACCACTTTAGCTAATGGGGCCTCCTGCTGCTGTCGCGCCGCCGGAGCACGATTTCTGTTCTCATCCTGAAGCAAAGTTCTTAACCTGAGGTAATATTTCTGGGTTAGCGGAGTCTGTAACCTGAAGCGTATGTAACCTGAAGCATATGTAACCTGAAGCGTATGTAACCCGAGGTACCACTGTATTAGGCAATATTGCATACCCCCCCCAAAAAAGGATATTAGGAGAAATTCACAATAAGATGATACTTTATTTTTGAGAACTAGTTTTTAAAAATTCACAAACAGATGTGGAAGTGTGGGGAAGCAATTTAAGGCTGGAAAATGAGAAACAGAAACTGACCTATTTGCCCATCCCTATTGTGGAGTCTCTGAATACTGTGAATGCACTCACCTCATGGGATCATAGGAACACTGGAAGATGTATTCTACTGAATCAGATCATTCATCTATCTACCTCAGCATTGCCTGCACTGACAGGCAGTTATACAGGGTTCAGAAAGGGGACATTCCTAGAACTATCTAGAGATGCCTGGGATTGGAACCTGGGACCTTCTGCATAAAAAGAAAACATATTCTCTACCACTGAGCTTCAGCGCTTCCTTCCACCTGAGCTCTCCCAGCTAGCCTGTCTCTAAGTGCGACTCATCCCTCAGTGCAGAGAGTCCAGAGCCAGTCAGCTTCTGCTGCTGGCCGAGAGACCAGCTGGCTGGCATTCTTTATCTCACAAACCTACTACAGAGGAAAGAAAACTACACACAAACCTGGAAATTGGTTGCAGGACTTTCTGCTGGGACTCTAGTTTTGTTCCTAACATGCATTTCCTTAGCCATTGGCTCCTCTTAGTTCCTGTCCCCAATCCAAGACACTGAAGGTGTTGTTTTTTTAACAGGGTTATATGGATGCTTCATGAAGATGGTGACACTGGTCATCACTCAGCAATGATCACTCGGCCTGTCTGGGGACTTCCACTGTAGGTAACTGTTATGTACTGAAGTTCTCACCCTGGGCCAGCAGGGGGATACTGTAGATAGTTATGCAAATAAGGGATCAAAAGTGACGTTCAGTGATTGGATAGTTTTAGAAAATTGTTACAGTTACATTGTACTGGAGCTCTATATAAGCAGGCTGACTGAACCCTTCAGTTCAGTTCTGTTCTGGCCTGGGAATAAACAAGAGCTGTTTGAAGAATCGCTGTGTCGTCTGATATGTTCACCCACAACTTAACAGTAACATTTCTGCTTGTTCTTGGGCCTTCCCCTCTTATTTCACATACCATTGTCTGTTTTCAGTGGACATTCTTTCTAGTGGAACAGATCTGCCTTAAGCAACAAGGTGATGAAAAAAGAAACAAAGTTTGTGTTTAAACACTGGCAAGTGCCTCTCCTGCCTGAAAGAAGAAGATGTATGGAGAGCTAACCAGATGACCATGGGAAGTCCAACAGCAGGCAAACATGTTTTGTGTTTTGCCTGGTTAAAGAAGAACTCCGGAATCCATTGACATCAAAATGTGTTTAAAAAGCAGGGGGAAATGGGGGAAAGTCCCACAGGTTCAGAGAAATGTCTTCTCCCCGCACACACCCTGTGATTTTGGGGAGGATTGTGTTTTATCCCCATCCAGAGAGTGAAGAAATTATTTCTTCGGCAAAGCACTAACTTAGATCTATATCTTCATTAAAACATATGTATTTAATTAAGCATTTCTTTTTAAATAAATACATACATACATACATACATACATATTTAAGGCATACTTTATGGGGAGTGAGCCCCATGGAATGTTTGCTGGGTACAATTGTGTACTAAATGTTAAATAGAAACTGAAATCCCAGGCATAAATACCACTGCGGTCAATGGGATTTGCTTATCAGTATAAGTGTTTAGGATTAGAGTGTTTGTGGTTTCTTTGATGTTCAATATTTCTCCAGGAATGAATTTGCAGAATATATTTATTAAGAAATAAGCTACTTTGTATGGCAGTGGAAGAGGATCCTTGCCCATTCTTTATCTGGAGCATGGGGGAGTGCTGAAGCAGAACAGCAAGTGGAACCCAGGTGGCAGGAACGAAATAAATAAATAACTGCTGATCTCTAGAGAAGCATCCATAAGAGCTCCTCTCTTCCAAAAAGCCACATGCTTCCCTCCCTATGCATTGAAATGGAGCAAGAGATTACTTTATCCTCATTCATTTCCATTCAGGGAGGGTAGTAAAGGTAAAGGGACCCCTGACCATTAGGTCCAGTTGTGGCCAACTCTGGGGTTGTGGCACTTATCTCGCTTTATTGGCTAAGGGAGCCGGCGTACAGCTTCCTGGTCATGTGGCCAGCATGACTAATCCACTTCTGGCAAACCAGAGCAGTGCATGGAAACGCCATTTACCTTCCCGCCGGAGCGGTACCTATTTATCTACTTGCACTTTGATGTGCCTTCGTACTGCTAGGTGGGCAGGAGCAGGGACCAAGCAACGGGAGCTCACCCCGTCGCGGGGATTCGAACCGCCGACTTCTGATCGGCGTCACCTGCATCCCTTCAGGGAGGGTAAGCACCCCATATATCCTGCCTGCCATCTCCTATGTGTGACTAATGAGGAGAGGAAGGAAGAGGCAGAGAGATGGGGTTAGCTCATTAAGGGCCCCTCTGGAAACTCCTCTTCTTGCACATTCCTGATTATTTGTGCAAATGATGCTTTCAGGGTAGTCACACATGATCCTGCTTTCAATAACTGTTTATGCCTGCAAAAGTTCTGAGGCAGTCGCACCACTTCATTTCCAATCAGTGTAGATCCTGTAACTTCCTGCTTAAATCCCATTAACTTTTTATACCCCATGTTGAAGGATACACCTTCAATGACACACCTGAATGGAGGGGCCCAGTCTATGCAATGCTGCAAACTCCACCCACTTTTACCTCTGGCTTTGCTCACCGACCGGAATGCACTCTACAGGTGAAAGACATCTTTTTCCTTCGCATGTTCAATTGCTCCACACTGAGCCCTACAAATTCTACTGGTACAGCGGCCTTGTAGGAGGATGCTACTCTGGTGTTGCAGGTGAATGCTCTGCCACAAATATTTAAGTTCAAACAACCAGTTCCTTAGTAACTTCTTAAGTATCCTCAATTCAACCACGTGTTTCTAGTAAGTTTTTTTTACAGAGAAGCTCAAAACAAAATGCAGTATCTTTTTGAAAGGTATGTGGGGAAAGTTTTTCAAATAAGCCACAGGAAATATTTCACAAGGACACTGAAAATGACCTTGAGTTTAAAAGGAACCGCAACAAAAAATCCCAAGCACGATGGTTTCACAAATGCTTCAGGTTTGCTTTTAAGAACAAGACACAAAGCAGACCTTCAGAATTAGCCCTCCTTGCTTTAATGAAGCACAACAGTCAGAAGTGGACAGGACTTCTGCAACTCTTCCTCTTTCTTTTTATTCCTTGAATTCCTTTCTCCTTAACCTGCCTCCCAGAACTGTATGCGCACACAGATCTATTTTTGAATCCTCAGACATGCATCAGCATTCCATGCTTGTTACACAGGGGGTTACTGTAAGGGTTACTGAACTCGGCAAGAGCATCTGCCAAACTTACTCGAGCATTTCCATGTTGTCAATTTCCTCCCACAACGGTACAGTAAACAAAACAGCTTTTGAGCAAACACTGCATGAGTCCTGGTGACATGTAGCATGGGACAAGTTATAAACTCTCCAGTTCACTGTGGAAATAACTCATTTGTCTCTGTGCCTCTTTGGCTAGTCAATTTCACAAAATGTTCATTATCCTAGGACCGAGAAAGCAAGAATGTGGGGTTTTTTAAGGGCTGTATGTCCAACAGAGCATTTATTGTTGTCGATCCTCTCTAGCCAGGACCTGGCCTGAAACAAAATCCCAGTGCCCTCTGGATGTTTTGGGCTAAAGATTGCCTTACCAGACGTTTTTGCAAGGTGGTACCGTAGGTATAAGAGCTATTACTTCAGCACTTTGGGAGGACACGGTTCCTGGGTGGGTGGCAATGCTTTGTGTGAGTGTGAGCAGTTATGGCAGTGGCCTGTACTAGGTGGTGCTATATGCCTGCATAGTGTAGAGATAACAGTTCCCTGATCTCCTCTGCCACCTCACATCACCCTTGGGTAAGAGTGTTGGGATCCTCCTTCCCGGTGCAGCAGTACACACCAGGGGAAGCTGGTTGCCTTCCAGAGAACTGCCATAGGATAGCTCAGTTGGTAAGGCATGAACCTCTTAATTTCAAGACCCACATTGAGCAAAAGATTCCTGCATTGCAGGGGGTTGGACTTGATGGCGCTCATGGTCTCTTCCAACTCTATAGTTCTATGATTCTATGATTCTGTGTCACACGAGCTGCTGGCTTGCTATTCCTAGAGCCTGAAGCACTGGGCTTTGGCAACTGGTGTCTGCATTGTTGAGGTTAATAGCTTCTATGCACGCTGCAGCCCTGCTATCTCTCAGTTAAGTACTGCCTGAAATGAAGGCACTGCATGTCCTGAAAAAAGCTCAGAATGTACTAATGAAAACAGGACCCTTCTTCCTACAGGTATACTCAGGCAGTCCCTGTCTCCTTCTCCAGTCTGGCTCTTTGCAAAAAAGCAAGATACAATTGCAAGCATAGTATGAATTCTGCAAATAGTCCAACAGAAAGTTACTTTCCCCGGCGTGCTCAAGAGCAATAGTGGACCTTGGAGTCTCAAATTTAAATGGGTGCCCTGTGCAACCCCAAAATTCGGCACTGTCTGCCTCTTGCTTTCCATTCTACATCATAGTTGAGGCGCCCCTGCAGCACTCTCAAGGCTCTATACCTGAACTGGTCATGCTCCCCTAAATCCACCTCTGCCAGGAGACAGGAGTTCCCCAGAGCAATGCAGACTTACTCGATCCATGCAATTTTCCTAAGGGTGCTCAGAAGGAATGTGCCATTTATAGTCTTTAATTAGTCCTTCCAATCCCCGAGCTAATGATGATTATCAGTAGTCATAAATTCCTGGCTGTCCTTTCTAGTATTATGAAAATAATACACGGAATTTAAAGAATTATTTGTGGCCATGTAGCTTGCATTTTTGCCTACTGTATAATGCTTTGTTGACGCAGAACAGGTTAAGAAAAACACTTGCCCTGATTGAGCTGGTGTACTGCAGCCATGGGTGGGGAACCTCAGGTCTGGGGGACAATTGTGACCTTCTTGACCTCTCCATCTGTCCCTTGGGGCTCTCCCTAGGCCACGCTCCTCATGGGAACTACTTTGTGGGGGTATTTTAGGGCTGCCTGGTGCTTGTCTAGATGAAGGATGGAGTGGGGGGAGTGTGTGTGTGTGTGTGCAGAGGGTGTGTACCTGCTGTACAAAGGTAAACATTACATTCCTTGCTCTGCTCACTTTTCCCTCGGGCCCTGATCACCACTGAATGCGGCCCCCAAAAGTTTGCCCAGAAGGGGATGAAAAAGCTTCCCCATCCTTGCTTTAGAAGTTAAGAGATCCAGAGCCAGATTTCCCTAGTTCAATGTCACCTCAGCCATTAACAACAAACTGGGTGGCATTGAGCAAGTCATCCTTTCTAAGCCTCATCTCTTTCACTGCCATGTGGAGGAAAAGACAGCTCTCTCCTCCCTCAGCCCACATTTTTTTTCCTACCTGGGAGATTATTGAGATGTGTGAGTACTTTGTGTGCTCAGAAAGCAGTATACTGGGTGTCCAGCCACAACCTCCTCCTTCATCTGATCTGTCAGAGCACATTCCTGATTTGATTCCTGAGTGGGTTCTATATAGATACCCACTACCTGTCCAAAATTTCTGATCGCAACAGTCATCAAATCCGTCTTCTCATGTAACTGTTCCAATAAAGCACTTGTTTTACAGAAAGCACGCACCAGAGCCTCTGAGCACATTGTTGTACAAGGTCAGAAGTCTATTCCCACGATCTTAATCTGTTGCAGCTGCTCCCCAGTTCAAGTTTAGTAACAGTTTCACCAGCTCCCTCTAGGGGAGGAACTTCTATTTGTATCCAACTCTTTTCTTTTCTTTTTTTAACAGCAGATCTAACAACAAAGTTTCCTTTTTCAGATATTTTGTCAATATTTGTTCCTTTAAATTGCGAAAGAGCACAATGGAATATTATGAAAAATGGGAAGGATTTGCTGTGATAATCAATAACTAGAATACAAAAAAGGGAGGGGTGAGGAGGTCGATGAAATAAGGTAATGACAGTTAAGGATTTGGGAATATTGGATTTGTTTTTAAACTTTTGTGGATTATTTTTGTTTTTTGATTTTGATGTGTTATGTGTCTTGTTTTTTGCTTTTTGCTTTTGATTTTTATTGACTTGTATTGTTTGAGTGTGGTTTGTTTTTTCCTTGCTTTTTTCTTTTTTTTTCTTTTTGACTTTTCTGTAATCTTAAAATTCTTAATAAATATCATTTAAAAAAAAAAACAGAAAGCAGTATACTGTATAACTAAGTAAATGGGACAGATCCATAATCAGGATTTATTGCATCTTTTTTATTTTCCTTTTAAGGTTAAAACTTTAACTTTTAAAGAGAAGGGAAGCAGATTTGGGCCACGATGCTGGCAGAGATGTCAACCTCCCATGTCACTAATTCTACTTCAGAACTTTAAGTTTCCACCGCTGAAGGAGGTTAAAAATCCCTGTCACCAAACTTGGCCCACCAGAGGGGTCACTTTGGCCCACTTCATCACCACCAGAGGTGGCAGGACCAGTGGGAATGCCATCTTGGAGGCTTCCGGCACCTGAGGTGGAGGCCTTACACCGCCTAATGGCTGGGTCGGCTCTGTTTATGACAAACTACTTCCTACAGCAACTTTTCTTTCTCTATACTGATGCTGAGTGCACGCCATACATTCAGAAGCATTTAAAGCCATAGTTTCCCTAAAAAATCCTAGGAACTATAGTTTGCACCTCCTAGAGGCACATTCCCAGCACCCTGAACAAACCATAGTTCCCACGATTCTTTGGGGCAAGTCATGTGCTTTAAATGTATGTCGGGCAGGCAGGTAGAGCATTATATAATGGGTAGATGAAGAACAAAGTGTCCTGTTGGTCATGATTTAAAACCTGAACAAACTGGATACAAACTCTAAAGTTATGGAACTCCATCCCAACAGAACTGTGTCAGGCAAAAGATGCACCTCTTGACACTTGAGATGTATATTTTTAGGACCCACCTTATTTTGGGGATTAAATTGTTTTTAATATTGTGTTTTAATTGTTGTAACCCACCCAGGGACCTTAGAGTGGTGGGTAGGTAAAATGATGATGATGATGATGATGCAAATGCAAATCTTGGTACGGTATTTAACAACTTGACTTTAACTGACTCTTGTGTAAGTTGTGAGGTACTCTGTTAAAGCTGAGGGGAACTATCTTCTGTGGTGAATGGAAGGTCTCCCTGAACAATGCAGAAGCTGTGGTTGCCCTACTCTGACGTTTGTGGTGAATGACACAGGCTTTCTTTTGGTAACTGCTCATTTTCACTAGGATCATATGGGCCATCACTATTTTTTGTCAGCTGTCAACAAGAGAAAAACCTGTAACTTTGTGTATAGTAAAGGTAAAGGGACCCCTGACCATTAGGTCCAGTCGTGGCCGACTCTGGGGTTGCGGCGCTCATCTCGCTTTATTGGCCGAGGGAACCGGCGTACAGCTTCTGGGTCATGTGGCCAGCATGACTAAGCCACTTCTGGCAAACCAGAGCAGCGCACGGAAACGCTGTTTACCTTCCCGCCGGAGCGGTACCTATTTATCTACTTGCACTTTGATGTGCTTTCGAACTGCTAGGTTGGCAGGAGAAGGGACCGAGCAACGGGAGCTCACCCCGTCGTGGGGATTCGAACCGTCGACCTTCTGATCGGCAAGCCCTAGGCTCTGTGGTTTAACCCACAGCGCCACCCACGTCCCCTACTTTGTGTATACCATGCACTTATTCATCAATGCTAGAAAATTTTGCCGATCAGCATCGTCAACTACTCTTGTCTACCTGGAGAGTCAAGCCCTCCACCTGTAACCTGGTGGGGGAGGTAGGCAAGCCAGGAGACTCTATGTCAGGCCTGGAGGTCTGGCATCCCTAAGCCAGAACCAATGACAAACAGAGTCAACTCATTCTAGTTTTGTCCCTTTCCTCTCTCTTGCTGGGTTCTGCAGGGAATAAAGAAAGAAGTGGAAGTCAGTGCTGGTTGCTAGTAAGAGGGCAGGTGGCGGGGGGGGGGGGGCTGGCTGGCTGAAGCCAAACTGGGTGCCTCATTTACTCTAATGGTAGAACAGCCTCTACTGGATGTGAGGGCTTTTTCTGTAACTTTCTGCTGGTGTTTGTCCCTCTCCTTAGCTTTTACTGTCCACAATTTAGTTAGCTTATTGTTTATTTTATTATTTATATTTACAGCCCATCCTTCACTAGAGACCATGGGTGGGCTTGTGGCCTTTCCATTAATTTTGGTATTTTAAGGTGACTCTACTTTAAATTTTCTGTGCTGCTGCTTCTTGGTTTGTTGTTGTTGTTGATGTTGATGTTGTTGTTGTTGTGGTGGTGGTGGTGGTGGTGTGTGTGTTTGGCTTTTAAATTATTTTAGTTGTTTTGTAGTTGGTTGTTTTAGTGTATTTTGAACATTGTTAGCTACCCTGAGAACTACCTTGGCAAGTGGAAACTAAGGCAAGGTATAAATAAATAAGGCTGTCCAGGGACGCGAAAGAAGGGCAGTGGAATGCCACTCTAAAGCCAACTGTATGTGGTCAGAGAACCTGCCAGTACTTATCACTTGCAACAAAAATGCAGCGAACAACAACATATTAGGAGCAGGTGCAAGGAGACCTGATAGGGATGCAAGTGGTCAGCCTAAACATGTGGTTAGAATCCTTAAATTCCAATAAACATCTGACTGGAGGAAACCAAACAGAAAGGTTTTGAGGAATTGTTCAGATAAACAACCAACAAGATAATAAACTGAGACATTTCTCTGGTGGCCAGGCAAAAATATATTATTCTGGTGCTGGTGTCTGATTGTGCTTGGAGCAAATATAGATGTGAGACTGAAAGCTCTGTGCTCATTCCCCACAGGAAAGAAAACAGAGGCGGTAGTGTGCAGGTTATTTGGTGGGACACTATATAAACAATTAAATCTATTGGTTGTTCAGCTTTAAAAAATAAACAAGAATTCCACCTTCTTTTCAGGCTTCCACTATCAACCCCACGAAGACGAGGGCCCCCAATATATTGGTTCAAGGTTAGGAACAAAGAGAGTTGCATTTGTCCAGCTGTTCACCTATGGCCTTCAAGGTGGTGGATTCTTCCCAGAATTCCCTGTCTCCCTTGGAAGGTGGTGAACTCTCTTTCACTGGTGATTTTTACATAGAGGTTGGATGGCCATACGTCACAGAAGCTTTCCTTGCATTTGCGTATTTTTCTCAATTCTCAATTAAGTGATTCTGCAGTTCTCTCCCTTCCCTGGAATCATGGGTCTCTTTCTCTTTCATTCATGTGTTTCTCAAGATCAAGCACTGTCATGTTTTTTTCCAGACAAGTTACAAAATTTCAGTCTGTGGGTGGAAGATTCTACTGGAGCTTGAGTGCTCACAACCCTTGTATTTCACCAACTGCTGTCTTGTGACCTTTCTGAAGCCAAGACTTTTTGCTGACTGAGGTGAGGAACAAGATGGCCATCCCTCCCTATTCCTTGTACAGAAGCCAACTGGGCTGGCAGTTGAAACTTGCCCAACATGCAGCAGTGATAGTAAGAAAAAGGGGGAAATAGGCCCCACTGGTCCCACCACCCTCCACTGGTATAGGTGCCAATATCATGTTGAATTTCTGACATATTAGGAAACCTTCTTATGCTAGAACTTCTAATCAAAAATTGGCCACTTGTTTAAATGTTTAAAGAAGATTGGAAAACGTTTATTGAATATGTGGGAAATAATTGCTCAGTTCAATACCTATGATATACTACACAACTGGGGCCTCAGGTCCCTGAAGGAACACTTGCTCGTACATGAATCTGCCCATATACTATGGTCTCTGGTTGATGGTCTCCTCTGAGTGCTCTTTGTGTCAGAAGTGAGGCAACTGGCAACTGGGAGAGAGGATACTTTTGGTTTTTGCTCTTATCTCTGATACCCTTTCCCTAGGGAAGCTCACTTGTGCACACATAATTTGATCTTTCTGGTACCTTTTTATTTTTTCCAACTTAGGCCTGTTTTTTTTGTCGGAACCTGCGCTCGGCCGAGCTGATAAAGCCCCACTTCCGGAATTGCCCTCCAATGTGATTAACGACCTGAGCCTTTGATGAGGCTCCAGGCACATTCCCATTCGGCAGAGAATCAAAACAGCACGCGGAAGTGATGAAGTTTATGGCTACATTGCTATGAGTTTTATTACTAAGCTACATAGACAGAAAATATATCATCCTCTCTCTGTGAGAGCAGAGAGCAACTGAAACAAACAAAGGGACAGGAAACCAGTAACGTCACATCCGTCTCCTGTCTTCCGTGAGACTTCCAACAGCCTGGAATGTCTCTGGAATGTAAACAGAGTCTTGTGACTCTAAGCAGCTGCACAGTGGCAAACAGAAACTAACATTTTTAAGTTGCTTTCAACTTCTGTTGATGTTTTGATTGGTTTTAATTTGTAAGTTGCCCTCAAAGCTAATGTTGAAGGGCAGTATACACATTTCTTTTTGGGATCTGATGATGACAATGGCTCCTAATGGCCACTACTATATCTAGCCTCTGCAAGCCAATAGATATCCACTTGTGTTTTGATCAATGTGACTTAAGACCCGATGCCATAGAATAGTCCAGTACATCAGCTTCTGTGTGCTAGAATGACACTTCTGACCATCTACAAAGTTATTTTCTTTATTCCTTTTTTTTAAATGATATTTATTAAAAGTTTAAGAATTACAGAAAAAAAGAAAAAGAAAACAACAAAAAATTTGACAAAGCATACATTACAATACATAAAAACATAAAAAACAATACAACAATACAGCAAAAAACAACAACCCAATAACATTAAAATACACATCCAATGTTCCATATCATTATCTTTCATTTACTTGTTTCATCGACCTCCTCACACCTCCCTTTTTGTACTCTAATTTAATTAATTGTTTCAGCAAATTCTTTCCATCTTTCTCAATTTTTGTTATATAATTTATCTTAACGATCTAACCTTTTAATTAACTCAACAAATCCTTTCTATCTTTCACTATATTCTGTCATTCAATTTACCTTAATTTATTTAACCTTATCTTACCATTAAAAAACCACACCTTAAAACTTAAAACTTAATGTACATAACTCCTTATATCATTTCTACTAAAGCCAAATAGTTTCATTCCAACATTTTTCCTAATACTCATTAATTTTACACTAATTCTCAAAATATTTTTTTAAAAAAACTTTCTTCCAATCTTCATCCAATGTCTCTTCTTCCTGGTCTCGGGTTTTGTCAGTCCTTCTTGTCCATTCCATCTAGTCCATCAACCTGGTGATCTTATGTCCGAGGCTCTTAAGTCTTTTCCATGTCCCTTCTGCAGATCTTCTTCTTGTTTATACCTGCACTTTACTTTGTCTTTTGTTGATCTTTTTCTTAATTTCTTTCCTTTCTCATTGGGGGGTAGGTCTCGGGAGGACTCCAATCCAAAAATATCTCCATCTCTCCTCAGCAGATCAGCCCATTCCCTACAGTCAACACTGTAATCCAGGAAGTATTTAAAAGCATGTTTCAAAGTCCTTCCAAAATTAAGAGCCCTCACAACTCCAGACCTCCCCCTGGTCCGCTCCAGATTCAAACTTCAAGAACAGCGGCTTATGCTCCTGCAAGGCCTCGGATCTCTCCATTTGTGTTACTTGAGGTTCAACAGCAACCTCCTCCATTATCTTCTGCACTTGCGCTTGCCCTGTCAAAACAAGTTCCTGGGCTGGTTCCTGAATGGTTTCTATATGGGTATTCGCCGTTTGTCCAAAATTTTTAACTGCAACAGTCATCAAATCCATCTTCTCATGCATCTGCTCCAGCAAAGCGCTTGCCTTGCAAAAAGCAAGCACCAAAACTTCTTCTAAACACATTTTTATTCAAGGTCAGAGTCTGGTCTCACGATCCTAATCTTACAGCTGTGAAATCCCCAGATCGACTCCGGCAACAAATTAACAAGCTCCCTCTAGAGGAGACAATTTCTATTTGTATCCATCTTTTGAAAGCAGGACCAACAAAAGAAAATTACTTTCATTTTTCAAATACTTTGTTTCTTTTGAATGCAAGAAGCAACATTGGAGTCAATTTGTTTCTCTTTTTTTACTATCTGTCAAAAGACGTTTCATTCACAGTTGATGAACTTCCCCATAAATTTCTGTCTCTGAAACCCCGTTCCCAGGTTTGAGACGGTGGAAATTTATCTTTCTTTACTCTCTCTCCTGCAGGCTTAAACAGTCAAAAATTCCCCCCCTTTTCTCCTGCTTCCAAGAGGGGTTTTGGTGGTAATAACTGAAGGAAATTTAGACCTTTATATACGACTTTCCAGACTTTAGCTTACAAAGTTTTTGCTTCAATCTATTTACAAAAAACGGGAGGCGGACTTCCTGTTTAGAGCCTTCCCGCTTCAGTGCCAAATTAAAATGTTTCTTAATCCAATTCTCCGTTCTACTCACGGGTACTTGTTTAGAGTCCAATTGTCCACAGGAAAAAGTCAGCGCTCTCCGGCAATGGCTGTGCGGATTCACTCCGTAAAAGTAGCAGTTGATTCAAAACACCGCGCCACTCACCCCACGTCGCTTCGGATCCCCGAAAAAGGGTTTCCCTGCGAGTAGGGGAGGCGCTCCTGGTGTCAGCCGAATCCCACGTTCCCAGGCTTCCTCCGCCTGGGATTTTTAGAGGGTCTCCGCCTTCGCCGCAGCCACAAGACCCGATTTTCATGGAGCAGGTTCCTCTCGGTCAGAGGAACTCTGCCATTGCCGATGGCGCTGACCCGGAAGTTCCGTTATTTTCTTTATTCCTGTTGAGAGAGTACAGCCAGCCATGTGGTCTGAAGTGGGAACAGTGCAGGGTTTCCAGATAAAATTATGGGCCTTTCAGTTTAAGCCAGTTTTATTTTTCATGTCAAATACTGCCTAAAGATAAAGGACTACAACATGTCATGTACATTGCTATTTAGAGTGATTGATTCAGAGGTTGCAAAACTATTATCAGATGGGAGCCTACATGTCATAATCAGCAAATTCCTAGTGCATTAAGTTGAATAACAGGATTATTCGGCTTTGTAAAAGCAGAAAATACGTGCAATTTTAGATCGCCTTGAGAATTAACTATATATGACAGCAACAGCAAGGTAGCTTTGCTAATACTTTGGGAGAAATGTGCACTCAACAGTTCTATTTCTAGACGAGCCAATAATGTGCTATGGAAACTGGAAAAGTCACTTGGGGAGCATTTTTAGGTATTGGATAATTTTAATAGTTTTAATTGCTCTTCATATCTATTTGCTTATTGTTTCCCTCTGTTTACTCATCTATAAAGTGTACCCATTGGAAAACAATCAGAAGCAATATCTACTTACAAAGATTTTATTTTTATTCTTTTAACTATTCCTAAGGGTCATTTATTAGGAATCTGTTGCCATTTTCAAAGCATTGATGAAGCTGCTAGCATGGGGTGGGGGTCTGGATGTGGCAGTGGCCAAGGGATAGGGTAATAATTCTTGCCCTTGTGCTCTTTTTATTCTCAAAATCCTGCCAAACTGCTAATAGCCTCATGAGTGGGTGGCAGGGAAAACATAGGCACAATATTGTCCCTTCGAACTGGAGGCTTCACAGCAGAGCTTGGGGTTGTGGTGGTATGTGGATTTCAATCTGGAAAAGAGAGAAAAGCTTGGACCTACGTTTCCCAGCACTGCAGTTCTGGTCCAATTCCACCCCACTGACTACAGTACTGTTGAGCTTTGAAAAAGATGCTGAAATCCTAGACCTCCCATATCCTTGAGGTTTGCTTGACATTTGCAACTCTTTGTAGTACAGTCCCATGTTGATTGACGGTGGCTCTGAACTAGTTGGCTAAAGGTAACTTTGCACTAAAGACTTACATGGGCTTGAACTCAGTGCTTTTTTTCTGGGGGTACGCAGGGGTACACATACCCCTAAACATTTTGTGAATCTAAGTTGGGCTTCATTGAGGTGCAGTATTTCAATGAGTAGGAAAATGAGAGAACCCCTACACAATTTTTTAAAGAAAAAAGCATTGTTTGAACCAGTTAAACAGTTTTTGTTCTGCCCCCAAAAAACCCAGGGAATTGTAGTTTGTGGGAACCTTTATAAGTGTTTGTAAATAGAACTAGAACAGTATTTCCTATGGTCCTTTAGCTAGGAAGGTATTGTAATTAAACTTGTTTAAAGCTGATTTTAAAGTGTAGTGTACAAAGATCCAAATCTTTGGTCCAATCCAAATTACGTACTGCTGCTTCTTTCTTGCTTCAGGAGGCACACAACACATGCTCCACCCTGTAGTAATGCCACCATTTCAGGCCCTTCATTCCCTGATTTTCAGATTGCTTTTATAATAGTTTGATTCTATTTATTGCATTGTTTTTTCACCATGGATTTCTATGTGAATCAGCCACATGCTATTATTTTGGTAGTGACTTCTCAATGTGCACTTTTCTCCAAGCCTTCACTTTCCATGGAGTGGGAGAAATGTTTGCAATCGTGGAAGGATTGTGATTGTGGTGATCTCTACCTGTGTCCTTCTCAGGTGCTATTTCTGGGGGTGCAGCCTCCTCCCCACCCCCATGCAAACAAACCAAGAGAGCAATCCCTGTCAACTGACTTGCATAATAGGAAAAGGAGTCAGAATCTCCAGAAATAGATAATGATGGTGAAAATCTCAGCAAGTATTCTGTTCTCCAGGTGATACTTGTCGGGGTGTGGTGAAATTCCCCCAAACAGACTCCCACATCTTCTGGGGATGCAGAATCTTCTTTCTGTCTATGCAGGTTAATTGAGAGCTCACTTTTAAAGCACATTCAATGCACATTTGAAGCAAATCCTGGGAACTATAGCAGGCTTCCTCAAGCCTTGGCCCTCCAGATGGTTTTGGCCTACAACTCCCATGATCCCTAGCTAGCAGGAGCAGTGGTCAGGGATGATGGGAATTGTAGTCTCAAAACATCTGGAGGGCTGAGGTTGAGGAAGCCTGAACTATAGTTTGTTAAGATCACTGAAAATTGTATGTCTCGAGGGAAAACTACAGTTCCCATGATTTCTTGTGGGGAGTCATATGTGTTGAATATGCTTTGAATGTATAGTGTGGAGCTGCCCCAGCTTGCATTAGCTGTCTGTGTAGGTGTGCATGCCTCTACCTAACGAAAAACCAAAACCAAACCACAGTTTCAAGCCCTGCCCTCTTCCCAAGTAGTTTCAATTAGTTACAGGGATGTTTGCCACAAAGCAGTGTGAGAAACAACAAGGGTGCAATTCACATGATGTAAGAACTTCCCACATTTTATTAAAAAAAAGAGATAGTGTTGTATTTTATACACCATGCCCCACCCGCCCGAGAGACAACTGCATGTGTGAAAATGAGCACTCCAGTAATGTCTTGAAAAACAAAAGGGACACCAGCAAGGATTGCCCTTTACAGTTTCTGTTACCTGAGCTAGGGCTGGAGCTAGACACATCAAAGAAGCGTTTCAGTTAAATGTGTTGTAAACTTTGCATGAAAAACCAGGTTGGCAAAATCAGAACTCCACAGCACCATCTGGTATCACAGTGCTATAATGTACAGTGGTACCTCGGGTTAATAACTTAATTCGTTCTGGAGGTCCGTTCTTAACCTGAAACTGTTCTTAACCTAAAGCACCACTTTAGCTAATGGGGCCTCCTGCTACTGCTTGCACCACTGCTGCACAATTTCTGTTCTCATCCTGAAGCAAAGTTCTTAACCCGAGGTAATATTTCTGGGTTAGCGGAGTCTGTAACCTGAAGCGTATGTAACCTGAAGCATATGTAACCTGAGGTACCACTGTATATATAATGTTCATAAAGTGCTTTTTCTTTGCCAATGTTGCTGAGTCCTCGGTCATAGTGATTCAATCAAACAACTGGCACTTTTTGAACTTGCCATCTTTTTTTATCCCCCTTCACTACAGCTAGCAAGGAAGAATTGAGATAATTCCTTTGCCATTGGACTTGAATCCAGAAACTGTGAAAGTACAGAACACAGCTCTGAAAACATGTGAATATGTTGTCCCTACTCTGCATATTAAGGAACAGAGTATAAGGAAGCCAGTTCAAAAGGGCGAAATGCCTTCCTCACAAGCAGCTGTGAAAGGAGAAAGTCAAAAGAAATAAGCATGGGAAAAGTGTGGAATGCAGCTAGGACCCAAACACTGTAGAGCATTTGGAAAATAATGTTTGAACTTTGGGAAGCATAATAATTTCAAAAGGTGTAGCTAAACCAGAGAAAGAAAAATCAGGTGCAGACTGTTGAAGATACTTTAGATGATACCATATTTTTCCGTGTATAAGACGGGGGGGGGGACGACGACTCAAATTTAAGAAAATGGGGGGAGATGGCCCAGAGTTGTTGAGCTTTTTTGGGTGGCAAATGCAGAAAATCACTAACCCGAATGACATACGCTGACAATCGTTTGCTTCGCCAAAGACAACATGCACCTGCCCACACACCAACAGCAGAGGGCAACTGCATGCCCAATTCCCGAAGCGACAGCCAATCCACAGCAACCCTTGCCACAGCAACCAATCACCCACCCAATTACTGAGGCAGCAGCCAATCCAAACCAGCACTTGATGGAGCCACCAATCACCCACAAAATCGCCACTGACAAGCTCCTGCTTGTGACTGCAACCAATCACCCGTTCCCCCCCATGCACTATCAGTGTATAAGACGACCCCCATTTTTAAACATTATTTTAGAGTAAAAAAAAGCTCATTTTATACACAGAAAAGTATGGTAAGTTGTATGTTGATGGTAGTAGAAGTAATAAAGACTAGTGAAAGGGACTGGAGTCTCTCTGTGCAGGTGAATGAGACATCTATCCTATTTAACAGAACTCATCTGAAAAAGATTCTCCCAGTCTGTCAATAAGGCCAAAACAGAGAACAGCAGCCTGTTGTTCCTTATTGTACCCAAGAATATGACACTCATCTTGGGTCGCAACCTGTGAAAAATTAAATCTGGTAAAACACATCTTTGCATTGCAGGGCCATACTGTCCAAGGGTAAGGGCCACTCGTAGCAGGACTTGTTTGTTGGATTAGGCTGCTTTACCAGGTGAAGACTCCATCCAGATTAATAATACAGTGCCTCCCGTTATTCAGTGATGCAGGAAAGTGCCATTTGCTATCCTACTGAGCTAGACAGGATGGAGGACTTAGAAGTAATTAGGAAAACAGGTGAACCAGCTGACTGGGTGAGTTCATTGGTACTTGGGGAGAAACATAATGGTCAGTTGTGCATATGCCTAGATCCAAGAGATCTCAACAAGAGAATTAAAAAAGAAAAGAAAAAAATTATCAGCCAGAGAGGAGATAATGGCACAGTTTGAAAGTGCCTTTCTGCTGGTGCCTTGTTAGAAATAACAAAAAGGTAGGTGGGATATTGTCAGAAGTTCTTGCCTCTGGCTTGCCTGATTTAGGCTGTAGTCCTATGCCCAGTTTCCTGGAAGGAAGCCCCATTTACTTTTGAGTAAATTTACTTTTACTTTTGGGATTTACTTTTGAGTAGGATTGTGCTGTTAAACACCCAGTTTAAGAGTCATTTGTGATTATTGAATTATGTCACATTTTTTTCTGGAGATGGGTGGTGGCGGCGCTGCTGCCAATACATCTCCTTGCCAAAGGCACAAGGGAGCCTAGGTACACCTCTGCATTGAGTACTCCATTTTGACATTAGAGATGTTTGCACCTATCATTTGGTATTGCATCTGCTCCCAAAATCTATCATAAAACCATACATATGCTCTATGTGCACATCACTGAGCTGGATATCTCAATTACTTTATACTTTATAATACCTTACTTTATAATTTAAGGGAGAGAAATAATCAGTGGCTTTGCCAAATCCTGATTTCAGAAGATTCCTCAACATCTAATTGAGTGCTGCGGTCTTACAAAGTCCTTACCAGTCCTTCACTGATGCTGAAACGAGATATGCACAGATTGAGAAAGAGTTACTTAGTATATTATTTGCTTGTGAAAGATTTACTCAATATATTTATGGCAACACAGTGGCTGTGGAAACTGATCATAAGCCTCTCAGAACCATATTACACGAACCACTGAATGACTGTACATTACAGATCAAATGAACGACGCTCAGACTGCAGAAGTATCATCTGTAGGTGACTTAAACACAACAGGGAAATGTTTGTTCACTGCAGATGCGCTTTCAAGTGTTGTTTTCCCCACTACAGTAGTGGAAAAGATTTCAGAGACATATTTATGTGGATATGCTTGTTGCTTCCCTTCCTGTGGCAAATGAAAATGGCAAATGAGAAACTACAACAGATCAAAGATGAATCTGATAAAGATCTATGCAAATCCTGAATGAAGTAGTAATTAGAGGCTGGCATGAGACTAAGGGCATATGTGATGTAAGTTTCAGAGATTACTAGAATTTCAGACATGAACTCACAGCGATAGATGGCATGATCTTCAAAGGAAGCAAAGTAGTGATACCTCCTAGCCCTTATAAAGAAATACTACATAAAATCTACAAGGATCATCTTGCCATTGAGAAATCGGGGGAAAATGCACGAAATGTGATATATTGGCCTAAAATTAATCAGGATATAATAGCTAAGGCAGAAGGTTGTTTCACCTGCTTAAAATACAAGTCACATCAACAACCAGAGCCATTGAATCCAGTTCCTCAAAGGCCCTACCAGAAGAAAAAAGCTGACTTATTCACATGGCATTCCAAGAACTACTTAATAGTTACAGATGATTATTGTGTCTTTCCAGAAATATGCACAATTCAATGTACCAGCAGTAGAGCAGTGATTGCTAACCTGAAAGGGATATTCAACAGACATCGTATTCCGGATGAAGTGCTCAGTGATAATGTTCCACCGTTCTCATGTGCAGAATTCAGGCTGTTTGCCAAAGACTGGGATTTTCAACACACACCATCAAGCCCTAACTTTCCTCAGTTGAATGGGCTTATAGAAAGGTCTGTCCAGAAGGTCAAAAATCTGACGAAGAAAGCTTTTGACAGTGGAATTGATTGGTAGAATTCTCTGCTGATTTACAGGAGCACCCTACTGGAGAATGGTTGATCTCCTGCACAACTTTGAATGGGAAGGGGTATCAGAGCTAAATTGCCTATATCTGAAGGTTTACTACAGCCTAACACCACTGAAAGTCCCAAAAGAGTAAAAGAAATTCAAAAATATTATTTTGACCAGAAGGTCCCACACTTCTAAAACTTAAGCCAGGATACAAGGTTTGCCTGAGAAATTATTCTACAGATACTTGGGACCAAAATGGGTCCTTGAGACAGAATTGCTTTGCATGTGTAGAAATCTGTTTGAAACATGCATGCCATTTATCACATATGAAATGCACACTTCTATTTCCACTGTGTGCATCTGCAGCAGAAAGTCATAATTAGTGGACTCTACCCACAACATCTTGGGACGCAGGTGGTGCTGTGGTCTAAACCACAGAGCCTAGGGATTGCCGACGAGAAGCTCGGTGGTTCAAATCCCCGCAACGGGGTGAGCTCCCGTTGCTCGGTCCCAGCTTCTGCCAACCTAGCAGTTTGAAAGCACGTCAAAGTGCAAGTAGATAAATAGGTACCACTCTGGCGGGAAGGTTAATGGTGTTTCTGTGCGCTGCTCTGGTTCACCAGAAGTGGCTTAGTCATGCTGGCCACATGACCCGGAAGCTGTACGCCAGTTCCCTCGGCCAATAAAGCGAGATGAGCGCCGCAATCCCAGAGTTGTCCATGAGTAGACCTAACGGTCAGGGGGTCCCTTTACCTGTTACCCGCAACATACACATTCATATATGGTCGAACTGCATGCAGAACTCAGGGAATTTCATACACCAACCTGGTTTCTGTGCAGAAATATTTGACCTGTGTGAATCAACCCTTAGAATGGTATAACTTAAAGCAATATAATTCGGCTTTACTATATTTTCTGTTGTATACTATAGTTTATACTATAGTATAGTCTATACTGAAGTCTATATTATAATCTCAATGTCTGTTAAGAGTGCATTCACACAATGCCCTTGTGAATAAGTGCTGGAAACTTAAGAACTCTATAGAGGTGGTCAGGGGAACAGTTGGCACTCGCCTTTTCACACTTTCATGGTGCTTTCATGGGAACACTGCTACAGCAACATGGTCATAACAAAAAGAGGAAAATGTTGGAGCGAGAGTCTCCACACTTCTGTGCAGATGAACATCTGACACAGAAGGAGAAGCATCTGATTGCAATATTATTGCAAAAGCACGGCACCCTCTGTCTGCAACAGGCGTGCAGCTGTCACAGAATGTCATACGATGGCGGTGGAAGGAAAAGAGTTCCACGCTGTTCTGATACAAATGGGAGCAAAATGTTGCACAACCTAGTAGCAGAAAATATATAGGTAAGGAAAGGAAGTGAGCTGTCCTGAAAGATTAGACAGATGTTGTTGCATACCCACTTCATGTTCTATGCCCTTCTGAGTCTGGCACAGAATGGTTTCAGGAAAGTTCTGCAGTCAAAAACTGGGAGAGGTAGTTGCTGGCTAATGGTGACACTCAATGATTGCTGCTGTGTGTGTATGGCACAGAACATATATATAATTCATCATTGCTTCCTCTAGCGGCCAGCCAGCAGAGTTATTTCAGACAGTCCAGAGGTTACTGACTCCCCATGTGGAGCCCTCAAAGAGCTGCTCTGAACAACTGGCTGAGCTCAGAGATCTGCACTAGTTGCCGATGTACTACAGTGGTACCTCAGGTTACAGACTCCGCTAACCCAGAAATAGTACCTTGGGTTAAGAACTTTGCTTCAGGATGAGAACAGAAATCGGGCTCTGGCAGCATGGCAGCAGCGGGAGGCCCCATTAGCTAAATTGGTGCTTCAGGTTAAGAACAGTTTCAGATTAAGAACGGACCTCCGGAACGAATTAAGTACTTAACCTGAGGTACCACTGTACTGGGCTAGGTTCAAGGTCATACTATTAGTATACAAAGCCATTTATAACTTGGGACCAGTTTACCTACGAGATCACCATGCACCGCATGTGCCCACTCGACTGCTTTGATCAGCGGAATTGACACTGCTACAGGTGCCACATAATACCCGTTCCACATTTGTAAGATCTCAATCATTTAGTGTGGTAGCACCTACACGTTGGAACCCCCTGCCTATTGGTATCAACCATGCACCTTCACTGTCTTCTTTTCGATGCCTGCTAAAAACCATTCTTGTTTAGGCAAGCCTACCCAGATGCTTAGAAATGCTGGTGTGAATTTTAATCTGTTTAGTATTCAAACTGTTTGTATGTTTTAATGCATTGTATTCCACCCCACCCTCCGATTTTATGGTTTTGTCTTTTTTTAAACCACTCTGAGGTCTTTTACAATCAAGCAGTGTATAAATTTTATGAAATAAATAAATGAAATTGAAATGTACACATTTACTTATTTATTTATTATTTGCAATATTGAGATTGTGATATACCCAAATTACTATAAATTATTGTTTCCAGTAATTTGCCAGTTACTTATTCACTAATCACAGCACATGTTTTCCCAATGACAATAAAAAAGTGGTAGTGCTGGGCAAGCAAAAAAGTTAAAGAATATTGGGAAAAGTATATAATGAGATGGGGGGGGGGAATGTTCAGAACAACCCCCCGAAAAATCCCAGAAGCATTTCTATTAGGAATTGTTCAGACAGAGGTTCCCAGGGGTTGAAAAAAATATATTCATGTATGTAACAACAGGGGCTTGGATTTGCTAGCCCAAAAATGGAAAGTGTGGGAGGTCCCTAGCAAGGAGAAATGGCAATTTAAGATGAAAGAATATGCAGAGTTAGGAGGTCTAACAAGTAGGATAAGAAAGCAAGAAGAACAGGTATTTAAAGAGGAGTGGGAAATGTTTGTTGAGTGTATTGAAAACAATTGTGCGCAGTTAAAAACACTGGCAGTATTAAAGTAAATTGAACAGTATAATATATATTGAAGTGATGCAAGATAGGAGAACAGAATTAGATGGATATATCAAAATATGCAGGAATGGTGGGTAAGTTAAATGAACCTTGGAAGGGGAAGGAGGGATGTCAATGAATGTATGATATAATAAAAGATGTTTAATTTGAAATGTATAATTTGAAAATTTAATAAAAATTACATATAAATAAAAAGACTTTTTTTTAAAAAAAGATTGTGATAAGGTCCCGAGGTGAAAAAATTAAGGTGGTAGGTTTGATGCTAAAGTCTAGGAACAGTTCTACATGCAGAAGCAGGCAGAGCTGTGAGGTCTCAATGCCTGCATGTTGGGTGGAAAAGTTTAAGTTTATTAAAGGATGGGAAACATTTTGCAACTGCTAAGCCCATAGAAAAGAAAAAAAGGCCTCCACTTGAATCACAAAAGAACCAGACTGTGATTCCTTAATATAGAAAAGGGTCACAGAGCAGCTTTAAAATGTCTTCAGGGGCAAAGGTGACAATAAGTCTCCAGCTGATGATATAAATACTTCAGGTATTTACAGAACAGTGAGCACCCTGGATATAAAAATCTATACAAATCCATAAGGAAGGACGTATGGAGTGAGCATGGTGCTCTGTATGCTGAACTGTATACAGGTGAGGACTGCCATACGTCCAGGTTTTCCAGGACGTATCTGGGATTTGCCCGTCGGAAATAGCTTCCGTGGCGGAATTGCTAAAAATGTCCAGAAGTGTTCACAGAGCAAAGATGTGAAATCCAATGTTCTTCGATCTATTTCTCTCTCCCCCCCCCCATTCCCAGAGGAGCCCCCCCCCACCCCCGTGCTTTGGTAGTAATAAAAATTGGTAGTTATTTCAAGAAATAAATGAGACTTTCTTAACTTTTGGAGCTAGCTCTCTGAGGCGAAGCTGACCAAAGATCAAAACTGGTGGGGCAACTTTGTTTCCTAAAATGTCTCCTGTTAGCTTCTGCCTCTCTGTCAGCTCTAACCCCAAATTACCAGTCAGAAGATATCAAGTGGTATTTTACCCCTCCAGGCACACCGGCATCTGTGAATGGTTAACCGTGATCCCTGATAACTATTAACGTCCATTTAGGAAACCCAAGATAGTTATAACTATTGTAACCTTTTCCCTAGATAACATTTTGTTCCAACTGTTCTTACTAAACCTCCATTTGTCTCCCTCCTTCCCTAAGGCTGACCAGCAGAAGATGCGGAAAGGCTATTTGTTTTTTTTAAGGCTGTTTGTCTTTTAAGCTGGTGAGATTTCTTTGCCATTTTACCTGTATAATAAGCCTGTAGCCGATAGCACTTTACAACTGTCCATAGCTGAAGGATTAGACAGATCCTTGCCAAACCATGGACTGTTGGGTTACATTGACACTGGCAAAGATGTGTAAGCCAGTGTCAGGGTCAGGCACTGTTGGGAACATGTTGCGGCCCACACCCCTGCAAGGGGGCGACACTGTCAACCTCCAGGCAGCCTTTCTCAACCTGTGGGTCCCCAGATGTTGTTGGACTACATCTCCCATCACCCTCAGCTGGCAAGGCCAGAGCTTAGGGATGATGGGAGTTGTAGTCCAACAACATCTGGGGACCCACAGGTTGAGAACCGCTGCTCCAGAGCCTTCTTGCCCAGCTGGTGCCTGCATTCACCTGCCCTCCCTAAGCATGCAAATCATTGAGGGGTCAGGAGATAGAGCAAGATATTCCACTTGCCTGCTTTCCCTCTGGGGGCTTGTGTGGTTTGGGTCCAGAGGAAGGGAGTATGTGAAAGGTCAGTGGAAGCAAACAAGAGGTGGAGCCAATAAGGGAGGCGGCCAACTAAAGGCATCTTCCCCAAGGGCTCTCCCAAAATCTGGAGTCAGCATTGCCCAAACCCACCAAGATCAATAAGGAAGTATCATCTTCTCACTGTGACGTGACCAAAAAGTAGCCGTTAAGCCCTTTCAAATATTTCCGAACCATTATAGCCCACATGTCAGCCAGTTACCTCCCAGTGTCTCACAACTGTGATATTCCAATGGAGCTATTGCAGATTGGATTTCCCTTTTAGTTTTGAAGTTAATTATTAATTCTGTCATTGTTGAGAACATTAAGACTTAGAATATCATTTGTTATGTTTTCATAAAATTGGGGCTTTAAGCGCTAAGGTGAGCATCTTGTTTTTATTCATTTATTTCGTAAAAAAATTATACACTGCTTGATTGTAAAACAAACAAACAAACAAACAAACAAACAAACCTCAAAGTGGGTTACAAAAAAGCTAAGCAGTTAAATCAATGGAATTTACAATACTTTGAAACATACAAATAGTTAGAATACTAAAACAGATTAGAATTTACAGCAGCATTTCTAAGCATCTGGGTAGGCTTGCCTAAACAATAAAGTTTTTAGCAGGTGCTGAAAAGAATACACTGAATGCACCTGATTGATATCATTAGGCAGGGAGTTCCAAAGGTGCTACCACACTGAATGACTGAGTTATTGCAAATGTGGAACTGGCATTATGTGGCACCTGTAGTAGTGCCAATTCTATGGATTGAAGGCAAGTAGGCACATATGGTGTAAGGTGATCTCATAGGTAAACTGGCCCCAAGTTATTACCGTATTTTTCGCTCCATAAGACACACTTTTTTCCTCTTAAAAACTAAGGGGAAATGTCTGTGCATCTTATGGAGCAAATGTGTGGTCCCTGGAGCTAAATTGCTGGAGTGTGGCATGCTCCTGAGCCGCTCTTTGGGGCTGGCTGGGGAAACCCGGGCTTCCCCCTCCAGCCCTGGGAGCAGCGGGCAGGCTGCGTGCAGATGCCCCGCACTCCCGAGCAGCTCTGGGGTAGCCAGCGAAGCCTCCGCAGGGCAGCGGGATGCAGGCTCCCCGCTTGCCCTGCGGAGGCTTCGGGGGCTACCCCAGAAGCCAGAACAGCTAGAGGGAGCGCTGTGCAGTAACTAATATTACACACACAGAGAGAGGGAGCAATACAGTAACTAATATTTAATTAAAATACATTAAAAAAAATACAGTAACTAATATTACACACACACACAGAGAGAGAGAGAGAGAGAGAGAGAGCAAGATCTAGGACCTAGCCCAGTAGCAGATCAGCAACCAGTGCAGAACTCTAAAGCACTGATTAAATGCCGACAAGGCCTCACTCCTGTCAGCAACTGTGCAGCAGCATTCTGCATTAACTGCAGCCTTTGCACAAGGAAAATTCCCACATAACTCAAATCGCAGGAATCCAGTCCTGGAGTAAACAACACATGAACTATTGCAACAAGGCTTTCTGGTTCCTGGAATGGCTGTAGCTATCAAAGCAATTGCAGTTGATAAAAGGCACCCCCAGCCCCTGGGGCTACCTGAGCCTTCCTTGTCAGAGCTGGATCCAACGCCCTAGGCTCTGTGGTTTAGACCACAGTGCCACCCACGTCCCATTAAAGGTAGAATTAGAACCAATGAAATATAGCGTCCTCAGTTCACATTCCCCATGAGCATAACATAATCAGTGGTATCAAAGCCAACGAGAGATCAAGAAGCAGGGGGCAAACTTGCACTCCCTCTGCCTCACTCTTTGTGGAGGTCATCCACCAGGGAGACCGAGGCTGGCTCAGTTCCGTGGCCAGGCCTGAACCCAGATTGGAATGGATCTATAATCTGTGTCCTCCAAGAATGCTTTCAGCTGCCCTACCATGGCCCTTTCCACCACTTTCCCCCTCAAAAGGGGGCATTGGCAACTGGTTGGTAGCTGTTCCAATCAAAAGGGTCCAGAGCTGGTTTCTTTCAGAACTGTCGTACCAGTGCCTCTTTCAGTGCAGCAGGAACCACCCAGTCTCCCAGTGAAGTGTTAACCAAACTCTGGACTCAACCAGTCAGCCCTCCTCTGCTAGGTCTGATAAGCCAGGAGGGATGGGGTCAAGGGGGCATGTCACCATCACCTTGTCCACATCAGCTGATTGCATAAGGTGAAAGTGACCCCACAAAATATCCTCAGTAGCAGCACTGGGTACTTAGTTGGAGTTGCAACAAGTTCAGGATTACTCTGAAATCAGGCAAACTTAACCTCAAAGTGTGCAGCCTGTTGGTCACATCTAGTCTTTGAGGGTTCCAGAGGTCCCTCCTCCACACTGGAAGTCAGTAACCTCTAGACCATCTGCATACCCTTCAACATTTCTCCAATGAAAATAGGGCTACTACAGGATGCAATGCAAATTGAGCCCTTTTTGCGGCCTACACTGCCAAATAGTAGGCATGATTTTATGTTCTTACAAGTGTCCAATCTGCTTCAGAGTGATACTTGTGCCAGTGACACTCCAGTCTTTGTCTGATCTAGGAGCTGCTCAGGCTCCAAAAATTTGGAGAAGGATGGTAAGGTGTGACCATGTCAACTGCCTGTTTTATCTCGCCATTCCATAGTAAGAACTTGGCTTTTGACAGGATCACCAGTTTCTCCACTGGAACCCCCCCCCCCCAAGAGCTACAGTTCCCAGAGTTCCCTGTGAAGAGGAATTAACTGTTAAAAAACTCTGGAAACAAGTTTCATGAGGGGAATAGAAGTCTCCTAACAATTCTCAGCACCATTAACAAAGTACAGTTCCCAATATACTTTGCAGGAAGCCGTGACAGTTCAAAGTGGTATCATAGTACTTTAAATGTACAGGGTGAATGTGGTCTTAGTTTTGCTTGGGTAGCAAGTCTTAGCTGCTGTGATGAGCTGCTGCTCTGTAATTCATAAATAAATAGAACTATAGAAGTTCCTCTGATTCCTGCCGCTTTCTGGTATTAAGGTACACCTGCTACAGTGTTTCCTCACAGAGTATGTTCTCTTTCCAAACCCACAGGATGCTATAAAACCAAACTCATTTCTTTATTTCTTTTTTATATACTCATTTCTCTTGTGAGATCCCCTGAGCCCGCAGGCTGAGGTGAAGAACAGGCCAAGACAGACAACCTGACAAGAGCAAAATCATCATTATTTTACAATCAACAATAATTGAACGCCTTGAGGGGATCTTTGTAGTCTGCAAAGATTGCTTTGACTTTGGACTGCCTGCCAAGATAACCAAAATAAACAGGAGCTCTTAGCACAGTGTTTACCAGTCAAGTTTTCACCTTTTGCACATATTCTGTTCCAAGGATCTAACATTCACCAGACTGGAAAAAGAAAAGTCAACACATCCCATCTCACTGAAGTGCCCGTGGGGAAATTTACAAAAGCATTTTTGTATATCTAGCAGAAGCCCAGTTAGAAGTCTCTAGGAGATGACAGCAGCTAAAATCTGGATGAGATAAATCTCACTGAAGCTATTTATGTTTACCCAGAAGCCAGTCCCAATGTATTCAACAGGGATTATGTGCATAAAAGCATTTATACTCTGTACAGGGCCACAGCCAAAGTGGTTCATAACAGACAAATATATTGGATCATAAATTATTTTAAATTGCAGGAGAGGCATTGATTTATATGTTTTAAAAATATAGCTGCATTACAGTAGTACCTCGGGTTACATAAGCTTCAGGTTACATACGCTTCAGGTTACAGACTCCACTAACCCAGAAATAGTGCTTCAGGTCAAGAACTTGCTTCAGGATGAGAACAGAAATCGTGCTCCGGCGGCGTGGCAGCAGCAGGAGGCCCCATTAGCTAAAGTGGTGCTTCAGGTTAAGAACAGTTTCAGATTAAGAACGGACCTCCGGAACGAATTAAGTACTTAACCTGAGGTACCACTGTACAAAGATTAAGAAGGCTAATAGCAGAGAGTATTTGGAAGCCAAAGAAAGGGATATGTCTTGCATTAGGTCAAGGAACCTGTTGCAGGCCAGGAAAATGTAAGGAAAAAAAGAAAAGATTTCCCCCCCTAATTATTTCTAGATTTAATCTACGAATAGGATTCAAGGAGGCACTTTGCATGCCCTTCAGGACATCTGAGGTCCCACTCTTTGAGTATATAGCCTCCATTTTCCCTCAGAAAGTTACTTCCAAAACTAAAGAAATCCACAGCAAGGCAAATGGGAAATCAAGCCAATCCCTGCCATTGCTGTTTGTTGTGATTCAGCTTTAAAGAGCGGGGTTTTTTTGCAAGAAAAGCTCTGGGGCAAATTAAAAAAAGAGTGCTTGAAGATGGAGCTTTAAAACGCAGACTTGTGCCTGGAAAGAGCAGGCAAAAGTTAAGTGTGGATAAGTCCTTAGCTTCGGACATAAAAACATCAGTATCAACACTCCCTCTACAGCTAGTAATGAAAACAACAGTATGATGACCTTAACAAAGAGTACTAAATAACCAGGTTGCGCTATCAGTAATTAGAGAAGTAACTAGAGCCAGTCTTTTAAACTTTATTCTCAAGTTCCAAGAAAGGTGATTATTTCACACTTACTATGGGTCCCAGAAATCTTCTTTCGACCGTGTTTACCAATCAGGGTTTCTTTTCTTCCTGGTCATAACCTAGTTCCCATAGATTGGGAAGAGACTGCACACCTTGATTGCAGATGTGCTCTTTTCTAAAGGCAAGCCGAGAAAGTATTATCAATACCCACATTCACACATTGAGAAATATCAGCAGGAAACAGGTATTCAAACCACACACATTCCTTTTAGGACTATCAACCCCTGCTTCCAAAGACCAAAACAAACAAACAAACAAACAAACAGATGGAGTATTTGGGAGCATCACAGCATCTGATTTAGGTGCGGGCAGTGCTTTTTTTTCCTCTAAAAAAATGTTTAGGGGTACTCTCATTTTCCCACTCATATTGAAATACTGCCCCTCAATGAGGCCAAACATAGATTCACAAAATGTTTAGGGCTATACGTACCCCTGTGTCCCCCCCCAGAAAAAAGGCACTGGGTGTGGGCACAAAATAACAACAATTTATATTTTTGTAATGATGTAAAGTTTCAGTGAGCCTATTGAGAAAACCCATAAAAACGCAACTATGCCAAAAGGAATTATTGTGAAAATGAGAAATATTGGGAGGGGCGCACCAGATTTTGTCCATAGCTTAGCTCCTGGCAGTACAGCAGCAGCTGGACCAGGGGAGAAGCCGGACAGCCACAATTTTCTCCCTGTGCACCAACACATAGTGTGTTTATCATTAAACCATAGTTAAGCTTATGGTTTAGAGTACCCATCCAAAAATTATGGTGACAGTTCTTCAAAACAAACATAGCCTGAGTTTACATTCCATCTGAACATGGTTTGAAAATAGCTTTCTGTTAATACTACGCAGAATAACAAATGGTCCTGCTGTGTCGCAGAAATTCCTAATCTTGCACGTTGGGTAAGGTGGGCCAGAAGCATTTATTGACCAGAAGCAATTATCTGTCTATCCACCTAAAAATATGGCCCAATCATTTCATCTAGTGACAGTTCAGTATTGCTAATTATCCCTTTGCTGACAGGAATTCAGATAAACTGGAAGGCAAATTAAAACAGGCACACTGTCAGGATGAGTCACCTCTTTTGGAAAGAGAAATTAGTTTTGTCTTGTCACAAGCTATCAGGAACACCTAGGAAGTCATTTCCCCAGCCAACTGCTTAGGATAACACCTTCAGTAATTTGAAAAGCAGTATTTTTTTGCCACACAGGCTTCCAGATGGAGGTGTTTTCAACTGTCAAGCATGCTGATTCAGCATGTACTGATAACCACTAGTGTGGACTATAAAATGGAGACTAGTACAAGGGCTGTGGTGTAGACTCATCTTCCTATGCTAGTTGGAATATGTTCTTCCTCCTCAAGATGTTCTTTTTATTTCTTGTTTAGTGCCACAGGCTGCAGTGAAGAGCGTTTTCCTGCCTGAGGCAAATGCCTATTTGTTCTCTCTCACACACACCCCATTCGTTGTTCAGAAGCTGTGTGGACTGGCAGATGAATCTTACTGGTGACAGTGTGAATAGTTGTGTGCAGTGCTTTTTTTCCTGGGGGTATTCATGGGTACACAGTACACTGTGGGCACCAGGGAAGACCTCTGTGGGTACCTGCAGGCATCATGTTGGCAACACCAGTTCTGAAACATACAAAGGCCTATGTGGTTCATGAATGAGGTATTTTAACTATGGGGCAGCTCACTCCTCCTTATTCCACCCTTCATCCTAAAGTCGCAGGGCAGGTCACTTTTAAAGGTATTTTTACCTTAAAAACAGCTTAAAACAAATTACAGTCACAAACATGGAGAGGGTCCTAAAAAGGTAATCTTGAGGGTCAAAGGGCAGGGTAAAGAGGGTAAATGACTTTGCAAACATGGTGAAAGAGGGTAAAGAGGGTAAAATCAAGTTGATTTCCTCTTCAATTCACTCCAAGAGTTAATGGGTAAGTCATAACATTTCAATGTTATGTAGAACTACACTTGATTCTTCACCACAGCAGTGGGAAAAGAGCTATGATTTCTCACCTGATGTGCTCTGTTTGAATTGTTGTTTGCTTTAGGTTGGGTAAAGTGTTAATGTACTTTTGTAAAAGTCTAGCTGAGTAAATTACTAGACCCATTAGTGCAGGAATTTACCTTTCTTACACAGGCTTGCAGTGGAGAGTTGCCAGTTACTGTACTGAGAACAAAAGCAGCTGCTACCACCCCAATTAAAAACCATTTATATGCATACTATTCACTTCACATTCTTTTATGCATTTATTTCAGGCCTTGGAGTGAAATAGCTCAGTTTCACAAAGGTCACTGAATTAGTCTAAAAGTCTCCAAACACTTACTGAAAGTAGTTCCCATAATTTATGAGTGAAGTGAACATGTAATAAGTTTATTTTGGGGTAGATTTCTAGTTCATCATCTTCAAGTTTCTTCACAATTGTTGGGGAAAATAAACGAAATGGTTCACATTCCACTGTGTTCATTTTTTGATGCTCCCTTAGCCTTCGTAACTATATTTTATACTTCAGCACAGCTGCTTGTAACATTCTGAATGCTGAAAAAACATTGCCAAAGATCATTTGGCTGAAGTTGAACTGAATGTGATCCAAACTAGTCCGCTTCGTAAAGGGTTGACTATGAACTGTAATTAGTTCCTTCTGAGATATGCTGAACTTGAAGTAGAACCAGTTCCTCTTAAAAATGAACATTTGAAGCTCTGATTTATTTTCTGTGCTGAGTTGCTTTATATTGTATTAAACTGCTGCTGCTGCTGCTGCTGCCACTGCTGCTACTACTACTAGTAGTAGTACAACTACTAGTAATTGTTATTTTATTACCCGCCCTTCACCCTATGTTCACAGGGGAGGTTACAGGGCCGGCTCATCTATGAGGCAAGGTGAGGTGAGCGCCTCAGGTGGCAGGATCCACAGGGACAGGATATCTGGCTTTTAAGGAATGCATTGGCCACTGCTGGAGTGTGCTCCTTGGAGGCCAGATATGCCTGCTCCTCAGCAGCCCCCCTCAATACTGCTCCCACAGCAGCCTCTCTGTGAATAGGAGGCACTGCTGGTCTCCTTCCATCCCTAGGAAGCAAATGGCAAGGACTGCCTTGGGCTCTGCACCCATCTGGCATGATTCAGAGCAGCCCCCCCCCCCCCCGCAACAACCCTTGATTCTCACGTCAACCATTGGGTAAGGTTGATTTGATTCCCCTCCTTGTTACCAATACAGATCTTTATTCCCACTTGTTCCTGATGTGGATCTTCATTCACTCCTTCTTCCCACCATTTTCTGGTTCGCCTCAGGTACCAAAATGTCTTAGGGGGTTAGGTTACAACATCAAAATGCAATATATATTTTTTTAAAGTTTAGAAGAACTTACATAATTAAATTGGGTCTCAAAAACATACCCCGCTTTTCCACTGGAGTCCTCCAAGCAGCTAACCATGTGGATAAGACACACCAAGAACCACACGCTCACAAAACAACGCCCGCCATCCCACCGAGGGAGGAGACAGCACCAGAGGTTTCTTCCCACAGGGCAGTTGCTCCAAGTTGGCTCTGTGGGGTCAGGAAGGGGGCAGTTTACTCCTACCCTGGGCAGAGCAACTAGAGTAGGCCCTAATATTATCTTTTTGTACTGATACATATATACAAAATATGCACAGATGTGCACAAAAAATATAAAATAAAAAACAAAGAACATAAATAATAATACAAAGAACAAAAAATAAAATAAAATAAATAAAAGTGTTAAAAGAAAAGAATAAAAGAAAATCAAAATAAATAAATCAAATAAAACTAATAAATGAAATCAAAATAAGAAAACAAAACAAAAAAATAACTGTTCACTAATCCTCAACCTAATCTCCACCAACTGCCACTAACTCCTCTCTCCTCCACTCGCCTCACTACTAACCCACAATGGCTGCCTGCAAGTCAGTGGCTTTTAAAGGAGAAGCAAGAGATGTCACAAAGGAGGGCGGGTCCTTGTCACTGTGGCAAACCGCCCCCCCCCCACCAGGACCTGGCCCCTCCTGAGTGGTGATGCTCCTCTGTCAGAACTCGGAGACACCTGCTGTTCCACCTGCAGCTGGGCTGCATCTTCATTTCACATCCTTCTTCCCTCAGCCCCATTCCCAAAGGGAGACCATCCCCACATCCTTCAAGGCAGGCTAGGCCTCTCCGTAGCACAGTATTTTGCAGCCCCATTTTGTGATATTTTGGTTGACCTTATAATAGACATATTGCCCGAATATGTAACTATACGTATTCTCTTCTGATCTTCTGATATCCCTTCAGAACCTAGGCATGATTTAAAACTGTTCAGGCCCCTTCAGGTCTAGGTTGTTGTTGTTTGTTTTGTAACCCTCTAATTCAGGGGTAGCCAATACTGTGGCCTCCAGAAGATGTTGGCTTCCCCACTCCCATCATCCCCAGCCAAGTAGCCAATGGTCCAGTCCTAAGAGTTGTAGTCCATTGTCACCTAAAGAATGTCTTGTTGATTACCTGTGTTCCAATTTCTTTAAAACATCCTTTCAGTCCGTAAGAGAGGACTTCCTTAAGCACCTGTTGTCATCACTGTAGTCTTTTATTTTGTGTGTGTGAAGGAATCCAGTGCTGGTGTATTGATTTAATTTCATTTCTTATTTTTTAAATGCATTCTGTGTTCTCATTTTGTATTTCTATGTTGTGAATCGCCCCGTGATCTTCAGATGAAGGGGGGCATACAAATTTAATTAATAATAATAGTAATAATAATGATACACAGTAGCAATCCACTCACAAAATTGAAATGCAGCTTGCTTCTGTTTCCCTTGGGATGTGTGGAAGAGACTTTGGGAACTTAAAAAAAATTTTTGACATTACTTTTGTTGGAACCTGGGGAAGAAGCATAGACAGAGCGCAACTATGCAATCCACACTGAAATGGTTTCGCAAATTGCACAGAGGAAGAGCACTTTACTTGCAGAATTAAGGTAGGAGTAAATTGCTGTATTTCAAAAAGGGAAAAGAAGAAGAAACATAGGTATACAACAGATCACTATATTATACTCAAATAGTTTTAAAAAAAACAAGACTGGTAATGCTATTTTCATCCTATCCTTCCTTCTCACTGTAATTCTCCCTTGTGAATTACAGAAAGACCTGTCTACTTTGCTCATTTCTTTGTAAGTTTGAAGCTTCTTCTTTTTATAACATCTGTGGTAGAGCTTTTCAAAATGTGGTTTTGTAATCCCTATTGTGTCCCGGGTCAGGCAAGTTAAAGGACATTCGGATATATCTCAGGAGATTGTCCACGTTGTACATTTCTTGACCAGTTGCTTACCCAATCCAAGCTACAAATCGTTTTGCAAATTGTCTGGACACTTGTCCTTTGCTCCAGAAGAAAGGTTCCTTTCCTAATGCAACACGGAGGAAATAATGCCAAAATAATGCCTCTTGCTAAATGTTATATATCCATCCATTTCTGTCCTGGCAAATGCCTTTGTAGGGCACTTAAGGCCACTCTATCTGTTAGCAGCCATTCTAAAGGAAGCACGCTTGAAATCAAATTCATTAAAATGAGAACAGGATTGATAGCTTTGAGCCTGTGATCCATTTTATTTTGAGGGGGGTTTTTTTGTGGAGGTGGTGCTAATGGTACACTGAATGTGTGCAATTCTGTTTGAGGCAAGTGTGTGAAACAGCAAAAACAACAACAACTATCTAATATGCTTAAAACTTTTCCATTACCATTTGATCCATTCCTATGTCTCCTTACCTGAAAGGAAGTATCCTTGAACTTTTTTGGGCTTACTTTTGAATAGACATATCTAGGATTTCTCCATAATTTAAAAAAGTCCTATAGCATCTAATTTGATGACAATTTAAGTGTCAAGTTCCCAAATTGTTCTCAGTTATTCTGTGGTGCTTCTACATTCATTGGCATGCTGGAAGGTGGGAGTATACTTACTGAAAAATTGAGTTGTTTGCTGCAACTGAAAATTGCATTGCAAAAGAATTTGGGAAGAATACAAGGGTGCCGGTAGTACTTTTCGTGGGTTATCATCCTAGATAGACTATTTGATAGTTCCTCTTCCACTGAAACGTTTATTTTTATGCAAAATATTTGTGTGTCATCTTTCCTACAAAAATATGTTTGAGTTAGTATATAAAAATCAACAATAAAAGATTTCCTAGAGGATTTTAAATTATTTATTACTTCCCCCAGGAAGAGAGGCTCATATGCATAAACAATAATCTGTTTATAATACAGATTGCCTTGCTGGGTGCAATCCATATTCTCTCGGTCATAAAGCCAGTTGCATTCCTCTGAGGGCAACTGTTTAAAATGCTATTAATAATAATTAGGTATGTTCTCTCACCACTTGGGGGCAGCAGCCAACACCAAATATAAAGTTTCACCATCAGATATACTTCCTGTAAATTGCCTGCGATGCTCAAAACTGTATGTTTCCTTTTTACAAAAGGAAAGGCAAATTAACCTCTCTTTGTATTTGCAGGACTTTTCTTTTTTTGTTATGCATTAAATATCTGTGTTCAACAGGGGAAAGTATGTTAGACCGCACACATTTCATACAAAAAGTTATACTAAATGTGTGTGTGCGCGTACACACACAGAGGTGAGTGCATAATAGTACTGATATACTAAATGTTTGTTGCTTTTTAACCAATTAATTAATCAGCTAAACAATGCAGTACTGGAATGCAGATTATATTAAATTAAAGGCAGGTGGCGTTGTGGTGTAAACCACTGAGCCTCTTGGGCTTCCGATCAGAAGGTTCACAGTTCGAATCCGAGCAATGGGATGAGCTCCCGTTGCTCTGTCCCAGCTTCTGCCAGCCTAGCAGTTCGAAAACATACCAGCTAAATAGGTAGCTAAATAGGTACCACTGTGGCGGGAAGGTAAATGACGTTTCTGTGCGCTCTGGCACTCATCATAGTGTCCCATTGTGCCAGAAGCGGTTCAGTCATGCTGGCCACATGACCCTGAAAGCTGTCTGTGGACAAATGCCAGCTCCCTCAGCCTGAAAAGCGAGGTGAGAGCTGTACCCCATAGTCACCTTTGACTGAACTTAACTGTCCAGGGGTGATTTACCTTTACCTTATATTTAATATGACTGCAATACTGTGCATAATTATAATTTCTCAGTAGTACAATCTTATTTGTGTTTATCCAGAAGTCTTATTGAGTTCAGCAGGGCTTACTCCCAGATAAGAGGGCATTGGATCGCAGCCCCTAACCCCAATAACTTCAATGGAATTTAAACGGAACTGAATTCAGGATCGTAACAGCTTCCATTTGATGCAACCATTTGTTATTTAGAGAATCTTCTCACAGGCCAGTCTTATCCTCTGTTGTGGGATTATGCAAGTGGGAGAGAATTCTAGCTCATCGTTCTTGAGCTGGCTGATACAGCCTCACTTTGCATTATTGACAGCTCTGCAGTCCTGATGTGGCACCAGCACAAAGGACCTAAATGATGATCCATCTGCAGCGATGCAGCTGCAAGGATATGATATATGACATGTGGTCTTAAGTCAAGGAATGGCAGATGTGACATTAGTCAGCATCTTATCCGCAAGTGCAAGTTCTGAACATTGCAGCAGTTAAAGGCTGTGGTTAAAAACAACAAAACAAAACCCAACTACCTACATAGGAACACAGGAAACTGCATATTACCAATTCAGACTATCTAGCCAGGATTCTAGATTCAGGTAGGTAGCCGTGTTGGTCTGACACAGTTGAAATGTATATAAAAATTTTAAAAATGTCCAGTAGCACCTTAGAGACCAACTAAGTTTGTTCTTGGTATAAGGCATGGGTAGGCAAACTAAGGCCCAGGGGCTGGATCCGGCCCAATCGCCTTCTCAATCCGGCCCGTGGACAGTCCGGGAATCAGCGTGTTTTTACATGAGTAGAATGTGTCCTTTTATTTAAAATGCATCTCTGGGTTATGTGTGGAGCATAGGAATTTGTTCCTCCCCCCCCCAAAAAAAATATAGTCCGGCCCCCCACAAGGGCTGAGGGACAGTGGACCGGCCCCCTGCTGAAAAAGTTTGCTGACCCCTGGTATAAGCTTTCATGTGCACGCACAGGTATCTGAAGAAGTGTGCATTCACACAAAAGCTTATACCAAGAACAAACTTAGTTGGTCTCTAAGGTGCTACTGGACAATTTTTTTTATTTTTTTATATATTTAGCCCAGGATTATTAACACTGATTGGCAGCAGCCCAGGGTTTCAGGACAAAGTCCTTCCTAGACCTACCTGGAAATGCCAGATTGAACCTGAGGCCCTTTGCATACAAAGCATGTGTTCTGGCACTGAGCTACAGCCTGTGCCTAAATGCTTAAAGGAACTGGTGCTGTACTGTACATCTGTAAATATATATATTGTCCAGTAGCGCCTTAGAAACCAACTCAGTTTGTTCTTGGTGTGAGCTTTGTGTGCATGCACACTGTTTGTATATATGCTATGAGTAATGCATGCCAGGCCAGCCCCACTCATCCAAAATCAAAGAATTGATGAATTCGTTCTTATTTTGGATTGATCTAGCATTTCACACCAGAACAGCCCTACCAGGGTTACAGATGTTAACCAGCTACCGTCCCTGTTCTTAATCTAGTTAGGCTGTCCCCCTGCAGAATATAACTTGACCCTTCTGTAGAAGATTTCAGTAGAAGATTTCAAAGTTAGCATTATCGCCTGCTAATGTCTGCAAATTAAGATGCTGTAAAAAGCAGAAGAGCATAGGTTACCATAATAATATAATCGGCATTCCTAATGGGGAGTGTGTATACACCCTGCCCCTTGTACTGGACCCTTTTAAAAGTCTGTAAATGCTATCGTTAGAATTTGTGCCTCACCATCAGAGTTCAGGGAGAGTAATTAATATTTTTAAATAGGGTAATTGGTATTGCATATGTTTTCCTTTATCTTTTACAACTACATGAGTGGCAGAAATTCCGAAGGGTGGATTTTTGCCAGCACGGATAGAAAAAGCCGCATTTACCAAATTTCTACTTGTTTTATCAGTCTTTTTTTGTGGATAAATGTGATTATTTAAAATTTAAAGTCGGGGGGGGGGAAATTCTGGCAATAAAACAAGATGATGCATTCCTGCTTCTCTTGGAGAGTGGTGGAGATTGATAGAGTTGTCAATTTATCATTTGCACCTATCGTTTATTGTTTTGCATCAGTAGTGATACAAAAACGAAACCAGAGAAGGCACAGCAAATGAATAGCAACACTCGGAAGACAGTTGCGGAAGGACAATATGGATAATAGTGCTCAGACTGCACTTTGTTCGCTGTTTCCCCTTCTATGTTAACCTGGCTGCATCGCTAGGAAGAGGGAAGGCTGCCTAATGTCTACAACTGTTAATTAGGGTCTAGCATTGTCCACTAGGTGGCAGTATGACCAGAGCATCCCTGTATGCCTCGGTTTGAAGCTAGAACCTTATAGAAACTGGGTAGAAATTTACCCAAATTAGATTTAAAAAGATATTTCTGCCTTGGGTATTTGGTCAAACCCGCAGGAACTATAAGGTCGCCAGCTTTTAACTGGGTTCTGCCCTGGTGCCTTTCTGCCATTATTGGCAGAGAATAATGCTTATCTCATTGCCTTGAAAAGTTTTATCTGCTGATTTCTATAGGTCAGCCTTCCCCCAACCTGCTGCCCTCCCCTTATCTCGGACTGCACTTTCTATCTACTGCAGCCTGCATGGTTATTATTATTGTTATTATTTATTAAATTTGTATATTGCCCTTCATCTGTAGATTTCAGGGCAGTTTGCATCAGCAGGGCACCAAGCCAGGGAAGGCTACTGTAGCTCAAACTGCTCTTAAACACACAGTGATACCTCAGGTTAAGTACTTAATTCGTTCCGGAGGTCCGTTCTTAACCTGAAACTGTTCTTAACCTGAAGCACCACTTTAGGCAATGGGGCCTCCTGCTGCTGCCATGCCGCCGGAACACAATTTCTGTTCTCATCCTGAAGCAAAGTTCTTAACCTGAAGCATTATTTCTGCGTTAGCGGAGTCTGTAACCTGAAGCGTATGTAACCTGAAGCGTATGTAACCTGAGGTACCACTGTATAGGAGCCATTCAGGTTCCAGACATGTCTAGTTTATCTGTTGGAATGGCATATGATTTACAGGACAGGGAATGCACACACAGCCATGTTAAATTTTGCGTCAGGCAGTTCTAACTAAATGTGAGCCATTCAGGGATCATAAAATATAAAATGCCTGGGATATTTCAAGGGTTCTGCATTCATCCTTAGCACCCTGACATTGACCTATTGCACATGTATGATTTCTGACTTCCTAACCAGGGACGCGGGTGGTGCTGTGGGTTAAACCACAGAGCCTGGGACTTGTCGATCAGAAGGTCGCGGTTCGAATCCCCGTGACGGGGTGAGCTCCCGTTGCTCAGTCCCTGCTCCTGCCAACCTAGCAGTTTGAAAGCACGTCAAAGTGCAAGTAGATAAATAGGTACCGCTCCGGCAGGAAGGTAAACGGTGTTTCCGTGCACTGCTCTGGTTCGCCAGAAGCGGCTTAGTCATGCTGGCTACATGACCCGAAAGCTGTACGACGGCTCCCTCGGCCAAAAAAGCAAGATGAGCACCACAACCCCAGAGTTGGCCACGACTGGACCTAATGGTCAGGGGTCCCTTTATCTTTACTTTTAACCAGCTTCCCCTCTCCCTCCTTCTCCTCTGCTATGCAAACTTCCTTCCTTTCTCTTTTCAGAGGTAATCATGCTGCCCAGCTCCATTTCCGCCAATATTAATGCTAACCATGGCTAGTTTTCAGGCAAAGGCTGGAACCAGGGTTAAGAGAAGGATTGGCAACACTAGCCAAGTTTGCATGTGAGAGGACGATGAAGAAGAAGTGTACAAGCCTGTGGAGTCTTGCTTGATTTCCTAAACACAGCTAGGAGAACAAGAACACCCTGTCTACCCCAGGCCCCTAATACTGGTTTGCTCTCGTTGAGTTGCCAAGCTGTTTTTCTGACAGGGCTCCTCTTCTCTAATAGCTGCATGATAGGAGCAAATTCAGATCAGGTTTTTTAGACAGGACAGGACTGTGACTGCCCCACCCTCTTGCCCACAGGACATACATGTGCAGGTCATCCAAGGAGGGAGATCATTGCGGGGGAGACAAGAAGGGAGATTATTGGGGCTTGTAGCCATCTCTGTCTTGGCACATTTTAAAAAACTGGCCCTAGGAGAAAATATTTGCAGGTGACCTGGCATATAGAAAGAGCCTTCAGCAGGTTTGTGATGAAAGCACATTACCAGGGTCACGCCTCTAGTTGTGTAGAAAGGATGTGCTTTTAGAACAGCCTCCTTCTGGACCTCCACCAAAATCTGAACTAGAGCATTTTTTGAAGCCAATGGAAGGCACTTTTCTTCAGGCAGGCATTGGAAACTTTGGCTACAGCAACAGATTACTATGAAAGGGTTTGTTTACTAGCAGCATAATTGCAATTATTATTAATTTTCCTTTTTTTTATATATGCCACATATCACCTCTTTGATAGATGAGCAATCATTAGACAATGATAACTACATACCACTGTAAGCAAGCAAATATATTATATTACATTGGGCAGTTTTTCCTGGTGTTCATTCAGACATGGATTTGTATTTTTTAAAGCTCAGAGACAGTTTGGGAAGATAGAGATGTGGTGTTTTCTGCTCAACGGCACCATCTGCTTCTCTTCTCCCATCTTGACAATCTGTTTTTCTTTTGCATGGGTGTTCTTTGTTTTTAATGTTTGGATTGTTAGCTGCTTTGATTTTTGTGTGTGTAAGAAAATCAAGGGAATAATTTTCTAAAAGCCCATTAAAATTGACCTCTGTAATTCACTGTAGGTGGTGCTGCCCTTGAAGATGACTCAGAAGTTTCAGTGGGTGGGAAACGCTAGGGCTGCCTTCCTAAAAGGATATGGAGTGGCATGTGCATATCTAACCACTATTCTGCAAATAGCATTGCTTATCTGTTTCCTTCTGAGCACAACTCAAGGTGCTGGTTTAACCATTAAGCCACTTCATCACTTTCTCTCACTCTCCCACTCCCCTTGCTGTTGTTGTTGTCCCCGCCCCCAGACCAGACACTCCTGCACAAACTCCTCACAACTGCTAGGAGTAAGTCCTTTACAGCCCTGAAATGATAAGATGATATTCTTGTCAAAGTTGACATATGTTCCCCTTCTTCCCATATTCCCCCAAAAGTTTGTAAGACCCTTTTATTCTTGCTAGAATCCAGTGACTCTAACTGATCTGCTTTTAAGTCTAGCTGGTGGGTTTCCCCCCAATCAATTTGATTGTTTGTAGCCAATGGCTATTACAATATGAACACGATAAAAAAAAATCCTTCCAGCAGCACCTTAGAGACCAACTAAGTTTGTTATTGGTATGAGCTTTTGTGTGCATGCACACTTCTTCAAAAATTTTTAAATTTTGTTTCGACTACGGCAGACCAACACGGCTACCTACCTGTAACTATAAATATGAACACAAATCGCACAACTGCAAAACAGAACAAAAAGCATTGCATACACCAGAACAAGCCAAATCTACAATGTCAACATCCCTAGGATTTAGCACTGGTGGTTGTATTTAGCTTCAGCTCCCATAGACAACTTCATACTGAATTTACAGTTATTAATAATTTCCTTAGATGGTTAGTGCTATAGTTAAAGTTTATTTCTATGCTGCCTTTCAACCCCTCCCCCCAAAAAAGCTCCCAAGGCGGTTCACACACGATAATTCCCAGATACAAAACTCAACCAAAAAATAAATTTTAAAAGTACAATTTACACCCCAAAAAATTAGACAGCAAAATCTTAATATTTCAGAAAAGACCAAAAGCAAAATATATGCATGTTCCTTTGCCCAAATGGGAAATAGCAGCCCTCAGAAAGTCTCCAGGGAGAGCAGGAGTAAATCCTTAAGGGGTATCTCATCCTCACAAAGGTCCCAAGCAGAGGTGTGGGAGGTGGGAAGACCGCAGCAGATTCTGGACTGAGATTGCAGAATTCTCCAGAAATAAAGCATCCACTTACTGGAGAGTAAAGGTAAAGGACCCCTGGATGCTCTAAACCACTGAGCCTCTTGGGCTTACAGATCAGAAGGTTGGCAGTTCGAATCCCTGCAACGGGGTGAGCTCCCATTGCTCTGTCCCAGCTCCTGCCAACTGGAGAGTGCATCTCATTGGCACTCCATGAGCCCTGTGTCTGAGCAAGCATGTATAGGATCCCACAGTTAGTCTTGGCTTCTCTGATTCAAGAACTAAATGAGCATGCACAAGTGAAGTTCTGACCCACGGTCTGCTACTACCAATGATATAAAAGGATCTGTGAAAAGCAAAGACCCCACATTGCCAGTATCATTGCACAGCTTAGGAACTGTATGTTACAAAGACCTTCACCAGCCTGGATAGCTCAGCTGGATAGCGCATGGTGCTGTTAACACCAAGGTTGCAGGTTCAGTCCCTGAATAGGACAGCTGCATATCCCTGCATTGCAGGGGGTTGGACTAGATGATCCTCAGGTGGGCTTTGGAAACTTCTCACCTAGCCATAGATTGCTTTAATGGAGTTTGTTTAACAGCAACATACTTTATCATATATATATATATATATATATATATATATATATATATAGTGCATGTTATATAAGTCATACGTCATCTTTTAGATTGACAGTAAATAGATAATAATAATAAAAAATACATACCAGTGTAAGCCAGCAAACATTTTACATTTCATCTGTCATGGATGCTTTAGCTGAGATTGCAAGGGGTTGGGCCAGATGATCTTTGGGGTCCCTGCCAACTCCACAATAGTATGATTCTACAATGGGCTTCATTTCAAATTCCATCATCTACCTGTGTTGGAATACGGTAATAAAATAGCTCCCAAGACCTTGAGTTCCTCAGTGGAGTGTATTTTTATATTTAAAAGAAAATGAGAAAAACCTCTCATCTGTCAATTAGGTAGCCAGAATTAAAAATCCAGAATGTAGGCTAGCTTTTGCCAACCTCTAGATGTTACAGATTACAGTTCCCATCATGCTGGTTGGGGCTGATGGGAGTTGTAGTCCAAAGCATCTGGAGGGAACCAGGCTGTCTTAAGGCAGGTGTAGACTATCTAGAGAAAGCAGCAGCAGCTCACAGCTGGATAAGTGTGTTGTGTGCAACTAATGGCAGGCCACAATGAAGGGAATGTACATCACCTTATGAGTCAGGAATGAGGATCCTGTGGCCCTGCAGGTGTCCGTTGGCAATGCTGACTGGGGCTGATGTAGTCCCAAACATCTGGAAGGCCACAGGCTCCCCATTCCCTATTCTGAAAGGGGGTTACATTGATTGCACCCCTGGATGTGCATTGCATAATGTAAGGAGCAGTGCCGGATTTATGTATAGGCTAAGTAGACTGAAGCCTAGGGCCTCTAAATCTAGGGGGCCTTGCCAGCCCACCTGCTCCCCAGCAGGCAGTCTCCCCTCTCCCAAAATTGCTAACCCAAAACTTCATGCGAGGGCAGGGCACCACCAGTGAAAAGGCCCTGCTCTGTGTAGCTCCTGCCCTGTCATCTTGTTTTTTGTACAATCTTGTTTGACCTCAGTAACCAAAATTATATTATCAATATATACAAGCAGAAAAGTTCTTTTCCTTCATCTGCAAGAAATCATACAAAACAAAGTGGCACTAATAATGAAAAGTTCCAGGGTGGCAACAGAAAGCAAACTAAAAATGCTTTTGCAGTTCATCAAAACTATCCAGCAATATCAAGTTATAGGAAAACTGGTGCTATTCACAGTAATCCTTCTAGTTGGTTAATTGGTTCGGCAACTTCCATGCACATGATGTGTGATGCTAATTATTCTTCCCAAGAGTTAAATGATAACTAATCAAAGGCAGCTTGTCGGGAGAGCTATGAGATTCAGGTGAGGGTCAGATGCCTTGTCAATCCCAGCAGGTATATGAGAGGACAGACTGGCCTGCGGGCTGCCCATACTCCCCAGGACAAAAGCAGAAAAGATATTTATTTTACACTGGAACACAATTTAATAGGAATTTACTATTAATAGGAATATACTACTCTTATTAGTCCTGTATACAAGACCTCTAGCATATAAAGGTAAAATGATATACGTCCAAGGTTAGATATAATTTCTCTTTCTAAATTTACATTTTTAATACAGTGGTACCTAGGGTTAAGAACTTAATTCGTTCTGGAGGTCCGTTCTTAACCTGAAACTGTTCTTAACCTGAAGCACCACTTTAGCTAATGGGGCCTCCCGCTGCTGCCGCGCCGTCGCTGCACGATTTCTGCTCTCACCCTGAAGCAAAGTTCTTAACCCAAGATACTATTTCTGGGTTAGCGGAGTCTGTAACCTGAAGCGTCTGTAACCTGAAGCGTCTGTAACCCGAGGTACCACTGTATTGTTACAGTTAACTTATATAACTACATATACACATACACAACAAAGGAGGAAATATAGGTTGCAATCCTTTACACATTTATGTGGGAATAAGTTCCATTTTTCTATTTTGCCATGATTACAATTATTTTTTCCATGCAGCCATTCCGCCAAGGAGTTCAGGGTGACATACACAGTCCCCTCCCCCATTTTCCCTCACAACAACCTTGTGGAGTAGGCTAGGCTGAGAGAAAGTTATTAACCCAAGGTCACCCCTGTGAGCATCATGGCCAAGTAGGGATTTGAACTCTGCTCTCCCAGATTCCTAGCTCAGCACTCCAACCACTGCACAATACTGCTTCTACATTAGCGACATATTGATTACAGTGGGACTTACTTCCTAGTAAAAATTTCTAGGATTGGGGTGTTAGAACCTCGATTCAATTTCTTTCCATGACAGCACAAAACAAAAACAGTTGGATTGGCCCTGAAATCAAGGTGTGCGAAGCTCAACAAAGATCCAAAACCATTTGAAATTATTGTTTCTCTGCCACCTCAGCTTGCATTTATGCCTGTGAATGACTCTCTATAACTTTATCCCCGTCATCAAAGATCCTTCTTTAAATGAAGCAAATGGCTACTATGGAAGAAGGATTGAGTAGAGAGGCAATGCTGAAGTAAAAACAAGAACCTCTTCTTGCTTTTGTGTGGTATGTCTCTTGCCAGATATTAGCCTATTAAAACAAGTGCAGGTTACAGCATAATTTCCCAATAAGGTTTTGAATTTGGGGGGGGGGGCGGTCTTCCAAGTATGCCAACTGTGCTCAAATGCAGGTGTCAGTGCTTTTATGTGTTTATGTCATGTTTCTGTATCATATACATTCTTAACATTAATGTATGCAATTACCGCATAATTAAGAAATAATTAATATTATATATTAATAGCTGTATGGTATTTGGTGTCAATTTGCGGCAGCGCTTTAACAGGTGTATGCTAGCATGAGGCATTAAGTCCAATCCTTTGCGTGTTTACACAGTAAGTCCCATTCTATTCAATGGAGATTGCTCCCAAGTAAAATACACAGAGGATTGTAGCCTTTAAATAAATGGATGGAAAGAACTGCTTTGCATTCAAACTGCCTTGTTTCTTGTGTGTAAAGAAAAACAAGAGCGTTTTCCAGATTTATGTCTGTGTTGAATCCTCATTGCTAAAGTGCTTAAAAATAAATCACAAACCAAGGGAGCTTTTTCTATGTATATACATGAAATCATGGACCATAGGGAATACCCATTTCTAAATGTATGAAACATGTGCACTCTACTGTTTATGATGAATAAAAGAGTGGTGTGGGTTTTGTGTATTTCTGGAGAGTTAAACGATAAATGCTGTTATACTTCTGGAAGTCTCCAACTGGAAATGTGTCAAGAGCTTTCCAAAGCAGCTCATAATGTCTGTCTGGGGCCCTCATTGTTAGTCTGAGCAGAGATGTAACGTTAGAAATCAGAAGTAAAAGCAAACATCTCCCCTTAATATGCCATAACGTTTCCAGCACTCCAGCTCCATCACCCCTGTCATATCCACTTTGCATGTGTCCTTTCTAGCTTCCATTGTCAGCCTGAACCTGCACCTCATCCAAGCCTGTCCTGACCGAGACACAATTCTCCGGCAGGGAAAAAGAAGCAAATAAACAAGTTGAGTGGTGTAAAAAAAGGGGGTTGCCTTGCAGGTGCCTGCAGCTGGCGGTTAACACAGACAGTAAGAGGATCAACTCCATCTCCACTGGCTGGAGAGAGAGGGAGAGAAATAAAGCTCCCACATTTACTATTCACAGTTTAGTTAATTTGGATGATAACGGTTAGTTTCTAATCCCATTGTGCAGAATTGAATATACTGAAACCTACAAGCCTTCTGAAAGAGGGTATCTTGCAAACAGAACAACAATCAGGAGCGTCTCCCCCCCAGACTGAACCGTGCAAGGCACGCACAGTTTTGGATAACATTTTGTAGGGGTTTGTTTAGTCACCCATCAGGTTGCAGACAAAACAGGTTACAGACAAAGCATCAAGAAGCGAGAGCTCTTTAAACAGACAAGAATCTGAATTTGCATTTTGCAGCAATAAAAAAGAAGAAGCACAAAATAACCAAAAGCTAACCAAAACTACAGTTCTAGGAGATATTAAATGGCACAGTTTCCTTCATCTAAAAATAAAATAATAAAAATCAGGGAGGAGAACAGTAACCTATTTTTTAAAACAGTTTGCAGAACGTCTCTCTGAAACTGTATTTCTGACTCTTTTTTAAAAAAACACGTTCATAATATTGCTTTGGAGAATACACCGTTTCCACTATGGAACGGACTAAAGTTTGGATACACTGGCACACATCTCCAAAGTCTAGGTGATGTTTTTATTTGGACGTGCAAACTATAGTCACATTCTGAGTTGAATTTGTTATTCATTTAGTCGATGTGTAAATTGGGCTTGTTTGAGGGGCGGGGGTGTCCCTATACAACTAAATAAGAAGGTGCCAATGAAAGTTGAAAGAGGCACGAAAATGCGCTCCGAAGCTTTGGAGAGGAAAAGGATACACCCTCTTTTTTAGCTAATTTCCTCAAGTTCCTGTTTGTGTGTTTTCGATATTTTCCTCTTCAAGCCTTTCAAAAGAAAGCAAGCAACTTCCCCAAGCTCCATTATTCCCTCTCCGGCCCCCCCTCGGACAAACTTGTTGCCCCCCAAAAAGACAGCCCTTTGCGCTCTCAAGGCGAGAAGCGCGGCTGCCAGAACAGAGGCCCTAGGAAAAAAGTTAACAATGCTGTGAAAATATGTTTGCAGAAAATAGACAATTGTTGGATTAGACGTATTCAAGTATGAAATAATGCCTTTTTGTGTAAAAACTTCAGCAATGTGCGTGTACAAAAGTTCCCTGTGGCAGTTACTTGCTCCCTTTGTGAGCGTTGCGCTTTGGCGTCTCCACTTGGCGCATTTCACTCCCAGCCCCTTTAAACGCGATTGTTTCTTTCTTTCTAATGACATTTACCGGATCAAAACATGCTGTTAATTCGATCAGAAAGCTTTACCCTCCCTAACAATGCCACAATAATTTCTCCTGAAGTTTGTTAAATTGACCAAAATTAGGCAAATGAATAGGGGGTCTGTAGGCGACCCTTCTCGCAGGTGACACCACATAATGCACTCTCAGACCAGCTGCGATCCCCTCTTTATTTTGCCCCTCTTTTCTTTGACCCGCATTATTAAGATTTAGGCCCAATGAAACCATTCACACTTTTCAATGGGATATTTTCCTATAGGATAATAGGCTACAAATTGAGCCTCTCCAAAGCGGCGAGGAGGAGGGGAAAAATAACAACCTCGAGAGACACACACACACTACAGAAACGACCGTCGTGTGCCAAAGGTTTGAGGGAGGCTCCTAAGGTCTGCAGAGGGGAGGAGAGAAAAATTTAAAGGACGGGGTGGGGGGAGAGAATCTCGTGCCAGCCTCCAGTCCCCACACCTGCCGGGGTGTCCCCGCCACATAAAGCGGGAGAAACAAAAAGGCCTGGCTGCCATCTCTCATAAAGATGGACGTGTCACCAAGTCGTGTGAGAAAAGCCTGAGAACAAACGGGCCCACTCCGTCTCCAAGGGCTCTTCCTTGAACTGGGCGGAACAGCCTATTAAGGGCTTACTTAATTACTTTAATGACTCTGGACAGGCTTTAAAATGCAGTCAGCGCTTGGACAGGGAAGGGGGGCGGCGGCAGGGTGTGTGCATGTGTGTGTTGGGCTGGGGGGAGAGTGTGGGGTGCCTGGGATTTGTAAACAGGCGGCCGTCGTGTGAGAGACCGACCAGGCGCTCGGCGGCCCACTGAAAGAAGACGACCAGTGTTTCGCAGCCTGCAGGCGCGCCACTGCGCTCATCTCGCTGCTCCTCAGCCCTGCGCGGGTCGTTGCCATGCAAATGCCCTTCGGGGGCCGATCACGTGTGCTTTGAAGGCCCACGTGGAGTGACAAAGCTGATCTGACGTGCCCCCACCCCACCCTTACACGCCCCTCAGGCTGGGGGTGTGGGGTGGATGGGGGAAGACCCGAACATACACACATTTTAAAAAACTGATCTTTAATGCATGCCTCCTCCTCCTCCTAACGCTGCTTTCCCTAATCCTGGGGAATCAGGCAGGCCATGAATATATCCCCCCCCCTCCCTCAGAAATGATCGCTTTATAAACCGCCCCTTGGAAGTTAGGGCTCTGCAATCCACCTGGGCCACTTGAAGGAGGACGTCGGGTGCCTTCTGCGAGCTTCTCCCCCAGCAGCGGCTTCTTGTCACGATGGCCTCCAAATTGAAGGAACGGAAAGTGAGTTGGAGAAGGAACGGTGCCCTGCGCGCTGCCACCGGGCTCGACCTTTCCTCAAGGAACTGGTGGCCCTTAGCTGCACAGGCTTAGACATCGGTTTTGAGGCTTGTGATGATGTGTGGGATGGGGTGGGGGGGGCAGTACCAGAACTCAGGAAATAGAAAGAAAGAGGCGAAGTCTCGAAACTGCTGAGATATTGGAACCTTGCAGTATTTGGCGCTTCATATATCTGGACGTTTCAAATCTCGTATGGAAGTTTCCAATATCTCAGTTTTGAGGCTTTGCCGTCCCCCACCCCAGTTTGCCTTCTTAGGATTATGGTACCATCAGCAAATGATGGACCCATCATCGTCTCCAGCAGTAAGGATGCTGCATTGCCAAGTTTTGGGGAGGTTTTTGTTTCTTTTTCGTCTTCAGTATGTCAAAAGCTTGGAGAGTTGGATAGGAGGAGCTCACAAGTGCCTGGCTCTTAAAGGGCTGTTCCAAGCTGTACAGAAGTAGGTTGTTGAAGGGCAGAGAAGTGTCTGGAGACGTCAAGAAAAATTAAAGGTGATGGAGCGACTTCGCGTTCTGATGCGATGCTCCCTTCCATCTTGCCATACCACACGTGTGTCTAGCCTAAGCCTGTCGTTCTCATGCATTTTCCAGAGGATCCCGGTCTCCCATAAAGTGATCGAGAAAAGGAGAAGGGACCGGATCAACCGCTGTCTGAACGAACTCGGAAAGACGGTGCCAATGGCTTTGGCAAAACAGGTGCGCATCCCAAAGTTGCGTTTTGCGTCTTTTTGGCCGAGAGGGGAAGCAATTTGCGTACGTGGGGTTACTTAGGAGTGGCTGCTGCTGCTGCTGCTGCTCTTTTTGCGTGGAGAGGGGTGTGTGTATGTGGCATTTTGCAGTATAAGGGGATCGTGATCATAGCTTTGTGAATGAAACAAGTGTGGCTTATTCCTGCTCATTTGCAAGCCTTTTTGTCGTTAGGTTAACTCACTGGATTCAATGCTCCGGGTGCACGGGGTTGGAAAACAACTCCCTGAAGTCCTGTCTGCCTTTGTGCATTTCAGAGTTCCGGCAAGCTGGAGAAAGCGGAGATCCTGGAGATGACCGTCCAGTACCTGCGGGCCCTTCACTCTGCAGATTTCCCTCGGGGGAGAGAAAAGGGTAGGCGCGCTCTTCTTCCGTGGCTGTGCGTTTCTGGCCACGCAGGCGCGCAGGGAGAAGACCCTGGGCCGGGAACTGCTGGCTGAGCTCTGAGAAGCCTTGGGAATGGATCACACTTTGCTGTGGGAAATCCCATTAGTGAAATTGGGGGATCCTGGCGACACGGGTGGAGAGGAAAAGAAATCCCAGCTCGCGACACTGGGAGGGATTTTGGACACAAACGTTTTCACGACCAGATTAGTGGTCCAGGGGTTAAATCGCCAAGGGCAACCCACTAGCTCTTAGACTCAGACCCCCAGTGCAATCCTCTATAAATCTTCTCAGAAGTAAGTCCCACTGATTACAATGGGGCCTGCTCCCAGATAAATGGGTGTGGGGTGGTGGCCTCAGTTTTCAGTATGTAATTTGGGAATCAGTGATTCTACCTCACAGTGAATGGATTGCATGGAACATAAATAAACAATCCTTTACATGAATTAAACTCCCCCCCCCCCAAAAAAGGAGTAAGCAAATTAATGGAAGGTGAAGCTCTCCGTGATTAGAGACAGTGCATTACAGTAGCTTAGGCGTTGCTTTGAGCTTTCCAAGCCTGGGTGGTTTTGGAGACATAAGTGCAGGACTCAAACAACATTTCGTTTGATCCAGCAAGATAACTTCATTCCCTGATAAGGAAGGATTTTACAGACTTGTGAGATGTAGAATAATGAACAAATAATGCATTTATTATGGCACAATCTTCTGTGACCAACAGCCCACTTCATCAGCTACATGAAGCATTAATACTCAGCAGATGTATATGATGTGAACATATACTCAAATAGGTGTATATTTTTTGTATATACCTGGCTACATAGGGGGGAAGTCCAGTGCAAAATTGTTGGCTGAGAATTTATCAGTACACTCTGAGGCTGTGTACGCACTATACCTTTAAAGCACATTATTTCCATCAAATATCTCTGGGCACTGTAGTTTACTCATCACAGAGTTGCAATTCCCAGCAACCCTTAAGAAACAAAAGTGCTCAGAATTCTTTGAGTGGGAACCTGTGCTTCAAATGTGCTTTAAACATAACTGCTTTTCCTACCTTAACTAGCAAGACTGCAGAGAATGGTTTGCTCTGTTCTCATGCTGTATTTGCTGATCTACCCCTGATTTGTTAGACTTCATGGGATGTGTTCTGAGCATTCATTTTCAGTTATTGTGGGGAGGTTATGTGATGCCACATCAAGCGATTGTTATCTCACACTTTCCAGTGTGTTTTCCCATCACTGGGGTAGGGAGTGAGCTCATTCACACTCCCTTTTGTCCTGCAATTTATTCCATTTGCCCCATGATTTCTAGGCATGGGTCTGAGAGGTTTTTCTTCTGCCCCTTTGCCTTCCCCTGGAAAACCCACAGTTTACTGCTGAATCAGTACATACATAAATCTGGAGAAAACCCATTTGACGTTTGTTCTGATGCAGTAGTAAACCACAGGTTTTCCCAGGGGAAATGGCAGGACAAAAGGAACACCTCTTGGCCCCCTGCCTAGAAATCATGATACAAATGTAAGTGTGGATGAGCCCTTTGTCACACAAGAGCACCAAACCAACTCTAATTGTGCAACTTTAATTTGCCAGTATATGGCTGAATCCTATCCAAAAACAGCAACATTCTTGAAGCATCCTTTGTCCTGTTGCATTGCCTTCCATGGGATGCCCACGTTAACCAATGCACCTTTTCCCATGTGTAAAATGGTCAGGTGAAGAAGATACAGGTGAATACCTGCAAAGGTACAGGAGCCTTGTCCTACTTTTTTACTTCACCACTCCACTGAGACCCCCCACTTGGGAAACACTAGTTTCCAAACTCTACTTACTAAATTAGGCAAAACAGGTTCCCATTAATTTGCTGCAAGAGGCAGGAAAAACAGGGTGTCGATTGTAGGGTGGGGTGTTTCTTCCTGCCCCATGTAGGCAAGCCATGATTCCCAACCACACGCCCCACAGGGGGCAATTTGATTTTGAAAGTGGGCAGTTCAAAAATGAGTTATTAACAGTTAATGGCTTTTTAGGCTTCCTCCATGCGAATAGGAACCACTGCTGTAACCCAATTTTTCTTTCTTTCCAACAGAGCTTCTAGCTGAATTTGCCAACTACTTTCACTATGGCTACCATGAGTGCATGAAGAACCTAGTTCACTACCTGACCACAGTGGAGAGAATGGAGACCAAGGACACCAAGTACGCCCGGATCCTGGCTTTCCTGCAGTCCAAAGCTCGCTTTGTCACTGAACCCATCTTTTCCTCACTGGGATCTGTCCCAGAGCCAGACCTCTCCTATCAGCTGCCACCAGCTCCAGACTGCTTGGGCCACAGCCCCAATGACCCTGTGTTCCAGCAGGGGTCTGGACACGGCCCCTTTTCCTGGCACAGCTCCGCTAGGAGTCCCACTCTCCCTTACCTCCCCAACGCTCCTGTGCCCCTCACTGGCCACGGGCAGCAGCGCAGCACCTTCTTGTCATCCGTGCAAAGTCTGGACCGCCACTACCTCAACCTAATTGGCCATTCCCACCCCAACACATTCAGCCTGCCTTCTGGCCAGCATCCATCGGTGCTATAGCCTACGTCTGGCGTTGCCAGCTGGTTGTCCAAAAAGGGTCCCTGTGTCTTAAAGAGTTGCCAGAGAGAGAGAAGTCTATGGCTTTTGCCTTCCCAGTGTTGCCATGCCATTGACCTTCTCCGCGTCTTGCAGTTCCTAAAGGCCCAAAATGCCTTCCAAGGCCAGGTAGTGCCGAGCTCACCTGCACATATTACCTATTTATATTATTTCAAGACAATAAATTATCTGGCCTCCTTCCACAACTGTAAATAGATATGAAATTAATGGTGGAGTGAAATAAAAATATACTTCTGGAAAAAGGTTCAGCCTGATATGTTTGCTGTGTTTATTTATTCATCCTTCTGCCAGCCAGTTCTTCTAAATGTTTGCTCTGATTTTGGCACAAATGGAGTAAGGTTAGGTGCACATTAGGTTTGTTTTGTTTTACCTTTTTAAAGAAAGCATTTTTAGAAGAAACAAACACAGCTAAGGGGATTGGAAACTCTATTTAAGCGATGGGGGAGATGCCTGTGCCAAATGGCTAAGGATGGTATCGTACACCAAGGTTATTTTGCTGTTGGTTTGATAGGAGCCAGGCTGCACCACAAGACTTTAACTTATGCAGCGGTGTCCTTTGATACGGGATGGGAATACCCTGGTGTATATATGGTGTTGTTTGTTGTTGCAACCTGGCCTTGAGATCTCCATGCTTCCTTGGAAGCAAACCTTATAGGATTTAATCTCAAGGGCTCTGGAGCCAATTCACACAATCATATTAGCATGTCATGGAATCATAGAACCTGAAGGAGCGTCTCCACCCCCATCGTTCAGCCCGGACACTGAGATCCAGCGCTGAGGGCCTTCTGGCGTTTCCCTCATTGCAAGAAGTGAGGTTACAGGGAACCAGACAGAGGGCCTTCTTGGTAGGGGCGCCCACCCTGTGGAACACCATCCCTTCAGATGTGAAGGAAATAAGCATCTATCCTATCTTTAAAAGACATCTGAAGGCAGCCCTGTTTAGGGAAGTTTTTAATACTTAATGTTTTTAACATTTGATTGGGAGCCGCCCAGAGTGGCTGGGGAGACTCAGCCAGATGGGTGGGGTATAAATAATAAATTATTATTATTATTATAGAATCACAGAACTGTAGAGTTGGAAGGGACCCCAAATAATGCAGGAATCTCAGCCAAGGCATCCATGACAGAGAAAGGGGGCTGTTGAATGGATCATTGCAGATCTCACCATGGAGCTGTTTTACTACTGCCCCATTAAGGCACCCATGGAGGTCTCACACCATTGCACATGGGAATGCACTAGGTACCAGCTGGACTCCAGGTCCACCTGGGGCCCACGGCTGGAACATTTCTTCAAGCTGCCTTATACTGAAGCAGACCATTGGTCCATCCAGCAGCCCTTGGACCTTCTACCTGCAAAACATACATAAAGGTAAAGGGACCCCTGACCATTAGGTCCAGTCGTGACCGACTCTGGGGTTGTGGCGCTCATCTCGCTTTATTGGCCGAGGGAGCTGGCATACAGCTTCCAGGTCATGTGGCCAGCATGACTAAGCTGCTTCTGGCGAACCAGAGCAGTGCATGGAAAGGCCATTTACCTTCCCGCTGGAGCGGTACCTATTTATCTACTTGCACTTTGACGTGCTTTCGAACTGCTAGGTTGGCAGGAGCAGGGACCAAGCAATGGGAGCTTACCCCATCGCTGGGATTCAAAGTGCCGACCTTCTGATAGACAAGTCCTAGGCTCTGTGGTTTAACCCACAGTGCCACCCGCGTCCCTAAAACATATATACTCTACCATTAAACTATGGTCATGTCCCATTGCTTGTGTGGGGAAGGTATTCACATGTGGGTGATCAACATGCAGCAGTCATATAACCTGTGTGACTGCAGAAGCAGATAAAAGATCTACAATACTGCACATACCACAATGGCTGTGTGTGTGTGTCCAGCCCTCCAACCTCATGCAGAGGTGAAAGTTCAAATAGTTAGAGTTTCCATGTGATCCTAGTTGAATTTCACATACACACACCAACAGTGATCCCATGGAAGACAGCAAGTGTCTGAATGAGACCTGGGTGTTTGCGGTGTAATTCAATACACTTTGGGAAGCTGGGCAGTGATGACCAATTACATGATTCTGTCACCATCAGATGATTCCTGATGTGACTTCCACATCTTAACATGCTAGAATTCATTCAGCTGTAGCTGTAGATAGCTGTAGATTAACATACTTCTGAGCAAACATACAAAGTTTTTATTCATCCACATTTGATTTAAGTGACTATTAATTCCAGGTGGGGAACTTAGGGCTGGTTATAATTATGTCCAAAGATGCCTCATGATTTCCTAGCAGAGGGATTTCAGCCTGGATTATCCCAGCATTTTTTTATTACTGTATTTTAAAATTCTTGTTGGTTTTTTTTTAAATCTTTTGACTATTCTATTTCTGTACTTTACTTTCTATTCTGGTTTATTATTTAGTTATACTGCATTTCATATTTTTATATTGTATTGTCTGATGGAGTTGGTTTTCAATGGACATTATAAGCAGCTTTTTGGAGAAAGCTCCTCAAAACACAGAGTATACATATTTAAATAAGCAAAACAAAGCACAATGACTCAGTGAATCCATAAAGAAAATGATGACTAAGCCTCCTTAAGGTGTGAGAGCTCTTTCCATGATAGTTTGTGCTTCTGTTCATATATGCATTTCAACCACGTAATGCTACAATTCAACAGAGATGCACTGAGGCTGCAAGAAGTGAGACTTTAACTTGCTTTCAGATCGTACACTTCCTGCCTTTATGCAAAACATGCAAGGAAGTCCTGTGGGGAAATTGAAAGGCTCCAATTTTACATTGTACAGTAAGGTGAAGTCTTACATAATGAGGATAAGCTTTTTTTTAAGATGAAGAAGTTGAAGTACTCAAATCCTGAAAGACAAATCCTCATGCCCTTTCCCAGTCACCTTTTGCAGGCTGAATGGAATGTTATCATATATAAAATGAAAACCAAAAAGGGAGTGTAAAACACAGAGCAAATAAGAAAGAAAAATACTTACTGCCAGGGATTTTGACAGCTTGGTTCTACAATTGTTCAGAACAATGGTAACAAAGTCTTGCTGAGGTACATAGGCATAGCTGCCGTGAAGGTAAACTCCATATAAGATCTCAATATAAGGAAAAAGGGAAATTCAAGTACGCACTGACCAAAACTCCCATGTTATTGTTGTTACATTTATATCCTGCCTTTCCTTCAAAAACTCAAGGCTGCATACGTGGTTTTCCTCTTTTCCATTTATCAACTGAACAACCCTGTAAGGTAGGTTAGGTGGAGAGACAGTGACTGGCCCAAGTTCACCAGGCGAATTTCATGAATGAATGAAGATCTGAACCCTAGTCTCCCAGGTCATTATCTCTCATTTAGGCTTGCAGATTATCTCCTAATACATTTTTGTAATTTTCTCTCAAGATCAAATCAATACTATTTTGATCCATTGTCGTGAGGCCCCTAAAAGTCGTGGGGCACATAGGCTACTCTGCCTATTTGGTAATCCAGCGCTGTTTGGCTTGCATATGGCAGCTGATGCTAGGTCTGCGCTGTTTCTCTCTTTCCATATAAGCTATTTATTTTTAAACTGCATTAACATACCTCCTTTTGTCCAATGAGCTCAAAGTCCATGCTTTCCCGCATAGAAAAAAAAATCATTCATGCCATACTGAAGTAATGTCATCGTACAGCATTTTTTCATTCTTATGTATAAACAGATATTTGATCTCAAAACCATGTAAAGGACAAACAGACTTCATTTTCAGCAGTTCACAGAAGTGTCATCGACTAAAACTTCAAAACTCCAGAAAAATGTTGTTAGTTAAAAAAAAATGATTTGAAATTTGCCAAACTAACAAAAAGTATAGGTTTTGGCAATCCAATGATTCTAAAAGTTACTTTCTAAATTCAGATGTATTACTCACGCTGCAGTGTATTTTAATATCCTATTATTACCTCAGGTTGCACTTACCTTTGCTGTGTTGCAGACCAGCATTCGTTCATGTGCTATGGGGGAAAATATTTCCCTACGTGTGTGTCAATCAGTATTTTACATTGTTCAGTGTGTTTTGGGCTTCCGGATCAGTTGACGGAAGGTAAATTAACTTATTCCATTTCATTCTGCAGGCTTTAGGGAGATCTGAGCTGGATTGTTTACTAAGGTCATGGAAGAGGCTGACCCACAATTTGTGAGCCATCAGCTCCATTATCCTGAGACAGACAAAAAAATCCTCATTACAATGAGTATAAAGCATAGTGTATTTCTTCCATTTAAACTGTAAACACAGAAAAACCGGGTGTGACAGATTGCCTTAAAAAGAGGTCATATTGGTGGACAATTTGAGGACAGGGAAGAAATAACTGTCTGTTTTGTCAAGACACACTTGTGGCTCCAAATCCAAATGAGCGCTGTAGGAAAATAGCGCTTGTTAAATGTCCACAGGGATAATATAGAAGCGGCAGAAATTGAGTGGCTGGCACCCATTATTGGAAAACATGTCTTACACTCATTTTCTTCATCCCTTGAGATAGAATATGGAGAAAGAAAGAAGAAGGGGGGAAAACTTTGACTATTTCTTTCTCTCTCTCTCCTGGCGCAAAGCCATTCAGAAACTCCTGCAGCATAGAAGCATTACAGAGATAGTGTTACCCTGGAAATATAAATTATTATTAATTTATTCAACTTTTGGCCACTGTTAACCAAATTAGACAAAAACCACCACACCGCCCTCCCTCACTTTCTTTTGCTAAGTAGATATTCTCTCTGGGATTAGCACAAGGCCACCACATTCAAAACTTAGGTCATTTACATATAATTCTGCAAACTTGCAGTGGCCCATGACAGTCTTTGTGGCTCAAATGTTGTTCTTGATCTCAACACCCCCTGCCCCAATTTTCATTTCACAGAGGAGGATAAACCCTGCTTTAGATTTACAATGGCTTTGGGATAAAAGTCTTGTCCCCTTGTTACACACACACACACACACACACACACACACCTCAGATATTTCCCTGACTCTCTGAACCTCCTGTCTCCATCTCTAGCCCTGAAATGCCTCCGCTCATTTCTGCCTTCTGCCATAAAGACTGAGAATTACTTTGGAAGTAGTTTCAATTTCCTTCCATTAAGGACAATAATGTTAGTCTTGGCCAGAGAAGTATCTGGAGGCAGAGTTAAGAGTTCAGTGTGTCTCCCTCCCATCTTGTCTTCCCACAATGTGTCGATTCATGCCCCCTCCCCTTCTCAGGCGCTCTCCTTTTAAGTAAGTTGTATAGTGCTGGTTTCCAGGAGCCCTCAACAAAACACAGAGAAAACTTCCCAGTGGTTTGGGCTGGAGGTGATCCATTGTTGCGTCTCTGAAAGGGGCAATCTCTTGTTCCTTGGGCTTCATCCTTGATTGGGCAAGAATAAAAATAATCATCCCCATGAAATCAAAGGTTCTCTCTGCCCATGGGAGTAAGGAACAAAGCTGCTTGCTAGGACCAGGCCTCAGTCTCCTTGAATTTGCCTTAACTGCTGGAGGAGCCTTACAGTCAGCATGGGTCTACCCAGTGACCGGCAGCCTTCTTAATACAGAGGTCACTTGTGCTTTCAAGCGTTATTGAACAAACAAACCCCTCATGGCTAGAGACTCTTCAGCCTGGACTGCCCCAGGACCATGCAACAGGGTGAAGTGAGAGACAGAGACCAGTCAAGAGCCAATAGGAAGGTGGCAGGCAGGATTCAAATACTAATAATAATAATAATGCTGCAATATGGACACACTCTTCCCATACTCCCAAATGTCTTCTTTCAGCAGTCAAAAACATGTGCTGTCCAATACCAGCTGCAAGTCATGTAATGGCATCAAGCAGGTCCCTAGCTGCACAGAACCCCAGAGAGCTAGGTACGCCTTCACTTGATATTGTCAGCATCGCCCTAGAGCCAGTGCACCAACTGGACTCTTGCACCTCAACCCTGACTGGGCTAGGCGAGCTGGGTAGCACCGCCAGAGACCTCCTTTCTCACAGGAACAGGTCACAGTGCTGTGGACTCACAGCTTAGAGCTGAGAGCACCGGATTCACTGTCTCAATAATACAGTCGTTGCGCAGCAGAGTTTTGCAGAGTCTTGCAGAGTATAAACCACTCGGAGAGCAGCTCTGTAGAATATCTTCCTTTTATTCTGTAACTACAACTATGATACAAAACTATATACAGAGCTAAATATTCTAAGCATAAATCAATGCTACACTGAGAGTCTGCAGCTGCTCTTAGCAGCAACCTAATCTCTAGGATCTCCAACACTCTCACTCTCTCCGATACACTGACTGACTGACTCTCTCTCACACACACAGACTGATATGTTGCTGGGCAGAATAAGTAGATAGGCAGGACACGCCTCCTCCTCTCTGGAGAGTCAGCAGAGACCATCAGGAGATCATCAGGAGATTCTTGGGTATGGGAGGGGTGAAATCTCCTCAGATATAACACAATAGCATACTCATTACTCATGGCAGAGGTGGTTTTAGGGTAGTACAACTGGTGTGGCCACACTGTGCACTGGCACTGGGGGTGGGGTGGGGGGACAGCGCTGCAACAGTGATGTAGGACAGAGCACAAGAGGCAGGGAGGGAGCTGGATTTTAGTGTCGCCCAAGGCACCACAGAAATTTGAGGTCCCCAAATCTGCCACTGAACACAGCTTGCTTGTTCTTTCATAGCAGGAAAAAACGATTTATTATAATTCACACAAGCACTTGTACAGCTGTGCACAGGACCGCGTTGCGGTTGACTCCTGCATATAGACAACTAAGGCATACACCTCCAAATACATGAAGCCTCTTCAAAATGATAGGCAGTTTTCACAGAAAGACTGAAAAGCTGTTCTGTGGGTTTGGGTTTTTTTGTTTTGAAAAAACCCAACCAGGTAGCTGTGTTAGTCTTTTGTAAGGGCAAAAACAGCAAATATGGGGGGGGACGGGACACCTTATTATAGTAGACTCTTTTGCAGGCATGAGTCCATTTCAAAAGCTTATGCCAGAAGAATTTTTTTAGTCTTAAAAATGCCACAAGGCTCATTTTTCCTGCTGCCTGCTGCCTGCAACAGACTAACAACACAGTCCTCCTAAGAATGTCTACTTAACAATGTTAATGTGCAGTGTGTCTAACTCCCAGGTAAATGGGCTAGGATTGCAGCCTAACACAGCGAACCCTCTGGAAATGTTTTTGTTTTTTTTAAATGAGCTTCTCACCCTTCTAGTATTCATAGTATTTTCATAGATATATATATTTCCATATATTTTGGAAAGGGTAAATTTATTTGGAGAGTATTTCATCCACATGTCAGTCAGGTGCTCATTTTAGCTTTCATGTTGAAACAATATTCTTTTGTTGCTTTTAGTGGGGTGTGGGTTTTCGGTTTGCTTTTGGGGAGAAACTTTTATGAGATTGTGGTAACACTGCTTATCTGTTCATGCTTGTTGATGCACACCTGTCAAAGTTCACTTCTGTGCAGCAATATAATACCTATGCCGTTGTGCACAAGTTCATCTTAGGTCTTTGTTTCTGGGTGTGTGTTTTTTCCTTTTTATTTTTAAAGGATCCACGGCCCTTGAGCCAAGACAATGTAGAAGGGAAAAGATGCAGCGAGTCCCTGTGGTGGGCTCAACTTAAAGAGTCCTGCAGGGTTAAAGGGGAGAATGTTCAGATTCATCCAAGACCTGAGAAACTTGACATATGTAACCCTTACATGCATTGGGTATAGAAGCCAGAAAATAAAGGTGCCCCCCTAATGAGGTTTTTTTGCGGTTGGGTGAGCGGAAGGGGCTGCTTCAGAAGACTAATAACTGAAAAACCTTCCAGAGCTTTTGTCCAGAGCAATGGCAGGCACTTTCCATCCCTTTTGAGGAAGGGGTGGAAGGGGGAAAAAGGCAGCCTTTGGGGAGCCTCCACAAGAGATGTGGGTTTTAAGGGCGACCCAGGTCATACAGAACTAATCAAGCGAAAACAATAATAAAATTAGCTTGACAGTCAGCAAGTATCTGAGAGGACTTTATCAGAAAAAAAGAAAGAAAATGGGGGGGGGAAAGAAATGGGGAAAGAAAGAAAAAAAAACTCACTTGGAGCAAATCCGCAAGGTGTCATTGTGCAAATGGGGAGGGCGGGAGGATTAAATTATTTATTCATTGTTAATTTATTTATTTATGTATGTGTAAACGACTTAGCTGCTGCAGGTGCTCAGAGGCGTTTATGAAAAGGCCCAGTTTGAGAGCCAAGGAGAGAATATTGGTCCATTTAACTCATTATTTCCTTTAAGGCGATCAAAACATTGACTTTTATATAGAAGATAGAGACTGGGGTGGGGTGGGTGGGGACACATGTGTGCCGGGACTCATGCAGGGTCTAAGCAACCTTAAGAAGGAAAGCATTTATCTCGCATTCAGGAACTGCAGGGTAGGGAGGCGGGAAAGAGAGAGGAGGCTCAGTGGTGGAGTTTAATGTCCTGCAAATTAGCAAATGAATGCTTATGTCAATAAGCAAAAGAAAAAAGAAGAAAAAAGGGGGGGAGTACCACTAGTTTGTTTAAACAGATTATTAAAAGAAAGCGTCTTGGCAATATGCAGAAAATGTGTTGTTGTTGCTGCTTTTCTTCCTATTCTTTAGTAAAGAACAGCCAAAGTTTTTACTTAAGATGCTTGTCCTCATGCGATCTTGAACATAGATGACATATTTCCAGGGCTGAAACCTAAGAAGCATCCCCTGGCTGTTCTTGGGAACATGCTTGCTATTTAAGAGGCTGAATGCAACAAGTTAACAACGGGGCCCATCCTGTACCCACCTAAAGGTGGAAGGACCAGAAGCCTAAAATGGCCCTGCCATTAGCGTTCCATCGCATTTCCAGAAGAATCTGGATATGTGGGTGCAGAGTGCAGCTATTTTGTTTTCCTCCTATGTTTATGGTATTTCAAAGTGTCATCTCATGTTTCTGTGACCCAGCAGAGCATGCCGCAGTGGGGATGCTGTGTAGGACATGACCCTGGGAGGGAGAGGAACAAGGCATCTCAGCATGGAAGGGGTGAGGAGGCACAAGGCAAGAAGTCAAGTCCTCAGAAAAAGCATCATCGCATCAAGTTAATGCCTGGTGAGGAGGGGATCCTGCTGCTTTTGTGTACTTCTCTAAAGAAAGACAGGAAGCCCAGAGAATTATGTGCCACAAGAGACTCTTAATTAAGCAGCAGAACAGGATATTGCTGAATAAGGAGGTGCTAATTAGATATGGCTCACCAAAGCAAAGCTGGGAAGCAGTGCTGTTGTGTTCTGTAGCAGCAGGGCAAGGAAAACTGCTATTGTACCTCAGGGACTAATTGGCTTACTGTGGCACAAGCTTTCCTAGACAACTGCCTGCTTCAACAGTTAAAAGGAACTGCAGATGTAAGCAACCTAAGGACCGTGGGTTGATTTCAGGTGGTTTTTGCAGCCCCCTTGTAAAATGGCCACCCCTACCACTTTCTCTGAGGTAATAGTGGTGGGTTATCATACGGGTGTGGTCTAAACCACAGAGCCTAGGGCTTGCCGATCAGAAGGTCGGTGGTTTGAATCCCCATGACGGGGTGAGCTCCCGTTGTTTGGCCCCAGCTCCTGCCCACCTAGCTGTTTGAAAGCATGTCAAAGTACAAGTAGATAAACAAGTACTGCTCCATCAGGAAGGTAAGCGGCGTTTCTGTGCGCTGCTCTGGTTCACCAAAAGTGGCTTGTCATGCTGGCCACATGACCCAGAAGCTGTCTGCGGACAAACCCCGGCTCCCTCGGCCTATAAAGCGAGATGAGCACGCAACCCCAAAGTCATCCACAACTGGACCTAACAGTCAGGGGTACCTTTACCTATCATATGGCAGCAGGGAGAGAATGAAGCAATACAGAGAAAAGCCTTTGCAGGCCCTGGGACCCACATTGCCAACCACTGAAGAAAGGGACTAAAAAGGTAAAGTGTACGGAACGTGGTTAATGTTGACAGTTACTGGTATAACACAAGGAGTTATATGCTGGCAGTAGCTTGCCCTCACCTAGCCAGGGCCAAACCAACAAGGCTGGGAGGTTGCCTGCTAATGATGGGGTTACACTCCCTCTGAAGGACATAGCTTGTGGGTACTCCTGCAAAGAGTTGCCAACTTGAATAAAATATGGGGGCGGGGGACAGGTAAGCCCCGCCGTGCATAATTGATCACATGATGCGACACATGCACACCATTTGAATAGCAATGCCCATTAATGTTTTTGTGGGCAGGCCCCCTCAAATATTTTATGGGCGGGGGCCAAAGGGTCCTCAGCCCCTAGGAGTTGGCTCCTATGCTCCTGGATCCTCTGCTGTCGCTTGAGGCTCAGATGGCCTCAGTGGCATGGAGTGCCTTCCATCAGCTTCAGCTGATTGCCCAGCTACACTCCTATATGGACAGATAGGGATAGGGACAGATAGCCCAATTTCTGTAGTTTATTATCCAGTAAGCTCTAGGTTGGATTACTGCAACACGTTAAATGCAGGGCCCCTCTGAAGATGGTTTAGCTGGTGCAGAGTTCAGTGGCCAGGTTGCTCACTGGGCCAAAACTATTTGAGCATATTACACCGATCCTGGCCTGACTGCACTGGCTGCTAATCAGCTTCTGGGCCCAATTCAAAGCACTAGTGTTGACCTATAAAGCCTTAAATGGCTCAGGACCTCAAGGACTGCCTCTCCCCATATAAACCATCCCATACTCTGTGTTCATCACCTTCTTCATGTGCCTCCTCCTTGTGAGGTCTGGAGGGAGAACAGGCCTGCTCTGTAGTGGCTCCCCATTTGCGGAATGCTCTCCCCAGGGAGGTTTGCCTGACACATTTATTGTATATATTTTAGGTGCCAGGTGGAAACATTCCTCTTCAACTTGGCTGATTAATATTCTACAGCCTTTTAAATGTGTTTGTTAGAAGGGTGAGTGTTTATTGTTTTGCTGCTTTGTTTTAATTATTTGCTTGTTTTTATCCTGTATTTTATTTATGTGAAACGCCCTGAGATCTTAAGATGAAGGGCAGTATATAAAACAAACAAACAAACAAACAAACAAACAAACAAACAAACAAGGCTAGTTTCACATACAGAGCATTGCAGAAATCCAGCCTTGAGGTTACCAGCATGTGTTCAAGCTATCCCAGTCCAGAAACAGCATGCAACCACAAAATATACTGCTGAGCTATAGCTTATTATATGGACCCTTCCTCATGCTTTGCCATGGAAGTTCCAGCAACTCGGCCACCTTCTGGTATTATTTTGGTATTGCAGGTGAGTGCTAGGGCAATGGCATCGGTTTTCTCAAAAACCTAACCAAAATACCCACACATTTACGATGATTCCTATTTAGGAACAACGATCCAATTTTTCTGGTACCTGTTCTTGGCAAAACACTGTCTCAATTTTTGTCAGGGAGGCAGTTCGTGCAGGCCTCTTACCGCACTGCAGCTTCCAATCTTTGGTGTTCAGCCCTCCTTCCTCAGGTCTCTCGAAGGCACGTTACCGATTGCGGGGCAAATGCACCTCAACTGTAGTGCATATACATAGGAACGCATGCACCTAAGCACTAAGACATCACAGGCTGCCATTCCAACACAGCTGTTTCATTTTAACTATTAAATATAATCCAGTGGTACCTCTGGTTACGAACTCATTCCAGAGGTCCGTTCTTAACCTGAGGTACCACTTTAGCTAATGGGGCCTGCTGCTGCTGCCAGCACGCGATTTCTGTTCTCATCCTGAGGTAAAGTTCTTAACCCGAGGTACTACTTCCGGGTTAGTGGAGTCTGTAACCTGAAGTGTTTGTAACCTGAGGTGTTTGTAACCCAAGGTACCACTGTATAGGAAGCAGAAGGGTATGTTGTGGCTGGCCACTGCAGTAAAAAAGAATGAAAGGAGGCGGACGATGTGGCTCCCTCCACTGGGCCAGCTGCTCCTCTACCTAATGGGAGGGCTGGCCCTTTCCCCACCACCCTCAAACCCTGACAAGTGTAACTTTTCACATATTCAGGTGGAGGCTTATTTTGTGGCTTACTGACAGCCTATGAGCTTCCACAGCTAAGCGATGCTGAACCACGGCGTGGGCTGGGCCTGGTTGCCTTGACAGAAGCAGAAGCGCAGCTGTTTCCGTGGTTTGCTATGTCACATGCTATAAGTGGACAGTGGCACTCAGGGTGGGCAAAGTTTCTATTAATTTAAAAATTTCAGCAGACAAATAAAGTGAAAGAAATGGGAGGGTGGGTGGAGAAAAAGGTGGTGGAAACTGAACACAATATATAGGTATATAAGTAATGCTATTATTCCAGCAAGCATACAATTATTAACGAGTCATAATTTTTATAAATGCAAGAGTTGTCATATCTTCTATTCATTGATCAAAGGGGGGTGTAGTGTTCTCTTTCTAGTGAGTCAATATCAATCTTTTGGCAGAGGTAAGGGCACAAAAAGTCTGTCTACGATGACCGGCTGTCAAGACCCACATAATTGGTGTGTGGTTTAGGATAATATTATCATTTGATGATTTTAATTCCCCTCCCCCAAAAGTAGTATTTATACATCCTAATGCTTTTATCCAAAAATGTGTAAGTGTTGGACATTGCATAAATGTATGTTTCAAAGAAGCAAAATGTGAGCAAAGATGATGATCTCATTGACCGGGGGCTGCTAACATGGGACTGACAGGCTCCCTGGATAGCTTGCAATATGGATTCCTTTTGATGGCTTATGCTCAGACATACACTAGCAGGAATCAAAATATTTGCTAATGTTAAGGTCAAATGATTTGGCACGAGAGAAGGCCAGCTCCCAACTGCAGCACTTTTAATAGACCTACTATATTTGGAGACTGGTTGGGCAGGCTGATATTTCTGTAGCTCAGATTACTCTGTAAGAAGCCGACGGTAAGAAATATATTCCATATTGTCTGAAGGTCCTTCATACTTACACTTTGGGAGAACTCAAAAGAATCAAGCTGAGAAAATGTATGCTAAAAAAGCTAGATTCCCCCGTTTATTTGGGATGGAAATATCAAAAGGTGCCATCCTTTGCACACTTGCTTGGGTGTAAGCCCCACAAGACTCACTGTGACATATGTATGAGTCAATTAAGCTGCCTAAATAAGTAAAATAATTTCCTAGCAGCATAGAATAACCACTTCAATACTGAGGGGATGGGAATCATGTTTTGTGTCTAAACGAGATTTTGCTAAACTGAATTCATTACCCTGGTTATTGTTTTGGCTTTTTTTAGTTGCTCAGAAAACATGGCCATTGAAATGCATAGATTCATTTTGCAATGCACGTTAATTTGACATCTTGTACCCTTTTTGAAAAGCCAAGTATAGGACACTGATCGATAACGCACACCCACAAAACACATCACACCCTGGCGCAATATGGATTCAACTTTCCTATATATGAACATAATAACATGAGGAGAGCCTGCTGGACCAAGCCAATGATCTAGCATCATGTTCTCACGTGAGCCAGCCAAATGCCTGTGAGAAACACACAAGCAGGACTTGAGTGCAGCAGCAGTCTCCCCTCCTATGGTTCCAGCAAGTGTATTCTGTAAGCAGGCCTCCTTGAGAGACTTTAAACTGCCAACTTAAGAATTCCACAGAACTGTATGCCCGAGAGGGTTAAAGAAGAAGCACTGCGCCCTCTGCAGGCTTAGACAAAGAACTGGTTTCTTTTCATCAATATTTTATCATGCTTATAAAAGAACTTGGCTTTAAAGGTGCTATTTTAGTTTCCTTTGTTAAAAATATGCCTCTTTTGCTCAAAGCTCCCGTTATTTGTTTGTTTATTCTGATTTTTTTTTTTTAAAATGAATACAACAGAAAAAGCAATTTAAATTTAAAATAGTAATAATAACAACGATAATTTTAAAACATCAGCAACAACAACAACAACAATAAACCATCACCAGCTGACATTAAAAATGAGAATATTCCATCAATCCTGATTTCAGTGTATAAAGTAATGTGCACTATCCAAATATCTAAACAGGTATTTCAACAAAATTGAGATTACAAACCACGTGTTCATACGTAAAAATGCCCCTTACTGAATATATTAAAATATTTCTGACTAGGCAGAGCTCTAGATATGTGTTTAAACAGTCCTTTTGTCCCCACCCCCCCGCTCTGCAAGCACACTGAGTTGAAGTTGATAAATTGTCAGAGTTAAATGTATAAATTAAAGATTCAGGTATGCACATGGAGTATCTATTGTTTTGAGTTGTTAGACAGCCAATGTATAGGTTTTTAATTTCCCATGAAAACGTGTGCATTGAAAGGGAGGCTCAAATTCTCGCCTGCCCCTCATAAATATATATTTGAATTGTGGAGGGAATGGACAAGGGAAAAAACAGCACTTCTCATTTATTAGCAGGGAAAGGACTGGACAGATAGCATGGCCCGCTTTTCTGTTTAGGCCTGACTTTCTAACCTAGGTCTACAGCTGCTGTGACCGGGGTCAAGTGATATGTCACTCTGTCAGATCACACAGAGAGGCAGTGGCTCTTCCCGGATTAGAACTCGGCCACATGGCCCCTCTGAAAAGATTTCTAAGAAGTGCCAGAGCTGACTGTCCACTGCTTAAACCTTATGCTAAAAGGTTTTAGACATCTCAGTCAAAAGGTATTGTAAATATGGGGACAAAGCGTGTAAATTCTTAACTGTGGGACCTTCACAGGAGAGAGCCAGACTTCTGATCTTCGATAATTAAACTGGGTAATAAAAGCTATACTATGGAAATATGAGTTCACTTTTATACTGGTCCACAAGTGCCAAAATGTTTGTTGCTAATGAGCTCAGATATGTCACCTTTGCAGTAACAGTTTTGTCTTAAAAGCAGGTGGTTATGATGTGGCATTATAACCGAATCAAGATTTGCTTCTCCAGCCTTTTGTCATCGTGGTGCAACTCCCCATATCCACCTCCACCCCATTTTATTGTATACAACGCTAGGTTTCTTAGTCCTTTGTACATCCATTAATCTTGGTGTCATACAAAAACTCTACACCTAGAAATAGTGAAGTGAAGGGGCTACAAGTCTAGGAAGTCCATGGCTCAAAACTCACTGCCAATAGGAGGTCCAGCTTTGGCAGTCTTATTTCTGCAAAATGAAGAAGATAAATACTGACTTACTTTACAGAGCTGTCGTAAGGATTACTGGGGAGAGTTCAGTTCGGGTCCAGCTAGTAGGCTCCTCAGAGACATCTGGTTTCCCACTGTGAAAACAGGATGCTGAACCAGAATAGGTCATTGGCCTGATCCAAAATGACTGCTATTTTCCAATAGTTTCCCTGTCCTTCTCTCTTTTAAAAGGCTTGGTTTGTGGTGATTTGCCTGTGGACTGGCAAAGTGATTTTGACCTGCCTGGTAAGAAGCAATGATGTTCTGTGAGGCAACTGTGATATGGAAGGTGAAGCCCTGTCCCTGTCCCCCCCTGAATTTCTTGCTTGAACTGCTACCATCACCTGCCCTGCATACCTGGAACCCTTAACAAATTCCACAAATTAGCAGTTTGCGAGAGGGATCAAGAGACTGGATTTGTCCTTCCTCGGTTCCTTCTCTCCCTGATCAGTGGGACTGCACTATGTGTTGGCTACTTCTCCCTCCACCATTACATGATCTGCAGTGGGGTTATTTCCATCCATTCCTTTTCTTTTGTATTTGGTATTTGAGTGGCTTTAAAAAACAACATGCTGGCCACATGACCTGGAAGCTGTCTGTGGACAAACACTGGCTCCCTCGGCCTATAAAGTGAGATGAGCGCCGCAACCCCAGAGTCGTCCATGACTGGAGCTAAACGGACGTTACCTTTACCTTTAAAAAAAACAAAACCAATTTTTGTTTCAGTGCTAAAGTGCAAGTGCAGTTGTCATAATCATAATCATCATCATCATCATCATCCTTTTTTTTTTAAGCTTGGCTTGGCTTATATTTCTGTCACGTGATTAAGGTTTTAAATGATAATTTTAGGTTATATTTTAGTGATCAAGATTTAATCTATATTTTTAACTGCTGCTATATCTGAATTGTCTCTGTTATACCCAATTCCAATTCAATGTATTCCTGTTGTGTTTTATGATTTTCTGGATATTGTAAGTGAGCTGGAACTGATATGTGACCGTAATAATAAAATTCTATTTCTGTCACATGAAGCTTGGGCCTCGTGTGGTTCACACATGGGAGTGGGCAACTGAAGCACATTGGGGTGGGATGAATTCTGTCACAGCCTCTATTTCTGTTCATACCAGGAAAGAATTAGTGAAAGAGCCATCAGCTAGCATCTCGCAAGCTATCTCTGCTTGCACCCAGAGAAAGCAAGATACACAAAAATGGGGCTATTATGAGGGCCAGAGAGAGAGAGCCCAGGAGGGCAGATTAGGCCCTTAGGCCTCTAGCTGCCTGTGCCCATAGCCACACCCTACATCTAAAGCACCATTATACAACTTTAACAGTCATGGTTCCCCCACAGAACTGTGGGAACCGTTCCTTGTTAAGGGGACAAAGCTACAATTTCCAAAGTGTTTTAACAATCAATCTCCCTTCCCAAGGAACTCTAGAAATTGTAGCTCTGTGAGGGAAATAGGGGTTTTCTAATAACTTTCAGCACCCTTAGAAAAGTACAGTTCCCAGGAGTCTTTGGGGGAAGATAGGACTGCTATAGTATAATGGTGTTTTAATTGTATGGTGTGAATGTGGCCTACTCTAAAGTGCCACATACCTGCCATTTACTACAATGATTAATATTCTTTTTATTAGTATCACATAGCTTCCAACATTCCTCAGATGAAAACAGGGATGCCCTATTTCATCATCATCATCATCATCATCATCATCACCCTGCCCACCTGACTGGGTTGCCACAGCCATTCTGGGCAGCTTCCAACATATATATAAACATAATTACACATTAAACATTTTCCGTATACAGGGCTCCCTTCAGATGGCTCGGGGGGGTCAGATAACTCCATACCTTCCAACATTTCTCTGATGAAAAAAGGGACTTCCTAAGGAAAAGTGGGACATTCTGGGATCGAATCAGAAACCGGGACAGCTTCTGTAAATCCAGGACTGTCCCTGGAGAATAAGGACACTTGGAGGGCCTGGTATCATCCACAAGCCATTCCTATACCAGATTCACCAGAATGTGCTAAATGAGCACAAGATTAAGTATACCATGAGAGTCACAATTAGCCCAAAGGAGAGACTCCTAGCATTTCATTAAAGAGGCTTAAGTAATCTTTGTTTTAAATCAGTGCTCATGGGAACATAAAAACTTCATTGCCTGCAGTGTACATTCAGTTTATCTCCTGAATTCTAAATTCTGCATGAACAGCAGTCATGTAAAAGTGTTAGAGAGATTCAAATTAGTTTTTGGGTGTCTCTTTTGAAAACATTCTCACATCCAGTGACAAAATCCAGCTAGAAACTCCCCAGATCCCCTCCTTTCTTTTGCTGGAAGGCATGATCAGTGTTGGCATCTGATTGCCGGGTGCATCTCACTGGATCAGGGCCTTTGAGGTGATGTCAGATGATATGAAGTTTTAACCTTGATCAGTTTTGTGCACAAGGAAACTATTGAGTGATGTAACATTTAGCCATTGAGTGATGTTACATTTACTTAATTGTTGTGTAGCTTGCCATAGAAAAACTGAAGTTGGTACTTGTGTTTTGATGCATATATTCCTTTCTATGTATCACATAGGTTCATTAGGTGCTTTAGATAGGGTCCTATCTCTCAGTCACAATAATCCCATTGATAAAGTGGGAATAGTAACACTCTGTCTCATATGGGATATTGAGGAAATGACAGGGAAATGTTTTTTATCTTCACTGAGTTTGGGGGATAGGGCTGGCTGTAGGTAAAAATTAATTAATGATCAAAGGAGTCAATGTCATCCCACGGCAAAAGTTTATAATAGCACTGAAGTTACAAAATCTTCATTGGGGAAATGTTGGACTGAAAATTTCAGAGTCATTATGGCTCCATTGGAATCAGGACTAACCAGTAACCATTCTTAGTGAAGCATATAGATATAAATATTAGATAATAAATCTAGACAAAGAAAGAAAGATATAGGACAAATGTGTAAACCATATCAGAAAAATAACTTGCACAGTAAAAGAAAGGCAAATAAAATGTATAGACAATTAACGGGCGAAGCCTTTTGCAATATATGTTGCTTGAGAAACCAACAATTCCATGGAGACCAGAAAGCATTTGACACATTTTGACCCCAAAGGCGGCATTCCAAATCTTTTCAATAGTGTCCTATGAGAAGCAGCTTGTATGACTTGGACCAAACTAACTTTTAAACTGTTACCTAAGTGGCAAACATGAATAATTGCAGACCTTGTCTGTTTTTCATAGATCAGAAATACCTAGGATAGAGACGTTCTTTAAGTTTATTGCAGGGTCTACTCAAGCACATGCTTAGGCAACTGTGAACAGGACCTGGTTACTTAACTACAAAATTGCTGTTTATTCACAGACCTGACATTTCCTTTTCCAAATGTTGGACTTGGATGACAGCAGGCACTTCATTGTTTGTTTGTTATTTTTAAAAGTGGATTATTGTCATAAAGCCTGCAGTACATAGAAGTACCGGTACTTTTTGTCCTAAGTCTATTTATGGTTTTGTTCCCACCTGCTACATTTATTTTCCACTACAGTAATTTCTTCTACTGGCCATGTATCTGCACCCAATATTTGCATCATAGCTGTTGTTAAAGTAGGTTGTTTTCTAACCATGGTTTACTAGGCAAAACTGTTAATATTTAGCATTTCAGCCTCCAAGAGTGTTGTCTGAACGTACACATTTTCAATTTCAAGGCAGTTATGTGTAGCGAGAAACTAGCCAAGGCAGCATAGGAGCACATCGAGCTTGGGCACCCAGCAGCAAGCATGCCTTGCGTTGCCAAAGAAAATAAGAAAAGGCTGAGCATTAGACAGACAGACAGAATAAATGTGCTTTTTCTCATGCAAAAGGATAAAAAAAAATTAGATGCAAACTTTACATTTAAAACTGCATTGTTCCCCTTTTAATCTGGCCACCATCCGAGTGGTGATCTGGATGTTAGAGAAGAGATGAATGGGAGACATTGGCAGGGATTGGAGCTTGCGGATGAATGTGGAAATGTAGAATGGATGTTTCTTTTTTCTGGCTTTGAGTTGACTGTTGTTTCTGTCTGTTTTTGAGAACTGATCCAAGGGACAGGGAAGTCAGTGTGGGCGCCTCTAAGGAAGGCCCTCCTCTACAGCTGCAGCTCAGCGGATTAGGAAGCTTCATCCACAAGGCAACATTACACAAGTAGCCTTTGAACAAAAGTCATAGATACTATTAATGATATGGTAATCCTTAATCGAGCTACCTCCCAGTAGTGATTATACTGACATGGGAAGAATATCTAAGTCGTAAAAGCAGCCCATAACAACACTGCGCTATTGTTCGCCCCAAGCTTGACCACGACTAACTTTTACCAGCATCTCTAACGTCACCTTTCTCCCCCCCCCTCACCATCACCACCCTGATCCTACTTATTTTTAAGATGGGCTTTTTTTTCTCCCCCCCAAGTTCCCACACACATTTTGTACCGTCTCAAAATTCACACTGCCAAACGCGTCAAGCGATCATTTCCATCCGAGACCAAAGACCACACAAAGGTTAGTTCTGTAGGTCCCAGTGAAGATGTTTTAATTGGCTGACAAAAGGCACAGTGGATCATTTGACTTGTAAATCCTCTCTCTCTCTCTCTCTCTCTCTCTGAGATAACACAGCCAGAATTAGACAAGTCTGGTGTTCACTGTAGTGCTGCACCCAATATTCTCCAGCAAATATTTTTTGACATGAAATGAAGGGCTTCAGGAGACTACAGCCAGTATGTTTCTGGAGCCATTGTTTGCATTTTTTGCACCTGTTCATAACCAGTTTGAAGCCCCTCTTGGCTGCTACTACAGTATCAGTTCTCCTCCCACCCAAACACCTTCTCTTTTTCTGAGACTCCGATCCCAGTGATCCCCTTCTGGAGTTTAAAGTTATCTGGAGAGTACCTCTTACAGATACTCCTGCATACTGAGGTAGAAGAGTGGGGACCAGAGATCAGGTGACACCCATATTTGGAATGTCCTCCTTTGGCCTATATAGCTTATTGCTACTCCTTTGAATTTTGCAGTGTCATCCTTTCTACCCAGAAGTAAATCCTGCTGAGTTCAATGTGATCTTGGTCTCAGATAAATGCATATAGGATTACAACCTTAGACTCCAGGTAAAGAGAGTTTTCTTTGGCCAGAGCTTTTGACTTTTTTTGTTTCTTTCTGCTCGTATTGTAATACTAATAATTTAAATGTGTTGCTGCTTTTGAATTTGTGCCACTCCACCCATTCTCAAAACCAAAATCTTTGGAGAAAAAAATAATATTTGTGGAGAGAGTTAAATCTGCCCTTGTAGAAACCAGCTTTGCCACGATTCCACAGAAGCATTTTGGTCCCACACTTTCTAAATGTGGCATCAATGTGAGTGTCTGCATGCAGCTAGAAATATTCAGTGTTGCTTAAATAAATGAAGAAAAATGAGAGAAGGCTGCCTGGGAACCATATGATGACCTGTACCAGGATAACATTGGGACAGGCTGCGCAATTGATTTCTCAATTGCTAAGTCAGTGTTTCAGTTCTGCCATATGAATCCAAGTTTTGGCATTTACATAAAATACCTTCACCAGTCACAGCCTCTGCATCCTAATGATAAATACAGTAATGGAATGCTTTATTTGGCTTTTAAGTTCCATGTTAAACCAATATTGTTGGCTATTTTATTTTGAAGAGTAAAACTTTTGAAAAAACACAAAAATCTAATGGTGCATGGATACCAGAAGAATGACACACACACACACACACACACAGAGTGATGCCATCACAAAGGTCAGGACTCTGGTTTCCTCGAGTTAGTTTCGTCTCCATAAAAGGTTAAGACACACGCAATCACTAGTAGTTTGTGATTGAGCTATGATGGATAAGACTTATCAAATGGGGAGTGGAACATAAATCTAACCCATTGCAAACATTATGGGTTTGTATGTGTGCAGACACAATATCCACCACTCTTGTTTTTACAAGCATTTAAAAGCTTGTACGCGGGTGGCGCTGTGGGTAAAACCTCTGTGCCTAGGACTTGCTGATCGTAAGGTCGGCGGTTCGAATCCCCGCAGCGGGGTGAGCTCCCGTCGTTCGGTCCCAGCTCCTGCCCACCTAGCAGTTCAAAAGCACCCCTAAGTGCAAGTACCCCTAAGTGCAAGTAGCACCCCTAAGTGCAAGTAGATAAATAGGTTTTATAGCGGGAAGGTAAACGGCGTTTCCGTGTGCGGCACTGGCGCTGGCTCGCCAGTTGCAGCTTTGTCACGCTGGCCACGTGACCCGGAAGTGTCTTCGGACGGCGCTGGCTCCCGGCCTCTTGAGCGAGATGAGCACGCAACCCTAGAGTCGGTCACGACTGGCCCGTATGGGCAGGGGTACCTTTACCTTTACCTAAAAGCTTCAAGGGAAATCAAGAAAGAATGAATTCTCATTCGCTCAGAACTCTGGACTTATCTCCTAGGGAAGACTCAATATGCACACCCTTCCCCAACATATAACCTGCCCATTATAACAGAACCAACACTAGGAATGCAGATCTAAGCAGTCAGACACAGAAACATCTTCAATAAAAAAAAGCTTCACTAAAAAAGTATGTCTTACAAACCTTTTGAAAAAGTTGTTCATTTGTCACACTTGCAAACATATTCCCAGTTGAAACAAGAACATTTTCACACATGAGACTAAGAACCACCACATTTGAGCCACTTTCACATTCTTTCTGCCATCTGTGAGTATTTTCAAAGCACGACAAGTTAGAATAAAAATTGCAAGTGCCTTGTAGCCCGTATAGGTTTTACCTCCATGGTAAGGAACAAATTTAAGCCTAGGTTGATTCAGCTCTCAAGTGTGAAAACCCTTGAGCTCTTGTGTGTGAAAATGCCCTGAATGTCAAACTTTGTTCAGTGCTTAAACACCAATTAAGCTGTCACTGAATGAGGCAAATTGCATTTCCTGAAAATATTAAATGCTATAAAATGCAACACGGCCAGATAGCCTGAACCTGCTCTCGTGGATTATTGCAAAGCTTCTCTAGCAAACAGAAATTGATTGACATATGACAAATTCAAAAAGTCGAGGCTGTAAATTGTGAATCAAACATGGGTATGAACTGGGGAAATTTGACATTTCCATCTTCATCAAGGGGGATTCTGTCAAGTAGAAGCTCAAACTCTTCATCAGTAATCTGCACGCCAAACTTGGAACAAACAGCAGTTCGCTGCAGTCACTCATGGAGTTCACATTTGGGTCAGCGGAACCTACAATACCCCAAGCATATGGCTGCCATTAACTCTTTGTTACAGCTTCGGTCCCCAAGATCAAGAGCAGCACGTGAATATCAGAGGTTAATCAGGGTTTTGATCGCTTCAGCTTTCTCTGAGAAAGAAATTCTGCCACAGAAATCCCTCCATTGGTGGTGCACAGAAATAGAAATACCGGCATACTGAGCGATGTGTGATTGTCCCCATTGAAAAGTTATTCATTACACTAAAACACTGGTATCGCTGAAACTAGTTAACTCTGAAAAGGCCTTTTCTTTGGACTGTTTAGCATGAAAGAAAATGTAGAGAAAATGTGAGAGGGTTTCTTTTTTCTTCTTTTTTTCGAAGTTGCAAAAAGCTTCTTACTGCCTTTTCGCAAAGCATTTTCATAATGGCCTTCGATACATTTTGCATACAAATATTTTTAAAGCGCCTGTGTTTATTCACAGGCAAGAAAGTGTTTTCATAAAAACATAATCCATGAAATGCCGGCATAAATAGGAATGACTTCAGCGATAATAATGAACAAGGCATTCATTCTCCATTTTACAGAGCTGATAAGGCAGGGCTGACTTCTGGAGAGTTGGGGAGGACAGGCTTCCTTTGGGGCAAGCCAATTAAAGGGTTTACTTGTGCAATGTGGATTTGTCATTTTGGTCCCACCATTCCCCTTCCCCTGCTGCTCCGTATAAATCAACAACCGGAATAAACTTCCTTTCATATGCATGACATTTAAAACATAAAGTCATGAAAGGAACAACTTCATTTTTTGTTTGTCCTTGTTTACAACCATCTGCCCAGATTGCTTCCCCCCATAGCTGTCAACATTTCCCTTTTTAAAAGGGAAATTCCCTTATTCCAAATAGGATTCTTCGCAAGAAAAGGGAAAAGTTGACAGCTATGCTTCCCCTCATCAAGTCTATTAAACAGTTAGGAGGAGATAAACAGTTGCTTCATGTATGTGCTGCTTCCACGAATTGGCTATGCTTATTTATTTGATTGGTTTCACAGATTTCTAAACTCTCAAACTGTTGTACAATGAGATAAAATGAGATAACACACAAAAGATGCAGGACCTTTCCAGTTGGCCATTTTATTAGTGATTTGTGATCATGATGGTATCAGAGCAATTATACATGATCCTGCTTTTAATGCTGTTTCAGCTTGCACAGGTTTTAGGGTGTGCATAGTGCTTTGTTTCTAATCAGTGCATGTCCCTTAACTTCCTTGCGGAAATCATGTAAGTTGTTGCAACACAAATAACATTGGGGGAGCATTGCAGAAAAGCTAATAAGGTGAAACTATGTGTGGACACCACCCTTGCACTATTGTTGCATTGATGCAAAATTGCAGAAGCAATGGCTTGGGGGTCCCATAGACTTTAAAAAAACAAGATAAAAAAGATACAGACTATAAAATCAATAAAACCCCATTTCTAAAATTTGTACAATTGTACAAACCAATGTTGTTGGTGCATTTATATAATACCTTTGTATCTGAGTTTTTGGTTCACCTTTTTTAAAAGATGCTGCAGAATTGTTGGGAGAGATCTGTGGATTAGCCACCCAGAAACATTTGGTGGGGTTTGAGTATTAGCTACTCCTGCTAGGCAAACACCTAATTATTGTTATTGTTATTGTTTTTATTTGTTAGTACCCCACTCATCTGACTGGGTTAACCCAGTCTTTCAGGGTGGCTTCCAACATATATAAAAACATAACACAAAATTAAACTTTAAAAAACTTCCCTTCAAATGTCTTCTAAAGGTTGTATAGTTACTTATCTGCTTGACATTTGATGGGAGGGTGTTCCACAGGGTTGGCACCACTATCAAGAAAGCCCTCTGCCTAGTTCCCTGTAGCTTCACCTTCCACAGTGAGGGGCACACCAGAAAGCCTTCAAAGTTGGACCTTAGTGTCTGGGCTGAATGACAGTGGTGGAGACACTCCTTCAGGTATACAGGGCCGTGGCCATACATACATCCTATTGAACTCAGTAGTCTTACTTCTAAATAGACGTCTACAATCACACTGTAAGTTCTCACTGAAATCAATGGGACATAAGTACAAGTAACTTAGTTCTGTAGCCAATCGATGATTATGACTATTATTAATAATAAAAGTTGCATTCTTTTTATTATACAGTCATACCTCGGGTTACATACACTCCAGGTTACATACACTTCAGGTTACACACTCCATTAACCTAGAAATAGTGCTTCAGGTTAAGAACTTTGCTTCAGGATAAGAACAGAAATCGGGCTCCGGCGGCATGGCGGCAGCGGGAGGCCTCATTAGCTAAAGTGGTGCTTCAGGTTAAGAACAGTTTCAGGTTAAGTATGGACCTCTGGAACGAATTACGGTAAGTACTTAACCCGAGGTACCACTGTATGATGCAATAAGTGCAATTGATTGAAGCAATAATTTGAATATTCCAACCTTTGCCGGCACCCTTCTCTGATCCCCTCTACCCCTACTAGGTAAAGGTAAAGGTAAAGGACTCCTGGACAGTTAAGTCCAGTCAAAGGTGACTATGGGGCTGCAGCGCTCATCTCACTTTCAGGATGAAGGAGCCGGTGTTTGTCCGCAGACAGCTTTCCGGGTCATGTGGCCAGCATGACTAAACCGCTTCTGGTGCAACAGAATATTATGATGGAAGCCAGAGCACATGGAAACGCCATTAACCTTCCAACCGCAGCAGTACCTATTTATCTACTTGCACTGGTGTGCTTTTGGACTGCTAGGTTGGCTGGAGCTGGGACAGAGCAATGGGAGCTCACCCCGTCGCAGGGATTCAAACCGCCAACCTTCTTATCAGCAAGCCCAAGAAGCTCAGTGGTTTAGAACACAGCGCCACCTGCGTGCCACTACTAGCCCCCCCCACCTACCCATTGCAATAAGGGTCAGAAGGCTGAAGCGGCAGTAGTGATCTGGGTGGTGGGTGGGACCTGCCCAAATGCTGAACAGGGGCAGATCCACTATGAGACTAATGAAGCTTAAACTTCAGGGCACCTAATCCCAGAGGGGCACGAGAAGCGACTTTAGTCCATATGGCTTTTAAAAAATGGAGTCTAATAGACCCAATTTGAGTCACATGACTCAAACTGATTAATTATTTGTTGTATATATTTCAACAATCCCAAAGTTTGAGAATCAGCTGTTGTAAAAGTGGAGGGTCGCAGTACAGCAATTTTAAGCAAAATCCGAGACACAGTAGTTTTTTGTTTTCATTGTGGTAATCTGGCATGGAATAACCCCACTGAAGAATATAACAGTGGCTACCCAAATCTCGGTGCTTATTGTGAAAGTGCCTTCAAAATAGTTCAAGCTTCAGGGCCCCCCAAATGTACATCTGCCCACCGCTGAGCTTGAGGCATAAACCTTCTTGTACTAGAGCCCACAGATTTAAGCAATGGGTACTCTGCCATCTAGTGGCAGAAAAATATTCAGCTGTTGCAAAGCTTGGTTGAAATGTTAACTTTGGATACCTACTGCTCCTACAAATCCTACAACGTAGGCACATCCCTCGCAGGGATGGGTGACATTTTATATCCATTTTAGATTCTAATATTTGCATTCTTAAATTAAGTTCTACACATTTCCATGTCAGTGTTGTTGTTTTTTAATCCTCGTGAAAATTCACCAGCATTTTTGTGTGAATTTGTCCCCCCATATGTGCATTGTTTATGCAACATAAATTTCCAGATTTTGATTTTTGATCCTTGTGATTTATTTATTGTTTTAGCCAGCTTGTAATTTATTCTTAATCAACTCAACTTCATTATAGCCTTGCTAAATATTTATAGAGTTTAGTTTAGTTTATTTGCCAGCTTGTAATTTTACTGATTCCCAACTTGCTTGACTTCATTATAGGCTTGCTAGAAAGTAGTCAACAGAGACAGGAACACAAAATGGCACTAGGTTGCTAATTTGCTTCAGCAGCAGCCTATGCAGCCTTTGGACAAAATGTGGAAGGGGAGAAATGAAAAAGGAAAAGGTTACTGCTCAGGAATCACATGCAGAAGTTCTGTTCTATTTATGCTCACCATTCTGTGTGACAGCTTGATACAGAGCAGGTGACGTTATAGACACCCGGGATCTTGGCTCTGGTCCTGAAGTCACATGCATGGCTATGTTTTAAATACTGACAACAGCACAAATTCCCTTATGCAATGCATTTCAGCACATCAGATTGGTTGTATGAACTTTCCAATGTTCACATGAAGCATCACCTTTTGCAGAATATCCATAATGCATAAAATTATGATCCAGACACTGCTTAGCAGTGTCCTTCACATTGCATCCCTTTCCTGCTTCTTTTTCTCTCACTTGCAAACCATCACATATGATGCAAGTAGTCTACATTGCTATACAACCATGGGGACATCTCCCCACTGCCACACTATCACTTCCGTCTGTGAGGAAGAATTAAGCAAATCAAGCATCACCATAATCATGTGTCTGCTTGGGGCATATTACATATATGAGTTAGGAGAAAGGGCCATGTCACTGCTTCGCTATGCAAGCAACCAGTGAGTATGTGGCTCAGAGCTTCCAGGTGCCATTTCTGATGCTTCTGGGATGCAGGTGGCACTATGTTCTAAACCACTGAGCCTCTTGGGCTTGCTGATCATAAGGTCAGTGGTTCGAATCCCCACAATGGGGTGAGCTCCCATTGTTCTGTCCCAGCTCCTGCCAACCTGGCAGTTTGAAAGCACACCAGTGCAAGTAGATAAATAGGTACCGCTGTGGCAGGAAGGTAAATGGTGTTTCTGTGCCCTCTGGTTTCTGTCACAGCGTTCTGTTGCACCAGTAGCGATTTAGTCATGCTGGCCACATGACCTGGAAAGCTGTCTGTGGACAAACGCCGGGTCCCTTGGTCTGAAAGTGAGATGAGCGCTACACCCCCATAGTTGCGCCTTTGACTGGATTTAACTGTCCAGGGGTCCTTTACCTTACCTTTTTTTAACCTTCTGGTGCTTGTATATATTGCATTAGGACTAGGGCAACAAGATGCAATTGAGAACATTACAGGAATAAGAAAAGCTGAACATCCCAAAAGTTTATTTCTTGATGTGATCATGAATGGTACAGAACTATCAAAGAACATTTTGGCTTTCTTTTGCTTGTCAGTTAAGCAAACCTTACTTTGACACTGGTAGGTCTTATCTCCAAATAAATGCAGTTACAATAAGTGAATTAGGTGTTTTAGACACTTGGACAATTTCACTCCTGCCACGGTCCCAATGCTAGAACATCAAAAGAGATGGCAAATACCAGCATAATCTGAAACTATTAACATTTTAGCTGCGCGTACAAAATAGAAGATAAATATCACTGAGGAATGAATGTACATTTTGAAACAGAATTGTGTGGAAGTTTTAAAAATTGTTTTTCCTTATTCATATTTTCCAGAGCCAAGGTAGATAATAGTGCTTTTAGCATGGCTAAGATTGAAAACGGTCACTCCGGAGATACGCTGCAGGGATAATATTACAGTGAATATGTTATAAGGTTATTTCAGGTCACTTGTCTTAGAACAGAGACAGAATCCAGTTGCTACAGCAGTCTGCTTTCCAAGCAGCAGAAGTCCTTGAGTTTTGGCTTTGTAGCTTATTATTCAGGTGAAAAGTCAGCCGACCTCAGAAGGCCAGTGCTAAAATAAGCCAGTTTGCTGAGAGATCTACAGGTCAACTCAGGGGAAGTAGTCCCAAGTAAATAAGGTCCCTTGCCTCTTCGCAACAAAATTCCCTTTAATTAACCCAATCCTTCCCATCACTGAAACCACATTGATATGGAGTGACAAACGTAATGGATGGCAGAACTCCAGTACCTTTAAAGATTGCATGGGAGAGCTTTTGCCACCTTAGAATGGCAAACTGTTCCCACTTCTGTACAGCTGCTTAAAGTACATGAAGTCTCATGCAAGCAAAGTTGGCTGTGATGATCTGTAAGAGATGCCCGACGTATTTAAAGTAGCTCTATGCAACAAAGAAAAGCGCTTTATAATGCAGAGATAGGAAATCAGAGCAACACATAGCCTGATGCTTTGATAAACATGAAGAACTTCCTTTGGCCATTTTCCTCTATAGTTGCACCACTACTTTGCATAGCAGTGGTGTCTATGTTACATACTTTGCACTGGAAGCTAAAGTGGAAAACTGGTTCACAAGTAGAGCAGAAATTGACAACAATGGTGTCTAAACTTTTCCTATTCCTTTCCTTTGCGCCATCCACAAAGGTGTTTACTTGATACACTTAGGTTTCCATGACTTTTCCTCCCTGCATATGCCGCAGGTGAACAGAGAAGGAAGTGGTGCTTCTTGTATATACCACCCATTGCCAGAATCTCCTACATCTATTTTCAAATGGGCACACAATGGAGTAATGCAGAACCAATCCGCAATGAGCTCCCCCTGCCCCCCCAAAAAAAACTTTCAGGGGCAAAAAAATATGTGTTAGATTCTGTGTGGACTACATAGAAAAAATGTAGTCAACATTGATTCCAGAATAAAATGTTGTGCACACACAGCCCGAGCCTCTTTTGTGAAAATGCCTGTCCAGCAAATAATGCAAAGGATGTGAAGCTGCATACTCATCATAAATTTAAAACACATTTAAAATGCATTTCCTCCCAAAGAATCATGAGAACTGTAGTTGCCCCTCACAGAGCTACAATTCCCACCACCCGTAACAAATACAGCCATACTTTGGATCCCGAACGCCTTGGTACTCGGACGTTTTGGTTCCCAAACACCACAAACCTGGAAATGAGTGTTCTGGTTTGCGAATGTTTTTTGGAACCCAAAAGTCTGTTGGAGCTTCTGCAGCTTCCAATTAGCTGCAGGACCTTCCTGCAGCCAATCAGAAGCCGTGCTTTGGTTTCCAAACATTTTGGAAGTTGAACGGACTTCTGGAACAGATTCTGTTCGATTTCCAAGGTATGACTGTAGATGCCAGGATGTTTTGGGAAGGGGGTGGAGGATTGTGCTTTAAATGTATGCTGTATACACAGTATGAGAATATTTTATGGTTGTTGCCATCTGTCTGTCTCAAGAGACAATGGAGTGCCCCTCTGGGAGGTGAAGTCAAACCACTGTGTCAGTGGCACTGAAGTGATCTCCCCAGGGTGCAAGCCAGGGCAGTGTGCATAGAGGTCCTGTGCTGCCCAGATGACATCAGCCTCGCTGATATGGTCCAAAGGAAAGCAGAGCAATATGTTTGGCACCAGCTTTGCTGCGGAAGTTGCCGGAAGGAGGTGTACAAGGCACCATCCAACCATCTTAGGAACTCCACTCCAGATTTGTGTAGGGTTTACTCCTTAGCCTTTTCTTCTCCTGAATATATTCTGCAAGGTTTAGGGTCAGAGTTTTCCTTCTCCTAAATGGGCTGCCTTCCCAGGTTGATACGCCTACATCCACAAGATCCATGATGTCAGGCAGTGACCGGATTATACTGTATACAAGCACCTCCTGTACTTATAGTTCATATTTTGGGTTACGAACTTTCCATTTCCTAGTCATATGCTCCTGGAACCTCCCACCAGCCTCCTTTCCACCTAAAGAGTGACACCTGCCTTCTGATCACATGCAGTGGTTCTCCTTTCAAGGCACTACTAGGAAAAGAGCATTAACTCCTCCTCACTACATCCATGAATGGAGAGAAACTGCTGGCATGAGAAAGACTCTCTCTCAGTGGAACTTTAAAGCTGCAGCTCTGCGCTTTGCAAGAAAACTCATTGGTCTCCCTTCATATTCTAATTCCAGGAACAGCATCTTAAATATGGATGCACACTCCTCACTTCATTACTTTTCAGAGTTCACCATGCACAATAAGTAAATTATGAAGGCAAAAACATATGTGTACATGAGGAAGGTCATAGTTAAATGGCACAGCACTTGCTTTTCATGGACAAGGGTACAAGCTGACATTTAAAGGATCTCTGCAGATGAGCTGAGACAGGTCTCTGCCCCAGACACTGGTGAGCTGCTGCCAGCCAGAGTAGGCAATAGTGAATTAGAAAGACAAAGCAAAGGGCATATGAAAACACAATCCTAATTATAGGTAAAGGGACCCCTGACCATTAGGTCCAGTGGTGGCCGACTCTGGGGTTGCGGCGTTCGTCTCGCTTTATTGGCCGAGGGAGCCAGCGTACAGCTTCTGGGTCATGTGGCCAGCATGACTAAGCCACTTCTCGCAAACTAGAGCAGCGCACGGAAACGCCATTTACCTTCCCGCCGGAGCGGTGCCTATTTATCTACTTGCACTTTGATGTGCTTTTGTACTGCTAGGTGGGCAGGAGCAGGGACCGAGCAACCGTAGCGGGGATTCGGCAAGTCCTAAGCTCTGTGGTTTAACCCACAGCGCCACCTGCATCCCAATCCTAATTATACTAAATTGGAAATAAAAGCAGGCGAATGGAGGACAGGGCTATCAGTGGCTACTAGCTTGTTAAGGTCTAGGAAGTGCATAATAAAGAACCTGATCTGATCTGGCTATTAGCCACAATGTCTGTGTTCCAGTGGCGTAGCGTGGGTTGTCAGCACCCGGGGCAAGGCAAGTAATTTGCGCCCCCTAACCCGTGGATTTGCGCCCCCTAACCCGTGGATTTGCGCCCCCTAACCCTAACCCCCAGATGTTGCGCCCGGTGCGGCCGGCCCCCCCTGCACCCCCACGCTACGCCACTGCTGTGTTCTACTTCCAAAATTTAATAAATAAATAAAAAGAAATGCGAGGCACAGTGCAGTGGGCTTACAAACTGAAAATAATGTTTGGGTGCAACGAGTGTGACCCAGTAGCAAGGACACGGACCGGGAAGATCCTGAATCCATCCCCGGGCAGAGACATCTTCAGCCAATCACTGTATCTCAGCTTCCCTAGCCTACCTCATAAGGCTGCTGTGCAGGCTAAAAAATGGAACCCCACCTCCTGTGCTCTTTGGAGGAAGAAGGGCGGGTTTCTTTTATTTCATATGTTGTAACAGAACGCACAGGCGCGCGCGCCACCATCGCCAGGGCGCACCGCGCATCTTCGCGCCCTTCCCCATTTCCCGCGGCGCCGCTTGCGCTCCTCCTCGCCAGAACTCCGGTCGCCCCGTGGAAGGGTTAACTCTTCCGCCCAGAGAGTGTCAGTTTCGCCCCCGCCAGGGCCGCCCCGTGTGCTATTAATAATAGCGCGAGCACATGCCGTGACATTGCGCTCTCCAACAGGGAGCAGCAGATAACTTTACTTTGCCCTTGCCGAGACGTCCCCCTCGCCAGGGCTGCCCCTTCAGGGGAGAGCAGCATGGCGGCTTTGCCCCGGTGCCCTCGCCTCACGGGGGGTCCCAGCCAATGTGCGCGCGGAACGGCCCCCGGCCGGCCCCCTCTGGCTATCGCGAGACCCAGGGGGGAGCTATAAATAGTTGAAAAGAGGGTAAGGGTCCGTCCATTTGGAACGCGGGTGCTTTAGGTGGGGGGGCGCAGCTGGGTGGGGAGGTGCCTGTGGACAGCTCCTCCATTAGCAAAAAAAGAAAACAAATAATAAACGGAAGAAAAGAGGAGGGGGCGATTGGTGTGTCGCTCTGACTTGCCTCCATCATGTCTGACCAAGCTCTCAGTTTCCTTAAGGACTTCTTGGCTGGTGGGATTGCTGCTGCCATTTCCAAAACTGCCGTAGCACCTATTGAAAGAGTGAAACTGCTGCTACAGGTAAGGAGGTTGGGTTTCTAAAGTGGTGTGCTTGCGCGTGCACAAAATAAGCTGCCCAAAAAGTCAACCCGCACCTGTTCCTGGAAAGGTTGCATCGTTCTGTGGACCTAAAAGTAAATGGCAGGGACATTCTTTCCAGATTGACAAGGACAACAAGTTGTTCTTTTGGCTTAGAAATTCATATGTCCTTTGTTAGAAGTGGTGATGGTTTGGTGATGGCGATGCCTTAAGTTTGCTGCCCTCAAGAGCTGTTGCTCGGCTGTATCTCTAAGGAAAGGATCTTCCTGTGACTCAGGAGTGGAGCAGGAATTCTACTGTCAGATGGGCTAGAGCTTGAAGTGACTAAATATGGAAACTCCAGTTGTGCAGTTCTGATTACACAAGACCAGCGCAGCTCTTTTTTCCTTGGCTCTGTTTATAGCACAGATCTGCAAGTGTGCTGAGCTTTGGGGGAAATGCCTTGAAATCTTGGATGTTTTATTCTTTTCTTTTCAGTGTGTGCTTGCACGTATATGGCAGATGGCCATTAAGTCCAATAACTTGTAAAAAAAATACACTAAAAAACTATTGTGAAAGGAACGGTGTTTTGTACCATATATGTATCAGGGAAGCTTCCTTCATTTGAACTAAACTGGGGGGGGGGGGGGAGTGCTATTTGCTACTAGGATCAGTGGCCTGATAGCTAACTGGAGGTCAACTGAAGGACATGAGTTCTTGGGAGGGCCATATAAATGGAAGAATGACGTCTTGCATATGTAGCCTGTCTCCCTTTAATACTGCATATGCTACCGAATCACCATGGGTTTTAAAAAAGAAAGTGTGTGTATAATAGAGAAAATCAAGCTAGTCCATAGCCTATCAAGAACTTCATATGTGAGGAGGGGATTAATTGTTTGATTGGAAGGAGGAGCAACTACAGTTCTTCCACTTTCCATTTCTAATGGTCAAGTAAGTTATTATAGTTACACATTATGTGCAGCTGTTATGCCCTGGTGTTGTAGCAAGTGATGCGAATCTCAAGCGGATGGCCAACTTTGGCACCAAACAGTAATCAAAGATAAAGCTGCAGGTGCAAAGATAGGAATGGCTATTTTTTCCAATTGAGAAGTTGTGTATAATGTGCCACAATGATTTTCCTTCCTTCCTTCTTTCCTTCCTTCCCACCTCCCTCTCTCCATCTCTCTTTCTTCCCATCCCTTTTCTTCCTTTAACAGGTCCAGCATGCCAGCCAACAGATCACAGCTGATAAGCAGTACAAGGGGATCATGGACTGTGTAATACGGATCCCCAAGGAGCAGGGCATCATTTCCTTCTGGAGAGGCAACTTGGCCAATGTCATCCGGTACTTCCCCACCCAGGCCCTCAACTTTGCCTTCAAGGACAAGTACAAGCAGATCTTCCTCGGGGGTGTGGACAGGCACAAGCAGTTCTGGCGTTACTTTGCTGGCAACTTGGCCTCTGGGGGTGCTGCAGGAGCAACTTCTCTCTGCTTCGTTTACCCACTGGATTTTGCCAGGACCAGGCTAGCTGCTGATGTGGGCAAAGGGGCGAGTGAAAGGCAGTTCACTGGGCTGGGCAACTGTATTGCCAAAATCTACAAATCTGATGGCCTGAAGGGTCTCTACTTGGGATTCAATGTTTCAGTCCAGGGCATCATCATCTACAGAGCAGCGTATTTTGGCGTCTATGATACAGCTAAGGGTAAGAAAGGGAAGCCACTTGAGTAGCAAAACACATCCTAGATTCTGTGAGTTAAAGTTTTCCCTGAATGTAGAATATGAAATATTTAAACATGCTCCCAAAATAGTGTTCTTCTTGATTCAATAGGTTGGTAAGTATTTCTAGTTAAGACAGGTCTGGAGTGTGCTTCATCTTTCTCCCTTTTCTTGGAAAGAAAGAAAACAGAACAGTTCTTAAATGTCCACCTCCTTATCCAAGTATTTTCAAAGATTTATAATGGGTGTAATTTGTATGATATGTAGTTATGAGTTAACTTCACAGGGCCATGCACTGATTAGTAAGGTTCTTTTAATTGCCAGCATAGGGAATCAGCCCTTCCCATGCCCCATTACTCAGATACCCTAAGCTACCCTTGTTGTGACTCTCATCATACAAGCTTCTTAGTCTCCTTCAACCAATCATCTCTTAATATTTGCCCAACTGGCCAAGAGGTCAGTACATATGGATATTCTAGACATGAAGCTAAATATTCCCACCTAGTAAAAAAATACATTTTTTTAGTTTCCTACTCAGTTGTTGAGCTCTGGCAGTAGAAGCAATTCCCAAAAAGTGTCATTGTAGTGTAATAGTTTGAGTGCTGGAATTGAACTGTGAATATGTGGGCTTAAATTCCTGAAGTATACAGAGTGAGACTTTGGGAGTGGCTCAATTTCATGGGGCTGTTAGGATAAAGTGAGACAGCCCCATGTTTGCCACCTGAGCTTGTTGGAGGAAGGCTAGGATGCTAACTGAGTGGACTACTCAGCGTCTACGTATATCTGAGGGTGGCTTAACTGTTTGGTTGACAACCCCAAACTTTCCTGTAACTAAGCATTGTAGGAATGCACTTGCTATCTGGTAAAGCTATACATTCTAGGCACTGAAAAGACAACAGCATCTGTGTATATGTACGTCTTCCCAAAGTAGGGTACAAAATGACCTGCCTTGGAATTCTGCTGCAGCTGCTGATGTCTAGAATAATAGAATCTTAGAGTTGGAAGGGACCCAAGGGTCATCTAGTCCAACCCCCTGCAATGCAGGAATCTCTATCATGTGACTTGGATTGACTGGGTGTAAAACAAAACTTAACTGGCATGATTGGTCTTGCTTGAGGTAGAATTGATAAAGTGGTACTGATAACACCCTCTTCCCACCCCTCTCTCTTCCTCTTCCTCTTCCTTCTCCTGTCTTTGGGTAATCTACTCCCAATGGTAGGTATGCTGCCTGATCCAAAGAATGTACACATCATAGTAAGCTGGATGATAGCACAGACCGTTACTGCAGTAGCTGGGCTGGTGTCTTACCCCTTTGACACTGTCCGACGTAGGATGATGATGCAGTCTGGCAGGAAAGGAGGTAAGAAAATAACCCTACATTTTTGTAATGTTGCCAAAAAAAATTCCTCCATTTTAAATTCTCAAGGGAAGGTAGAAGCCTTAAAAGCCAAGTACTTTTTCTTCTTAAGAAGTTAGATTGAAACAGAGACACAGGTGCAATTGACCGTAATAATTATTATTATTGACGCAGTTTCCTTGAGCAATGCCATTTGATTTTATATTACAGTTTTTCTGTTTGGTGTATGTTTACATTTTGTAGTAAAGTGCATTAATAGTACAGTGCTATTTCTGTTCTGCAGTCTTTGGGCAAGTTATATTTATCTACATTTGTCCTGTTTTATAGTACTGAGTTTTAGTATGCGTGTATACAAATCAAAGGGAGGAAGGTTCTTTCACTCCCAGAATGTGGGGACAAATTTGAATGTGGTTTCTTTGTGGTGCTGCTTGTGAAATTATAGTTTCATTGTCCTCCTTCTGAAGTGAGTAAAGAGCAGAGAACTGCATTCCAGGTCTTGGGAGGGGAATTATGGCAGTATTGTGATGGTCTTTTTCTCCAGGTAATGTAACTATGTTTTACCTGTCCATGTTTGTCTTCCACAGCTGATATCATGTACAAAGGCACAATCGACTGCTGGAAGAAGATAGCTAAAGATGAAGGGGGCAAGGCTTTCTTCAAAGGCGCCTGGTCCAATGTGTTGAGAGGCATGGGCGGTGCTTTTGTATTGGTCTTGTATGATGAGATCAAGAAATACGTCTAAGACTCAAATGGCTTGATTCAAATGAAAGTTCTCTTTTGTAAGGTACCTACATGTGATTTAACGGGCAACAAAATATTTCCTAGGGAAATAGAGATGGCTTTTGTGGGTTAAATCCAATTCAGAGACCAGGTTGCAGCACTGTAAGATAGATCAATGGTTTGTTCATTAGATTACAGCCAAACTCTTTTGTATGGAAAAACTAAAGAGGCACCTGTATATATAAATATATTTGACAAAGATCCATTAATATATTCCTATATTTAAGTGCGTTTCCTGAAGGCGGCAAGTTACACAGTATTCAGATAACTAGAAATGTGAATTCAATAAATACTATTTAAATCAAAGCTCTGCCAATTTTCTTTTTTTGCATGGCTCATACTTAATAAAGGTAGCTTCAAAGACTGTGGAAAACATGGGCATGTTATCTTGCATTTGTGCCACCCAAAAAACTACAACCATGTGAATGGTTCTGACCTGTGTATGTCAAACACTGCCAAAAATATGTCATGGGAAGTACAGTCATACAGGGTTGAAGCCCAAGTGCTTTAAGCAAACAAACTATAGAAAGTGAAGCATAATTTCAATGGATTTCTGTGTGTAATTTATCTGGATTAAAATTAGGCAATCACTTTTTGCGGTTTAAAATTGTGTAACATGAATTATGCAAATTTTATCTCTTGTACTTAATCATTGGTATAATTGCTGCAGAAGATAGCATATATCCATTTTTTTAAAAAAAAGATTTTAGTTTTAGCTTCTGTCCTCCCTTCGCACTTACTGGAAGTTTGTGGGTGAAGATTAAGTGTGGACAGATGTTGTCGTACCTGTATAGCTAGAACAGACCTGTTCTCACAAGAAAACTAGACAGGCTCAAATGAGGGCAGGCAGGAATATGAGAATCCCAGTAGGTACTTTTTATGAAGCTGGAAAATAACCAACAATTCTGAGAAGAAGGTATGGGGAGAAGAGAGGGAATGCATGTAAGAACAAGATAGACATCAAATAAATAAAAATATTTTTGAAACAACTTTCAACTACTTTAAGGGGAAAGTTCATGGAAACCGTAATAGGCAGCTGTAGATTTATCTGAAATTTAATATATGAAGAACAAGAAAATGGGGGAAGTGAGGAAGAAAACTTTTTTAAGAAAAGCAACCTGATCTTAAATGCCCTGATCAAATAATTACTGGAAAGCAAAGGAAAATAACTTTCTTTTAAAAAGAGACTTGCAGGATAATTCTATACATGCCTTGACTGAAGTAAGTCCCACTGAATTTAGTGGATTCATTCAACAGTTACTAGCTATAGCAGTGTTTTTCAAGTGTGCCGCGAGATGTTGCCTGGTGTGCCGTGGGAAAAATTCGAAAGATTTTTTTTTAAAAAAGTCAATTTTTTGCCCACTAGGCGGGCGCCGGACTGTGTCCACCCTATTTTCCATCCGTCCTGGGTGGGGATCAGATCGGATGGGATCAGATGAGAGCGGACAGGCGGTCCGCTCTCATCCGATTCCCCATAGAGAGCAGCGGGGCTCTGACATCTCCCTCTCCGCACACAGTGCGGAGACGGAGCTGTCATCCGCCGGCTCAGCGGGGATCAGCAGATCGATCCCCGCTGAGCAGAGAACTGTCCGCAACGTTTTTGTTTGCCATTAAAGAAAAAAATATTAAACCATGCTTGAATGTCGGAACTGGTTACTAAAATTTTTGAATCCCACCACTGATGTTAAGTGTTTGTGTTTATTTGATTTGTGTTTATTTGATTCCTATTCAAGAGAATTACTTTATATATAGTCAATATAGGCACAGAGTTACATTTTTTAACATTTTCTAATGGTGGTGTGCCTCGTGATTTTTTTCATGAAACAAGTGTGCCTTTGCCCAAAAAAGGTTGAAAAACACTGAGCTAGGATTGCAGCCTAAAGCACTTGTGATATCCTTCTTATTCAGATTAGACACATAGAAACCAGTGGCGAAAGATCTTAGGTCAGTTATGAATAGAGCAGTTCGCTATCTCCTATCCTATAATCTGCATATACACACGTGAGAGTATGTGTTGAGGTAATGGGATACCACTCCATAACACACCCAAAATGGCATGTGGCCCAGTAGAGGGTTGGGTCAAAGGTGAATGTGGCCCTTGCGCAAAATGCAAGCTAGAAACTCCCCCCAACCACTTTTACACATGCTATAATGAACCAGATAAACACTGCAATTCCATTTATTTCTGCACTAAGAACAAAACCGTCTTGTGTTTTTAATGTATTTGTTGAACATGTGGCAGCATACTATCATCAAATACGACGGGCCATTTTTATACTTGCCTACATGTAACATGTAACAATCTAGCAATCAAACTTTTTCAGCAGGGGGCCAGCCCACTGATGAATTCCTATGCCCCACAAATAACCCAGAGATGCATTTTAAATAAAAGCACACATTCTACTCATGTAAAAACACACTGATTCCCGGACCGTCTGCGGGCCAGATTTAGAAGGCAATTGGTCCGGATCTGGCCTCCGGGCCTTAGTTTGCCTACCCATGGCTTAAGAGGAATCTTGCCTGTGACACTTTTGGTACAGTGCCCTGTAAGGTCATTGGCACCATTGTCAAGTGTTGTTTTTATTTTGCTTTTGTAATTATAGGAAGCGGAAGCAGCATCTTGAAGCTGATGGAAAATTAATCAGCAATAGACTATTTTTAACTCCTGCCACAGTGGATTATAGATTAGCACTTTGTGGTCTGCAGTTCTGGTTCAAATTGCTTAGCATAAATGTATTGGGATCTGTTTCTTGTCATTTCCTCTATGCCTGTGATTCAGGCTAGAACCTTGATGATTATATAGCAAGAGGAGCTCCATCCGTACACAAGAAAAAGGTCTCAGCAGGCTTGTCCAAGCCCCAAGGTATATCAAAGTGCCCAAAAAACCCCAACATTTTTTAAAAAGACCCCCACTTTTTTACAAAAATATTAAACACAACTGTTTATATATGCAGCACGTGCCTAATTCACCCACATCTTCTGCGATTAAAAATGGTACCAGGGCTTCTATGATGCTCTTCCAAAGGCCATTTTGGCCAAATTTGATGTGAGATGGAAGATGCTGGAGCAGAGGGAGCTTAGAGGAAGAAAACAGAAGAGCCTGCCAATGGCCCATCTGGTCCAGCATCCTGTTCTCACAGAGGCCACCTGATGCCCACGGGAAGCCAAAAAGCAGGATCTGAGCACAGCACCAACCTCCCCACTTGTGATTCCCAGCATTCAGGAGCATACTGCCTCCAACAGTGGAGGCAGAACAGAGCCATTTTGGCTAGTACCATATTTCATCGCATAATGGTCGCCACCACATAATAGCCCTTTTTTGGTGCATAAAATCTGTCCCAAAGCATTCACCACATGATAGTCACAGGGCATTCTCAGCACGCATTTTCTGTACTAGCCCAATCCATGCCTTCAGAGTTCCCATGTTTAGGAGTGTTACCCCACCCCATCCCGGGCAGCTTCAAAGAAGAAGAAGAAGAAGAAGAAGAAGAAGAAGAAGAAGAAGAAGAAGAAGAAGAGTTTGGATTTGATACCCCGCTTTATCACTACCCCAAGGAGTCTCAAAGCAGCTAACATTCTCCTTTCCCTTCCTCCCCCACAACAATCACTCTGTGAGGTGAGTGGGGCTGAGACTTCAAAGAAGTGTGATTAGCTCAAGGTCACCCAGCAGCTGCATGTGGAGGAGCAGAGACGCAAACCTGGTTCACCAGATTACGAGTCTACCACTCTTAACCACTACACCACACTGGCTCTCAAAGGCTCCCACAATACACAAAGTGGAGCTTTACTTGTACCAGCCTATTATAAATATGTTTTGTTTATAAGCAGTTATCCTAGGATATTTTTGGTAGTCCTGACAAATGGTTATTGGTTCCATACCAAACGACAGCTGGGAAAAGATCTCTAAAAAGACATGGCATGAGAATCTTGAAGCAGCATTGCATCATGAACTGGACAGCCCAGTTGGGGTTGGTTTTGCTCCTACCCTTGCTTGCTCTGCTGCCAGACAGAGGCCTCTGAAGGCTGCCAACTACAGGTGCTGGGGTAAGAGGGAATGTTTCCTGTTCAGAGAAAGTCTTAATATCACAAGGGCAGACTGCTAATCGTGCATCCAGACGGCAAAACAATCCTATTATGAGAGTTGTACAAATGATGTGTTGCCATTTGGCAATGTGTAAGTTAACAGAGCAGTGTGCTTCCTGTAGTAAATGCAGTAATTGCATTTGCTACATGGAGATTAGCTTGGAACTGAGGCAGTAAAATCTCATATTTATGAAAGGGCTGCTACAGCTGTTGTTTGTTTCCTACACAGGCAAAAGTATCAAGAAATCCTTTGTTAGAAATGGAAGAACATGCCAACCATCCACCTCCATTTCAACCCTCAGCTGCCTTCTTCACAAATTATTAGAGGTTTTCTACTGTCACTGTAAGCCACAGACATTATATGTGCTAGAAAGCAAAAAAATGACACCTCACAGTAGCCGACAACTCTAGGCATAATTCAGAAAGTTCTTGTACAGTATAGAGAATTGCCATTCAAGTAAAAAAATAAAAAAAAAATCAAAGTTCCCTGTGCCTTTTTTGCTATCTGACATTTGAGTATTTTATCCAAATAAGATTTCTAGGTTGAGTCCACTAAATCTCTTGAAATGCCACCATCCTCAATCCTTGGCCTCTTTGATGCATTTTCCAGCATCATAATCATCAAGATGTTTGTTAATTCTGAGCGATACACTGATTGAAGACAAGCTTAAGAGCATTCTGCTAAATTAAGTGCCTCCAGAGGCCTCATAATAGCCATGTACAGCACACTTTAGCCTAAAACAAGAAAGAAGCAAATTATGAAGCACCCTATTATGCTGATGCACAGCTTTCAGCTGTCCTAGTTTCTGGCAATCCTTCCCTGATTTTAAATTAGAAAGGCTCTCTGCTAATTAGGAGCTGTGGACATTATTAGAAGGGAAGAGGAGATTTCATATCTGCAACCCAGCATTGAAAACTTCTGAATGAAAGTGAGCCTTCATTTTTCCAAGTCATTGTGGCCCAGGCGTTACCTTGGCAAGAAAAATGTGGATACTGTTCTCATTTTACACAGGTTTGTTATTTGGCTCAGGGCTGGCCCAATACATTTTGGCACCAGAGTCAGACCCCAAAATGGAGCCACCCCACCATCCTTGCTTGTGAAGAAGGGGGTCAGGAAGATCTGCATCAGGAACGAGGGTGGTGGGAAAAAAGAAAGACTGACATCAAGATCTGCTGCCCTGGTGGCGGTTGCTTCACCTCATCTCATGGACCCAATTGTCAAAGTTAAGCACTTATGAGAACTAGTCAGCAAGAACAAGACACATTTGACTAACCTACAAATGTCAATGGGCCTTAAACATGCTTAACTATGGCCAGCTGCTAAATTGTGTCATTAATAAAAATTTGTACAAGACACTAGGAGTTAGTTACTGATGGATGCAAACAGAGTTTTGCAAAGCTGATGTACGTAAAGCTAGAATTTTGAAGTCGTAGTGACTGCATTACCATCGGATAGTAGGTAGGTGATGCTGTCTTTCTGTGTTTCCTTTTAAAAAACAAAAAACCTTACAATACGAAAACTAGTACTAGCAACCGAAGGTTGGGATTCTACTACATGCGTAAATCTAGCACAAGGCCTATTTTAGAATGAACATATCTATCTATCTACCCTTTAAATCCTGCAGCTTGAAGTTGGGGGGGGGGGGATCTAGCTAAAAGCAGTATTGTGTACTCGTTTTGTTGCACAGCCTGCCAGCAAATGGTCTGAAAATAAGGATACCGTTACAACTTTTGAAGCTAGTTTGACCCTTAAGCTACATGAATGAGAAGCTGTCAAGAAACCACATTAAGCTGCTCTGAGCTCTTTAGAAGAAGAGTGGGGGTAGAACTGTAAAACATACATATGGGTCATATAACAAAACAGGTAGGCATTGCTTTCCCTGAGCAAACTGATATCAACTTTTATCTCTGCAAATGTTTATCACTACTATTGTTCCTTCCGAAAAGGAGACGATGTTCTTGGGTGTCTTTCCAGAAGCAGAAATATAATTATCTTGCTTCCAGCTAAAGTTACAGGCAAAGCACTTTAGACTGCAAATACATCAAACAGGCAATTATTTCTAAGCCTCTTCATGGAAACTGCTGATGCCCTTAATTAGCAGAAGATACTAACCAGAACTTCAGGGAAAATGTCTATACTGTACCGGTACTGCAGAAATGAACAGCAAACAAGCCAATGAAGTGATGGGAGAATGTCAAGACTACACTCCTGGATGCTGTGCAAGTAAATGACATCTCATATATTATGTGAGACATGTAAACAGAACTTGCTTTGTGGGCAAAAGGAGCAGAACACATAGACACCAGTTTCTGCCTCCAAGCTGATCACCGCTTGTTTCAAGCTAACAGAACAGAAAGCACCCAATATACACAGAACTATACACTTTTAAGAACATAAAAAGGTGCCTTATACCAGGACTTTGGGGCCCTCTCGTTAATACTCAATATATGAGACTCTCTCATCTTAGCAGATGCTTGACATAATCAGCAGGATAGGATTATTACAGCTATGCCTTGCAAGTGGTCTTTCCCACAGTATGGCAAACTAGCTAGCTATTCAGTCAAATCCAGCAAGGAGGTATTTGTGAAAATGAACGTGTGCTGTATCTCTGTGCACTAACCTAAGTTACCTCTGAATCCTTGATTAAACCTTTCCTGCTTATACATCAAATCATGTTTAACTCTTCTGTGAAGCTCCAAAATCTGCATAGGATAACAACTATAGTTTCTCAGGGTGGCTCTCCATGCACTGAATTATGTACACTAAAATCAAGTGTTTTCTGCACACACATAAATAGCTTGTGTATAACTGACACAGCTTTATTTATACTAAAGAGCTGAGATAGGCTATGGTTCTCTGTAGCACATACATATTGTGTGGTTAATGTAGTGTTTGCTCCTTCACACTGTGGGAGGCAACTCTCTGATACTAGCAAGAATCTACAGTAGGCCTGTAAATTACATGGGGTTTAAGTTCCGGGGATCGCAACTAAAGCCAAAATCACATCAAAAGTCGCTGGGTTCAGTGGCAGGTGGGGATTAACAAAGTCATTTTTCCTGGAACCCTGCAACCTTTCAATTTTTTGCCATGAGCATAAGTCTGCATGTTAAGTTAAATGTGTCCAAGTTGTGGGCTTACCATACTCCAAACAAACCAGAAAGCTACCCAGAAAATACACCATCAGTAGAACTTGTGTTTCAGGTGGAAACATTATTTCCTATATCAAAGACTAATGGGAAATCGCTACGGAGTGCTAGAGTTGGCAATCAGTACAGACAGAACTTTAATTAGAAGAAGGAAGGGAATTTGACTCTATGACAGACTTACTAAACTTAAGCTGCAAATTTACCTCATTTTGTTTATATCTGGATAAAATATTCACAGAAAGGAAGTACAATGCTGAACACAGATGTAATTCAATTAATCCTTTACTTAAAGCTTTAAAAAGAGTGACATACAAGTTTCATGTCTTCCATAATCAATCAAGTAAAACATTTAAGATGATATAGTTTAAAGCTAGCACACACTGTGCTTTCTATGAAGAGAAAAAAGTCACGGAAAGGTTTAAAAGTGCTTAGTAGTTTTTTTTAAAAAAACAGTGCAACCAGAAGATGGCTTGCTCATTTGTACTTCATTCAAGAAACAGTGAAACTCTACATAAAGAACCATTCAATCAGCATAATTGTGCATATACTTCACACTGGCAGAGCTATCGAAACGTTGGTTACATTGCAAGGTCAATAAGAGAGCTTTAGTTCACATAGGCTACTCTTTTCCACACCATTGTCTAAATGTTTACTGCTTAAGACATTAAAATCACTGTCAAAATTGAGTTTAATCTACAAAAAGGAGAGCTTCATTTAATTAACAAAAGGTTTGCCAAGCTTTAACAGGAGACAATGGATAAAACCAAATGTACTGCTTAAGTTACAAGTCGTAAGGGTCAGCATAGAAAGTTGGTGGTGCTTACCTCCCGTCACCAGCATGGTTGCACCTTACAAGGAGGCAGAGAAACAAGATGGCCTGTGGAGTGCAAACACATATGGTGCTCCTGCCAGCGTGTTCACACCGCATCAGGTACGCCTTTGTCTTGCCCCTCCTGGTAAGGGTATAGCAATGCAAGGGGAGGGTCACGTAAGCACCTCTATCCCTCCATTCTGACTGCTACTGGATATATGTAATATTAAAACATTTAAAGATAACATATATCAGTATTAAGCATGGAGACCTGATCAAAAATCATTCTTGGAATGTGACACGGAAGCAGCAGCAAAGCATAAGCTCATCTGAAAGCACTCAGCCAAACAGAACCATTTCAAGAATCACCAGAAAGAAACGGAGTTGAATTGTACTGCATATTGTCACTCTACCATTTCCACAAGACCTCATAAATAATCATACTGAACACCAGCGATGTAATTCTCCTTGAAGACTGCATAAATTGACTGTGCTAAATTAAAAACAGCAGCTACACTGTAAGAAACAAAAGACTGAGCAACTAATCCAATGCAAATGTTTATTGTACAATGAAAAATGAAATGCATTTTTTTTTTACACTTTTACACTGGTCCAAAAGTGCTACAAGTCCACCCTCTACTCTTCACATCCGAACTTCAGTTGTGACTGAAGAACATAAATAAGATTTACAGTGCCACTTTTCTTATACAAATATATCATTAGCAGAAATACTGATTGGGAAGATATTATCCAACGCATATAGTAAGGATCTTGCTTGCTCAAAAAACAACAACAACAACAATAATAATAATAATCAGTGTTGTATCTGTTTGTAGTTAATATCACTTTCCAGTGTCCTTTAATCACCAACAGTGAATATTACAATACTCTTGCACAGACTTTACAGCAACCTGCAAATACATCAGAATTAATAATCTGGTGGCAAAGTGCAAATAACTTAGAGCCAGGCAGTACGAATACTAGTGGGTTTCAATCGCTGCAGGGCACCACTGGATGAGTCATAAACGGGTCTTTCACTTCTCCGACTCACGGTACTAGATGCACTGTGGCTGGATGCTCGCGAAGCACCTCCTGTGGGGAAGGACACAGAAAAGGGAGGACAGTGTTAAGGTGCTTGCATAACTCTGCCATTTTGAAAAACAAAGCCATTTAAAATCTATGCAAGCAACTCCACGTTTTGTGATCAGAAATATTGGGTTAGGGTCTTAACAATTGCAAATGTGGCTCAGCTCATGGGAAGGGGCTTTCTCCATGCCTGCTTTCTGCTGCTGTCTTCTGAACCCTCAAAAAGACACTTCTGAGAATCTAGGACATTTGGAGCAACACTTGGCTCCAACCCGTAACGTGTATTTCGCTCTTGAAATGTACCCCCACAGAATCAAGAAATCTGATTTTCCACTCCGTAAATATTCATATATTGTTTTTTTCTTTTTGTTTTCTTCTTCTCTTTTTTTTGTGTCACTTTATTTCTTTATAATGGAAAACTTTTCCATAAAATATTAACACAAAAAATAATAATCTGAAATTTAGTGCACAAGTAACCCTAACCCAAAACACTCCAGGGGACTAGAAGATGCTGAACAGTAATGCAGTACAGTAAACTCTACAAATAATCAACATTTGCTAGAAGGCTGTAATTTGGTAGTCATGTTGCCCAAAACATTTTGTTTGCAAGAAAAATCTGAGAATGGGACTTGTTCATCTCGCCATATAACTCTCAATGCATAGCTGGACATGAAGGGCGACACACACAGAGCAATGCAAGTTGCATATAGGACTAAATACTGGGCTTTAGTAATTTTCTTTTCTTTTCACACATTTGAATCATGTTGAGACTGGGGGATGAAGACATCCAGGATTATGCATGTATACTTGAAAGCATGATTCACTATTACAAAAAATACATAATGAAAAGCGCAAACTCTGCTTACGAGAAGGGCTGTGGTGGCTTAAGGCAGACTTCCCTCGCCTTGGAGAGGGAGCAGAACTGAGGTAACTCATCTGCCGCTGATAGTCCATGAGCTGTTCAGAACGCCTCATACCAGCCGTCGGTTTCACTGCTTCAAGCCTCTTCAAAAAAGCCTTAAATTTAATTTGTTAAAAATATTACTTTTTGTTTAGAGAAAACCCATAGCAGTTATCATAACTAGTTAAAGCTGAATACCATTTCTTTGCTATGATATACCGGTAATTTGTGTTAGGGAATGATGGGCAGCAGAAAAGCTTACTTTTAAAGAACTAAACCAAGCCATGTTGTTGATATAACAGTTAAATGGGAAAGTAGCACATTATGTTTCCTACCAGCCTAATTCAAACACCAACGAAAAGGCAGTGTCAAACTTTGGAGTGATTGTCGGGTTTATACATTAGATCAGCTAATGGGGTCAGATTGTGAATTTTGTTGTTTTCTGTATTGTGGCTTAAGTATCATTTACTGTCGAGGGCCAAATAGTAATCTAATCGCTGCAGTTACCACTCCTGTTGTAATTTATGTTCAGATACTCTTAAACAATATTCCTATAAGCATGGGGATTAATGGTAGGAAAGCAGAAGCTGTGAGCCCTTCTTGTTTCCAAGGTATTTTGAACTTGAAAGAATAAACACACACTATCCATTGAGCAACTGCCTGAGGGCCTCGCCACCCTTGATACATTTGAACTTATTTTTTAATAAACACCAATTTCACGAGGATCCCTATCTAGATGGCTTATACTGCCTTCCGTGTTTAGTTTTGGAAGGAAGTACTGATAGCTATTATATTCTTCATTTGTGTTGACAGTGTGTACTGTCACTCTCTGCCCCCATCTCCCTGCCCCCTGATCTTTCTTTGTTTTTCCCTTCTTTTTTATATTTGGCACTTAAATAAATGTGGTTGTTTTTTAAAAGCTCAAACTTACTCCCCCCAACAGTGCTTTATTCAAAATGGAAGTCAAATGTGAGGGAGACCACACACTGAAGCTACCAGCTACACATGAATTATGAAACAACTGGCCACTGGACTGTTGGACAGGTGTTTGGCTTTGTTTATATGATGTCTCCTCTAATTTAATTTGCAACAGAAACCAGAATTATTTTTCACAGCAGAGGCAGAAGAGTACATTTCAAATCTAAATTTAGCTTCTTTAGCTAGTTGAACTAGAAATAAAATTTCTATCTCGTACCTTAACTCCACATTTTCAGGTTTTTATCCCTGCTTCTCTAACAGAAAACCCAAAACTATCAGACACATCAATGCAATCATTTTGCTTGATGCCACTGGTGGGTCATATAAAATCTAAATATTTAGTATGGGCAAGTATGCGAGGAGATAGTGTGTTTGTGTTTCAGTGTGGTGTTGTGGAAAGGATGTCTGCCTTGGATTAGGGAGAGTCTAAGTTCAAATTCCTTCCCTGCCTAAAAGACATCTGAGTGATCTTGGGCCAGTCAAAATCTTGCAGTCAGGATTACCTCACAGAAGAAGGGGGAAAGGCAAGATAAAAATGTAATAATAAAAAAGAGGAAATGCTTTTCTAGAAGAAAATTCTCTTCAGCGGCAGCAACGTACTTCACGTTGCCAATTCTGTTTACATGTAACAGTCACAGGAAAAACAGGAAACTGGTTTTTGTCCAGTATAAACAGCTGTCTATATAAAAATGTCCAGAACACACAGAATATCCTGTATTACTTGGCACTGGTTCATTTTCCCCAATACAGATAAAAAATAAGTGCTGTTGTGAACTTTCCAGAAAAAAATGAACTGGAGCATTTCCATAAACAAATAAGGTTAATTTGCAGAGGTAATTTGCACTGGATTTCAACTCAGTTTAGCAAGTTAGCATTTTACTTCTATTTAGTAAACTTAGCTAAATACTACCCTGTATCACTGCTACTACTAAGAGTTGCACTGAAATATTCCTTAATATAAGGACAAGTTTCACTGTCATTCAACAAAAAATAAATAAATAAATAAATTTGCAGTCTGATATTTGGTTCTGAGAAGTAACAGAAGCATAGTAAAGGAAATTTTGGATTAAGGTGCTTAAAAAGTTGTCTTCATAAAACCAAGGGCAGGGGAGATAATCAATTTAGACTGAGGATTTCAAAAAAATTTTAAACTTACATTGCTATCGATGTGGTGCTTGGGGAGAGTGCAGGAAAATGTTCTTGCACTAACTGAACAAATACTTACTTTAACAATGTATTAAGGGGGAAATAGAGAGAAATGGCAAAGAAAGGGCTTTGACTATAATCTAGAGCAGTGGGGAATGTAAAAATAAAAGGTTACTTTAAAATGAAAGTGGAAATTTTACTCATACAAAAATTATGCTATAAGGTATATTATATATAACTAGTTATTTCATAATGGTCAGGAAAGAGCGTCCTGAGGCTATTACGTATCAGTTGTCAGAAAGGCTGTTTTCAGATATAACTCAGTCTAAACCATAGGTTAGCATTACAAGAGCAAGCCCCAATGACTTTTGAGATTGTTGGGTTCCTCCTTATGGCATAGTCAGAAGCTTTCACTTCCACTTTAAATTAACTGCAGTTTAGCTCATCGCCTGATCACTAAACTGTGGTTAATCTTCCTTATGATTAACTGAAACAGGCTAGCTTCATCAACCACTATTTGGCTTGTTTCAGAAAAAAAAACTCATCATTAAAATTAATTAGTTTGTCAGAGTTTGGATGACATGACAAATTGCAGTTAATCTAAAATGGAAGTGAAAGCTTCTGAACCTCTCCTCATGGCTCCAATGAGAGAAGGATGCAGGCCTGAGGCATTCTGTGGGCTGTTATCATAACACTAAACCATGGCTTAGTGTTATATCTGAACAAGGCCAGCAAATTACATTGATGCTGAACAGTCACATTGAAAGGACACCTGCCAAGTGAGGAAAAATGAAAACTTCAAAATAAGCTATAAACTTTGCTTTAACCTGTAAATGTGTTTCTATCTAGGAAGGGTAGCAGAAAACAACATGGAAGATCTGCTCCCCTACGTAGGAATGCATATAGAAAAATATGATACGAAGGAAAAAGGATTTAAAAGGATAATTGACTTTAGAATGGGACCAATGACTAAAGACAAGCTAACCATGTACCAATAACTAAATGAAGTATAAATGCAACCTGGGTAATTATAATGAAATGCTAAATAACCAAAACAGAAATTGAACACTCGGTAGTTAGAGTTCACCAAAAAAGAACCTTTTAGATCAATCTTCTGAAAGATCACTAGTTTTCGGAACAAGTGTGGTCAATCTATTTCATTTAGAGCACGAGGGATGTGGTTGCTAAAACTGGGAAATATGAGCTCAATGCAATTACAGTATATCAAAAGAACCAACAAGCAAAGAACAAATACATTTGCCTCTTGGTGAAAACATGGACAGATATTTCTGTCTATAGCTCTTAGCTGAGAATTTAAGCCCTGATGAAGAAAATGTAAATGGATTAATCTCACAGCACAAAATTCACCAAGTATGTGTATATGTCAATATATCTGATACTATGAAGAATAATGCAACTGCAGATGTGTTAAGAGGGTGTGTGGGGGAATCACAGTATCATAATGTCACCAAACCATTCTGCGATGAATTTACATCCAGAATATTTGTATGCATTTGTGGTTGCTGCACCTCAAAAGAATATAATTGAACCTGTGAAGGTTCAGAAAGAGACCAACAGAGCAATGGGATTGCAGGGTGGGGATACACAAGGAAAGGCATCAAGTGCTTAGACTTCTTAGTATAGGAATTTTAAAAATAAAATCCTGAGTATTGGAGAGACAGAGTACATTATATAATTTACTGCAAATTTAGGATTCATAAACCCTTAGCAGAGATCAGAATTCTTATGCAAAAAGCAGACAGACCATGAATCAAACTCTCTCTGTTCCTGCATGTAATAATACTTTGCAAAATTACATTATATTACTATTTGATCAGCTCTAGATAAAGACCTATTACATGGAAATGCGAGTTTCCATTTGCCTCAATATGTGTTACTATGGTTACAACAATGGTTCAATGGTAATGGAACAAGCAAAGATACAGATAATGAAACTGACTGCTAGCTATCGCCTCAATTATTTCCATTTCATTTTATGTTATGGGCTACATTCTTCGTGCTATTGACACACTATTAATGTACTCTCTTGGTACTACATAATTTGTTTTTCTTCTTCCTTGCTACCAAGATGACAGTTCAAGAACTCCTCAAGTTAACTTTCTTTTTTCCTAGGGAGTGGTAGATAGGGATCCCTCCAACCCACTCCTTATCGGAGGTGTGTAGCCCTTGTACATAGTAGGCCGCATTTCAGCCATGCAAAAGAGTCAAAAGGTTTACACACAACTGTGCATCCAGACAAATAAGGCAGCATGCACACTATTCCTTTAAAGTGTATATGAAGCACATTATTTCCCTCAAAGAATTCTGGGCGCCATTTACCCCTCACTGTGTTACAGTTCCCAACAACCCTTAAGAAACTACAGTGCCCAGAATTCTTTGAGGGAAAGAATGTGCTTTAAAGGTACAGTGTGTACGCAGCCCAAGAAGCATTATCAAAATTTAGGAACACATTCCAGCCAGGGGAAAGAAGGGCATGGAACAGGGTCAATGAGGAGGGAGATGTGACTATGGCACTGCAGCAGATAAGACTGGTGTGTTGCAACATGGTAGTGTGTACTGCAGTTGGGGGCTGGGGGTTCACTGGTTCCTTCTCTGTGTGGGTGGTATGTGGACTTCATAGTTCACACAATGGTGGGGTGTGGTTGTGTTTCAAGGGATGCTGGGGGCATGCCATTTTTATACTGCTTTTTATTTTCTGGTTGGCTGGTTTCCCCCTTTCCTCCTAGGTTGAACATGGACAGAATGTGGCGGGTGTTACAATGACGCATCTCTCCAAATCATAGCAATAGTACAATGACACTGCTCAATGACTTATTAAAGGTTGTAATAGATGCACTTAGTAGGTACAAAACTCCGCTTAATAAACGAAAGAACTTCAACTAACCAGATTCTCTCTGTCAATCCTTTGCTGCTCTCTCTGCCTGTTGATGGCACTGTGGTACATCTTGGGTGCTGGGCCTGGAGGCTTCTTCAGCGAGGCACTTTTGCTCCTGGGCTTTGCAGAGTGCTTTGTCAATTCCTTTAAGAGCCTTTGGTTCTCCCGATCAATTTGTCGAACCTCCTCATTTGTGAAAGAGTAGTTTTTCCTTGACCCTATAGAGGACTGATCCAAGACCAGCTTCTGTTGTTCTTTTTTCTCCAGCTGCAGAAAAGCTTTAAAAACAAATAAACCTTTGAGAAGCCAACATAGATGGAGGGGGTTGTATATCTTCACTTGAAATCCAGAAATATCTGAGTTTGGGTTTAACCAGCTAACTTAAGTGAGGGGGTTACCTCATTTTCAGCCTATAGCTTTTAAATGGCAACACATGCATACGTAGCAAAAGCTTACAGAAGCTTTTTTCAGCCTGGTGTCCTGTGGGTGTTGCTGCACTATGACTCCCATAATGCTCCAAACCATTGACTATGCTGGCTTGTGTTGCTGAGAGTTATAGCCCAAACACTCAGAGGGCACCAGATGCTAGCCTAGAGAGAACACAATACTGCTGCTACCATGGCACCGAAGGATATTTGCAGTGCACCCTTTTGCAATGTTATTTATCCCAGTGTGTTCAATGGCACTTAGTTTTAGAAAATTGTGCATAAGGTTGCAATATTAGGCTCCAAGTGTAAGAGGCACACCAACTCTCATTTGTTTCCAAACAAAAGAAACAGAATGCATGGAAACCATAAAAAGTCATGACATAGCACAGAAGTATACTTAAGGAGGAATCCAACACATATGTGAAGCTGGGTCTATGATGTGCATTATAATTCTTAAACATGAGCTAGGACTGGGCAATGTGAGCACTTGGCCACATCTAGAAATACATGATGAGCTAATAATATGGATAATTTTGAAAATGTACATGAAGTTAAGACAGAGTAGTCACATGTAGTCTACCCACAAGTACCACATTGGTGATCCCTGAGTTAAGATGTCCTATACTGGCAGTTGCTGTGGAAGAGTCTCTCCATACTAGGAGAACCACACTATATCAACTTACATTTCTCATCATTGGCAATATGTACACTGCTGAAAGAAACATGAGCATTAGCCAAGGACAGTATTTTTTAGAGTTTCAAACACCAGATACTTTGTTCTTCGACCTTGTGTGCTATTGAGTTAGGCACAGAGGTGTGGTTAAGCAACCCAAAGTGACATGGCAAAGGGTCTACAAATAGCACACAATATTTAAACAAACATTTATCAACATTTGCCTTGCATTTTTCATTCTAGGGATTGTGGGATTTCATTTCCATGATTCAACTTCTAGCACTGTAGGAAGTATACCGTCTCTGAGCAAAAGCCTTGACTACTGATGATTTCAGGAATGCTTAGGTCATCTTCAAGGAAGTATCTTGCCTACTTCTAACCTATGATTCTACCACATATGAAGAAAGGAAACTGTTGCTTTCTGCTGAATGGATATGAGACTGCTCAACTAATCTGTTTACAGTAGGCAGAGTTTATTTCAGAGGCCTCTGGCACAGATACATATCTTCTACCAGTAACATTTTGCTGTTTAGTTTATCAAAAGTAAACCATGGACTGGAATTTAAAATCAAATGCTTCCCAATTTGCAGCAAAGCAGACAACTGTGCAACTGATGATAGCCTTAAGCTGTGTGTCTTGGGAAGGCAACTCCCTTGTAAGTGTAACAAAAACCCACAGTGATGTTAGAGAGCCTGAAATTATTGAACAAGTTTGATTTGTCTTTAGGGACTTAAATGGCAAGAGTAAAAGCAGACAGAAGGTGGTACATAAATTTTAAATCTTAATTAGGTTCAAAACCTACAGAAATCAAGGAAACATATGGTGTGTTGAATGGTGTGTTCAGAAACTCTGCATGGATAGGGACCTCCATTACTCTTAGTTAAGTTTCTACATGACTCTCCAAAACCTTACACTGGGTGACCAAGACTGAAATAATAAGCAGTATGATAAACTGCAAACAGTAACTAGGAAAATATGTTTTGGGAAAGGGCTACTCAGTTTGTGGAAAGAGAGAGACATTTTAGCTGTAGGGGTATGCAACTATTTAACAAAACATTTAGCTATTCTCAATGTTTTTAGAGGTTGTAAATATAATTTATTTTATGTTGCGCTGTTTTGCTGCTTAGTTGATTGCCACCCCTGGGCTATGTTGAGAGGAAAGGTGGAACAGAAACATAATAAATAATGATGATGATGATGATGATAAGGTAAAAAAAGGTAAAGGTAAATGATCCCTGGATGGTTATGTCTACTATGGGGTATGGCACTCGTCTTGCTTCAGGCCAAGCTGGCATTTGTCCACGGACAGCTTTCTTGGTCATGTGGCAAGCATGACTAAACTGCTTCTGGCGCAACGGAACACCATGACGGAAACCAGAGCACACGGAGACACCGTTTACCTTCCCGCCACAGCGGTACCTATTTATCTACTTGCACTGGCATGCTTTCAAACTGCTAGGTTGATAAGTAATTATAAGCCAGGATTCAGAAATAAACCTAAAAGGAAAAGCCAATGCATATGGAGAAGAGAGCTAGTTGTTCCATCCTAATACCCATCTTCGCTTGGGGCGAAATACCAAGAACTGGCAGAAGAGTTGCAGCTAGGGGAACAGTGTCATGAGATGCATACAGTGAAGAAAGGGAATGATTTATTTCCAGCAAAATCACAAAAACTGATAAAAGAGTTTTCCCAAAATTAATAAAAGGTGCTCTCACACTACTTAGTACTGAATTTCATGCCAGTGTGAAATTAAACTCAGTTAAAAGTGTTACTCTTCTATGTGCTCAGTTTCTCCCAATATATTAGTATACAATTCTAAGTTACCAGTATTCCACCTGTACTTCAGTTAAATATGACAGGTTTGATTCGAAGGTGCCCTTCTACTCACAGAAAACTGTTTTGTATCTGGCAGTGGAGTGCTAGGTAAGGTAAGTGAAATTACATCAAAAGATTACATTATGCCTGCATGATAGTTTGTGACTTGGCCAACAAAAAGATGTGGATGAAACACACAAGTCCAAAGAACCTTTGTGCACAGAGGGCCAGTTGTGTGGCTATTTAGCCAGTGACAACCTTTACATGCTCTGTTCTAATGCTTTACATATTGGAATGTGGCAAAACAGCTATTAAATATTGCATATTAAAGAGTCACTTACACATCTCAACCCTTCATTGCTTGAAGCTTCTACATAGATAATTTCTTCTAAATTAGAGTGCTTTAGTTCTCTGCAATGGATAAAGCACCCCAGTCTTGCTCTATCATACAGTCCCTATGGAGGACAGTTAAAAATGTATTGTTTAATACTGAAACACAAGGTCACCTTAGGAAATGAAGTGAAATCTTAAAACTCCTAGATTAGCAGATTAAAATGATTGTTGCTAGATATAATATACAGTGAAGTTGTGCAAGACTAATCTTCCCTACACCTCACTGAGAACAGTTAAAAATGTGCATATTGCGAACACCTGGCTTCTGCTTCATAAGCAATGCCATCATAAACAAAGGTAAAACAAATGTCCTAAGGCACAAGAAGGGAGTTTTCCACTTCTGGCCCCCCTCTTACAAATAAGATAGGAGTGCTTTCATATAGCCAAAAAATGTGCTTCTATCACCACAATTACTATAGATTCATTAAGAGAAGTGCTAATTTTCTAGAAAAAGAGGTGCTGGAATTCATCATGAACACTTTCCTCCTCCTCTTAGAATGGCTATGGAGTCCACCTGAGAGGTGCCGGAACTAAGTTCCAGTGAGTTCCGGCTGAAAAAAGCCCTGATTAAGGGATTGTTGATTTGTTACCTGGCACCAGGTTTTCTCCTTTCAGCATGGGTAGAAGTTAACAATCTGGAACAGGGATAAGGAACCTGTGGTCCTCCAGATATTTTTTGGCTATAGCTCTCATCATCCCTTACCAGGGATGGTGGTTAGGGATAAAGGAGACGAGTCCAGCAACAAATAATCTGCATGAACATCAGCACAGAGCTTAAGAGCGGTATTCAAGACTGTCTGATTTAGGTGCACCAAGGAATCAAGCCCCAGGCATGTTCTTTGGCAACTTTCGCAAAATGGTCACAAATGAGAAAATATTTTGGGTGGTATTTGTAAACCAATACCAGTTGGTTTGGCAGTTTGGGATATACAGTACTTAATGTAATCAGTTAAAACTTTATCAGGGTGATCATGTTGAACTTAAAAGGGACTTCACTATCAAATATATTTTATGTATATAATCCCCCCCCCCAAAAGTACAATTGTGAGATAATCAAAACAAAGATATCTTACAAATTGTATTGGAAAGCTAAAAAATGGCAATTGATGCCATGGATATTAGCTATGCCCACCCAGGATAAATACATCTATGTATCTCAACTATAAGACAATCTACCAATCTATAAGCCAAAACCAATCTACAGTTCTTCCTGCCCAACCCGCTTCTGCAGGTAAGACACTGGAACCAAGACTATGACATCAGACTACCATGAACAACTTCACATATCCTTAGAATATTGCACCTATCCATGGATTGCAAAATCCTTCTGGAGACAATCCTGGCTTAAAACCAGAGCTTACATATAACATATGTATACATATTTTTATTAAATAGGTAGTCTATGGCAGCACCCAGACTGTTTCCAGGATTAGGATGAAACTATGTGCTAGGTGCTGTACAAAATAAATGTAGATTGATTTTGACTACAGAAATGTTTAGTTACATATTCCAAGTCATGTTTAACATATTGCCCATTAAAGTAACCTCTCTTTGATGCTGCCCCTTAAAGTTTAAATTCATCTCTCTAATTTCTGCCTACAGCACTCACCTATTTTCTGCCAGCAAATTCCTGAAACCTGGGATGTTTCATCACATTGATCTATATCAAGTCTAATTGTATGGAGAAATCCTCTTTCCTGCTGTTCAACTCTTGAAACACTTCTGATGCTGCAATGATTACTGCCAGGATGTCATAATACAGAATCTGCTTACATGACATCAGCAGTGCGTCATAATAGATTGGCACCGGACATCTCATATCAGAGCAGTGTAATCAAATGATAGAAAGCATTCAACAAACTACATATATTTGTATTAATACCAGAATCCTCAGCTCCAGCCAATAACCGTTCCACAACGTTTGAAGTCATACTGGTGTTATCTCTAGACTGGTTACATTCTTAACTTTTTAAAAACTTTTCTAAAACAAGAGGACATGCCTATGTGATCATCACCTGAGGCCCTTCTTTGTGTGTCTCCTCTGCAAAAGGTCTGGAGGGCAGCAATATGAGAACAGGCCTTTTCTGTGGTGGCTCCCCTCTTGTGGAATGTTCTCCCCAGGGAGGCTCACCTGCCGCCTTCATTACCTATCTTCAGGTTCCAGGCAAAAACAACCCTCCTCTCCCAGGCCTTTGGCTAATTAAGCAATCTATGGCCTTTTAAACTGTGCATGTAGGTGGGGTGTTATTGTTCTTATTTATGTTATAGGTATGTAGTTTTTTGTTTTTATATTGTAAATCATCCTGTGATCTTTAGATTAAGTTCGGTAAAAAAAAAATTAATAGCTAATTATTTATTTATGCTAAATTCTACAGCTTAGCTGCATTTAACTTGTAAAGAGAGCGCAGGACACATAATTCCTCCCATTAAAAAATTAATAGCTAATGATTTATTTATTTATGCTAAATTCTGCAGCTTAGCTGTATTTAACTTGTAAAGAGAGCGCAGGACACATAATTCCTCCCATTCTTTTGCAAAACTGGGCTGTACTTGCTCTTCCGAATGAGTTATAATGTGGAAAGTGTCCTCTCTGGGTGGGCTGAAATCTGTGGTTTATTGTGCTAATTTCTATTGTTTATTGTTTTGTGTACAAGGGAGACTTCCGTTCCCTATCATGCATTGACGTGCATGTCCAATTGAGTCAATACAAGTTAAGAAACTGTAATGAGCTACTGAGAAGTAAAGCAGCCTCTTCCGCTAATTGACCCAGAGCTCTGTGTTCAGAGAGCTCCAATTGCATTCTAAGACAGGCTTCCTCAACCTCGTCCCTCCAGATGTTTTGAGACTACAATTCCCATCATACCTGACCACTGGTCGTGCTAGCTAGGGACCATGGGAGTTGTAGGCCAAAAACATCTGGAGGGCTGAGGTTGAGGAAGCCTGTTCTAAGAGTCCTATTCTAACTCACTTATGCTCAGAGACAGACAAATGGCTCCCTTCATCTACAGAACATTTTTATATTTGCATTACAAAAACTGGAGGCTAAACAGGAGGCTAAAACAGCGTGGTCTTTGCACTGTGTAAATATGTGACATGAAAAAAGGTACGCAAAAGGAGAAGTTGGGCCGCAAGGAAAAAAACTCCAAAGTCTGTATTTGGGCAATACCTTTATTAGGTCAACCCAAATGCCACAAATTAGAAGGCAGGAACTCTATATTAGGCTAGATGGCAAACAGAGCAAGGGGGGAGGCGGAGAAGGGAAAAGTTGGATGACAGATGGAGTCTGCATCTGATCACAATCTCAAGATGCAATGTGAGAGAAGAAAGCAGACATTAAAATGAGGTTTCAGGTTGTCTCTGGGGCTGCTGGCAAGAAAGAAAATAAAATTCTCTTCACCTGAGAAAAGATGCATACATTATCAAGGCTCTTCTGGAGTGTTTAACAGTTAAAGAACATACCCTTTCATAAACCAAATTACCAGTGATGCAAGAACAGAAGAAATATTACCTTGAAAATAAGTCTATCCAGAATTCAAGTGCAAGAGGATGAATAAGTATTTATCATTATCAAAGGATATGAATAGTGTTCTAGCATCACATTTTAAAGCAATGATGATCTGAGATCTTTTCAGTCTTGATCTGATAAAATATCTTTAAACATTCAAAAACCATGATTAAGCTAATGTGTGCTCCCATTCTACATCAAAGTGACTTAAACGGTTAATAATCCATATTTATTTTTTTGGTGATGTTGAGTTTCTTTTTATATATCATATATTTTCAAGAATTAATTGGAATACCCTCCCCTCGCTCTTTTGATTTATCACCCTCTTTCAAAAGTGCCTGAAAAATGTAACATTCAGTTTACGACTGAAGTACGTAATTTTGTGTTGCTAATATCAGATACTATTTCCCCAAGACTGACACCTGGATAGTTCCTGCAGAGGAAAGGCATGTGTGAACTTATGTGCAACTGAGGACACTTCTGAACAGCAGAGTTTCATACACATGACAATTTTATATGCTTGGATTATCAATTTCTGCCCTGCAGGAGGAGATCAGCACACATTTCCTCTACTTCATACCAGTGAATTTAGTACATTGTGTTCAAACAGTTCTCAGGCAGCATCTAGACTTTTGATCACGTCTTCCCAAGGAGTACAACTACTAAACTTCTATTGCAGTAAAGAAGGGAAGTTTTACAGAGTCCTGGAGTTTTCCCATATTCACGGTTTGCCCTCTAAAACAATACCTCTAGTTGATTTTCAGAATAGTTGCTACCATGGGTGCAATACTTTGGCAAATTTAAGACAGGGAGATAAAAAGTCTTGAAGGCTCTGTATGGGTTGAGAGAGTTTGAGTCCAACAGAGCATTGATGCTTTAGGCTAGAAGGTAATTGATGCTTTCTTTTCCTTTTTTACATGGAAAGGTGTTTGGATGTGTTTACCAGAACCACAAACTAATAGACAAGCATATGCTGAATTCCTGTTTCATTATTAATTTGATAATTGTAATGATCACCTCATAATAACAAGTAAAGCCACCTTAATTAAATACATAGCATTGAGTCATCACTGATTATTGCCTCTCAGTAATTTATTCAACAATGAACCTCTGCTAGGAGAGAAAAGGTTGACATGTATAAGCTACAAGCATCCTAACATCTGAAAACTGCCACTTGAAAATAATAACTTATTTTCCTATAAGTATACATTGAGTGTCCATTGTTATGATGAACCATGAGATCTGGTTGTTGCTGTGGGGCGAAAGTGAGTAGAAGGAAAATTGGGTTGGGAGTGCCTTGGTGAACTAGGATCACCACACCCGGTTTATCTTTCAGGAGATAACCAAGTTTCCCCAGTCCCCCTTGAATGTGATTTTTTTGGCTGGGCCGTAGCAGCTCTGCTGGAAAAAAAAAGTGTCTTCCATTGACTGCCTCTTTAGTTTCTAAGCTGTCCACAGAATTTGGCTGCAAATTTCAGGTTCTCTTTTCAACTACAAACCTTAGCTAGCAATGTACTATTTAAACACATACATACATAGAATCAAGAGTCTGCTTCAGAGGTTATATGTTGTCATTTATGCTACTGTGGCCATGCAGATTTTTACTACTACTCTGAATTCAAAAATATATCCAGTGGAATCAATGGTGACCTTTTGAGCTTGTTGCACAGATGAGCCGGGCAGACCCAGATTCAAACACCCACTCAATCACTAAGCACCGTGGGGAAACCTTGGTCCTGTAATTATTTATCAGCCTAACCTCCATAGCAACTTATATGCGTTGATGGAAGTATAAAATGGACAGGGAAAACTCTGTGTCCTTCCTTGAGTTCATTGGAGAGAAGGCACAATATAAATGTAATAAACAGAAATAAATTGAAAAGACATTTATCGTGTATAGAGTGCAGTCTATCTAAATAATAACTTTACCAAACAAATATTTTTGTTAACAATTGCTGTTCCATAGAACTCAAGGGAAAAACTGAAAATGTTTATCCAGATCTGAAAGAACAGCAGAGACACACATATTATATCAGAATGTTATTATTTTGAGAGCAAATCCCATATTTTTAAAGTTAAGAAAATGTCACCTTTCAAAAGATGATTCAAGTCCACAGCCTCCTGCAGGACCTTTTGATGACATTTGTGATCCAAGTTGGGTTCTAAGGAGAAACAGAAATTCAGTCAGGGCTTGTAATTGTTCTCCTCAAAAGTGTAAAGCTTTTTGCACCTCATGCTTACCATATAACTCCTGGCTCACATTTTCTTGTCTTTTAACCTTTAGTTTCTTATCATTAGATGCTGCAAGTTCAAAAGACTGGATGGGACTGATGTCTGGAGTTGACAGAGGAGTCACATCAGTCACAGTATCTTCAGACTCTTCTGCATAGTCACCGAGCTTAGGTTTTACTTCCACCGATTTAATTCCTGGGCTGGGTTTTTCTCTCAGAGAAAGAAGCGCCAAGTTACATTTGCTTTTCTTTTTTGAAGAAGAGCAGGATGAGTCTGACAAGCAACCATCTGAATCTGAGCAGTCTGTATCAGAACTACAGGATAGGCAATGTGAGGAGGAGGAAGACGAGGAGGAACTGACTGCAATATTCTTGCTAACCTTTGCACTATTAGACTGCTTAGACAACTTAAGTCTAACCCTCTGGTTTCTGCTGTCATCGCTACTGTCTTCTTCATCTGTATAGTAGTTTTCCTCAGATGCTTTAACTATTTGGTCAACTTGAGAGGAAATATTTTTTCCATGCGTTCCTTTACCTTGTGCTGAAATCCTACCAGATGTACTTGCCTTTTCTGAATTTAGAGAAGCTAACGACAACACAGCATTTTCAGGATCACAAGCACCATTGTTTAATTCCTCCCCCTCCTGAGTTTCTGTATCTTTATTTGCTTTGTCTTCTTCCTCAGTACAGTTATCCTCCACCACTTTGGTTTCCATGTTCAAGCCAGGTTTGCCTGTAATTGTATCTTCTGTTTGTGTGTGCTCACCATTTGCCTTCTCATCTGTTTTTGTTGTTGCTCCTTTCCTCGCCGCATCTTCTTCAAAGTCACTATCGAAGAAAGAGTGATCCACTTCACAGTCTGACACATCTTCATACATACGGTCCATGATCAAAAAAAGGTGCTGAAATGCGGTTCCTGCAAATGGAACACCAGAATTACTAACTGAGAAATTTAAAAAATATAGGTTCAAAACCCACTCTACAACTACAAGTCAATCAGTCAATCTCCTTTATTGGCATAGAAAAAGTGCATTCTATACATGGATCAGAACACAATACAGTTAACAAAACATAGTAGGAGATACTTTAGGATAAAGCTGTCCAAACATTGTGAGGTATGAAAATGGCTCTTGGGACCTATGGTGATGTAATTTCATGGCGTCACTCAAACATTTTGCCACATACTCCACAACGTCATTACTACAATTGTTCAGCAGATAGAAAACCCTGGAAGAGCCAGTGTGATAAATCCCCTCCTTCAATAAGGGGGCCAAATACTTATCATATATTTTTGCATAAAATGGCCAATAAAACAAAACGTGTGTGATGCATTCAACCTGTTTTGTGCCAGAAGGGCAGTATCAGAGTATGGGATTTTCAAAAATCTACCTTGCAAAACTGCAGATGATAAGACATTAAATCTTGCGAGGGAAAGAGCTCTGAGTAGGTGGGGATTGTAAAGCTGGTGTAAATATGAAATGTCCTGGCCAAAGAGGGTGGAATTCCCAACCCCAATGGGGAACAGGGTTTATTGGCTGTGCAACTAAGGGTTTGGAATTCAATCTCCAGGATTCTGCGCTTGATTGTCTAGAATGCTTCCAATTGTGGGAGCATAAGCAGCAACTCAAGTGATAGGCCACAGGTTCTGATTTCGCTTTCAATGTGACCTAACCATTTGGAGTGGTGGGATTCTGCAAGCATGCGGAAAGTTAAAGAAGAAGGATTGGATATGAAACGTAGGTGGAGCTAGAGGTCTTATAGAGCTACTTAAGTTTGCATCCCTGTATCTCTGCCCAACTTTAAGTCTATGCAGAATGTTAATCATTTATCTTTTTTAAAAAGACAATAATGATCCTAGAGGGGATTTTGTTGCTTCTTTTCCCACCATTTCATAAGGAAATTTGATATTGCATGGAATTGCTTGTTTCTGTTCTGAGCTTAACATTTTCATATAATCTAAAGGTGCACAAAACCTTACCACGCTGAATTGACAGCTCCTGGCAAAGTCTCACATAGAAAGCCACTAAAATGCTTCCATAGGAAGCTCAAGGAAATGCAACATAGAAAAATACAATTTTTAAAATGTCTGATAATTGCCACCGTTGCTTCCTGAGTATCATTGTTGAAAGCGAGGGAGGATGCAGAGAACATTTCACAGATGCATGTGATGCCGACTGTGTGTACGCAGAAGGCAAGCACGCTGGCAGGCATGCAACACTGATCCGGACTATTCTAGTCATGGGAAGTATGTTTTACAGTGGGAGTGGGGTACCTGTGCTCCCAATGTTGTTGGACTACATCACCCCTGACCACTGGCAATGGTGGATGGGGCTGATGGGTGGTGGAGTCCAACAAATATCGTATTTACTCGAGTCTAATGCGCCATCAATCTAATGCGCACCTCAATTTTCACAACATAATTTGGCCAAAATAGGTGAGTATTAGATTTGAGTAAATACGGTATATTGTTATAGACTAAGGGGTATTCCTCCTAAACCTTAGGAATGAATAAATGTTAGGATTTTGATTAATTGGGATACGGATTAAGACACAAACTTCCCACTGCTCGGCAGTGGGAGGGGCAGGCACCCAGTTTTTGTAACAATATGAAAGGCTAGGTAAAGGTAAAGGGACCCCTGACCATTAGGTCCAGTCGTGACCGACTCTGGGGTTGTGGTGCTCATCTCGCTTTATTGGCTGAGGGAGCCGGTGTACAGCTTCCGGGTCATGTGGCCAGCATGACTAAGCCACTTCTGGCGAACCAGAGCAGTGCACGGAAACACCGTTTACCTTCCTACTGGAGCGGTACCTATTTATCTACTTGCACTTTGATGTGCTTTCGAACTGCTAGGTTGGCAGGAGAAGGGACCAAGCAATGGGAGCTCACCCCGCCACGGGGATTTGAACCGCCAACCTTCTGATCGGCAAAGCCACTTCCGGCCTGCCCAGGAGGTGGGGTTGCGGGCTTCACGCCCACCCCCCACGTGAGCGGGGGCTGGTTTCAGCCCCCGCGAGAGCAGGGGGTCTGCCCTATTTAGGGCCGGCACGGAGGGGGCTCGCCCTCTTTTCGCCGGCTAGCCCCCACGTCAAGAGGATGTGTGTGGGGGGAGGAACGCCATCACCTCCCCCCAGTGAGCGAAGGGTGGTCCGTTAAAGGACTCCGGGGGGCATGGCCCTGTCCGAAGCCCATGGAGGTGTGGGCCAAAGGCACGCCCCCGAGCGGTGACCCGGGGGAGCTCCTAGTCGACGTGCCTTGGCAGGTGACTCCCCCGATATAGTGTTAACCCTTCCCCGTGTCTCCAGCAAATGGGCTGGAGCCGGATAGTCGTTAGGACCAATGCCTAAGCCAATGCCTCTCATTCCTGAATTCAATAAAGTTGTGGCCTAATTCGCCCATTTAACCTTAAGCTATGGTGTCTCGTGTCTTTATTTATCCTGGTGGGGGGCGGGAACTCGCCACGCAAAGCCACTTCCGGCCTGCCCAGGAGGTGGGGTTGCGGGCTTCACGCCCACCCCCCACGTGAGCGGGGGCTGGTTTCAGCCCCCGCGAGAGCAGGAGGTCTGCCCTATTTAGGGCCGGCACGGAGGGGGCTCGCCCTCTTTTCGCCGGCTAGCCCCCACGTCTTCCCACCCTCCCTCCCTTTAGGTGGGCTTTAGGTAGGTCTCTGACTTTGCTATGGACTTCGGTCTGTTGCCACATGGGGCATGGTAGGAATTTTTCCCAATTGGCAATTTACAGCCATTTGGTTTTTCGCCTACCTCGTAGCAACTCGTCACAACTCTTCGGCATTGGCAGTAGGCATTGGTAAGAAGGGGTTAAGAGGATGTGGGGGGGGAGGAACGCCATCACCTCCCCCCAGTGAGCGAAGGGTGGTCCGTTAAAGGACTCCGGGGGGGCGTGGCCCTGTCCGAAGCCTATGGAGGTGTGGGCCAAAGGCACGCCCCCGAGCGGTGACCCGGGGGAGCTCCTAGTCAACGTGCCTTGGCAGGTGACTCCCCCGATATAGTGTTAACCCTTCCCCGTGTCTCCAGCAAATGGGCTGCAGCCGGATAGTCGTTAGGACCAATGCCTAAGCCAATGCCTCTCATTCCTGAATTCAATAAAGTTGTGGCCTAATTCGCCCATTTAACCTTAAGCTATGGTGTCTCGTGTCTTTATTTATCCTGGTGGGGGGCGGGAACTCGCCACGCAAATCCTAGGCTCTGTGGTTTAACCCACAGCGCCACCCGCATCCCTCACAGGTTGTCTAATCCTGCTTTACAGAAAGAAAGGATCCATATTAACAGATGCTGTAAAGCTCTGCCACTCTCTTATCTTACCACTACAGGTATCTATGTATTGAGGTAAACAAAAGGAAGCAGGCTCCAGCCTGCCTGGATACCGCTTTATTTGATCTGGACTCCCTGGCCCATGGCAAAGAAAAATGAAGAAGGTGGTAGAATGATCTATACCACTTCAGACTGTTGGTGAGGTGGATGCATTGCTTTTTAATTTAAAAAAATAAAATAAAATCTCCCTACATGTAGAAAGCTAGCACAGTAAAGAGAAGCCTGGGCTAGAATCATTGTCTCCTATGTGCTTCCCTGCCTCACTTCTACTTGCAGGGAGGCATGTGTATGTTTAACATTATGAAGGATTCAAAACAGACTTCCTCCCCACGATCACTTGCATCTGAAGCAGTACACCCCAACCTATCCAGCTTGAGCATTCTGCTACCTATCTAGATCAGGTCCACCCCAAAATGCAGGAAGCCCACCGCTCCTTTGCCTGCACAAAGCGAAGTTTAACACTGGAAGATGGCATCAGGCTCACTCTTCTAAAAGGCATAAGCATTCCCCATTCGGGGTAGATCTCAAACACCACGTGCCCTCCCCAGTCACAGCCAAACAGGCTCCGGCTGCCTAGGAAGACATCTGTCAAGAGCGCGGTTTCCTCCCTCCGGAGTCGTGACCGCGATGCGTCAGGGCGCAATGGGAGCGACTATAATCGCGCGCAACTTGCCCCCCCTCCCGCAACGACCTTTGCTGGCGACAAAAGCCCGCCCGCCCGTCAAGCCGAAGCCTAATGATAATTATTGCAGCGACATTGCACGCAGGATTAACTAAGGAGCTCCTCGAAAAGGCGAAGGAGGCTGCATATAGGCTAGCCACGCGCAGAAAATTGGTTGCATGCAGACGGGGTCGGACGGAGGGCAAACCCCTTCCTCTCCTCGATTGGAAAAAGCCAGACCCCCCCCCCCCCCGCCACTACGGCCAATGCTTCTCCGATACGTCGGAGGGAACGCCGGCACACGCCCGCCACCTTCCCGCTTTGTTGTGGTTACACAGCCCGCGGCGAGGCGTTGGAGGGCGGCGGGTCGGCGCTCTGCAGCAGCGGCTCCGCCGACACCCACCTCCCTGCGGGAGGGCGAGCAGCCTGGGGCAAGCAAGGCTCGGGTACTCACCGCAGGCCGGGCGGGCAGAAGGCGTCGCTAGCGCTCCGGCGCTTGGAGGCCCCTTCGGAGAGCGCTTCTCGCCTCGCGCTCTCCACCAAGCCAGGCTTCTCCCGCCCGGCCTTGTGTTTGCGTAACCACGGGAAGGGCGGGATTGGGGAGAGGAGGGGAAAGAGGCTGCTTCCGTCTCCGCGTGGGCATGTGTAATAGTTCCCTTTCCAATGCAGCAGGTGGAAGCCTTGAGCTCGCTCGCTTTGCCTCGGGGGCCGCCGTTTTAGAGGCGCTTGCCAAGGTGTCCCCTCAGGCTGCCAGCAGACTCCTCGGCTAATTTTGGATGCGCCGGCAGGCTAGCTAGGCGGCCGTAGCCGCTTACTCTCTAGCTAAGGTCAAATCTTCGTCTGATAAATGGTAGCGACTGGCAATGCCGCAAATAGAGCATGTAATCCCCGCAGATTAGACGGGGATCTCGGATCTTTTTGCCTTTTCTGTCGCCATCACCCAGCGTCAAGAGAGCCCCTTAAAGGTGTGCTATAAACATTAAAAGCTTCCTCCTCCTTCGATGGCTCCTTCACGAGGCTGCTCAAAGGGTTTTGTAAATAAGATCTGCTACAATCAGTGTAAATAATGCGATCTCTTGGTTCTCAAATTCCTCGTGGCATCTACACAACCGTTGCCTTAAACTTCCCTTTCAAGTGAGTTATGGCTGACTGAGTGTTTAAGTTGCATTCCCAAAAGCGTTAAGGAGTAGTCTTAATATGGTCACTAATTTGGGGTTAAGTCTCATTAAGAAGTGGAATCTTCCGATTAAACGTGCAAACCCCTGTGTTGCAAGGCTACTGTTCAATACACGCTTATCACTCAATCCCATTGTTTTGATTTCTGAGGAAATGCATAGGATCATGGTGCAAGTCTCATTTAATTTAACAGCCGTTAGGGTTACAGCCTGAAGCAGGATCTAGGCATATTTACTTGAGAATAAGGTCCACATTATATTCATTGGTTATATAAAATAATTAGCAATAATTATCAAATGTAAGGTCCCACACTTAGGCAGGAATAAGCAGCTGCACAAATATAAAATGGGCGACACTCTGGCCTGCCAGTAGTAAATGTGGTTCTTAGTAGACCACAAGCTTAACATGGGACAACAGTGTGATGCAGCACCCCCCCCCCCAAAAAAAGCAAAATTAAAAAAAAAACTAATGCTATTCTAGATTACATCAACAGAAGACCCAACTTGAAAGAAATGAGATGCCAGCTAAAGATCAGGAAGAACTTTCTGACGGCAATGGTAGCCAACCCACAAGGGATACAGGGCTAGGTGGACGAGTGGACAATCATTATCTCCAGGATGTTTCTAACATGAAACGTTAACTGCCCCCCCCCCCCACCATGGTATAGCAGAAGCCTTGCTATGCTTGCATGAATTTGCAGACTGCTACGGTAATAGAGATAAGAATATACCAGTTTAGCAAATTACAGGAAATGTGACCTTTTAGGGTTTGGAAAGTACATAGGTACTGTAACAACAGAGCATGACAGGAAGCTAGGTGGCTTTCCAAAACCATATATGAAACTGCTAATGCAAGCACGGAACAAACATGAGAGCCCCCACAAGTGGCGAGAAGATCAGAGCTTAGCATGCGCTTGTCTGTGCAGAACTTTAGCCACTTAGTAAGCTTTTAGGGACGCGGGTGGCACTCTGGGTTAAACCACAGAGTCTAGGACTTGCCAACCAGAAGGTTGGCGGTTTGAATCCCCGCGACAGGGTGAGCTCCCGTTGCTCCTGCCAACCTAGCAGTTCGAAAGCATGCCAAAGTGCAAGTAGATAAATAGGTACCGCTCTGGCAGGAAGGTAAATGGCGTTTCTGTGTGCTGCTCTGGTTCGCCAGAAGCGGCTTAGTCATGCTGGCCACATGACCTGGAAGCTGTACGCTGGCTCCCTCGGCCAATAAAGCGAGATGAGCGCCGCAACCCCAGAGTCGGCCACGACTGGACCTAATGGTCAGGGGTCCCTTTACCTTTACCTTTATAGGCATCGGGCGTGAGCTCAGGCATTTTTGCAATATGTATAAGTATCTGCTTCCACCAACGTGAGGTACACAGCCTTTGTGATCTTATTCACCCTGTGTCTAGATTGATGCATCTCTCAAACTGAATACCTTTTCCACCCATCATCTCCTCAATTGGCTTTACTGCAGGAGGCAGTGCCAGAAACCCTTTTGGTGGTGGGGGGGGGTGTTACAGTAAGAACTGTTCAACAGTGGAACTGACTCCCAGGAGAGGTGGTGAACTCTCCTTCACTGGAGATATTAAAGCAGAGGTTGGATGACCACCTGCCATGGATGCTTTAGCTGAGATTCCTGCAGCGCAGCGGGTTGGACTAGATGACCCACGGTACCCCTTCCAATAATACAACCCTGTGAACTCACGGCCATGCATAGGGTTGGGCTGCATAACTCTTGGTGCTGAAAGCGCCCTGCTATCACCCTTTATCTTGTAGCTGGGTTGCAGGATGCAGCTGGAAACACGCGCATTTTGCATGCTTCTCAAATCACAACCAGGCATTGCAAAACGCAGGAGGATTTGCAGACTTCCGCTGGAGGGAGCACTTCTTTTTCTTTTCCTGAGAAGCGAAAACCCACAGGACGGAGCCGCTGCGCGAATCTCAGCGCTAAGATTGACACCGCAACCAGCCAAGGGGAGGAAGGCAAGAGCTGGCCCGGAGCTGCTGCCTTTACGCGGCTGGCCCCGCCTTGCCCGCTGGAGCACACATGGCTCGGTTTCCAGCAGTTGCTGTCATTCAGGCGCTCCCTCCTCCTCCTCATCCGCCTCCTCCTCTCGCCGCCGCGGCGCGCAAACAGGCTCAGCGGGGCCTCCGCCGGCTGCTGCGCGAGATGCGATGAACTAGAGAGCCGCTCGCAGCGGCGGCAGCAGCAGCTTCTTTTGTTCGCAGTTAGGCGGCCAGGCTGCGTCGCTGTAGCTGCGCGTCCCTTCGGGGATCCCGGGCATGAGCCCGGCCGGCTGCCTGCGCCCATGCGGGGCTTTGAGTCTTGTTGACGGGGGGGACGCGACCTTGCGAGGGGGCCCCCGCGGCGGGAGATGCGCTGGTTCCCGGAGACGCCTGGAGCAGCATGTTCCCCGATGCCGACGCCGCTAACGCGCCCTCCAGCAGCAGCAGCAGCAGCAGCAGCAGCGGGCAGCTCGATTCGGCCGCCGCCGGCTCCCCTGCAGCTCAAAGTCCCGGCGAGTCGTGCGGGGGCGGCAGCGTCCCGGCCGCCGCCGCCGCCGAAGAGGACGACGAGGCGGCGGCGGCGACTGGTCGCGGCTTGCCCTGCTCCATGCTGGCCGCCGGACTGGGGGTGCTGTTGCTGGCGGTGTCCCTCTTCCACCTGGGCCGGCAGAAGGAGGGCGACGACGGCGAGGAGGCGGCCGAGGCTGGCGGGCAGCCCAGCCTGGCCTTGCTGCTGCTCCAGCTGGCCCTTTACCTGGCCTGCGCCGCCAGCGCCTTCGTAGTCGGCACCTTGCTGGCTCTCGTCAGCCGGAGCCGCGGCCGCCTCAGACCCCCGCCGGATTTCCGCGCTGCCTGGAACTGCCGCTACCCCGGCAGGGAAAACGCCGCTCCCTTACTGCAAGCTGCCGTGGTAAGTAAGTGCCCCTGCCACGGACCCCTTGCCTTGCGCCGAATTAAGTTTTCCAGACTCTTTTCAGAGTGCATGCCTTGCCTTCCAAAGCAGGGCTGGAGTTCAACCCAGAGTTGCCCGTGTACTGTGCTCTCTCCTTGGGTTCTCAGCTCCGTGGGGTGGACAGTGCCTCTGAGCCCATACAGAGTATATTTTCGTCCCGACTTGGGAATCGCAGAGATCTTCAGCCTTCCCCAGACATCTGGGGTTCAACTGTAGGCCTCCCTGGATAGTATGTTCAGGTAGACTGGAGTCCAGGCGTTTTTTTTTTATTATTTAGCAAGTAAGTGTAAGGTGGTCTAGGCTTGATTCCCGCCCCCACCTCAATATCTCATACCAAAATAGGAATAAGGGGGGAATCTGTGTACCTGGACTGCGTGTGTGCCTGCTTAGCGGCCTGAAACCTAATTTCATCTCCCGCTTCCCTGCTGAAAGATGACTGTCTCCTATTATTCACCTGTGCAGTGACAGTGCAGTTGCTCCAGTTATTTTGGCTGCAGTGCCCGAAGTAGCAGAGGATTATTTCAGGGCTGGAAGCTTAATACCGGTAAACTTGTTCAAAGTAGGATTAACAACAAGCAGCACCAGGAAGTGTGTGCTGTGCTGTTGATAGGTTTTAATGCTGCCCTGCAATGGTTGTATTTCGTTTGGGTTACTGCTTTCTCACTGTTTTTATTCATTTAAACCACATGTCACTCAGATAACCCTTTGGAGCAATGCAGAAATACAGTAAATAAATAGAACTGGTTCAGTAGGCGAAGCTGGCCAATTTCAAATGTGTGTTCCTAAATACAGTACTATGTGCTTATGAATAAAAAGCAGAAAAACATATCTCCCTATTCATTTGTTTAATTTGAGGTGTTCTTTTGTCCATTTGGCTTTTATATTATAGCTGGCTGAACAGGCAGGGTGACACAGCCCGCTTATATGGCAGTGGTTTTTTTGGGGTGCCATTAAAGGAAGGCCCAGTTATGAGAAGCAGCAGATGAGGATGAAGGCACCATATTGTACAGGATTTTGATGACATTGAAGGATCTGCACTTCATTCTTACTTTTGGTAAGCTTTTGTTTACCACTACAAAGGGGAGCTTGCAGAGTGGATTTCTTCTCTATACCAAAACACGCACACACCTGTGCTCCCTAAATGTAAAAAGTTAGATGTTCACCAGCTCCAGAATATCTAGTTTTCTACATTGAGGTTTTTAGTGGTGGAGCACCCATGCCGGCTGAAGTGGTGCAGTCCACACAGATTCGTATGTACACAAATCTAATGCGTCATCAAATCTAATGTACACCTCAATTTTCAAAACCTTGAAACCAAAAATATTTGCTGGCGAATGTATATGTGCCATCAAATCTAATGCGCACCCCTAATTTTCGCGACGTAATTTGGCCCCAAAAGGTGTGCATTACATTCGAGTAAATATGGTACTGAAGAACCATCATTCCTTATTTGCTGTGAGGATAAGTGGGAAACAGTGTTTGAATTGCCACAGCTAAGTTTGATTGTAGAGTGTCAGATCTACTGAAAACAATTCATAATATTGACCACACAGGAGTTTAAGCCTGCTTCATACATGACAATTTTCCTATATTGCTTTTCTCAAGGAAAATGTACCCCACCCTTTGATTGCCTCCCAGGACCAGAATAGACAGATGTGTTTGTTGCACATCATAGTATACTCTTAGAAATTATATCCAGAGGGGAATAATCAGTGTGAAGCACAGTAGATGAATGTTTGGTTGACAGCTCACATATAAATAGAAGCTAAACTTGTAATATTTTTTTCCTTATTCTGTAATTGGACAGACGATGCCTTGAATTTTATGTGTCTATGATTTGGGTCAATAGATTTGTTGGCAACCACAAGCCAGCTACTATAATCACAGCAAAATTCTGGACATGATAAGCATAGTAGTAATGCACACTGATTTGAAACCTACTGATTATATCATCTGCCTTGCATATCAGACAAAATTATTTTGCATTGTTGGCATTGGAACTAGGCGTATAGTTGGATTTATCTCCCCCATTAATGGGATTTCCAGGTGTATATCTATACTGTGTGTGTGTGTGTAATTGGAAAACTTCTGCAGTAGAACCTGCCTTAGCCTGCAGTTTTAATTGGGAACTTCTTTGAATGAGAGCTGTCTTATTGTTAATCTGGGCAATTTATTAAACCACCCACTAATGGTGTCGGCCTCCAAACTCAATGGATTTTGTTGTGCTGCAAGACTTGAATTGATTTGGCTCGTCACTCGCAAACCACTAAAGATCAGGACTATTTTATTTGGCTTTAAGATACTTGCTTGTTTAGCAAGGGTGGAATAAATGGCAGGCTGTTTGTTTTACCGTTGTAAAAATAGAGAAGGTGCCACCAAAAGCATGCCGCATGGGATGTGAGGGCTGATCCACAGGTAGCTGCTGTTACTCCCTGGATCATTACAGACCAAACTGCTAGTTCTTTATCTGCTAATGTAGCTTAACTGGAAATACACTTAAAAAATCCCCATGAAATTACTCCAGTCCAAGTCCTAGCTATGTAGGAAGGGTAGTGCAAAAAAAAGTCCGGTGAAGTTACTGACCCATAAAACACTTTTTAATCTGCTTGTCTTTTTGCAAGAGCTAATTGGATATACTATTGTTTGGCTTTGTGAAGTAATAGTCATAGAATATAATAAACTTTTGGATCCTTAGTGGTTTGTATACTTAGACTGCTAATTGGCCTTTAGCACTAGAATCGGTTTCATTCTGAAGTATGACCTAATGTGTAGTTTATTGATAACAGCTATCTTTTGCCTTCCAGTTTTCAAGAGTGGGTACTCCTTGTCCTTGTTGCTTGGATTCTGTCTCTAGATAACATTCTTAGATGAGAGCAGCCCCTTGATTACTTGCGGAAACGTAACCTTGCAATTTCAAATTCTCTTGCATTTGTAGGCAGTAGAATTAAATCCTTCACAGTCCTTTCACTTTTTATGTGCCTCTGCTAGCTGTCATTTTTTGAGGGGTGGAGCTTCCCTTATAAATGCTGCTTTTCTCCTTTATGGTTGCACTCTTTTATATGCACCTCTAGTCTTTTCAAGCATCCTTCCCCCTTTCCTTTACCTTTCTGTCTGTTCAGCTTTATCTGACACAGGCAGGTATGCTTTCGTTGGTGGGTTTTTTAAACGACAACACATTTACGGCGCAGTTTTATAGGTGGCCTTAACAATATCCCATTTATTTTCAGATATTTTGTTAAAGGCCAATCTGGTAGCTAGCAAAACGCGCAAGGTTGGTTTCCTGACTGGGAAAGAGAGAGCAACCTTCCTTTTTGCTATTTGAGGAAGTCAGGGCAAGGAGTGGCTCTCAAACACAGCTAGTGTTGAAAATCCTAAGGAAATCACAAAGTCCCTCAGACCAAGGCTCTATAATTGCAGCACTTAGTTTCTTTTCTTTCCTGTTCTGCTTTGTTTGTTTGTTTGCTTGCTTGCTTGCTCTTCATTGGTGGCATGCTGAAGTAGGTTACCTGAAAATGGATAACATTTTACAGAAGCTGCTTAGAGTAGGGTATTTTACTTGTTGGTAATGCTCGGTGTTTAAGAGAAATTCCAAAATCCATATTTGTTCTTGGCATCCATCTATCTCGAGAGACAATGGAGTGTGCTTCCGGGTCCGGGGGTGAAATCACTGAAGTGATATTCCTGTAGCACAAGCCTGGGCAGTTTGCATGGAGGTCCTGCTAGGGTTGCCATGTGCCCTCTTTTTCCTGGACACGTCCTCTTTTTCAGGGGTAAAATTTGGGACAAATCGCATTTACAGTCATACCTCAGGTTGTAGACACTTCAGGTTGCGTTTTTTTGGGTTGCGGATTGCTGAAACCCGGAAGTAGTAGAACGGTTTACTTCCGGGTTTCGGCGGTCGCGCACGCGCAGAAGTGCTAAGTTGCACTTTGCGCAGGCGCCGCTGCAGGTTGCGAACGCTGCGGGTTGCAAACGTGCATCCCGCACGGATCACGTTCGCAACCCGAGCATCCACTGTATTTGCTTAGCATCATCTTTTTTGCTCTTCAAAATATGGCAACCCTATCCTGGGCTGCCCAGATGACAAGACACCCCCCCCCTCCGGCCTCACATGTGGTCCAAAGGAAAGGAGAGCAATTTGTTTGGCACCAAGAGTTGCCAGAAGGAGGCATTCAAGGCACCATCCAACCATCTTAGGGACTCCGCATCACTTCTTGGCCTTTTGGCTAAGATCAAGGGGACTCCACTCTGGATGTGTGTGGAGTGGAAATAACCTCTATACAATATGATCTGCCTGGTTCTGATTCTTATTTGTTACAGGCAACCAGATCAATATTGGTTTTTGTTTCTTTTCTTTTCTTACGGTTGTTTCTTCCATTTTTCTTACATCCTGGAACTCTACGGTTCCCACAACAGGTCTCTGTTCCAGGCATTGACCAGACCTGGATTTTCTTAGTTTCCTCATGGTGGATGCTTGATACTCTGGTCAGGACCTGCTTTGGAACTTCAGTTTCAGATTGTAAAAATATAGTGACAATGGAAAAATCTACCTGTATGCTACTCTTTAACTATTGACAGCACAAATGGGTAAAGTATGAAGGGGTAATTAATCTGCTGTGTGTGTGTGTGTGTGCGGGCATGCATATGTAATGATTGATTTGTAGACATTTTAATAACATTTCAAATTGTGGGTGTTTTGTAGACTGGAAATTATTATCTGCATGGTACTATATTTTGTTTTTATGGTTAATTGTATTGTAATTTTTATTTATTTATTGCTACCATAGGCAGCCTAGAGAATCTTGTTCTGGGTGAGATATAAATATTGCAAGTAGATAAATATTATCCATAAAATGTAACAGAAGTATTTGTAGTCAGAACTTCACTCTAGCTTGTTGGGGATGAACATTATTCAGCCAAAGAAACACATTCCTTCATGAGCAATATTGCATACTAGTGGTGGATGCAGCCACATAAACACATCTTTCTATCCAGACAGGCAAGAGGCATTGCCACAGTTCTGTTATACATTTCAGCCAGGCAAAAGCACTTCAGGATAGACAACAGAGTCTGAGAAAAGTTATGGCCTTGAGAGAGCCCTGAGAGCTGGGAAGTATTTGACCTTCAGGCTTGAGATTCCCCACTGCCCCCTGCTTTTGTTCCTATTTTTTCAGTATTGGTGTCAGTTCTGTTGCTGTAAACACATTTTAAATAGAGCATTCTTGTAGGTCAGTGAGAAGCAGTTGCATGCGATAAGATTTGCTTTGTATTGCTTAAATCCTTTCCCAGCAAGCCTGTGCTCTTTCTAGTGAGGTATTTCTTGACATGATTTTTTTTTTTAAAAAATGTTATTTAAGGATTCAGAGTTCATTCATTCTAATAAGTAACACCCACGCACACCCTGGCTTCTCCGCTATTTGGTTCAGGGGGAAGTTACCCAATATTAGCTTACTTGTCATTCAAGCCTGAGATTCAGATAATTGTGTAACTAATTGCCAGATGCTGTGGGCTCATTTGATCCGAACATCCAACTCCGTGTGATCATAGTAAATCACTTTTGAATGAGGGGACTTTCTAGAACAGTATGTAATACAGCATTTGGAAGAGGGTGGTCTGAGGGAGTTAAAAACAACAGAAATCTCTTGAGTATCCCTAAAGTAGCATAAAATATCCCTACATTAGCTTTTTAGATCCCGGTCCAAATAAAAGATATGTGTACTCTACATTTTATGTTTATGTTGTGAGGTAAAAGAAAATGGTAAAGGAGCCCTGGACGATTATGTCCAGTCAAAGGCGACTATGGGGTGTAGTGCTCATCTCACTTTCAGGCTGAGGGAGCCGGTGTTTGTCCACAGACAGCTTTCTTGGTCATGCGGCCAGCATTACTATACCGCTTCTGGCACAACAGGACATTGTGACAGAAACCAGAGCACACAGAAATGTTGTTTACCTTCCCGCCACAGCAGTACCTATGTATCTACTTGCACTGGCATGCTTTCGAACAGCTATGTTGGCAGGAGCTGGGACAGAGCAACAGGACTGCCTTTGGGGAAAGGGTGGTATGCAAATTTAATTAATAATCATAATAATACATTTTATAATAATGATTAGGAAGCAGTTAAGACATGTGTACTTAAAGCAACACAAAAGTGGCCTTCCTGTGTATGTGAATCTGATAATAGGCCATATATTTCAGTTTAATAAGCTGAGATAGGAGCAGTGCTATTTTTCTAGAAAAAGAGGTGCCAGAATTTTCTCTGTTTCTCTCTTAGAATGGCAATGGCACCCACCTGAGGGGTTCTGGAGCTGAGCTCCTGTGAGCTCTGACTGGAAAAAAAGCCCTGGATAGGAACAAACCTTTGCCCACATATATGCCCCCTTCAGTCCTTCCTTTGTAGCATTAGTAATCAAACATAGAAGCCTTTAACCATAGTTGAAGTTGGCTTTACATCCTGGCTTCTTTGAAAACTAGTAATCTGTAGTTTTCAAGTTTGTACAAAATGGGAAATGCTAGTTAGAGTCTTATTGGATTGATTGCTTCTACAACAGAAGGGCTGTGTGCACAGACAAAAGGTTTGTTTATATGTCCACTTATTTGGCCGAGAGGAACATTATCCAAAGCAGGCCAGAGAGCTAATACCGAAATGTTATTAGAAGCAGCAACTCTTCATTACAAAACTTAAATCTGGCATTAATTGACACCCAGAGTGAGAGGGCAGGATCCACTGAGGAATATTAATTGTCTCAATATTTAACATTAAGCATGTGTGACTCATCTAGTATTGCTCCTTCACAACCTGAGTTTTTCATTTGGGCCCTAGAGTGAAATAAGATGTTTCTTTTGTGGACAGTCCATTATTTTTATGTTCCTGGCGCTATGCCTGTTTTTGTTCCTCCTCATAATTTCCTAGAAATAGTTGATGGGCTTGTTGGTGGTGCTGGTTTTTCTGTTTCTTTTCATTGACTGAAGATAACCAAGAGGGAGAGATAAACATGTACAGAACTGTGTTTGGTTGCTTGAACTGAATATCTGAGAACGCTTTGCGGAGAGGGCCGTAGCTCCTTTGTTGACCTAGTTTAGACCTTTTTTTAAGCCAGTAGAACTGTTCGTTTCCACACATACCTGCTATACAATAACAGTACAGATCAACCATGTCATCCTGGAAGTAAGTCCTATTGTATTCAATGGGACTTAGGAAAGTGGGGTTAGCACTGTAGCATATGAGGCCCTTCTTTGAGTGCCCCTTTACATTTGTGTCATGGCAGGTGGCTGCAGGAGAAAGGACCTTCCCTACTTAGTGGAATGGTGCTTTGCTTGGCATTTCAAAGCCAAGCAAATGCTCTTAGTAAAACCCCTCTTGTATGCTATGCTGTGTGTGTTTATTTCTGCTGCTTTTCGTAATTGCTTTTTTTATATTGTGGCGTTTAATGTTTTGGTTTTAAGAGCCTTTGGAGAGCTACTGCCAGTTGGACTAGACTAGACAGTATGGGGGTAGATGGGCCAATGGCATGAGAGTATAAAGTGGTTTCATATGTTCATAACCCTTGAGTGTGATTCAGAAGTGTACATAAGAAGAAAGCACGCTGAGTATACAGTTAGAAGTGTACAGCATGCCCATGAAATGAGAGACCATACTTTCCATGTAGAGCACTTACATTCCATGTTGCACAGAGGTGGGAAACCTCCAGCCCATGGGCCAAATTTGACCTGCCAAGACTCCCCATTTGGCTCACTAGGGCATTTTGGCCAAGCCCTGCCCTATACCTGCTACCATATATGACACTCACTCCTCCCCTTCCCCACGACAGTGGTCCCAGTCCAATTTGAGGCTTTCCCCAAGCTTCTACTTTTATAAACAAAATGAAAAGGGAGATCCTGGTCACAGATTTCACATATTACATCACCTCTAGTAGTGTTCCAGGAAACAGGGTAGGATGGGAGCAGTGCTTTTAGTATCTGTAATATTTTGACCGATGAATTTTTTTATACTATATATGTTGCATTTTTGTATGTGTATGTAATGTGATTTATGACATGGTGGCTTGCCTCACACCATCTAAACGAAGCTGTAAATACCTATTCTGAGGGTTATTGTGATTAAAGATGTTGCTGGTCATCTTGCACTTCAAAGACAATACTGGTGCTAACTTGGGTGAACAACTGAATCACGCTTTTTGCATAGTGTTGCTTTTAGAGTCATTGGAGATGGAGAAGCTTTGAGGGAGATGGTTTTATCTGTGGAGATGCACATTTATTGGACACATTCAGCTGTATAAGAAGTCCTCCTAGGTGAGGTGTTGATTCCGATCATGTTCGCCCCCCTTTCATGTTGGCACCAAATGTTGACTCCTTGTGACTTCATATATATGGTTGTATTCTTATCTTGCATACTGTGGCCATCAAATCTGCTGTGGGTTGACATTTCTAGAAGATGAATGGTTCTCTTCCCTTATTAGTTTACGTGTCTTTATTTGCAAATGATAACTTAATTTTCTCCCTTCAAATTGGTCATTTAAAAAACTGAGCAACTTTTGGAGTCGGGAGACTGGCTCGGAGGTTTGGCAAACTCCAGATTTGGAAAGAAATTTACTTTTTAAACGACTGTTAGTTCGTAAGGCTGGGCTAGATGTCTTGAACGTAGTGTGTGCTTTGCTGGATTTAACAATCAAATGTCATTGTTTAAATACTGCATTCATCCATGTCTTAGGTGTGTGCATGTTTGCTTTCTTTCAGACTCTTTTATCTGGAAACGCACATGAATCTGTCCAGTCAAGGAGACTGATGATTTCTCATAACATGGATAAAGCTCTGAAAGAAGGTAGGACTCAAAGATAATCAGTTATTTGATGAAAAAATATTTCACACCATGGGATTTTGTAAAATAGAAATTTGAGAACCTCCCTCACACCCACCCACAGTACTTTGGAATACATTCAGGTTGCACAACTAGTAGCATGGAATCTGAATGTCAGTAACTGTGCTTTCATTGTCTAAAGTAGATGTATGGTTGGTTGGATCCATGAGTGGAGTTCCCCTAACAGAATAGAGTGCTCTTGGGTCTCAGCTCTCCCTTTCAGCTGTGAAAGATCAGGGGATCCTCTGGAATAGAGTTGGAGGTGGCACGGGGGACTGCAGTTGGAAACACACAACAGACTGGACTCTGGCTAACAAATTGAAGCTCCTTTGGACAAGGCAGAATATGACAACTCAAATAAACAAGAACAGTAGTCTTCATAGTGAGCACACCTGGCTCCTTCCTTTCTGCATTTGGAGGTTTATATTACATGCAGGGCTTTTTTCCAGCCAAAGCTCACCGGAGTTCAGCTCCTGCATGTCTCAGGTGGATGCTATTGCTATTCTAAGAGAACGAGGGAGAAGTTCATGGTGAGCTCTGACACCTCTTTTGCTAGAAAAATAGCACTGATTACATACATACATACATACATACATACATACCTTACCACAGTTCAAATCTTGCTCAAGGTGCCTTACAATGTGAAAAAATACAGAACTGCAACATAACAAAAGTAGTCATAAACAATAAAGAAAACATTAAAAAATACACAACCAAAATGAACAATTTCCAATAAATTTCCAATAAATAAATTGTAAGAAGTTCTAAAATAAAGATACAAAAAAATCAACATCAACAAAAAACCTCAAACAAGGAGTCTGTCCAGTAGCCTCAGTTTTTGTTGTTGAAGTGAGCCCTGCCCTCCCAGGCCAGGCGGAAAAGTCCTGCAAGACAAGGAGCAGGTCTTCTAGGACTCACAGCCAAGGTGGTCTATTTCCCCCCTCCTTTTTTTCCTTTTTAAAATTATCACCTATTCAGTATTGGAGAATCGTGCTGCTGGCCTTGAAAATGATCAAAGATCCACTTCTCTTGCATTGGTTTCTTCTTGGAGTAGGCAGGCAGTTAGGACAAACACTGCGGGTAAGAGATGTGATTCAATCAAACAAAGTCTGTAATAGCTGGCTTTTAAAACTCAGGAACCTGTCATCAAAAGAATATACGATGCTGATATATCCCAAGTGTGTCTCTGTTTTATAAAATGTATTGTGCAGCCTAGGAATGATATTTTAAAGGCAGTATCCAAATAATTTAATTAAAAAGAGTGAAGACAAGGCTTAGGTTGAATTGCCAGCAGATAAAGGACAGTATTTTCTGTTGTCTCTTAGAGATCTTCTGTCTGTTAATGAATGCTGAATTGCAAAGGCTGTGTTGCAGTGTAGGGAGTAGCATTGCATGGGCTTAACCATGAGCATTCTAATTGTGGAGGCAGGAAGAGTCAGCCATGCAATGTTGGTGATTGGTGTGGTTGCTATTAGCAGAAAATTTCATGCATTGGGTTGAGATCTAGTGACCAGAGATAGGAGGCTCGGTGCTAAGGAGCTGTGGGTAGAAGCGCATGGATTTACATTGGAACCAAAACCAGTCAACACTTTGTATTGCATGCCCATCCACAGTTGATAGTGGGTTCAGTCACCTCTAATGTTATATAAGGTTTGTTACATGAACAAGCGTTGCACTTGTGTGGCCTCTTGTCCCCTCTTCACATGCTCTTCTTAATCAGGTAACTGCTCTGGCAAAGTCTGTTAATTTGCTGCTGCATCTAAATCTGCAAACTGTCATTCCTGTGAAAGTGGAAGTAACAGATGTAAAAAAGTGGGAGGTGAACCAACCCAGCTGTCTTAGTGAGCAGCATGAGGCTTTTTACTGTAACTCAGTAAGATGTTTCTACCTACATGTGACTATAAAGCGGTTAGGCATGCCGGACCAAAAAGGTATGATAGAGCTGGGTAGTTAATAGTTTCATAAAATAAAGCTTAGTTTTCATGTGACACAGTGTGTTTTACCAGTTGTACTTAATTAAATTACTCAATCTGTGGGAAATTACCGTATTTTATTTTTACTTACAGTTATAGGCAGCTACTTAGGATTTCTAGTAAGATGACTGACAAATGGCAGTTGCAGTCTTACTCTGTGAACCTCCAGCAAGCTTTTTCCAAGGCCGTTTTTTCTTATATCATCCCTTTCTTATTTTTTGAAAGGTGGAAGAATGCAATACACTGAAGGTGCAAGCAGCCAATGTTTTCAAGCACCAATTGTTCATAACAGTACTCCCCCCCACCCCACTTCCCCAAGGCTCCTGACTGAATTCTGCTTCATCTTTGGTGTTGCTTTGGTTTCAGTGTTTGACTACAGCTACAGAGATTACATTTTATCTTGGTATGGTCACCTCAGCAGAGACGAGGGACAGCTGTACCACCTGCTATCCGAAGACTTCTGGGAAGTTGCCAAGCAGCTGCGACAGAGGCTCAGTCACATTGATGTAGTTAAAGTCGTCTGCAGCGATGTAGTGAAAGCTTTGTTAACCCACTTTTGTGACCTTAAAGCAGCCAGTTCCAGGTAAAAACATATTCCCCACAACACCCTGATTCCATTTTAGTTTAGCTATTCTCCCCTTCCCCTTTTGCTTGTGTTTGAACTGTATTGAGAGACCCCGTGTGGTGTAGTGGTTAAAGTGCTGGACCAGGACCTGGGATACAAGGGTTCAAACCCCACTCGGCCGTGAAGCTCACTGGGGGGCCTTGGGCCGGTCACTGCCTCTCAGCCTAACCTTCCTCACAAGGTTGTTGTGGAGATTAAACAAGGAGAGGGAGCCACTTTGAGCTGCTTAGAGAAAAAGATGGGCTATAAATACAAATGATGATGATGATGATGATGAAGAAGAATAGTGAAGCCTCCTTTGAGGCAACACCAACAGAAACAACGATAAACAGCAATGATAACTAACTTTTTTGGCATGTATGTCACAATACACGTCAAACCTCTCGGAGACTATATATGCCGCTTGCTCCCTCATACATTGTGGTTGACCTGCGTCTAGTCTACTGAGCTGAACAGGCCCTGGTCAGTAGCAGAAAGGCAATGGGAAGTGTAGGCCTGATCCTACTTTTCTGGCAGGCATATGGACCCTCCTTTTCCTACCTAAATGTATAATGAACTTCTATTGTTTTGGTGCATATGTTACAGGTTTACCTTCTATGCCGTGTGCATGGCAAGGCATTGTTCCCATCAAGGTTAGAATTGTGGCCAAACTCATAAATGTTATCTGTCCTGTATTAAAAATGATAAACTTCGCCAATTATTCTGTTGGGAGCCACCCAGAGTGGCTGGGGAGACCCGGCCAGATGGGTGGGATATACCTAATAAATTATTATTATTATTAAGCATTTGGGGTGGGGTCATTTAAGACCTTTTTGATCTCAGTTAAAGATGGGCTATGGAGGTTGCCAGAAAGCAAAACTTGGCAAGAGTATGTGTCAGGGGTTCAGGAGCAGAGGCAAGGGCAAGGGAGGAAACAGAGAGCGAGGGGGAGGAGGCAGAAGAAAAGATGAGTGATGACGACGACCCGAGATCTCCGAGTCTTTCCAGTGAATCAGAAGATTCACAGAAAGGAGCACCAGTGGCCAGGGCAAGGGGGGAGCCTAGGGGGACACCCCAGGAAGATAGAGCCAGAGGGGACTCAGAGGGGAGCAGTTGGAAATCGGGACCAGCGTCACCGCCAGAGAGCAGGGAAGAAGAAGGGCGCCAGGGATCAAGCGCTGGCAGCTCACAACAGGGGGGAGGGCACGAGTCAGGAGTGGCCACACCTCCATCGGGGAGCGAAGAAACGGTCAGACGGAAGGTGGAAGGTTTGGCGCGCGCGCCAAGTTCAAATGCACAGGAAGGTGGCGCAGTAGGCAGCCCGGAAAGGGAGCCAGGTCCTAAAGCCCGGCGCAAGGAGACAGGAGGGTCCGGGGGGTCGGCGTCAGAAGAATCCCGGAAGGAAGAGACCCCGGGGGGCAGAGGGACCCAGAGAAGAACAGTCAGGCGGAAAAGGTGGAGCAGGGCTAGGATATTAAGTTGGTGTACAAGGGGCGGAGACTCAGACGGAGCTTCGCCGATCTAACCATGAGACGTAGAGTTGCACGCAGCAGATTGAGAATGGAAACTGTAACTCAATAAAGACTTTTATTTAATGATCGCTGGCTAGCGTGATCCTCTGTGAGCTAGCATCTGGAAGCAGCTCTGACAGTATGTATGTATGTATGCATTTATTTATTTAAAGAGAGAATAATGCCACTGATGTGTTATCAGACATGGATTGCAGTTGTATATTTGTTGTCCACTTCTCTTGTACTAGGAACTGAATCCCTTTGACCTGGGTGTGTTCACTACATAGGCATGTGAAGTATATTGTGAAAGCTGATGTTCTTGAAAAGGGAATTTCCTCTTTGTTCTTGTAGTTCCATTTTTATGGTTGGTCTTGTCATTGGCAGTGCCTAGTTGGCAAAGGTGATTAACAGAAACCACAACAAACAAGGATGCAGCAGGAGCATCTTAAAAAAAACCAACACAACTCAAATTAAAGTATATTTGTGTGGGTGGACCCACGGGCTAGCTAGGCGACTGCTTGGAATCTCTTGAACTACATTCTTTGAAACACAACTGTGTATTCCCCCCCCACCTGTTGCACATTGAATGTGGCCAGTTAATAGCTGTGTAGTTGGTATATGTGAGTCCTTGGGATGCGGCAGATCTCCATGTGGCATTGAAGCTCACTGCATGACCTTGCTGGCCAGTTTGTTTGTTTATCTTGGAGATGCTCTTGATGCAATAGATTAAGAACCAGGTTGCTATGTGGCTTTCTCTAGCAGAGAAAGAAAGCTCCTTGACCTATTTTTATTCCAGCCTTCAGTATGAATTCCCAGAGTGCTTCACATAAGAGGAAAATGCAAATTTAAAAACCCAATTAAAATATAAATAAAACAAAACTGAATAATAAAAAATACAGTTATTAAAAGGCAGCAGGATCTTAAAAGCCAGGTAAAAAGGATCAGCAGGACTAAAACTATAGCATGCGCAAATAAAAACGTCGCCAAAGTAGGCACTAGATGTTTCTTTTGCATAACCTACTTCTTATGGATGTTCTGTGTTTAAAAATGGGACAGCTGCTATAAGCTTTCTTGCTGGGATACCAGTATAGCACAGTAATATTACATATGCTTTCTTTTAGATATTTACAATTGAATGCCCAGTTGGGAATTGAAACATGGAGACTTAACAGGATTTCACTGTGTTTTAAAATCCATGCAAACTTTTAGTGCAGTGGTGGGGAACATCTGGTTTGCCAGTCTGATTCTGCCTGCCATGGTTCCCGGTTTTACCTGTGAGAACCTAACACTTGCCACTCACTTTGTTGAATTAACTTTAACTTTCTGACAGGCTCAGGTAATGAATCAAGACATGAGTTTGTTCCAGTTGCACATTCATTATAGCTTATGTGACTTGGGCACACTCTTTGCTCTTGCTTACACTCTCAGGAGGGATCACTTGCAAATTGCTAACTTGTCGTTGATAGCCTGGTAAAGTACTGCAGGAAAATGCAGAGAACAAACATGCCTTGCAAACTAGGTTGAAGGATAGGTAAAACTACTGCTGCTTTTCTTTCTCCTCTTCCGTTAATAGCTTTTCCAGTAGTCATTTTAATGCATGTGGTAGACATGGGAAACATGAGAGGGTTTTTCTTTGCAAATAGCAGTCTCAAGGCCAGCCGGAAATATTAAAGCAATTAAGAAATAAAAGTTGAAATATCTGACTTGGTAGCTAGATGGTCTTTCTCTTAGCAAATGAAACAAAAGGGGAACATCCATATCTATAGGATTTGTGTTTTCTTGCTAGTGCCCTAAATTATACCTTTTCCCCCCGGAAAAGGGTTCTAGCAGATCAAACTTGATTTAATTCTGCCAATTTCTTAAGAAGCTGAGGCAATGCAGATAAAGAGATGTACAGCCACTTCTGCTCCCTTGTGAATTACTTAGCAGCTTGCTGCAGACTTGTGTGGAAGCCCTGGTAGATAGATATACAGTACAGTCCTGTGAAAAATGTCTTTTTAGATTTACTGCTGCGTAAACATCTTTCAGATTTATCTCCTGCCTGTTGGGGAGCCCCTTTACACTGTCAAGATGATGAAGAACCAGAATGGTTTCAGGATTTATTTTTATTTTTTTAAAGTTGCAATTAGAGTTAATAGGAGGCTAACATGAATGTGGTCTCAGGTTTCCTTGCAAAAGACTCTCACTTGCACACCGTGATAAATTACCCTACTTTCTAAACAGATTTTTGGTGTATAATGCCTTTTAAAATGCCACTCTCAGCATGCTTGTCTCAGCCAATGGTAAGAGACCCATTTCCTTTGCAAAACTGGACAAAGGTATCAAAATGGCCTCACCATCCTTCTTTCCAAGCCATGGTGGCCCGAGGTTGCAAGGCTGTCCTTGTCCATTCAGGAAAGATATTTTTGACAATGGAGTGTAATGTGCAAAGTCAGAGCAATTTGCAGGATGAGGGACAAGTAGCCTGCTTCTTACTTCTCCTTGGCCCAGGATTGTTCCTCCAGAGACTGGCTTGAATGCCTTGGTTGATTGAGAATGCTTAGCCAGCTCTGAATAATTTGCCAGGGGCTTTTCCTAAGCTCAGTTCCTACCCTACTGATTGTCCCAGTGATTGGGAAGTTACATGGTCTCACTTTCTTTTTGCTATGAAAACAACTGTGGGTGGGTGGGCTCAGAGGAACGGACAGCTTTCTTTAACTATCAGGGTTTATTTAGGGGAAAGGAAACTGAATGTATAATTCAATGTCTTTTACCCTACAGTTTGATCTAACTGTGGTTTGCACAAACTATAGCTTTCCTTTGAATAAGGACTGCGGGTTGTTTTGAACTGCAAATAGAAACTTGGAACTTCCTCCCTTCACGCATCAAAGACTGAGACAGAGGGGAAGTGTGTGAACCCAGGACTTAGGTCTGCTTTTCCCAATAAACTGGATTTAAACCATGGTTTGGTGTTGCATCTCAACTGGGCTGGTGTGTTTCATGAACTGTAAATGATTTTTATTTTAGGTGATGTTTGATTTTGTTCTGTCTTTGTTGTGAATGCTGTACTTTGTGCCTGGTAATCTCTCCTTTTACTCATCACCTGCTGCCTGAAAATGCTAGAGCTTTATGGAATACTTTCTTGCATGCATTTTATTGCAAGAGCTGCGTCAAGGATTTTGAAACACCTGCTAAGATAAACTTATCCAGTACATGTTTGCATACTTGCCCTCTTATGCAAGCATACGCTGGAAGTATTTTACTGGCTGATTGGAAATGGAAATGAAGCCCTGGTCTGGGCCTTTTTATACGGCATTTGCAAAGCAGGCCTCAAACTGACAATTGCAAGCTCCCTCACAAGCTGATGGCTTTTCAATAACAAGATGGACCAAATTGAAAATCTGTGATAAATGCTTTGTATGGAAATTCTGTAAAATAGACATTGGAGCTGTTGAAAAATACATTTGCATATGTTTGTTTGAACCAATTCATTGAGCTTTTTAAAGTTTATCTGGTTTATTCAAAGCAATAGATTGCATAAAGCTGAAGTGAAGCCTTTCAAATTCCTCCACAGACATGTTAGAGGAGGGAACACAGGGATGTGAGATCTGATGCTTGTCCCCATAAACCTTGTCCCCACAAACTACTAAACCTCACCATGGCATAGTGTTGTGAAACTACAGTTGTGTGTGTGTGTGTGTGTGTGTGTATTTAAGAAATTCAGAAATGTTCATAACTTTATTAACATTGCAAAGCCCAAGTGATTTAAATTGCTGTTTTCCCTTTCTTTCTATAACGAATAAGGAAGAAGGGAGGGGCTTGCTGTGGGGAAATGTATAACTAACTCATACTGTAAATAAATAAAAAAATACATTGCATGTAACATTCAACAAAGGCAGTGTTTTTTATAGGTAGCTGGCTTTCTTCTTTTATGGATCGGGAATCTTCAAGCAGTGATGACTAGAGGATGATTAACTTTCTGCTGCTCCTCTTTAGACTGGAAGAGCAGCCACGGCCATTTTTATTGCATCCGTGTTTGAGGAACTCTGATGAAGAAGCAAGATTCCTGCAAGCATGTTCTCAAATTTTGGTGTATTGTCTTCTGCCCTCAAAGGATGCCCGGTCGCTGAGCTTGCGCATAGTCCTTGCAGAAATACTTGCATCAAAAGGTAATTATAGGTCAGGTCAAGTGTTTGCTCACGATTAGAAAATCAGCCTGCACATTTATTTATTTATTTCATAAAATTTATACACCGCTTGAGTCTTAAGAAACCTCAAAGCAGTTCACAAAAAAACACACAAAGCAAGAAAATCAAGAAAAATTCACAGCCGTATCTCAAAACATACAAAAGTTAAAATAGTTGAAACAGATTAAAATTTCCTCAACAAAGGTTATTGGTCTTTTGGAGCCTGTGGGCACATTTGCAAATTGCAGCAACTGTTGTGGGCACCATGGAGATACAGTCGTACCTCAGAAGTCAAACGGAATCTGTTCTGGAAGTCCATTCGACTTCCGAAACGTTCGGAAACCAAAGCACAGCTTCTGATTGGCTGCAGGAAACTCCTGCAGCCAATCGGAAGCCGCGGAAGCCCCTTCGGACGTTCAGCTTCCGAAAGAACGTTCGAAAACCGGAACACTCAATTCCGGTTTTCGATCGTTCAGGAGCCAGATGATTTGACCTCCAAGGCGTGTGGGAGCCTAGGTACAGCTGTACTGCGACTTGGCAAGCATCACAACCCCCTTGGCTACAATGGGATGTTTTTTTGAAGCCTGATTTTAGTGAGGGGAGTAGAACCTGTGGGAGCCGCTTTGGCAACCCTTCCTGTGCATGCATTGACTTTATTGCACCTTGCTTGTTCTGATAGCTTTTTAGAGGAGCCCAGGAGATCTCTCTTTGGATCTACAGATTTGAGCCACTGAAAAATCTGCACGTTTTTCTTGATGTGTACCAGAGTGAAGGCTTTCATGAAATGAGGGCAGGCATACAATTAGACTGAAGGCAGCCTGACTCATCAGGTGCATGAGATGGATGTTGCATACAAAGGCCCGTACCACAATAAACTTGTCAGTCTCCAGGGCGTCGCAGGCTTTTTGCTGCTACAATCTAATATGGCATTTTTTCTGGAACTCGTAAATGGAAATGTCTGTTATTTCATTGGGAAATAAAGGTGACTTCATTTTAAGTAGGGCTGTCAGCTTACCCTAATCAGGTAACCAACCCTGATTAGTTGGTTAATCACCTACCCTTTCAATGGTTATATTTGTAAAATAATAATAATTTATTATTTGTACCCCGCCCATCTGACTGGGTTGCCCCAGCCACTCTGGGTGGCTTCCAGCATATATAAAAACATGGTACAGTGGTACCTCAAGTTACAAACGCCTCAGGTTACAAACGCTTCAGGTTACAAACTCCGCTAACCTGGAAAAGTTACCTCGAGCTGAGAACTTTGCCCCGGGATGAATACAGAAATCGTGTGCCAGTGGTGCAGCGGCAGCAAGAGGCCCCATTAGCGAAAGCACGCCTCTAGTTAAGAACAGTTTCACGTTAAGAACGGACCTCCGGAACGAATTAAGTTCGTAACTAGAGCTACCACTGTATATTCAGTATATTACTGAAACCTCAGTATAACTGTCTCTTTGAGACATTAAACAAATTTACGTGATTTACAACAATAAATAAAAACCACCATTAATTCTTTGAAAAAGACGCACATTTTTATATTTTTGTTTTCATTCTTTTACTCATAGGAACAAAGGAAGCTGTCTTATACCATTGGTTCATTTTGGCCAATATTGTCTATGGCAGCTATCTAAACTTTTCAGATCTAGACTCTACTTTTAACACAAGCTTGCATTTGGGAACTTATTTCTTAATATTTTACCATATATTTGCATGGTGGTAGTGCTCCTGTTGTGACCCACATTGGATCAGGCCCCACAAACAAGTTTTCTCTTAATTTGCAGCTCTTCTGATCTAAAATTTGCCCTTACCCATCAGTCAACTACAGCTATAATGGATTGAATTAAAGATTTAAAGCTTGCTCTCCTAATTCTTTTCAGGGTTCTAGGAAATAACTTCACAGGCATGAAACTACAGTATTTTAACAGACTGAATTTCCAAACTCCTGTGATTACAAACTTCTAAGGTTGTGTGTCACCTCCAGCTATTTTTAGGAAACGTTCTTTAAGGCTACAATGGGATGCACACTTCTTAGGAACAGTTTTCCCACTGGGCACTGGGATTTGTGTCCAGGTAAATAAGATCAAGCTGTTAAGAATTTTTGAAATAAACGTAACACCAGCATTTAGAAGCGGTTCATTTGTATCTATAAATTCAGGCTAATATTATTTAGTGCAAAATGTACAGGGGTTTTTTTCCCTCGATGAAGATGTCTGCAGCATTACATGTGTGCCCCGTTCTTCTTTTTTAAAACTTCAGTACTGAAACCCATGGTAGAGCTCCTGAGTGATCCCAACTACATCAACCAAATGTTGCTTGTCCAGATGGAGTACCGGGAACAGGTGAATGAGCATCACAAAAGAGCCTACACATATGCTCCTTCTTACGAAGAGTTCATCAAGCTTATTAACAGCAACTCGGATGTTGAGTTCCTCAAACAACTAAGGTAATGCCATGTTTGTTTATAGGAAACTCGACACAAAATAGGTCCATTGGCATTCATTGAATTGGGGGCAAAGTCTGTATCAGAGAGAGAGCAGGCATGTTCTAGTTAGTATTTATGGCATGCAGGTAATTGAGGCCATGAATAGCTATACTGTGACCCATATCCAAAGTGTGTATTCTCCAGCCCAGTGTTTCTGGAGGCAGGTGTTTTTGCTTTATTGAACTCACAGGAATAGGCCACACCCATAGGATTTATACCAGGCATGGCCAATCCAGATGTCTTATAGAGTTCCTGAGGCTGCTCACAGAAGTCAGATTGCATGCATGGCCTTATTTCTTTCTCTGTGCATATTGTTGGGTTTTTTTTCATTTCACCCTTGACAGGAGCTGGAGGCAGACGTAGGTCAACAATAAAGCACTCAATGTCAGTGAAGTTAACTGTTTATTGAAAGAAACAAAACAGCTCTGTCCTAGTGGTCACCACAACCCTTCCCAGTAGGTCTTGACCCAATGAATCATTTGAGAGGACTGAAGGTCCCTGCTCCTCCCCTGATTCCTTCCCCAGCAGCCGAAGGCTCCATCGTCTTCTCTCATTGCTCCACCCACTTCATTTCTCTGCGTATTCTGGGAGACCAAGAGGGAGGCTCAGATATATAATCTAGGGCTGGGCAATATCTGGATTTTAACACTGTGATACATCAGCAGCTAAATACTGCAATTTGCTGATATATCACGATGTGTGAAATGTATCTCGGCTTCTTCTTCAGAAGCAGATGAGATACATCACTCATCCCCATATTGCACTGGCTCGAGCAGTATGGGAGCTTGATCAGCTGAGGGGTGGGCAGCTTCCCATGCCCCTCAGTTGATCAACCCCCCCTTCCTCTGATTTGCATGAGCCGGGGGGGGGGGGCATCTTCCTTAAACTACTCAGCTGAGAGGCGGGAATCACAATTGCAAGATTATAGTCTTTCTGTAAGCCACGCATTTAGAAAACATACAATTTCTGGTCTTAGTAATATTTTTAATCCTTTAATTATTGTATACATGGCAACAAAAATATTCTGAAAACGGTTGCAGTCTGACAGCGCTGAGAGTTATAACTGTTATAATCCGTTATGGTGATAATAAGTTCTGAGGGATGCATGTTTAATTTTGGAAGTACAGTGGTACCTCGGGTTACAGACGCTTCAGGTTACAGACTCCGCTAACCCAGAAATAGTACCTCGGGTTAAGAACTTTGCTTCAGGATGAGAACAGAAATCGCGCAGCAGTGGCGCAGTGGCAGCAGGAGGCCCCATTAGCTAAAGTGGTACCCCAGGTTAAGAACAGTTTCAGGTTAAGAATGGACCTCCAGAACAAATTAAGTTCTTAACCCGAGGTACCACTGTAGAGATGTCAGTGTAAACATTAAACCAATCCAAAATGTCCTATTCTTTATACTGCATAAAACCAAAATCTCTGCTCAGATCTTCCACTCCTCACTCAAAAGTCTTTCCTTTCATTGTTGCTTGTAGGTACTATTAGCCATGAAGCCAAAAAGATCTGATTGTATTCTTCTCTTTGTAACTAGGTATCAGATTTTAGTGGAAATAGTTCAAGCAACCACTATCGGCAGCTTTCCACAGTTGAAAAGGCAAAAAGGTAAGTTGCGTCTTTTCGGGAGGTGTTTAAAACTAGAAAACTTATAACTAATTCTTTACATGGCCATCTGAGATTAAGAGTTTCATGCTGTACCAACTGAGCTATCCCATCTGTAATCTGAGAATACTGTTCTTACTTTGTTTATAAGGAAAGCAAACATAGCGGGGAGGCTACATTGCAAAATGCAAGGGGGGGTACCACTGTGTAATATTGCATGCCCTCTTTTACCATCTTGAAATGATGTATATCATCCTAGGATATGGCCATTTTTGTTTTGATGCCAAATTTGTCTACAGGCAGAGAGAGTCTAAGCAAATATTTTCATTTGATGAAAAATGAAGGCTGGTTGAAAACATGCCTCTCTTAGCCTTCAGCTTTCTACAACAACAATGGAACCACTTTCAAAACTTTCCCAGCATTCTAAATGTTGGTTGATCCATTTCAGTTTTGCTTCACGTACATCATTTTTATTTTACTGAGATGACTGTTCCTTTGTTCAAGACTGGTACATTTTACTTGCTTTTTGGTTCACTTCTCACATCTGTCCACTTTAGTTATTTGGGGACGAAAGGGCAAACTTCTATGTTGTGGGGTTTTGCCCGCTGGCAATCCATTGTGATAAGCACAATATCAGTACTGGCAAATAAATAACATAATAGAAGATTAATGAATAATGATAAATAAATGGCATAGTGAGAATCCCAGAATAGCATGCTCATCCCCCAAAATCATTTGAATGTTTTTGTGTGCCCTTATGTGGGTTTCTGACGTGCTTCATTTTACTTCAGTTTCATTTTAAGTGCATAATTTTCTGTTCCATTTTTGTTACATACTCTAGTTATCTTTCTTTTGTTCCTGTTTCTAAAGGCATGCTTTGAAATGGGTTACTTGAAATAGGTTATTTATTGCATAAAAAGCCTAATGTTGAAATAGTACTAAAGGCAAAATATAAACAGTAGTTGTTGTTAACTTCCCTTTGCAAAGAGCGAGATATTTATGAATATATTCATTTACTGGAAAGACCATTTCATAAGATACTGAGTGGAGAGGATACACAATAGGCATGAGACTTCTGTTTGTGCTGTGATTTGTAGGCTCAGATCCATGATTTCCAGGCATGGGTCCGAACGTTTTTCTTTTGTCCTGCCGCTTTCCCTGGGAAAACCCACTGTTTACTTGCAGTATCATCTTATCCCATATGTGCCCACTCAACTGCTTTGATCTGTGGAATTGTCGGCCAATCAGTGTTAAAGAAGGACAGAACTTTCTTTATGTATGCTACAACAGCAGCAAGAATACTTATTGCAAAGCATTGGAAGACACAAGATCTACCCACACTGGAGGAATGGCAGATGAAAATGATGGACTATATGGAATTGGCGGAAATGACTGGCAGAATCCGAGACCAGGGAGAAGAGTTGGTGGAAGAAGATTGGAAGAAATTTAAAGACTACTTACAGAAATATTGTAAAATTAATGAATGTTAGAATGATGACGGATTGAAGTTAAGCGGTTTCTAGCGGTAATGGTATAAAAAAAATATGGAAAAATTGGTTTTTAATATGTAAAAATTTAATGTTATAATTTATCAAGATTAAAGATTAGGATTAAAAAGGAGGGAAAGGAATTGCTGGATTAACATACTGAATTGGAATACAAAAGAGGGAGGTATGAGGAGGTCCGGGAAACAAGTAAAAGAAGTGAAGAAAAGATGGAGTTGTTTTTAACTGTTTTTTCTTTTTTGTATTTTGTATTTTTCTTTTTTATTGTTAATTTTCCTATTAATGTGATTTTTCTTCTTTTGAAATTTGAATAAATATTATCTAAAAAAATAATAAAAAAAAATAAAAATATCTGTGGAATTGGCATGGACTGTTACAAATCCCACATAATACTCAATTTGTACTTATAAGAAATCAGTCTTTTAAGCTCCCTATCAGGGAGGCACCCTCAATGTACTTTTTTCAGCACTTGCTTATAACATTTGCGTAGGCAAGATGTTGATGTATTTTATCTCTTTTTACTGTACTGTTAATTTTAATTATCTTTTGCACTCGTACCGTGGAAGTTGAACAGAATCTGTTCTGGAAATCTGTTTGATTTCTGAAACGTTTGGAAACCAAAGCGCAGCTTCTGATTGGCTGCAGGAAACTCCTGCAGTCAATCGGAAGCCGCAGAAGCCACGTCGGACGTTCGGCTTCTAAAAATAGTTCGCAAACCAGAACATTCACTTCCTGGTTTGCGGTGTTTGGGAGCCAAAACGTTTGAGAACTAAGCTGTTCGAAAACCAAGGTACAACTTTATTTTATTTTTTTCCAATTCTTGTTTAAAGGTTTCTTTAAACAACTTTAATATTTCTTGCAAACCACTTGGAGGTTTTATTGCAGTTGAGCAGTATATACATTTCATTAAATAAAATAAAGAAATAGTACCCAACAAGAATTCATTTCTGCTAGCAAGCAGAAAATGCATACACTGGGTTACTGATTTTTAAATACATGTCCAAACAGTTTGGGCTTGGGCTCATGCAGACTTCCGTTTGTGCTGTGATTTGTAGGCACAGGTCCAAACAGAGTTTGTCCCTGCCACTTTTCCTGGGAAAGCACATTGTTTACAGCTGAATCGAAACAAACAAGCCAATAGTAACACCTTGACCATGACCTGGTAACAAATGAGCAGAGGTGTTATAAGCTCACTGTACCAGCAACTATACTGCAGCATTCCACACTTAACTGCAGTTTGGAGGCCAAGTGCGAGGGAAGCGCCACATAGAGTGCATTGCAGTAATCCAGTCTTATAATCACCAGTACTCAAACTACTGTGGTTTAGCTCTCCAGGTCCAGGAATCAGGTTTCTAGAATTCATATTCAGGAATACAGTTATTAAAGACTCAGTGGGTCTGTGCTGAGATAGCAAATGGTGCCCTTGGATGTTTTTAGTGTCGCTAATAACATTTTAACTACAGTTGTACTTCGGAAGTTGAATAGAATACGTTCCGGAAGTCTGTTCAACCTCCGAAACGTTTGACTTCCAAAGCACGGCTTCTGATTGGCTACAGGAAGCTCCTGCAGCCAATCGGAAGCCGCGGAAGCCCAGTCAAACGTTCGGCTTCCAAAAGAACATTCGAAAACTGGAACGCTCACTTCCGGTTTTTGATTGTTCGGGGGCTGGAACCTTTGACTTCCAAGGCGTTCGGGAGCCGAGGTATGACTGTACAGTGGTACCTCAGGTTACATACGCTTCAGGTTACATACGCTTCAGGTTACAGACTCCGCTAACCCAGAAATAGTGCTTCAGGTTAAGAACTTTGCTTCAGGATGAGAACAGAAATCGTGTTCTGGTGGCGCGGCAGCAGCAGGAGGCCCCATTAGCTAAAGTGGTGCTTCAGGTTAAGAACAGTTTCAGGTTAAGTACGGACCTCTGGAACGAATTAAGTACTTAACCTGAGGTACCACTGTACTACTACTTCTTCATTAAAAAAAAGGGTTGCTGCAAGCCAAGTTGTTGCTTTTTTTTGCTACTTGGTCCGCTAGAATGTCCTTCCCTCCGAAATCCCCTCTCCCTGAGCTGCAGGTAAGAATCCCTTTACCTCAAAAATGCGTCAGTGTTTCTTTCTTCATAGCAGCTTGCTTGACATTTGCAGCAAATGGCCATTAGGATGACAAGCTGACAACTAATCTCTCTCATTACGTCCTTTTTAAGTACCCCCTCAGCATGATTAGAAAGATTGCTGCAAAGAACACTGAATGTGTGTCACAAAGCCTCTTCCGTGCAGCTTTTAGAATTGATTGCACATCTCCCTTCCTTCCTTGACAGAAAATGGAGCTCTCTCCAATTTCCATCATCCTGTGAAATTACTATGGGCTTCTGTTGAAATAATACTCCCTGTGTCTTCTAAAGAAGAAAAATACTTTTTAAAAGTTTATATAACAAACTAACAATAGTTTTTTTTAAAAGGTCTTCTCTACTTAGTGTATCTGCAGCCCAGGCACATACCATTGGCTACCAGTTGGCCTGATATCACTTTGCCACTCTATGTTTTAGATAATGTGTTTGTTTTAGCGTTTCAAATTGTAAACCATCTTGAGTGCCTTAGGAGAAAGGCAGTATGGAAATCAAATCAATAAATATTTACTTAATTTTGTGGCAGACCCTGAGCTTACAGTGCTACTGTCCCATGTTCAGGGGAGTTCAGCAACTGAGAGCTGTGTATTTTTCAAACCACTTCTGATTCTGTATGTAAATTTTATAGTATTTATAGTATTAATTTTTATAGTGTTCTATTTGGCTTAGAAGGAAAAATGGAAGGTATATAAATTCAATAAAAAATAATAAGTTTCTGCAGATCAGCATTGCAGGCTGCAACTCTGTATAAGTTCTTTATACCTCACAGAGACTTGCTTCAAACTAGACATATATAGGATTGCATTTTATTTTGAATTTTTCCAGATATTTGTTTACCATATCCTTGATTTTCCAGTTCATACCAGGCAATAGTGGAGGCTGCTGAGGGTGAACCAAAGGGATATGGAATTTGTTAGGGTGTTGTTAACCTGGAAAAGCATGCTGGAGCCACAAACACACACACACACACACACACACACACACACACACCCGCCTCTTGTTTGTTGGCTTTATCTCTGTCTCTTCAAACCACAGTTTCCCATCTGAGTCACAACTGTGATTTAAATATCAAGCTTATTGATCAAGATCTTGATATCTGTGTATATTCTGTTTCTTGACTTTTCTTATGCATTTTTGTAGAATGCAAAAAATCTTTATGGAATACTCATTTCTACTCAGTTGTTGTGGAAAAAGTTAGCTGTGGACTTGTGGCAGACTGGAGACTTTTGGAAGAATGGGAAGGTGGCATAGGGGAAGGTGGTATTCTCAAATTTCAGCCAACCAAGTGTTTTCAAGAGAAGATCTGATGCACAGTCTTGAATTACTTGTTCTTTTACCCACTTGGTTATGGGCCAGAAAAAGATCCTTGTTAGTTGTACTTTTCTGTATGAGAGTAGCCTTCACTTTCAAAATTTGACAAATACTCCACCTGGGGTCATTTCTTCTTCAAAAGATCTTGCTCCCTCAGAGCTTAAGAGATTCAGAATCAGTAACTGTTGGAGGCTACGCAGTTTCTTCCACTTGAATGTTTCAGTGTAAGTAGGTACAATTTGTACTAGCTTTTTAAGTCGATGCGAAAAAGTGCACTTCTGTGTGTACAGGAACCAATTTGTACAGCTTAATCGTTTAGGTGTGGGTGGTGAAGGAATTTCAATTTTTTAGTATTTTGAGTAGGCATAAATATGCTACTCTTCATTTTTGCATTTATACCTATGAGAAACACATTCATAATAAAAAATACAAAAAATGTTGCATATATCCAGTTTTGTAAATATACTCGGTAGAATAGGGGCTGTTCGAAATGTTTGAATTCTGTGATTAAGACATGGACTAGAATCCATGAAAGCTGATGCTGTAATAAATTTGTTAGTCCTCAAAGGTGCTGCAAGATTCTTTTTTTAAAAAAGTATTGTCTTGACTTCTCTACCTATAAGAGTGTGATGATAGATAGCACTCGGGTTTTATACAAGTTTTGGGAAGACTTTAGCCCTGTAGTCAGACCAGAATGCCAGAAACTGAGAAGCCCACTCTCTCAGAGTGCAGGTGGGGATGCAGAATAGTTTAGTAGTCATTGCTAGGAAAAAAGCATGTTGAAAAGCTTTCCTGTCTCTCACCGACACTTACTTTATGCCTTGGGTTTTAATTTCTTGCAGATTCTCATCAGGTGCTGTTGCAGTTAACTTTTAGCTTTTCTGTCAGATATAGCAGTGCAGAGTTTGTGCCGCTCCCAAAATGTGACTTTTTATAGTGTTCTTAAAAACCTTCAAAACAAACTATGATTGACATTGGAGATCATATTATTGATGGTTGCTGTTCAAAAAATATTTTGAGGTTTTCAGTTATATTCCGCTGTCTAATAATGATGTATTGTGGCCAAAAGGTTCTAGTTAGGATGCGTTGTTATGAAAAAAACAAACCACCTTGATTCTGTGCCTTGAGGATAGATCAAAGGGATTGAGGGGGGAAATGCTTAGGTGTTTAAATTTCAAATTATTATTTATAATAGCTCAAAAAGTATTGTATTGTAAATCATTTGGGGATGCCTCGTGGGAAGCAATAGATAAATAAAAAGCAAACAATAACTTGCGAATTCCAAACACTATGTTTTGAATTTATTTTTTGCATCTTGGGCACAGTATCAAAGTTTTTCTCTTTCATTCATTTTGAATGTTTGGAGGAGAAAGGCTTTTAGGTTGTTGTTTTTTTAGCCAGTGTTGTAGGGACTTGTCCACAGTTGTCCAGGGCCTTTTCCACTTTACATGCAGAGTTTTTTGTGATTTGGGTATTTGATTTGAACCCCATATTTAAAGAGGGAAAGGTCCAGAATAACAGGACGCCTCTACTTTTATGGGGAAGGCAGGCTGGTGTGATTCCACATTTGTGGACAAGCCATAGAACTGGGAAGGCCTAGGCTCAAATCTTGAATATAAAGTTAACTGGCTGATCTTGGGCCAGTTATTTTCTGTCCCAGTCTTACAGGCAGAATATTCTGCACCAGGCAGAATAACACGAGAACTGTGTGCGCCACATAACCTGTCCTGGACCCCCTAAACTAGACTTTTGTTTCAGATTAAGTTGCTACTGTATTTGACATCTGTATGTGAACTGCCACCTTCCCCTTCACCTCAGGCAGCAAAATGTCTTGGTAAGAGAGAGAGATGAACCATGTATGCTCCCTTGGTTTTCGAACAGCTTAGTTCTTGAACATTTTGGCTCCCGAACGTCGCAGACCTGGAAGTGACTGTTCTGGTTTGCGAACTATTTTTGGAAGCCAAACATCCAACGGGACTTCCGCGGCTTCCGATTGGCTGCAGGAGCTTCCTGCAGCCAATCGGAAGCCCACACCTTGGTTTACGAACCGTTTTGGAAGTCGAACGAACTTCCGGAATGGATTCCTTTCGACTTCCAAGGCTTCAGTACCACTGTATTTGTAACTTGTATCTCGTGGACTTGAAGTTGGTTAGCAGTCATTTTGCGAGAAGCACCTCTTGTGTGCCCAAGGTGAGCTCCTAATGTACATAAAGTACCTGAAGCGTATAAAGGAGGCTAATTAATGCATCACTTACTATTCTGTAATTAGTGCTTTGCAGTGGTTCACTTTTTATTATGGCAGATGTGTTTTCGCAAATGCAGATTTTTTTGGTTCTGGTTGTGATCAAGCATTTATATTCTTTTGCTAATTTTGTAATCTATTTCTTGTAGTTAACAGAGGGTTTATTTAAATATCTTCAATTAATACTCTGTTCTGTTACTGAGCTAAATGGAGCAAAACTAGCCTTGAGAACCATGTTAGGCTCCCTGAAGGAAACACCTGTTTTCTTTCATCTTAAAACACATGTGTCACTGGTTGTTCTGAAAGTTCATCTGCATATTTTTAGACATTTGTATAAACAAAATTTAAACTGTAGGACAAAGAGACTTCCTGAATTTTGCCTCAAAGAACAATTAAAACCTGCTCAAATGGTTTCCTGGTTGATCAGAACTGTTGTATTATAAAAACAGTATAACTCTCCCATCTGTTCATGGCCGCCAGAACTGATCTGAATGTTTGAGGCATGTTTTCATCCAGCAAGATCAATAATAGTTGGCAAACTTATATTTCATAGCTTTGTTGTTGTCGTTTAGTCGTGTCCGACTCTTTGTGACCCCATAGACCAGAGCACACCAGGCACTCCTTTCTTCCACTGCCTCCCACAGTTTGGTCAAACTCATAGCTTTGTTACCTAGGTTAAATTTGATTATACAGTGGTACCTTGGTTCTCGAATATAATCCGTTCCGGAAGTCCATTCAACTTCCGAAACATTTGAAAACCGAGGCACAGCTTCCGATTGGTGCAGGCGCCCTGGAAACAATAGCCAACAGCCGATCAGACATTCGGCTTCTGAAAAACATTCGAAAACTGTAACACTTACTTATGGGTTTTTGGCGTTCGGGAGCCAATTTGTTCATCTTAGAGAACCACGGTTCCACTGTAATTAAGAAAGCTATCCATGAGATCTTGGAATATTCCTGTAAAGGGGCGTTATTTTAATAATTTTAGATTCTAGCAAGTGCCCTCATCAGTTTGGGATGGTTGCTGTAGAAACATCACTTACAATTAAACATGCTTTTTTGTGTGTACAGGATATCCTTCACTATTGATTTCAGTGTTTCATGTACAAGGAAGCAAGAGCACATCCCCCACCCTTGACTCCTTCCTTATTTTCACCTAAGATTTACATACAACTGATCTTTTGAAAATTGCTAACTATGAAGAGATAAGTGATTACTGAGAATGTAGTACTTTCTTTTCTGGTGGGACAAAGTCTGTGACCAACCTATATGGATGTGCATTTAATCGGTTTTGTTTTGAAGATGTCTCTCTGACCTCACTGTTGCATGTCAAGACCCCAAGGCCTCCCCCTTATGTTGAACAACAACCCCTGGACACATATATTAGGTTAAATGGGCAAATTTGGGCCACAACTTTATTGGTTACAGAATGTGAGCGGTATTGGCTTAGGCATTGGAATTGAACCGACTATATCTGACTCCTGTCCACCATGCAGGTAGTCTAGTAAGGGTCAACCACCAATAGGGGGAGCCCTGTTGTTGTACATCAACTAAGAGCGCCCCCAGGGTTCCCGATGGGGTCGTGGCATGGCCCTAGCCCCTACCCGGGCTTTGGACAGGATCCACACCCCGGATCCCTTTAATAGAATACCCTTAAAAATGGAGGGGCAGGTGATGGCCATACCTCCCCTCCCCCGAACCAGGTTTTATCAATGCCTAACTGCCAAACCTTAAAAAAGTTGTGATGGTTGCTACGAGGTAGGTGAAAACCAAATGGCCAGTGCCAGTTTGCCAAGTGGGAAAATTCCTACCATGCCCCCTCAATAGGCAACCAACTGAGATCCATAGCAAGGCCAAAATGTTGAATGGGAAGGGGTGTGTGATGCGGCCAGGGTCTCCCTGATGACGTGGGGGCTTAGACCAGCCTCTGCTGTGTGTGGGAGGCCACATGGCCTGCCTGAAACACCACCCCACCGGAAGTGGAGTGGCCTTAACAATTCTCCTCCCACAACATCTGATGAAGTCGACTGTAGCCCAGAAAACCTTATGCTGTAATATGTTTGTTGATTTTTAAGGTGCCACAAGACTCTTAGATGTTTCAGGGGTGAAAATAATAATAAAAAGCTAACATGTAAACCGTTTATGAACAATGCATTTCTATGATGATAAAAAGTGTTGTGGACCAATAAGGTTTATTAGTCAGCTTGCACAATTTGTATCTCTGTTAGCTGTTTGTGGCATAAAGGAAAAAACCGAAAAGCTACTTTTGTGAACTGTAATATCTTGGCACTAGGAGACAATCCTGACTTTTACCACAAGTTCTTCTTTTATTTTTTAAGCCAAGACTGCTATATGGGTCCATTCTTCAAAATTCATTATATGTTGACATGCTGACCTTTTTAAGTTCAAAAAGTTAAATTTTTAACAATTGTTTTTGATAGAGAGTAAAGGTAAAGAAACGGCTGCAATGAAAGCTGACCATCTGAGAGCCCGGAACATGAAGAGGTATATTAACCAGCTAACTGTAGCAAAAAAGCAGTGCGAAAAGCGAATACGGCTTCTGGGAGGTCCTGATTATGACCAGCAAGAAGATGGCATCTTTGATGATAGTGATGGCCCACAGAACCAGAAGGTAGGCATGCTGGCTCTCTGTGTTTGTTTGTTTGTTTGTTTGTTTGTTTGTTTGTTTGTTTGTTTGTCCTTCCTTCCTTCCTTCCTTCCTTTCTCCCTCTCTCTCTCTTTCTCTGTGGGTGGTGGTGATGCAGCTTCTTCTGCCTCATGTTATAGGACCTGATTGGAAGTAAATGCAGGCAAACTGGAGGAGTCTCCGTACTTCAGCAGCTACCTGTTTGCACGAAGGAAAGGTTGTGGCTTTTGTAAACAATGCAGAGATTTATCTCTCCCCCCCCCCAAAAAACATTCTATACTTGTTATCTTTCACTTCCTTTGGAAAGTTCAAAATATCTTATGTGAGGCTGCCATCAGGGACATTGGCAAGGCCTGCACCTGACTCTCTCTGATGACTCTAGCACCGTTCACAAATATTGACTAGCTTCAAGAGCCAGCTGGAATTTTTTGCTTGCTGTTGACCCTTGCTCTCCATAAAGTGGGAGCACGGAAGTCTTCGCTGCAGTGCTGCTCTTGAGTTTCAGAGGAGCCGGGAGCACCTCTTGAAGCCCAGTGTAACCGTGCAGGGATTTGTCCTCATCACATTAAATTTGTAGAGACTGTGACCTTGCCAGTGCTTCTATTTCTGCTTCCCAAGGCTAAGCACAAGGTCAGGGGATTCCCCAGGCATCGTCAAACTTTGGAAGAATAGAGAGAAACTTCCAGACACCACACTGACTATGGAAAGCAGTGTGGAGTCTCACTGATTCTAAAGCTCAGCACGAGATCCAGAAGATACCCTTGTTCTGTATTCTTAAAGTGTTGCAGAACTTGCAAACAAGGGTGCAAGTCCCTAAAAGCTTATACTCGGCCAGAATTATATTTTTCATGTGGCTATTTCTGTATGATATTCTCCCCCCCCCCGCAGTTTTAGTGGAAACCTTTTGGAAATTATCAATTTCTTTGGAAAGCCTTTAAAAGCTGGGACTCTTGTTCCACAGTCAACATATTGGTACTCACACTACAGGCCAGAATGGCCCTCTTTCCTTATAAAAATTGTGCTCTATTGAAATGTAGTATATAATTTTAGTAACTTACTTAGTCAGTTTGTCAAATATTTTGTCATGAAATATATGTGAATCATATATTTGGGCACACGGTTGGCATGGGGAAGAAACTCCACATTTCATAATAAAATCAAACAATTTATATGTTGCAGCTGTGCTTTGGCAGAATATTTGAGCAGCAAAGGTTGTCCTATGCTGACTTCACAGGTAACAATAAGGACACTACCCCAGTCAACACAAATTGTCATGCTTCCAGGTAAATGTGGACACGATTGGACTACATGGCTGCAATTCTGTGTGCATGCATTTAAAATTAAGTCTCCTTGGATTCAGTGGGACTAATTCTGAGTAAACATACACAGGACCAAGACTGAAAGGTTCATTATCTCAACTCTCAACTCCTCCTGAGATGCGGCAGAGTTAAAGGGCAACTGTTGAATTTTCATCCCTGAGTTTGAAGCTACTTGACTTTAAAAAGCTTAAAGGGACACACCGTAGCTGTGGACTAGCTCTAAAATTAGATCTTCTAGTTCATAGCCAATCACGTGACAGGATTCTTGCCTGTGTCCCAGCATAGCTGTCTGCTTTCAGTTTATTGCAGGGCACCAAGGGTACTGGAATTTCCAAGACCTTGTGAGAACATTTCAGCCTTGTTCAAGGACTATACAAATTTCACATGCTTGGAAGAGAAGGCATTTTAAAAACTGTATCTGTGTTGACTGCAGTTCTAAGCATCTTACTTGGATGCAGCGTCTACTGACAACAGTGGGTCTTGTTTCTGAGTAAATGCAATTAGGATTGTGCAAAAATTTGGTAAAACTGGCACGAATGCTTGCAGGCAAAGCATAAAAACCACAGCCTCTTCTACCATGATAATGATACATCTAATTCATTTTTTAATTCCTTTCTTGCTTTAAAGCAAGTCAATCTGTGAAGAAATATTTGAAAACGAGTACCACTTCTGACAGTACTGAATTAATAAAGTACAACGAGAGTGCCAGTGATTGCATTGCGATAATATTTCAGACTGAGTTGTGTTTTTGCTTTTATTATCCTGTGGCATTTTTTTATATGCCCTTGGATTTGACTCCCCCTGCCTTGGGGATTTAGAAGCATCTAAATAGGTTTAGAGGGAATGAGCTATTTAAACAAGCGGATGAAATATATAGCGGCTGAATTTAGTTTTAAGATGGTTAGCAGTAAGAATCACTGGAGGGAGAGTGGCTTTCTACTTCCTTCCATTTAAAGAAAAAAAAGAATCCTTCAATAACTGTCAAATCTGTTTACCTGGTACGCATAACAAATTCCTCTTCAAAGAGTCCAGTTTACAGAGACGTTGACATTTTTAAGAGTAAATTGAACGTATAGAGAAAAAGGGAAGGGCAAGAAGAGTCAAGTAGATGTTCTGGAGTGGCCAGAACAAGATTTTTAGCCCCTTTTGTTCCATTTTAGCTTTGGAGAGCCAGACATTGCCAAACATTTCCATGCCTTTTCAGTACCCTGCCAGTCTGAGAACAGGTTGTTGAGCTTCTCCAAGGCTAGGTTCAATGAGGTAGGGTACATTTTGCTATGAATTCCCTGCCCACCAGGTACAACGTGTCCCCCTTGTGGTGGCTTGGGGCTGTGCAAAAGGAGTCTAAAATGTTTGTGGTGGGACCTCCGGTGCACACGAGTGGCACCTGTTTCCCACTCTGCATCTTTCGTGCATAGAGAAAAAGGCCAGGCCAGGAAGAATTGGGTACACGAAGAAGAAGAAGAAGAAGAAGAAGAGAGTTTGGATTTGATATCCCGCCTTTCACTCCCCTTCAGGAGTCTCAAAGCGGCTAACATTCTCCTTTCCCTTCCTCCCCCACAACAAACACTCTGTGAGGTGAGTGGGGCTGAGAGACTTCAGAGAAGTGTGACTGGCCCAAGGTCACCCAGCAGCTGCATGCGGAGGAGCGGAGACGCGAACCCAGTTCACCAGATTACAAGACTACCGCTCTTAACTACTACACCACACTGGCTCTCTGGCTCCAGGGCTAATTCAAGGTGCTCACGTTAATGTTTGAAGCCCTAAACAACTCGGTGCCGAATTTTGGAAAGACCATCTGCTTCCCTCAGGCCCTCTCAGGTGCTAAGAACAGCAGAGGGGGCTTTCTTGGTTGTGCCATTGCATTCAGAAGTTCATGGTGGTGGCCTGCAGGAGGACATTCTCTGTGGCAGCACCTAAGTTGTGGAACCTTCATCTGGCACCTTCTGAATGCCACTTCTCATTGAATGCTCTCTTTACCCTAGCCTCTAAAACATAACCCTGAGATCTATGCTTTAAGGATGCATCCTATTTTTGTGATAGTAAGTTGTTTTAAACCGGTTTTAATGTCGTATTTTTAAATTGTGGCAACCCTCCTTGGGAACTTAGGGTGTAGGGTAGGTAAATAAATTAAAACAACCACCAACATTATTATTATTATTATTATTATTATTATTTATTATAGGACACCCCTGCAGGGCTCCCCTTCTACTAACAAGGTGGCGCTCTTGCATGCAGTCTCTGCAGCTGCAGCTGCAGTTCCACATTCCTTGTTGCTGGCTAAAAATCAACCACCATATCTCAGCCAAATCTTACCAGCTACCTGACAGCATTGCTGTTAACAGGAAGGAAGAGTTCAATTTCTTTTAATCAACACTGAAGCTATAGCTGATTCGGGTGGTGAAATGAACAGGGACAACCATATTATTCTGGGGTCTTTCAGGAAATACTTTGAGCCTCCAAAACAGATGTATTTTTTTCATGCTGAACATTTTGCTTGCCCTTCCAGCCACTAGATTTTGGTTACAGATAGCAAATCAGCAGGAATATAACTGTGCTGATAAGGAACACTTTAGAAGGTTTATTTCCCTCCACTCCAGTTAAGTTGCTTCTTGAGTTCTTTGTTAGAGCATGTTGGATCCCAAGGTTCATTGTTTCTGTACTGTAACAATTGCAGCACAGCAGTGGATTCCAGTGTCTCATTTGCAGCTCAGCGTGAAGCTATATGAGCTAGTGCTTAAGCTGTTAATGCTCTAGTTTCTGACATGTTTGCTGGGAGCAAGTCCTGTCTATTTATTTGGGACTTATTTAAAGGTAAGCACGCCTAAGATTGTCCTGCTGGCCGTTTTACACATAACTGCTACGGCTCCAGATTGCAAAACTAAAGGTGAGGTGAGGAAAAGCTCTTCAACCAGGAAATTGTATAGATTAGAAGTGGAGTTGGGGGCTACTCTTGCATATGGAGCCATCAGTGACACAGAAGAGAATGGAAGAAACTTTGCACACCTCGGGGCTCTATTATATGGAGGAGTTCTGCAAAATTCATAGAACTTCTGGACTGGGTGAATGAGCCGCTCTTTCTGAAGATACACAAAGGAAAATTAATATAGTGTGTTCCTTAATTCCTTGTGTAAATAATTGGTGTGTGATCAGGTAGGCCATTGTCTTAGCAGTTGTGTCATGAACACTCATGAAAATTGTCTTTAAGGCTGTGCAACATAGCGTACCTTCGCACCATTTTTTAAGAGGTTAACAGCAGAATACTATATCTGCTTCTTTGGAATAAACAAATTCTTATTATGTTTTTAGTATTTGGTTGTCTATCCAGAGAGCTGTGTGATGAGCTGCTGAGTTATTCCCCCCAATTTCTGGATACAATTCCTTACTACAAAGACACTTTTCCTTGGAACTGGGGGGGAAATTCAAAACTCGTGTTTGTCCAGCCCTTTGAAGGAGTTTGAAATGGTTTAAAACGGAGGTGCTCAGAAAGACCTTCTTTTTTTAAAAAAATGTTTTGTGCAGTTATGTATCAACTCCTCCCAGGGACCATATAGAGAGGGGTAGGTTATAAATGTAATTAATAAATAATAAATTAAAACGGCTTCCAACACAGTGCAAGGAGCTGCTGCTGTTGCTGCTGAACCTAGTATACACAAAAACATTCTTGCATGTACTAAGAGGGGTCCTTGTGGAGATGGCACTGATGATCTCTGCACCCATGAAACATTTTTAATGTCTCCCGAGATTTTTATCAGAGTGCTGGGAAAATGGTAAGGTATAAAAAACAATGAATCCAGAATCTTTGATTCTCTCTGCTGATCATTCCAGCCTTAATCCACTTTGTCAATAATAAGTGCGCTTAATGAGGTTTGTAACCTGTGAACTAGATTAGTTAATTGAAATAATGTCATTAATTGTCCCCCTCCCCCCTCCAGATTCTTCAATTTGAGGATATTTTGTGCAACCCATCCTACAGAGAGCACTTCCGAACATACATGGAAAGAGTGGATAAGAGATCTTTGATCAGCTATTGGGAATGCGTGGAATACTTGAAGAATGCTAACAAGGTACAAAGTAGATAAACATATGTCATACCTTGTTATTGGAAATAATTTTTGGCAAGACTTTTAATTGTAAACCAGTGTTGTATAAAAAGTTGGCATTGGCTTTAGTATTCAAATTGCATATAAACTGCTCCTAGATATTTTATCAGTCCAGTCAGTTGTGCTGGTGTGGCAAAAATCAGGCCAAATTTAAAAATCAATTCCCTGTTTCATGAAATGAGTGAAGAAAATGGACTGTTCGAAAACATAAACAGTTAACACTTAATCTTCCAGATCACTGGTATTTTTTTAATAATGTTTTTAGTGTTCACATGCAGAAGTCTGCTGCTGTGATCTCCCTACCATGTGTTGCTGAGGATCAGCAATATGAAAAGGAATAAAGAAACATCTGCATGGGGTGTGATCCTTCTTGCTTTCTGTTTGAGTATGCTGTACTGTGGATTATGATTATAATTATTTGCTTGTATTTAATATTTAAAACCAAGGGTCATTCTTCAGAGAACCGAATAGGATAAACAAGCATATATTTAACTGCATGGTTCTTGATTATGATGGATGCATCTCTTCATGTTGGTTTTTCTTCCTCCTTAGGCTGAAATACCTCAACTTGTGAGTCAAATCTATCAGGATTTCTTTGTAGAAGGCAGAGAGATTACTGTGGAAAAGTCACTGTATAAAGAGATACAGCAGAGCCTTGTAGGCAACAAAGGCATTGAAGTGTTTTACAAAATCCAGACTGATGTTTATGAAACACTGAAGGACAGGTACTACCCATCGTTCCTTGTCAGTGATTTGTATGAGAGGCTGATCAAGAAGGAAGAAGAGAGAAGTACCGTTCAGATGACATCTGACGACAAAGATGAAGTGGTGAGTGATGCTTACAGATGCCATGGAAGATAAACTGGGTAAAAAACTAGAATATTTGATAGCATAATAATGTTGGGGGACATGGATCATAAGCGCTGGTGGATCAGACCAAAGGTCCATCTTAGTCTATCATTGTTTCCAACCGTGACCAGGCAGCAATAGCTCTTCCTACTATTGCCCCAACAACTGGGTGTGTTGTCTCTGAACCTGGAGCTTCCATTTAATTATTTTGGCTAAGAATAAGTGGTAGACACATCTTCCATCAAACCCCTTTTAGGGCAGCATTCATGGTCCTTTTCCCACATGATGTTAACTTTCACAACAACCATGATGTAATTTAGGCTGTGAGATAGTGGCTGGCTCAAGGTTAACCTGTGAGCTTTGTGATTTGAGGAGGGATTCAAACCCACATCTCATTCTAGTTGGCACAGTTATTTACGTACTTCTGCTTAGACCATGTGTGTTAAACCAGGTAGTCAAGTTAATGGATTATACTTAAACATATATTAATCACTGTTGGCTACCCATACTTTCTCTTCTAGAACCAAGTTTGTGAAGAAGTTATTGATGAAGGAAGCTCCGGAATTAATGAGCAGGCCAGTTACGCTGTGAATAAGCTACGCCAGCTAAATGACAGACTTGAATATAAGAGACAAGCTCTAAATTCTCTCTGCAGTTCACCAAAACCTGACAAAAAGGTTTGTGGCTTTGTTATTTATATGCATTATACTAGCAGACTGTGTTTCAGAGTAGACATGTAGATAGACTCTAGAGAGCTTTCACTTCAAAAAATAATTTGGAAGGTGCTTCTCATTAGCCACTGATGGTTCTACAAAGGCATTGATATACAGTCTTTAATATTGTTTCCTTCTCAGCACCCTAAAAATCTGATCTTAGCAATTTATGCGGGTTGTAGTGTTGTTCTGTCAGTGAATATAAGTACATATGTAGCTGTCTGACACAGAATCAGATCTTTGATTGCTTATAACCCAGTAATTGTCAGTTCCAGCTGACCCTGGTTCTTCTCCAGGGACTCAAGCATAGATCTTTCTCAAATCTATTACCTGATATTCTTTAACTGGAGAAGCTCTGGACATTCTGCATGTAAAGCTGGTGCTCCACTGCTGAACTATGAACTTTAGTGACAATGTGGAATAGACAGTGGGGCTTTCTAGCATTTCTGAAATGCTGCATGAGGGTCTATGGGCCTTTTGGATGGCATAGAATCAAACCTGCATTCCTGCCTGCTTCTCCAGTTCTGCACCAGTGCTTGCTCTTTGGTTTGGTAAATGAGACACAAAATGATACCAAGTCCTAGATGTTGGCATGGCCTTGTGGGTTGTTTGCAATATCACAGGAAAATATTATTTGGTGCTTTGCAGCTGTGTTGAGAAAAGTTGCCACATGGAATTAATCTGATGTGTTTACTGGTATAACAGTAAGAAGTGGTTTTTGTTCTGATATGAGCAATCAAGGGGATATCAAACCTCTTTAATTTTAAAATACTTGGCAACCGTTCCATGACTTCATACAGCAAGAGGACCATGTTCACAACCTGCCTTTGACACATGGCAGTCTGTGGAGAGTTCTACTAAACTAACCTCTGGAGTAAGACGTTGTCAAATGACCCAGAAGTTTTTAAAATTTTTAATTTTTGTTGTTTTATTGTTGTTACCATGAGCAATGGAGAATCAATAAAAACATATATTTTTTATGGGAGTTGCTTATCAAAAATTGTTGGTAGTTGGTTACTCGTGTATTTTTTGATCAAGTATAAGCCTCTTCTATTCTATTTCACTTTTCCTGCTCACACGATTCAGTAAAATCAACCACAGTACCACCTCAGCACTTTCAGATCCTTGAGTGCATCCTTGGGCTTCATACATTAACATCAAAAGCAATGTTGCTGCGATATAACAACTAAGGCATGGCTAAGTCAGATTTCTGCCAACCTAGCAGTTTGAAAGCACGTCAAAGTGCAAGTAGATAAATAGGTACCACTCTGATAGCGGCAAGAGGGCGACGTGAGCGGCAGCCTTGTCTTATGCTCGGTAAAGCTATGTTTTTACTATCTGCTTTGATGGGTTCTAAGGGCTCTAAGATGCCTTAAGGCGTTTATTTTAGAAGTTTTATGGTTTAGATTATTTCTACTTCTCCCATAAATCTGCAAGAAAACGCGGCAGATAAAGACTGTTAAAGGGAGTAGGGCTCATTAACAGCACAACCTGCCCTGACCCTGCTATTTTGAGAAATTTTCTCCCTATTTTCTTGCCGACATGAGAGGGAAGAAACGCCGCAGGCAGCATTCCAATGAAGCTACGAGCACTGCCAAAAAACAGACAAATATCAGGGATTTCTTGCCTGACAATGACCTAAATGAGATCTGTAGAAACTTCCCCATAGCAAACAGCTATGAGGTCCTTGCTCCCGGTACTACTCATGAGGAGCCTGCCGGCATTGTGGATGGCCCACAACTAGCCTCGAGCCTGTGTATGAAGGAACAGATGGAACAGACTCTTGAGTCCCTGCAAAAAACTTCACCTGAATTATCCCAGTCACCAGCCCAGTTAAACAAGGACCGAGAGGTACTGGAACTGCTAATCTGCCAGACTGAGTTGATAACACATACCATCACCAACCAAGGCTGGATGGGATCGAAAAGAAGCTTGAAAAAGTCTTTGGCTTGTTCAGTTGCCCCCCCTCACTTCCTCAGCTTAACAATATTGCAAACTCCGCTCACCCCTGCCCAAGTGTGCAGGCCAACCTTGCACAAAAACAAGTGAGATGCCTGCCCAACCAAGTACAAAACTCAAGTCTGCAACTCCAGAACAGCAAACTTGCAGTACTGGTGGGAAACCACCCCTTGAATTATAACAAATGGGCGGATAAACATTCGGTCACAAATTCCCTGACCCAACTGCTGGGGCAGACATTACGCCCCGTAGATATCGTGGACATCTCATGGCTGCCTTCTGGACCTTATATGAGACGTATGGTTATTAACTTTAGATCTGCCCATTTCGTTGCAAAGATTCTAAAATTAAGAAACCGTACAAGAAAATGGTACATCTATTTTACAAGGGTATTCACCAATCTGACCCGTACACCGCTATGCACCAGGATAGGTGCTGTCTGTGTTGATGCTGGGCCTGTGCGCCATAAAGAACAAATAGACGGGGGAATGGAGCCGGGATCTACTACCCCACAGGGAGTGGCAAGACTGCCCGCAAATGACTTAATTGATTTCCTACACCCCCCGCTTGGTACCCTGGTCTCTACGTGCAACGAGCCTGGCATTGGACTACCCAAGCAAGACCAGTCTGAAATGCTCTCGTCCTCATATGCCTCGATGCCGGAATTGGAGGCTTCCATTATTCTAAGCCCAATACGCAATCAAGATCCACAGCTTTTGTCAAATTTTGACCCGCTAGCAGTACCGACGCAAGATGCAGCTGTCGACCTGCTACCTGTACAGCCTATACGGGTCGGCAAAACCCTTGCTCTGCGAAAACCAGCTGAACATCATGATACATCAGCTGAACAACATGATATTTGTAACGGTGTCATCGAAGATCCTCTGGACCAAATCAACCTATTGGCCCCTCAGTTAAAGCTATCACACCTATCTAGGGACCAGCGACCTCAAACCTGGAACCACCAAGCAGGGCAGATAGAGGAGGAGCCCAGCTCAGGAGCCTCAAACCACCGGAAAAGAGATTGACTGCCACTATTTCCACCATCACCCTATTTCCACATTCTATCCTGGAATGTGGCGGGATGGCTATCTAAGCAGGGTGACGTCGACCTTCTGGATTTCCTTACAAAATTTCAGATTTTATGTCTACAGGAGACATGGTGTCTAGATCTCCATGTCCCCTCTTTACAGGGATACGAAGCCTTTGCTACCCCTGCGATAAAACCAAATTCCCGAGGCCGACCTAGTGGTGGTTTAGTCACTTTTGTTTCTACCAAGCTAAAGTGCAAGGCCCGGCAACAGCAGTGGGTGAAGAGTAACAATTTACAAATCTTACTTATTTCTAGCAGTGAAGGAGGAGATTTCCTTTGCTTTAATATATATATCCCTCCCATAGGCACCCCTCCCCAGTCGTCACAAATCTGGGAAGATTTAGAGCTATGTTTGGAGAAGGCTGAACTAGAACTCCCTGGCATGGATATCCTGCTGGCAGGTGATTTCAACGCCAGGATAGGAAATGACATTAATACGTACTGCTCTAAATCTCAGTTCCTGCCAGAGGCAGATTGGTTTATTCCCTGGTCCTCTGACGATAAGGTCTTGAATAAGGCAGGCATTACATTAATGGAGACTGCCTTCAAACATAATTTGTATAATTTGCATGGTACCCATATGGACAGGTCAGGGGGTTTCTTTTCCTTTCTTGGACCTAGAGGTGCGAGCGTTATTGATTATATCCTGGTTTCCCCAAAACTCTTGGAGAGGTCACAGGGCTTCAGGACTTTCAATAGAATTGAGAGTGATCATCTTCCTATATCAATTTCACTAATTCCCCGTGGTTTGGAGGATCCGCAATACCGCAATCACTGTGCAGACCCACCTCCAACTCTGGCCCTTCGTAGGCGTAAATGGAACAGCGACCTGGAATCTAAAATCAAACTACACCTGCATTCATCAGACTTACTGGCCTTGAGAGACCAGTGTATCTCATCTATTTCTGACCCCTTTTCAACATTTCAGCAGGTCTCAGAGTCGCTCTTCCCACTACTCACGAATTCCAACCCTCCCAAAAAACAAAACAACTTGAGGGCCTGGTTCGACAAAGACTGTAGGAATCTAAGATCTTTGCTTAGGAAATTACAAAATAAGGTAAAACAGGAAGGGACCCTGTCCTCATTGGAAAACCTGCACAGGTGGCGTTCTCATTATAAAAATACTCTAAAATTTAAGAAATCCCTCTACAGAAAGGAACAATGGGAGGCACTTGACAAAGCGATCAAATTGCGGGACGACAAAAAGTTCTGGGAAATAATTGCTCAAGGAGTTTCACCCAAAGGGAAAATTGTAACCAACAGTATTTCATCTAACTTATGGTACCAACATTTTTCCCGGCTATATACAGCTCCAAACATTGCTAAACCGAGCCAGTTCCCTCCTCTTAAAAACGATCTATTAACGGGCTGGGATCCTGTTACCGAATCAGAATGTTTACAGCTAATTAAAACACTCAAGAATGGCAAAGCTCCCGGTGAGGATATGATTCCTCCTGAGGTGTTTAAACTAAATGCCCAGTGGTGGGCTGCTATTTTGGCCCAACTTTTTACGGTAATAAATGATATATGCAAAATCCCAGAAAACTGGAAACTGAGCCTGGTAGCCCCCATCTATAAGAAGGGAGACCCCCAAGACCCCTCAAACTATCGCCCCATAAGTCTCCTGGACATGGTGTATAAACTTTATACTCGCTACCTGCTAAATAAACTGGTTGACTGGGCTGACCACTCTAACCTGCTTAATCCGGAACAGGCAGGGTTTAGAAAGGGCCATAGTACAACAGGCCATTGTTTGGTACTACAGACAATGATAGATAAGTATACAAAGGTACATAAGAGCAAACTTTTTGTGGCTTTTGTAGATCTCACATCCGCTTTTGATTCAATCTGTAGGGACAAATTATGGCAAAAACTATATGAAACAGATATTGATAGACGACTTCTCAAAATACTTAGAGAGTTACATTCAGACACCACAGTTAAAATCAGAACTGGGATGTCAGGCAACTATACTGACCCACTGCCACTGGGGAAAGGGGTTAAACAGGGCTGTTTGTTAGCGCCGTTCCTCTTTAATTTCTATATAAATGACATTGTTCAACATATGGCAAAGTATAAGTCATCAGCTCCTGCCCTGGAAGGCAAACACCTGAATATATTACTATAGGCTGATGACATGGCTGTCATGGCACTTACTCGAAGGGGCCTACATAGCATGCTGGAGGGGCTCGCAGCTTATTGTTCCCAAAACTCTCTAAAGATAAATTATGACAAAACAAAAATTGTGGTATTTACTAGAGCTCGCCACACATTTAGATGGTCTTTAGATGAACACAAAATTGAACAGTGTCTTTTTTTTAAATATCTTGGTATCACTTTCCAAGCTACATCTAGCTGGCTTGCCCACTTCAAGACTGTAGCCCTTCTAACACGTAGGACAATCGGTGCTCTGCTCAGCTTTTTTTATTCGAGGGGAGGGCAACTGGTGATCCCGGCACTAAAAGCTTTTGTTGGAAAAGTGATTCCCCAGATGCTATATGGAGTAGAACTCTGGGGATGGAATCAGAAGCTGTTAGAACGGCTTGAAATCTTCCAAAATTTTTACCTCAGAAGAATTCTAGGCCTCCCTCAGAGTACTCCGGCAGCTCTCCTAAGAGTGGAAGTAGGATTGCCTTCTGTGTCTGCCAGGGCCCACTTAAGATTCCTGCGTTTTTTCACCAACCTCACAGATGCCCCGAACACCTTATTGGCTAAACAAGCCTTTGTATCATTACAAAATAATACTACTTGGCATAAAAACCTACTAGATATCCTATCCAGATACAATCTACCTGAGTTTAATACCCTCAAATTGTGGAGCCCTGATAAAGTTCGGGAATGGATCTTTGAAAAAGACGCCTTTTTGGACTCCACAAAGATAAAAAACTCTGGGTTTTCCTACTGGTTTCCCCGAGTAAAAGCAGTCAAAATCTGTGCCAACTACTTGGTGGAGATCACTGATCCCACCCTTCGGAGAGCTTTTACTATGGCACGGTTTCAAACACTGCCAACTGCATATCTGACCGGTAGATTCACAAAAACCCCAGTAGAACATCGTTTATGCCCTTGCCTTATGAAAATTAAAGAGGATCTTACACATTTCCTCCTCTATTGCCCCATCTACTCGGGCTTTAGAGACGCATTGCTGCAAATTATACCCAACTCTATAACCAATCCTGAAGATAGAGTAAAATTTTTGTTAGTTGATGCAAACCCACGTATTACCCATGTGGTAGCGGTTTTTGTGATGAAGGCCATGAAAGCCAGGGAAAGATTTATGGATGACAATGTAAAGACCCCTTCATCGTCTGTTTAACTCGTTGCTTGTTTTCCCTCTCTTTCTATTTTGTGGGATGAAGGTTTTGTTGGCGTAGTATGTAATGAATTTTAATATTTTTTAACTATTGTAGTGTTGATGTTTGTGTACAGGCATGGTCCTCACAATAAACGGATTTGATTTGAGGTACCACTCTGGCGGGAAAGTAAATGGCGTTTCTGTGCGCTGCTCTGGTTCGCCAGAAGCAGCTTAGTCATGCTGGCCACATGACCTGGAAGCTGTACGCTGGCTCCCTCAGCCAGTAAAGCGAGATGAGCGCCGCAACCCCAGAGTCGGTTACGACTGGACCTAATGGTCAGGGCTCCCTTTACCTTTACCTTTAGGTCACATTCCTGGGTTCATGCATCTTATGTGGTGCATTCATCTGAAGTCATGCAATTGCCACTTGGCCTTTGTTACAGTTTTACAGATAAACACAATATTCTGTGTGTACCCATAAAAATAGTGTGTAGCATAACCATGCTTTTTAAGGTCCAAAGATTCCAAAGCCTCTTTACAATCTAGTTCTGTACAATCTAATGTTGGACCTCTCTGCATAGATTATCTATTAGGTTGCTGAATGTGCATTTTTTCCCAGCTGTCTGACAGCCTACTGTCCCGTCCCGTCCCCCGGCCAAAAAAAAAATCTAAGTGAATTAGTGCTGGACAATATCTTAAGTATTTTTAATTTTTTTAGTTCACAGCATCTTTTAAAAACTTTTCTGTAGTGATTTCCCCCTTCCCTCTATCTTTCATGAACTCAGCACTAAATCTTCATTTATCATTATGTTTCGGGGCTTAATTTGCTTTTCATTTCTGAACTATACGTGACCTCAAGCAAATTATGCATGACCTTTTAAGCAGTACTGCTATGTCAAGACAGAGTCATTTAGATGGGGATTCGGTTTGGGAGCTTTTACTAAATTCCTTGCCTCTTTCCCTTCCACTCCCTGACAATTTTTTATTTCTCTTCCTTATTGCTACACATTTTAATCTGTTTCCTTCAGTACATGCACCAGAGTGATGTGTTGCAATAGTTGTGTAGATTTTCTTTAAAAAAAGAAAGGAAGGAAGGAAGGAAGGAAGGAAGGAAGGAAGGAAGGAAGGAATATGATAACCGGTAATAACAAGTGGTTTCTCCCCTCCTTGGCAGATTGTTTCTAAACTGAAGGATGAAATCACTCTGATGGAGCGAGAACATGGTGACCTTCAATTGCACATTGAAAGAACAGATTGGTGGTGTGAGAATTTCGGCATGTGGAAAGCCTTCATAAATTCCAGCGAAGTATGGATTTTTCCTTCTATTTTTTTTTTAAATATAAATAAGTGGAACCTTTCTGTCATGTAGGTGTGCATGCATATCCTTTTCCAGTATGATGATGATGATGTAATAAAAATAAAAATAAAAATAAAAATAACCTTTCTCTGTTTTAGGTCATAGAAGAAAATGGTGAACAAGTGCCCTGTTACTCTGTCATGGTGAGTTTACAAGAGATTGGCAGCGTTGAAGCTAAGGAATGGACGGTACTCCGAAAGCTCAGCGAGTTTCAAAGCCTACATAGGAAACTCAGTGAGGTATGGAGAACATGTGGAAATTGCTCTTGCTTAGTTTTAATATTCTGTATGGCCAACTTCTGTATCCTCTGTCCTCTATATTGTAGGGAAGGAGCCAGACATGTCTGTCAACAAAAACAACAACCTCCTATCCAGTACCAGGCAGTCAGATTCAATAATAGTGGGATAGGAGAGCTGGAGGGTGGGGGGTCAGATCTGGCAACCAATGCACCCCTTGGGTTTCAGGTAGTACATGGGTAGTAGACAAGTCAAAAAAGCCTGGGAGCACAAATTTTGATTCTCCTCTAGCTCATTTACCAGAAGTAATGTATTTAGCAATAACTCTGAAGGTGTATACATGTACTCGATTCTGACCATGCTAAACCTTCCTAGAGCAAAATATATATCAGGCGGCTTAGTTTGGTCAGAATCAAGTTGGGGGTCCTCTTCATGAGCTCCTGCAGTTCAGAACGTATCACTCCACTGATCATAAGCCCCATTTTTTTTGTCCCCTTTCCCCTTTTCTGCTCTTGTGAGGCAGAAAATTGGGCTGTTTTGTTTTCGCTCTCTTGGTGTTTTGTCTCCCTTCTGTTCACTAGAATCATTTACTGATTCTTATCAGCAACATTTTTCTGTTCAGGGAACCTGGCAATTTTCTCTTTGTTGTCTTGTGTTTTTGCTGCTGGTACTTTCACGGGGAGTATTCCAACCACAGGGTGCCTTCTGTGTGTTTATTATTTATTCACTAAATTCATATCCCACCCTTCCTCCCAAAGGAGCCCAGAGCAGCACCAAACACCATTATGTTCATGTGCCCCCCCCCTGCTCTTTTAATCTGGTTTTGTTAGAGCGTAGTCCACACTGGCTCTCAACATCCTAGAAGAGTGTAAGCTTATATGCTGTATCTAAAACTTTTTATCCTGTGTTCATGTTAGTTCGGAGAGTTGGCTTAAGCACATCAAGAGTCAAAGAGGCATAGCATGCAAGGCATACTATGTGTGCATGTGAGTGTGAGTGACAGCAGCTAGTGGTAGGAAGGCATCATGACATGTTAAGTTGACACTGAAAGGCAAAGGTGAACATAGGCTTTGTTCCGTCTTTTCATATACACCTAAAGTAAATTATTTTCACAATAGCTCGTTCTTTTTCCTTCCAACTATTTGTTGATTCATTCTTATTTTGCCATTTTTATTTTGGCTGTATGAAGGCTTTACAGCTTTCTTCCACTTGCTTAATTGCACTGACCTTACCCTATTGTAACCTATTATGCTCTGCATTTTTTGCAAGATGTTAGTTCCAATGAGCCTTAAGCTGGCATTGGCTTATTTCTGCAGCCTAGTACTGCACTTAGAGCTACTCTTTTTGGCTGATTGATGGAAGAGTTCCTGCAGGCGATCAAGGGTACAGGCAGAGAAGCCGAAAACTAGTTCTTCCCTTTCTGACTACCGTAAATAGAACAGGACAAAAATAAAGACAGTGTGTAAATTAAAATGGAGAAATAATTGTGATTTGCTTTCTTTCCCCGTCCTCCCACCTAGTGCTTCCCATCATTAAAAAAAGCTCAGTTGCCTTCACTCAGCAAACTGCCCTTTAAATCAGTAGACCAGAAATTTATGGAGAAGTCAAAGAACCAGTTAAATAACTTCTTACAGGTAAGATATCAAAGAAGCAGCAATCACAATATATATATCTGTTTTATTTTACTAACTCAGAATGGTGCGCTGTCCTTTTTTGCATGGGCTTTAGAGTAAGGAATTCAATTTCTTGATTGCCTATTCTCACATTTTCCCCCAATGTTTATTGGCCTTTTCACATACTGCAATCCAAATCCAGAGCGAGCTGAATTTGAAGTTCTATTCATTTCAACTGGGCATCACTTACAATTAATTGTTGATGTTGATGTGACTTTAGTATGACCAAATCGCTCTGGATTTAGGCCTATGTTATTTAAATGTATAACTCAAGGTATTTTAAGTGCAAACCTGAGCTTATAGTAAGGTATGATGCATATGTTTGGATCTGTTTAAATGTGCAACTTAGGTTTACATATGTTTAGCATATCAAAGAAGTACACTTGTCAGGTACACAGAACTGGTTGGTGGTGTCAAACGTGACTTTTCTAGAATACAGCCCAATGTAGTGAACAGCTCTTGACACTTGTTCTGGTTGGCTGCGCCTGTAGCCAATAACAGCTCCTACTTTTCTGTTGCGTTCTCTGGGACAAATTAGGTAGTCTCTCAGATGGGCTCCACATCTCCCACTTCACCTTTCAATGGATTCTGTGGTGTTTCAGAATCCTACCACATTCTTGCGTCTTACTCATACCATCAACCATGACCAGACTTCATTAATCAACCCTTTTCTCCAACCCCAAATAGTGATGCAGCTGAAAATTTTCAATAGGTTGCTCTGCTGAGCAGTTCATTGAAGTTCCAAAACTGCTGTTGAAAGCAGTCAAGGGGTTCCATGCTTAGAAATCCTTAGAAAAATGCTTAGGAAATCCTTTTAGAGTTCTCTTGGCCCTATAGCCCCTCCCCCAATGCTTAAGGGACCCCTGACCATTAGGTCCAGTCATGGCCAACTCTGGGGTTGCGGCGCTCATCTCGCTTTATTGGCCGAGGGAGCCGGCATACAGCTTCTGGGTCATGTGGCCAGCATGACTAAGCCGCTTCTGGTGAACCAGAGCAGTGCACGGAAATGCCGTTTACCTTCCCGCCGGAGCGGTACCTATTTATCTACTTGCACTTTGACGTGCTTTCGAACTGCTAGGTTGGCAGGAGCAGGGACCGAACAACGGGAGCTCACCCCGTCGCGGGGATTCAAACCGCCGACCTTCTGATCGGCAAGTCCTAGGCTCTGTGGTTTAACCCACAGCGCCACCCGCGTCCCCCAATGCTTAAGTAACTCTTATTCAGGATCAAATAATATGTAAAACATCTTAGTAATTTCTTTTAAGTACTGTTGAGTGGGGATGGGATTTGCTTTATTTGATGGTCCCAATTGACCAATATGCAAGGAGAGAGAGGGGTGTGCAGCCTACACAACCACCCAGCTACTCATTGACATGCAGCTACTGGGAGAAGTCCAGTTAGCTACTGACCGCACTGGTGACAAAGCCTACAGATTGTCCCTTAGCAACTCTCTGAGGCCATTGTTAGGTAGGTCCACTTCCCACTTAGACGGCACCAGTATGAAAAGCATAAACAGGATGCTTCCCCTGTGCTGTTTTCAATTAACATACTTGCCAGGAATGTGCCTAGGAGCTACTGAAGTGTATTGATTCCAGAAATCACTGCTGATTTTGTAAACCCTTAAGACTGGCTGACATCGGCAGTGCTGATTAGCACTCCTTGCCCTCATGCAGAGTCTTCATCTGCTCTGCTTAAAAAAGAAAATTACAATTGTGGTGGCTTTTCTTTTTCCACAGAAATTGCTTTCTGATGAAAGGCTCTGTCAGAGTGAAGCACTTTATGCCTTTTTAAGCCCTTCTCCAGAACACCTCAAGGTTATCGATGTACAGGGAAAGAAATCTTCTTTTTCACTCGCTTCTTTTTTGGAGAGGCTTCCCGGTGATTTCTTTTCTCATCAAGAGGTGAGTGGGCAAAATTTACGGTAGATGAGCACCCAGAATAAATAGGAAGCATCTCAGATGGAACTATCTGCAGAAGTAATTTAAATACATGAACTAATGGACAGCATATTAAAGTGCTCTGCCAACTGTAATGCAGGTAGCCAATGAATGTTTGTGCCATCTCCACATTTCGCTGGCACCAACTGTTCAAGCTCCATTGAAAGCTATTGTGAAAGCCATTGCGGCTTGTGCCCAGGTACACAAATCTTGGTGATTGAAGCATGTACAATGGCATGCATGAGACCCAAGTCTAAGCCATGCCTTCCCCAGTTTAAGAATCCTGGGCAGCAAAGCCTAGCCAGTATTCAAGAAAGTTTCTGTCAATATAGAAGCACCATTGGTCTTAACAAATCAAGGTGGCCCCTTCTGCTCAACCTTTCCTACCATGGCTGTCCTCACTAATTCATTGGCAAGAAAGAGTAAGAGATAATGGACTATGGGAGTGAAGATTTGGCATTAGCATAAAACAAGTGGACAGCCTTTGAATGGCTACAAGATGTAGAGGCGTAAATCTGGATCTGACAGCTGATTTATATATGCAGGGGCATTACATAGTATCTTCTTAGTTAAATGTTTAATTTGAAATAATTTGTGATGCCTGTCTCAGGCATATAAATTCTTGCTGGAGGTACAGACTTGGACTTGATGAGCACATTGTGGGTGGCTCCACCATTAGGTAGAGGGATCAGACTCAGATTGCTATCTTAGATGGGGAGCAAAAATGGCCGCCATAACTTTTGGAACCACCTTTGCCACCCTGTGCTTGTTTGGTTTGTCCAGGAGGAGGCTGAAGACGATGATGACCTGTCTGACTATGGAGAAGATGTGGATGGGAAACGGGATGCCCTTGCTGAGCCTTGCTTCATGCTGATAGGAGAGATATTTGAGCTGCGAGGAAGTAAGCAGTGGTCTTGTTCATTGTTGGGTTGGACTAGATGACCGTGGTGATGTTCCTTCCAACTCTACAATTCTATGATTCTGTGAGTGCACTCATCAGGATGATAGAAACGCACCACATTTTCATGCTCAGTTTTAATATGGGAAGGTGGTTTTCTGTCAAATCAAGCACTTGCGTATGTAAAATGTTCTACATGCACCTAATTGCATAGACGTGTGCTTTTTGCATGTAGCATTAGCATGGTTGTGACCTGGGTAGGTGCACTTGCAACATTTACGCAGGTAAAATTGTTCTACCCGTGGCCCACATAAATCAGGTTTCCTGCACCTCATTTGCATATGTCTTAGTCATGGTTTAGTGTTAATGCGCAGCCCCTGTGTTGCAGAAATAACCCTCTAAAGAAACATTCTGAAGTTGAGCATGTTGAGCAGTGTAACTCTTTAGCTAATTTCCACACGGAAAAAAGTGTATTAGTGTTGCATGCTATATGCTAAAATCCTCAATGTAAAATAGGCAGTGCTTTTTTTTAGGGGGTACTCCAGGGTACACTATACCAGCACCTCTTTTTGTTGTTAAAAAGTATGACACTTACTGTAACAACTTTGTGCCTATTTTTTCTAGAAAAAAAGCACTGAAAATAGGTAGCAATAAATAAATGAGTTTTGATTCCTGATACATTCAAACCATCTGTGTGCAAATAAGCACTAGGAAAGAATTGTTCACTAGAAAGGTTGGCCATTTTTAAAAATTGTCTAGGCTCCCTATGAAGGCTGCTGAGTAGGAAAAGTCACATAATCACTTGTAGTAATTAAAAGGGGCGGATTTTTACGTAGTAAACAGCATAACGTGAACATATAATTAAGAGTATTTGAGTAGACCCTATCTGCATGCTTGGAGTTGACTTCTGTGTGCTGCTTGCTTTTGTTTGTTTTAGTGTTTAAGTGGGTGAGGAAGACGCTAATTGCACTAGTTCAAATCACTTTTGGAAGAACCATCAACAAGTGAGTGCATTACGATTTCTCTGCTTCTAGAATTGTACTCTGAATCAGCTGCTTGATGCAGGAACAGCTGATAACAGCACTGACATGGCTAGCATGTTTGTTCAGAAACTAGCTTCTGCATGTTTCTTTGTATGTAGAAAAGGAAAGTTAAAATTTCACAAGCTTCGTTTCAGAATTCCAGACAAATCTTTCTTAACTTTCCCCATGTGCCTTGTATGTCACAAATCCTTATGTACTCAGGGCTGAACCAGAAAGCAGGGTGGGTGGGAGAGCCAGGCTTTCCCAAAATTTGGTGCCAAGGAAATTTGAATTTGTGATCTGCATCAATTTGTATATATTTGCTTATTTTGCATAATTCTAATTATGTCAGGCATGGGGGAGATGAGAGTTACACAGCACATTGCCAAGCTTATGAGACTTCATCAGGCATGCCCTACAGACTCCCAAACCTGTCCTTGCAGCTTTGGAGATTAGAAACTTGCCTGCCCCCCCCCTTTAAATGAAAGCATAAGAGTTTCAGGATGCTGAATTCTTCACCCAGTATTAGATGTAGACACACAGTGGTTGCATTGAAATATAATGTGACTAGAAGCCACCAGAGGGGGCATGAGAATGGAGGATTTCTAGCTATTTGCATGTTTCCATAGAACAGTGCTTCTCAAACATTTTGAAGTAGGATTCACCTCTACCTTTTAAAAAAAAAAAAAAAACCTCTGCCCCCCCCAACAATACAGTAGTATCACAGTTTAAGTTAAAACTTAAACAGTTTGTATTTTATAGTTAATATTATTATAGCTGCATTTATGTATAATTTTATTATTACTGCCAATTATTGTTTTACTCACACCTAGTTTTCACTGCTTGCTGCTGTCCTGTTCCTAGCTCTCTCTTCCCCCTTTTTATTTTCCAAATTTTAGGTATTGCAATTGTAAGAGTAACATTTAGATTAGTCCAAGTTGCTGTATTGTCTAAGCAACATATTGTATCTAGGTGGATATTTGCCTTGTGGAAACCCTATTTTTGTTGCTTGATGTACAAGTTGTCTCTAGGAAGTTTCAAAGTGGGTTAAAAGCATGTCTCCTCTGGCTATAGTATTATGACCATTTCTTCTTGACGCCTCTCCCTCAAGGCAAATTCGTGACACTGTAAATTGGATCTTCAGTGAACCAATGCTTGTTTACTACATCAATGTGTTCCGAGATGCTTTTTGGCCAAATGGAAAACTAGCATCCAGCTCAAAGCCCAGAAGTGAAGAGCAAAGCCGGGAGACGAAACAGAAAGCACAGCAAAAATTACTTGAAAACATTCCAGGTGAGCATATCAAATCACGTGTCATGTTAACGTTCAGAATGTAATGAATCAAAGGAAATTATGGTAATAAACAATATTTACCATTTGTTTAGCCCTTAGAATGTTCAAAACACTCCACAGGCAGAGTTAAACTGCCCACTTTAATAAGCAAATCTGTGAGATTCTATGAGATTAAATTTTAAGCAAACCAAGTACACACACACACACACACACACACACACACACACAGAGTTGCATATTTAACCTTTATACAGATCCCTGACATCTGTCAGATGTTATTCTGTGGGTAGAAGAACTGTTTCTTTTAAAAGAAATCAGGGTGGCATTTAGGTGATATGGAAAAAGCAGAGAAGCAGGGAACTAAATCTACTGCGCCCAAATATTGAAAATAAAAAGGCACTTTGTTGTTGTTTAGTCGTTTAGTCGTGTCCGACTCTTCGTGACCCCATGGACCAGAGCACGCCAGGCACTTCTGTCTTCCACTGCCTCCCGCACTTTACACTTTACAAAAAGGCACTTTACATGTGTATTAATCCATATTATATTCTTCTTGATGATAAAATCTCTGATTTGTTTTTAAAAGATAGATAACAGGAATCTATTTTAACATTTTGGATATGCAGGCTTTTGAATCAGTATCTCAATACACAGCTTACATTGCTCTTTGCATATATATATTTAATTCATTGGAATTTCTTAAAACACATTAGCAGATACGTCACCAAAATTAAATATCTTTTCTTTCAGATACACTACAGAGTCTCGTTGGTCAGCAAAATGCTCGCCATGGTGTAATCAAAGTCTTCAATGCACTTCAAGAAACCAAGGCCAATAAGCATCTTCTTTATGTGAGTTACCAGCACATTATTGCATGGGTTTGTTACTTAAAATTACTCTTCCTTCAGACCTCAGAATTTGGATTCTTGGTGTTAGTTTCTGGCATTTACCCTTTGGCCTGCAACAGTAGCTGTTTTATCCTTCAACCTTTTAGAATTATCTGCAGAATTTGTTTTAACCAGGGATGGGCAAGATCCACTGAGGGAAATGTGGAATTTGGGAGATAAAATCCCCTTGAAGGTCTGTGCCGCTTGAGATTTTGGTTTAGACTGGGAGGAAGAGGGATAATCTATTTTTTTTTTTTTAAATGATATTTATTAAGATTTTCAAAAATACAGAAAGTAAGAATTAAAATACATTCAAAGCCTTATTTTCATACACCCACTTTCCGGGACTCCCCCCTTCCCCCACCCCTACCATATTCCTCTTTCATATTGTTGGCTCCACAAGCTCTCAGTTCTAATTGAAACTTAATTTGTTTAGACCATTATTCGAATTTAAAATTTATACACTCCTCATCAATACCCTTAATAAAAAGACAAAAATTCTCTCCCCAGGGCCCACCCCATTTTCATTCCACAATTTCCCTTTTTTTAATGATAAGGACACCCCACACAATAGAAATATGAGAAATAAGAAATAAAAAGTATAATAGATGAGAAAAAGCTCATTCAGAAAAAAAAAAAAGTTGACAAGCCTTTGGATTTTAGTTCTCCCCCCCCCTGTCCCCGGTTTAATTTCCCCCTGACCACCAAACCATGTTATCTGCCTGGAATTCTTAAAGTCCATAAATCGCCTATTTCCCCCAACTCCTTGCTGGCTTTTTCTTTTTATAATTATTTTTTAAAACATTTAACTTCAAATCTTTAATAAAACTCCCCCCATTGTTCTTTCCAAGTTGTAGTCCAGTTTCCTCTTGTTCCGCTGCTGAAACGTTCTAATTCAGAAGCTTAATAACTCTGCAGGGATTATTATTATTCAGGAACAAAAACTTGCGTTCAGTCCCTTCCTTTCTTCAATAGAAAATTCTATTGTCTCCTTTAGCTGAACACCCTGTAGACAAAATATTGTTTCCGTTTTGCAGCTTTCCCAGAAGATAACCAGTTCTGTAAAATTCCAATGGTATTTTTCCACTTACGACCATCTTTGTAATGTCCCAAAACTCCTCTAGGGGGATTGTTGTAACTTTGTTTTCTCTAGTCCAAAAGTTCGATTGTTATCCATGTTTTCGCCATTTTGTATCCAAATTTTAGCGAGTTATAGCAAATTGTAACAAATTTAACCAGCAAAGTTCTCATAATAAAATCCTCTCTGCTTTCCGACTTTGACAGCTACTTTGACAGCTGTCAAAATCTCCGACTCTTTTCACCAGGCTCTCTCTTCAATCACCCCGGTTCCCAGGGGGGGGGGGGTTACGTTTCTTCTCCCTCAATTCTTCCTCCAGCACAGTTCTTATAGTTCCCCATCGTGGAATTCTTAGTTTTAATCAGCAATACACATCTTTTTGGACCTTGGTTTCCCCGTCCTTGTTTTGGAAGGTTTACAGTAGGGGGGGGGACTGACTTCCTTTTTGGATCCCCCCCCGCTCGTGTCCAATCCGAAAAAAAAAAAAAATTCTTTTTTTTCTCCTTTTGAACCCGGTTTCCAAATTACTCACGGGTTGTTGTTAAGAAGTCCGAATTTTCAATGGAAGAAGTCAGCGCTCTCCGCCGGATGGCATGCGGCTGCGCTCGGCAGGGATAGCAGAGGACTCAAAGCACCACGCTTCTCCCCGGCACCCGATCCGTAGCCTTTAAAAAGGCTCCTTCACGAGTCGGGAGGGCGCTAGCGGTGCCAGCCGAGTCTCCATGTCCACGGCCTCCGTGGCCGTGGTTTTTAAGGGTCCCCGCATCGCCGGTGCGGTAGGACCCAGCCCCTGCCGAGCAGGCTCCCTCCGGAGCTCGGAGGGAGTCCGCCATTCGGCGATGGCGCCAACCCGGAAGTCCTCGGAAGAGAGATAATCTAAACCTGATAAATTTACTAATCCTTGAGGTCTTCGTAGGTATGTGAAAATCTGTGCAGAGCCCTGTATGTGCCAGTAAACATTGATGAATAATAAGGATTTGGTCCTCCCCAGAGAGCTACCAAGGGCATTTTTCCATGTGTGGTTCTACAACTGTCAGATGTGCAAATTGTTTTTTTTAAAAGCAACCAATGAACCATAGTACATAGTGGACAACCTGTAGCCTTCCAGACAGGGCCAAGCCCACCCATGAGGCAACCTGAAGCAGCCACCTGGTGTGGTGGAATCTCATGGGGCTGTGCCCTGCCCACCGCCAGAGTTGTGTGGCAGCTTCCAGCGAGATCTTGTGGAACCAGGTATAATACCTTAGAAAAGGCTTTTACTGGACAGCCACTCTGCGTAAAGCGTAAAGGGCCCCACAATAATCTGTGGACTTTACAGTAATTGCTTCCTTCCATGTATGCCTCTTGTTCCTGAATTGACCACTGTGGGGTCCATGTGGTAGCCCTTGGGGGCAGGGTGTGTGGGCTTGATCTCTGCACCTATTAATGACTTGCTATCCACGTTTGTAATTACCGGTTCAGAAAGAGGGGGAAAACGCTTTTAATCTCTCTTCTTTTCCAGGTGTTATTGGAATTGCTGCTAATTGAACTGTGTCCTGAGTTGCGAACTCATTTAGAGCAGCTTAAAGCAGCTCAGGTTTGAATCTGCACAAGTGAATTACTAGAGACATGTCTGTTCTTAAAAGCAGACATGTAACTTATTTCCCTCTTTTCCACAGAGGGCTGGCTGAGGACTACTGCAAATTTGTATTTTTCTTTTCTTTTTAAATTCTACATGGAGCAAACAAGACTTGAAAGAACTGACGATACGGTAGAATGCCAGCACTGCGTAGTTTCTGGCTTTTATTTAACTTGTTACATGAATAATTCTGTTTAAGATGCAGATTGAAATGTAAATGTTAATATAAGGTATAAGAACTATAGAGTATTTTAAAACATTTATGAAAGGCATTTTGCTTTAGTGGTATACCAATGAATGTTGTACAGTTAATTTCCTTGCTGAGGATAATGAACATTCCTCTATTTTCTTGTTGTATTGAAGAGCCTTGTTGTGCAATATATGTAAAGATATTGTGTAAATTTTATTGTTTTTATTTTTACCAAAGATTTCCCATAGTTTGGAGCCTTTGTAAGCAATAAATAACAAAAATGAACTGTAGTGTTTCATAATTAAGCTACACTTTCAGTGGGTCAAAGTGCTGCTTTCAGAGAGAATTGCACTGATTCTGCAAGGTGCAGAACATAGATTTCATGTTGTCATAAATCACATGAATGAATGACTTGGCATTCATTGCATAAACCATTATACTAATAACCTGTTCACTTAAACCTTTCATCCTCTCTTGATATCATTTATATAGCTATTTCCCTAAATGTGGCTCTTTTTAAAGCACTGGTAAAAGAACAACTGGATTTAATGCGAAGCTTGCCAATTCACTGCTGGAGACTCCTGCTTTTTGAATTTTCTGAAACTTAATTTAGTCCAGCTAGGAAATGTGATGGTATTTCCAAAGCCTGAATGGGCCCAAAAAGCTTTTGGGTCTCCCACACCTTAACAGATGGAGAAAACATCCCTTTTCAATTCCTTGTTCCTAAAGAAAAATGCCACAGCACAGCCACTTTGCTTTTCCATGAGTGGGTGCCTCAATCCTTTCCCAGCTCAAAACATAGCCACTACTGCCTTGAAAAATGCCCAATAGCTTTTTGAGTAGCAAGGGACTTTTATGGTACAATTTCAAATGCACACAACGTGTCACAGTGTGTCAGTGATCAGCTCCACATGCCTGAGCTCATGGTTTACTTTGATTCTGCAATGTACCAACCTACACAGGGCAGAGGGTTTAGTGCTCACCAGCTTCATGCAGCTGCCCAAGAGGCATGTCTTGACAAACAGATGGTGACTAAATTGTAAAGCTTCAGCATCTCCAGGGTGTGCTATTGTTCAGCAATACTAGAAAGGTCTGATATGGGACTTTTCAGCAAAGTTTTATATATAAAAGATGTTTCAGTTGTTTAATTCCAGTATTCTTTTGCTGCAACTGATGACTGAAATAAGAAAAATTATCTAAGAATTGAGGGGTATTTAATAAGCTGGCCTTGAAAACTTTTAAGTATTTGTAGGCAATGAAAAAGGCATTTAACGATGCAGTTTTTATTAAGTAAACTAGGGTTGGACAGCCTTCCTAATGCTGTTGGATTCCATCAGCCCCAGTCAGCATGACGAATTGTCAGAAACGGCGAGAGACAGTCCTGCACCCCACCCTGATACCAGGTAACAGAGCTACAGTTCTGAACTTAATGCACGTTGACCAAAACTTGATGGTTACGTAACACTGAAAGTAACTCATACAATGCTTTTCTTTTAGATGAAGATAATCAGAACATTATGTGCCTAAAATGCTTGCAATAATAACCATGATTTATCAAAAGCTGAACGACAACTGACATTTGTCGTTATAAAGACAAAACTGCCGGAACTTGCTCAGATTCATCAAAACGATGCTCTAAATTCTCCCATGATTAGCCAGTAGCTCAAGTTCAGAAGCCAGATCGGGATCCAGCCTGCATGCCTATAAACACAAAGATGAATTAGAGTGACCATAATTGCAAATGAACTTTATACCTTCATTGTATTATATAAAGCTTACATTACAAAGCTACGAGGACACACACTTTTTAAAAAAAGTATTTCGAATGACAATCCAAATAATGTCGCCTCAAAGAGCTAACAGAGTTAAAGCAACTTACCTTAGAATAATAATTTTTAGCTGCTGCTAAATCTTGTTGTGTTCCTAGGCCAAACTGGAGACATCTAGCCAAGTAGAAGGAAGCCATAGCAAGCCCTCTCTTTATATAAAAAGGAATGCAGTCTGTTGCCTTTGCTAACTTTTCAACGTCATCATTTTCTGCAGTCCTGTTTGGATTCACAATACAAAGTAAAAGTTTAGTTATTCTCAGAACCCTTGGGGGCCGCCATTACGACTTTGCCAACTGTTCTTCCTCCACATCTGATCAAACCTCTCACTTTACACCTCACCCACCCCTTTGCTATCCCTCCGCAGCAGTCACAGCTAGCACAAAGCACCTCTCTACTCCCACCTTCTGCTAACCCCTTTTAAAGCAATGGGGAGGTGCTTTAAAGAGCAGTTTTCTGGAATGCTAACACAGCTGGAGGGAAGTACTTCAGAGTGCCTTGCTAAACAGCTCTCTGATGCGCCTCCCCCCTCCATTAAATAAATTTGTCAGGGCTGCCTGCCACTGCACTGCTTGTTTGCTCACCTGCCTGCCTGTTGTTTGCCCTGTTTATTTGTTTTTATTTTTATTTATTAAATACTGGAGTTGGTGTGGCGGCCTACCAGCAGCCACGCAAACTTCAGCATGACAACGTCGTTACATGTTGATGTTTAAGGGAAGAAGCAGGAATAACTTGTATAGTTGGTGCATTTTTGTGCTAAAATCCTCATGCCCCTTCTCCACTTTTTGCAAATGAACCAAGAGACAAGCAAAGGGTTGTTAAAGCCATATTCCTTGTGAAACAGCAACAGAGACAGGCTTGTGTCATAGTCCCTGCCCCCACGCATCTTGTCTTCTCATTCTCATTTGCCTGAATGTGAAAAGCGTGTTGATAGGGCTTTTGTTGCTGTTTTCAGAAAAAATGGAGGGGACGTTAAATACTAAGAGCCCTTTGCTCTTGGTCAAAACAGCATTAGAACGAGAAGGGTCTGCAAAAGCTGGCATTGCTGCTGCTGTCAGAAGGAGGTGGGAGATTAGAAGTTTGTTGTGATCTCATAGCAAAGCAAGCTAATCATTATAAGTTGGGAGAATTAAGGGCCAGACTAGATGATATTATTATTATTATTATTCCCCACCTTTTCCCCTGATGGGACTCAAGGCAACTTACAGACATGATGGTGTTCAAATTGTCTGGCTGTGTGTTAAACAAATAACTGACATGGGAAGGTGGTGATCCAGACTGAGAGCATGCTGGAGGTTAGAAGGAAATAAGGCTTCCCCCCTACTATGGTACCAGTCCTAATTGGGGGCTTCCTCCCTGCTCTCCTCCCTGCTCCCAGAACACCAGCATGTTCTCTCTTCTCAGGGTCCCTCCCTTCTCATTGTACTCAAACATCTCCCTCTTCCATTCTTCAGCTGTCTCCTGTGTGAGAGAAAAAGGACGCAGAGCCCACAAATGGACATGGCAGTGAAGGCAAAACCAGGTGCAGAGCAGGGCTGCGGAAAGGAATAGAGAAGTGGCTTCAGAAATGGGGTTGCGGTGGTGAAAACCAGGCTTAGTAGTTGCATGGGGTGGGAAGGGGGAACCACTTGGAGTAAATGTGGAGGAATGGCGAGCAGAGCAAGTAGGGACACAGCCCCTACTGGGTTAAACAAAAAATGAAATCAGCTGTACAAGGCCAGGCAATGTGAATAATGTAATGTTGAATTTGGCCCAAAGATTTCACAGTAGTATAGTGACTTGTTGTAATGATCTCAGGCAGGCAAGCAAGCAAGCTCCAATAAGAATTAATGAGTCTCTGGCAGTTTTATGGTATGTTTATTTACAATTAACACCCAGAGAGCAACTCCGAGCCTGCCGCTCTTAGCTACGAGTTGGTCACCCTTTCGCAGCATGAAGGGTGCCATAGTCCAGTCCTTCCTCTCTTATACTTTCAGCTCTTCTTGTTCGGGGACAAGGTGGGTGGACTCCCCCCTCCCTCAAAAGAAGAGTCCTCTAAACGCTGCCTCCCTCCTGGTTGCATAGCAATCCCCTCAATGTCATCTACTCCTCCCTTCTCTCTGCCTGCAAGCCTTCTGAATCTGCTGCTCTATCTGAGTCTGGGAACTCTTGATGAAGGGGAGCCAAACTAACCCACTCCTGCTCTGTCTGTGACTGCATTCCCTCGTCTCCAGAGTCAGACTCTTCCCAGAAATGTCAGATATAGGCTGCAAACCCATGTACACTTTCCTAGATGTACGCCCCACTGAACATAGTGAGCCTTGCTTCTGAGTGAGCATGCTTAGACAGGCACCATTAGGCAAAAGGTTAGATGTATCATTCTTGTCACAAACCAGGTAGGAACAAGTGGAATGGTAGCTATTTCCCAAAGTTCTAGGACATCATTTAGCAAAACCATTAAGGCAAAAATGAGAGTGCTGAATCATTTCTCCATTCTCAAATGCCATCCAAGTGCTTTAAAACTGAAGCTGGATGTATTGCTGAAAAAACCCTTGAGCTAGAAGATTAGCACTTGAACATGCAATCTGGAAAGTAAAATAATTCTTTATTGAATAGTGACATGAAGAAAATTGTCCTACCACCATGCCTCACCAGATATGAACTAGATAATTATGCCTTTCCTGGGTAAACTCATGTGTTCCTCCCACTTAAAATCTAGTATCCTGCATTTAGTGGATATTAAGGGCAAAACATAAAACCGATTCTCTCTCTCCCCCCCCCACTGTCTTTCCCTTTTGCTGGAGAAAGCAAGGAGAGTCAAGCAGAGAGGAAATTTAGTTCCAACAAGCAGAATTGTTTTTTTAAGATCAGCAACACAAAAATTAAAAGGTACCATATTTCTATGTATCTGTTCTTTGGGAACTGATCTAATAATGCCTTTGTTTTCATCATTAGCTTCCACTTGAATTACTAATGAATTAATTTACCTTTTGGCAAAGTCGGCTGCTTTTGTAAAAAATTTCCTTTTGTAGTAATATTCCACCAAGTGACCTTTAGCATAGACATTCCCACGATCTGAGGCTGCAGTCAGGCACTCCAGAGCAGCTTTTAAATTTGGACGTACACCGTGCCCATAAAAATACATAAGACCAAGGATGCCCTGTGATTCCAGGCTCCCATTTCCACAAGCTTCTGAATGCCAAAAGAAGGCCTGTAGGAGAAAGAATGGGATTTTGAAACATATATAGTGGCAACATGGTTGAATGGGTACTGTACAAAATACGCTTATGAGCAGCCTCACTGGCTAAGCAGAGATGTAGACTTGTAATCAGCATAATATAATGGCCATTAAATTACATGTTATTGGCACTTTAACCAACTGATTTGAGGGCTCTCTTATTACATAGCCTAAAAAAGGTAAAGGACCCCTGACAGTTAAGTCCAGTCGCAAACGACTGGGGTTGTGACGCTCATCTCGCTTTACTGGCTGAGGGAGCCGATGTTTGCCCACAGACAGTTTTTCTGGGTCATGTGGCCAGCATGACTAAGCTGCTTATGGCAAAACCAGAGCAGCACACGGAAACACCGCTTACCTTCCCGCCGGAGCGGTACCTATTTATCTACTTGCACTTTAACGTGCTTTCGAACTGCTAGGTTGGCAGGAACTGCTAGGTTGGCAGGATTACATAGACTAGGGGATACCAATGTGGTTCCCACAGGGGCTTTTGCTGACGCCTACGGGGTCCCCTGCCCTGGCTGAAATCAGGCTTGAAAGAAACATTCTGTTGCAGCCCATAGAACAGGTTGTGGTGTGGCCTTGGTTGCGGAGTTTATATGTGGTGCCCGTGACAGTTTCTCCCGCTTGTTCACGGTCCCAACAATGTTGGCGATTACCAATTTAGGCATATGCATAAATGGCAGTGAAAATGGTAGTGAACACGCCAGCACTTCTGACGTAGTGTATGGGCAGCTACCAACTGCAGTATAGACTCTTGGGGCTTGTCCACCAGACTTCTGCTTGCCCTGTGCTTGATAGGCATTGGTACGAGAGGTTCTTTGTCTGCCCTGCTGCTTTCCCTAGGAAAACTTGCTGTTGAATCGGAACAAATGTTGATCCGCAGAAAACCCAATTGACGTTTTGTTCTGATTCAGCAGTAAACAGCACGTTTTCCTGGGGGAAAGCAGTGGGACAAGTGGAAGTGTGTTTGAGCACTTAATCTTAGAACACAGTCTTTTAAAAAGAGCAAGCCAATGTTTCTATTTACAGCCTGCCAGATGTTTTGCTTAGTTATAAATGCAGAACTTCTCTGATATTTAATGGCTTCTTGTTTTTTGAAATGTTGAGCTCATGGCATTAAGAAAAGACTGGTTGTTAAATTACCCCAGGATGTTCAAGCCTTCCTTCAAATGACTAATGCTGTTATCATGAGATTCAAGTCTGATGTGCCAACCCACGCAGCTCATTAGTGTTCCATTACGCAAACCTGGCCACAAATGTCAAAGGGCCGAAAGTGAATTTTGCTTTTGCCAGCGTACAACTTCATTCTTTTTCTTTGTAGTGCTGCTATCATCTTCATTTTATTTCTACACTGCCCTTCATCCGCCGATTGCAGGGTAGTATACAACAGTACATTAAACTATTCTCATAATTGCTGTGGCTCAGTTTCTTGGGGGGGGGGATTATTTGAGTTTATATTGCTGCAAATTGGATCCTTCTTTCTCCTGGGTATTTGAAAGCTAAGGCAAGAATATTTGGTTTAAATGGGGGAAGTGTGTTTTGCTTGAAAACTCAGGGAAGCAAATGGCTGGAGGGGGGGGGGGACGGACCACACATTTCACTTCTTGCAGTGGCAACGATCATAAGTGATATGGGTATCCGGTACCCTAAATTCAGATAAGGTGAAAGGCTACTGTGAAAGGTAGTAAAAGCTAGCTCTTCTAAATGGTTTAATATACCAAGCATGTTTGAGGGGAGACCCTATTCACATAGAGAAAAGATAATAGGTATTTTTTTTCTCAATCAAGCAAGAAGGATTTGCCTGTACAACCAGTCTTCTACATGCACTGCAAACGTGCAGCTGGATACTGTTCTCATCAGTGTCATAATGGCTGGATCATCTTTTGATGCAAATGGAGATGTAGCTTCACAGAGAGCCACTAGCTCATGGGTAGGCAAACTAAGGCCCAGGGGCCGAATCCGGCCCAATCGCCTTCTAAATCCAGCCTGCAGATAGTATGGGAATCAGTGTGTTTCTACATGAGTAGAATGTGCCCTTTTATTTAAAATGCAGCTCTGGGTTATTTGTGGGGCCTGCCTGGTGTTTCTACATGAGTAGAATGTGTGCTTTTATTTAAAATGCATCTCTGGGTTATTTGTGGGGCATAGGAATTCGTTCATCCCCCCCCCCCCCAAAAAATATATAGACCCCACAAGGTCTGAGGGACAGTGGACTGGCCCCCTGCTGAAAAAGTTTGCTGACCCCTGCAATAGCTCTTACACATGCCTAGTTGCCTACAGCTACAAGCAGATTAGGGTCAGTGCTGCTGTAAAACTTTCTCCCCCCTGGCAAAAAGTGCTGCATCTCAAAAGGCATCAGGTACTTAAGAAACGCCTTAAATTGCTTGGCAGCCTTTCATTGCAAACCAGTTGTGGATGCACAAGTATTTTGTACTACTCACTTGATTCTTGCCACATCTAAATCACAACAGCCTCATTTAACTGGACAGCACACCTGAATCAAGATTTGTGATGTAAGCCAAAGCAGAACACGTACCTTTTTCAGATCCTTTCGATGCTTTGCTGAATACAGCATCCCAAGGGCTGTTTGAGCCTTTACACTTGCTTTTGGGTTCCCGTGGTCTGCAGCAATAAACCATAAACTGGAAGACATAGGAAAACATGAGTGGCAAGGTTGGCCTGTTCCTCTTAAAACAGGTATAGGTAACCCATGGCTAGAATAAAGGGAAAGGGAGAAGCAATGGAAAGAGCTAGACTGGTAAAGAAAAAGCGATTTATGTGCATTGTATGTGTGATATGGGATGCGGGTGGCGCTGTGGGTTAAACCACAGCCTAGGGCTTGCTGATCAGAAGGTCGGCGGTTCAAATCCCCGCGACGGGGTGAGCTCCTGTTGCTTGGTCCCTGCTCCTGCCAACCTAGCAGTTCAAAAGCACATCAGAGTGCAAGTAGATAAATAGGTACTGCTCCGGCAGGAAGGTAAACGGCGTTTCTGTGCGCTGCTCTGGTTCGCCAGAAGCAGCTTAGTCATGCTGGCCACATGATCCCAAAGCTGTATGCCAGCTCCCTCGGCCAATAAAGCGAGATGAGCGCCGCAACCCCAGAGTCGTACGCAACTGGACCTAATGGTCAGGGGTCCCTTTACCTTTATGTGCGATACAACATTGTGTCACCAGATGGCGACGTGGAGTCCCGTTTTTCTCTACCTGTTTTCCTGTTTAAATTTACAATGCTTTAAACTGAAATGCTTCTTTGATGTGTCTAGATCCAGCCCAAGACAGATGAAGCAATGGAAGGTGGAGAGTTAAAAAGCCCTCTGTAAGTTATCTGCTCAGACCTCTGGCAAAATTAATCTGTTGTTCCATCTCTTGGCAGCCAAACCCATTATGTGGAGGTGATGGAGAAGGGAATGAAATGTATTTTAAAAGGTGATAGCATGCACGGATGAAGAGGCTCTGTCCCTGCCCACCAGTGACACCTGACAGATTACTCCTAAGTGAATACTGTCTTTGACAAGTGAAAAACAACAACAACAAAGGTTCTCCACTCCTGCTTTAGGGCTGTTCTATATTGCAGTGTCCAGATGCAATTACAATGAAGTGGGAACCTGGAAAAATGGCAGACTGAGCCCTCGTCTCCGTGCTGAGAAAATGCACATTTCCTACCAGTAAAATAGCTATGTGGTGTGACGAGGCAAAGACTGATGCGTGCGTGCAAGAGGCATTAACGCATGTGACCTTTCTCAAAAGTGCATCCACATCACACAGGTGTCTCGTGAAGGTTACCGTTCAGCATCTTTCTCTGAAATCTCAATTCCACATCCTTCATAGCAAGCTCTTCCAAGGTTGTAGGCAGCAGCAAACTTCAAATGCCTTGCTTTAGGGGAACTGGAGTTGATAATCTTCTCCATATATTCAATTCCCTTTTGCTGTAGGTGACAAAAAACAGCAAAAATACACAGCATAACAAAACTCTACCAAACACAGCATATGAAATCCATATTGGCAAACTTAACAAAAACATTAACATTCCACTAAATGTAGCAGTTACCAAGGGGGTAACTGTTTGTTACCAGGGGGAAAAGTTTGTGGGAAGAAAGGTTTTTTTACAAGTACGAATCCGAGTAAAACAAAAAGGGTTTGGTAAATTGTAACCAGATGCATAGTGTGCCTGATTTCTCACAATTTTATCTGCTTCTTTCATTTGGTTTCATGTGCAGCATTTCCTTTGGATATTACAATGACCCCCACCCCACCCCACAATGTAACAAATATATTGCCCTCTAGTGACATTAGGAAATATTTCATATGATTAAGATTGACCTGCAATTGTAGAAACTTAATACAGTAATTGGCTTTTAAAACTTAATTGGGCAGCATATAAATTTCTTCATTTTTATTTTTATTTTTAAAAAAACCCTTGTATCAGAATTCACATATGCAAACATCTGCCTCTAGCATGAATGCAGCACTCAGGGATAGGACTACAGTGGTACCTTGGTTCTCAAACGCCTTGGTACTCATACGTTTTAGCTCCCAAACGCCGCAAACCTGGAAGTAAGTGTTCTAGTTTGCAAACGTTTTTTGGAAGCCGAATGTCCGACGCAGCTTCCACCTGACTGCAGGAAGCTCCTACAGCCAATGAGAAGCCGCACCTTGATTTTTGAACGGACTCCCGGAACGGATTAAGTTTGAGAACCAAGGTACCGCTGTAGTAGCATTGCATACTACCTAGCATCTATGTAAGCCACCCATGTTCTCCAGGCTGCTCACAAAAAGAAGACAATGCAATATTTTAAAAAGTCAAAAACAATTAGTTGCTGCATAAAATTATTTTTACCAGTAGAGTGGGGGAAAATATAAAACCAAGACAGCAGCACAAATGTACAGCAAATTACAGGTCTGACTTTGAGAGCCTGATTTTTAAAAAAGGCTTGTACAGATAATTTTTATTATTATTATTATTTTTACTTAGCACCCAAAAGATCATAACAAGAGCACCAGGAAAGTCTCTCTGTGACAATATTGGACTCTGCCTACCATATTTAGGGCACATTCCTATGATTCTCAGTAGGGCCTCTCAGAGGCCATAGAATATTTTAGACCACCTTTTCCATGGATAGACCTCCTCTTCGTTCCCAGGCCTTTGGCAAAACAATCTATGGCTTTTTAAATTGTGTGGGGCTGGGTTATTGCTTTTGTTTGTTACTATGGTATGCATTTTTGTGTTTTTTATATTGTAAGTTGTTCTCCGATTCTCAGATGGATGGTATAGAAATTTAATAAATAAAAAGCACAGCGCTCTCAGAATTGGGTGTTGGGGGGGGGGTAAGATCCCCCCAATAAACTATGATTGCACAATCTGACTTCATCAGTGACTGAATTAGCCACCTGAAAACGCTAACAGTCTAGAAGCATCCTCTGCTTTCTGGCTCCACCGATTTGCTCTGCCCAATGATGTTATGCTTCAGACATTTGCTTATTAATCTGCATCTTTGAAATTCATGCTGTTAAGTAAGAAAAGTTGTTACCTAATGAATAACCAAAGGGGGGAACCAATCTGGTTGCAACTTACAGGATCTGGTGGGGTCCCCAGTCCATCATAGTACATTACGCCTAGTTGATACATGGACTGAAAATCTGTGTTTTGTTCAAACTGCTGCAGTGCCTCTTCATACCATCCCTGTGCAAGAAACGACGAGAGATCAAATACTCAGGATTAAATCTAGCTACTGAAGCCTTTGGGATACAATTGTGTCATTTTAACATAAAATATTGTAAGTAAAATATAAAATCCAATCCAGAAACTGTCACTAGACATCCTGGAATATGGAAATTATGCGAACTGTTTAATAAAACACGTGGAATGCCTGGATCCAAGCCATGAGAGATGCGTGTCACTTTCAGCAGAGAACCTTGGAATAAGAACTAGCTGTTTTTGTTCTCCTGCTAAACAGGCCAGGTTCTCTGCTTGCTCCCCTAAAAAAAAATGCAAGCACTACAGAAGAGAGGTCCTTGGGAAGAAACCACTGGAAAGAACAAGTCACACGAACCCAAAACTTTGTGTGTGCTTTTGTGATGGGCTGTGTACAGAGAGCAGTTTCCTTCACTGAGGTCACTGGACAAGCCTGAGTTGATATCGGGGTTCCCACTGAGCCACAAAGGATCACTGGACAAATGGTTGGAGTCCTAAATGGATTTCAATTTCTTCATTTGTATCTAGCCATTGGACATCACAAAGCATGAATGTTAGCAAGCTACAGATCTGCATAAAAATGACATAAGTTTACATAAATAAAACTGACCCATACCCAAATAAAACTACATACAACAACATAAAATTCTGAATCTCTCTGGCAAATCACTGGATTGCCCCTTAAATTGTTGGGCCCAATTGAAATCAGTAAAATAAAAATAAAGATGTAAAGCCTGAATAGAATAATATAAGTCCTGAGCAATATAAAAGCATGAATAAACTTGAAATTCTGCATCTTCCTGGCAGGACAGGAAGATTCCCCTTAAATTTTCTCCCCTTACAGCAGTTAGAAAACGTGCCAGTTTGAGCATATTACACCAATCTGACCTGGTAAATGGTTGTGAATTTTCCTAACATATTGACATCTGAATTCTTAATCCCACATTTCAACACTGATACTTGTTCAACACAATTTCAAACTTCTTCATGTATGTATATGGTGTGTGCGCAAAGTCCCACCTCTTCAAAATACATCTGCCCTCTGAGAAAAGAGGCCAAAGGATCTCCATTTTTAATCCGCTTTTCCAGTAACAATTCAGCCCTTGAAAGCAGATGCTCGTGACTGTAAATCTCTGTTTAAAAAACAAAAATAGTATTTGATCCTGAAACGTTAAAACAATCTTCATTACATTATCATCACCTATGAGATGACATACCGTATTTTTCGCTCCATAGGACGCACTTTTTCCCCTCCAAAAATGAAGGGGAAATGTGTGTGCGTCCTATGGAGCAAATGCAGGCTTTCGCTGAAGCCTGGAGAGCGAGAGGCATCGGTGCGCACCGACCCCTCTCGCTCTCCAGGCTTCAGGAAGCTATCCGCAAGCCTTGCAAGCCCGGTGGGAGTTCCCGTGGGCTCACAAGCGCGCGAGGCTTGGGGCGGCAGCCTGTCGCCCGAAGCACGGGGAGCCCTCCGGAGGGCTCCCCGTGCTTCGGGCGAGTGTCTGCAAGCCTTGCGCGCCCGGCAGGAGGTCCCGCCGAGCGCGCGAGGCTTGGGGCTGCAGCTTGTCGCCCGAAGCACGGGGAGCCCTCCGGAGGGCTCCCCGTGCTTCGGGCGAGTGTCTGCAAGCCTTGCGCGCCCGGCAGGAGGTCCCGCCGAGCGCGCGAGGCTTGGGGCTGCAGCTTGTCGCCCGAAGCACGGGGAGCCCTCCGGAGGGCTCCCCGTGCTTCGGGCGAGTGTCTGCAAGCCTTGCGCGCCCGGCAGGAGGTCCCGCCGAGCGCGCGAGGCTTGGGGCTGCAGCTTGTCGTCCGAAGCACGGGGAGCCCTCCGGAGGGCTCCCCGTGCTTCGGGCGAGTGTCTGCAAGCCTTGCGCGCCCGGCAGGAGGTCCCGCCGAGCGCGCGAGGCTTGGGGCTGCAGCTTGTCGCCCGAAGCACGGGGAGCCCTCCGGAGGGCTCCCCGTGCTTCGGGCGAGCGTCTGCAAGCCTTGCGCGCCCGGCAGGAGGTCCCGCCGAGCGCGCGAGGCTTGGGGCTGCAGCTTGTCGCCCGAAGCACGGGGAGCCCTCCGGAGGACTCCCCGTGCTTCGGGCGAGTGTCTGCAAGCCTTGCGCGCCCGGCAGGAGGTCCCGCCGAGCGCGCGAGGCTTCGGGCGGCAGCTTGTCGCCCGAAGCACGGGGAGCCCTCCGGAGGGCTCCCCGTGCTTCGGGCGAGTGTCTGCAAGCCTCGCGCGCCCGGTGGGAGGTCCTGCCGAGCGCGCGAGGCTTGGGGCGGTAGCCTGCAGCCCGAAGCACGCGAGGCTTGGGGCGGCAGCCGCGGGGGGGGGGGATAATTTTTTTTATTCATTCCCCCCCCCCAAAAAAAACGAGGTGCGTCCTATGGGCCAGTGCGTCCTATAGAACGAAAAATACGGTAGTTATTGTTTTGCTACTCTACAAGCTGCATTAAACACTCTTCGGACTTCTTTTGATATTGTCTGCATGCATCCTGCGAAATACAACTTGGGGCTTGCAGCCAGAGTAAGTGGCCCCAATCCAAAGATCACCGTACACAACAGTTTCTGCCAGCGAGTACCAGCTATACAGATGGCACAGTCAATTTTTACAGTGCTGATTAAACTGGGGAGAAGGAGAGCCAAAATTCAGCCCCCTTACCTTCAACAGCCATATCCACAGGAATATCAAAGCTGACCACACCATCTGCCAGGAAATATGCTTGCTGAACAAACCCAGCATTCACCGTGTGTGTATTCTTTTTATTTAAAAAAATCTACAACACTCCTTGGCACCTGAGGGGCCCAATCCTGAAAGCAGGCCAATGCACACAATGCACAGATTGCCCTCTTTGTGTCAATGTGCCTGAATGATTTCAAAATGTTCCTGGAAAATAAATCCGACCTTGAAGCAAAATTAAGATCAAGGAACAAAGCTCCTTGTTAACCTGAGGTTCTTTTCTTCCATGTGTTTAGGAAAGTAGTAGCAGATCCCACGAGCCAGAAGTAGACAGCCTTTTCAGAGCTAAGGGCTGCAATACTGGTGGCGATAAGTGGGACCAAAGCAAGAAGTGGGTGGGTGTGGGACACTCCTCATTCATGCTCTCTCTCGCGTGCTCGCTCTCTCTCTCTCTCTCTCTCTCTCTCTCTCTCTCTCACACACACACACACACACACACATCCATTCACACAAACACACAAGCACCATCTCTTCCCTTCATTCATCCTCACCCTGGGTGTGGGCTAGAGGCTGCAACTAAAAAGGATGTGTGTGGCTATATACATTGCTTATACACCGCAACAGATGAAGTAAAGAAGCAGCAACATCACCTCTCTACTAAAAAATATGCTTCCATTCAGCTCAGAAGCTGCAGTGCGAAGGAGTGTTACTTCACAGCAGAGATGGGAATCTGTTCTCCAGATGTTGTGAGACTCCAACTCTCATCAGCCCCAGCCAACTACTGTGAACAGATTTTTTTTTAATGATTCCATCCATGGAATATGGAATGAAAAATCGAACAGCCTAGGCACCAGGGTCTTCATTATATTTGGGTGCTAGGTGAAAAAGTTCCTCTTCAGCCAGGACTTTGGTTGACTAACATCCTAGGTCCTTTTAAATGTGTGGGAGGTTGGGGTGTGTGTTACTGGTTTGTTTTGTTCTTGTTCTTATTATGTATTCAGTGTATTTGTAGTGTATTTGTATGCTGTAAATCACCCTGAGATCTACAGATCAAGGGCAGTATACAAATTTAATGAATAATAATTACCTGGGTCAGGTTTGAACTCTCCTGATTCAGAAATCTGGACCTTTGAGATGGTTTGGAGAATGGTCTCGCTTCTACTTTCTTGAGGCAAAGGCTCACTGGTTAGCTCCATTTCTTTCTTTCAAACTCTTGCTTTCTGGAATAAATGATTAAATTAGGAGTAAATGCCCAGGCTTGGGAGATTGTGAGGACCACAGAATAATTACTACTTGTGCCTCATTCAGCCATCAAAAATAAGAGATTCAGAAGCTTTAAGGTTCTATTCTTAAGAGGAACATCTCATGCTGATTTTTAATACTACCCACATTTACCTTTATGGGAAAGCACAGTGCCAGAAGCTTTCAAAGGTCTCTTGTTATGAAGGGCACCTTCTACACTTTGCCTGATCTTGGCCAGGCTCCAAACAGTTGAGAGGCTTGATTTGAAACAGGAGGCAAAAAAAAAGAGATGCCTGATGTCTACACATACCACTAATCCAACATTTGAAAACAAGCAGATATGCTGTTGGCTACATACATACACATTTCCAGGCAATTGAAAACTTTTACTAACAAGGGCTCAAAATAGGATAAGAGAAAGCAAACTTGGGGGGGGGGGTCATCTTGTATACTTTTCTTAAAAAGTTTGCTCTGCCCTGCCTTGGGCTCTGCAGAACAGCACAAACATTCTCTATTTTTTATAATATTTTTATTGCTTTTCCATTTTTAACATTATTATAACATCATATTCCCCTATATAAATTTTTAGCTGGACCAAGCCATCAACTTCCCTTCATTCTGTCATCTGGTTTTTATAAAACACATTCTAAATCCAGAACAGCACAAACATTCTCAGTGTGACAGGACCTGGCGCAAAATCTTACAAGGTTCCATAGTTTTGCTTTCCCCCATTGTATAATGGTAGCAACAAATCTCTTGGCAAGTCTTCCCTGCAACATAATGACATTTATTTTGTATGTTTTTAACCTGCGTTTTTCCCAAGAAGCTCAAGTCAGTGCACTCAACTCTCACTGGGGGCTCCTAGAAGCTGTCAGCATGCAACAGTGGCCACACAATGGCTACGACTGGGTCTCAAACCCTTGCTGAGTTAGGGACTTCCCCTGCATGTGAAGACAGGCTCTGACAGATTGAGAGGACAAGACCGATACTGGGCCCAACAGTCAACAAGGTGGTTTCTGCGCATGCTGTAGAGAGGGAAGTGATGGGCAGATGGGACTTGTCCACCTGGGAATCTAGAAGAAGGAAAACTCTAATCCTGAACCTCCACTGCCCTGTGGGATATCTTTGGGAGAAGAAAAGGCTCAAGAGTAAACCCTACACAAATCCAGTGTGGAGTCACTAAGACTGTCGGATAGCATCTTGTACACCTCCTTCTGGCAACTCCTGCAGTCAACCTGGTGCCACAAATGCATTGCACAGCCTTTGTTTGGACCACAGCAGCAAGGCCAAGAGTGGGGGGGGGGTTATCATCTGGACATCCCAGGTAAAGGTAAAGGACCCCTGAATGGTTAAGTCCAGTCAGAGGCGACCATGGGGTTGCAGTGCTCATATTGCTTTCAGGCCGAGGGAGCCAGAGTTTGTCTGCAGACAACTTTCTGGGTCATGTGGCCAGCACGACTAAACCGCTTCCGGCGCAACAGATCACCGCGGCAGAAAACAGAGTGCACGGAAACACCATTTACCTTCCCGCCGCAGATACCTATGTATCTAGCATGCTTTTGAACTGCTAGGTTGGCAGGAGCTGGGACAGAGCAATGGGAGCTCACCGCGTCGTGGGGATTCGAACTGCTGACCTTCTGATTGGCAAGCCCAAGAGGCTCAGTGGTTTAGACCACAGTGCCACCCACATCCCAGGACCTCCATACACACTTCCCAGACTTGCGCCCTGGGGGGCGTCAGTTCAGTCCTAACGCAGCCGTTTGACTTCACCCCCTGGAGGTGCACTCCATTGTCTCTCGAAACAGACAAAGGCCAACAAGAAGTGCCTAAAACTTACTCCAGTATCAATCTGTGCCAACAGTCTGTTGCCAGGATCCTAGCAAAGAGTCCTGCTAAGGTCAAAAGGACTTTCCTGACCCTATTACTGTGGAAATAAATGCCTTGTTCACAGACGGAAAGGGATTAACCTCTAAGTCTGGAGGGACGTTTTGTTTACAAAGCGAGATTCTCACACATGTAGGACATGAAGAAGAAGAAAAACTAGGCGCACTGGTGACTTATCCCCTGTTTTAGAAGGTCCCCGATCCTGAGTGAACTTCCTCAGCACTATATGGACCCTCTCAGCTTATTATGATGGTGGTCAGTGATCTGATGATGATGACGACGACGATTCTGTGACCATGGCTGCCTCTCACCCCTCCTTCGGAAATCTGGAGGGCGAGGGTGTCCCTTTCCTTCCCCACGTCTCGTCGGAGGAATTGCCCCCAACAGGTGAGCGAAAAAGGGAAAGGCGGGTGTGTCTTAATTCGAACCGGAGCTTCTAGGGCCGAGACTGCGGTATGCCCTCTGACCATGCGCAGAGTGCACCAGCGCCACCAAAAAATTAACCCGTGCACCTGCGATTTAGCCTCGGGGTCTGATGCGTGTGTGACTTCCAAGTGGCGTTCGAAACCCAGTACTTAAAAATTATGTACCATGTAACATTTGCGAGGGGGCAAAACCAGGCGCTTTGTTGTGTGCGTGGGGGCGGGGGAGAGAGAGAGAGAAGTGCATGGAAAGGCAAAATGAACCCGCCCGATTCGGTTCCCCCGCGCGCGCGACTCACTGAATTGACCACCGGTTCCCATGGCGAACTGCGCCCTCCCGCGCGCGCGCGCTCACTCACACTCTCTCTCCCGCTTCCCAGCGCCCGCCTCCTGCCAGCTTCGCGTTGCTTGGCAACGCCGCCTTCGAGCCTCTCAGAAAGGCCCGCCCTCTCCCAGTGCCCCGCCTCTTCGAGTGCTGCGGCGCGCGCGCGAGCACTTGGCGGGGAGAGGAGAGTGGGGAGGAGGCGCTGAGGGAGCGGGAATCCTTTGTTCGCTCTGCTGAGGGCGGGGCAAACAAGGGGCGCGCGCGCGCGCGCGGTCAGGTCACAGACAGCCCCGCCCCGCTCATCCTCATCCTCCTCAGTGCCGGTAAAGAGGAGGGATGACAGGACAGTGCGCGCGCACACTCCAGAAGCTGCCTGCGACCGAGGGAGCATTTCGTTGTCTCCTCAGCAGCTAAACAGGGCAGTCCCTCAAAATAAATAAATACATAATTACATCATTGCAACCTAGCCAAAATCAAGAGGGGCTTCTGGGAAAGTGATGATAAAAAGAAGAGTGCCTCTGAGCATATGAGGCAGGAAGCTACTGGAATAATCTAGTTTGTAATAGCTAATTCCAATTGATATATATGCCTTATGGTTTGCTCACAGTATCAGCTTTCCTGAAGCATTTCACTGCATGGCTTTGACTGCGGGAGTTTTGTTATTACTTACGTAATTTTATTCTGTTATGTTGCTGCGCTTGTGGCCTCAAATTGTATCTCCGGAGGGAGGTGCACAAATTTGATGTTTTAATTCTGTCGTTCCTGTCTAGGCGGGACGCTGCAGTGACTCCCTGCAAGACAGTCAATTTGAGAGGAAAAGCAGCGGTATGCAAACTGCATCCTCCCATGTCTGTGACTGTTAAGATTTCTAGTTTAAAATTACAACTATAGTGTTTTACAGGAAAGCGCTATCTACTCATAAAAGGTAGAGTGTGTCAGGTGCTGGGAAACCTGAGTTACAGATATGTGCTAAAATATTTAGGACTCACTGCTGGTTTCTGTGATGAATGAATTATGCCCATAAAGGGAGGGGGGTGACTATTGCTAGCAATAATGAATTAGATTCTCTTTAGAATAGCAGTAGCCAAAGGCACATCACAGTCTTATACTTTTAAACATTACATGGACAATCTCACTAAATATAGCACTGCTAAATTCACACTTTGTCACCACAGTGGCAGTGACAAAGTGTAAATTGTTCTCTCTTACATTTCTAGCTCTTCTGTAAATTGGCAGGGGGGAGATGCACACATCTTCCCAATTACACAAGACCCAGACAAGAGGAGAAGCAAGATTCAAAGCTTTCTTCTTGCTTCATTATGTAGCATCTTAACAATTCTGTCGAAAAATCAGGATTGAAACCAGACTGAATTAGCTCTTGATTCTGTTTCATCAAGAAGCCGTCAAACGAAGATACTGCATGTGTGCATGGGGCAGGAAATATTTCTGAAAACAAACAACTTTAGTGAATGTATTTGCTAGGTTTAGAATTAGTTTTTATCATAGGCCAGATAAGCTTTTATAAATTTAAAAAACTAAGTCCTGTGGGCAGTCTACCTGAATGTATTCTCCTAACTTAGTGTGTTGAATATACTACAGTGGTCCCTGCAGGAGATTGGCATACACACCCATAATAAAATGTGAGGGATTGTGATGTAAGAATAATCTCCGTTTACTATCTTAGTTGCTAATTGTTAGATATTTCTTTGCTTAACTCCCTTTTCTTAATAAACTCTTTATGCCGTCTATTGCCTTTAAGTCAGTACAGTGTGCTAGATGGATTACTGTGAACTGTAAACTGTCAATAGTATCTAGAGGTTTCTGAGAAATAACTCAAGTTCTTTGGTTTCTATTTGTAACCACCATTGCTATGCATAGATACTATTTATAAACTGAACATTAAGCAATATGGTTTCCATTTATATGGTTCTAGATGTTTCCAGTTCTATTGTTTACTTGTATGGACATATGTAATAATATACTTAGGCCAAGTCCGGCATAAGAAACACAAAGGGTAGCAAGAGCAGCTGTTATCCCAACCTAATGAGTTGGCTTGCGTGGATGAAAGATCCTGTGCTTGGCAACCATTAACTGTCTCTGGGGGTCAGGAAGCCCCCCCCCCCCCCTTTACTAATTCAGAATGAACTTATGTATGCATTTCCCCACATGGGACACAAATAGCAACTTGAGGAAGCAGTAATTTAAAACCAGGAAAATGATGGGGGTGAAGAAAACCCCAGCTTCTCAGCCGACTAAGTTCCTGTTTACTGATCTTAGCCACATCTATAGTTTGGTTCTTAGCCATTAACCAGTTTGCAGCCTTAGGCAAGCCACTATTTATTTGTCTCCTAAATAACAGCACTCAGCTACGTCACCGGGCTGTTGTAAGGATTACTAGAGATAACATATATGAAGCAATTAGTTTTTAATCATTATTTTACTAGAACATGGACAAATATCAGTCCAAATTATTTTCTTGCTCACTACTTCCGCCTAGATCCTCTCAAATATTTGAGACACCAGCGCTGAAGTAGTGAACCACTTTTACACTTTAGTATCTGCTCCATATGGAATTATTTGCTTCAAGTGTTTTCATGACCAATCACATTGTAAGACTTCTTGCTTCACATCTTATAGAAACAGGCTGCAGTTTAAAGGCATTTAAATATAGAGCCTGTGGCTGATTATAGAACTTAAGATTCCCATTAGGCTGCCCAGCATAGCTTTATCCTTGGCTAACTGGTTCTAGCAGGTATAACTCCCAGCTCTCAAACTGATTACCATGAGGTCCTGAGTCCAATTCAGTATTAGTCTTTAACCTTTAAGGCTGCAATCCTAAACACACTTGCTAATAAATGCTAAGCCCCACTGAACGCTCTTTAAAGAAACATGTCTATAACATTGAGCTATGAAGGCTGAAATGATCTGGGTCCAGGATATCTGAAGAAGCACTCCCCCATAGGCTTTCTCATACCTTAAATAAGAGAGGAGCTGCTATGGATGCCCCTTCATTCCGAGCTTTTGTGAGCAGTGACACCCAGCCTTCTTTGTGATAGCATCCACTCTGTTGAAGCACCTCGCTAAGAGAGGCTCAGCTGGCTACCTCCTTCCCTATATCCAGGTAAGCGATTATGGTGTTGCTTTTTTTTTTTTTTTAGTGCCTTTATGGGTACCGGTAGTTGACTGTTTTAATGCTTTGCAGCATTATCTTTTCTGGTTTCTGGCCTTATTTCTTTGCTTAAGTATCTCCAATGTATTTTATCCAAGACCCACTTCAGAAGGAAATGTCAATACTTATTACAGAGGGATTGTTTTGCTTCCTGCCTTCTTCTCTGGAGGATGCTGCAAGGGGAGGGGGGCAGACTGCGGGTGGCTCAGTGTGTGGGTGTGTGATACGTGTCTAGCTGTACTGTGCTCCATGGCTGCCCCACCTGCCATAAGTCTTTCCTGTTGCCTCCCATCTCATAAGCATAGCAAACACAGGATGCATGTGGAAAGCAACAGCAGGAGCCAATCAGGACACAGCAAGGCGGGTCGAGTTGCATGTGCTCTTGTTTGTGTACGTGCAAAAGACAGCTCCCGGCAGAGAGGGCGGGATTGCAGCCAGAGTGTCTCTCTGTTCTTTAGCTGGCACTGCCAGTCTTGGGTTAGATTCACTGGATAGAGTAAAGCTGTGCTGGAAGTCAACCAATCCAACCACAACTTTTGCCGCAAGTATACTGGAGGAAGGCAAGAAGAAATAATGTTACTGTTGGATTGCAACACAGAGGTAATGCTTGGAAAGCCTTTGTTTTTAATGTGTTTTTAGATTTCTAGATGTTAACATTGCCGGTTAAACTCACAGACATTTAAGATCAATGAGAAGTCACACTTCTACAATGCAGCAAATGCTTCATCATTTTCATCATAATTTATTGGGAACCTTGGTTTTTGCTACTGAGGGGGTGGTAAATCACACCTAGGAACAATAAATGTTTCAAACATTTATCTGACTTGTAGGCTGATGGGCAGAGCCACCTTCTGGAAGCTGGGACTGAAGTGAATTTAGCTGCTGATGGATTTTGTCAGTCCCCAGCTCATCTGGCTGCTTGTGGAGGACATGCTTTCTTCCTACTTTGGCAACAGCTGACAGGAGCCAATCTGAACCAACAGGTATAAGTTATGTTTTCTATTTTTCAGGAAGGCAGTCCGGTTCCAACAGACCTCATCCTCTTAAACAATAGCTGTCCATTCTAATGTAACACTTAACACTACGAACAAGGTTGATGCAAAGCTAGATATGCTAGAATAGTTTTGATAGTACTTCGGTTTAGCATATACTAGGTGCCATTGTGTAGCAAAATGTAAAAAATCACTATTTGGGGAGAGAGTAAGTTTGGTTACAATGCACATATTTTCCCAGTGGGGTCCAATCCAGAGAACTGTGGGCTGTACGTCTAATTCTGTTGCAGGAGTTGGTCTTGGTTTGTGAATTGTGCCCTTAAAGATAAGGATTTTTGGATTGGAGATTGTGGCAATTTTAAGTAGTACAGCACTACGCTAGAGATCCCCACCACTTTTATAGTAACTGATTACACCATTATGTACGGCTGTGCTTACAAAAGGAAACCTCTGTTTATTCAGGACTGGATTGGGGAAGCTCCAATTCACAAGGCAGCTAAAGTTGGGAGTTTGGAGTGTCTCACTTTGCTGGTTGCCAGTCATGCTGACATTGAGTAAGTGTACAAATTCAATTACTAATCACATAATGTATCCAAACAAAGCTATGGCGTTTATATTGAGGAAATGTGAATGGAGATTTGAATATGAATCCTAAAGTTAGCAACAACAACAAAAATATAACTGATCTCTTTAGTTTTGGGAAACAATGCAAGGAGAGGGGAATTATTACAGTGGAATTATTTTGATTAATTAAAATATGCTGTACAAGTTCGAATTGCAGTTTAATTTATGAATAATCACTTGCATACAACTTTTACAATGGCCTTTGAGGCAAGTTTGGTAAAGGATGGAACTTTAGGTCCAAATATACTTTAGTTAGATATACTTAAGTCTTATTGAAATCAAGGGGGCTTAAAATTAGCTATGCCTAAATTGTCATGTTGATTTCAACATAACAATCATGACCTTTAGTTAGATCAGAGCCATGTAGCTCTATCTTACACATTTAGCCAGAAGTAGGTCCTATTGGATTCAATGTAATTTACTCCCCCAAAACAATGCACAGGATTCCCAACTAAACTCATTGAGACCCACTTTTGGGTATTTACGGAATTGCACCGTTAAAAGTGTTTTTAAAATTCATAATAGGTCACTTAACGCTTGTTATTTCGCATTACTTTATCAATAATAATAATAATCATTCAGTCAAATGTATTTATTTTGTTTTAATTCTCTTTTCCTAGCTTGTGCAATAAGAATGGTGAAACAGCAGAAGACCTTGCATGGGCTTTTGGATTTTTGGACTGTGCACAGTTCCTCAGGAAAATGAAACACATTCAAAACAGGAGAGCAATAACACAGCTTAGTTACTCTCTGCATGATGACAGCTTGCTTAAAGACACAGAGGCAAGACAGAAACGAGCATATGAAAGCAAGAGATCCATAAGCGAGAAGAGGAGGAGATCAAATGGTATGGCATTTAGCTTTCACTAGACAACAGATACAAGGCAGCTTCTTCAAAGCACAATGTTTTATCTGACGCAACTTCTATCTGATAAAAGATGTATCAAACAGGCACAGTGAAAATTGACATATTCATTTGTATAGTAGGCTAGCTTACACACCCACACCCACACCCACCTAACCTGGCAAGCAAGAAACCAGAATTCAAGGGCATGTTCCAGCCATGCAAAACCACTCAAGTGGGGGGTGGAGATGAAGCACAGCTGGTGTGATGTGTGGCCTGGAGAGAGCCCCAGGACCAGACAGGAAGGCCTGGAAAGCCACATTTGACCCCTGAGCCCAAGGTTTCTCACCCACCCCTGCCCTAGGACACTTCAATCACAGTAGTGCAAGTACAAAATATATTTCAGATACTGTTAGTTATGCAACCTAATCCTGAACAGGCTTACTCAGAAGCAAGCCCACTCGATTTTAGTGGAAATTCCTAGTAAGAGTGTTTAGTATTACTGTCCCAGTCTAGGAACCCTATCCGTCCTCCTTAAACAGCACCCATTTAATATTACCTCCTCCAATGTGAGGAATACAGATTGCACACTTATATAACATTATATACTGAGTGTCATTTCCTCACCACACAGCAATATGCACTTAGAATTAAGGAGAAGGGCTCCTTCCAGGACAGGTAACAGGTATTTCACGTATCTGCCTAGGCCTTCTCAACTCTCTTTTAAAGGCTACCGCAGCCTCTCTTGACATTTTGAGAACACAGCCCCAAACAATTTAAAAAAATGTTTACAGTTCATAGCCATATTATTGCGCTCTTATGCTGGTACTGTATACCTGGTCATCTCCACTCATTTTAATTGGATGATTTGTTCTGTGTGTTCAGGTATTGCTTTTTTTTTGTTTTGTTAAAGTTCTGAAGGGATTTTTTTTAATTTAAAAATTCTCTATGGTCATTATGTTGGAAAACTGACACAAAATGTTCTAAACAGAAAAGAAAGCTGTAACAACCCTGTCATGGTGAATCTGTATGCAAGGGGTGGGGGGAGAGCATCTACGCTGCCAAAGGCAGTGGGAATAAGCAACTACCTCCCACAAAACTGATTTCTAAGACTGAGATATGCCAAGCTGAAACGGAGTGCTATGTATAGGTTAGCAAATGCTTAATTCAGATGCACGATTTATATATGAAATACAAATCTTCTCTTTGCATTTAAATAGAATAAAGATGAAGTCTTCGATGTCACATGAAAGCCAATTACTGCAAGAAGATGTGTGAACACTAAGAACTTTACAAAGAAATAAGTCTGCATCTCAAAACCAAATATTTTGAACAGTGCCTTCTAAGAAGGAGAATGGGTTGCTTCTTGAAGAAGATTTTAAAAAATATTAATTCCTGTATTCACACAATAAAATATATATATGTATAAATTGTGCCCTCTCTTTCTACCATCTATGCCCCAAGTAACTATGTGACATCTAGCACTGATTTTGTGATTGGTATTTTGTTCCTTCCACAACAAATGCTCCACATATATACACACAAACACACTCAAGGAGTGCAGAGGAACAAATATGGTATATTTAAAATTAGCATTGTTATGAGGTCCCAAGATCCACTTTACAAATACCTTTAACCAGTGTTCAAACAGAGGATTAAAATGTACATGATTTTGTTGAGCAGTGACTCTGAACAGATATGTATAGGATTGCACTGTTAGGATCAGATTATAAATGCAGAAAAGCCAGCTATTAGGAAATAACAATGTTTAATAATCAGATTTTTTTTGAACCCCCCCCCCTCATTATTTGGACTCTAATATATTGGATTAGCATTTTTATTTTAACAGGTGGTGAGCAACATAATACTATGTTAAGGTAAAATAAATAATCACTGCTTAAGTGTGTTTGTGTACCTATATGTATTTACTGAACTTCTGGTAGTTCACCATGATCATCTAAATAGCCATTTAAATAGTTTTTGGTCGTTGAGGAAGACACAGGTTATAATAAGCATCTTTGTTCCAGAAATCTGGACCCTTCCATCCACACCAGCCCTGTATAGAAGAAAAACATTACACTGTTAAGTCTGTTGCTTCTAATAAAATAGCTGGCATTTTAGTAAAATTGAGATGAATGTCAGAAGCTTTGTTCTACTAATTCATACACACAAAGGATAACAAAACACTTCTTGGTTTATTCAGCTCTGTTGGGAATGTGCAGCAGGAAACCTTGGCTTGCAATTCCTCTTCTCTCCCCATCATGGCCAGATTGGAAACTTTTGCACCCACTTTTGATTAACTATTGTTTAAAATTATGTCTGAAGCCTAAATTGTAATTAATCATAAGCATGGCTTATTGCAACAAACCAGCTTCATAAACAATGGTTTGAAGATAGCTTGTTTCCAAACAAGATACAGTTACATCACCATTTGTCAGGTAAAGATGAAGCAAAAAGTCATGGTTAATGATAGAGAAGTGAATCACAGACTTTTAAAAACATGTCACAAAATGTTTCCTTTCAGTATTAACATATGCAGTTGGAATGTGAAGGCAGAGTCTCACCTTTTCTAATATAATATGCAGATCCTCTGCTCCGGTATAATGTGGGTCCAGGATCAGAAATCTTATGTGCCCTGTGATCTCATTCCATGCTACTCCTAATATTGTGTGAGCCAAGACTCCACCACCTGAATAGAGAAGAGGAGAGAAAGAAGATGGAGAGGTAAGACAGTACATTCAAAGACAAAATTATCATTTGCTAATCATACTTTTAAATGATCCTCTGAAGTCAAGAAGGAAATTTTCATTTCTGAACATCTAAAAGTCAATTCTAAAAGCCTTTCGTGGAAGTGCATGGTAGCCAAAATGGACTTGTGCAAGAAATAAGCTATTATAGATAAACATGCACAGGACTGAAAATAAAATGAGTTAACTGAGAAGGAATTCCAACTGTGTTCAATGGGGCTTACTCCTTAGTAAGTATATTTAGAATTGCACTCTGTTTTGTTTTCAATCAAAACAACTGATAAGAAAACATCATGTATGATCCTTTAAAAAAAAAAAAAGTCTTTTCTAGAGGTTAGGAAGTCTAAAAAAATATATGCCCAAACAGTATGAAACATCTGCATAAAACAGTGTCAACAGCAAGTTGAGAACTATGTGCTGAAGAGATGAAAAAATGAACAAGTGAACACTGCATTTTCTGTCTCTGGAGGCTGACATAAGAGCACATCAAGTGGGCAAGCATAGGCTAAAGCATAAAACTGTAAAAGTAGGTCCTTTATCTTATTGGATGTTGATGTACACTATCCAGCTCATAAGTTGTGTTATCCCATTAATGGGAATGGAAGTTGTGTTGTTCCACCACGTGAAGAGCACCACTCTTGTGATGTTCAAATTGGAGCAGAGAGAACTGAATCATTTTGCTCCCACTCCCTCTTCTACAGACTTGGACCTTGGAAACTGAATAGAATGTCTAAAATTACAGGCGACACCTTTGGCAGCTGATGTGGAAATCCTCTGAAAGCATGCCTGGGTGCAGTACATCTTTGCCAAAAGTGTCATTTGTGAAAACATGGCAAGGAAGACATTCAAATTGTATGGATAATTACAAGGTCACTTGGAAAGTAAGTTTAATTAAGCCCATCTTATTTCTTAAGGTGGGACTTAATTAGACTTACTTTCCAAAGTAAGATGGGACAGAAACAACTAGTGGATGAAGGTCACCTACAGCTATACAGGGACTCTTATCTTGCTTAAGACTCCAGAAGATCTTTTTTCATTAAGGAACCACACACGGGATAAAAAATAAAAATAAATCACAGGCCAGATGTTTCTTTACTGCTGTTAAGCCACTTCAAAGCTATCTAAAAAGCAAGATAAACAAAAGAAAGACCATGATTCACAATCATGTGGTGACAGAGGTTTTTGTTAAAGATTCCTGACAAGCTCTGCTTTTAAACACTGCATTCCTATGTTTGTTTACTCAGAAGGATGTCCAGTTGTGTCCACTCCCAGAAAAGTGTGCATAGGATAGGACTGCAGTCTAAAAGAAGTTACTCAATTTATAGCTTCCCAGATTGGAAATCATTAAGTATATCCTGCAGACTTTAAAAACAATTGGGGAAAGAATAGCCTTTTTCAGTTTCTAAGTTAAGGTCATTATTTTGAATAATAGATTTCTTAGTAAGGACCAGCAAAAACATATCTCAGGAATAGCTTAGATGTTCTTTGGAAATGGAACATTGAACTAATAGACTCAACATGTCAGTAGTGAAAAAAAGTTGCCACAGACATAGCTTAACATTCTGAGCCATGTGTTCCAAATTCTCACATGATACAGCAATTCCCAAGACTGCATTACCTCAAAATGCAAATAGAGGATCACATGACTGAAAGGTGTCCATTTATAAAAAGGAAAATGTTGGTAGAAGCAGCTTTTCCTGGATGTGCTATTTTCTCCCAGGAAAAATAGTTGCAGAACATTCAAACATTTAACAAGCAATCCCTTATCTGTGTGCTAAAGTAGCACAGTCCCATGACAGGAGTTAAGAAAGTAACCAGAATCTCCAAAGCCAACACACTGCTTTTAAAGGGTCAGTAGCATATTTAGAATAGAAAAGTTGGGATAATGTGGATTGGGTGGTATTTAAAATCTTACCAATCATCACTGGTGTTCCCTCAGTCTTGAAATGATTAGCAAGTTCTCTTCCCTGAGAAGCCAGCTCAGACCCTTGGCTAGAAGAAAAAAGTTGTCATCGTTTTCAGCTAGTGCTTAAATTGGGGATGGGGGGTTCATGAAAGCCACAAGTTCCAATCTATTATATTCATCACAATCATGCACACCATAGCCTGCTAAAAACAGTAACGTCAGAAAAGACTGAGCCCCCTCTGCCTCCCCCCTGACCTGTGTTTTTGAGCATGTGTGTTGCAATGGATTAAGGTGTGTTGCAATGGATTCCCCTGAAAACATCGTAGTCAGAACTACTGGCAATGTGTCAGTTGCAGCATTCTCAGTTGAAAAAACACACCTCATTTTAAGTACTTCAGCAGATGAATGGTATACTGGACTTTCCTATTTTCATTAGAGAAATATTGGAAGGAATGATATTGGCAGTGCCACCTATGACAAATAGTTACCAAGCTTTATCTTTTTTCAATATATTCTTCACGAAACAATACAGCATACAGGTCAGTGTATTAAGCTGCACTCTTCATAACACAAGTTAGGAACTTATATAGTTTGGTTTTTCTCTTTGCAATCACTTAAAACAGCACATAGACTACACATTAAAGGGAAATCTCCAAGGTGCTCTACAACTGCTATAAAAACATCACTGCTGGTATGTCTGTCAGTCCCAATAATAAAAATCTAAAGCAAACTGTATGCTGCTTCTAACAGTGACAGAAAATAACATTAGGATATTTTTTTACCTAGAAACTGAAATCAATTTTACAAAGGTTATAGTATTATATCAATGGTAAAAATGTTGTGTTTGGTCTAGAATGAAATTACTATTGAATAAAATGTCCTGTCTTTAATTCCATTTTAGAGTTGACCACTGTCAGGGAATGGGAGGCAGAGAAGGGGGAGAGAATGGGAACGTATCGAGACAAACCTCCATTAATTAGTAGCTGTTCTTCCTCGGACGAGGAAGGTGACGAAAGGCTGTCAGGAGGCAATGAATCTGAGAGGGGGGAGGCACTTCCGGTGCCAAGCCACTCTCGTAAGAGAGGAAGGAGAGGGGTTGGGCTTAGGAGGTGGTTATGCTGGGGGAAACCGAAAGCAACTTTAGTTGAGGCAACTGACTTGCCATGATCGGAACGGACTTTCAAAGCTGATTGTAAATAGCATGAAAGAAGCAATAAATCTTGTAAATATGGCTGGATTCCCGGACTCTTATCTCCGCTAGCTCTTACAACTCACCTCTGACAACCACCATAAACAAAACAATCCAGAATCAATATATTTTTACAGTCTCTTGATAATGAACATAATGGTCACTAAATGACAAAATATCCCATCGCTATCCACTCAGGTGCTGACTGTGCTTCTTTTTGTTAACATGGAATCTGGTGCCTTATCTGTCATTTAATGGTGTATTCTATGATTTGTGCTTTGGTATTGTGGCTCATCCTCTGAGGCACTTGTTTCTTCACCCGATTCCTGAGCCATCTTGGTTTTGTTAGAAATTAGGAACAGAGGAAGCTACCATACACTGAGTCAGACCATTGATCCATCTAGTTCAGTATTGTTTACACTTACTGGTAGCAGCTCTTCAGGGTTTCAAGAAGCAGTTAATTCCCAGCTTTACCTAGAGATGCTGGGGATTAAAGCTGGAACATTTTGCATGCAAATCATGTGTTCTGCCACTGAGCTGCAGCCCTTCCTCAGTTTTCCCCATGAGCATTCTTACCTGACAAAGAGTATTTTTGAAGTTATGCCTAGGAGTTGGTTCAGTACAAGCTGCACTTCGATAGAACCAATCCATTGGCGTGATCCAACAAATCCTGGTTGCTTGTCTCCAACATCAACTAGAGCCTTTGTAACCACCACAAACGAAAATACAAAAGTAACAAGTCATTTGTACCATAACTGTAGTAATAAATAGTAATAATAATAATATTTACCTGTCTACTACTATTTTAAATCTGGTTTATTAGAAACGGGGTAAAGAGGGGAAAATATCTTTACAAAATTAAATAATTATTCATCACAATTGATATGCAATTTTATTAACATAAGGTGTGCTGTGGAAAAGCTTCTTAGGCTAAAATTGACTTAAGATGCTACATCTGACGCCAAAACTGTCCCTGCCATAATAAAGTTTGCTTTTAGCCAGTATATGATAAATATCAAAATAGAAAATGTATATAACTATAATTTTAGGCTAGACTAGGATCCTTCTGCCCAACATGGTGTATGCAGGAGCCTTTTATCACGTAAGTGTCCATTTCTAATCTAAAGTGGAATGCAGACACAGGTTTGCCCGTTCAGTGCTGCAGTGATGGGGCACAAACATAAAGCGGAGCACCCAATCATTCAAAATGCAAGCTTCAGAAATGTCAAACTGCATATAGTCTGGTAAGTGTAGGTGGGCTATTCCAAACATACAATTCCACTGGGAGCTGTTGTTTTTCAAGGAACCCAAACCTGGAAGTCTTCAGTACCTGTTGGATTTCCTTGTGTGTTGGTATTGATCGGTCCATGTATCCCTGATGCCTGAACCATGAGCATATAGTCTGTAGAGACCGATAGGCACAGCCCCAGCCATTATCATCAATACGATCCTGCATGTAATGATGGTAACTATATGTGCCATATACCACATACACCTGGGTAGGAAAGAAAAAGCACATTGTAATCCTGCAAGTCAGGTTCAGAATATTATGATAGTAATTTTGTATTTCAAATTGGTATTTTTATTACTGCTATTACTAATTTTATTAAAAGTATTTTTATTACAGATTTCTGGGGGCCGTAAAAACCAACAACAATATGCTACTAAAGGGGGGAAAGGATGGAGAGCCAACAGGAAAGCAAGCAGAATCAGGTAGTAATTCTTCATAATTTGTCATAAAATGTTTAATGACTATGTGGAACTGCCATTGGGAAAGAAGTCTGGGGAGAGCTAAGAGCAGCTAGTCCCATCGTGTGTTCTGTGCTGTCTCCCCTCTCCTTTCAATACTGCCAGTATATTTCCCAGTAGAAGACAGTGAATTTGTTTGCAAATTAGGGGACTGGAACTAGGATACCGCTAAATATGCATGCACTAGGAAGAACCATCAATGTCAAAATGTTAACTGAAATTCCCAAGAAGAGGCTCCCAGTTCTCTTGCAATGCAGTCAGCATATGTACCTGTTTCCTTATTGGGCCATTAGATGAGAGCAAGTACAAATGAAACTCACCATCCCAGACTCTATACCAGGTGGATTGAGATGTACATGTGGGTTCCTGAGATATCCATCTTTGAATGGTTCATCTGGAAAATGATAGGCATTAGCCCTTCGGAAATAAGGTCTGTCAAACGGTAGATTAAACCTTCTATGTAATTCCTAAAAGCAAGGTAAAAATGAGAGAATGTGTATCCATAGGAAACAGAAAAGCCTTTGCAGATTTCAAGCCATTAAGCTCTACCCAGATTCTCTGAAGGAAGAACTAGATGGTGTGAGAGATGTGCGGACAACACAGAATCCAGTAACCTAGCATTTCTTCTTTCTCTTTGCCTGGATAATATGTAGAGGGGAAAACATGTGGCAGCACCACGCTCCAACTTTCTCTCACCCCACAAAAGCAACCCATGAAATAGCGCAGGAAAAGGGAAAGCTTGGAATTTGATGACATCACATTACATCCTTCATTTCTGTGCATGTTACCAGAGGAGGGAGCAATGCTTCACTACAGCTTTTGGCAGTAGCCACACACATGTATCACAATGTCTGGCTTTGTTTGTACTGAGTGCCCAGCACACACTATAAGGAATCCCTGTGCAAACACAGAGCAATTTGTATATAGAAAAGACACACCCACTCTCCTCAGGCCACACTCCCACCACATGTGCTCCATACATTCCTTGAAGACTTTTGCCTGGCTGGAAGGTCTCCTGCATAATTCCTCTTGCTTAACTGGATGGAAGTTGGAGAAGCAAAAGTGAATGAAGAAAACTGATTTCTGCATGGCTGTGAGGTAGCCTATTTTACAAAGGTAAGCATCAGAGTTATATCCACTTGATCCACTCACTTTTGCCTCTGGACACACCCAGCATCAGCAAGAAGCCCAAGGAGGGTTTCCTATGGGGGGATGTGACCTTCAAGCTGAAAACAGTCCCCCACTCTTGTGCTATTTTAAAAATATCATAGTCGGTAAAACAGTATACATCATAATCTGTATGGCAGTAGACATAGGCCACGTGATAGTAATGAACTTCAGTACATAGAACCTAACATAACTTTTTAAAGGCCAGTTTAGTTTAATAAAGGGAACTATACATTACTTTTATTAATTAATAACTATATAATGTAAAACTATTAACTATGCCGTGTTTTAGTCATCACCATCCAAACAATCTTTCAACATAAGGTACCTGTCTGTAAGTCTCCAATTGCTGATCAGAAACGCCTGTAGGATATGAGACAGTTACAAGGTGTTTTTTTCCTGGTAGCATGAAATGAAATTGTTCAGGCACCACAACAGTTGTTCCTCTCATATATTTCAAAATGCACTTTTCCATATCAGTTAGCTGTGTATGAATCGCATTCACCAGGAGACTTCGTACACTGCAAGATATTGATGAAACTATTTAAGAACACCAGAAAATCAGAATTACTTTCTTACTCTCAAACTATGTGTATTCTTCAAGAGATGGAGAAAAAGTCCCTTAATAAGCTGCTTTGCTACACTTTATACAGTTGTATCAATACTGGGGTTAATGAGAATTGACCGGTGAGTGTGCATATGTGAAAGAAGGCATGGAGCATGTGCTCAAGATGACAGAATTGATTGGGGATTTTGCACATTGGTCAATGTTTTAGATTACAGAGTCTAATAAAAAACTTAGGCTACATCTAATCAGCTTTTTGTAGCCTTTTTAGATTTATCAGCAGCTTTTGATATGGCAGACAGAGACCGTATCAGGAATCAACTAAAAGAAACCAATGCAGACTGAGGATTACTCGTTTAAATTCAATAACGACACACTGGCACATATATAAAACGAGCCTGCCTATTGGCACCTAGTCAGTTTAATATTTATATAAATGGCAGTCTATATATTGGAAACAGAGGATGCATGCTTCACTGCAATACATGGCAGGATTACATTGTACAATATACCGGTACTATCTCTTCCTTGCTTAGGCCTGAAGAAACCTTTTAAATGGTTTATAACATTTTGTATGCATAAATATAAACTAGCACTACCCAAAGTTTACCAACACTGTGCCTTTTTCTTTTCGCATCATGGTGTAGCTGAAACACTACTTCTCTCAAGCCCAATGAAGATAACTATTCCCTGCCAGAAGATTTTAATTTATTTCCAAGTGCATAACCTATAGTTATAACATTGGGTTATATTATGCACACCTTTAGGTATTTCAGTCTTTCTGAACAATCTGCTTCTTGGGCATCTACTTTTCTGAGTAACAAGATAACAATTCAGCACACTTCTTTTCGCCCTAATTATTACAACTGTAGATTTAAGGATGTTATAAAATTCAGCAGAGATATATCCACCTTCGCATGATAAATATGCAAAGATCATACAATAGAAAAACTCAAGCACATCCTTTATACATAATCCACTTACTTCCGCCACACTTCTTCTGGAGACACAGAGACAACAGCATCAACTGGCAAGGTCATGCTTATGTAGTGATGCCCCCTGCTCTCTTTTTCAATGATTGGAGAAAGAGGATCTAACGAAGTTGTCATTTCCAGCATAAGATCTATATTTACTATAGGCTGCTGTAAATAATAAAAATTTAAATGTGTAAGCTGTGCAGTTTACTGCCCTTGTTTTCCTTAACAAAGCACAAAATATTTTTTGTGGAGGGAAATCTCATTCTTAAAATTGACCATGTTAAAAAGGTTAAACACCTTTCTCCTCCAAGCATCACAGTTCCAATCCAAATTAGGTGCCCTGTAACTGCATTTAAAAGAAATTAAGAGACAAAGATATCTAACATCTCCTCCAATTTGGCCCACAGACTCGCAAGGAGGTGGGGTAGGGGGTTGAGTTGACTGATCAATCTACTAGTGCAGTATTATATCAAAACAGCAGGACTGCTATGCCTTTGTTGCAGGCAGATCTACTGGGAACATGTTAGGATCTGCAAGTCAACAATCGCAGATGTGATTTTAAAATTTTATCTGAATGTGTAAACTTCTGCATTTACACCAAATGCATGATTTGGCTATAAATTTTAAAATTTTAATAAATTTAATAAATTTTAAAATTTTATCTGAATGTGTAAACTTCTGCATTTACACCAAATGCATGATTTGGCTATAAAAATGTCACAATGGTTTCACTCATTCAGTTCTACAAAGCCATAGCAAGGAAAGGTAAACATACCAGTTCTTGTAACTTTTTATCTTTCTTTTTTGAAAACCTGCGTTTGTTATCATCTTCCTGCTCAAATCTGAAAAACAGTAATAAAATCAACTCATACTAAGAAATGCGTATACTATCAGAACCCTCAAAAATCATTCTTATTTTTGTTGAGCTATACTCACTGAATAAATCGTAGTATCTCCTTACATGCAGAATCATCTGTAAGCTCTGTTGCAACTGAATTTTTACCACTATTTGGCCACAGATACACCGAGCTGTGACAGATTCTGAATACCAGCACATCTGAAGCCAGTTTGGCTGAAAGATCACTGAAAACATACTTCAGTCCCTCTTTTGTTGACGAATCTAAAACACACAGAGAAAAGAAAGAAGATGAAAGGAATTGGGGAGATAGTTGCACATTTTAAATATTCTGAAGGATGATGGAACAAAAAGAAATAGTAATTTCTTTAGTTGTCAAAACTATTTGTTAAAGTGAAAGCATAAAACTGCCTCAGGCCTACTTGCCCATCTACCTCATTATTGTCTGACTCGTAATGACTCTCCAGTATCTCAGGTAGAAGTTTTTCCCATCATCTGCTATCTCACCTTTTTAAAGGGAAATAGTCCAGGGACCGAATGTGGAACCTCTGGCATGCAAAGCTCTGCCTTCTTTTCTGTGGTATCCTTTACTTGGGAAGGAGGATGGATTCACTCAGCTTCAACTATTTTTTCAAGCAAACCACTTAACAAATTAGAGGCACAAGTGCTTGTGCTGATTTTCTGGTTTATGTCTTACAGAAGCAACTTTGGATGCTGCCCATAAAACCAACATTGGCTCATTCACTTTCTGCTGCTTTGTATTGTTTATATGCTGATGCAAAACCAGAGAAAGTTATAGTGCAAAAGGACCCACTCCTGCTGTTGTGCTAACAAAGCATTGCAACTGTATGTGGATCCTTCAAAAAATATTTTTAAAGGACCTGAATCCTTAAAAATTATTCCTGCCTAGATCCACCAAAAACTTATTGCCCATGCCAATCTGGTTAAAATGAAATATTTTCCTTACATTAGTTTCAGTAATAATATTGTAACACAGTGTTTGATATGAAGACTCACCATCAGTAGTGGCAAGTTGAAATGCCAGATCAAGGCCGCCTCTTATTCTAAAAAGTATGTCCATAGTCTCTAAGATGACCTATTTGGAGGGTAAGAAAAAGTTGAGTTAGTATGAAGTGCTGCTGCTTTGGTTGTAAATTTTCACAAGTTGTGATTGGAGTGTGGCCCATGCCCAACACTCAATTCTACTCTCCATGCATCAAAACTGTATGTTGTTAACGTGCTGAATCTCATTTATAAGATAAAACTAATACAGTACACCTCTACTTCACAATGGAACTGAAATATGATGCAGGACTGAACTCTAACTGAGATTTGAGTGCTCAGGAATGCTCAGATCCAGTCTCATGATAAGGCCATGACAGCAATCACAAAAAGCCAGTTGACATTTTGTTAATCTTAAGACTCAATAAAAAAGGTGCAAATGTGTGCAAGGAAAATTGTGCTAGGCACCATGTTTACATATTAACGTCCAAATCCTCCAGTTCCCCATCTGCTAAGGGAAGCTCATTTAGCATCTATGTGCGGGAAGTGTGCAACAAATGCTGGCCATAGCCACAACAGGTCTCTTCTGTTGGCTCCCATTAACATGTAATCCATAACTGCTTAATTTGATCATTATTTAAGTTTGCATCTTATATGTATTACATGCTGTTTATTGCAACCCTAGTAAAAAGTAAAGGACCCCTGACAGTTAAGTCCAATCATGAATGACTCTGGGGTTATGGCGCTCATCTCGCTTTACTAGCCGAGGGAGCAGACGTTTGTCCGCAGACAGGTTTTCCGAGTCATGTGGCCAGTATAACTAAGCCACTTCTGGTGAAACCAGAAACACCATTTACCTTCCCGCCGGAGCGGTACCTATTTATCTACTTGCCTTTTGATGTGCTTTCGAACTGCTAGGTTGGCAGGAGCTGGAACCGAGCAATGGAAGCTCACCCCGTTGCGGGGATTCGAACCACCGCCCTTCCGATCGGCAAGCCCTAGGCTCAGTGGTTTAGACCACAGCGCCACCCGCATACTAGTACTTAGACCAATTAAAAAATTGTAAATCAGACTCTGGAGCAGGTATTTAGTACAGGAGCATGCCTTACACAACCCACCCAAGCAAGCCTGTCCCAAGTCATCCACACGTTGGATTTGTCTGCCTGTAACGTCTCACGTGCATAGGCTAATATAACCTGGTTGTCTCCAAGATTCTTTTTTATTGTTATTTTATTTTAGGGCTGGTGTTCTTTTTGTATTACCCCAACTCAGAATTGGGTGTGGACAGGCCAGATCTTTTCTTCACAATCACGTTTATATCCTACCCCACTAATCCTCTGAGGAGGAAAAAAGAAAAATGGCAGTCGTGGTTCCTCATTTCAACTTCACAACGACCCTGTGAGGTAGGTTAGGTTGGAAGGCGGTGCCTGGCCCAATGTGAGCTTCATGGCGCTGTAGGCATTTGAACTTTTGTCTTCCAGGTCTTGGTTCACTTATTATATTCCTCCACCTCACTCCATATTCTTGGTGGTGGGGAAGATGGAGGGGTTAATAAACTAGGGGGAACCCAGTCTTTCCTCTCATTGGCCACGGCAACTCCAGTGCCCACCGGCTTCATGGCAGAGTTAAATTTATGCCCTCTGTTTTGTTGGCAGAGGAGCCCCATGGCAGCATCACGACCGTCCCCCAGCCCACTCTCTTCCTCTTCCTTCTCCCCTCACAGCGACCCTTTCCTCGCGCGGGGCGAGAGTGGCGGTTACCCGCGTCACTTACCACGTCCGTCAACGGCACGCTCAGGGGCGGCTGCATGGCTCCTCCCCCTCAACCTGAGGCAAGGTTAGAGCTACTCCTCTGCACACGCCCCTAACGAGCTGACACGTCACCCTCTCGCTGCCTCTCCAGGGCAAAGCAAAGACACCCCTCTGCGTTGTTGTTTTTTAAAGCCACCGACGGGCTTGCGTACGCCGGCATCCGGGCTCTTGAACTACATTTCCCGTCATGCCCTTCTCACCGCGCAGCCGCCGCCGCGATCCTTTCGGGTTGTGCCATACGAGAGCTGCGGGCGGGGGGGGGGCGAGGAAGTGAAATATTTAATGATGGTGCTTACCCGAATCCATGGCAACCGCGCATCAACAAAGAGACGCTTCTGCGCAAAGGAGAAATTGGCGCTCATTGTGGATGGAAGAGGGAGGCCGAGGAAGTTTCTGCTGCTGAGCCGGAGTAGCCCATCTTGGTGGGGGGAAAGGGAGGGAGAGAAGAAAGAAGGTGGGTGACGACAGTTTTTTAAAATGTATTTCGTATCCTTAAATTTGTATTTTTTCTGTTGCGAACCAACCTGGTACTTTCGGATGAGGGGCGGTATACAAATTTAATAAACAACAAGAAGTCAAGGGCTCCCCATTTCCTGCACAGAGCTCCAAGCCCTGTTTCCGAGAGCTATGAGGCATAAATGGTGCAAACTGAAGGAATAATTAGCCTAACTGTAATGCAGTTTCCTCCCTAAAAGTGTGTGTGCGCCTTGTGAAGAGAAACTTTAACGTGCAACGATAAATGCGTGTCATGTGTATGGATACAGCATTACACGTGTGCGCTTAAGCCTTTCCCGGGGCACCAGGTGGACTGCAGTCATTTTGCCATTTTGCCCTTGCTATTCTTCCAAGGGCTCACAATTGAATTTGTGCTTCTTTTTTTACATGGTGCTTTTATTGCTTTATGCCTAATAAGGTACGACTAGTATTTTATCCATAGGCATTTAGGATTGTGGCAAAAGTTCTTTTTCAGCAGGTGGTGCAATTCTTTCCCAAGCCTGGAGGTTCCCTAAGGATTCTGTTCTTCTATGCTTTATTAATGATTTATATAAACCTGCTGGGAGGTTTGGGTAGAAGTGTCATCAGTATGCAGAGGACACTTAGCTCTCCCATACTTTTCCATCTGCTTATTGCAAAGAGGCTGTTGAACTTTTGAATTCGTGTCTCAAGACTGCACTGCTTTTAGCAGACGCTTGTCTGCATCGTTTTTTTAAAGTCTGGATTGCTGAGGTGCCACAAAGTGCTTCAGTGGTCCCTGTTTTGATTTGTGTTGCCTCATACAGATCCTACCAGGTTTCTGAATATGATGCACATCCTTACTAGTTTGTTGCTGATCAATATTTGGAAGACTTTTATATCCATAACGTAAAAATCAACTATTTTTATCTGCTTAAACTGTGTCAGCATAATGAAACAGATAATAATAAATGGATTTTTGAAATCCAGTAATATATTAATGCTCATAAATCACATAAACATACTAATCTTTGCACATATTAAAATATAAGGTGGATTAAAAAACAACAACAAATGGAGGGGGGATAGGGAAGCAAGCATTGGAACAGCTTCACCTTCAGTGGCCAAAGGGATGAGCCAGGTTGGTCTCCCCCTTGTCAGGATGTTCCATCTGGGAATAAGGAGTGTATATTCCAAATGACACCTGGTATCAGCAGAGTACTGTTTTCCCCCTCATGGTAATATTATTTATATTAGCACTTCTGCTTCACATTCATTATCTCAAGTCTTACAACACTCTACCTATATTTCAGATGAAGGAATGAGGGGCTTGCCTAAGGCTATGCAGTGAATTTGTTTTTGAGGTGAGGCTTGAGCCATTTCTGTACTTCAGTTTGCCCAATCCGAGCTTGGTATATTTCCTGAATTACTTATTGAGACAAAAAGTACGATCAGCTATGTACATGCCAGATTGGTGGTATAATTCTAGGTGTATGAGCGTGAGGGAGAGCAATACATCAGTTGGATCAGAGAGTCTGATAAAATAGATTCAAATGAATTTACTTCTGCTTCATCCGCTGTGCCAAAGAGGAACTAAAAATTCTGTTTGTACCTTAATTTGAAATTTACTACTGAGTTCTGCTATCTGTTTAAACCAGTATTTTCAGCAGTAAATTGACAGTGATTGTTTTGGAAATGTCTTGAAAACTGACATGTATGAATCCATCTCTTTTTCTCTAGGCATTGTAAGGAATTTGCACATATTCTAGAGTAGCGGGGTTATCATACAAAAGTAAACATGCCTTCAGAAACAGGAAAATCAGACATGGAGAGGATTGGCCTCTTTAGTGAAATGGAATATGTTTCTATTGGGGATAAATATGTCTCACCATTTAACCGTAAGTATATTTTTTTCTCATTTTACAATACTGTGGTTTTTCTTTCTGGGGAAAAAAAATCTTCAAAACTATGAATGGGCTATAGCAAGGAAAATAAAACAGGTATGTTTGACATTAACTCCTCATTAAACATGAGAAATGTTTAAAACTTGCTTTGATGAATCCTTCACTGTGTAAACCTCAAATGTATAGAATAAAGGCCAACATAATTTTTAAAATTGTGCCAATGTTTCCAGGACACTGCATATGTATAGCAGCATGAGTTGGAAGCACTGCTTTGGTAGTAGCTAGCAGTAAATGTTAGTTTATTTGCCTTATTTAACCAATCCAGTTTGCGGCATGGGAACTTGGGTAAAACTGCAGTGAAGAAGGCAGGATGATTGGAGAGCTGCTCCATCGTGCTGTTGGCCAATTACATTAGTGCAGCCTATATGCCGAAGAACTGATGCTTTTGAATTATGGTGGTGAGGAGACTCTTGAGAGTCCCACGGAAGACAGGAGTGCCTGGCGTGCTCTGGTCCATGGGGTCACAAAGAGTCAGACACAACTAGAAGAATAAAGAACAACATATGTCTATATATTGTAATAGGAAATGACAGTGGGTTTGTGGCTATTAGGCAGTGTCCCAATGCTTTACAGAGGGTGCCACTAGAGTTCTGCATTGTATGCCACCACATAGAATTGAGAAAGTAGCCTCTATAAACTTCATCCACAATAATTGGGGGCTTTTCTTACAAAAGTACTTGGATTGAAAGCAATTCACGCATTGTTGTTGTTGTTGTTGTTTAGTCTTCCACTGCCTCCTGCAGTTTGGTCAAACTCATGTTGGTAGCTTCGAGAACACTGTCCAACCATCTCGCCCTCTGTCGTCCCCTTCTCCTTGTGCCCTCCGTCTTGCCCAACATCAGGGTCTTTTCCAGGGAGTCTTCTCTTCTCATGAGGTGGCCAAAGTATTGGAGTCTCAGCTTCATTATCTGTCCTTCCAGTGAGCACTCAGGGCTGATTTCCTTAAGAATGAATAGATTTGATCTTCTTGCAGTCCATGGGACTCTCAAGAGTCTCCTCCAGCACCATAATTCAAAAGCATCAATTCTTCGGCGATCAGCCTTCTTTATGGTCCAGCTCTCACTTCCATACATCACTACTGGGAAAACCATGGCTTTAACTATACGGACAATTCACGCATACTTCTTTGCAATTAGAATCTTTCATAAAACAATAATAACTTCCACCTGGGTCCTGATTATCAGAGAGGAACTTTTCTTTCTTTATCAGTTCATGGGCAGTTTAACCCCAATTCTTTTAGCCCTACATGATGTTATTCTCCCATGTGGTTAAAATTCTTTTATATATATTGGGAAATGTGTTTTGAAGGCAGTCTTTTTCTGCTATTGCTTGGAAAAACGCCCTGTTCAAATGGAACCAGGACATAGTTGACCTTTCTCACTTCCTAGTTTGTGATAATTATGGTTTCTTGTTATGTCTGAAAGAGGCAATCTGTGGTTTTGTCCTGATCTGACTGGATTTTCTGCCCCATCATCCTTCAGTTAAACTTCTGTATGGTTAAACAGATTCTAGGCTCAATAATTCTCAAACTAAGGGGCCCTGGGAATATTTTTGCAACAGCATTCCTTTTGGTGTAGGAGTAGATCTTTAGATTGTGTTAAAATCTATTCCAGGCGTCTATTCCTCAGAAACAAATTACGTTCTTATGGGGGAAAGGGCCAAAAACCTCTAACTAGGGGTTCCATATGGTCATATTACTACCCTCTACTTGGAGGCAGGGTCAGGGTCTTTAGTTTAGAACAAATGTTCACAATTATTACTTTTCAGCGCATCTTGAAGATATATAGCTTATTGTAATGCCTTATTGACATAGATGTAGTAGCAGCTCATGCCTTAAACTGCTTCTACAAAGTTCGAGAGTTTGAAAATCTGTCACAGATGTACATATCTAAAAATTAAAACTAAGTAAAGCCACACCTATTAAACCAAAACTGACAGCACTAACTTGTTTTAAAGGCCCTTTTAATGAAGCTGCAAGCAAGAACAAGCAGATGTTACCAGGGGGTAACAAAGAGAAGGCAGCTACCCAGGCAGGTTACTTTGACCCCGTGTATGCAAGAATTTTTGAAGGTGAAAGCTATTTGAATCCTGTTCAGCTAAGGAGAAGATACCGAATGGCAGAGTCAAAGAAAAACTTGAGCAAACCCTTCCTTCCTAGTAATGGAGAGAAATATCCGTAAGTGCTGGGGAAAGGCGTTAATTTTGGTCGTCATATGGGTTCTGTTTATTTTTACATGTTAAATTAAAATAACTTTAGAAACCTTGAAAGATTCTTTTGTTAGGTTTTATTTCTTGCTAAAATAAACGTATTTACTTCTGAATTTTATATATACCTTTGGTCCCCCAGTCTCTATGTCACCCACCACCACTGTGCATCACAATTTTTTCTTTTCTATGAAAGGAGAATAAACAGCTAGTGGAATGGAAAATGTTCATGAGCACACAGATTAGTTCTTTCTCATAGAGAAACCAAGGAAGCATGCATGCCTTGGGCTCTAAATCACAGGCCAAGGTCTTGTGGGAAGACCTAGATTAGGGAGGTCTTTCATTTAGTGATCCTGAAAATGAAGCAGTTCTTGACAGAGTTGGTAATCAGTAGATTAATGTGGCTTGGAGAGGAATATAGAAGAAGAAATGACAAATGTCTTTTACTCCACTGACACATGTGCCGCAAATGCCTTTCCCCCTCTGGGGCTGCTTATTTTAATTTCTACAAACTTTCTCAAACTTCCCAGGAGCCATTTCTAGGATACAATATGGCAGCCGAAGGCACGTGCAGAGAGATGAAGGGGAATCATTTGGAGATGGCTGTCTGTTGTCCTATATTCCCACAGGATAATCCAGGCATTAGCCCTTGTCTGAAAAAAAAAAAGGGATTCTGAGCATGATGGGGCTTCTGGTCTGATATAGTACGTTAATTCTTGTATTGCTAACCAAACCAAATATTAAAATGCAGCACTAAATAAAAATAAGCAGCCAACCACTGGCAAATACAGACGTTTGAATAAGGTTTTGAGCATCTTGCAGTGCTATCCTATACATAACTACTCAGAAGGAAGTCCAACTGAGTTCAGTCGTGGTCACTGGGGAAGAAAGGCAGCTTATGTATGCTCATTTTTTTACCCTAAACTCCCATCACCTTCCCAGTTGCTCCAGAGGATTGAGGGGCCCTTTAGATCAGCACAGGAGGTGGCATAGATCGCTTGCCTCTGTGTGTGTGGGTGGGTGGGTGTGTTTCATTGAAAATAGCATCCCACTCCACTGATGAGAGCCTTTACTGAATCAATGAACCTTTTGTCCCTGGAGGGAAAACCTTGGACACAATACTTAAGGCAATATTTCTTAGCATAAGCTAGCAGTGTTTCAGTCCAACAACATTTGGAGGGCCACAGATTCCTCATCTGTTCTTACACAATTAAGTTGCAAATTTAATGGATAAATATTTGCTTATTTGTTTTTTTATTTATTTCAGTTGTGGTATAGGAACCTACTATGGAACAATCGGTGGCCCATGTGCTTACTTCAGTGCACAAGCAAAAGACAAAGTGCCATATGTCCCACCTGGGAAGAATCTCTATACCAATCCAGGGAAGAAGGGAACTGGCTACGGGTAAAACATGACATCAACTTTCTAGAGTTGTAATAGTCTCTGATATGTTTTCTTGAATTTTAGAGGCTTTTGAATGTTGGTGTCACCATTATTTTCTTTTCTTTACCCAGGTATGCAAATCTTACCATAGGTAAACCATACCCACACTCAGTGGAATTGTATGACACAGGAAGGATAAACTTTAAGGTAAAATTCTGTTGGATTTCCATTTAATTAATGTCTGTGAATAGAGAACATTACCCTGTTTCACATGATCAGATCTTAGTTTGCTCTGTGCAAATGAGACTGTACATGAATCATATTTCTTTTGTAAAATGAACTAGTTAAGACTGTTAGCTCTTTGTTGTTTCAGCTTGCTGATTCAAAAATGGGAATTGTTCCACTGTAGCATTCTTTCTGTTTTATAAGAATTTTTATTAGTACTTTCTAAACGTTCATAGTTTGTTATTTAGTATCAGCAATGTGCTAGGTAGCAAGGTTTACAGCCCTCTGTGCCCCGTACTGAGACTGACCTGATCATTTTGATGGATTACTTTCTTGGGTGTGTGTGTTGGGGGGCGGGGGATACACCATTAGAGCTCTCTTAGACCTAACATTGTAACCTGAACTCATAGTCTGAGCCAACCACATTATATTTGAAATTAGTCTACTATGAACTTAAGCCACGTCCCTTTTGGATATAAGCTGCTCAAGTCCTTTCTCAACAACTAGGAGATTTGGATAGTGGCCCATTGGTACAGTTATTGTTTGGGGCCCACTTGTTTGTCCCAGATGGAACCAGTGACACGAAGCCCTGCTATTGGGGGGGGGGGGGAAATTGGAAGGTGTTGGGAAAGTGGAAAAGCGGGGAAATGGAAAAAAATCCATTTAGATTTACAAGCATTGCTCTGTTTCCTATTACTTCAGTAAGGACCATACTCTTCATATATCTAGTTTGCATGGTTCTGTGTGAAGCTTTTGAGGAATATGATACTGTGCCAGTAACTCCAATGATTAATCTGAGGCAGTCCAAAGCTAGGCTGATTATTCTTTTTCTTATAAGCATTAATTATTTGGATCAAGAAGGAAAGATATCATTTCCTCCATTCTGCAGCACTCCCATGGTACACATTTGGTACAAATCATGTGTTAGCCTTCTGATATAAGCCTTTGACATATACCATGGATTGGGACTCTGTAGCCCTCCAGAGGTCTTACCTGGGCTTATTTTGTTCTGGGCTTATTCTGTATACCACCTTGATATCTAATTGATGAAGGGTGGCGTTAAAATCAATGGATGGATGGATATTGTTGGCTAGTGGTTTGGGATGGTGAACTACAGGTGTCCCACTCCTGGCATGTTCAGATCGCTAATGTTGTTACACATCTGCATCTATTTTGTAGCATTTATTGCATTATCATCTCAAACAGTACAGTCCTGTGCATGTGTTTGTTCAGTTTAGTAAGGCTTACTATCAGATAAGTAAACATAGGATTCCAGCCATAAATTATTTCCTAGTCATTCCCAATTGAAAATAATCTTAATTAGAAGTATTCAATGTGATATCTTTCCTCTCTGGTTTACACAGAAAATGAGTGAAGAACACCACCGTTTGATGAAAGGTGGAGCTTTCAAGTTGAATCTTTACCCACGAGAGTATTTTGATGTAAATCCTTACCATGATGACAAACCATTGCCACCACCAAAGAAACAACCCCCGCCAGCACCAGTTACCCATCCATTTAAGCCAACTTCTCCTGCAAAGAAGGTGCAGTTGTTCTCTAAAAACGTTTCTTCTTTGTCATTTAATTTTTATTGCAGACATTTTCATTTAGCTAGAAAGAGAAGATGGGTGTGGTGGCTTACTTTTGTTGCAGTTTAGAGAACTATTTTGAATGGTGGAAACATGAATAAGTTTGAAAAATGGTTTTTACAATTATTTATTTAATCAAATGGCATTTTGTTTAAAGATGGTGCTAAAAGTAAGTGGGAAATATCCACAAGCTTGTAGTGATTTGTTGTTATTCTTAGGTCTCATTTGACATGTTTCTAATTTCTTCAGCTCTTTCTTGAAGGTGCTAATATACAAAGTAAACTTATTAGGGCTCCAAAGTTTGATACATTAATCGATGGAATTAATAACATTTGAAATTGATTAAAATGGTACTCCCAATAAATTGGACAGCCAATTTTTTTTTTTAAATACCAATGCTAATTTTTTTAACAGAATAGTTTTTTTAAAAAAATGCAGCATTTTATGAGGCATTCCTCCTTATCTCTTACATTGGATGTAATGCCTTTTCTTAGGCATTACATCCAATGTAAGGCATTACATCCAATGTAATGCCACAATGACACACTTGTGAATCAGTGTAAAAAAATATTTTTTTTGCTTCATAACTATTTGTTTTACTTATGTGCTAATTTAATTAATCAACTAAAAGTTAAACAATTGACTAAGATTTCTTTGGTGAATGTAGTGGAGTTCATTGTAGTGGAGTAAAAATGCAATTGAATGTACACTTACCCAGGAGTTAGCTCCACCTAACGGAATGGGACCTACTTCTACGTAGCCATGCAAAGTACACCCGCTGAAATTTACTCTTGTGCACAACTTTTGTGGATTAAATAGGATAAATGTACATCATTCTGTGCTGCTTGGGGCTGTGATAAGCAAATTTTCTCTGTGGTGCCTTTGGGTTTTGGCTGCCTTGTTATTTACATAATACACTGTGTTTCGTGAAATAATATTTCTGAACTACTGCTTCAGGCACTGTATTTTTGTGCGAAGTATTTTTGTTACCAACTTATCAAAATTCTTTATCCTTGCTTTCCAGCCTGGGGGCATGAAAGCAGGCACATTTGATCCTTATCCAACCCATTCCGTAGACCCTTACATCGTTAAACAGGCAAAGCCTGTCACAACCAATAAACAAGGGCGGGTATTTCATCCCTCTCCTGGACCGAAGAGCAGACCAGTAAGAAGTATTATGTCATTAAATGTTGAAAAGTAAGTATGACATAACTTTAATTACTTCATGTTCGTGATAAGGTTTGCTGGGGCTTCTTTGAGAGGCAGAGCAAGGTGGGGGTGGTCTGCTTTGGGTGTCATCCCGGGGGGGGGGTTTGACATCGCCGCAGGTGCACCCCCCAGAACACTCTCTGCTGCTGCACACACCCCTGGGACGCTCTCCACCGGCAAACACCACCCCCCCGGGATGCACGCCGCCGTCACAAGCTCCACCTCTGCCTGTCCCTATGGGTGCCGTGTGGTGCAGTGCCCCCCGCCCTTATGGGTGGTTTGCCCGCCCCTGGGCGCACCGCCCCAGGTGCCCAAGAGGCTTCTTCCGCCACTGGCTTCCTTCTGTCGGAACACAACATCCTCTGGTCTGGAAGCCATTCTTATTTGTGGGAATTTTCTTACTACTTACTCATTGCTGTGGGTAATATACTCCAAACATACTCATGGGCACTTTGATCTATTTCTCTCCTTATGTTCTAGATCAGGAATGGGGAGCCTCAATTTCCTAAAGCTGAATGCACACCTCTAGGTTTCTCTATCTGACTCCCAGGAATCTCATAGAATCCTAACAATTGGAAGGCATCACCAGATGCCTGCACATTAATGATTTGCTTCATAAAATATGGCTTGATTTAAACTGATTTTAATATAGTGGCTGTAATATGAAGAGTGGTTGTGATGATTCCTTTAGGTCTGTTTGCCATATATGCCACTTCATGTGTTTTGGAGCCCAACTTCCATATAGGCCTTAAAAAGTGGGATACAAATCTAATGAATTTGTGCCTCTAGTACTGCAAGGAATATGATGACCCTTTTTAGGTGGGGTGGAGGAATGAGCAGGTTGCCAATTTACCTTCTCAAGAGATAAATTTAAGTGAAAGGAAGGTATTGTTAGCATTATGCAACTGGCTGAAATTGTAAAGTTTCCTTCCTTCCTATCCATCCATCCATTCACCTCTAATCCAGGGCTTATTTCAGTGGCCTGGAATGCAGCTATGGAGAGGTTCATTGTTTAAGACAATTTCACCAACTATGGGAAAATAGTATTATATCAAAAGTTGCACAATACTCTATATTACTAGTATTATTACTTTAAAAAACACCATAGGTTTTAAAATGAAGAATAGAATATGTTACTGACTACTGTATAAGCTCTAATTTGATGGGTTAAGATCTTGTTTGACAATGAAGAGCTTATGTGGGAAAGCCAGGGCGAAGAAATGGCTATTTATCTTAGCAAAAAGTCACAATTCAGTTAAATGCTCTGACACTTTTCTTTCAAATTTGAATTTCAGATCATTAAATGCAACCAACTACACGAATCCACAAGTGATGTCATATTAGCTGCACCCAAAGCAAGGTGAATGAACTTTTTAGATTCTGCAAACAGTAGCATTTTAACAGCTCAAGGGTATCTGAAGCAAATAAAAAAATGTGGGAAATATGTCAAATATGGCTATCCTTTGCCAAAACTGTTTACCACACATGATGATGTTTTATGAATATATTCTTTATATATATAAAGAAATAGATAATATATTTACAAATAATGTATATAAAATGTGAAGTATATTTTGGTATAAATGTTATTTTGATTGTATGTAGCACTAGCAAAAATAAATACTTGCACTTGATGAACCTCAAGCTTTATGTCCAGCCATCTACAAAATCTTGTTATGGACATCTAGTCTGGTCCTAGTTAATAGACATTGATCTACTAAAAGCTATTTCTTTGGGTTCCTAAACACTCTAGTATGGCTACAAGAATGGAATCTAGGATATAGGCATGCAGATAAGGGCTGGTTCTGTGCTGTGAGACATAGGGTGATATCCATTGTGAGTCATGCTCAGAGTAGGTCAATTGAAAACAATGGACACAAGTTAATTGATTTTGGTGGGTCTACTCTGAGTGTGTCTAACACTGAATATCACGTTCTCATTTTTTTCCAAAAAATTAAGAGTTTCTAAAATTAAAGTTGAAGATTTAAGGAATATCTGGGAATCCAGATCCCCAAAGCCCCCTTCCCATGGTTGCAACTCCAAAAGCTCCATGGTGAGAGACTATTCCAAGTGTTCCATTTCCTCCGTCCTTTTGCTATCATGGTGAACCTTTAAAATCTGCAGATCTCTCTTCCTTACCCCCCTATTCCAATCTAGACTAAGGTTACCAGATTTTTTTCAAAGAATCCAGGGACACTTTTTTTTTTTTAAAGAGGAAAAAAGTTATTAAAAAAGTTATTTTTGAAGAAAATTAAGAAGTAATATCTTCTCTTCTGTGGTCTCTTCTGTCACGCGGCCTTCCTCCGAGCCCCAGCCTGCTCTCTTGGAGCGCTAGCCGCTGCCGAGTAGGCTCGGCTTGGGCTTGGGCCTGGGCTCGGCGACGTGTTCTTGCCCTCCCGGTGCTCTCCTACCTCTCTTCCTCAGCGGCGGCAGCGGCGCGGCAAGGTCGGGGCTCCTCTCTTTTTTTCTCCTTCCTCTTTTTCTCTTCCTTCTCCTCCTCTCCTCCTTCTCCCTGCATCAGCTCCAGGGTTTTCCTGGCCCCGGAGCTCTGCTGGGCAGTCGGGCAGGTGCTCTCGCTCCCAGCTCGTTTTGGGTCATGGGGTGTGTGTGTGTGTGAGAGAGAGAGCGAGAGAGGGAGAGAGAGAGCAGTTCCCCCTGTTGACACGCCGGGCATCCCCGGTTCCCCCTTGACAGTGGCGGTGGTGGCAAGGGAAGTCTCAGCAGCCCAGAGCCAGCCTGGTAGTGCAGTTGGCTCCGGCTGTCTTCAGGAGCTGCTTGCTGCTGTGGCGCCCGCCATTTTGCCTCGCTAGAAGTCCCCATATGATGTGTCTTGTGCCATTGAACCAATCACGCAACATTCATTCTCTACTAATAAATCTACAACAATTAAAATATAAATCCAGGGACATTCCGGGGACAGATTTGTAAATCCGGGGACTGTCCCCGGGAAACGGGGACGTCTGGTAACCATAATCTAGACACAATGCTATTATTGCTTTGATAGGAATGCAGTGGGTGATTAATCAACAGATCCATTTAAAATTCTTTTGGTTAACTTTAAAATATGGTTCTGATGCTACTCTGGGTAGCAGGGTTTTTATTATTTAAAAACATTATTGGTTTACTGGAAGAACTATAAATGGCAGACACTATCTTAGAAGGAGCAATTGTTCCTATGAAAAAGAGAAGAGGAAATGAATTTTCTAAGTAGTCCATTTTCTAAATGCATGATCTACAAAAAGTGTTTGCCTCTTTTATTATGTTCAATAACTCATATGAATAATTAGCTAAGATGTCCTTAATGGGATTACCTAGTATTATGGTTTCCCACAAGGTACCTTTAACTTCTACTTTAGTTTTGTTTTTCTCTACCAACTATAAATAGTGTCCAAAGTAACATTGATATAAAGCACAGCAATAATAAAACTCTTTTAAGTGTTTTAAATGCAAAGATTTTTAAATGAAGACTGGTTTGGGTACAATACTCAAGTTTTACATTTCATCAGAAATTGTCTTTATTTCCAGTTTGCATCCTTTTATATTCAGTGAACAATTATGACAAAGCTCAGATGATTACCTCCTTTCTTGGAATTGAAATAGCATAAAATATCATTCAAAACATTGTCAGGTGTTTCATTCTTTGAGGAAAAAGCTCCAGCTGAAACGAATGGGAATAGTATAAAAGTAACCATAAATATGTATTATGTGTGTGCAGCTCAAATCTCTTTCTCATCTACAACCTCAAGTTAGTTTCTTTCATAGTACTTGGATTTCTGATTGCTCTGCTCTTTGTTATGCTTTTCAGGCACAACAATTGGAAAATAGAGTAGTGCTTAACTTCTGTGGGCATAACCCTTAAAGCACTAAGTAGCAGAGCAAATAGTGCTATATTTCTTCCGCACAGCAGTTGGAAAACCCGACTCTTTTATGACGGATGTGGTGCAGCTGACTGAAAAAGCACTGTAGAGCTTCTTGGTGGTGTTGCGCTTCTTTTCTGTATAGAGTTCCTCCTCTTCCAGTTTCTTTCGGATTTCAGAAATCTTTCCACACTCTACCAAATTGGAAATGTTAGGAAAGAAGATAAGATAGCTTTAAGATCTAATGAACTAACCAATTTAATTATTTGCAGTGGAATTCCCACAGCTGATAGGACGTAAAACAAATTTTCCTTCCCTGTTTGATAAGTATATATCTCTCCCTTAGATATTTAGGAACAAATAATATAGTATGCAGTCTTGAGAGAGACAGGGTAGTTTAACCTTCTCTTCTTCCTAGGTGAGTTAGTGGGGCGCTCAATGTACTCAAAGGTTAGCCTTACAGGAGCTCAATGATTCTGCCAAAGATGAGGACAGAGGGTGTAATCTGTTGACAGACAACATCCCTGCCTTTGCAAGACCTTTTAAACCTTGACCTATGCCCTTAGTGTATAGGAATGTTCTGTGGAGATAGTAGATGTCTAGGAAAGAGATATTTCAGCAACAGCTATCATCTTCCAGTAAAGGACAACATGGTAAGTGCCACACACAAGCAAGTTTATATACTTTTATATAAACTTTTATATAAAGTTTATATACTTTAAATCTGTTTCACATTTAAACGTGGAACAATCATCCTGATTATTGCAGTAATTGTAACCACAACTGAAAGCTTTCTTCTTGTCTGATTTTTTTCGTGTGGATTTTTCTCTGTATTCATAAATACAGAGTAAATTGCCTAAGTCTGTTAATCTACCTAAGCAGAGGCTTGCTCTATTTCAGTTACAAAAGGATGGAGCAGAGCTGCTTGGCTCCAATTTACTTGGCATGAAAGTCCCTACCTTTGAACCCTACAGTGAGATTGTTGCCACCCTCTGTAACCCCTAAAGATCTGGAAGACTCAGAATGTTCTGTGAAGGGACTATAGGATGCTGTCACTCACACCTCACTTTTATGCCATGGCAGTAGGCAGGGGGAACCACCTGTGCTACATAGGGACTTACTTGTGCTCTTGCATTGGAGTTGGGAAGGTGATGCCCAATCCTGTGTGCACAGAGCACAGGAAATTGCATTAGGTATAATTATAATTAGAGGGAAGCTTGTTTTAGATGTGTTCTGACACATCAAGATATTAATTCAATTTTCAAAAAGCAAATGAATGAAATTAGAATTCACATTGTAAACAAAAAGGCCCTAAAATATTCATGCTCTTATACTTTTATGACAGACATAAATCCACCCTCCGCAAGATTTGCAAATATAGACATGAATTGATTGCTTATCTGCAATATAATGCAATTGTCAGATTACAGATATATACACCATTGCATAAAAATGAAATTGCTGCATTGTGTCAGAAGAGGTGTCATAGGTTCACATATTAATTCTTATGGGCAGACAGCAAAGGGTATGAATTTTTTACAAGCTATCACTCTTTCTACTGAAGTAACATTAATGTTAAGTCACTCATAAACTTTTATGGCCATTTTGTGTGCATGTAAATAATGCAGAGGCTGTTTCAGCAGTCTGTCTGAAATAGTATATCTGTATTTTGCAGTAGGTATGTTTATGACCCCCTGGCATGGACACTATTTGCACAGATGTGGCATTATTCAGTCTGAACAGAATGTGTGGTAAAATAGTTTATACGGACTCCACATAGCAGCAGGTCTAGTGAAGAGACTGGTGCCACTGACAGTAACTGCATATATTTGGTTGATGTGTCATTCTATGGAAAAAATAGCATCTCAAATGCTTTGTGTAACTATGTAGAAAGTCCTAGACACCAATGGTTTGGATTTGCTTCAGCTTCAGTACCAATTATACTATACATGCATATAAGGTTGGCCAAATCTGAAGGTGTGGCCAACAAATCACAAAAGAAACACAAGGAACAGGCCAAAGATTTGCAAATTTTCAAAATCTGACTACTGTTGTCAAAGAAACATGCTGGGTTATAAACCATGCTTCAGAGACTATAGAAATATATGTAACAGAAAAATATAGACCCTGACCGTATTATTGCTAACAATATAACCTTCCTGTATTGCAACGGGTTGCACTAGATTACCCTTGGGGTCCCTTCAATGAGTCTGTGATCATTATTAATCTACAGAATCATCTCAAGGTGATGTACAATAAAAACAGCAAAAACTAATAAAAACTCTCAAAGAAGCAGATACATTTTAAACAAAGCTAAAACTACTAAACAGACATTCACAGAAAAGATCCATTTATCCAGTTGGGGAAGCCTATCGGAACAAAAATGTCTTCAATTGTTTCCAGAAAGTGCAGGTGGAGACCTGTCACAGTGAGATGAACACTATTCCACAGAAGGGGCAGCCACACTCAAAGCCCTGCTCTGAGCAGGCTTCTGAGATCTTTGGAATTTACAGAAGAAATCTGCCAACAGACCACAGTGATCTACTGGGTATATAAGGGCTAAGGCGATCTCTCAAGCAAGCTGGTCCTAAACTGTATGAGGCCTTATATGTTAGAACCAACTCTTTGAATGTAGCCCAGTAGCATATGAGCAGCCAGTACAAATCCTGCAAGTAAACTGTTATATGGTGGTCGTTTGCAACCTAGTCTTGGCAGGCTGCAGCAGCTGCAGATTCCAGACTAACCCCAAGGGCAGCCCTGCAAAGAGCACATTGCAGTAATCAAGCCATGAGGTTACTGATGCATGCACAACTGTGTGCAAGCTATCCTGATCCAGGAATAGCCAGTTATCTTAGCAACTGAAGTTGGTAAAATGAGGTAGGTATCTGAGGTAGGTATCTTGAGCCTCATCTACCACTATAGGTGTTAACAGTCTTGGCCTACCCTGATGAGTTCTGCTGGCCAATTTCTTGAGGACACAGGGGAAGCAGCAAAATAGGTTGCCTTTGCTGCTTTCACTGCCATGCGGCAAACATGGTTATGTGCTCTTAATGCATGTTCAGTTGTCTTTGCAGTAGTATTTCCATCACCTGCTTTCTGGAAATCATCCAGCCTGTTTCACTGCATGTAGTTCCCCAGTGTACCAGGAAGCCAAATATGCTCCACACTGTCAGAGAGGGCACTCAGGAGCAATCATATCTCTGGTCCTCTGCATCTTAGTGCCCTTAGTGAGACAAGGGCCTTCACATGATCACCATTTCTATCCACCAGAAAATCTCCCAGAGCATTCAAGAATCCATTGGACTCAAGTCTCCAGATGCAAGCCATTCTAACAGGTTTCCCAGTGCTAAAGGGTAAGTTGGTACTTTTCAACAGGAAGTGGTCTGACCATGACAGTGGGGTCATCCGAGAGCAAAGGAAATCAACATGCTACCCTCCAGATGTTGTAGACTATAGCTCCCATCATCACTGACCGTTGACCGTTGACCATAATGGCTGGGAGCTGTTGGAAATTCACAACATTTGGAGGGTAACAGGTTGTCCTAGAAATTATCAATTCAGTAAGTCAATACAGTCATACCTCATGTTATGTCCGCTTCATGTTACGTTCTTTCAGACTACGTCCTGCGGTGACCCGGAAGTACCGGAAGGGGTTACTTGCGGGTTTTGCCGCTCGCGCATGCACAGAAGCAGCAAATCACAACCTGTGCATGCGCAGACACGCCACTGTGGGTTGCTCTCTTTTCATGTTGCGAACGGGCCTCCGGAACGGATCCCGTTCGCAACCAGAGGTACCACGGTATTAGTGCAACTTCACTATGGCGTTCAAATATATAAGATTGTGTTTTACATACATTTCATCTTACTTCTGAGCAGGCAGGCATAGGATTGTGGTGTAAAGCATTTTAAAATGTGCATATATTGTGCATAGCTGCTACCAAAATTTACAATGATTAACTGGATTGAGCTAACAGGATTTAATGTCAAAAGGAAATATTTTTATCTTCTCATATGGCCTGCTCTTTGGAAGCAATACAAACTACTTTGATGCATGTAGGATATGAAACATATTTGACCAATGCACTCTTCCCTATATAGTTGTCTCAATGTGGTGGTTTTGTTTCCGGGTATTGTTAGAACTTGATGTTATAATTCTATAGCTTCTGCTAGTTCATCAGGCTACATTATTGCTTGTTTAGCCATCAGGTATGTATACACTATACTGGATTAGGCAATGATATGATGTGAAAAAAGAGGTGTAAAACTTATCATTGGTTACCTGTAAAACATCAACCCAATTTTTTATTCAAAGACTTAAGGGGAAATGGTAGTAAATGGATAGGAGAGTTTAAAAACAGGTTTCAAAGAAGAAAACTTTATTATGCTTTCTTTGAAGGACAGATTGTTGGAGTTTGTCTGGAACTGCCTGGAAAAAAAGGACAGCTTTCTTTAAGAAAAAACCCCCTGAGCAATTCACTGTTGGAGACTGTGGTATCTACAAACCTATATAACCATGATGTCTCAGGAATAAATCTAATAAGTCACTGAAGCTAATGCTAATATTTCACTGATGGTAGGTTAGATTAGTTTAAACCAATTCCAAAAGCAATCAAAGCTAATAATTCTTATGATCAGCTCTTTATCAACATTAAATAAATTTCTCCCAGTTTGTTTATGACTTAAATGAGTAAAAAGCATCTGTCAGGATCATATTCTACACACATTTCAGAGAAAAAGTCACTTTAAAAACTATTTTCTTACCAAAACTATAAATTTATAAAAAGCTGAATTCATTGAATTTTTTTATATGTAACACAGACAAAATCAAATGTGTTTTAAAAATCAGCTATACCTAGCAATTTATCTCAGTATTGGTTGTGGCTGAAAATATCTATAGATTGAGTGCACAATATTTCCCCCACACAAGTCCAGCTGTTTCCAGACCTCATGCTCAGGTCTGTAATACTTCTGGGCCAAGGGCATATTGAGAAGGGGGACCACTAATGACTATATGAGTTATATACCTGGGTGCATTTCAAGAAATGACTGGCTCACACATGTCCAAGGGTCTTGCCTGAGAGGGAGGGGAAAGGCCTGATGAACTGCACCCTCAGATTTCAGGCATTGCCAGTGATTTCTTGTTGTTTTTAATCTAAGCATTTATTCCTTTATTTTACATTAACCCTAAGGATGATACCAACTGTCATTTTCCTCAGAATAATAAAGACTTAGAACTGAGTTGAATTTTACATATCAGAAAGCAAAACATACCTGGTGAGTTATGTATTAAAGAAATATGCTGATAGCTAGATATTTCTTCACAGATTTCACTGGGATCTGCAAATTGGTCGTTTTGCTTTTGGCTTCTGGAATTATGCCTTTGCTTAAATTGTTGATCGACCAAAGCCGTAACTTGGTCCCTGAGGCTAGCATTATTCTTTTGGAGACGGCGTGCTTCAAACTGCAACACATCTCTCTCGTTCTCTGTAGAGCGTATTTCATTTTCCATCAGCAGGAGCTGCTCGCTCAGTAGTCTTGTTTTATTTCTGCAATCAGAAGCCTCCTGTTTATATGAATTCAGCTCCTTTTTAAGAATGTGGTTTTCGTCTGTCATGTCTGCTACTACCATTCTCATCCTCTCACACTCTCGTTCCATGTTTGACAAGTTAGTTTTCAAAACACCGATTTCTATTTTTGTACTTTTACGTTCCATTAGAAGTTTTTCCTCAGTATTAGTTTTGCCTGACTGGGCCTCTTCAAGCCCCTTCTGCAGGACTTCTTTCACAGTGAGCACCTCCTGCAATGCCTTTTCAAGACTCTGTTTTTCATCTTTAAGCGACTGTGTCATCCTAATAAGAGCCTCCAGATTCGATAGTGTAGTTTTCTCATTTATCTTCAGTTGTTGCATTTCATTCTGGTTTTCTCCAACCACCTTTTCTAACAAACCCTTGTTGTCTGTTAGCTGAAGTACTTCCCCGCCTAACTTCTTATTTTCTTCTTGAAGGGTTGAAACTTGTTTTTCCAAATTTTTTAAGGACACAATCAGATCGCTTTTTTCATGTGTGGAAAAAGCCAAGGTTTCCTGTGTTTTCTGGTCTTTCTGTTGTAAATCATTTATCTCAGACATCATACGTTGATTCTCAGAATAAAGCTGCTCCTGCTTTTCTTCCAGAGATGACTTTTGCTGTTGAAACTCCTTGCATTTCTTCAGTAGTCTTTTCACTTCTTTAAGGCATTCCTTGCAATCTTCTTCAGATTTAACTAGCCTTTCTTGAAGGCTATTCTTCTCATCATGCAAATCCTTGATTTGCTTCTGATATTTTGAATTTTGCTCTGTCAGAGACTGTATAACATCAGTAAGAGGTTTCGATTCATTTTCACCTTCATGGCTCATCACCTTATTACAGACATGTTCAGATTCTCTGTCAGATGTCTCTAACCATCTAACTTTTTTAGCATATTCATCAGACACAGCACCACAGAATTCCTGATGCTTTCTGAGCTCTTGGTTTGTGCTAAGCTGCTGCCTTGGTTGGTCTATCTTTGTTGGTCTGTATTTGGACAGGGACAGGAAATTCATCTGCAGCTTTCTATCATATGCTGCTTGTGCAATATTTTCTTTAATATGCAACTCATCGGAATCCTCTAGTTCTGAAATCCCCCTAGGTTTAAAATCCTCATATGACACTCCCTTTTCTATTAGATCCTGTTCTGACAGATAACCAGAATCATTGTCTTTACCACTCATAACATTAGGAGAGTTTTGACGTTCAAAATGCTTATAGGTCTTTTTGCCGTCGTCTTTTGTATCCTTGAAAGAACAACTCACACTCTCAGTCAAGGACTCCTCTTCCTCTTCCTCCTCATACTTACGGAATGCCACACACACTTTAGGTTCATCCCGATTTTTCTTCTCTCTTCGAAGAGTCCTCTCTTCTGCTTCCAAACCAACAAAAGATGGGGAGGAAAAGTTGTTGGCAGACCTCTTCAATATTTGGTCAGTATTCCAAGGCAGAATACCTTTATTTCTACACGCTGGGGCATGGTTTTCAACTGTTATATATTTTGATAGAGCCTGATCTGGAACGCGTTCACCTGTGACCGGCTTTCCAAATACAGTGTTGAAATTGGTTTGTAGACAATTACTGGCACCTGGTCTGTTACCAAGATGAAGTTTTTTCTTCAACGGAAGCGCTTCTTGATGCCCTCTTGGCTGAGAGAGGGAGAAGGGGATAACAGTCAGATCAGAAGGCCTTCAGTATTTAACAACCGAGGAAACATAGCTAGGAACCACCAATGAGTTGCATAGAGTGGCTGTTTTCAAAAGGGAATATAGGTTTTTATACAGATTTTATTCCACAGAATCACTGCCTCCTGACATCTGCACCTTTCTCTTTTTGCAACTGTCTGAACAGCATTTGAAAGTATGCTAGTTCTCCTCAATTTATGACCTCTAGTTACTGCCTCCCTTTCCTTTTGTGTCTCTTCTCCTCTCCTTTCCATCTTTAGTTCTTGTGTGTGGGTGCTTGTTTTTAAGATGGTAGGGCTGTGGGCAGGGTAGGTTTGTTTGAATATAATCATTGTACACTATCTAGCTTTTAAGGCATTTTAAAAATCATTAATAGTAGGGAAAAGCAAAGAGTAATTCAACAAGGAATTGGGTTGTGCACAGATGCAGTCTGCGACTGCTTGGGAAAGACCCTGGAGAGGAGCAGCCATAGAGTGTGTTGGGAAGGTGGGGACCTTCAGTCCTTACAACTGTTTCATTGGGGCAAGACCTACTGGGAAGAATTGCTTGGATCACTATGCCAGTTTGGTTTCTTTGAATAAAGAGCTATCTTCACTGACACCATGTTTTTGTTTTATTGCTGACCTACGCCTGACTCCAGCTCCTGACCTCAGGAAACTGGGGCATTTATGTTCAAGATTATAATGTCACAAAGTCAAGGAGAATTAATTATATCCTAAGTGGCAGTACACTTGCTCTCTACTTTATAGAGCACTGTGGTGCATATTACATGGACTGCTCTCTGGATCAGAAATGATGGTAAATTCAGCCGAGGGATTACTTCCTTTGAACCGTAAAATGCCATTATATAATTAATGTCAGCAAAGCAAAACAAAGCAAAACAACCCCACATACCATAGTAGTGTTGATAGACGAGCTGGTCAAAAGTAAATTGTCTGGAATAAATTCTGGGCTCTTCATATCAGTTATATTTTTATTAAGTATATGGTTGATTTCAGACTGAACCTGAAGAAACAGGAAGTGAGATAGTTATCCTTCTCCTGCTTTCATCCTTTTTATATTGGTTTAAAGGCAGAGGTGGGAAGCTGTGGCCCTCAAGACATTGTTGGACTCCAGCTTGTATCAAGAAGCATGGCCAGTAGTCAAGGATGATGGGAACTGTATTAGCCCGCTAATATTGGGAGAACCACACCCACGTTTTAAGCCTAGTAGCAACTTATTTTTATTCTAAAAAATACTTGAGTACAAATGTATGCATGTCACTTACTCAGAAGTAAGTTCCACTGCGTTCAGTGGGACTTACCACCACCACCCCACCCTAAAGCATTTGCAGAATTTAAATATTTAGTATTACTTATTATTGGATGTGATGCTGGATAGCAAACCATGGTATCTCTGACTATACTATTTACTGTGGAACCTCTGAAAAAAACATAATAATAATATTTATATATGCATATATTGTTGGCAAGCATGACCAGTCAGTCCCTTCTTGCTTCCACAATGGGAAAACCCCAAAGTTTATCAGAACTTTGATATATACGTATAACCATATCTTGTAGGAATGGGAATCATTGGAAAAAATAAAGGGAAGGTGATTTGACACTTGAAACGGCCTTCTTCACCACAGGCATTTAGACAAAGTGTCCAATAGCCAGCCAGCTGCAGTTTATCTACTATCTGGAATTGGGGAACCAAGTGGCAGATGTTCATTGCAAGGAATTTTGAGAGGATGAGGTGATCCAGAGCAGGAGAAAACAAGAAAAAGTTGACATGTAAAAGCAACATGCGAATATTAGAGGCCTTTAGAAAGGTTGTGCATTGAATGAGGAATTAAACCTTGTTTAGGACTTGGTCTTACCATGCTGACATTCTGCAAAGTTTGTTGTCGAAGGGCTTGAAATGAATCCAACTGCTGTTGTAAGATCTATATTGTAAAATTAATTAATTAGACATATTCTGCAATAGTCTGCACTTTTTCTTCCTATGCCTAGATTGTGATCTTTACTTGCTATTTATTATCTTCCCAGATATAAACGGCATACCATTGTAGCAAGAGGAAATTGTTGAAGGTATGGCAGGGCACAATGGCAGAGCCAAACCCAGGCCTGATCACTGATCTGACTCCAAGCTGGCGCAGCCACCAGGCCCAGATCAGGTCTCATGCCACTGCACAACAGTACTGAGACCTGCTCAGGATCCTATGGATCCCATGCCGGCTCAGCTCTGCCCCCAGAACACATTTTGAGTTTTTCCACTGACTCCTGCTGGTGGGACTCCTCTTTGCTGGCTGGCTAAACTGGGCAGAGAAGGAATTTGATTGCTCTGTTAGACAGTGATCTCTCTTTAGGCCATGTAGGCAGCCCTGTTTAGGGAAGCTTTTAATGTTTAATAGGTTATTGTAGTTTAGTGCTCTGTTGGAAGCTGCTCAGAGTGGCTGGGGAAACCCAGCCAGATGGGTGGGGTATAAATAATAAATTAATTAAATTAATTAATGTACAGTTTTGAAACAGTTGATCTAGGTATATTTGATATCTGTATTGTGCATGTTGAATTCTGTACTATGTTCACAACATTGCTGCCAAAAGAAAAGTCATATCTTTGGATTGGGTTATCCATATGCTTCAGGATAATGAGGCAAGCCCATGTTCTCTTTTTATCTTAAAGAAACACAAACATTAAAAACCTACCTGTACAGGGCTGCCTTCAGATGTCTTCTAAAAGTCAGATATATATTTAATTCCTTGACACCTGATGGGAGGGTGTTCCACAGGGCGGGCACCACTACTGAGAAGGCCCTCTGCCTGGTTCCCTGTAACCTTGCAATGAGGGAACCCCCAGAAGGCCCTTGGAGCTCAATGTCCAGACTGAACAATGGGGGTAGAGACGCTCCTTCAGGTATACAGGGCCAAAGCCATTTAGGGCTTTAAAAGTCAGCACCAATACTTTTAATTGTGCTCAGAAATGTACTGGGAGCCAATGTAGATCTTTTAGGACTGATGTTATATGGTCCAGGCGGCCACTCCCAGTCACCAGTGTGGCAGCCACATTCTGGATTAGTTGTAGTTTCCGAGTCACCTTCAAAGGTAGCCCTATGTAGAGTGCATTGCAGTAGTCCAAGCGGGAGGTAACCAGAGCATGTAAAATTATGGCGATCCAGTGTGCAGGCAAGTAGGGTCCCAGCTGGTGCACCTGATGGAGCTGGTAGACAGCTGCAGGAGCACAGGCTTGACAATCCTAACAACATATTATGTAAGAACAAGGGAACAGCCTAAAGAACTTTGGTAACGTTAAAATCCATACTGAACCACCTTCTCTTCTAGCCATTATTTATGTATTTTAGCCAGGATATTATCCCTCAGCCCGCCCGCCCCCCCCAAACAGATAAACTTACTTTTAATGCTGATGGTGGCTGGACTTGCCCATCTCTTCCTGAAGCAGATTTATCTGAAAAATCAGTGCAATAAGCCCTGAAGAATATAATGTTGGAACGTCTGGAGGCTTTAAACTTTAGTACTTTGACCAGGAGTGGAGAATCTATGACTCTTAAGATGCTATTGGACTCCAATCCCATCAGCCCCAGCTAGCATGGTCAGTGGTCAGCAATGGTAGGAGCTCAACAGCTTTTGGAAGACTACGTAATCACTATCCCTGACCGAGACCAAGAGTGTGTTCCCTAAATCAAGAACATCTTAATGCATATTTACACTTGTTCCTTCCGACATTCTGTATTTTTATGTGCCTGTTTCGTTCTTAGTAAGCATATTCAGTATTCATGCCAAAGTGGTAACAAATATAAGTTACTTTTTTGTTACCTCCATAAAAGTCATAATTTCTAAGGCTTGGAAATTTACATATTAAAGATCCTAAGCCTGTTTGAAACACTATATCCAGCAGTAAATTTGCCATTGTATAATCTGGTTGATACTAGAAGATATGCCAGAATATTTTATTCCTGAGAAATAGAGAAAAATATATGAACAGACCTGCCACTGGATAGCTCAGGCAGTAGAGCACGAGACTCTTAATCTCAGGGTTGTGGGTTCCAGCCCCACATTGGGCAAAAAGATTCCTGCTGTGCTGGGGCTTGTAACTCTACAATTCTATGATTCTCTCAACTGAGTCCATGTGCCTATATGTCAAATGTTCCACAGCCATAAGGAATCATTTATGGTGGACAGCTTGTTGCTTTTGTGTAATAGTATTCAACAGGGTCAAAGAAGATGTGTTCTCCTGCCAGTTTAGCCTTTGTTGCTGTGGCTGACTTAAACCCTCCTCCCCCACTTGGCTTTTGCCCATGGAGGGTGAAACCGACAGCCCTCCCTTCCTCCCATTCATTTCTCCCCATGTGTCATGTCTTTGTGGGCCATCTTAGTACTGATTTTGGTAAGTCTCTCCAACAGCCTTTTAAACCAGTGTTTCCCAAACTTGGATCTCCAGCTGGTTTTTTGCACTACAACTCCCATCATCCCTATAGCTAGCAGGACCTGTGGCCAGGGATGATGGGAATTGTAGTCCCCAAACCACTGGAGACCCACATTTGGGAGACACTGTTTTAAACTAAAGTGCAGGGGTACAACTCCCATAAATAAATAAGTGACATTGCCTTGCTGACCACAGGAAAAAGAAAATTGGCACTCAGTGGCACCTTAATTCTGGAGGTTGGGGACAGCTGTGGAAGTGAAGTACTTTACCGCTGGTTACTGCTAGAGTAAGCAGTTTGGGGAGAGAGGTGCAAGGGCGCATCCGGGTGCTGAAGTCTGTTAGTAATGATTTTTTAAAAAACTGTTATTTTCACATTATGATGGAGGAAGGGTGCAGGGAAACATCTCACAGAGGGTGGGCACAATAACCCACCACGGCGCTGTGCTGTTGCAGGAAATTACATCATTGCCCATCGCAGCATCCCTACACCAACCAGGGAGGAGGACAGGGCAGCATCTTCAACAACAATAATAGAAGTGTCATCATAGGCCTGTCGACGTCCAGGTGAGAGGAGTCGGCTCACCTGCAGCTGAGGCGTCTTGGCGCCCCACGGGAGAGCCTTTCTCTTCCTCCCTCAGCCTCCCGAAATTGGGGGCGCTCGTCCTGCCGCACTCCTGGGTTCCTGCAACGCAGTTTGCCGTTAATACTGTTAATATAGATGTCTCCTGCCGGAAGCTTTCCCCGCCCGCCCGGCTAACTTTTAACCCCTCCCCGCTCCCGCCTGACTCACTATAGCCAACACCGGCTCTCATCATTCCTCCTCGCGTGCGCCCGCACGATCCTCGTCCCATTCAAACTGAGGCTCTCAGGCTTTCTAACCGCCACTCGGCTACCTAGGGTTGCTAAGGAACGTGTTTCCATAGAGACGGGGGGGGCGCGCGCGCGGGAAGGTTGCTTGTGCAGCGTTCTCTACGTCACGCGTCGTTTCGCTACGCCCCCTGGAGGCCGCGCGCTACCCCTGCAGGATTCTGAGGTAAATTCTGAGGTAGATTCGAAAAGTTGGAATAACCGTCATTTTAGATGTTCGTTAAACGGATTTTGTCACCTGGGGAGTTGTAGAGCAAAGCACCTGAGCACCCAGGGGTGAGGGACACACCGTATTATGCGTTTCTACGGTACGTTAATTGTGTGGGATTCATTAGTCCAAAAAGGTGGTTCTTGTTCTTGTTCTATTTTGCCTTTTAAGATCCAAGCCTTCTCAAGGCTGGTGGCACTGTGCAAAATAAGAAATCCCAGATTGAAACATAAATGCAATAAGTATAGAAGAATCCATAGAACAGAATCAGATTGAAATTCTGCCAGCCATTAAACCAGTACGTAATAATAATAATAATAATAATAATAATGGCTTTTTTTTTTTTAGTCAGAACTCTCAGGTGGGTGCCATTTCCATTATAAGAGAATGAGGGAGAAGTTCATGGTGAGTTCCGGCACCTTTTTTTCTAGAAAAATAGCATTAATAATAATAATAATAATAATAAAGTTTTATCTGTTTGAAAACTTCAAAAAAAGGAAACCAAAGTTGAGGGGGAGGTGAGCGAGTTCCTAAAATTATAAAGATCTGAAAACTAGGGACACTATTTCTTGGTTGTTTTAAGTTCAGGTCTCTTAACTACAGGAAATATTGTAATGTAGCCCCACTATTAAGGGTCTCCAAATAGTTCTAGCATTTAGAACACGGTTAGCAAACCCTTCCTACACCTGTTCCACAGCCGCTGAGAAGTCCAACCAACTGGGCTCGATCCCAACAATATTATACAACAGCGTATATGTTACTGCTATATTTAAAAGTTTACTCTGCATTGTGATTTTGCTGGTACCTTTGGTTGTTATAATGGTTTTGACTAGCATATAAAATTAGACCTGGCATGATGTCACCATTGTCGTGTGGTAGCAGCAGCAACACTTCTCCTTTCCATTCCAGTAGATTCTTATAGAGAACAAAAAGATTCTGTCTCATTTATTTTAATATAGCAGGATTTGAGTCTTATATGTCAGTGTTTCGTGACTGCAGGCTCAATATCTATTTCACTGGAGAAGGAAGATTTTCTGTGTTCACAGTGAGACCTATCCTTCCTGTAACCCATGGGTGAAAGCAAATTTTATAACTTGCTTTGCTTACAGAAGGTTCCAGGATGAACCCCAAGCCATCTCCAGATAGGGCTGGGAAAGGTCCCTGGTTGAAACCCTGGTGAGCTGCTGCCAGTCAGTGTAGACAATACTGAGCTAGATGGATTGATGGGCTGACTTAATATAAGGCAGTTTCTTATGTTTCTATGTGCACTCCCTACCGCTTAAGCCTCCAGCTGAAGAAATGGTACCTTGACATGGTAGGGCCTGTCTTAGGAAATTTATTAGTTGCTGTGGCAACTGTGCTTTTATTTTCCCCCACACATAGAATAAGGGAGCTGATGGACACAGTTTGGCTCAGATAGCAGCAACTTTTCAGTCGACCACTGCAATTGGCAGGTTGACAGTTGTGCAATTCAGTCATTTTAGACTTTGGATTTCAGGCAGGGAGGCCTCCACAGATGATAATGTTTTACTTCACTTACTTCAAAATATAGTAAGCCATTGCTGTTGCCTTTGGGGCCCTGGAACTCCACTGCAGGTTGATACAGATAACCAAGGTACCCTAGGATAGTTTGGTCATCTGTCTGGGCTCTCTTTGTGAGGATTGCCACACTGACAATGTAGATTTTTTATTATTGGGAAGACCAAACACCTGTCCTTGTAAGGTAACTCACCAGAGTTAATCTCTCCCCCAACATCTACAGCTAGCCTGTATTTAACTTGCTGAATGACCCCACAGTAAGTGTCGTGTGCTGGCAGAAACTTCTGGCACACAACCAAACATGGTTCACATATCTTATGCTACTTGTGTCTCTGTTGGGAAAACGATATGCATCGTGCCCTCTGATAGCTTTATTCTCCAGCTCTTTCCTTTCCTCTGAGAACTCAATTCACAAGTACTTTTTGCAATCTCTTCTCATGTATTTGTTTTCAATGTACTCCCAACCACTACTCTTTCCCCAACAAAAATCATTTTGGTGTCTCCCAGAGAAGGGCATATTTTCAGGTGGGGGATGTGGCCTGGGGATAGCGCCAGAGGCTAGATGGGGGCCTGGATTAGGAAGTTTAGAAAGGGTCTGAGGACTGATGTTTTTCCTTCAGGTGAAGATATAGGTTACATCAGAACATTGCAATAACAATGCCTTAGGGAGATAAAGTAGGCTACAGTCTTAACATTAAGGTATATATACAATTTTTATACTAGCCATCACCTGTCAACAGTCTTGCACTTGACTTCTCTAGACACAAGCTTAAATTTGTTTTATCACAGAGTTTTCTTCCAAAAATGTATGAGGTTGTATTTTGCCCTATGCGGATGCAACAACTGCTAATTTGAGACATCTGTTTCACTCCTCTTTAAAAACTTGTGATATTTGCCACCACTGCTTCTACCACCACAAGTCATATTTCTTCAGACATTATATTCCTGAATGTGTCTTCCCACTTCCACTGGATATGAAGGTAACAAACACCTGGGGAGTAAATGCTGCTGCAGAACATGTCTTTTTTAAAAAAGCCATTTAATTGCACTTGTACAGAGAAACAGAGGAACATTTTAAAAATACAGTATGGTTCTCTCACTGTAGATTACTCATAGTATTATACATGAACTCAATTTGCAAAGGATCTTAATATAGCATGTCAGATTTATAACTCATTGGATTACACTGGCAGCCATAGTGATAATGTTTTGGGAAATAATCCCATAGATACCAACATGGGCTACAAGAATGATCATCCTTCTCCCAACTTCTCCATCCTGTCTCCCTCCCTGTTTTAAAAAGCAGAATGCTGGATTGCCTTCAGTCGTATTGCTGCTGTAAGCGGATAGTGCCTTATGTGAGCATGCAGGTATTTGTGTCTCTCCGGACAGCTAAGCCTTGGGATAAACAGTGACGGCTTCATATCCCTCTGGGGGCCTCATACGAGCTCGTGCATGAGCTTCACAGTATAATTGCCCCTCCACAAAGAAGTAGCCTTTCTGCTTCAGGTTGAGGTTGCAGTCAGAGCACACGAAACATTCAGGATGCCTGTACTTATCACGTGCCTTCACCACTGTGCCACTGTAGATCAAAGAAAGGGGGGTAAAAATAAAAGAAGTTAAAGTTCAATTATGAATATACAAAATCGGGTTTCTTAAAAATAAAAAATAAAAATAAAATATACCTAGATGCCTGCAAGCCAAAATTTGACCGATGAAAACCACTAAGTAAATTTCAGATACCCTCACCTCTGCAGCTCCTGATCATATGCTGTTACAGCCAATCTGTACAGCATCTGTTAGGCACCCTGCTGAGGTTGAATTTCAGTGGGAGCTAAGAAGAGCATGTAAAATCAAGAAGCTTCGCCAACATTTCTTTTAGAGCAACACAGGCTATGCAGACTTTATTTATAGCATTGTCCCAAACCTTATTTAACCTTTTAAAAATATATGCTGCACCAACAAAATAAAACAAAATGCATAAAAATGTGCAATAAAGAATAGCTCTATAAAGAGGTATGAATGCTTTGAATTTTGTATAACTTCATGAAAGAGAAATCACAGATACCCACCCACCACTAGATCGATGTGAACTTTTCCAAAGACCTATGCCATAAATCAATTAGAACTAAAATATAGTATCTTACACAATTCCATTTCCACACTTGTCACACAAGGGCACCTTTGGCACACTTCCCCCAGCAGCAGGTACCTTCGTTACTGGTGCTTTCACACTCCTTATAGCAGGGGCCCGACCATCTGGAGAAAAAGAAAAAGATGCCACTTTTGTTTACAGGACAGGACAGAGCTCAAGGCTTCTTCTAAGTGTCTTGGGTTAAATGCAATTTAGACGGAGAAAATGGCGTAGGAGAAAAATTATTAAAAGTACTCCCTTAGTGTTACATTCTCATCTGCAAAGTTACTAGATGAGATTGCTAATTAGTATTAAAACAAAACAAAACAAGGGATTGCCTAACAAAACACATGAAGCTTGATTATTATTTTAACCATCCAAATTCTCTGGCATAATATTGGTGATTTCCTCAATTTTTAAGCTGTTTTTAAAAAAGAAGTTCACTAGTTATATGCAGGTGCCATGTCTATAGCCTCTCTCCCTTAGGCACATTCCGATAAACCCTAGGGGGCAATCCTCATTCAACACAATTGGATTTACTTCTGAGTTATGGGACTGCTCAGTAAGTTAGGGGATTCCATTTAATTAAGCAATAGATATATGCTGCTACTTTTATCTCCCTCTCTCATTTTTACTGTGAACACATGGTCTGCATATGTTTAACCCTCTTGGTTAACATTTGATATTGGTATCACTGTGCATGTTCCAGTTAGGCTTTACTTTATTTAGTGCCTTTCTTCCATTATGGAACTCAAGGTTTACAGTTCTCTATTTGAATGGCTATCAGGGGATAGCCCACTCTTTGAAGGAATATTTTATTTGAAGTGCACTCCAATCCAAGTCTCCCATCTCTGTAAGAAGAGAGAACAGCAACCTTGAAGTTTCCTATCAACAGGTTGAGTAGGCACACAGGTCACCTGGTCACAGTGTTCCCCACAATAATGAGAAGTATCTTACGTCTAGCTAAATTATTGTAATTCTTTCTTAATTCACATCTGTATATGTTAATCATGGCACGCAAATTTTATGCAAGCTTGTGCCCTTTTTTGGTGATGTCTTCCCTCTTTTTTGACAATGTGTAAGTGATGTCCTGAGTTGCCTCCTGTTAAGTAATTAACAAGCCCAAAACCTGCTTAGCTTCAGCAAAGTGGCTGCATCCAGAGGCGCTGTCTTGCGTGCAAGATTGGGGGCTGGCATACATCATGTGTGAGTGATATCATGTGCCTGGCACACGATGCATGTGCAATGTTGCACCAGCAGGAGGAGGCCAAGTGCAGCACAGTTTAGTGCTTGGCTCCTCCTGAGCATAGGAGAGGTAGTTGCATCGTGCAGCTTCCTTTCTCAAGCTCAGGAGGAGGCAGCCACTAAACTGTGTCGTGCTCAGCCTCCTCCGCCCTCTCAATATCGAGGGGGCCTGCCCCCCTGCCAGCATATATTAAGGGGGCCGAAGAAACCTCTTCCCCTAGGAGGTGGCGTGCCTGGCTGCATCATAGAAATGTAATGCAATGTAAGTGAAGAGAGATGCCGTACAAAAATGGCAACTAACCAGATTCATCAGAGACCATGTCTTGGAGAATCTTAAAGGAACCGGACTGACGTGGCTTACTTGATCCTTGCTCATCATCATGTAGCAGCCTGTACACATCAGACTGGGGCACTGCAGCTGGTACTGGGTCACTGAAAAATCAATGAGCTGTATGAGATAGTTAACCAGTAAATGTTCACTATAATTGCATTGTTTAAAACAAAAGTGGAAGGCACAGAACTGAACGAAGTCAGATAATGTTCCATTCTAGCAATGTGCAAAAGAAAATCTACACAGAGAACAAATATAAAGCTCAGAAAATGAAGTTTACCAGTTTCCAAAGGAAATTAAAGCTTAATCACTTTAGATTTAACTCTTGATTTCTAATAATCATCTTATAGGCAACTGGAGCATCCTACAAGAAGGGTTAAAGCTTCTATTAGTTACCACACACAAAATACCCCTAGGGAATAATATGGCATTTCCAAGTTCATACTTGGTGAAAATAAACCCCATCAACAAAAACAACTCAAAGCTTTTTTTTACTGGAATGGTTCCCAAAAGCATGCTTGCCACTACTTGTAATATGATAAATAAATATTTAGTCCAGGAGTGCAGTATGGGTAAAGTCAGTTCACTTAATGAACACCCCAGGGAATCACTGTCCAGAAAATGTAGCTACTTTGTGAGTGCACACAAAATTCTAAAAGTTTAGAGATGCCCAATTTCCAGCAGATTAGCAGGACAATTGCTATATACTTTAATGTAAATGTAATTTATATATAGGGCAATTTATCTGAATGTCTCATTTCCTGTTGACATCAATTATGGGACTCTTGTGACTGTTTACAAGCTGAGTGCATATAGATTGAGATTTGTTATCAAGTCTCTAATTGTCAAACTAACACAAAGTAGGAGCTGGACACATAAGGGGAGCTACATACCCATATCAAAGTAACATTTACACAAATTGTATAAAGTTATATAAAAACTTAACCAAACTTAAAACTCTTCATTTCCCTAGGAAGTCACAATATTTTCTTTCAAGCATTTGCCCCTAATTTAAACACAAGTTAGAATGCATAAAATTTTCACAAACCTAAAAACATTTACCGTATTTTTCGCTCTATAACACGTACCCGACCATAACACGCGCATAGTTTTTAGAGGAGGAAAACAAGAAAAAAAATATTCTAAACGAAACAGTGGATGTATGATTTTTGTAGTTCATGCTGTGGCCACAGACATGTGATCTGACAGTGAGTTTGGAGTAGCCCAATGCAAAAATCTTGAGGAGCCATGTGGATCCATGCTTTGTACACGTTTTAAGTGGGGAGGGAAGGAAAAGCACTCAAGAGATAAGGAGCACGCGTGGGGTGGGTGGAGAAGGATTCTGCTAATAATGCAGAAGAGGGGTTTAAGGGGAGAAGGAGCACGCGTGGGGTGGGTGGAGAAGGATGCTGCTAATAATGAAGAAGAGGGGTATAAGGGGAGAAGGCTCCTCTCCTCTCCCGCTTTGCTCCTTTAAAGCAAGCAAGCTCTGCTTTTCTTCCTCCTCCCCGCTCATCCCTGGCTTGGCGAGCTGAAAAACTTTGCTGCTATGTAGCAAGCTGAGTGGGGAGGAGAGGGGAACAGAGAGCCTGCTTGCTTTAAAGGAACCAACCGGACAGGAGCCGCTTACACTTGTGTAAGCGGCTCCTCTCCTCTCCTGCTTTGCTCCTTTAAAGAAGCAGGCTCTCTGTCTCTGTCCCTCTCTCCTCCCCACTCAGCGGCTCTTCTCCCGCTTTGCTGTTTCAAATCGAGCCACGGAGGAGGGAAGGAAGGGGAACCATGGATCCTCTGCTCACGACTGCAGCAGATCCCCCCCCCGCCACCCGTAGGCATTCCCTCCATAACACGCACAGACATTTCCGCTTACTTTCTAGGAGGAAAAAAGTGAGTGTTATGGTGCAAAGAATACGGTATATGAAACCTAACCAAACTTCATTTTTAATTTCCCTGGCATGACACAGTAGTTTTCCTAATAATTCTCAATTTAGGCTACATTTTGTCCATCTGTACATCTTCCATAGAACATTTTCACCAAGGTGGCAGTCTTTATCCCACTGAAATTGATGACTAAATAGGCATTGACTTTCAGAATTTCACATTGACTTTCAAATTGGCATGGTTTAGATATATTTAAAAGCCTTAACGACTAATAAAGCAACAATAATGGCAGCACTATTCATGCCTTAGAAATAAGCTAACCATACATTGTGGCTTGAATTACCTTATCGGGGTGGCTTCCCCCAGTGCTGTAGAAACCTGCCCCTGCAGTGTTTCCATAATATTGTCATCTGAATACAATTGCATAGGTGTGTTAAACTGAGCATGTACAATCTTGACACCAGGCAGTTCCATTTCTAAAGGAATGTTGGGGGCCATCTTAGCTGCAGCTTTCAATTCGGTAGGACAGATAGTGCTAACAGTGCTAACTGAAGAGGGTGTGCTACGTCCGCTGCCGCCGTCAATACCGGAAGGAGTACTGCAAACACTGTGCCAAAAACCAGTACACAAAAATACGTGATGCAAACCAGAGAGGAAAAGAAGATGAATAACAGGGAGCAGAAGTATTCTCCAGAGTGACAAAAGTGCCCAAAAGAATCAAATGCAAGAAAAAACACATTTTATGAAACACAACTTTTGTGTATTTTTCTACTGAGTATAATCTGCCATAATTTTAAAGAGATCACAACTATTATGCAAAACTTCTAAGTTTTATAGTTCATCAAATGTTTGTTTGTCTTATACTACCTCCTTCAGCACATAATTACATCAAGGATGGCACAGGTTAATGGCCAGATTCAAACAGTAAATCAGAATCAGAAGAAATTTTGGAAGTTAAAACTTCTCTTGCCAATCGTATGTATAAAATAACAACTTCGTGAGATAATACTGATATTTCCAGTATTGTGCCAATGCATAACTATGATGCTTCCGCAGCATTGCAACAGCACTAGTGGAATCTGTTTCCTAAGAACACATTGAGGTAATGGCACCACAAGTCATCCCAAGCACCAGTATGCTAATACAGCAGGTCTGAAGATCTGTTAATTATTTAGTCTTTGATGCCACAGAAATAATCAGACGTGTCAGATTTTCTTCTTGCATTTGTTTTGGATTACAAAAGCATGCATTCTTTGTCAGTTTTTAATTTAGAGTCCTCAATTTTAAATATTCAATGGTCCAAGACACAAACTACATAGACTAGGAATGTATTAGCAGTTGACCACATATTTTTTTCTTGGTTCAGAATTGCTATGTGACACAAATCTCACTGTGGTAGGAAAAGCTGTGCCTTCTTTACCTATTTAAAAGCCATTGGAACATTACCAATAGAATCAACAAATGAGAAGCTGAGGAAAAACACAGGAAAGACTCAAGTTGCTCCTAATGTATTTATTATTTATTGTTATTATTTAATAGATTTTTATGCACAAATTCAGATATATGTGGGGTGGACTACTTGAGTCTAATTCGAATGGGATGGGAGTGGATTACTAGCTAAATAATGCTCAGCTGTGAACAAGCCCTATAATAGTTATATGGCATGATTTGCCTCCTAAGCATGGTTTACTAAGACAGATGGAAACCCCCTTGATCACCTACAGTTAATTTAAAATGGGAGCTTAGGGGTAACTTTGAATATTGCAGGAGGCAATTGGCAAGAAATAAATGGGCAACTTGTACATTTCTCCCATGGTGAGATGCCCATGGGGCGCCCATAGCAGGGAACGAGAGGTGTGTAAGTGCCCTTTTTAGTTGTTAGACGGGAACTGTGGGGAGTGAACAGACAGTTCAGCTGCACATCCTCTATTGACAACACTAACATTTCTTAAGATATGTGAAACTACTCTAAGGATGTGGACTTATTTAGCAGAAATATAACAGAAATAATAAGGTTTTAATTCTGGATAAACATGCTGTAGGACTAATGTAAATACTACAGCAGCATAATCCTACTAAACATGCTACGTCAGAAAGAAATTATACTCTGCATGTGTGCAAAGGACAGCAGCCTTACAGAACAATCCTATGCCTTTTTCAAAAGTAAGACCACTGGTTTCAGTGCATATTACTGCCTCCCAGACTGTAAGGGTGTAAAATTATTGGACTGGAACCTTAATGTCCTGAATTTGGTGAACATTCACAATGCCAAATTTTGGGAACATTGAAACCAGATTTCTGATTCACCACTTTTAGTGACTGATGGCAATCATATGTAGATTATTTGCTGCATTTACTGATACCTCTTTGAGTTTTCAGACATTCACAATATTCATTATTTGTCATCTTTCTCTGAATTTCAGGTGTTTATTGTCACAAATATTATAAAAAGGGAAATATCACCCACAGCTAAATGGCAGCTTTGTCTACATCATGGATCCTTTTTCACTGAACTAACTTCCCTCAGGGATGCCATGTGGAATTTAAGTAGGACCATGTTGTCAACTGCCTTAAGAAAAGTGCATTCCTTACCATCAAAGGCAAGACAAAGAATTCCAGAAGAGCTGCACATGTGCCAAAGCAAGTAAGAAACTTTACAGTTGCCAGATCACTCAAGCTAAATATCCATACAAGGGGATAGCCATACAGCCACACACTGTTACTCAGAAATAAAACCAGGATCCATGTTTGGAAAGCATGAGCAAAGCTTGTCAATAATGATGCTGTTAACTCCAGAAGCTGAAGTGCACTGTTAACAGCCAGGTATTGTTAGAAGCAATAGGGCACTGCCCACGAGTGCTGCAGGAGAAGGAGTGCATTTAGCAAAATATTTCAGATGCCCACCAGCTGATATTTTATGTTGCTATGTAAACTCAAAAATTATGCTCAGCATGGAACTATATACTTTGCAACACAACACAACTTATTCTTACAACACAACTCGGGAGATTGGCGAGGGAGGCCTTAGCTATTGCCTGTTGGCGCTGGTCCTAGGGCACACGGGGTACTGCCCCAACAACCTCACACTGATCTCAGCCAGTCTCTCTCTGCCTGCCTGTCTTGATAATAATTTTTATTAGTTTTCAATTGCAATCCAATAATAGCCTCGTTATAACAATACCAATTTATACTACAATTACCAATTCCAATCGTTTAAATACTGAATTATATAATTTAGATAAGGTGGCCCCCCCCGCATGCTAGAATTGATGGTTTGATGATTTTCTTTATTTTTGCATTCCAAAATCTTATTAATTCCAATTACATTCTGGTCATAATAATAATCCCTTATACAGCAACTGCAATATTAATAACTTCTATTCGTGGTGACGCATTAAATGTTTTATAAAACTACAAGTGAGGCACTCTGCCTGCCTTCTTGCCTACAAAAAGTCAGAAGGTGGTTCCACCTGTCATCATATCTCACTCCACCTGATGTTGGTCTCCTGGACTTCTGCCCAGCAGTCGAATTGTGCACCAGCCCCTGCCCCGCAATTAGTGCTTCAGCACTAGGCATGGTGATGTGCATGCCAGCTTCTGTGGTGGCACCCTGGCTTTGAAACTCCCTGTCCCTTGAAATTCAGTTGGCACTTACTCTAAAAAGCTCAAAAGGTAGCTTTTTTATCTAGATTTGGGGGAATGGTCACTGACATTTAGTAACTTATTTTGCTTTTATTGTGTTTTTAATGGTATGTACGGATGTGAACTGTATTTTACTGAATTTAACTGCTACCCACTCCTAAGATTTTCAGATGAAAGGCGATGTGCAAAACAATCTAACCAAATAAACAAAATAGTATCATTTGCCTATGAAATAGAAAATGAGAGTACCGATGTGCAATTTGTTAATGACACATTAACTGCAAAATGGTCAGCTCCCTGCAGGACATAAACATATGTAGCACTCCATTTTCAACCCTCAAATCACATCCTGCATTGAAGAATTGTATAAGAATGATCATTAAGCATTCCATAAAGGACAGAAACATCCCTATCAAACTATCCCTGCTCTATTTCATAAGAGTGCCATCTTGTTCTTATCTACTGGCGTCCTTGGATGTACACTGGATAGCCTTAGCCCGTGGAGGTTCCATATGAGGTCCTTCCCTCCTTTTCTCATTCTCCCTTCTAGCTCAACATTATAGTGGTGTTGTAGTTTGTTTGTATGTACATTACTACATATTTTAAAGCCCTATAAGTAATGTTACGTGTGATATTTCAGTTTTGATCTCTAATGCACCAAACAATTCTCTGATGTAGGTTCAGTTGAAATTAACCTGATTGCAGGCGTATTACTGCTTGGTAGATTGTTGTGACTTTGATCAATAATTGCACAAAAAGTGTGCCTTTTCACTACTATTCTCCATGACAAATGAAACAGGTGTGTCTTTTGGCATTTGATGGCATTTGATCTCAGATTTATAGGTGCTGCAAAGCAAGCGTTTATTCATTAGAAGGCTTTACAACATACTGAAATAGCATTGTTACTGTTTTCATTAAAAAACAAAACACCATGCACCCAGTTACAGATTACACAGAGAAGTTATAACCTGCTTGGGCCTGAGACTATGAAAGGTTTGGGCCGAATGTTATGCTTGTGTTCAAAGTAGCCCAAGTCCTGGAGAAGAAGAAGAAAAGGAAATACAGGGTTGTTGTTGTTTTTAACTTAAGCAAGCATATTTGCTTCCAGAAAAGATTAGTTAACATACATGTTGTAAATTATTGAGTTGTAAGTTATATAGTAGTAACATTAATACATCTGATGTTATTGTGAGAAAAAGAGAACAATAGGAACAATCAAGCCAAAGTTAACTTTTTAGGCTACAAGCCTAAACTCACGTACTTTGGAATATGTCCCATTGAACACAGTGTACACATAGGATGAGGCTGCACACCATTTTTCTATATTGCCTGTTGCAATCAATAAGACTTGCAGTCTGATCCTATCCATGTTTACTCAGAAGTAAGTCAAACCAATGGGGCTTGCTCCTGTGTGCATCTTGTGTGTGCATGCACATAGGATGTGCCTTCAGTATTTAGCTTTGGCTGGAATGTGCTTAATAATAATAATAATGTCTTGTGTAGCCAACCCTCTGAAAGAGAAACGTCTATAATATTGGTCTTGCTTATTTGAAGATTCATTTTAGAGGTAAATTTTTTGAATAACACTTTGTATATTTTGAGCATCAGGAAAGAAAGAAAAAAGAATAGCAAGAGCTGGACTTGAGACCATGAAGCCAGTTAAACAGATGTTGCAGCAAAAGACCATCTTAGAGCATCTTACTTACTTTGCAGGTGAATTGGGGATAAGGCCCCGTAGCTGTCCATGAAGAGCATCATGTATATTGCCAGATGAATACAGCCCAATGGGAGAGTTATAGGCAGAGCTCACCACCTGTCTTTTGTTATCGAGGTTTGCTGCTGCAACAAAAGGCTGGGCCCTTCTGTTGTGAGCTGTACCAATGGGCTTGAATTCCTGTGCACAACAGGCAGACAAAATACACAAAGCTACAATGCACATTAAAGCCAATAACAAGCACAATTGGCAATGCTGCTACTTATTAATGAAACGCATCTTGCTGCAAACTACTAAGCAAGCATCCTGTGTTTCACCATAGAAAATATATGGAGGAGTATAGGGAGGATATATACTTATAGACAATAACATGTCATTGCTAATTTTTGTAGAAGAAACTGTAAATTTGGCTGTGTAGCTTAAATATGGCCGTAATTAGATATTACATAGAGGGACGCGGGTGGCGCTGTTGGTAAAACCTCAGTGCCTAGGACCTGCCGATCGTATGGTCGGTTCGAATCCCCACGGCGGGGTGAGCTCCCATCTTTCGGTCCCAGCTCCTGCCCACCTAGTAGTTCGAAAGCACCCCTAAGTGCAAGTAGATAAATAGGTACCGCTTTATAGCGGGAAGGTAAACGGCGTTTCTGTGTGCTGCGCTGGTGCTGGCTCGCCAGAGCAGCTTCATCACGCTGGCCACGTGACCCGGAAGTGTCTCCAGACAGCGCTGGCCCCCGGCCTCTTAAGTGAGATGGGCGCACAACCCTAGAGTCGGACACAACTGGCCTGTACGGGCAGGGGTACCTTCACCTTTAGATATTACATAAGAGGTGCAGTCAAAATTAGCAGCCACCATGCCTTCTGTTTTCCCCAGTAACTTCTAGGATTCCCAATATGAGTCAACTCACATTGTCATTGAAATTTATTTGTCCCTGCAAATTGCATCCAATAAAGGGACATGGGATTGGCAAAACTCTGCATTACACATGTAATGACATAGTTTGGATTGCTAGACGTTATCAGGGATTGGGGAGGGGGTTCTCTGTCTCAGATTAAATAACAGAAACCTGCAATCCTATGCATATTTAATTTGGGAGTAGGTCCCATTTAAATCAGTAGGATTTATGTCAGAGTAAACATGTTTCAGATTAAACTGTGAAAGGATACTTTCAGTCAGTCTTGGACATGGATAGCTTGCCCTGGCTACAAGGCATTGGTAACTTTAAGACTTCGATTATTGCAGTGCTCTCTGTGGAGTCAACATTGGGCCCAGTCTGGAAGCTCCAGCTGGTGCAAAATGCTGCAGCTGGATTGCCAGTAGGGCCAAACTACCACCAGCGCATGACTCTAGTGCTTAAAAGCTTGCGCTGGCTATCCATATATTACTGGGCCAGGTTCAAGGTTCTTGTATTAATTACTGCAGGATATTTATAGCCGTCAAATCAAAAATTCATGTTTTTCTAGCAAGGCACATAATAGGGGCTGAAGCTCATAGAGTTTTCCTACGGTTCTTACTAGAGAAGTCTGTGAGATCACTTCCCTTTTGTGTCCTGACAGGAAGAGGTATAACTTAGTATGCTCCTCCCTTCCTGGGCACACCTTTTTTTCTTACAATACCTGTAACCTCCAGCTCAGACTCCATCTCTAAGCTAGATTTTAATGTCTCTTAGTAACTTAAATAGCATTTTAAGCCTGCCTACATTTTGCTGCCGTAACTGCTGTTCTTGAAGACGTAGACTGAGTGAGTAAATGTTATTTTCACTTTGCCAGAAAACCTATTGTGTGGTTATTATTTGAGGGGGAGGGAAAGGTGGGTAATATCAGGAAAATCCAGTCTGCCTTAAAGCACCCTGGTTTGTTAATACTAAAAGGCTAAAACTAGCTTATACAAGCTCCCTTTTAAGTGGCAAAGGAATGGCACTCTGCTCAACTCCACAATGTGAGGAAGGATAAAATCTAATAAATATATCCTCTCCTAGCCTCTAATCAAATCCCAACAATTACAAGACAACAATTGGGGTCAGATATTTTAAGGACCACTAATTTCTTATATCCCTGCCTAATTGCTGAGGTATTTGGGGGAGTCACTGTTAGTGATCCCCCATAGCTCACATGCACAGTTCGTAACTATGCATTCAGTATTGTGGGTCCAATTCTGCAGAATATGCTTCTGGCTGGGATCAAACAGTCCCCTCTCTGTTTGACTTCTGGTACTTCTTATTTTAGCAGGCATTTTAATACTAAGATTTTCTGATTTTATGTTTTAACCAGATTTGTGCTTACTGAATTTTTTGTAACATTGTTTACCACTTAGAGGCTACTGTTGAAACAATCCTAATAATATTTTGCAGGAGGGATTCAAGCACATTCCAGGAAATTTAGGTTTGTGCAATTAGTGTGGATCAAAGTACTCTAGCACAACAAAGCCATTAAAAAAAAATCTGATTTTTTCAGTTTGGAAAGTGATAGGCAAATAGCATGGAATAAGCAAATGATTCACAGGAAGATGTATAAACACCCTGTAAGCAAATCAAGATGAATGCTCCTTGTTGTATATCATAGGTAGGCAAACTTAGGCCCGGGGGCCAGATCCGGCCCAATCGCCTTCTAAATCTGGCCAAAAACGGTCCAGGAATCAGCATGTTTTTACATGAGTAGAATGTGTCCTTTTAATTAAAATGCATCTCTGGGTGATTTGTGGGGCCTGCCTGGTGTTTTTACATGAGTAGAATGTGTGTTTTTTATTTAAAATGCATCTCTGGGATATTTGTGGGGGATAGGAATTCATATTTCCCCCCAAAAAATATAGTCCGTCCCCCCACAAGTTCGGAGGGACAGTGAACCGGCCCCCTGCTGAAAACATTTGCTGACCCCTGTTGTATATCCTCCCACAAACGCATCAGAACAAATGCTCCATAAAGACCAGATATAATCTTAACTTCTGCATAAGCTTTGTGCAAGCAAGTCAAGATTAATGCTAAATAAAGAAGCTGTCTGGCAGAGCCCACAGCAATTTTTGAAATGAAAAGGCTAAATAGCCATTTAATTTTTTTTTAATGCATCTATTTTCCACATGTATTAACGTCTAGGCATATTTGCTCGAAAAGTCTCACAGCCATAAATCAGCTTAACCTTCAGTAAAAAAGACATGGACACATAATAGGTATATATATGTGTGCGTGCGTGTGTGCGCGCACGCTAGATCAGTGTTCTAAAAGTAGACAAGACTAAACTGAAAAAGACCCAGCATATAAGCAAACACCATAGTGTGGAGTTCTAAATAGAATGCTTCCAATATCACTGAAGTCAAAGGACAAATGTGCCACTGAAACCAAAAGCCTAGATCTACAGCCTACTTAAGTGAGGCTATTCACTTGCTTGAGTCATTTTGGTTGATTTAGTAAACTAATCTTTAAATAGTGTGGGCACACCTGGCATTGAAATATCTTGTAAACTCAGCCACATGTTTCAGCTGTGCACATTCTGTAGCTAGAAGCAAATGCAGCAAACCCATAGCATGCCATATTTAGCACATCAGCATCCTAACAATAAAAGCTGCAGTTGTATTTTTTTATTCAAACACCCACCCTTCGTCCATATAGCTGAGAAAATATTCTTAAAAATATGAGGGAAATAATTGTTAATATCTCAAAAGCCAGACAGGTTGAGCAGGATTTCCACTTGTTTGGTATATCAACCTAATGGGATGGTTGATAAATGCAAAGGTTTATACTATCAGTGGGGACTACTTCCAAGTAAATGTGCTTGTGGAATCAAGGTGCATTTCTAAGAATGCAAGTAAATCCTATATAGTCAGAAACCATGTTATATGTAAATTAACTTTGATAAATATATCATCAACTAGTTTTTAACTGGGATTAGTTTACAGATGGAAGTGCAGAAAGAGTGCATATTATAACAACATCATATTTGTAATGTCTTCCTGTAAAAGTATATCATTGCTGCAATGAGTTTGAGTTAATTTTAGTTTCTAGAAATATCACCATGTCCACAAAGTGTAAATGGCAAAGCAAGCAACAGAAAAAATAGCAGTCCAGCTTTTGCATTTATTGTATGAATAAACCTCTAAAATTTGGCTGATTTGTCTGATAAATTCACTGAGAACTCAAGACCAAATTTAAATAGTAATCACTGCACATAATTTATAAGTCCCAACAAAGCTGTTAGGGGCATAATCACACAGATAGCTCTAAATGGTGGACACTGTTTGAATTTTACAAGCAGCAGAAGAGTATTCTCAAACAAACCAGTTGGCCTGTTTATCAGGATGGCATTGTATAGGTTAAAATGTGTGGTTTGAAAAGACCATTTTCAGCATTGTAAAATGAATTCAGTATTTTTGATTTTGACATATTATTTTGTTACTGAGATTTCAAACAATGCAGTATTTCTATTATGCATGCCTTAGTTTCCAAATATTATTACTATTCGAGCTCACTGTGTGGTGTGCCCCTAACAGATATCACAAGTTACTTCAGATCAGTTCATCTAGAATAATGACTACCCGAATGGGTAATCCGTTTAGTGTCACACACTAACTAACCATAAGCATGCATTGTTAAGAAAGTTACATCATCAGTGTTACATCCAGGATGGCTGTAAATCAACCAGGCTGAGGATACAGTAGAGGGTTTCTGCCTGACCAAGGAAGATAAGACTCCCTCAGAATTCTGAGACTTTAAAATTTCAATTTGGGGACACATCCACATTATACATTTAAAGTACTATTATACCACTAACAGTCATGGCTTCTCCCAAATAATCCTGGGAATTGTAGCTTGTTAAGGCTGCTGTTAGGAGACCCCTGTTCTCCCCACAGAGCTACAATTCCCAGTGTGGTTTAACAATAAGTCCCTCTTCCCAGGAAACTCTGGGAATTGTAGCCCTGTGAGGGCAGGGGGTCACCGAACAATTCTCAGCTCCCTTAACAAACTACAATTCATAGGATTCTCTGGGAGAAGCCATGGCTGTTCAAGTGATATACAGTAATGTATGGTGCAGATGTGGCTTGGGTTAAGACAGTAGACTTATTTGGGTTAGGTGTGATACTCAGGTGAGTGAGGATGGGTAAATTTAACCAGGGGTCCTTGGGGCCTTTCCCTAGAAGCTGTTTTCAGTGTCAGGACTCGGCTCTGGAACATGTGAGGTATTAAGAATTTAATGGCTCAAGATCATGTCCAGAACAGATGTAAGAATCTTACAGCTTCCAATGGTTTTTCATACAAAAGTATAGGGATGTACTGCTTTAAGATATCTTATGTTTAACAGGAGGTTAACTAGACATTGGGAAACATAATAAAAATATAAGTAAGCTGCTGCAAAATACAATGGGAATGCTGCTGATTTAAAGCGATTTGCTACCTGTGGTTCAGCTTCCAAGTTTACTTTGAATGGATGTGGACTACCATCTTCTGTTATTTGCGGAGACCACATTCTTGTTTCTGCCCTGTAGGGTGAAAAATGAAGAATCCTTAATATAGCACATCTGCATTCAATGTGTTATGCAGTCCTAAAGCCCCAAAAGCTTTTGTCTCCCTTTTATCACAACATGAAAACTTATCTTTTAAATAAGTTAACTGTTTATTTGTATATTAAATCTTATGAAAAGTAGACAATACTGAATTGGTAACTAAAGAAAAATAGGACAGTGGTCCTTTAGTTTTTGTTGAGCAGGGAAAATTTCAGATAATGCTTGTAAGCTTACTTGTGGCAAAAGAAAGATAAGAGGAATTGTGAAAGTCTAAGGATGCTTCCAAATGGGGATTTAATATTGCAAATAGGTCATTGGCAACAAGTTATGTCAACTTAACAGAATTATCTCAGACAGGGTAAATCTAAATTAAATGTGGTGGGATGCAAGCTGGCATTTTGAAATCAATGTGTATGGATGCTGTGAAAAACTTTGCCTAAGCAGCACTGATCCCCCAATAAATATCTATCTGGGAGCATCCCATAGCAATACAGGCAGGAGTGACTTGCTGGGTGGGGTGGAACCACTATACCAGCTTCTTAGCAGATGGGCTGCTGTTGCTTACTCAGAGGGAGAGGAGGAGAGAGGCAGTGGGGATGTTGGCACTAATCTGCTGGTGTGTTTGCACCACACCAACCTCCCCACTGCCTTGTCCCTCCCAGTAAGCAACAGCAACACACCTACCAGGAAGCTAGCAAAGTGGCTGCGTCCCAACTGGTGAGCCACTTCTGAATCCAAAGAGTGTTTTTTTAAACAAAACATAAAATGGATACAATCAACCTGTTTTGGGTTTTTTTTTTAAAAGAAAAGGTTGTGCTTGGTAAGAATGTGTACAGTGGAAAAGCTGAAGCATGTAAGGACAATGGTAACATCAAGAATAGAATGGGTGGGTTATATCTTACAATGCAATTAGGCGAAATGCAAACTTTTGCCCTTTACTGCAAATTGAGCTAGGATTTAGAATTTGGTTGCTTTGGTGTCTGTGAGAAGAAGCAATGCCCCAAGTTTCCATAGACAATAGCATACTGGAATTTGAACCAGCAGCCTTGGGCCTGGAGACAACTTTCCTTATACCTCAGAGTCATACTCCCTTGCTGAATTCCTTGTTATCTTATCCAGCTACTGTCTCCAGTTTCTGCAGTCTCACACTCCTCTTGTTGAGCCCTGCAGGGCCCTGACTAACTAAACATTGCGCAATCCAATTCCAGCTCACTCTTGAGCAGCAGGTTATTCTGTGCTCATGCTTTCTCCCTGTCTTTACTTTGCTTGCTTCTGCCTGATTGGCCCCTTGACTACCATTTCTTGCTCTCAAATCACCCACTGATGGGTGGCCTGGGAGACAGCCTCATTCCATTGTGTGCCTTCCCTTCAAGGCCAAACTGAGTACTATTTTGTTTCGAACCTGTAAGGAGCAGTGCTGTTTAACAGTGGGACTATTTAGTAGAAAATAGTCTGAGAAGCTGCAGAAGATATATTACACCAAGGGAAACAGGGCTAGGAATTGTCATGGCAATCTTGCCACATTATCATGCCAAGAACATCTAGGAGGTTGTGCCCAGAAATTTATTGGATCCATGGCTATGAATGTTTGTAATCATCAGATAATGGCAAACTTTAATTTAGATGGGAAATATTGAATCCATTACAGTGGTGCCTCAGGTTAAGAACTTAATTCGTTCTGGAGATCCGTTCTTAACCTGAAACTGTTCTTAACCTGAGGTACCGCTTTAGCTAATGGGTCCTTACACTGCCGCTGCACCACCACCGTGCGATTTCTGTTCTCATCCTGAAGCAAAGTTCTTAACCCGAGGTACTATTTCTGGGTTAGCGGAGTCTGTAAGCTGAAGTGTCTGTAACCTGAAGCGTCTGTAACCCGGGGTACCACTGTGTTGTACTCCAAGCATATGGCAAAATCTTACCTCTCAATTTTCAGACAGAGTTGGTGTGACGCTGCTTTAATTCTCTCTTGTGCATCATTGTGAGTCATGTTCTCTGTGCCATAGCCATCAATAGCTATAATGATGTCACCAGGGCACAAATTGGCTTGTGAAGCTTTGCTTCCTGGAGTGATCTGAAAGAAACACAAGATGTTTCTTTTAAATGATAAGTAGACCTGTTTCCACATAAGAAGTATTGATTTCAGTGCAACTTATTTTGACACAAATAAGGGAGGTGGTGAAACTTCACTTAATTTCGAGTATGAGCTGTAGTTGGTCTGTGACTCATTGTGACAGGCATGTAAGCATTAGCTTCTATTTTTTATTATTATTTTGGTGCTAGCTGATATTTTAGCATTTATTTATTTATTTCATAAAATTTATACACTGTTGATTGTAGAAAAAACAAAGCTGTTTACAAAAAAACCTCAATAAAATTATACGGCAATAGTTTAAAACATGCGAAGAGTTAAAATACTAAAACAAGCTTATGTTCAGAAGAGTTTTGGTGCTGCCAGTGAGGACAGACAACTGTCATCTACATTATGTTGCATGACATGGAATGTGCAGCAAGGGACCATGAGTCAGCAAGTCTGTCTGCAATGGTAATACAGATTTCTCAGTGTTTTATATGAGTTATAATGCCATTGTTTAGCAGTATGGATGTATAAAACAGAAACTTGCTCTCTAATATTTTCTTTATCTGCTTTGCATATGGATGGGGTGATGATGGTTGGCACACAGGTTATATAATTTGTTGTGCTTTATCCAGTTTTATGCATGTAACAGGTTTTGTGGTTGGCTTAATACTTTTGAAATTTGTCATAATTACAAAACAGAGGAAATAGCAAACATTGCTCACTCAAGTCTGGTGTGGGTGATGGTTGCGGCCTGGCAACCTTGGGACTAGTTTCTGCCATGAACCACTCCTTCCTATGGTTTCTACACCTCTCCTTGTGAAAGAGAATGTTAAACTGTGCAAGCCTTTTCTAGAAGGCTGAAGAATTCCATAAATATTTCTCTCTTCAAAAAATACCAGACATGAAGTATGTCTGATACAGAGTTTAGCAAGTGATATATTGGCTTGAGCAAATGCTAAGGGTTTTGGAAGTTCCAGACCTGATCTCCTCCTCAGCACATTCCAGTGTTCCACAGTGTTTAGAGTGTCAGGCTAGAAGCTGGGAGTCCAGGGTTTAAATCTCCACTTAGCCATCGAGTCCACTGGGTGACCAATCACTATTTCTCAGTCTTACCTACCACACAGGGCTGTTGTGAGGATAAAATGGAGAGGAGGAGAAGCATGTACACCACCTTGAACTCCTTGGTGGAAAGGTGGGATTCTAATTGTAGCAAGAAATAAAGATTTCAGACAACTGTTTCCAAACTCTTGTGGCATTGTCACAAAGTGACCAAACAGAGAATATAGTCTCACTTCGGGGATGTATTTTTTTAAATTATAATTTTGCCATGGAGAACACTTAGGGGTAATTTCTGGTATGTTACAGTTTCTGTACAATGCCCTGCACAGCACAGGGCATTTAGAAATCTCATCTGGTTCAGCCTTTCCTAGAATGTACCAGTTCAGATTTCAGATAGGAGATTCCTTGTCTACATAATTCGCCCCTCGTATGTGAAAAGCTAGTGTGACTGAAAAAGCTTTTGATGTGCTAAAATTTTTTATGCGTACCCATGTTGGATTTCTACCTGTCATGCCATTAGTAAAGGCTCACCAACCCTACTAGGGAATAAAAGTTGTCTGCCTTACTAATGTGTGGTTCTTACTGATGTGTGTATCCTGGTTCTCAAAAGAGAGAGAGAGCTATTGCTTGGAAGCATCATTGCTTGATAAAGCTTTTTTGTGAAACATGACAGTATTGTAATCTACTTGTCAATTGCCTAATCTGTAAATCCAGCTTCTCACAGTTATTAGATAAGGAAATATTTTGCTTCTTGCATTGATGTGCTTAACTGTCTCTCAGCATGCTTTGATTAATCCACAAACTGCTCTTTTTGCCTTAGTTGCATTTATTTTGGTGGCCTTCAAACAAGCAGTGCAGTATGTTGACGATTGGGCTGCAGTTCAATCCACTTCTATACTTAGCTTGTCTGGATTATCTGCTCTGAGGTTTTACATTTGCTTGAAACCTTCCAGAGGGTTGTCTTACTGTATTTGGTTTGGGTAACCACAGATAGCTTTTTGATTATGACATCACTTCTCTAGATAAACAGGTGGTAGTAGCCCCTTCTGTCTCTTCCTTGTGAAGTCTTTACCTGATTGACTAGGCTACTCTGTTTTGCTATGGTCTGTTTAAAACTCTACGCTGCTAGAAAATCAATTCCAAAAAGATTTATTGTTTAATTTGAAAGCTATTTTTGAATGATCATGCTGTCTTGTCACAAACTGATGGGAAATTGGCATAGCTAAAGAATTTTTTTTAAAAAAATATGTACATCTTCATCTTGAAAAACATAGATCTGTCCTGTATCATTTTCCTAAGGATTCAGTACAATTCTCTTAAAATGATAGCCTGAGCCACTAGGAAATAAGTCCCTCATCCGTAAATACCTTTACTTAGAAAAGTCCAATAAGTTGTCATTAAAAGCTCCCGATAGTGAAAAGTTAAAACTATACAATGTATGGTAGACACTATTGCCTTGATGCAATTATTCTTTGAAGGTGTGGCTTCCTTTAATGTGTACAACATGGGGAACCCGCAGCCCTCCAGATGTTGTTGAGCTATAACTTCATTCAGCCCCACCATGTAGCCATAGACCTGGAATGACAGGAACTGCATCTTCTGAAGGGCTGCAGGTTCCTTGTCCATGGTATACATGGATCCCACTCAATCTTCAGGTGTTCCAGCACTCACTTCAAATAAGGGTTCAGTTCTGGATGTGCAAAGAGATGCTCACACAGAGCTTGTTCCTTCCATTGAAATGTATAGGGAAAGTCTGATTATGCAGGAGCTCAACTTCATTTACCGGTATTTGGAGTGCATGCAGACATTCAACCTGAGATAAATGTATTCTTAAAACTGTAACTGTGGCTGTGTTCACACTTCCATTTACTGTGCACTTACTGTGTTTCCACTGTTCAGTTTTAAATTTGTCTTCACACAGTGTTATCAAAAATGCATATGTATCCTGTACTTTGTTATAAAATGCTATGGTTTGGTGTTTTGTTTCTCAAACAAAATAATTTGACTCCCATGTATATTTCTTACGGTTTGCACATGGGTAGTTCAAGATACCCTCAAGCCAGTTACCTTAAAAATGGTTAACCTAAGCTCCTTTAGGGCCATTGATTTTAGAACTTGCTCTGATAATCCATATCTTTTGGATCAAGGAGTTAAGGTTTTATTGAACTGATTTAAAGTATTCTGGGGCTTGGGCCCGCACTTTAGAGATCCATTTCTAAATACTGAACTGTTACATATAAATGAGAAAAAGAATCAAAGTAGTTGACATATGTTAACATCAAACAGATGTACCAGTAAAACTCAAGGCATCCGTCTTCACATTTGTCTTTTTATGTAAACACGCCTTGCAGTGCGGAGCAGTAGGCCTTGAAACAGACAGTTAATGAGTCTTGTTCAGCAGCTCCCAAAGCTACTTGTCTCACAGTGACTCAGATAATACCAAACAATTTACTTCTCAGTAATTAGGTATAAATGCAGCTCCTCTTTTGTTAATAGAACTTTAAACTTGACTGAGCTTATTGTAAACAAATGCAGGCAAGGAGCCTAGCATTACTAAAATACTTTTCTTGAGAGATAATGGAAAGTCCTTCCCTCTTATAATGCCATAAAAGGCAATAGGAGTCCAAAAACTCCACAGTGTCTTCTATTGTTTTTAAGCTCAGACATTGTTTCCCTTTCTCCAGTGTGGCCATGTCAGATGCCATAAGCATGCACCACATCAGCTTACATGTGCTTTGTGCATTTTATGAAGGTTAAACACTCAGAGTGCATGGAGTTCTGGTGAAACAAACTACTCTTTGTTTATGGTACTAGCTAGCTGTGTTGGTTTTTCTTTAAGTGCCTAAATTTAGTACCTTAACTCTAACAAGAGTTCTCATTTGAAATACTGTTAAGTCAGCAATAATTCTTCAACTCCTTACACTGGCATTTTTTATTTGTATAGTTGTACTTTTTCAATCAGACCACAAATTTGAGAGGATAATACGTTTAGATATTCTCATTCTGCAAGGAATACTAGCTGTATTTGTAGCATCCAGTGAAACTGAAGTTGTTTGTAAAATAGTGATATTGAAAGTATATATCATGGAATTTTTAACACTTAAAGGGCACGATCTGCTCTGTAAGGCTACGATCCAGTGCATAGTTATTTGTGAGTAATCACCACTGAATGCAATGGGAATCTATTATGAATAAGCCAACAAAGGGCTGTACTGTTAATCACTTTTCAAAGATCTATTAATGTCAGTTAAGGATGTGCCTGTCATTTCAATTGACCTCAGTGAGATTTAAACTACTTTGTTTTAGCAGGAGCATTTTTATTTTTGTTATTTATTTCAAATATTTATCCTATCTTTCAGTCTGTAGAGGTCTTCAAGGTTGTGGCCAATTAATTCTACTTGTGCATGCAGTAAAATGCATGCAGTAAAATGAAATAAATGAGAGAGGTGTTGAAATCACAGTTCTTGCATAAGGCATTGGCACTGACTTTATTTGATCAGCATTATAAAGTAATGGAAAATGCAGAAATGTGAATTCCAAAATTAGGTCTCACAGTTTTTGTCCACAATGGCAACATTCCACATCCTTGTGCATGCTGCCTCAGGATAAAGATATGGAGTGGCTGTGCATGTTTGGCCAAAAATGTATATCAATCTGGATGGCTCAAAAAGGATTTATGCTCCTGTAAAGGACGTTGTGTACAGATGGTGTGGCCTTGAAATTGTTGCTAATGAATCAATCCTAAAACTATATCACCTCTTTGCTGATTTTTGAGGTCAGCAAAGTAACCCCAACTGATTCAGTATGAAGACTCTCTGAGTTAGCATTGTAATATACATGTTAAGTTGCTCCTAGATGAACTCAATAAAATTACTAACCTGATTTGCTTTAGGGAAGTATATCCCACTTGTCAACAAGTTCCCAGTTACAAACCAACAGGGTGAGTGTGTAATCATTTTGAAAAATATCTGAAGATAGCACTCAGAAATGTCTACATTTGATCCTTCAGTTGTCCCCTTATTAGGCACAACTAATTACAACATTACCCACTCTCCCCGTGAACTTTCATTATGCTGATTTTGTGTGAACTTACCCTAAGTGTGAAAATGAATATGTATAGCTCCTTTCCCCAAGAAGGTATCCTGCAAATTCCTTTTGTACAACTTAGTTAAACTAGTTAACTGACACCCAGCTGTGTTGTTGTATGGAGATGCACAACTGGAGTGGCTTGAGGAGGTGATGAAATGGAAAAGCAGTGGGCTAGAAAAGGATTGTGCCCCCTTGCTTCTCTACCTCAAATTTCTGACTCCTTGAGTTTCTTTTCACTAGAATAAGTAGCATAAGGGTTTCAGTCGAAGAGTTTGCATGATGTTCCGTTCTTTATATATGCCATCTTTGTGCTTGAACAGGGAAGACAACATCCTTTTTAATTTTCAAGTTATCATATGCACATTAGAGTTCCAGTTAGGTAAAGTGAAGTGGGTGGCTGTGTACCTCTCAGTTTGAAAGCAAAACAGTACAACCAAAAATAAGGAGGTGGTTTCTATAAACTTGAGGGAGCCCTGGGTAGATTGAAGTATGCAAGTTTGTAAATTAAAAGAAAACCCCCAAAATGGTCCAAGAGGAACCTGTGAGTTTCCAGGACATACAGAATATGATACTAGTTGAGCCTATATGGAGAAAGCAAGAACAGACACATCTTATTTCACCAGAGATGGAAGTTCTAGGTTCACATTAATGCTATGGTTAGGAACTCCTGTATTTGCTGCTACATTTTGCTTTTTTTGAGGTGGAAACTCAAGTATGCAAAAAATTGAATTTATCCATTGCTTTCTACAGGTTTCTCTCATTTCTGTCTGCAGGGGAGGTGGGAGGAAGGCTCTGAAAGCAGTGGAGGGGTGAATAATCAAGATGTTACAGGAGGAAGCAAAGGAAAAGAAGACACATTCTCCAGTTCCTTAGTCTCCAAACCCTGACTCACTTTCATGTAGAAACAAAATGCTCAAGTTTGGGGCTGGCAGCCAGACCCAAGCTTAAGCTCTCTAGCAGCATTTATGGGGAAGGGGCAGGGGTGGAAAAGGTGTCCTCCCACCTTCTCCTAAGCAGTGCTATAAATGCCCTGTTCCAGGTTGTCTGAAGCTAAGTGGTGGGGGGTGAGGGCACTGCACTGCAAAATTGTGTTTCAAATTTGGCCCTATTCCAAATCCCACTGGATTCAATGGGGTCACAGGTAAGCGGATTATAGGACTGCAGTCCAGTGAATCCTGTGTCCCCTTACCTGAGAGTGATTCCATTGAATTGAGTGGTTTTCTTCTTCTTAAGAGACATATCTAGGATTGCACTGGTAACCATTCATGTGGGTTGAGTAGATGAATACTACATCAGAGGAAGGGGTGCATGGGAAGAAATAGCAGTGTCAAGTCTGCTCACTCTTCTTGACAAGCATATTAAAAGAAACCCTTCAACCATTGATTGCACAGTGCAAAATTAACAACCACCTGTGTTGTGTTCTTTAAAAATACAAAGCATTCAGCAAAGCATGTCTTGTCTGAGGATGAGCAAAACACCATCACCTCCTGCAGACTCCACACTTCCACAACTTCAAGGATGCCATTGTAAGAAAAAGAAAAGAAAAGAAAAGAAAAGAAAAGAAAAGGGAAAAGGACATACCCTGGATATGATTAACGGCTGCTTAAAGTCTATCCCTCCTGTCAGCCTGAAGCCCCAAGGCGCCGGTCCTGGGAGGACAACGTTCTGTGGCATTTTTCAGCAATTTTCTGAGGGTATCTTTAATGGTTCCCTTTTCTTCTTCCTCCTCCCTAGATCTCTGTAAGAAAGGGTTCCTGTCAGCTTAGCAGTGGTTCCCTGGACTGAGCAGTAGAGCCTCTCTCCAGCACGCCTCAGAAGTTTTCTCTTTCCAGCTGCTGTATATCACCCCTTTATCTCTGCTCCTCAGTGACGTCAGCAGTCCCAGGCTGCCTCCACTCAGAGGGGGGAGCAGTACCAACTTTGGTAAACTAAAACCTGGACACTGCTCTGTGGACTTTACAACTCCCAAGCAGCTTATTAGCTGTTTCCCAGGAGTCTCCCAAGCCTGCACTCAGTGGCGCTTCGGGTTACAGCCTCCTGTTGGCCTCTTAAAACTGACCGGCTTCCTTTTTGATGATGTGGTGATTGAATTGTGCATCTCTTGACCACCGAATCTGTGCTCTCTAACTCTCTGGCTGTCCTGCCAGTCAATTAATACGCACCTCAGAATAAATAAATACATAGTCTTCCTTAGTTTGCCTCTGCCTCTGTTTCCCCTCCGCTCTTCTCCCTTGATTCCTATGTGCTGAATTTTGGTTAAGTTATTCAGGAAAAGTCCCCGTTCCCTTGTAAATTCATCATGCATATTGATGGCACTTTATAATAATTAAAAATGGCAAGATATTTATATTATATAAATAATTGGTTTGCAAAAGAGGCAGTTTGCCAAGCACTCATTTCCCTGCTGTTCACTTCCCATATCATCTCTTTTCTTCATATTAATATTTAAAATTGCTACTATAAGATTTACTCATGAATTCATTTTATTTCTTAGTGTGTTTGTCCTGCCTTTTGGCCAAGAGAAAAGGCTGAATTTCACACAATTTGCATTCTGTTTTTTTTTCAAAGAACTCAGGGTGTCATATTCTGTTTTCACAATAACCCTGTGAGGTGGATTGTATGACAAGAGTGCCCAAGGCCATGCAGTGTCCTTCAGAGCTGCAAAAGGATTTGAATTCAGGCGTCCCCAATTCATGCTCTGGATGCCGTTGACATGATTTGGTGTAATGTAAAGGTTTGATTTCCCCCCCTCTTCATGATGAAGGTTTTTTTGCCAACACGGTTACCATCACAGAACAAAATCGCAAAGCAGGTGAGGAAGGCATTTACAATGAAGCACTCATGGCCTGCTCAAGACATTTTGCAGCCCAAGGCAGAATACCAAATAGTGCTCTCCCTAAGGGTATGTTCACATTAGCAGTTTTAAATGTAGCAAATATATTTTTCCCACTGTGTTTCAAGCCATATTTGCATGGTGTTCGCATCAGAGGTGGGGCAGGAATGTCTTCACCAAGCATGCACAATCTTGTAAGTTTTCCCTTGCAACCTGCTTGAATTCCCTATTAATGAAGCTGTTCGCACCATTCTGAAGTACTAAGTGAATGCTGTTAGTTTTCTGCTTGGATGGAAGGTGGTCTCTTAGAAGTAACACATGAATCAGCAGTATTTGACAGGAAACTACAGGATTGATATGGATTGTGGCTAACAGGTGAATGTGGCTTCAAAAACTAGCAGTAGGAGCATCCTGGATGTGGAGTATGTAGTGATGCAGACATACCCTAAATCAAGGTGCAGAATATAATTATTTATTACATTTGTTGGTGTCTTTATCTTGCCCAGGGCAACCCAAAGCATATCAAAGGCTGGCCAGGTTATTTTGGCACTTGAAAAAGAAAATCCCACATGTGCCTCTTGATGGAAGTAAAAATACAAGAATAATAGATGAAATAACTAACAATATGCTATCCCTCCATGACATCCAAGATGAGCTGCCTGAAGCACTTGACGAGGATCTGTTACTTTTGGGGAGTTAATGAATTACAGTTCATGATGGGTAGGGCTGTAAATTAGTAGTTAATTACTTGTGTTACTTGGAGGGAGGTATCACGTTTAATCCCTGAAGTGAGACATGATCATATGACTTTGGAATTAGGCTTGATGGTACCTATAGAAACTATTGGGCTAAACGACTGCTTGGTTTGATTTGATTCTAATTTACCTTCCCAGCACATAGCATCAGAATCTGTGTGCAGACAGACCAGAGTTTGGTTTCTCATAAGTATTTTGAATCCATTTTTAAAATTTACATAGCTGTTTGTCGCAAGGCTCCTCCAGATTACCTCTTTGAGCTTTCAGCCTGATTTACTTGCATGGAGGTTAGAATATGGCTGTATACACCTTTAAGGCACATGACTTCCCCCAAAGAATCCTGGGAACTGTGGTTTGTTAAGGCTGCTGGGAATTGTAGCTCTTTGAGGGGTAAACTGCAGCTCCCAGGATTCTTTGGAAGAAGCAGTGTGCTTTAAATATAGGGTGAGTATGCAGCCTTAGGCCAGTCTTTATTGAATATTCATTCTTTGTTTGCTTTACGCTTTTCAGATTTGTTTGCTATGACACTGAGCATTTAATCTAATCATTCGTTCATCCCACTCATTTTAAGTGCATTTCCCTGTCACTGTCCTAAGCACAAAACCCCCACTTTTACAAAAGTGCTTTTGTTGTGCTGGGGTGACATACTGCTTTAATCCACTTTAATTGAGCAAATCTAAAATTCCTGGTATGTATTTGAATCCAGTACTGGCGCGGTGGTCTAAACCACAGAGGCTTGGGCTTGCCGATCAGAATGTCAGGGTATGAATTCCTGCCACGGGGTGAGCTCCCGTTGCTCAGTTCCAGCTCCTGCCCACGTAGCAGTTCGAAAGCATGTCCAAGTGCAAGTAGATAAATAGGTACTGCTCCAGCGGGAAGGTAAATGGCGTTTCCATGCACTGCTCTGGTTCACCAGAAGCAGCTTAGTCATGCTGGCCACATGATCCGGAAGCTGTACGCTGGCTCCCTCGGCCAATAAAGCGAGATGAGCACCGCAACCCCAGAGTAATCCGTGACTGGACCTAATGGTCAGGGGTCCCTTTACCTTTACCTTTTACTGACAGTTTGGAGATGACCTGAATGAAATTGGTTGAGCCAGTTTGTTAATATCTGCTTTCTTCGTAACTGAAAATCTTAAGGAGACATTTGCCAAATTTTTTTTGTTTTTTTGTTTTTGTGTTAAGTGGTATGAAATACAAAAATTCTTTTGAAACAAACACCAGCCTGCTGAAGGGCCATTGTGTGTTCTGGAACCTACTATGACAGCTTAGTCTTGTGACACCTGAGGCAGTAGGACTGACTCTGGTCAGTAGGGATGTAGGTTCTCTTACATTTTTACAGCTGGGATAGTTCAGTTGATAACGGTGAGTCTTGGTGACATTTTTTCACAGCTTTGATTGGGGACATGGCTAATGCTTTAGCCATGGTTGCCATAGAAAAATTGGCCTTGTTTATTGGCCTTTAACAAACAGCAACAGCTGCAAGACAAATATGGTGACATGTTTTCAGTCTGGGGATGGGACGCAAGCCAGCAGTTTGGCAGATACAGAATCTAGTTAGTCATACTCAGGCTTTTCAGTGAGTTGACATATGTAGTCATTCAGAGATTGCTGCAGATAAGATATAAGGTTCCACCCCTCTCTTCTTTCAACATAGTGTTGTATGAGGCTAACCAGGGATCTGCATCAGTCCTTCCTCTCCTCTCCTCTCCTCTCCTCGCCTCTCCTCTCCTCTCGTTGTTTCATTGCCTCTTGTCTGTCCCTGCGCCATCTTTCATGAGATTTTGAGCCTACTGTGTACATGTAGGAAGCAGTCACAGGGCAAAGACAAACAAGGAAAACAAACATGGACCTTGAAAAGGCCACCTGGTGCACCCACTTGTGAGTAAATGGAGGGAGCTGCTCCAGCTTGTTGCTTGAAATCATAAGCAAACATGCCCACTCACACAAGGCAGAATGTAACTTGAATCTTAGGGTAGGGGGTCTGTGTGTTTTTAAAAGCTCAGTTTCATAGATGGAGTTGCCAGATAAAATAGTTTATAGAGTAAACAGGGATTGGCTCTACAGATGAACTACTTTGGAGAAGTACACGTGAGAAATATAGGCAGGACCAATTCAAAAAATATGAGATGGTAAGAAGACGACAATATCCTAATGTGTCTTGCCTAGTGTCTTTAGTTGTTGCTCTCAAAGTTCACTCTTTAGCAATTGAGAAGGCTGTTGCCACATCAGGAAAAATGCAGTAAAATATGAGGAGGAATTCATACTGTGCTTGAACTTGTCGGTGTGATATTACCTTTGCAAACACTTATGGTACATTCTGGCCAAAGTTAAGCACTTCTTCTTAACCCTCCAAATGAAGTTAATGGGATGTGCAAGAGCTCAGTTTTCATGATTCTATTGGGTTTTGCATGCTAAACCCTCCAGGAATGCAAAATTACCTTATTGCTTTCTGATCTTTTACTGTTTTTGGAGACACCTGTCATTACTGTACTAAAGATGGTTAGTTTATCCATATCCTTGGAGAACTAAAATCATGTACAGTTCCATAAGCTACCTGGATCAAAACTACAGTCTCTGTTTGCACTGTCAGAATTTTGAGAGAATGTAAAATGCACAAAGTCTACTGAGTTCTTAAATAGCTGTTATTCATGTCTTGTGGCATTTAACAGAGGTGTGAGAATGTGAGAAGAGGCTAAATTTACCTGTTCAAAGATATCAAACTTTGTCAGTTTGAAAGTCAGAAGAAGAAGACAACAAATGAATCAGTGTCAATGAAACAAACTGGCAAAATAAATCCTTAATAAGTCTTGTAGTAGCTGGAATCCTGAAGCGTCTTGGGGCACTGCATGTATTCTTTCCTGTTTCACATTACAGCCTCCTGTGCTTGGGACATAGCCTATCCCTGGAAGGAAATTCTAGTTTGAATGATGGCGCATTTGCTCTGGATTCTTTTAGTGAGTCATATTAACTGACTGAAAAGCAAGTAAGCTCCAGATTCTGTTGGCCACACCTTTGACCCACTGGATTCTTCCAGGCTGGGCTCATAACCAAGTGTAGATCAATGTGCAGCATTCTTGACAGGGCCAACCCACCCATGAGGCAAGGTGAGGTGACCACCTCAGGTGGCTGGATCTGCAGGGGGACAAGTGTATTGCTGCTGCTGCTGCTGCTGCTGCTCTTGGCAAATAGGAGGCACTGCTGGTCTCCTCCCACCCTTGTTTCTGAAGTAGGTCTTTATTCTCCCATTGTTCCTTCAGTCCTTATTGCCTGGGGTGGGAAACCATTTTATGGTTTGCCTCAGGTGCCAAAATGCCTTAGGCCAGCCCTGATTCTTGGGCAGCCCCACAGAGCCTCCAAAGGGCACACCACAGATGCTAGCCCTGGCCCCCCTTTAAACAATGCTCCAATAAGCAACTGTGTTTGGTTGCTGTCATTTTAATTTACCACAATATCTCTGATATGAAATTATTCTGGGGCAAGGGCAGCCAAAAATAGGTGACTAATAGCTAACATAGAAGGCAATCCGTATTTTAACCAAGAAAATGAAAAATGAAAACCAGCTGGCAAAAAACAATGTCTGACTTTAATGGAGCAGGACTGCTGCACCCCCTGTGATCTTCCTGAAATTGCCACAGTTGTTATTTGTCCAGTCACCCACATAACCACCTTCATTAATCTGTCTCAGTGAAATCTGTGCAGTTTAAAAGCAGGGCTATAGATTTATTATGAGCAATAATGGTACATCCTCAGGAAAGTACTCAAAGCCATCTGCTTTGCAGAAAAGCAAATTAACACAGGAACTAGGCCTAATAAATGGTCTGAGAACACCTAAAGCTGTAGCATTCTTGAAGCTAAGCAGCTGTTCAGATGTGGATTAGAAGCCCATAGCAACCTCTGTTAGCTTCTCTGAGATTTCAAATAAGACCAGGGCAGAACATTTTTCATTCACTTAGGCTTTATTAACAAGAAACAGGCCCGCAGCACCTTAAATAATAACACATTTATGATGGCATAAGCTTTTGTAGACACTAGTGTCCACTTCATCAGATCATAGAATCCTGGATTTGGGTCAGTGAAGGTCATTTAGTCCGATCACCTGACAGTTCAACAAACCTACCACTACAGCATGCCTGAGAGGTGGCTCCCAAGCCACTGCTTAAACTCCTCTAATGGAGAGTCCTCCACCTTCTGAGTCAGTCTGTTCCAATGTCAAACAGCTCACACCTCATCAGTAAGTTTTATCTAAAGTTTAGTCTAAATCCTTATTCTTGTAATTTGAATCCATTGGTTTGGGTTGTATCTGCTGGAGCAGAAGAAAATACATTTGGATTATTATATGATAGCCCTTTTCAAAGACCTTATCGACACTATATATTTAAAGCAGTATTATATTCCTTTCAACAGTTATGGTTTCCCCCTAAGAATTGTCCTAAAATGTTTGAAGATATATCCTTGGATTGTCTTGTATTTCCCCAATCCTGTAAAGCTGGTCAGTATTATTAGCCCCCTATTTAAGATGGGAGACAATGGGTGAGGATTGGGTTTGCTTTACTTAAACCACTTAGTGATTTTGTGACAGAGATTCAAAGCAGACCTTTACTGGTTTGTACCTCAGTCTCATAACTACATTGGTATCTTGGGTTAAGTACTTAATTCGTTCCGGAGGTCTGTTCTTAACCTGAAGCACCACTTTAGCTAATGGGGCCTCCTGCTGTTGCCGTGCCGCTGGAGCCCGATTTCTGTTCTCACCCTGAACCAAAGTTCTTAACCTGAGGTACTATTTCTGGGTTAGTGGAGTCTGTAACCTGAAGCGTCTGTAACCTGAAGTGTATGTAACCCGAGGTACTACTGTACTACAATCACAACAGCTCTTTTGTTGTAGTTCTTTTTTTATTTTTTTTTAAGAGATTTTTTTTGGGAGTCCAGAAAAAGAACCAATAGTTGGCATCTGTGTCACCATGTAACTATTCTGGGACAAAATGTACTGCTGAGCTGACCAACGAAGTGTGCAGAGCAAAAAAGAAACTTAACACGTTCCACGTTGTCACTCAGGAGCAGTTCTGCAGTGCCACTCAGCAAGTGAATGCTATTTTGCTCCAGGGGAAACCTCTGTGTACCAGAACCTAGATTAGATATGACATCACCCAACCATGGATTATCACAGACTACATTCCCAGAATTCCACATTGTACACAAGATCCCGGAATCAGCGCTTGCTACAGAGCTAAGTTGTGCAGAACTGCAGAGCATAAATAGCCCTTTCCTGGAGCTGCCTATGTCCTTTGGCACTGCAGTTTCATTTTCTCTCCTTGAGTTTCTTATTGGATTCAAACATGTTGCATGACATGTAGGGTGGGCAGACACACACACACACACACACACAGAGAGAGAGAGAGAGATTCAGCAATTGCATTTTGTAAAAGTATTTTATTTATGTATTTAGACCTTTTACCCCACCTCATTCTTGAAGACTCAAAGTAGGAAACACTATCATTTCCAAACACAATTAACCACCAGTAAAAATCTTTATCTTATTTCTTCTGCACTGATATAAAGTGAGTTTTATTGTCTTTAAGGATAGAGTTTTGTAGGCTTTAAAGATAGACTGAGAAGACTGAAAACATGACAGCAATGCTTGGTGAACTCTCAGAAGCTGTATAGGTTTCTTTTTTCAAAAAAATGTTTTTATTAAAGATTTTATTGGGTTAGGAAAGTACATACAGTGTCTCTGCTTTCTGTTCATATAATCCTTTATACAGATCAGTTATATTCAATGTGAGACACTAATGTTACAGACAGTATAAGGTTGGGAGAGAAGAGAGGTGGGGAGTGAGGGGGGAAAGAGAAGGGGGGTAGTGAACTTTCTTTTACATAGCGTATGTGCAAGGTTTTTATGTCAGCGTCACATGAGTAGGTTCTCTTTCTATTAATTTATTAGTTTTCATTGGTGGTAAAAGAGGTTGGAGGGCCTTCAGTTGACTGCAGTGTGTTTTGTTTGCGTGTGTGAGGCAGAGGGTTGTTGGGTTAAGTTAGCCATATTGATGGGTATGCTGTCGGTGGGTTCTTGTTGTTTTGTAGGGTTGTGTATGTAATGAAGGGGAGCCACACCAGGAAGCTGTGTGTATTTCTCTGAAGGTGAGTTAGCTTAAATGGTAGCATTAAGCAGTGACACTTGTGTTTAGCTTGAGATAGTATAATTGAAATGGATATCCATTTTCCCCCAGTGAATACCTCAAATAGAGCTTCAACATAGCTCCCCCCTTTCCTGATACAGTGGCAAAGATGGGCAACTGCTTTCTGTTGCGCTGACAGTATCTTGTTAGTGCAAAGTGTCATCCTTTTGAAGACACTCTCCATCCATACTACAACAACAACAACAAAAGTGAGATAAGAGTGCTTTCAGTAGAGCAGCCTTTCCTAGACTTGGGTCTCCAGCTCCTGTTATCCACAGCCAGCACGGCAGATGATGAGAGACGATGGGGCTGTAGTGCAACAGCATGTGGGGACCTGAGGTTGAGGAAGGCTGTCAACCATGCAACCAGATTTCACTGCTGCAATGCAGGAGTGACCAAAGACATTTTGCTGACTCAGGAGAAGCGCAAGATGGTGGTGCCTCACCGTATTTCATGTAGAAAAGCCAGCCAGACTTGTAGTCAAATTTTTTTGGCACTAGCAATGAGACAACATCCTCCATTGTACCTGAATACAACAGGCTAGCTTTGGTGGCACAGAGCAGGCTGTGTGGGGCACACAAAGCTCTGTCATTCCCTGACCCTCAGCACTTGACCTAATGATGTCTGTCTCAATCTGCCTAATGGTAGAGCTGGCTTTTGTAATGTGTTGTATGCAGGGCTGCCCTTGTAGACTATTCAGAAACTGTTGTTAATACAAAATACAGCTATTAGCCTGTGCTTTTCCAATGCCCAAAACAACTGTGCTGACTCCTGGTATGTTTCCAAGAACAATTCAAATGCTGGTGCTTGCATTTAAAGCCCCAAATGGATTGATGTCTGGATACCTGAAGGATTACGTTAGCCTGCCTGTACACAAAGATCAAAATCAGAGGCTTTTATCTGGGTGCCCCTGCCATTTGAAGTGATTAGGGAGTGAAAAAACATTCTTTTGGTAGGCACCAGGCAAAACTCTTTTTATCTTGTTTTCTAGAGCTTTTTAACCATTTTTAACAACTGTACCTTTTATACTTTACTGCTTTTATCTGCAGTTTAGATTTTATTGTTTGACACGGTGCAGTGTTTTCATTTTGTATGTATTTGTGGATTGTGGAAGGGTGGCAAATCACATGTTTGAAAATAATTATGCACACCTCCAATTATCTTACAATCTTCTCTCTTGGTGGAAATAAGAGGTTGCCAATACAGTGGTGCCTCGCAAGACGAAATTAATCCGTTCCGCGAGAGTCTTCGTCTAGCGGTTTTTTCGTCTTGCGAAGCAACCCTATTAGCGGCTTAACGGATTAGCGCTATTAGCGGTTTAGCGGCTATTAAAGGCTAAAAGGCTTAGCGGATTAGCTGCTAAAAGGCTATTAAAGGCTATTAAAGGCTTAGCAGATTAGATAAAGGGGGCGAAAAGCGAAAAAAAAATCTCAAGACTTGCAAGACATTTTCGTCTTGCGAAGCAAGCCCATAGGGAAATTCGTCCTGCGAAGCAACTCAGAAACGGAAAACCCTTTCGTCTAGCGGGTTTTCCGTCTTGCGAGGCATTCGTCTTGCGGGGCACCACTGTAATGTGGTTGTGCATTGTGCCAGTGGACAGCAACTAGTAGCTTACAGGCCAAATTACAGGCTTTGGGGTAATTGCCTCCAGATGACCTATGTTTACCTCACTAACCATCTGCTTATCTGTTGATTTAAACTGATCTAAGTGTATTCCAAAGGCCACTTGAGTTTGATTTTTAAACAGATAAAAATTTATGGCAGCTGTGAAAAAAACTCCCTAAGAACATAAAGACTAGTTTTGTTGGCTCAAACCAAAGATCCATGTAGTCCCGCATCCTGTTCTCACAGTGGCCAACCAGGTGTCGGTGTGAAGCCCACAAACAGGACATGAGTTTAACAGCACTCTCCCCACTTGTGTTCCCCAGCAACTGGTGTTCAGATGTAATGCATTTGATACTGGAAGTAGTACGCAGCCATCATGACTAGTAGTCACTGATAGATTTATCCTCCACGAATCTGTCAAAGCTCCTTTTAAAGCCACCCAAGTTGGTGACCACTACATTTTCTGAAGGTGAATTCCATACTATTAACTATGCACTGAGTGAAGAAGTACTTCCTTTTATCTGGTCTGAGTCTTCCAACATTCAGCTTTGTTAGATGACCTTGGAGAGAGGAAGGCAAAACTTCACTGTATCTGCTTTCTGCACACGAGGCATAGTTTTGTACACCTCTGTCATGCCCTCCCCTTTCTTGCCTTTTTCCAAAATCAAAAAGCTTCTTTCTGTATATGTGATTTGATTCTTTTGGTTGTTTTTTTTTGGCTCTAAATTATGATTTTGAGAGGTGACTTTTCCTTAAGGCAATTGTACAGAGGAGTGTTTTGCATCTTAGTTCCTTTTGTCCACTTAATTTGTTCATATTAAATGATGAGCTTGTCACAAGTTTTATAGCTGTATTATTATAAGAATTATAAGAATACAAGAATACAAGAATAAATTTGAACTGGTTCTCACTTTGAGAGCCTTTGCAGCATTTTAGTGTTACTTTGAATGTAACCACATGTAGCTGACTGTCAGTTTGGCAGGAACTTGAAACAAACTTAGTATTTCATGAGCTTTAAGTGTACAAAGGAATTTGAATTGATGTTTTCGGGGGTATAGCCAAATGAACACATTTTGCCTTGCACATTTAAGAATAAGGCATTGTCTGAAGGACAGTTCAGTAGCTAAACGCTTATATTTTGTCGGTTGTCACAACTCTGCCAGTTTCAAGGCTACCCCACTAACATACCTGCAACTCTTCCAAGGGAATAAAAATAGCAGTGACCTAAAACCCTGTTGGAAAGATGCTTACTTAATGCTTCTTCAGATAGCTCTGTGCTATTTCATGTTTGGTGACAGGTCATTTTGTTTTTTAAAGGTGCACCCCATGTTCCTGTTAACCCATTGCAGGCATTAAAGAATTCCTACTGCATTATATAAGAACTGTAGAAACTTCCCACCAACTTCTGTGTAGTGAATGGAGAGGATTAGTTTTGGTCAAACCACACTGCCAGGCTGTTGAGGGTTATTGGAGGAATCTATAGCCAACAAGGATATGTCTCTGATTTGCAGAGTTTACTGTACAAACTTGGCCAGAAAAGGTTATACAGTATAAGGAGTTATTACTCCAATTTCTTTGGCCTATTGATGTATTCTTGGCTGGTCTGATTTCTCTGCAGTTCCTTCCCTTTGTTGAAGCCAGTGTAGTCTAATGGTTAATGTGTTAGACTGCGATTAGGTAGACTGAAGTTCAAATTCCTCATCCATTCATGAAATTCACTGGCCGACCTTGGAGTAGTCACTTTCCCCATGCATAACCTACCTCACAAGGTTGTTAGTAAGGAACATATTGCAGGTGGAGGAGAGAGCAATGCAAACTTTAGAACACATTATTTGTCTCAGAGGATCCTGGGAGCTAGAGCTTACCCCTCGCAGAGCTACAATTCCCAGCACCTGTAGCAAACTACAGTTATGAGGATTCTTCGGGGCAAATGAGGTGCTTTAAATGTGTGAAGTGTAGGCACAATACATGAATTTAAAAAATATTTCTAGGTAAAGTAAGATAGGGTCTAGATTGTGGAATGAAGGATAAAACATACAAACAAGGACAGCATAATGCTCCAGCTGGTGCTTTCCTCCACTCTTTTGTGAAATATCAGATTGTTTTTAAATTGTCATTGCTGAGATACAGGCTTTGCTTGCCTTGACATCTTCCCACACTATTGCTTAAATTGTAATACTTACACCATAATAACTGATTTCCCACCAAATAACTAAACCGTATTTATTTGCAGGCAGTGCTTGGCATGTAACAAAAGCTGAGGGGTCAAATAAAAATTAGATTTTTAAACCAAGTAAAATAGTTTAATCATAGAATTACAGAGTTGGAAGAGATCCCCAAAGCTCATCTAGTCCAGCCCCCTGCAATGCAGCTCTTCTGTATGGGGATTAAACCCTTATCAGCATCACACTCTAACCAACTGAGCTAATTTGAAGGTCTCAAATGTTGTACCTTGTATGCCATCATACTTAAGAGTCCCGAAGAAATTTTTTATTTAGAATCTAGCCATTTCTAGGATTTAAATTATTCACTTTACTTTAACCTGCAACCTTGGTGTTAATAGCACCATGCTCTAACTAACACAGACTGTATAGTGGAGGGAGAATGGAGGGGAGCACAGCTCCAGGACCTTTTTTAAAGGAGCAACAATTAGGAAACCTGCTGATGCATCACAGTAATTGGCAAACCTTACTTGCTCTGCAGGTAAGAGGTGATAATGAAGTGGTTAACTTCTACTATTGTTTGTGACAGATTAGCATAGGGAAAGTCAGAAAATGTGCAAAAGAATTAAGAAGAGGCTAGAGTGGTGGAGGACTATTTTGACAGGTGGGCAGGCCTGACTTAAAGCTCCACTTTCTATAGGGACCTTCTAGCACTTTAAAAGCCAGACAGTAGCACTCTGTGCACAAAATTAATTATTGTGAAGTGGTCATTTTAGGAATAAACCCTTTAGCAAAGTATGCATGATGCTCCTTTGAATGCTATGCAGGGCTGTTGGGACATGCCAATATTAAAATGTGGGACACAGATTCGCTGCAGTGCTTCAGAGTCCAGGATTCTATGGCCAAGAAAATATACTGTATTTGTAGAGCAGCTTAACACTTTGTTGTTTATTATTACTCCCTTTCTTATTCCCCATGCTTGAAGATGAGTCATGTTTAATGGATGGGAAGCAATTGCTGCATACAGTATGGCTATCATCAGCATTTGCCATTCAACACTTTTGTATGACACAATGATGCCATATACTATCTCCACCCATTTTTCTCTCTGTGATTATTCCTGATAAAAATGGATGAAACATTTGCTGTGAGGTTTCTTTCTTTGCATTTAAAATACTCTGAGCTTTGTAGACTGATGTGTGGTATAAGAACTATACTTTGTTTTTCCTGAACACACAGATCAGCCATAAAGTGTGACCGTTTTCCTGCTAGCTGTGCATGTGTGCCGTGCTTAGCTTCAGCATAATGCCTATATTCTTACAGTCTCTTTATTTCCCCAGATTACATCATTGCCTGGGGTCATGATATCCTATTTTTTAAAATTAGTTTTTAATTAAAGTTTTTCTTGTGTTACAAAACAGGCAAATAAACAGAGAAAATTACAGTTGGGGGAAATGAGAAGGGGAGAAAGAGGAAAGGAGAAAGATGGGGGTGTTGTTCTTTCATTCTGTTGCCTAGTGTGACACGTGGATAGGTCCTTTGTTTAGATATTGCCATTGTGAGAGGTTGGAAGGTTCAGAATTCAGTTGGTTTCGTTCAGTTGGTTGCAGTGTGGCTTGTTTGCATGTTTGTGCGGTGGGGTAGGTTGTTGGGTCAAGTTAGCCATATTTATTTGTATTCTGTTGGTGGATATAGGCCATTGTCCTGTTTATGTGATAAAGAGGAACCACACTGGGTAAATGATATCCTATTTGTTGTAGAAGCAGCAGCAGCAGCAGCAGCAGAAAAGGCACTGTGTCATTGCTTTCTCTGGTGCCTCTGTTGTTTATAGGATAATGAACCTTGCTGTTCAGGATTTTAATTCCAGCATATTCAACTTAAATGTGTGATGCTTTCCAGTAAGGATGCTAATCAAAAAGGCATACCAGTGTACTCCAAGCAAATTTTATTAGAAGTCTATTCAAGGGAAAAAACACAGAGACCCTTTGCATGTAATAATTCAAAGTCAATTACCTGAAAGCCAGGTATGAAAAATGTTCTATTAAAATCAGATAGAGAATAGAAACAGTGCTTTTTTAAAATATCACAGGCAACAGACATTTAAGTCTTCCATCATAAATGGCATCAAAGATAGGTATTGATTTCACAGCAAAGCTGCATGCACATCTAGTTTATAATGGAAAGCCTTTGAAATATAAAGCTTTTGCCATGAAATTTGCAGTAATAAAGGTATGCTGCACAAATATGATTTATTGTCTGTCTTACTGACATTTCTCCATAATAAAGACATATGTACATTTTTAAAGATTTGGCTGGTAAAACCATATTATACTTCATAAAACTTTTGCAGCAAATGCTATTTTACAGAATTGCACTATCCAAATGTGCTTATACATTGGGAGGAGGACGGGGTAAAGAAGACGAGGAAATGTTGATATTTATTAGTGGAAGGGGGTAGGTTTTCTTCTTCTTCAAAAAAAACCCCAACAATAAAATGGCTCTGTACAAAAAACCCAAACATATGTACAAAATGCTACAAGACTACAAATATTTGTGAGAAGATCTGTCCTTTACCCAGAAAAGAGTTTTGTTTTGTTTTTGCCTTCTATATGGTGCCAGCAAAACCAAATCTGGACTCTTACATAAAGCCATAGATGCGGGAAATCCTGTGTTTTCCCTCATACACTATTGACGCCTCTCTTTGCATAAGGAAAACAAATACTATATTCAGATGTAATACTATTTCATTACATCCACCCACATGTACCTGTGTTCATTTTTGTGCCTTTCTGTTTCTTTCTTTTAACGCTGGAGGGCCAGGAAGAAAATATTGTTCAGGTTTATAAATGTATGTGTATACATATGTAGGAAAAAATAAATAAAAGCATTGTGTGATACTTTCTGCAGAATTCCCCCAACTCGGTGTTGCAGTAAAATTGTGCACTGGATATTGGTTTTTTTGTTGCAGAAACTTTGTATGATAAATGAATGTTGAATACTGTACTAGACTTTCAGATATTCTGTTGAACTCAGGGTATTTTTGATGTAGTAGAGAAGCATACGACATCAACAATTTCATTATTGGTTTGCTTAATTGTTTCCCAGTATTTTTGTTTTGTTTAGTACACTTCTTTAATATTAAGCAGTAAACATGGATTCCTTTGGGATAAGTTTGCCCATATCGCTGATGTTGGAAGTGGGGCCTTTGAACATTTTCCCTGTAGAGAGAGACAGAGGTGTATGCTGCACTTGCAATAGGAAGATCTACTTCTTCTTGCAAAGACATGCATACTTCTCTCCTGACTTAGGGCATTAACATATGCAAATACAGAAGATGCATTTCATCTGCTTCCTGTCTTTGTGCACATCATTAATGTATGACTCACATATTTTCTCTATGGAGAGAGAACACTGCTTTAGGAACATTTGCATGCCCTCCCGGACATTAATGTGTACAGATGCAGGAAGTGCAAGTTGTGCTTATGTATTTGCAAATAGCTTCATGCATGAAGCTGCTCTTAGCTGTGGAAACGGGGGATTTAACCAATGTATGACCTCCATTCACTCAAGCCTCATGAAATCTTTGAGATCCAACCAGAAGTCATGGCTTGTCAACTATTAAGAGCAATTCCCCTTTTGAATTATTCCTGCTCAAAATTTTATAACCACTCTGCATATGTTGCAACATACAAGGCCATGGAAGCTATATGTCTGAGTGATTATTCTATATTGCAAATGAGTTAAAAACAGGCAAATGTGTGAGACAGCAACGTAAAAGCAACATATGCTGCTGAGCTTAAAAAGAATGTGAAAACTCAAAACAATGGTTGAAAAGTAGTAAGCTACAACCTGTTCTATATATGAGGTGAAAGAAGATAAAACATTTTTCTTAAGGACAGTACTGCAATTTCCCTCAAATAATATGGATAACCACTTGGAGTGTCACAAAGTACCTTCCATTAAGCTTTTTCTTCTTGGCAGATTTCAGATTGGTAGGGGCAGGCAAATATTTAACGCACACAGAAAGAGATGTACTAAAGGTTGAACTCTTGTTTCATAAAAGCTGAGTTATCCCATTGTAGCTGTTAACGGTAATACTGCTGGCTGGCGGATGAGGATGGGAATGGTGAGGATGAACTAGATGACTTCTACCTGGAATTGCGAAGCAGCATAACAGAAGACTGGTGGAGCATGTTTTCTAGCAGCTTTATATGCAGATGTGTTGCAGAAATGCAGCATAAATAAGTAGGAAAAAAATAAGCAACATTTCACAGCCTCTTGACATAGTTTCCAGGGAAAGTACCAAAGAATTTTGTTCTTCTGGAGGTTCCTGAAAGTAGAAGTAATAAGTGAAACATGGCAGTAGTGGTAACATATTGCTCTCTAGAGAAGATAGTTACATTTCATTTTAGCATCCTTCATTAGTATATTCAGCTATGTAATTTGGAAAACATGGAATAATACATTGCAAAAGGGAATTAAATATCACATTCAATAAAGCCATGGTAGGTTTGGGGAACCTTTAGCCCTCCAGGTGTCACTGAGCTACAATTCCCTTCAACCCCAGCCAGCATGGCTAGTGGTGAGAGATAATGGGGGCTGTAGTTCAGCAATATTTGGAGAGTCAAAGTTTCCTACACCTAAGCTGCAGGTGCAAAACAGGAAAAACATAGAACTCTTGGAAGTTTTAATTACAGCAGCTCACATTGATGAGGAGGCAAGATGTTTTTAAAATGCAGCTTGCCTCTTCAGCAGTACAGGTAGATGCAGTTGAAGCTTCGAAGAAACCTCTGATATCATCCATGGTTCTTCCCAAGTCCTATATTCAGTTTTGTTGGACAGTGCTTTCTTAACAGGGAACAAGTGTTACTCAAATGCTTGTTCCATCGAAGTTAATGGGGAAGCCTTCTATGACCAATGCTTAGCATGTGTCAATGCCAGGCATTTGCTGAGGTGTAACACGAGGGAGCCACTGAGTTCTGAATATTGCAATCTCAGTGGTGCAAGAGAATTCTGAGGGTGTGCTCTCATGTCAAGCAAGCAATCCCACCAGTTAGAAGCACGAAGATGAATACACACTGCCTCTGACTTGGCCAGGTCTCATATAGTGGTCATCTGTAAACCTTGCCAGTCAACAGCTCATGCTTGGGATGCAAGAGCCCAAACACCCTACATTGGTGGGCATACTGCTGCATTATCAGTGACTCAGATACAAATGATTATGGGATTTGGGAAGCTCAAAACATTTTTTGGAGCTGGCCCTTTGTGCAAGCTCCATGCATGCTTTACAGCATCTGCAGAACTCTGGTTAAGGGGATGATATGCATTGTGTGTGTGAAGGAATTAATGCTTGCCACATTCTTTCTAAACAGTGTGATACAATTCATACCAAAGGTTTTTGAAAAGATTCTAACAGGTTTAGTGTCACTGCAGGTATCTCATGAAGTCTGATTTGCCAGCCACAAAGTACTGAGAGTATCCTGCTATGCAGTCTCTGAGGTAGCACATATATCCTAGAGCACTACTAAATTTAAAATTAACATACCCACAAACCATCCATCATCACATTTTTCCATCACATCAATGACATCTCCCTCTCTGAGCTCCAATTCATCTTCGTTCCTAGGAGTATAGTTATACAGAACCTGAAACCTTAAACAGGACAAATGGATGCATTTAAAGAAAAAAAATTGAGCAGCTTTCATTTTTACTTAGCTGGAAAAGCTTGTTAAATAATAGTCCTTTGAAGTTAAAAATAGGTTGCTTACAGGTTGTTGTAGAGACTACAACTCAATATGCATATGGAGTACTTTGAGCACTTGAATGTTCTATAGAAATGCAAATTATTCTAACTTACTATTTATTTGGTTAGCTTGTCAATCAGCTACAGTTAAGCTCTGATCATTTCCCCATATCTTCCTTCCCCCATATCTCTTGTACATGACTGTATTTTCATATAATAACCAGGCAGTTGTTTACTAATTTCCCAAGGGAATCTAGACATCTTTCCACAGAGGCTTGGATCCTAAGGTAAGTTAACTTCACCAAGGTCACAGAAGTTCCCTGTCCCTTAATCTCTATAACTACTTGCACCCACCAAAGTCTATCTGGAGAATCAGGGGATTCTCTTGAACAATGTGGGATGAGTAGTTTGTATATGTGTGTGTGGGGAGGCCTACCAAAGGAGGAAGAGTTATCTAAAACTACGGTAGTCTTGGATTTGAATATAAGAAAGTTCATGGAAGGGATGCTTCCCACCCCTCCCCCAGTAGCTCCCTCTCATAGACTGGCTGGATGCAGAGGAGTGGTGGGAGGCACCACCTGGGGAACCCCCAGAGCCAGGGGATTGGTGGTGGGACAACAATGAGTGGTCCGAGGGAGGAGGAGGAGCAGACTGGGTGGAGGTGGTGTTCGAAGCAGAAAACAGAGTTTAGTGAGCAGGAAGAGGCTGTGGCAGAGAAACGTTCTGACTATGAGGCTGGAGAGGAGGTTGGGCAAGAGGCAGAGTTGAGGGAGACTCCCCTCCTCTTGTGACCAGCTCCCCTCCCCCTGGTATCCTAGAACATGCAGAGAAATGAAAAGAACGGAGATTGGTTTTGTGCAGACACAGTTTGCGACTGCTTGGTTAAGACCCTGCAGAGGTGGAGCCTTAGAAAGTGGTAGGAAGGTGGGGACCTTCAGTCCTCACAGCTGTTTGATTGGGGCAAGACTAGGGCTGGGCAATATTAGATTTTCAACATTGCAGTGTATCACCAGCCAAACATCACAGTTTGGTGATATATCGCTATGTTGAAAGAGCTGTGTTGGCCCCAGCCTGTGAGACCCTGGGTGAAAACGCTTCAGCTCTCACTGCGCAGGAGCTAAGGTGCTTTTACCCCAGGGCTTTGCAGGCTGGGGTGAATGCAGCTGGCCCCAGCCCGCTGCTTGGCATGAAGGCTCCCACCCCCCAGCTGAGCTAGCCCTCAACTCTCCAAGATGGAGTGAGCCCTGCAAACACAGCCTGACAGGTTCCGTTTGCAGGGCTCCTTCAGCTTTGCTGGCAAGGAGTGGGGGGGGGGGCAGGGAAGCGGCTTCCTTTTCCTCAGAGAAAGAGGCTGCTTGCTCTCCCCCTTCCTTGCCTGAAGATGGAAGGAGTGCTGAGACTGAACCTGACAGGCTCCGTCGTCAGGGCTCCCTTTGCCTTTGCTGGCACGGCCCTTTCAGCCAGACAGCATGAAGCAGAATCTCTGTTCATCCAGCGCATGCACATGCTAGAGTGACTGGGTCTTATTTGCACACATCAGCCTGAGATCCCTAATCCTCCTACTTGTGTGCAAGTAGAAGAATGCTTCCTCAGCTGGGGAGCAGGAGCAGTTTAACGGAGCCCCCACCCCACCACTGGCTCGTGCCAGCTGGTGGCAGGTTGGGGGCTCCATAACACTGCTTGGCTGAGGTGAGGGCAGCCACGTGCTCCTCAGCCAAGCAGTTTAAAGAAAAGGAGGGAGGAACAAGCTGTCCTGCCTGCTACCTTGCTGTGCTGGTAGCAGAGGGACTCAGGAACTGTGGTGGTTTCACTAGCAATATACCGCTGAGTGAAACCACCATCACAGTCTTACCCTCTTATCAGTCCTGGGTGATATATTGCCCAAGCCTAGGGAAGAGTTGCTGGGATCACTAGGCCTGCACTGTTTTGGTTTCTTTGAATAAAGACTTAACTGCACTGACACCATGTTTTTTATCGCTGACCTGCGCTTAATTCTGACTCCTGACACTCCCTAGCCCATCCTTTCAGGGGGCATAATTGACTGCATGGCGAAAATGAGGATAGGGAATGTTTCCTTCCATGTTACTTAAATTAACTTCCTTAGGGCCAAGCCATAGTATCTATTGTGTGGATACTACATTTCTTAAAGATAAACTTGTAATGCTTTGTTCCTTAGGGAAAACAAATGTATTCTCCCTACCACCTCCTCCTTAGTTCATCTCAGCAATCTGCCAATGCCAGATGAAATGTGAACTGGGCAAGGCACCTATTGGTTTGTGCCTGTGACAGCACCAGACCTATGTCCACTGAGTCCTCTCTTGCTGCATCACACAAGTGATGGAGAGCTCATGCAGTCCTTAAAAGATAAAGGTGCATGTGTATATAGGAGGGAGCCCTAGTAAGGCAGTCCTATCCTGGGATTCTGGAGAATTTAAATTTTAATGGACTGAAATGTGCCCAACTGTGATGGATTGTGCACTGGCATTCTTTTTATTGTCTGCTGTTATTACTATGCTGTAAGCAGAGTTACAGGGTTGTGCAGTAACTAAGTAAAATAGATCTAATATACTGAGTGTTCAGATCTTATGCTTCATTGTTAGAAATTATTGACCGACTAGCGAGAATGTTGAACAGGAACAACCAGTCATGTCTTCTTTCCAGAATATAAGAAGAGCCCTGCCAAGTCAGAACAAAGGCTCATTCTGTTCTCACAGTGGTCAACCAGAAACCTATAGGAAGCCTGCAAGAAGCATCTGAGTGCAACAGCACTCTCCCCATTTGTGGTTCTAAGCAGTTGGTATACAAAAGCTCCCCCTCTCTACACCATTTGCAGGCTAACTCTTGACTTTTTCCTACTTTAAGTACTATGTCCAACACATCAACAAAGGAGGTATTTATGTATAAATCTCATAAGCTAATTCACTTCCCATCATAATTGGAAATAGAACTCATTTCTGAGATTAAAATTGCATTAAGTGCCAAAAGTGAATTTGATCAGTAATTTGTAAGTTGCCTGTCACCACTAAGAGGTGCCAGAATATTCAGTGTAACAACTTAATTAGCATGACATTTACTTGTGTGTGCTTGAATTTCAACTACAACAGTTAAGTTGTTTTCAGTAATGGTGATACATGTTCAGATTTTAACACTCCAAAGGAGCTATAAAAGGAAAGCTTTCGGCAACTGAATAAAATGATGCAATACACCAGCTACACAACTTGCACAACTTCCACTGGCATTGTTATGTGCAAATGAAGTCTGTCTAGATTTTCACAAAAAATGAAGTTGCCTTCTACTTAGCTGGACCAATGGTCCATCTAGCCAGTACAGTTTCTCCTGACTGGCAGAGCAGCTTTCCAAGGTCTCATTCAGAGAGTTTTTCCAGCCCTGCTAACAGTACCAGTGAGGTGGTGCATTGCTCACCTAGCTTCCCAGTGCCAGGTGTTGCTGCTGGTTATTGAGATGGGGAGGGGCAGGGGAAGCTCACTGTGGTGTAGATGCAGTGGCAGATTGGCTTTGCCATTGTGCTCACACTGCACTGAGCAGCCTGTACTTCATCCCTTTGCCTCTAACCAGCAGCGATGCTCAGCGTGCATCTCCCCACTTCTGCCTAATACCCAATATCACTTTGACTGAAGATAACAAGATAGAGTTGTTCCTCGACATATAGTTTTGAAAAAACTCTCTAATATGTTCATGACCAAAGTGCACAACCCAACTTCAACTCACTTTGAAAGGGATGCTGCTGATGTTATGCCTCTTGTGCATGAACAGGAGCTCTTGAGTTTTAGGAGCGTTTAATGAATGGCAGTATGGGTCATGGGTCTATGTATGAGTCAATGGTGAGAGTCAGAGGCAGATAGCATGTTTTGAAGGGACAGCCAACACCGCCCATATCATTACACATATGTTGTCCATGCACTGCTGTGCCATGGGATGCAAGCTGCCTCAGTAGACAGCTTCTGGGATGGCAAATACTCCCTACTCAACCACACTAGAAATTTACCAATGTCATTTAGATAAAAACTTTAGTAGATTAAAATACTTACGGTTCCCCCCCACTGTGTATATTTTCATGAGCAAACACAGGGCGCTGTGGCTGAAATGAAATGAGTTGAAATGTAATAAGAGTATAAATGGTTACAAATCCAGGTATAGCTTTCCACAGTCCTATATAATTTGCACCCCTAGGACCACCATGCACAGCTCACCAAGTGCTCAACAACAACAACAACAACAACAACAATCCTCCCCATATTACTGGTCCTGAGGCTGCATATAAAAACAGTTTAACAAATAGCTAAAGGTCACAATGCAGAAGCACATAGAGCCAAGTAGGATATTTGTGATGCAGGCCTCATTTACTGGCTGTCTGCTTCAGAAATAAATTAAACAACTAAAAGCAAAGGAAACCAACCCCCAAAGCGTAAAAGAAAAGAGGAGATGCTAGGATTTCTTTAACACCTTTTGCAACCTTAATTATCATCAGCATAAATATCACCATGCCAAAGAAAGCTGTTAAGTGTCATATATACTGCTAGTCTATAAAATGCACAAATGAATATACATTTTTAAACCAAACAAGCAGCCTCAGACAAGCAGAAAGCAAATCAGTGTGAATAACACTGACCGAACAAGCAGCCATTCCTTATGATTGCTCAATACCACATTCTTGCAAAAGTACTCTCAGATATCTATTTGGCAACTACCACATGCTATGTTTGTTAATGATACTGCCTAGTTCTGAGAGGACTGTGGAAGGTTTTTTTAAAAAAACAAAAATAAACTATCCCATAGGGAATGAGAAAAGAGAAAAACAAATTATTAAAAGAATGCAGATAAATTATCAACATGTAGCCTTTTAAGGGGAAAATGGTAACCAATGCCAGTAAAAAAAGCTGAAAAGCAATTTTCATTTCCCACCACAGATTTGCATTAATTAAAGTTCTGAAAAACAAACTGAATATTTTTAACATAAAAGAAACTGCCTTTATTGAACAGAAAGGTAAGTAAACATACATAAATACCCAGCAGACTTAGTGTAACAAAATAAATATGGAAGTTTTCAAAATATAAAAGGAAATCCATGGTTTAGGATTCATGACTTGAAGTTCACAGTTCAAAAGAACAGCTATTAGGGTATATTTATGTAACCGTCTCATAGTTTGATTTTATGTGGATCCTGATTTTATGAATGGACCACAAATGATGGACATGAAGTGAACAATGTAGTCTGAGCTTTTTCAGATCAGTATAACCCAATTCCATCTTAAATGCGAGAGAAAGGTAGTCCTTGGACTTGCAGGACTGGACTATTTGTACCAATTATAGACGCTAACTAGTCTTCAAGATGGGTCTATCAAGAGTACAGTAAAGTAATCAAGTCTCGGGATCATATGGTCAACAAATGGTTGATGAGAAAGGAATATAGCTTTCTTGGTAAAAGGCCCTTGCCTTTTACAAGCCTCATAAATAATTAAGCCTCATAAATAAGCATCCAATAGTTTTTCCGTGGAACTGTACATGATTGTAACACTATAAGAACACTTACATTTTTTCAAACATAAACATCTTAATGCAAACATGATCATCCCTGACTCCTCTTGTAGTTCAGATAAATGAAGTTTGTAATGTATACAAAAACGATTAGATTCAAATATGTATAACATTTGGTTTGTACATAAAATGCAGAAATCACACACATTACTTTCAAAGACAGAGTATGGACAATTATAATAAGAGATTGAACTGTATAGAGGATGCAGCTTAATGTGAATAAGCAAGAAAAAGCTGATGCAGATGGCAGCTCAGAGAATCAGTGTGATGAAAAAGCATGGCGTCAAGTGAGTGCAACATATGTTGCCATAGCAGCAAAATATTTTGGTGTGTGTGTGCGATCATGCATTTGGAAACGACAAGGAACAGCAACATAGACATTACGAATGCGGTCTTCTTATTTAGCCTTTGCAAATGGTCTCATAAGTAAGATACTTAGAAATGAGAGGAACTACTTAAGAAGGAAGGGAGAGTTAAACACAGATTGGTTAGAGAAATTGCTTCTTTTTAGGGCTGTTTCACACATACTTGCAATTTACAATTCCCCAGCAGAACAGTCCAAATCAAGCACAGCTTCCTGTGGCCTCCACACTTTTATCACTCAAGCTTTTTCCATTTTAAAGAGAATTTTTTCCATTTTCCATTTTAAGCTTTTTCCATTTTAAAGAGAATTTACTTAAGCATGTGAGCCCCAGACTTCACAATGAGAAACCAAATTCCTTATGCTAGGGGAAACCTGGCAATATCAGGGCCATATGGTACCATACCCTATGTAAATAGCTGTGCCCTCTGACTGGCGAGCTGCAAGATCTCCTTGTCATAACAGGGCTACGAGGAGGTTTGCCGATGACAAATATCTCTCTTTTTAAATCGGCCTGGAAAAACCATAAACATGGGGGTCAATTCACCTAAAAGTCTCGACGGGCAATTTTACTGTTGTCATATCATTCTCACTTGCAAGCTGCACAAACCAGCTTTCAAATCTCCAAAATGCCCTTGTGCAAAAAGACATGCACATCTGTTAATCCACTGTGTTGCAAAGCTATGATGATCATTTTCCTTAATGCGACACTCCCCCCACCCCACCCCTGTCCTCAAGCACTTAAAAAATGCAATGCCTACCAGTCTACCTGGGGCAGAAGATCCTATCACAAAATGCAGCACTGTACATTTTCAAGTTTAATAATGGAGCAACCTCAAAAGCAAACAGCACTCATAGCCAGGAGGAAAATATTAGTAGCTGAGGCATTATAACTCTCGAGAGATTAAAAGGAGCTCATTGCGAAAATCTGACCTGCATTCTAAGCATCTCAATGTGTCTTTTGCATGAGTGAATGTAAGTAGAGAGGAAGTGATATATGAAAGGGAGATGAAGCTGATGCCTCCTTAAATTAGATTCCAAAGCTTGACTGAGAAGATGGGTGTGAAAAAAACAACAACAATTACAGGATTCTAAGAGTGCCTTTGCACATTCCAATAAGTGTTGAAGCAGACAGTGTGGGTCACACATTCCTTCTGCAAAATTCAAAAGCACTCTTACAAAGTGATTTTTTTTTTTGAGTCAAAAAGCAATGATTTATTATTTCTCAGTGCCATTACACTAGTTCTTGTTTCAGTTGTAGTACCTGCTAATGATAGAACAGGCTAAAATGCTAACTGGATTCGTAGCACCATAAGCAGTGCATGAATAATATTCTCTTGCAGGAATTCCTGCAATGGTGGATTGGATAGCTGTGAATAGACCGTGCCACTGTGAGTGGCTGACCAGTGTTGGTAGGAATAGCATAATTCAATGAAAGGGAATAATGAGATTTCAGTTCAGATTGGCTACACCTTCCCCTCACATGATTCCAGATGTGTGGTATGCTTTTGATCTAAAATGTCTGTATGTGAGTTCAGAAGGGTTGCTATGCATGCTTTATAATTGAGCAATATGGAAGTGGTATCAACCTAGGCAGAGTCTAACCAGGTACTTTACGATGAGACACAACACCAACCTGGCAAGAAGCCCTGGGCCTCCTGAGTCCCTTCCTATGAGACTAGGTGTGTTATCAAAAAGAGAGTCGTCTAATTATCTGTTTGCTGGTAGGAATGGCAAGGTACCTGAGGCCTGTGATAGCCTCTTCCACTTGTCCATTTCCATCGGGACTTCCAAGACCATGGTTCTCCCTAGTTAGTAAGTTGTCATGTGTATGGGGATCCCAGCTATGCTGGTGTCTCAATTCTAGCCTGGCTTTGTGTACTCCTAGAACTGACTGGGAAGCCAGGCAGGCAAGTGTAATTTGGCTCTCAAGAATAGGAATGAATATGCTTGCTATAAGAGTAAGAAATACATATGCATGCTAGGTAGCTTCTTCAGGATTTTAATGAGTTATTTATGTTTATACTAGCCGAGTAGATAAAAGTCCACACCATAAAAGTCAATAGTGATTTTCTAGCAGATTGGATGAAGGGCTTTGGATGAAGTCCTTACTGATAAAAATTTGTATAGCAAATGTCTTAGTAGTATTACGGAGGAATCAAAATCTAGACAAGAAAAATTGTAGGAAGTAAGGACTATGAATCATTCTGTGTGCCAAAATTTTACCTTTGCTGATTTATATATTTATTGTTTGGCATGTCCTGATTCTGATGCACTGATTTCAGTAGTGACATAACTTTTGCTCAGTTGCACCAGTGTATTGAAGGTTGGAGTATTTGGTGAATGGTGTATATTTAAATACTTGGTGCTACAACGTTTTGATCTGACTGCATGCTTATGTCATTAAATGTTAGTCACCATCAAATCTGATTTTAAATTATTAGGTTAACCTCCAGGCTTCCTGAATGTCAGGCATTTGAAAAAGCATGCAGCATTTCATATTCTAACAGATATTGTTGTTACCTTTAATTTTGGAGAATGTTTCTCCTGTCTGTATGACAGTTTGGAAAGGAGAGGGGGTGAGTGGGTGACAGCAGGCTTGGAAGATGTAGAAACGCATTCAGAGAAAGATGTTTTGGCTGAGTGAAATGGAGGACTGGAAGCAAGGCAAGAAGGAGAGGTGGAAGGTGCTTGCGTCTCATAGGGAAGTGAAGCTGGCTTAAACATTTAAAGAAAGACAACAGTAATTGAGCAGAAGAGCAATTACAAAGGGAGCAATAAAGCAGAGAGAGGAATACTGCACCACCACCAGTGAAAGGAAATGAGACACCCCCAACCTTCCGACCCATTGTTGTGTTCAGTAGGGTTAATTGAGTACATATAGGACAATGCAATTATTGGAAATACATGGATCAATCTCTGTGCTCAGCAGGACTGTTTCCTATCTGCTTACTTGAATAGCAGCTCCCTGCTCCTGGCATAGTGGGTCCCTGCTCCTGCACCTCACAGTGCAGCAAGCTGCTTCTTAAATGCTCCCACATTTAGAAAGCAGTCTACTGTACAGTGAAGGTCAGGGAGGAAAAGAAAAGGCTTGTGCATGTAGAGTTAACAAGTATGCCTGGAAAATGTTTGCTGGATTGCAGCCCTTGTCTCTCTTGGACAAGGATAGCCAATGCTTGCATTCTTGCAGGTGGCGAAGGCACATTCTGCTTCTCAGAAAAGGGCCTGAAGCATGTTTTGTCATGCAAACTGATCACTCCATGCAGGTTCAGGCTTTAACACCGTTGGGAGCAAGTCTAACCCTTCAAGCGGAATGCAAGTGACCAGGGACCACAACAGACACACTGTTTTTGCTGCCTGTGTGTGCACAGTGGTGATGCTGGAAAACAAACACTAGGCAGGCCATTATAAATGGCTGGTTCCACAGGTGGGATGCTACATACAAATTCTTAAGAGAGATGTAACATTAGATGGAAGACAATCTTACAAGCCAAAAATCCTCCCCCCTTTTCTTATGAGTAAAACTGTGGGAAACATTTTATGATAACTTGATTAAAATTCAGTAGAACCACCAGGGACTAATTAGAATGGCGCTGGGGCCAGACTCAACCGCTGCCAGTTGGCAGTTTCTAAAGCTAGGTGGTTCTTTTTTTGTTATCAAGCAAAGCTCTGTGCGCAATGATTGTGTAAACTGGCTACCCTCACCTTTCGTGTGGTGGGGTAAGCAGAAGTTGTTTGTGGCTTGCTCACATTTCAAGGAATTCAGTGTTATACACACCATGTGTAGGTAGTATAAAGCAGCATTAACTTTAATGGGTATTCTGGGTAATGCTTCCTTTATATCAGAAACCTATGGGGAGTTGTTCAAGTTAACTAGATCAGGGTAGCCAATGCAGTACCTTCCAAATGCTGTTGGATTACTGTTACCTGACTACTGGCAATGCTTGCTGAGGCTGTCAGGAATTTTAGTCCAATGACATCCGGAGGACATGTTGGTCACTTCTGAACAAGATAGTGACCTATAAATAAATGGGCATTTCCTGAATGACTTACTGTAAAGTTTTCGAGACAAAACTAGATGGCATGTTAAAGGTGTGTGAATAAATAGCATCCCGTGGTGGTGCGACTTGAATCAGTGCCGTGTGTAGAGGGAGAGGTGTTAATTATCTATTAAAAGCCAGAAGTTTCTGTTTGCCATAGGAGAAGAGATGGTATAGCTACAAATAGCATCTCCCCTTCTGGGGCAAATTGGCCACTGTGGTCTGGTGGTGGAGCATTTGTATTGGGGAAATTGCATGGGGGTGACAGATTTTACACTCCTTAATTCCTAGGAAAGTATGATCACATTGACATGTCTTCTAGTTTGACCAGGAGTTGTGCCAAACTACTTAGTGCCCATCAAAGGAACCAATGGTTTTTCATTCCTGATGACAGCCACAACTAATGGCGGCTAGCCCCAGAAGGAAGGAAGGAGAGACTTTATTCAGTTAGGGTAAACCAAGTTACAATGTGACATTTTTTCCCATCTCCAAAAGAAAATAACTGGAGAGAGGGCTTGTGTGTTAATGTGCATGCTACTGTTCTCAAAATATTGCAGTTTATACTAGAAAGGCACATGCAGGCAGAAACACACACAACAGAAAGTTAAGACTTGAATTCATGATGAGACTGTAGGAGTTTATCTTAAGAAGTTTAAATACCTCTTTTTTAGTATCTGCTGAACTGTCCCCTTCGCAAGGTATCATAGGTTCTCTCTTAACTGATATGAGTGACTCTAAATTGTCCTGGCTCAGCTCTTCCTCTATATGAAGCCTTGCCAGTTGTTCTGTTACATCAGGGGCACGCCTGTAGAAACCTGAATCTTTACATTTTGACCGGCCCCCTTGGATTATCGCTAGCAGCTCTTCACAGATTTCTTCTTCTGGTTCATCAGTCTCCGTCAGGGTTCTGAATAATGGGTCTTCTTTGGAGAGAACAAGAGCAGGGCCTGCTATTCCTTGAACTTCCGGAGTTGTTTGTGAGAAATTTTTCCTTTCCTTGGTGGTGGGGCTTCCTCTCAGCTCTCTGAAATTGCTACATTTAATTTCACTTAGATTTACACTATTGGTAACAGGCTTATTACGCACGCTGTCATGAAACCAGGTTGCTGGAGGAGGTGATTTACAGGCAGATGAAGAAAATGGCTGAGGTGAAGTTGGAGATTCAGGGAAGGAGTGGGAAGTCTTTGGTGAGGTAATTGGAACAAAATGGCCATGCTTTACTTGAGGAGTGATATTATCTGAATGCCCCAGCACGCTCTGCGGACCTGTCAAAGCTAGAGTGCCAAGTTCCTCTAAATCAGAAAGAAAGAGTTTGGGAAAAGGTGGAGGAGTTGGGGAAGGTGTGCTTGAAGGTGAGACGGCAAGAGTCAGTGACAACCATTCATCGGTGACAGCCTGAAGATTCCCTTTATTAGAATCTGGACAAGGAGAGGATCGGTACCTGAGAGGAGGGGATGATGCTTTGGAATCCAACTTGAGAAATAAGGGAAAGCATAGAAATTAAAACAAAGTGAAAAAAGGCAATGGGCTCAGGTGTGTGTGTGTGTGTGTGTGTGTGTGTACACACACACACACACACACACACACACACACACACTATGACATCTCCTGGCCATAGGGTATTATTTCATTGAGCATAAATGTCTGAAATCATTATAACATGAATCAGAAGAGCAGAAAGCATATCTGAAAAGTGAAACTGTATCAGGTTCATGCCCAGAGCTTAAATGTCAAACATCAAGACAGATCTGAATCACTGAGTTCATGAAGTGAATTTGATCCATGAGAGTTATGTTCTCTCTACTGTCCTTTAGTAAGCCTATGACTAACGGTCCAAATGTTATTGCCAGAATTCCCCAAACCATGGCTATTCTTATTTTTAGAGCAGAGTGGTGCTGTCAAAAAAATAAAAATGCAGCTCAGATTGGGGTACTATTAAATACTAGTGAATATTAACACCAACTGGGCAATCTCAGGTTGTGCAAGCATTAAGAAAAAAATCATCACTTCACATGGAAACTTTGCAGAAACATTTTAAATACAACTGCATAGTGCATTTGATGTATAATTACATGTCTTTCGAAAGTATACAGCATTCCGATGCTACTTATTGCACATCATAGACAATCATTGTAAACACACACAGCCATATATTTTGAATATCCTTATTGGCTGAATCATATTGTAAAATTAAATATTGATTGAAGTTTCCTTCTGGCAAAATAAAGGTCCTTTTTGTAAGAACGGGAAGAGTTGGGATTCATACGTATATTGCATCGGTAGATATCCATTGCTTCAGTAAATACTGAAAATGTAGTTTTTGTTATTAAAACTCAAAATTAAACCTTCATTTGAAAAGAAAAGAAAAAACTTTTGAGATAATTCTTGGAATGATTGAAATCAACTCTAGGGGTAAAGGGAGGCACCTTATACAGCATCAGACCACTGGTCTATCTACCGTGGTATTTTCCGTACTGATAGGCAGCAGCTCTCTAGGGTTTTATCTACCTCACACTAGCCTTCCCCCCTCCCTCTCTACACAGCAAGAGAGAGACAGAGTTCATTGCGATAGCTGGTAGCCAACTGCCATTCCTTTCAACCCTGCTGCCACAGCTGGGGTGACACAGTGTCAGGATGCCACTCTGAGGAACACTCTTGCAGAGAAGAGGATTCAGTGACCCTTGAGCAGGAGGCTTGACAGAGCTCTTTATTCTCTTTTTCTCTTCCAGGCTTGCTCTCAGCCAAGTCTCAGTGAAAAATACCCAGCCAGTATGGGCACCAGCCATATATAGATCCCATAGGCCCACTCTTCTCTTTCCATGATACAGGCTACTCCTGCTTGGACCAGTTGGTGTGTATGGTTGTGGGGACAAGTAGGGCATCTGGATCTATGGGAGGGTGTGTGCAGGCCTGTGCACACTTCTTTGTGCTCTTCTGACAAAGGGCAAGTGAGCAAGGAGAGGAAATAGTTTCATAATTTTCTCTGTGATGCAGTTACAGCAATGGTCCTCAATTTTATCATTATTAGGGACAACTTGATTGCTGGAAGCCTCAGCAGACTACTTACTACAACCTTTTAGCTCTTCAGCACCATCAGTGCAGTATTGTGGAAATGAGGTGTCTGAGGTTGAGAAAACCCCTTTAAACTGGTAATTTTTAGGGAAAAATAAGTAAACAGCATTTTTAAAAAATGAAGATCATGGGTCATAGGCCAGAGCCTTGCTATTTTGAGACATCTGTCCTTGGTCAAAAGAGACTTGACCTCAGTCATTAGGAAAAATCAGGTGCAGGGCCAAGTACAGGCGATCTCTACTGAAATATAACCTTTGTGTAGACCACACAAATGGAGCTTGCCGACCACTAGTGGTCTGTAGGCCATAATATGAGAACCTCTGGGTTTGAGGATGATTTCAACTGATTACATGGTAAACATTAAAAGAGTTCATCAACTATATTTTTGGTGCTCAGAAGAGGAGAAGAGAAGTGGGGATGGAAAGAGCTCAACTGCTAGTCGACATATGTTTTGGACACATAGAGAGGGAGAAAATGAATTCTGTTTGCCAAATTTTAAAGCTTTTTCAATTAGCACCACTCTAGTAATCATCTATAGATAGAAAATATTAGAAACAATGACACGTAAAGTGATAGTTCTCCACTAAAATCCAATATATTCATGGATTGAAGAGATTTTATGGTGGGGGGGGTGGTAGTAAGAGAGTCTATTCTCTCTTTTATTATGAAACATTTAGGTGGAGAGTGTCCATCAATTGCTAGCTGCAACTGTATACTAGCAAAATACCCTACTGACAGCTGCACATATTAAAATGTTGGAGAAACTGCAATTAATAGTACATCACAATGACAGTAACACCTCACATTCAAATAGTTTATCATAGTGTTAATCCTCTTTTGTTCAACATCTGACATTACAAGAGCTGGAGATTTGAGATACGATTTTAGGACAGAAACATGGCTTGATGGACAGGATGTAGATTGTGATCCATCAGTGGACTGCAGAATAATTTCTGATGAACTGTTGCTGCTGCCCACGCAGGTCCTCAACAAAAAGGACACTGGCACCATACATTTCTGTAGAAGGATGCCCATGCCTCTGTAGCACCAAGGCAGTCTATACAAAGCTACCTGTGGATTGCTGCCACTTCTACTAAGCGATAGTATAATTATTGCCTGTTGTATGTTATTTTAAAGAATATATGCATTACTACGCACATCTCCTCCCGCTATACATACTTTTATACACATCAGTTGGTTGACAAACTAAAAGGCAAAACAGAGAAGTGTGAATTTTGAAGGATAGATTCATTTTTGTTTAGGCATTGTTTTGGGAAGTGCAAATTAAGTAAGCAAATTAACCTGCAAACTGAACCAAACTTCTTCCCCATCGCAGGTTTATACACGTGAAAAGAGGAACCTTCAATTTGACCAATCCACATTGCATTTATGGGAGCAAGAAACTGGACGAAGTGGAAGCAGCTTACAATAAATGGTAGCAAATGAAGTGGATTTCCATTGGCTTTAATACGGTTAGTGCTAACAAACTCTGAGAATCATTTTTTAAAAAACAAAAAGGAAACATTTTTTAAAACATAAAGGTAACACAATGGGGAGAACTTTTTTTGATATAAATTTGATTTTGATATAAATACTGCAAACAAAAAAATACTGCATTTGTGTTTTCATAGAGGAAAGTATTGTAAGTATAGTAGTGCTGTGTGCTTGATCGTTTCAATAAATATGTACCGATTCCACTGGTTAATTTGGCTCGAGGTCTGTGCATAGGAATATTCTAGACATGTTTGAAAAGATCAAAGTTCTCCTTACCTTAGTTGAACTTAAATGATGTATTCTGTCGCTGGAATAACTCTGGGGTATTGGAGGAACAGGAGAAACATCTGCTCCTTTGGTGGCATTCTTTTTTATGATTTCCACATAGGACACGGGGAAGATTCCTTGTCGGTTGGTTCCTGGTAGTTTGCCTTCATACCAGTTTTGATCAACCCGTCTAAGGAGAATTACTTTGTCTCCCTGGAAGGCAAAACTTGGAAGCTGAGATGTATTAATCTTCTACAAAGCATCACATGTTCATTACCACCCAATCTTTCAGGTCTTTCAGGGTAGTGTAGTAACAAAGAGTGAGAGTTGCGAGCCTGAAAACTCCAACCTCAAAGCTCACCTAAACTAGGTGGGTTTTGGTACTTTCAGAATGGCCCACAACCACAAAATGAGAATAATGTGGAATTGAGGAATTGTTCCTCCTGATTTTTATTCCAGAAAGATAATTTTAAAAATGATTCCTCTCCCCCCCCTCCCCGGTTGCTCTCTACAGCAACTTTTCTTACTAGTGGAGACAGTTTCTAGTTATTTATGTCATTCAATTTATATGATTGTCTTTTTAATTTTCCACTGTTGCTGTAACACACTGGAAAGTGAAACACATGTAAAAACATAAGAAGAGTCCTGCTGGATAAGGCCAAAGGCCTATTTAGTCCAGAGTCCTGTTCTCATATTGGCCAACCAGGCGCCTGTGAAAGGTCTCCAAGCAGGAAGAACCTGAGCACAACAGCACTTACTTCAAACAATATATTGTCTAACTTATAGGACCCTTTTAAAGAGATTAGCAAGACAGCGTATGTGAATTATTTCGAACACTTCAAATATGTGTGAAACACTAGGTACTATTAAAAGTTGGCTAGTCTCTTGTTTTTCACCTGTTTTCTTATTCGATGAGCCACAAATCTCACCAGCCACAGCGTGAAACAGTAGCGTTCCGTTCCATCACTTCAGGTAATTTTAGTTCTGAATAACAATACTGTTTAAATGCTTACTTGACAAAGAAGCTGTTAGTCATTGCTTACCTTTCTCAGTGACAGTTCTACATTTGTATCTGCATTGAAATTGTATTTTGCAACAGCTTCTCCAATCTCTGCAATGTGTGCTGGGGGTGGTGGCCTTGCTGGCTGTGCTTTTTCGGGGGGAAGAAGTTTCTGGAAAGAGAATGGTGGTTGCTTTAAATCAGTCTATTCAGTTTGCGCAAGTACTCCGTAAAGCTAACACAGAAGGGGGGGGGGGGAAGATGGCAATACACACAAACCTCAACGTAAGAAATTGGAAAAATCCCAACTCTTCCATAGTGTTCGCCCTCATACCAGTTTTGATCCACTTTCCTGAGGATATAGACAGTATCGCCTTTCTTAAAGGATAACTCCCTGTAACAGATATTTATAAACAGTAATGTTAAGCTAGCTGTTTGGATTTTTTTGTACTTCAAATGATCTTTATATTGAGATCTGATTTGAATGTTTATTATTATTATTATTATTATTATTATTATTATTATTATTACTCCTCCTCCTCCTCCTCCTCCTCCTCCTCCTCCATGTCTGTGGAAGGAGAGTCATGAGCACATAAACCCTACTTGATGTTATTGGCCTAGTGCAAACATAAAAACAATTATGATGCTTTTTTCCTTGAGAACTTGCTTTAAGTTCTCAAACATGGTTTAGTTTGCAAGGCATGTTTAGCGAATAACCAGCAAGACATGCTCAACTCTTGCAAGGAAGGAGATATAGAAACAGCTTTAACTATGGTTTGCATGGTGTATATACAACATCTAACTATGGTTAACTCAAGTCATGTTTTGAATAATTAACAGAGCCTAAATTCAAAACGTTTTGTACAAATATTCAGCAGGAAACTTTCTGCTTTGAATCCTGGTACTGTGCTATTGAAAACGTCAGCCTTTAAAAAACAAACAAAAACCACAAATTTTCTTATGCAACAGAAATACCCTTCTATTATGAAAAGGCAAGTCATTCTTTAGTTCTGGTTCCCTCCTCACTTTTTGTATTTCTCTTGCTGAACAGGAATGTAAAAGAACAATATTGGTTACAATGTACAAGCAAGCAGGAAAAAACACCATACAGTGGTACCTCGGTCTACGAACTTAATTCGTTCTGGAAGTCCATTCTTAAACCAAAGTGTTCTTAAACCGAGGCACACTTTCCCTTCCACTGCCGGTGCCCTTCCACCGTTCGTCTTCCAGGGCAAAGTTCGCTAATCGCAACACCTACTTCCGGTTTTGCAGAGTTCATTGTGCGAATAGTTTGTTAAAAGGACTGCTCGTAGAACGAGGTACCACTGTATTTGCATTAGCAGCATCCATTCATGTGCTCCCATTGTGCAAATGGAGCTAAAATGAACTTTTAGTATCGCACATAAATATCCATAGTTCACTTTAAAACTGTTTCCTGTATTGTGATGGGGAGTTATCAGTTGCTATCCAACTAAGAGTAAATCCATTGAAATTAATGACTTTTAAGTTACTAACAATATACATCGCCCTTCAGCTTTAAAAACCAGTAACATTTTATGTTTCCTAAAATTTATTATGCCTTTGATATAGCTGAATACTTCATGAGAATGATTCTATGCATTATTTTACAGTTAAACACTGCAGAGACTCATTCAAGTTAAATGACTGAACATTTGCATATTGTAGAATGCTTAAATATTCCACAATTAGCCCACAATAGTTTAACTACATCTAATATACAGACTCATCTAGAGCAATTAAAAGTCCTACATATAGCACTTGTTTCCTCTGCAAACAGCTCCAACATACATAATAATTTTTAAAGGAAAAACAGCAGTCACTAATACTTACTTAGGGGTTTGAGCCTTAAAATCATATACTGCTCTAGCTGGCAGTCTCTGAAATGGAGGGAAAGAAATGAGTCTACATGAATATAAATATTTAAGTGTTATGTCGAAAACTTTGCAAAGAAGGGAACCATTTAAAAATCTTTTTTATGTAAGCCCTTAAGTAAAAGGCCTAACATTTTAAAATAATAGTGTCTCCAATGTCTCTTATTAGCATTTATGCTATAAATGATCTGTCTATTATTCAGTTAACTTATTTAAGAGACTTTTATATTGCTTTTTAACTGCATGGCATACTTTCCAACATCTGGGGGATGAAAATCAGGATGAACATTTTTTTAACAGGATGATTAAAGGGTGTTAAGGAATCAGGAGTCACAGATAGGCCAGAGTCTGATGATTGTGGCCTATATATAAGCCAGATTTGAAGATCCCCCCAATTGTCAATCTCTGGACCCCGTGTCAATCCTTTTCAGTCTTTCTCGCCCCACCAATCCTTTCTCCATTGTCGGCCTCTCCTTTCACACCTGCCTGCCCTTGCCCACCTCCCTTCGAAAGGCTCCCAATTTGAGCTGCCCTGCTCAAATTGGGATGTTTGGCAGGCATGGTATGGCACCTATTTAGTTTTTTGGTACCTGTGAGTATCAAATGTGCAATGGGAACCTGAGGGTGAGCCTTACTCCATAAATGCTAGTGTGCCACGCCAGCCACTGTTGAGAGTGACAAATAATCATCAATCTCACATAAATGCATATATCAATGGAGCCCCCTCAATAGAGACACAACTCTGTCCCCCAACATGTTAAATGCATTCATGCATTTAACATTACAGGTAGTTAGGCCTTCAGAGAGAACATCAAGACTGCTGGGGACCAGAATCTCACTTTCTTCTCCCTTTCCTTTTTCCATCCTAGTTCTATGTTGGCAAATAAATTACCGTATACACTCGAGTATAAGCCAACTTTTTCAGCACATATTTTATGCTGAAAAAGTCCCCCTCGGGGGCCGCTAGGGGCGCCTTGGAAGATGGCTGACAATACCATCTATCCAGCTTGCACGAGGTAATTAGAGGCTGATTATGGGGAGTAAATCAGTCTCCCTCATCTTCCCAGGGAAAGGGGAAGATGCTGCCCTCGCCCGCAGTTGCCATAAATCACCCCCGAGTTTGGATGAAGGAGGGGGTGAGAGGCACTGGGCGGAAAGCCCTCGTACAGGCTCGGAGCTCCCTGAAGCTGCTTTCAGAAGCGAGCCTGGTTGTGTGGCTTAAAAAGAAGAAAAAAAATGGAGAAGTAAACGCACATGCTTCAAGAGAGGTCAGGAGTGTTTTTATCTGCTAATAATTTTACCACTGAGATGAAGAAGATCGGGACGGAAGGAACAGAGATAACATCAGAGAATCGCAGACATGTTGGTAGGTGGAACGGAACAGAAAGGGGGGGGGGAAGACTTTCTACTTTTTCTATGTGATTTACTTAACAACCCTCCCCCTTAAAGAACCGTCTCAACGACCAATTTGCAAGTAGGATTAAAAATGAACTGTGTGGGGGGAAAATAACATGAATTAAAGGTTTTATTCTGTGAAAGATTTGGAAAGAAAAGAGACTCTCTTTGTGACACAGCAAGAAATGTGACCCGATATGGACAGGCAGACCTTTGCTGCACGATATATGGTCTTAGGGAGGAAGAGCTGTGGATCGGTTATCAGGCTGGGATCGTAAATTTGAAAGGGCTATTATCCTCCTGGAGAGACTAATTATGATGCAGCGGGTCTGGAAATGAGCAGACATTTAGACTGTATTTCATCGGAGTGGCAAGATGGCGAATGTCTGCTCAAACGAAAGCCTGGACTATTGGATTTCTGTGAGAGATCTACGAGAGAGCATCACAAAGCCCACACAGAGATATAAATAAGTCTGTTTCTTTCATTCCACTTGTGGAGAGAACTCGGAGGTGACTGAAAAGGAAAATGAGTAACGACAAAGAGTTGAGAAGATGGGACTGAAAACATCATTGTAAACATGAAAGCAGCAGAAATATAGATGATTGGACTCCTGCCAATCGCGAAGCATGGGTACCCTCCACAAAAAAATTTAATTTGGAAAACATTTGGACTTTATGATGTGTATTGATACAATTTGGACTAATTGGTATGATATGTTTAATTTGGTAAATGGAAACTTAATAAAAAATATTTTTTTAAAAAAGAAAAAGTCCCCCTCGGCTTATACTCAAGTGAGGGTCCTTTTGGGCTGCTCCTTCCTCCTCCTCTGCCTTTGCCGCTGTTGGCGGTGGTGGAATGAGCAGCCGAAAAGCAGCTCTTGGCAGAACTCTAGGTAGGCAGGGAGACAGGAGGGGCTGGGGGGGGAAGAGAAACCCCTCTGCTGCGAGTGCATGCACACGCACACACACTCCGGCCCACCAGGAGGTTTGTGGTGTGGTGAACCAGCTTACACTCGAGTCAATAAGTTTTCCCAGTTTTTTGTGGTAAAACTAGGTGCATCAGCTTATATTCGGGTCGGCTTATATGTGAGTATATATGGTACCTGTTTTGTAGCACCTGGGCAAGAAACAGTACCAGTGATAAACAGTAGACTTTTATAAATGTCAGTGACAACTACAGATAATGCCTTTTTTGGCTTCAAACACTTTTAAATTATTCATTTTCTTTTAAATACCTCTCTCTCTGGAGTTCCTCTTCTTTCCTTTGGAGCACATCGACCCACATCCGTGAAAGCAGAATAGTTCCCAGGGGACTCCTGGTCTACTGAAAATAAGATGCCACTTTGTGAAATTCAGTTTAATTAAAAATAAAGCCGTTGGGCTCTATTTGAAGGGGCACTACATCTAAATTATATGCAAAATGCAAGTTGGGGCTAAAAAAATAGAAACCAACAAATGAAAAGGACAAACAGAAGCTAAAAACTGAACTGTGGGAAATTTCTTCCACTAATACTTTATGCTTTAAAACTGAACTTGAGCAATTAAAGAGCAAAAGCAGGACCAGAGCACCCTAATTCTAACTTGTACAACAGTGATTTGAGCAACTAAAGGAACAGAAGTATGAGATATTAAGGATGCGAAGGGTAAGAAAAGCATAGCAATGAATCATAAGATTTTAAACATGGAACCACATGCAAGGGAATGTATCGGATACATGCCACAATCACAGAAAGGTGAACTACATGACATTTTTCATATTATCAATAAGTATGCATTCCTCTTTTATATAAGTCCAGAACTAGACAACTAGGATCGCAACTGCAATATCTATCTCTGAGCCACTTTCTCACTGAAAATCACTCCCACAGCTCCTGTTCCCCCAGGAAGGTGCCATTTCCCAAAAGAGCATATTTGGGGGCAATTTACAGTGGTAGAAGAGATGAGGAAGAGTAAAAGGTAGGGTAAAAGATAAAGGACCCCTGGATGGTTAAGTCCAGTCAAAGGCGACTATGGGGTGCGGAACTCATCTTGCTATCAGGCCAAGGGAGCTGGTGTTTGTCCACAGACAGCTTTCCGGGTCATTTGGCCAGCATGACTAAACCGCTTCTGGCACAACGGAAACACCGGGACGGAAACGCCATTTACCTTCCCACCGCAGCGGTACCTATTTATCTACTTGCACTGGTGTGCTTTCAAACTGCTAGGTTGGCAGAAGCTAGGACAGAGCAACGGGAGCTCACCCCATCACATGGATTCAAACTGCCAACCTTCTGATCAGCAAGCCCAAGAGGCTCAGTGGTTTACACCACAGCGCCACCCACGTCCCTATGAGGAGGAGTAAAAGTCCTCCCTGAACTGCACAATTAAAACTCATATCATCCCTACCCTTACTTTTATTTCTAGAAAGAAAACCCCCAGGATAGATGCTTACGGAATGAATATGCACATAAGTGGAGAGCACTTGGAGAGTCCTAGTGGCTTGTGAGGAGACCCTCCCCACAGCCTAAAGAGGATGTGCTCTTTGGGCTCCAGGGAGGGTCTTCTTGCGATCTGGAGGGGTAGTGGAGCTCTGTTGAGGCTGCTCAGCCTCCTCACCTAACAGCTTACAGTTGTTTCAGCAACCTGTAGTTTAAACTAACCAGAGCACACACTGAGCGTGGATCCAACAGAAAACTAGTTAGTTAAAAATGGATGTTTCCAAATTCTTCCTTGGAGAAGGGGAGGGGAGTGCACAAGCCTGAGGCTTGCTGCTGCTTGTGCACATAGTGCTAAATTATAGATTAGTGTTATGTGTAAAACAGGCCATTGTAGAGTTGAATGTCTCAGAATAGTATTCTGTGCAATTAATATATACCAACATCTTTTTGTTGTTGTTAAAATGGGAAGTTAAGCTAAGTTATGCAAGATGGAACTGTTAGAAATGGCTATCAATACTCCTTGTCTTTGTCTTCTGGCCTTTGTGCCTCTCAAATCTGAATGGAGGCATTTTAAAATAGTTAAAGAGATCTAGTTTTGCCACCCTCAAAAATGAATAGTTGTACAATGGACACTTCTCTTAAAGGGTCTAACATTCTATTTACCTAAAAAGGGAGGGTTAAATGAGTAACGTAAAAATACGTTTCAGCTATAACTGTGCATACTCTTTGTGAGCCTAGTTAGAACCAATTAAAAAAGCAGCTTTTCTTGCATTGTTTAATGCTATTATTGCGCAACATAGCTTCTCTAATAGCTTCCCATGGTCTACTGCTTATGCATTTTATTGGGATATTTTTGCCCTGATCATAGGCATCTTCCTACCTTTAAAAACTCTGGGTGAGGAAATTACATCACTTCCGGTGTGACCTTCATTTCCATTATGAACCACAACTTTACTATTTTAGAAGCCTATGAAGATCTGATAATTGCATCTCTATGCACAGATAGCTTTAATTTTACACTCATCAATGAGCCTTTCACTCCTATGACTTTTTGCACCACAAACAATTTGTTTCTAAAAACACAATATAAATGCAATGACAATGGGCTGGAAGTGAAAGGATAGGGGGTGGATGACTCAATCACAAGCATAAAGAAAAGGAGATAATCAACCTTGGAAACATAGTGCACTATCATTTTCTTGGCTGCTGCTGTTGGTTGTTTCCATGTCTTGGTAAGAGGCACTAAGTGGTAATCTTCCACATTCGTTCTGGTACAAAGGGCAATGAATAGCACCATCTTGAGGCAGTGGATGAAAAGGCTGGAGCATGGGACTCTTCCTAAGAGCTGTAAGGGAGGAATTCCTCTCGGGAATGTCTGGAAGCAGCTCAGAAATAAGTCTGTGCAAGATGCTGTTGTCAGGCAAGCTTCCCCTTCTTCTTTCTGCTTTGATTTGGTCACAGATATCTTTAAGCGCAGAGTCCAGAGCGTCAAAGACAGCTGATTTGCATTTAGTCTTTTCAGCCTGCTTTTTGGGGGCTGCAGTTTTTTTCCTCCGGAAAGGCACTGGGCTGACCAGGAATGCTATCTTAGAGAGGCCAGAGTCAGAGTCTTGTCTTCTAGGGTCTTCTGGGGTAGTTTCCTGTTTAGCCCTTTCATGCTTTCGCATGGTGGTGAAGCGGGTGTACGATGCTGGGCACCTCCCTTTGCAGGAGCTGATGAGATGCTTGTGATGGTGATGGTGGTGGTGGTGGTGGCCCGATCCATAAAAGCTTTCCGACGACGTAAAGGAAAAGTGGTCAAAATCACTTTCACTACAAAAGGAAGAGCCTTCTATCTGTATAAAGTCACTGAGGTCAGAGACCACCCCATCTTGGTCACTGTCTGAAAAGTCCAGATTAGATCTTTGCGGTTCCTCACTAGTCACTTCAATGTGAATTGGCACCAGAGTTTTAGATTTGTAATTCCGTTGTACCTGAGTAGCATGTCTGCCTTGGTTTTCCTCCTCCAGCAAGGACTCGATGGAAAACCGTCTCTTTGTACAGAAGCCATTTTTAGGAGGTTCGAGGAGGGTTACTGCTGACAGTGCTTCTTCAGCTAAGTTTGGCATTGATTTTGACTTCTGAATCAGCTTTTCAAATTCAGATATTCTATTGGGCACCATGTCTCTGGGCACTTCCTCAGCAGAGGAGTCTTTCCAGCCCTGCAGCAGGTCTTTATGCTGTTCCTTTTCATATTGCAATACCCTGGACTTTACAGAACAGATTACCTCAGAATTCAGCAAGTCTTTCCGATTGATACGGTGCATCCTCTTATACATTTTCAGGAAGCCAGGAGCGTCGTGGGCTGATCTATGACGTGCCCGTGAGTGACTGGAGCCACGGCTTTCCGAAGCGTATGGGGAAGCCCAGGTAAGTGTGGAGCCACCTTTCGAATCTTCCTCACATAACAGAGACACCATGCTTTCCGATTTATTCTGTGGGTCAGGAAAGCTACAACGATCATCTGCTAGCAGGTCATCACAACTGCGAGATTTCCGCTTGGGAGAGGAAGTCTCTTCCGTGCTGCTCCAGATTTCTGCATTCTGACGGGACATTTGCCAGCCATTCTTGTAGCTGATTGCCCTTCTTGAGTCACTTGGCACAGCCAAGCGCTGTCCATAGGTTCTACAGTAATCTAATTCATTTGAGCTGCTGTAGTTGGGCACTGAGTAACTGGAAAGGGGTGAACACACTTTGCTAATATCCCCACCTTTATAATCCACAGAGCAGCATGGTGAAAAAGAGACATTGCCAGAAATTAACAGATTCAAAAGTAGATAGGAAATAAGACAATCAGCACATGCCAGAAAGAACAGAGAGAAGGCAGTTAGTCTTCCTAACCTAGCATTAAGCACTAATGTAAGATACACATTACCAAAGCATAGGGGATGAAAAACAGATCTAAGCATTTATTAGACCCTGGGCTGCAATCCTTTACACACTTACTGGGTGTAAGCCTCATTGAAATCAATGGTACTTACTTTGGATTGAGTAGACAGGTATAGGATTGCACTGTTAAAATCTAAAGGTTCAGCAAATAGAATCTCATGCTTCTACTAACAGTTAAATATTTTTATAGATTGCGGTGGGAGGACAGAGCACCTGTTTCCAGCAAGTCTACCAGGACTGTCTCATTTCTGACCATATGAAAATCCATGGGTTTATACGCAGTGATCATGTCACCTCTTTAGGGCAATCAAAGCAGACAAGTCGAACCACACATCCTGTTCAGAAACTGATAGCAAGGCATAGCAAGAAATGTAGAGACAGACTTCTAACCTAGACACTTCTAAACTATCTTTCCCTTTCCTTAAGAGGCTGCACCCTTGGTAAGATTTATGATGGATTCAGTTTAACAGTGAACAAATGAGAGTTGGTTGTTATAATGCTCTAGTAGCCACAGCCATAGCCTACTAGGAGGTCTCTATTGTATGTAGGGGGGGGGGAATGTGTGCCCCCATTTATTTTTGAGATCCATATTCTCATTCAAACTCTTGTGTATGACAGAAGGTATAACATTCTTTATATCTTCAAAAATAGAACATTCTTTTCTGTCCAGACAACAGAAGAAATGCAATTAAATGGCATGTCATACATTACAGTCACAAATGCTGACTGCATTTTAAAAAAACAAAAAACAGAATAATCTTCATATAGAGAACTTTTTAAAATACCCAAACCCCAGAGGACGAATATAAATATAAGCACAGAATTCTGACTTCTTGGTTGTAGACATTTGAGAGATCAATGAATGCTTACCATCTAATAGCATTCAGCATCCATCAACAGCTCAACAATATTTTGCAGTTTATAACGAATGTTTGTATAATTACATCATAGCCTGTTTACAACTGTGTTAATTTCTTACCTTTTGCTTTTGATGGAGACGATGGAGAAGAGGTTGTAACAGGCTTCCTAAGTGTAGAATATGTGCTCTGCGTATTTGTATGGCCCACACTAGCCCGATTTGCATTTTGATCACTGTGTGCCTTCTGATGAGGTACTGCTGGCTCAGACTTCCTTCTTTTCCTGTAGTCACTTGCAGTACTTGTTGAACTAAGGAAATAAGCAGTATGAGTGTCACTGCACAGGACGCATTAAAAAAACTTCAGTGATGTTCTCATCAGCCAGTGCTGACTTAGTTACGTACTAATAATAAAAACCAAACAACAAGATGATTAAGCCAAATAGTGTGACAACAATCTCATTTTGATCCCGATTTATTTGTTTACATGTCTCAAGCTCTTTTAAGTTGGCAAGAATCAGAGCTGGGGTCTGTTGGTTGACATCTTTGGGGCCTTGACTCTTCTTTTTGACAGCACACAAAACATACAACACAAGTTCCAGTTTCCTACAGCATGGGATGCTCTTTTGCAGTTTAACAACTGAATGGAAAATGTGAAACAATGACCAAACTATGATTTTGTGGAAGAACAGAATGCTTCCTGAAGCACTGCATGACACTAACAACAACAAGTCCAGTGATAGTGACAGTGTAACCTGCCTGTCTTTCACTTCCAATTAGGGGGTACCTTAACAAATTCAAAGCATTTTCCAAAAGCATGGTTTCCAGGCAAGAAGGAAGGCTTCTACTGCTGCTATATAATTTACAGACAGTTGACATAAGCCTAATGGAGAGCTGGTGATTACATTATTCTTAATCTGAATGCACGATAAACATGGCTAGCAGCAACATACATCCTTTCACTTCATAGGTTCGGCACTTGAAAAACAACACAAAATGAGAATGCAAACAATTTAACCACACTAACAAATCTTGCGATGGAGATGCTGAAAACAGAGAGGAGGGAAATTTGATAGTGTGTGGAGCATCAGGACAAATTATGCTTCATATTCAAACAGAAAGGGACAAGAACAGATTATTAGATTTGTACTGAGGTAAGGAGTCCCAGCCAGAAACATGCATATCAGTCTGGGTATAGCAAAAATAGGGAGGGGTGGAGTCTGTGCTTTACCCAAAAAGGCTATATGGAAATGTCTTCCTGTAGGAGGAAGACCAAGTCCAGTTACTTTCAAATGCAAGCTGCTCTATAGATGAGCAGAAGTCTCTGTACAGCCCACCCCCCCTACTTTCATTGATCAAAGTTATCCTTACCTAGAAGGTCTGCCCAAGCCTCTATCTGTTGGACTGTAATATAAGGAAGTCTGGAGGCACAAACAAGCAAGACAGTTAGCCTTTTATATGGGATTTCACTGGTATAATTCATAAGAAATCACTATGCAATGACTATAGGAACACCATAATTTATCACACCAAGAGAAGCTTGAAAAATTAGAAGTGAGGCAGCTTTCAAAGTCAATTTTATGTCCCTCCTTTAATACTTGAAAGGTCAAGCAGCAAACTGTTCCTTTTTAAGCTTGTTCCCAAAATGATAGGTGCTATGATTTACATTGGCTAAAAGGTAGAAACTATAAAATCTCAGATAAATACATTAATTAATCAGTAAATGAGAGACTTGAGATATCCTATAATTACTTACCAAAGTATTAATGTCAAAGAAAGCTTGAAATTCTCTGTATACATAGCTTACACATCTATAACTTGCACGGCCACTTGGTGACCTTCTTAACTTCATGTTAAGAGCAGAGTTGGTCCCACCAACCTAAAGACTTTTTCCGTTGCTTAAGAAGTGACAGCCGAATGACCTTTGGGAATGCAAATACTTAAAACTTGTCAATATATGTTCAGTCCTTAGTGACACACTATTTTTAATCTAGTCACTTAACTGGTGTGAAAGCTTGCGCTGGAATTAGGCACACATCGTACTACAGTTTGTGGGAGCTAGAAAAAGAATCATGTTATCCCAGGGACATCTTTTCATGGGCACAAAACTATGCATTCACATATTAAGCATATTTTACATTCAGGCTATGTAATTTCAGAGATGACCCAAGGAACTGAAAATAGAATTTTCACACTGTGTGCTACTGTTCTTTGTGGAAAAGCAGGAGGTCAGGCTGAAATCACACATAAAATGTATTATAGGAAGCAATGTATTATAGGAAGCAAGCATTGCATCTGGGTGAACCCATTTACTTTTGGCGAGTGACAGCAGAGCTTGTATTCGTATTTACATTTTAATTTTCTTATACATCACTTCAGTAATTTCTTTTTTTGCTGCGCCGAGAGAGACAGCAAAAGAGATTTTGCATCACCACCCACCCAGAATGGACTCCAGAATTTATTGAGCCTGGGCACCAGACTGTCCCTCTGTTCCCTCCTCCTCCTCCTTGCTGTGCACCACCCTAACAGTGGGGACTGGGAGCCCAGCAGGAGACAAGGCCGGTAGACTGCTGAATCTGCTCTGCCTCTTATAGTGTTAGTAGCTATTCTGGGGGATCCAGTCAGCAGTGAGTCCCTGCCAATCTGCAGGCTCTTGCCAAATGCCTAAACATGCTGACTACTGACATCAGGGCCTTTTACCACAACTGGCATTCATTACAAATGCATTGTATAGTAGAACACAGAAACAAAGGAAGTTGCTATGTGCTAGCTGCCACCTAACCCAGTTTTGTCCATTCTGACAGACAATGGACTTCCAAGGTATCAGGCAGCAGCCCTTCCCATCACCTGCTACCTGGAGAAGCTAGGAATTAAACCTGGCACCTTCTGAATGTGGAGCATGAGCTCCACTACTGAGCTACAGTCCCTCCTCAGTAACAAGACCCAAAAGTAATTTGGGAACAGGATCTGTTGGAGATATTTAAGTACATAAGAAGAGCCTGCTGGATCAGGCCAGTGGCCCATCTAGTCCAGCATCCTTTTTTCACAGAGGTCTGTGGGAAGCCCACAAGCAAGACCTAAGTGCACCTCCTCTCCTGCAGATCTCAGAAATGTACTGCCTCCAACTGTGGAGGTAGACCATAGTCACTGTGACTAGTAGCCATCAATAGCCTTTTCCTCCATGAATTTCCCTGTTTAGGGAAGTTTTTAATGTTTGAAGTTTTATTCTGTTTTTAGTGTTCTGTTGGTAGCCGCCCAGACTGACTGGGGAAACCCAGCCAGATGGGCGGGGTATAAATAATAAAATTATTATTATTATAACCCTCTTTTAAAGCCATCCAAGTTGGTGGCCATCACTGACTCCTGTGGGAGCTAAAATACCAAAGCAGCATACACATTTCCAACATCTCCAAATTGATTTTTCCCTTGGAAACCAAGTTATGCAGAAGTAGTTATCAAACAAGTATCCAAGATCATATTTTAAAGGCAAAGTAGTATTTTTGAACATAATAGAAATGCAGTTGAAACCTAGAAAATGATCAACATTAATTTAGTATGCGCTTTAAAAGTGAAACATTTTAAGAAAGTTCACACACCCCAATTTGATCAGGAAATAGATGCTGATGAGACAAGACACTATGTGTATTATTATTATTATTATTATCTATTACTACCGTATTTACTCGAATCTAATGCTCACCTTTTTTTTGCCAAATTATGTTGCAAAAATTAAGGTTTGCATTGGATTCGATAGCACATTTACATTTGCCAGTAAATACTTTTTTTGGTTTCAAGGTTCTGAAAATTGAGGTGTGCATTTGATTCGATGGCACATTAGACTCTAGTAAATACGGTATTTAGATTTCTTACCCACCCTCCACCGTAAGGTCCCAGGGCAAGTTTAAAAAAATATAAAAACATAATATTAAAATCAGTTTAAACAAATGTCTATCAAAAAAGAATAAGGTAGGTCCTAAAACATCTCTCAGGTATCAAAGACCAAGGTAAAGAAATGTGTCTTCAGCATATGATGATATGAGAATTATTCCAGTGGAGTTTGCAGAGAAAAAAGCTTTAGAATTGGAGATGTGAAAAACTTATTTGAGTTTAGTCACCAAGTTCATTGCTTCATGGAAATGAATAAACAAATAATGAAGGGGATAGCTTACTTAACAATATAGAATAGTGGTTTGTTTCTCCTTAACAAGCCAGGATTCATAAACCAAGAAGAAACCTTGATTTAAGGTTGACTTGTTAAGGAGAAATAAACCATCCTTCTGGGTTTAAATGAATATTAAGTGATACCTTTCCTGTTTTGTTTAACTGCTTGTGCATCAGGATGCATCCAGGGCTGACCAATTCCATTTTACTGTTGGGAGTGAAGGGTAAGATTCTATCTCCAGAATCTCATTTGACAGGCAGCTGAATCTTACGTCAACACTTGCAGTAGGACAGTATGGTCTACCCCACCTGGGGGAAACAGCAAGCTGTATGGTACGCACTGCTCTCTTCTTTAGGACCTTGTAGCTATTCCCTATGCCTCACTTTGCCTAAAGGTAGGGCCAGCCTGCATCCTTCTCATGCACAAAACATTTCCTTAAGCCAAGATACTTGCCTTGTTATAATGTGTAACACTGCCTACATACAACCGCCCAAATAATTTCAAATGTTGCTTATACTGCATTTCATGAACAATGAAGAGATATGAAAACCACACATCTCCAGGAAATTTGGCTAATCATAGAATTGTAGAGTTGGAAGGGACCTCAAAGGTTATCTAGTCCAACTTTCTGCAATGCAGGATACTAAGTTTCCTTCAAGATTTCCTCAGACATACAGAAACCTCCATATCTGTCTTGTATTTTGATAGGGGCAAAATATGGTGGCTACTCTATTTAGAATGGCTCCGGGAAAAGATTCAGCATTTTAAATGTTTTTCAAATTGCTTCCCATTCCACCCCCTCGATGCTGTCCCTATCTTTTCTTGCTGTCTCATGGAAATCTTAAACCACTGCCTTGTTTTAAACTGACAACAAAAGAGAGAGAAAACGTCAGAACTGTTTAACTTTGCATTTTCTAAAATAAATAGGCCTCGTTTTCCTTTAAGCAAGGTGGAAATACATTTCCTGCTGAATTTAATGTCTCAAGGGAAAACGGTTTTCAAAATCTTTGTGACATTGAGCAAACTAATTTGCTCATTATAAATTGCCTGTTTGGGGGCAGGTACTAACTGATTTGCAGCTGTCATTTGCAGCTGCAAAATGCATCACCAAATCATCACCAAATTTTATTTTTAAAAGTGAAAAGGAGATATACAATAGTGCAAGTTAACAGTACCTGGAGAACATCATCGAGGTATTTGAATATTACCAAAACAGTCCTGTTTGTTTCATTTTGAAGGCTCGTTTTCTGGTCCTGCTAAACTGTAAAATATTCATACTGCTACACTCTGATACATGAAGGATACCAAGTCTCTCAAATCTAAGGATGTGCATATTGTCTACTCTAGATGACAAGAACTGCCTTCTACTCTCTATGCTGCTGGATTAGAGAAAGGGGCCACTGCCAAGTTGCCTAGTCTCTGCTATTCCTTGTCTTGCTTCCTCCAATCCATTCCTCTCACATGTGCCACTGGTCTGCTGAGAGATGCTCCCTCTCTCGCTGCTGCCTAGCTGTGCTCTTAGGCAACATGACTTGCTGGGAACAGACACCAGCAACAACATTCCACCAAATTAGGGTAAATAAGCAGAGCACTGGACCTGGACATTGCCTGCTTAAGGCAATTTCACACTGAAGAACAACATCTAGTTTCTTCTTTCCCTTGAGAGAAAGTGGGGAAGGCACAGAGGTGGCGTCAAGACACAGAACAGGTCAGAAGAAGAGCAATGAGCATGTGCAGCAGTCAGAATGGACCTTGGGGAGAAGCAAGTATGTCTTGTACGCACAAGTCAGAACAAGAGAGTGCAGTGTGCTGCCCCATTGCCCGTATGAGGGACCCTCCACTGATGCTAGAAAGAAACCAAGTTATAATTGTACTTAATTAGAAGGGCTGTTTATAAGGTGTTGTGTCTGTGAGCACTACATAGAAACCAAGCGAAAGAGAACTCATGATGTATGCCATTCCTGAGTTTTAATCACTGATAGAAGAAACATGCTTAATTTACCTCATTGGAAAGCCCTGGAGGATTGTCTTGAACATAATCCAAAAGCTTTTTAGGAGGCTGCATCATTTTAGCAGAATTGCGAGATGAAATGGAGGAGAATCAATGGCAGCAAGGAATGGAACATGTGGAGAAGGTGAACATAGTTAGAAACTGAGTGTTGACAGATTACAAGAGTGGCACAAACATAACAAAAATGTGGGGAATAGTGAATGTGGAGAATGTGCAACAGAAAGTATACAACCATCTTATTAAACCCTTGCCTAGTTTAAAATCAGCTGCCTTAATTCTTACAAGACAAACAAATGTCAAGAAAAACCATTCAAATATATCACCAGCTCCTATTTAGATCTCTGCTGATTTTTAGGGTGAGGGAAAAGTGTTCTGGGGTGCAAATAACCAAAGTTCTGCTTCTCTCCCTTCCACCTTCATTCATTTTGTTGGACTTGAATGAACAGCTAGGGATGCTTGGGTAATTTGCTCCTCGAATTCTGATACAAACTACACTGATCATCACCTACCAGACTAAGGTACACACCCAGACATACTTATCCTCTGTATTTGGCATTTCTGTTAACATTGTGGTGCAGTGTGGAAGATGGTGGTCTCTTTCTCTACTTATTTCATTATCACTGATTTTGTGTTTCTGCAACTATGATAGAAGATCTCTTAGGGTCTAATTAGAGTAATGATCAATTTCATTATTAAATCTAAACAAGCATAGTAAAACTTTAATAAAAAGTGTAATAAACTATGTTTTTCTTGTCATTTAGATATTAGTCTCAGGAATCAGTACTCCAAATTAGTGATCATCTGTGTTTTCAATAGTAAAGGGCTCAGGAAAAACTAATAAAGGAAGTTCAGTTTGGTGAGCCATTCTTATGAAACATTCTCTGAGCTTTAGTGGATTTTCTTCAAACATTCCAAATGTATATACCACAACCACAATATCTAACACACGAGACCTTTGACAGTCTGCATCCATTATTCCTTTTTTTAAGGCACTGAAGCGTGTCTGGAATCTAGGCAATTTGATCTAGAAAAGTGTAAACTGCATCTTATTTTCCTAAAGTTTATCTATTAATATTCTAGCCTCACTTACCGGGCGTCCAAACTCCAGCTCAGAAAAGAATTTATACCAGGGTTCATTTTCTAAATCTATGTCATCTGGGTTTATGCGACCCATCTGGAAGAATTGTGAAGGAGAAAGGGGAGGAAAAGGCACACACTGATCAAAGTGTTGGAAATGACATGGCACACTGATGACACACAGACATGAACACAAATAATAGGAAAGAAAGAGTGAAACAAAAACAAAGGGATGGAGGGGACTTCATGGTGAAGTGAGATTTGATTTGAGAGTTGTCACACTGTGGTTGTTTGAACTCCTCCTTTTCAGCTTGTCCTCCAAAGGATTGTTGTGTACACACAATACAGAAAATATGATAGGTTTTTAAGAAGATTACATCAGATTGCTTTGTGCCGCTGTTTCTTTTTTAAAAAAGCACTGTTGTACAACAAATGGAAGCATGTTTGGTTGCATTCGGGGATGCAGTATATATGCTTTCTTTTTCAGGATCTATGTAACTCTCAATGATAGGTAAATGCACGATTTGGGGCAGAATTTGGACCACCCAAGGAAAGCATGTTAATTTTGCATTTTGAAGTCAAGCATTCTGAAGTAGTATGCAGGATGATGACAGCCCAACCACCTCCTTCAGCCATTATAAAATAAGCTACTCATATATACTGACAGGTGCGTCTCTGTGTGTGAAAAGTTCTGCATCACTACCTGACACTTGAAGAAAAATGTTATTTGGAGAGATGGGAGCCATATACAGCATCTAGGGTGAGTTCATGGTACTTGGCCAGACAGGCAGCTAGTGCTGTCAATTTTAGACATCATGTATGACTTTTTCAGGGGTGGGAGAATAAATGTAGCCACCCATTCCCATGTCCCCTTCCAATAAATAATTATGTGTCTGAATAATCATGATGAAGTAGTTAGAGAGTGTTGAATTTGGAGTGAAATGACCTAGTTCAAACCCCCTTTCACCCATAAAGCTCACTGGGTGACCTTCGACCACTTCCTCTCAACTAATTTCCTATGTTGTTGTTTTGAGAATAAAAAAATTAAAGGAAGGGTGGACCACATACACCGCCTCTAGCTCCATGGAGGAAGGGCAGTATATGAATGAAATAATAAAATATATATTAATATTTATTTTCCTGGCAATTTGATATTCATTCAGCACACTGATTTACTCCCAGTGGTGATGGTTTGTGAAGAAGGCAGCCACAGCTGATTGGGTCCTTCTACTGAGGGTCTGTCTTTAGTGTGCACTCTTTAAAGTGATGAGCAACTTTTTAGAGCATCATCAATACGTAGTCAAATAAAGCAGACTTTTCCCCACAGTCATCATGGGACACATCCTTTTGATTCCCTTATTGTGCTGTAGAGGGCAGCAAGAAACAAGAATTTCTGCTCAGAGCCTTTTGCAATTGTACAGCCCCAGCTTCACCTTTCAGGACAAGTTTCTAGCAAAATTATTCTCATCAGAAGCAGCAGGAGTGTCAAATAACACCTTACATCCCATATTCCAAGTGGGGGAATTAGGTGAACACTAGAAGAACAAGTGATTTTCCATTTGACACCACTGCTGAACATCTTCCTTTTTGCCACGGCACAATTCTTTTTATCTGCTACTTTCGTAGCTGCTGTTTTTTGTTACTTATAATTTCTTTATGAGTTACATTTTAAAATTAGTCACCATGAGACAGTATGGAACCAAAGATGAGAGAAAATATTTAAAGTAAATTTCCCACACACAAATTCAGAAATTGCCATTCCTGACATTCCTTTAGGTTTTTTTTCAGATCCACAGAACAAATGCCCTGAACTTACATACTGCTCAGAGTGCCAGCTTATAAGCTCAGATGCATATTAGTTTCCACCAGCTGAACATCACAATTTGTGTTAGCTGTGCAACAGTAAATGCTTTAGTGTTAGAGTAAGCATCCCCAAGATTCCCCTCTTTCATTCACCATACCATACCATCCACTTCAGTAGTCAAATGCTAATATTTCTGGTTTTGTAGCACTTTTCTGTGTTTATTTTTCTGTGTTTACTCATAAAGATGATGGATAACTACCATGCACAAAGCTTATTACTTTCTGTCTCCAATTTTTGTTCCATGATTAATTGAAAAGCTTGGTTCAAGTACAATATTCTTGGTCAGATAAAATGTGGTTTATCAGTCTGAGAAAGAGCAGTGTCCTTCCTTCCTTCCTTCCTTCCTTCCTTCCTTCCTTCCTCCCCCCCCCCTCTCTTCTGAATGACTTGATGCAAGGTTTCCAGAACTCCTTACATAAAAATCAGAGAACTGTGGTTAAGGCTAGCGAAAATTGCTAACCACAGATTGCACCAGTTCACAAACAAGAGGACTGCAGCTTGTGTTTAAAGCACTGTTTACTAGTTTATATGTATATAGGAAACTGTATATAACAGGAAACTCTGGAAGTCTTGCACTAAGGTAGGAAGGAAGCACTGTGGCATAACCCTCATTTATCAGACTGAGATCATTCCATCTGAAACCATAATTTATCAGACTGAGATCATTCCATCTGAATTGAGTCAAATGTATTTTTTTTGGTGGGGGAGGGCATGGATATAGGAATGCATCTAGCTCAAAGGTGTCTCTGAATATGGAGACTCCATTTAGTTATTATGACTAAAAGGAACTGCTAGAGAAATTTTTTGGAGAATGTCCTATATCTAGACTTACATGTAAATAAGCTTTTGACGCAATCTAACATTGTGTACGGCTGCAGCTGGTTGACTGATGTAACCAAAAGGGACTGGAGAAGAGATGACTGAGATGTGATATGATAGCCATCTTCAAATATATCTGAAGGGCCATCATATGGATGATGGAGCAAGCTTGTTTCTGCTGCTCCAGAGCATAGAATCTGGACCAATGAATTCAAATTAGAAGAATAGAGATTCTGACTAAACATTACTTTTTGACAGTGAGAGCTGTTTGACAGGGGAATGGACTACTTCAAAAGGTGGTGGACTCTCCATTGGAGGTTTTTAAATAGAGGTTGGATGGTCATCTGTCCAGGGAGTTGGACTAGATGCCATTGGGATCCCTTCCAACTCTATAATTCTTATTCTGTGAAACAGGTTCGTTCAACTAATTTGTTAACTTGCCAACTGGCACAACATCTGTGCAGAATCCTGGTAACCCACCAGAGCCTGATAACAGGCTGGTGAGCCAATGTTGCCTTTCTGATTTTTGTAATAAGGTAAGCCCATACACCAGGGGTCAGCAACCTTTTTCAGCTGTGGACTGGTCCACCGTCCCTCTGACCATGTGGTGGGCCGGACTATATTTTGGAAAAAAAATAATGAACGAATTCCTATGCCCCACAAATACCCCAGAGATGCATTTTAAATAAAAGCAAACATTCTACTCATGTAACAACACCAGGCAGGCCCCCCAAATAACCCAGAGATGCATTTTAAATAAAAGGACACATTCTACTCATGTAAAAACATGCTGATTCCCGGACTGTCCGCAGGCCGGATTTAGAAGGCGATTGGGCCGCATCCGGCCCACGGGCCTTAGGTTGCCCACCCCTGCTATACACTATACATATTTAAAAAGCTGTTACCCCAAAAAGTAATACAGCAACTCCATACAGCTATGTGTGTAAGCAGGACAGTAAAAAATTGTGTAACTTGATCTGCACTGTCAAAATGTAAGAAGTTGTGTGTGCATAAATAAAGAGGCAACTGAGGTCTCAATCAAAAACCCTGGATACATATCTCCACTTTTTGTCCTGGTACTAATTTACACATGCCTCCTCTCTTTATATGCATTTGGGGGAGGACTACAAACTGTCAGCTGAAGGTATGGGGTTTTCTTCTTAAAAAACGCAGAATTTGCACAACTGTACTCATGCATGCAACATGCATACAAACAGATGTTGGGAAAAATCATCATTTGTTTTAAAGGAAAAAGTGCTCTAAATATATTTCAGGGATGGACATGTATGATCTAACATTCATTATTGAAAAACAGAGTTGTTTTTGATGCAGCACTCATGTTGCTGAACTGTTTCAGTGACATCTCATTTTAGATTTTATTTTTTTCTTGAAGAATGTCATAAAACTGCCCTAGTTGTAAACCTTACTGAGAGTTATTTTGACAGAGAATATGGAATATAAGCATCTTGGGAGCCAAAAGCAGACTCAGAAATAACTGAAAGGGCTCAACAAAACAAGGGCTGCCCCCAAAACAGCTCTATTCCCCCCCCCCAAGTAATTGATACTTTTCAATCAATGATGTGACAAGCCCAACATAGAAAAATGTCTGTCAATTATGAATTGCACACCCAACCCTGTGTAATATGGGCCTCTTGGGTGGGCAGTTCCTTGTAAAAAGCAACATTTGATAGCTTTCCTTTGATGAAATGACAGATATCTATGAGGCCATGCATGCTGCTTTCTGACATACTGAATAAAGCAAAGCTGTAATGCTAATTGAGGAATAGCACTTTGCCAGGGTATCAATATGACATCTTTAAAAATGTATTTGCTCCTCTTTTTTACCCTGGACTTGGGGCCAAACTAGACTGGGCACTGAGAGAGGTCCTCAACTGGATCTCCCACATATTATTTAAAGTTAAAAGCAAGCATTGGGGAGGGGATCTGAGCCAGGAGTACCATCAATATGGTTATGTGCTAAATAGCAGCTTCAGCTTGTTCTGTTGAGCAGTGCACCTATCTATGTTTGCAGACTGCTTGCCTGGAATCTCTGGTCAACTGAGGCCAAGCCACATGCGATAAGGCCTTATATAGGCCTCCCTGTATTTCCGCCTCCAAATCTCACAAGATACAGGGGATCCCGAGTAAAGGGATTCTGTGCCTCTCTACTCTCAAAGTGGCTCTCCCATGACTTCCCTTCCCAGTTTCCCTGTTCCAGTTTCCCAGGCATCATGCACTGCTGTTGACAGTAGCCAGGAAGTAGAGAGGAAGGCAGGTGGTGTTGCCTCTTCTTCCTGTGCCACAAGCCCAGCACGGATGGCTGCAGGGTTGGTTTGTTTTGGAGGGGAGGGGCTTTCTATAATAGTCAAACTCTGAGTTGGCTTAAGAGCCTCTAACTTAAGATGAAGGATAAGCATCATCACACCTATGATGCCTGGTAAAAACATTCTTGTTTAGGCAAGCTTACCTAGAGGCTTTAAATATGTTGGTGTGAGTTTTAATCCTGTTTTGGTATTTTAACTTTTTATATGTTTTAAAGTATTGTATTTTGTTATTGATCTTATCTTTTGGTAAACTGCTTTGAGGTCATTGTTGTTTTTACAAACAGGCAGTGTATAAATTTTGCAAAATAAATACCCATAGATTTTGACACATGGCATACTAAAATGTAGAACTTTCAACTTCTGTTTTGAGACGTGTGAAATAGCACACCCGTTTGATACAAAGCGCCTTTTAGGATCAAATACATCTTTTTTTGTGTTATTTCTAAGTACATATTTCTAAAGCTACTGCTAAAAATAATATACATTCTGAAGAGTAAAAACATATGAGCACAAGGAATACTGTGTACCTCCTGGCTTTGACTGCTAACTTTACATTTTTCTCCATAAACAGAGGAAAGCAGCAGAGCTCTTGGAAAGCGGAGGAATTTAGCTTGCTAGAGGAATGATAAGGCAGAAGCTCTCAAAAGCTGTGCAGAAAATAATTTATTGCCCAACACATTTTTAGTATAACTATTCTTTCTCAGGGTCAACCCTGATTTCAAACTATTCCACACCATGCCTTTCCCTACTTTTTGAGATACTACAAAATGCAGTTTTGGTCCCTTTCTGAAAGAGAGGAATAAATGCATTGAGCACCGCATTATTTTCTGTATGCTTTTGAAGTCTCCTCCCCTTTTGATCCTGTGTTTGGTGCCTTTCTTTCCCTCTTTTTTGTTATCTTTTCAGAGGAACTCAGTAATTGAAAAAACAATGAAAAAACAAGATGCATTTAAGTATCCAGGGCTGCTAATGTTACATTGGCATCACGGGCAGTTATGTGGTTTCCAAATAGCTAGCATTCAACACTAGGCCTTTGAAGCAAAACCTCTATAACCTATGCCTATAGGGGCCATGTGTTTTGCAAAAAGCACTGATATTTGATGTAGCAAAATGGTGAAACTGGTGAAAATCGGCCCTTATGAGAATGAATGTGGCCTCCCTCTGGCTTGTGCTCCCCTCCTCCTCTTCCCTCCCTCACTTAACCACAGTTTAGCATGTTGTCTGAATCCTAAACATGCTTAAATTTGACTATGGTTAGTGAAAACAAGCCATCTTCACAAATGATTGCTTGAAGTTGGCTTGTTGTTACTAACCATAGCTAAGAACAACTGCATTTTTTCCTCTGGTCAACATTATTAGTACTTATTATTATTACCACCAAAGAGCAGGGTATTCTCCCATTTTCTTTTCTAGCAAGGTTCGGGCAACTTTAACAACTGTGTGACCAAAAGAATTTCAACACACAAAACTTCTGCTATGGTAGAAGTTGCACCTGCTAAATGTCTTCCTGTCATAAGCAGTTAAAAGCACAGGAGGCTTTCTAGAGAAGGAGGTGCCAACCATACATCAAGGAAGCAAATCTGGAACCTTTAACGCTATGATTCTAACATCCAGTTGTGAAAGCAATGTGGGTGAATTCATGATGCGAACACAAGTGATATCCCTAAAGTGCAAAACCACATGCTTTTGCTTTCTGGGCCAGAAAATAGTCTCTCTCTGTGTTTGTGTTTGTGTGTGTGTGTGTGTGTGTGTATATATATGCCCATTCTCTCCATTCATATTAGATTCAATTCGCGTTACAGCCCCAGGTAATGGGAATTAATTTCCCACTTCATGAACATGCTATAAAAAGGCAAAGTCCCAATTATAGTGCACTCTGTAGATTGCATTTCTTTATCCACAAATTTTGCAGCTCTGACACAAAAAGGCATTGCCTATTACTTTATGCAAATGAACTGTTTTATAATTAACATCAGTTGTACAGTGAAGACTTCAAAATTAATGTTACATTAACAACTTGGCTCTGTGCTAATTGATTTAGAGTCTGTTCAAAAGGAAGCGATTGTCAGAACACCACAGCTACCGTTTAAGATCCAGACCTCCAAAGTTCTTTGAAACATTTAGCATTTTGCAGCTCCCTTTGAACATTTAGCAACAAACTTACTCAATTTGTCACAACGTGAAATGGAGTCCTCGGCAATCAGTGCCAGCTACAAGCGCAAGCAGGGTTTGGGGAGATGGTTATATTTAGATTACATCAGTGATGAATCTCACATAACTAAAGCTTTATTCCAAGGGGGAAATCTGGTAAAAAATAAAGTGAATTAATTTAGGATTTGCTAGGCATTACAGTGGAACCTTGGTTCCCAAACTTAATCTGTTCTGGGAGTCTGTTCGAATCCCGAAACAGTTCGGGGACCAAGGCATGGCTTCTGATTGGCTGCAGCAGCCAATTAGAAGATGTGGAAGCCGCGCCGGGCATTTGGCTCCCAAAGAACGTTCAAAAACTGAACAATTACTTCTGGTTTTTGTTCGTTCCAGAGCCAGAAGGTTTGGCTCCCAAGCCGTTCAGGAGCTGAGGTTCCACTGTACTAAACAAGGGTGCATTTGTGAAACATTTCAATATGCAGAGTTATTTGTATTGGGTGGGTTTTTTGCTCCATGATATTTCTATTGCAGAAGTTGAATACCAGACAAGGATAGTTATTTGAGTGTTTTAATTATAAATGTTTCTGAAGTGGTGCAAAGGAGAGGAATCCAAACCCCTAATCTGCTGTGCTAGAGAGGATTTGGATAGGGCAGAAGGCTCCCTCCACTCAGCTCTGCCAGTGGGGGAGACCTGCTATTACCTGCAGAAACTCCCCAAATGAGCTGTTTGGGGTGCAGGGATTAATGCAGAAATGGAACTTATGAATGAGCACATGCAACACTGTAATACTGACACAGACTGGAAATTGACTGATTTCTCCATGTTACTGTAGAGAGCAGAAGTATGGTAATTTTCAGCAGCGATCTTGTATTTCTCATAACATATAATTTCACCCCAACTTCCTTCAGATTGCATAGTGTGCCTGTCCTTGGTGGGAGGCAAAGCACAGACATTTTCTTAAATCAATACAGGGTCAGGTTTTTATGCTTGGCCTTCAGAAGTTTCCATAGATGTGATGATTACAGTTAATTCATCACTTTTTTAAAAAAATGAATCGCACGCTATTATTGTGAACGTTGGGTGGTCAGAATTGGCCAATGTTAACTTTAATTCTTCCCAAATATCAAGTTACACGTATCCCGCATGTATGTAAAATTTCATCATGCATTACAGTGGTGCCCCGCAAGACGAATGCCTCGCAAGACGAAAAACTCGCTAGACGAAAGAGTTTTCCGTTTTTTGAGTCGTTCCGCAAGACGAATTTCCCTATGGGCTTGCTTCGCAAGACGAAACGTCTTGCAAGTTCTTGCGAGTTTGTTTCCTTTTTCTTAAAGCCGCTAAGCCGTTAATAGCCGCTAAGCTGCTAATAGCCGCTAAGCTGCTAAGCCGCTAATAGCCGTGCTTCGCAAGACGAAAAAACCGCAAGACGAAGAGACTCGCGGAACGGATTAATTTTGTCTTGCGAGACACCACTGTATATGCTGATACAAGTTACTGCACTTGCAACTAATAATCCACATTCCCACTGAAACCTTCATTATTAATCATACTTGAGAAATAAAAACTGGAAACTACCCCCTAACTGGTTTAACCAATAAGACAGGGAAATATTAAGACACACCCATTCAGTTCAGTTTATCTGCTATATAACTGCTATGGTAAAATTCGGCTTCAAAAGCAATGGTCACAAAGTAACATGTCATAAGTAAAACTCAGCATTTGAGTACCTACATCAATCAGTATTTTAATTCCTGAACAGTGGAAATATAAAATCATTTACAACTTCTAAAATGATATATTAGAATGCTAAAGATCAACCCTAAAAATGCTGAGTATTTAAAGACAATTGCTGCATCTAAGTTAGGCAACATAAATTCTACTGGTCTGGTTAAAGCCAGCTCAGCTAGACCACCTTCTGGGTAATGAAGAAAGATATTGCCTTTGTGTCCACTAAAGGTATAAAAGATGTTACTTTTGCAAGGACAGTATTAGTACGTTTGAGCAAAGCACATTTTCCCCAAGACTACGCATATGCAATAAAAATCAATGAGCAGACTATGCCATAGAGTTACTGGGAACATTAGTGGTAATTTTGCAAGTATCAGCCTTATTAAACATACTTTTAAATAATTTTATATGAACCCTAGCTTAAAAAATGCAACAGAGACATTTAGCCACAAGTTAGTGTGCACTGAGCCATCATTTGCGAAGACCTCATTAAGCATAAATAATGAAAACACATTTGTGGATTTAATTTTTCTGGAGTGCCTAGGAACAAGGACCCCCCCCCCCCAATGTGTAACAACTTTCATGTTATACATGTGCTGGTAAAATTGCTACAAAGGTGACAAACTCCCCACATTCATTCTGCAACTAGGGGCTTATAAGACTGCTTACCTATGTGACAAGTTAAACAAGCACATTTTTCAGATTGAGTCCAACATTTAAAAAAATCCAAAGTAGTCAAATGTGGCAAGCAAACCAAAATTGCGACATTTCAGCCACAAAATGTGAACCCTTCAACCACCACAACAAATCTCTTTAAGAAGAGTTCAGTACTTTTCATTTCTTTTCAAAGCATCTAATGATATCCGTTAAAACTATGTCAGCTTTTATGACTAGAAATTAACTCATTAAAGTATTTATCATGTTTAAATACAAACTGACTTTACTTACCGGTCTCTCGTGTTCGAGGATAGACGACTTCCCTGGCTCATATTCAAAAATACTCCTTGGTTCTGAACGGAATTTGCGTGTGTCTACTTTTCTATCAGGAGGGTCCCACTCATTTCTAAGATAAAATAAAATTGACAACTGAATTAAAGTATCTTTCCCACCAAGCTCTATTCATATATAAAAAATGTCTTGTGAGTACTGCAAGCCTACTTTCTCCATGTGCCATTTGTAAAATCACAATAAAACTGACACTAAAAGCAGAGATTTCATAGAAAGGAAAACCATGCTTCGCAATAGCATAATTAATGACATTATAGTATTTGAAAGTCAAGAGGCATTGCAGCAGTTTAGATTTTTTTTTTAAACTTGCTTTTATAAACATGAAAAATGTTATACAAACAAGTATACCAAGTTTCCTCATGCTGTTTGTGTATCACAAAAATAGCATAATAAATGTGGAAAAATATCTACAACGTATGTTTCATTATTAGTGGTCATTGTATAAATTCTTGGTTTATGAATTGGTTTAAACAATTAGGAAGAAGAAGAAAGGGAGAGGGGAGTGACGAGTGGGGTGGGGTGGTTATGCTTCCATTATTCTACTTAGTGTGTGCGAGGGGTTGTGTCAGCGTTACTTGTATGGGTTCTCTTACTATTCACTTGTATTTCCTTGGTGGTGAGAGAGGTTGGGTGTGGCGTAGGGTGTGGTTGGTTGCCTTTGGCCGGCTGTAGTGAGAATTGTTTTTGTGTGTGAGCCAGGTGTGACTGTGTATTTTTGAATCAGGCTAGCCAGATTGATTTGTGTGCTGTCAGGGGATTCTTGTTGTCTTGTTGGGCTGTGTATGTGATAAAGGGGAGCCATACCGGTGTGAAGGTATCGTCTTCTATTTGTCCCCGTGTGAGTTTAAGTTTATTGGTTAGTTTTTCCAATAAGGCTGTTTCCCATACTATTTGATACCCTTGGTCCATGCTTACTCCTGACAGGTCTCTCCAGTGTCTGGTTATGATGTTTCTGGCTACTGAGAGTAGGTGGGTTATGAGCTCTTTGTGGTGTGAGTGGAGCAGTTTAGATTGTTAAGTTATTTGTGGTGAAGCAAGGCACACTCTATGTAAAAGCATTTGCAGCAAGTATAAAAATACTTCTTATGTGCTTTGAACATTAAAAGAGCCTGAAATAATGCCTCGCACATTATGCCTCATGGAATTTGCTGCTTCTAGATTGACTGCTACAAAATGGCTGCAAGGCTTACTTCTCTGGTGCAGATCGTTGCCGTGGGCGAATTGGGGGTGCTGGGGGTGGTGGAGGTACAGGGGACGAGACCTTAAAGGCCTCCGTGCCATTGTCAGAAGTACTTTTCGTCAGCGGTCTGTATGTCTGTGTTCTTGCAGCAGGGTGTGCTTGAGCAGAAAAGGATGGGCTGAAGTTACCTAATAAAATGACAAAACAGAAAAAAGCCAAAATATAACTAATAAGATCACTTGATATAATACATATATGCCACATTCAATTATGGGTTTTAAAAAATTAATGTGAATTTAATGGTAGTTCTTCTTGGCTTATATCCTCAGTTCCATGAATGGAACAGAGTTTACAGAATGGAATTTTCCTGCTTCTTCTTTTCCTCTGCAGCAACCTATGCCCCTAAACATCGGCTCCTAGAGACTGGGGCATCCTCTAGAACAGACTAGCATGTGGTGTGGAAGGCTGCAGCAAGAAGGGCAGATTTCCAAAGACCAGGGCTCCCAGGATGAGAACAAAAGAGTCATCTACTTGTACGCCACCACCTTGGATTCCACATCATATACCCAACACAGAGGATACTTGTGGACCTGTCTTTGAGAAGAAGGGTATGTAACGACACACATTTCAGTCCCGAAACAAATTTATTGGAAGTAGATCCCACTAAATTCAATGGAACTTACAACAACTGGTCTTGACTGGAGTGGGCAGACTTCAGGCTGGAGGGATCTACTTTGATTTTTACTAGAACCCTAAGCTCTATCAACTGGAGCCAGGTTCAAAAGAGTAGTGTTTTTGGTACCAGAAGTCCCATATTGATTCATGGTAAGCATGGCTTGCACAACTTGTAAACCATCAAGTGAAATGCAGCACACCACCTAGGTATAGGGCCATATCAATGACTTGACAGGACCCCTATTTCTGCAGTCCAAAGCAAGTGGTTTATCATGCCTTAGGTGGACTTGATACATGGATAAAGGGTTCTGTTCACATTTCTCTAAAATCTGGAAATGCCTTGAGGCATAGCCACAGTTGGGATAATTTACTGCTGGCTGCCATTGTTATCTTGGTGGTTGCTTGCTAGCAGAAAACTGAAAAAGAAATACACACATGCTTGAATTTAAGCATGCCTTTGTTAATTTTGTAACAATGCATTTCTGGTTAGTAATATAATATTTATCAGCATTAGTTCTGGACAGTCACCCAAGCAGATCACATAGATGTAATTTTTTTGCAAGTGAAGATTGAATCTATGCAGATTGTGATGTGAACTTAAATTGGAAGTTGCATTTTTTAAAATGCATTTTTTCCTACGGTGCATTACCATTTTGCATATTTTTGCAAATATGTATAACACATTTTTAAAGGGCTTTTCTAATCAGTAAGTACATCTGATATATTTTCACAATTATTTGGCTTGATGTACATTTTTACAGAAATTTGCAGCCTTCGACCGCTGTTCTGTCACTTTCTATTGTTATATTGACAATTTCAGTTTAATTTCCAGCAGTTGCAAAAGCAACGTGCAGACAGGTTTAATGGAATGCACAGTGTGGAAGCTTGAGTTTTGGATTCATGTTTTGTCCCATGGTAAAGGGGATGATCTAGTGAAAATTAAACGAAACAGAGAGCCAAACTACACATTACACTTAATGAAGAGCATGCAGATACAGCTCTGGATTTAATTAATTACAGGTGCAGGGGGCTTTACCTATGCTTCCTAGCCACAATTTTTGTCCCAAATGTGACAGTATGGGTGGGTGGGTGGGGTAAACCTCCCTTCTTCATATAACAATTGCCCACCTGCTCCTTTAGCATAATGTATAGTTTAGCCCTGAGCAGAATTTATTTATTTCATTGTTAACTCATTAAAATTAATGAGACACAAAAATATATGACTTTGGATTGTTCCCATGTTTTATTCATGCATGTTCCCATGTTTTATGCATACAATGCAGTATTCTACTCAGCTACTACCTTTATCAGCCCCAATGCATGTTGATGGAGGTTATGCTAGTAATCAAGCTCTGCTTTGAAACTGTTCCCAAAGCCAGAATCTGTCCAAATTAGTACAAAATCAAAGCACTGGAAGGTCACCATTGAAAATACATTTTGGGTTATTTGGCTGGAAAAAGAATTCACACGCAATCATTCAGGTGTCAGGAAAATAACGAAATGACAACAATACACTGAGATCCCACAACACAACAATAAAAACTGCAGTTACACAAGCACAAGAAGGATGGGCCTACAAGGTTAGGTAATCGCCAAAATTAACGAGAACAGACTCATGAAGGGAAGGAATAATTCCTACCAGTATTATATGCATAGGCAGTATTATACATGTCTGTGTCATCATCTACAAAAAGAAAGATAAATGTTATAGTGGTGTAACACTGGTCCATTTAGAACAGCAAGGCAGCTCTACCATCCCAAATACTGTAAAACAAACAAGCAAGCAAATTGTAGCCACCTTTATACTTCAGGATCGCATATAGCTGTTCTGTCACTTGAGATGCAAATACAGCAATATGCTCTATCCCTGAGCTATGGCTCTTCCAGTTAGGTATGGAATATTTAGCTCATTCGTTAGTTAATCTACAACAAATATTTAATTAACTTAAATATGGCCCTGATTAATTGGCAGTGGGGGTTTTATGTTAGTTATTTTTAAAACAGGAATTTACAAATGCAACAGGTGGCAGCATCACCTTTCACACACATCTGGAAAGGCTTTTTTTGAAGATGGTGCCATTGTAATGTATATGTAGATTAAGAGGGCAATCCTGACCTCCTGGTATTGCCTGTTTGCAGAGGGGGTGTAATTAGGAAAAGGCCTAGGTACAGTGGTGCCCCGCAAGACGAATGCCTCGCAAGACAAAAAACTCGCTAGACGAAAGGGTTTTCCGTTTTTTGAGCTGCTTCGCAAGACGAATTTCCCTATGGGCTTGCTTCGCAAGACGAAAAACGAAAACGTCTTGCAAGTTTGTTTCCTTTTTCTTAACACCGTTAATACAGTTGCGACTTGACTTCGAGGAGCAATTCATAGAACGCGGTGTGGTATCCTTTTTTGAGGTTTTTGAAGACTTTGGGGATTTTTGAAGCTTTTCCAAAACTTATTTTAAACTTTTAAAACTTTTTTGGGGGTTTTTGGATTTTGGGTTGGGGTGTTTGGAATTCAAGGACTTGGTGTTGGGGAGGGGTTTGCAAGAATCTGGAAGCTTGTGTGTTTTTTTCCTGCATTTTTATGATTTTCTGTGACCATTGGGCCACTCTGCTGTTTTTTAAAAAAATTTCTGGATTTGAATTTCTGTGTAGTGGTTGGCTGGGGGAACAGTTGAGGAGGGGTTTGCAAGAATCTGGAAGCTTGTGTGGTTTTTTTCTGCATTTTTATGATTTTCTGTGACCATTGGGCCACTCTGCTGTTTTTTTTAAAAAATTCTGGATTTGAATTTCTGTGTGGTGGCTGGCTGGGGTAACAGTTGAGGAGGGGGTTCTTCAGCAAGAAGCAAAGAGTGGAAGAGGAACCTTCTTCGAGTTGTCCCCCAGAGTCTTAGAAAATGTACTGTACACTTTGTTGATTTTTAAATGTTTTTCTGTCATGTTTAGAAACTTAATTTATTGTTCCTTCAATTTTTGAAATGCTCTTTACAGTATGTGTGACTTTAAAGAGCACTTAATAAACTCTTGTTGTACCGAATTTGGCTTTGTTTGGACTTTTTTTGACCATAGGAACGCATTAATTGAATTTCAATGCATTCCTATGGGATTTCGTGCTTCGCAAGACGAAAAATTCGCTAGACGAAAAAACTCGCGGAACGAATTAATTTCGTCTTGCGAGGCACTACTGTATCTGTCTTTTGCTAGTGGAGATGGATAGACTAAGATTGTGGAGGCTCCCTACTGTACCCTCAGAAAGCTTGGTGGATAGAAAGCTACCCCCATTTGGTGTTCTTGCTTGTGATAGCAAACCTATGGCCCCGGAGTGTGGAGCATTATGAGAATGGAACAAAATCAACTATGGATCTACTGGATCCAAAGATGTTTTGTTTCCCTGTGAGGGACTGAATTTAGGCTCTTCATCTATGCTTACCTGGAGCAGATGAAGCTAATTTCTCCAGTGCTTTTGGTGATGGCGGGGAGGGCGTGGATACAAAATATAGTGATCCACTGCGCTGAAAAGCCCAGCAAAAGTGCTCCTCTCAGCTTCCATTTTGGCTGCCACGTCCATCATTTAGCTCCCTCTCCCCTTTGCTCCTCCAGGATTGCTTGGTTAATCAATAAATTAACTGTTATTTGATCAGCTCCCTGCTCAGCCATGAAACTCGCTTCATGACCCTGGACCAGTCACTGTCTTTTATTCTTGGATTAAATGTTATTCTTAGTACTTACTACACAAAGCGACTCCTTTTACAATAACTAAGCCAAGAGGAGAACCAAATGATTCCATACCTAGGCTAGGATCATTTTGTCATTAACTTTGTTGAATTTATAAAAGAAAGAAAAAAAGGAAGAGCTCTTTATTTGATTTGTTGCCTTGGCAGGATTACAGCAATGAAAATCTTCCCAAGCTAATTCTAAGGGATGAACACAAAACCCTGAGCTACTTTGTTTCCCTAACACACTCATTGTAACCTCTCTTATTTTTCTGTACTTCTTAAAAATGTTAATTTCTGTTAGAAAATTCCTTAAGTTTTCCCCACAGAAAAATGCACCAGCTGTATTGAATATACTTATTTGGCTTAAAGTGCCCACTGGACCTTGGTATTTTATTATTGAATGACCACTGGCATATATTATTATCTGACAGCAAAACAGCAAGATGTATGAAAATACAGCAAGGAGAGGAAGTTGGACATACCAGGCTTGTGCACCATGTGTATTTGCTTGAACATCGTCTTATACCAATCCTTCGGCCTGTCAACTGTCTAAAAATGACAAAGTTTAAACAATTAGCAAGAAAACAACAACAAAGTTTAAATTAGTTACACAAAAGGTTGAATTAATGTACAATGGAGGTAACTAGGAGGGTCGTTTACCCCTTTGATGGGTCCTCATACTTAACTGATGGGTGTATTAATAATACAAAAATAATAAAGTGATTTTTAAAATCACTTTATTTGCAGAAAAGAACCTCAAAAGCAAGGAACAAACAATAATAAAATCTCAATTCAATATGTAAGCCTATTAAATCATCATTAAATTGCTCCAGAGTTGATAATGACCAGGTGGGGATTCTCCTTCTCTGCATGCCTACTGGAATAAAAACCTCTCCAATAGGCACCAAAATCTCAAAAGTACTTGTCTGTTAGCCACCTGAAGGGAGTTCAATACTAAAAGTCCAGGCCCATGTCACCATTACTGGGGACATGATTCCATAAGACATGCTTCTGGTGACTGCAATGACTGCACCAGCATATAGGGAGCAAGACCAGCTCTCAGGTTGTTTTTGGCCTAATGGGTCATAGATGATATAGCTCTGCCTTTTGCAGTACTATTTAATGTCTCCTTCATTAGGAATGTTTGGATATGATTGATATCTCAGTACTTCAAGGCACTTGATTGGATAAACTTCAGAACCGCTCCAAAGAAATAATTTTGTGGAAAATAATGGACTAGAAAACTAGGGATGGAATGAGCATTTGAAGCTGAGTTGCTTGAATATTCAATTGACTGGGAGCATAACATAGCCAACCTTGAGCTGAGTCCAGGATAACTTCTAAACTGTGCACCTGGTTGTGTAGTACAATCCTATCCAGCATTAGCCATATAGCTCTATCCAGATCAGCAGATTTACAGGACTTACAGGACCTTTATGTTCAACTCATTTGCCTTCATTCATCCCCAAACTGACTCCAAACCTTTGTTCAGGATTTCTACAGACTCCCTACAATGAGAGGTCATCAGCATACCAATGACATTTTAACTCTAACCTCCGTTTGATTTCTCCCCAGGGCTTCATGTCAATGTGGGACCAAATGGATTCCTGTGGCACCTCACAGGCCAAAGGCCATAGAGTGAAGTCCCCCAGTGCTGCTTTTTGTGCTCATCCCTTTGGAAAGGACTGGCACTACCATAGCACTGCATCCTCAGGTCTCACTCTGGCCAGATGACCTGAGAAGGAAACTATGGTTGATGAAGACGATGACTGCCAAGAGGTCCAGGAGGACCAGCAGAGTTACATTTCCCCTTTGGCAGAAGTGTAAACAAGGTTGGAAAGGATCCAAATATCCATGTTTCAGGTTCTGAACAGTAAACTACTCCATTGGTTGTTGAGAAAACAACTCGGCTCATCCATGCTTATCCAAGGAAAGGTTTCTTGTCTTGGGAGAATGGGGAGCAGTAATGGCCAAATCAAGCCTTACCAAGTGTTCCAACTGGAAAACCAGTAAGTTCCTCAAGTACTTTCAGGATCAGCTGGGGGGGGGGAATAACCCATCTTTATAGATAACTGTCTTTGTGAAGCATTAGTCCTTTCCTTTGTTTTCAGCAAGAAGGGCTAACATAATACAAATGATCTAGCACAACAGGTCTTCGTAGGTGCTATTTCATGTGATTACATTGAGAGGGGTAGGGGGAAGCGCAGGACTGGGTGACTGCTCCTATCTCAACATATATCAAGTTAAAATGGGTGCTTATGTGATTATCAGCCTGGTGCTACAGGGAGCCCTGATCATCTGGGGATGCATCAGCTTTGAACATGCATGTGCTGAGGGATGGGCCAGTGGGGTGCTCCAGTGGTCAACAGGAATAGTCCTGCCATCTCTCCACACACAGACTAAGCACATGGAGGAAAAGCCACCTTTTATTGGGGCTAAATAAAGGAGGGATGGTGGGAATGCACTACATGAAGATTCGTCATTACTACAAAGGCAATTAATTAAATTAAGCATTAGCGTTATCCACCAATGCATGCAGTTTCAGTTGCACTGAAATGTATTCAATTGCTGGACATATTCCTTTGATGTAAAAGAATTAAGCACCACAATTATAAAATCAGACTGTAGCAATGATGTAAAAAAAAAGGAAGAGATGCAAGAATTATTTGAGAGGCTTGAAGAAATAAATGCCGTGGAGTGATGATCAATGAGGAAATGCACAGCTAACGGAGGCATTTATTCTTCTCAGTGGAGAGTCTCCTCTTTGCCCTACATTCTGTTTAGCCTTTGTAACAATCCATAATCAAGCAATGCTTTGTGCAAACAGGCTTCTAATTTTCTCTGGGCAAAAGCCCACTTAAAAAACAGAAAAGCTAGCTACAGTATTCCAACACTGCTTAAGTCAAACAAATCCGGATGGACCGGATTTAGTTATTCACACATAAATGAAAGGCCTCTTTGTCGTACAAATAATCAGAAGGTTGACCGTGAAGCAATTATAATGGATTGTTGGTTAAAAGTAAAACACACACAATCCAGTAGCTACACAAAACTTCTTGCAGCTCGATTCTTTTCTAGATAAGATCCTTTGTAGTGGTAGTCAAATCCATTGACAGCAAGCATCTTTTATTCTCTTTGTAGGCACAGCCAATATACTCACCATTTACTCTTTTTTTTTTTTTTAAAAAAGCATTATAATTGGATACAGTGTAGGGTATTTTAAAAATTCCTATTACCAAATCCTGGGAATCTTGTAAATGCTAGGCAGACAACTAAGCTGTGCATGGATGTAAGCTTATTTTGTTCCACTGAAAACAATATGGAAGAAAATAATCTTAAATCCATCAGCTTACAAGGTAGGGAAACAGGCAATGCTTAGAACCAATGCTGAAGCTAGACACAATAGTGGATTCTAGTTTGCCATTGGTATATGTGCATGTGTGGCAATACTGCATTCAATTCTTTATCTTTCCATAGTGTATAGCATCACATTGTGCTTCTCCCCATCTTAGCACAATGTTACTGGCTGCTGCAGAGGTGGGGTGTTATTTATCACTTGCCAGAATTCCTTCACTGTCAATGCGTCTAAGGGACATGTTGGTAACTTTGACGAACTTCAAATATTAATGGTTTTTCTGTGGAAGTTTCCATGGAGGAAACTGCAGGAAGACCTGTGTGGGATGAGGGCATTAACCTCTCTATTTTGATAAGGTTTGAATGAGCCCTTATATCTGGGGTTCTAGCTGACCTGAGTTCTGCAGTTCTACAAGCAAGTGTTTAACAAGCACCTTTTGCAAACACTCATACCAAGCGCTGGCAAAAGTTAAGTCTATTTTGGAAAGAGAAATTGGGTTGCTCATAAATTGGGTGACAGCATTTAAATATTCAATAGGTCAGTGGGGGGGAAATCATAAGACAACAAGAAATGACATCAATTATGTTAACAGTAGCATTCATGTATTTTTTATGTCCACTATGTTCAACTGACAGTAAACCTTTTCTATTCCTGAAAATTCATCATCTGTCTGTACAAGTAGCATGGGTGAAGCAAAATAAGACCTATTTACAAGAAAAACAGCTAAGCTCGAAGTTTGCCACCTACAGACACAGCTTTAAGGAAACATACACTTGTTCCATTTTGGGGAACAAGTGGATGAAAAACTCGGGCTGCATTTCTGGTGCACAAGGATGCTGTTTGCATGGTCATTCATGGCAACCTAAAGGATCACAACTTCTAAAAATACAGAGTAGTGCCAGTAAAAAAATGAAACAGTGCACACCAAAAGCCAGTTGCAAAACTACCTTAAACAGTGATGCATGCAAACTGCAAAGATAACAAATTTGTACACTCATTCCTTCCCTGTAATGCATAATCCTATGATCTTGATAAAATGTCAGACAACACAATTCTATTTTGATCTGAAGTCATGTATCCCTCTATTATCTGTACCTCATATCCTAATATTTCACATTCGGTGTTCTACATATACTTTCCAAAGACCTCTACATACAAAAGCTGCTTCTAAATCCAAAAGCTGCTTCTAAATAATTGACTTGCATAAATTTTTGGTTCCCATTATTTTAGTACATTGCATCTAACTGAATGCTGCAAAGTTTGCTTGTCTATCTTGCTCAATATGCAGAAAACTATCATGTATTGCATTAAAATAATTGAGTATCTGTAACTATACTTGGAATACATTTTAATGAGTCCTCGGCCAAAAACTAAAGAAATGACATAATACACATTCTCATATATGATATGAATTTTTTTTAAAGAAACGAAACATAAAAATTTACATAGCAAAAATATTGGAGTCTTTCTAAGATGACTCAGTATCTGAAACTGGGTGTATAACATGAATGTAGATATCTTTATCTTAATTTTCAATTTACTTAGCACTCCAGCTCTTGGGAGTATTGTACAATGACCAACCATTAACACCGAGAATAAAAATGACAATGATGTAATGCACTATAGGGCACCTATAGTTGTCTAAGCTGCGCCTTGTAGATCTACCTAGAAGAACTAGTTACTGAAGTTTGAAAATTTGGTTTTCTATGTCAGAGGCTGACAGTGAGCTTAATTGCTGTAAGTTCTTGGAAAGTGACCAGGGTTCTTAAATGGGCAGGCATTACATGCTGCAAAAATATGCATTTCCAAACTCTTGGCTGAAAGATATATTTGTTCAAAAACTGGCCCAGTATACAGTAGACATGTTAACTATACTGCTGAAACCTCCCTTTACTGCAGCTGAGCTTTGCTTTATGAAGAAGCTAGATTTCTCACTTCACTTGTAAGCAAGCTTACAATATTTATGCTCCTACAAATGGACAGAATGAAATCTAAGGAAAAGCTTAATATCTGAATAGATACTGTCCTTTCAATACAGAGCAAATGCCACATTCTGGTTTTCCTAAGGATAGAAGAAGAAGAAGAAGAGGAGTTTGGATTTGATATCCCGCCTTTCACTCCCTTTAAGGAGTCTCAAAGCGGCTAACATTCTCCTTTCCCTTCCTCCCCCACAACAAACACTCTGTGAGGTGAGTGAGGCTGAGAGACTTCAAAGAAGTGTGACTGGCCCAAGGTCACCCAGCAGCTGCATGTGGAGGAGCGGAGACGCGAACCCGGTTCCCCAGATTACGAGACTACCGCTCTTAACCACTACACCACGCTGGCTTTTATACAATGTTTTTGTAGTTGACATTTTGCGTCTGAAGTGTGCACAAGTGGATCTTCTGCAGCTGCCATCTTTAAAATATACAGAAGAAAGCCCCATCTCCAGTTTATAGGTTTCCCTTGGCCAAGATGCCTTCTGTGGTGCCACCATAGGAGCCAACTCATAGGGGCTGAGGTCCATTTGCCTCCCCCCCCCGCAAAGTTGATGGGCTTTACCATTCAAATGGTATGTGTGTGTGCGCCATGACTTGTGATCAATTACGTGGAGTGGGGCTTCCCTGCCCCCCCCCCATATTATATTCAAGTTGACACTCCTGGATGCCACTGAGTAGGAATTGCTTCCTTGCTGCAATCTACACTGCCCAACAGCTCGGCTTCTTGGTCTATGCCAATCTGTACTCAGCTTAGAATGAATGAACAGAGACCAATGAATACACTGCCAATGCAAAATTAAAAGGCAGAATAAAAAATTGGGAAAGTCATTTTCCCCCCATCAGTGATGCCATGAACACTCTCCAGTAGGAATCGGAGGCTGTTGCAAAACAGTTTTACAAATGGCAATCTTAATGTCAATAAAGGAACAGCTTGATGGAGAATTGTGTTCAAAGCAATCTTCCGCTGTGGTTGGAGTATCGAGTTCTGCCAAATAGGCACACAATCCGCTGGGAAGATCTCTGCATCCCTTCCAACATATTGTGTGCATATGTGTGTTCCTGTTGTAAATCATTTTTTAAAAATGAATGTCTACAGAATCTGAAAGTAGTTAATGGATTACAATCAAATTATTTCTAGTGGGCAATGCATTTGATCCTCAAATTGTTAAGTGTCTGCTACTTAAATGTTATCTCATCTACAATACTTTTTTTATAGTAAGCACATACAGCTGCTGGGAGGGATCATTAGACAATATGGAGTGCAGTCTCAACAATATGCTGAGCACTCTCAGCTTTATTTTTCTTTCAAACTGGATCTGGGAGCTGAAGTTAGGTGCTTGTGCAAATGTTATGGGCTGGATGAAGGAGAACTGCAGATGAATCCAGATAAGACAGAAGCGATTATATCCACTTGAACAGCTAGAAAACTGATCCACCATTGTCAATTATGGGTGGCTTTCAATGCTACTTTTTAAAGGCACATCTGACATCTGTGCACATTGGTATTCTATGATTCATTCAGACACATTGCTGGAATGTTAACAAGCATACCAATTTCCCAGCGAAGGTGCAAGCTCAGCAAACCACTTGAAAAGGAGAAAGTATATCAACTAGACAACTGGTGCCTGATTTAGGGCATATTTACACTGAATAAAAGAGCCAAATTGATTAGCAAAATTTCCTTTAAAAATGAAATCTCCCAATTTCCATTCTAATTTCTAATTGACAAGATGAAATTTAAGTTAATCACAATAACTAATATGCTCTGCTGGCTTCACTGAAAGTGAGACAGTGACTGACAGTGTGATCTTGTGCACAGCTACAAAGAAGTAAGCTTCAATTGAGATCAGCAGTACTTACTCCTTGGTAAGTGTACCTAGAACTGCAGACTAACTGTAGCTGGATTGGTAACTCAGGCAGAAATGTGGTGTACACTTGATTATTTACCATCCCTCCTAAAAAAATGTGCATGATAATGCACACTTTTCTCTGTACTAAATTACAGAACACAGCAGCAGCAGCAGCAACAACAACAACAACAGTACTAAGCCCTGTTGAAGTCAGCAAGATGTATGGCCAAGTACAGGGATATATGATCCAATACAATTGCATCTGAAACACTTGTGCTGTTTTGCATGGATCTTAAGATGAATATCCAATCAGTAAAAATTAAAAAAGTAACTCTAAACAGTCTGATGCTGCAGAGCATTAAGCACTCCACCTTATCTAGTTTGTGTTTCTGTGGTCACTTAACACATGCCTCTTTGTTTATATGACATTCTGAGCAAACTATGTAGCTGCTATTCTATACATGCCTAATTGGGAGTCGGTCCTATTGAGGTTAGTAGGACTTACTTCTGAATGAGCATGCCTAGGATGGCATTGTGCATGTCTTAAATCACATCAGCTTATACCATTTTATGCAATAATACTTCTACAAGCTAAAAACATGTTTTTATATAGAAACAGCTATCAAAAAATGGGAGGAATTTCATAGCCAATCTTAAAGAGATCAAGAGAATCTGGAGGCTTAAATATATAGCTGGCAATGGGCCAGGCCCATTAAGTACAGTTGGGAGGATTTTAATTCATGCTCTTATATAACTAATAGCCATCCTATTTGAGTAGTCTGTGATTCTTTTAAAAAGACACACACAGAGGGATCTGTCTCTGTGAAATGGGATGGAAATATCTTCAGAATTGTTATAGTGAGAGTTAGTCATAAAAAAAAAAACACTTTACATGACTTAGCTAGATCACAACCATAGTAAAAGGAAGCAAGAACTGATTGAGCTCCCCTCCCTTATTATTTTTAAAAGCCACAGTCTTACCACTTAGTCAGAGCGAAATCTTTCCCTATCGCTTTTTCTCCATCAATTCCATTTCTCTCTCTCACCCCACCCTGTTCCCCTCTCCACGGAATCTGTTCCTGGCAACACCACATCCCCGTATGTTGGTCTTGGCCGGCAAAGTATACCCACAGTTGCACCTCCCAAAGAGTTCACCTGCAAGGGCTCTGCTGCCTTCATCCTGGCTCCTAGTCGTTTCATTCAGCCAGTGCAGCAGCAGTAACAGCAGCAAGAACTCCTTCAGACCGGCAAACAGTTCCTTCCCTACAAGAGCTGCAGCTGCTACTGCTGCCGCCTGGACCAGCCAGAAGGGGATGCCGGGGCAGCAGCGTGGAAAGAATGCTTCAGCATAGCTAAAAACAAAACACTTCAGTGTGGCATCCTGAAAGCACTCAAGCACTAACTAGTGGCAAGCTGTCAAAGCTGACCCGAGAGCTTTTTCCACCCGCTCAGCAAAGGAGAGCTAGTTCTGCACTGGGCTTCCTGGTGATAATGGTTAAATAAATGATGTGTGTGTGTGTGTGTGTGTGTGTGTGTGTGTGTGTGTGTACGTACATGTACATTAATTCATTCATCTTATAACTGTTAACTCATGAATACAAGGAAGGATTAGGCATGCAAGGACATCTTGATAAAAGTTACAAAATGCACCAAACTTTAGGAAACTTTTCAAAGGCAAAATAAACAAAAGAAGGAAAGGTGGAGCAAAGGAAAGGAAAACAAAACACAGAGAAAGCGGCAGATCTTCTGACAACTTTACAATGAAAAGTAAAAAAAAAAGTCAAGGCTCTCCAATTATACACCACCAGCCTCCCCCTTTCCCCACTACTCACAGAATTATAATCATGAGTCCCCTGATTATGCACATTCTATTACACATTATATAAGCCTAGAAGAATGTGAAAAAGCCATTACCAACAATCAATTCATTGTACGACGTGTTCATGCACTCACACACACAGAGCCACACTCACTCACTCAACATTTCCTACCGTTCTAATTGCAGTTGGGATTCCTGATTCATCGACTGGGCCAATCCCTGCATAATGTGGTGCTTTAATGACTGTGACTTTCTTCTCTTCCTCCGAAGTTCTGCAGATTGGTATTGTGCTGGTGGTACTGCTGCCGCCAACAGAATGAGCATGCTGTGAGTATGTCTCTGCGGATTCTACAAAGATAATGTTAACACAGTGCTGTATAACCATTTAATTAACATGCTTCACCTCCGTTATCAGACTAGGCACTTTCAATGTGGCAAACTGACACAGGATTAGGAAGATGTTTCATGATACTAGATATTGGATGAATTGGAGTTGGGCCTCTGTGCTCAGGGGGACTCAAACTCTGTAGCACACCACACACTCTGTTTCTTTCTAGAAGGTTCCAGCTGTGTAGTGCCTAGTTATTTTTTTAGAATCTTTAGAAACAAATTACTTTTTGACCCACCTCATTCCACCCTTTCCATTTCCCTGCTATTTTAAAAGGGGCAAACATTTATTTCTGCTATATTATGAGTTCAATTATTGGGAACTTATTGTTCAGATGATAACAAGAGGCAGCACCTATATTTTTGCAGTGTCCCTCACATGCCCCCATAAAATGCCCTGGGATGACAATGATTCTGGGTAATTTAGGGGTTAAGAAAATGGTCGCTGGGCCACTGGCAGCCACTGGCACAAACTCCAGGGGGCCCTGGGTGCCTGGGCACCTGCAAACTTTTCACTGTGGGTGCCTGGCCTGCGGCACTGACTGGGCCAGGGTCTTGCCCTCCGTTGCAGGGCTTCTGTCGGGGCCCGCTGTGGGCGTCGACATGCACACGCTCTGCCGCCGCTGCGGAAGCACAGAAGCGGCACCAGAAGGCAGCTGTGGCACACAGAGCAATGTGACAGCTTCACGTTGCGGCACACAGTGCTAAGTACCCACGGGCTGGGACCCAAATCAGCACCTCTGCTGCCAGCAAAGCTATGATGCTTCTACTGCTGCTGCCAGCAATATAAGAGTGACACATACACACACACCCCTGCCACCATAGCTTAAGAAAATGTTTTTATGTTGCAAACTTTATCCCCTGCAGAAATCAGAGAAATATCCTCCAGATTCATGGCTTACAAAGGGAGCAGTGTCATTCAGAGGGACATTTCATTATTCAGTGTACACCATTTAATTTTTTAAAATAAATGTATGTTATTTGTTTATGTGGGAACTCACCCATTGTTCTGCTCTGTTGCAGGAGAACCAGGCTTGAATTGAGTGAGACTGGTGGGGAATATCCTGAAGGGGAAAAAGGCCTTTGAAAGTGGCTCATGGGACTGGTTGCTGAACTAGAGTTCCCATTCACTGTTATCTGAGCCTGAGAGGTAGAAAAGAAACAAAGCAAAAATCACATCCCAGTAAACTATTCGTAGAACTGTCCAAATCCTACCATCCATGTACAAAAGGTGAAGAATGAATTGCTATCCCTATAGCAAAGATCCAGCTCTCAGATTCTTAGCTATAACAGTCCGTGTTCAGGATTATGTTCCCTATGCAACCCTGTTCTATTCCCCCTACAAAAAACAGCATGCTGGAATTATGGGAAGGCATCAAGAAAGTCCTAGGTCAAAGCAGTACAAAATGAAAGAGACAGTAAAACTTGCACTTCCAATTTTCTCTTGAAGGCAATTTTCTCTTCCATTTCCAAGTGCTTAAATCTTATTGCCATTCACTTGAAGACAAAGAAAAAAGATGCCAGCAAGAAGAGCTGAAATCTCCTTCAAATATTGTGGCCAGAATCTGGATGCAAACTAGATGTGATGGTCAAGTTTAACCCACAGCATGTTCTAAAAATATAATACATGGCCAAAGTTATCCATTGTTATGCGGTTAACATTCTAGGCAATGAATTTTGTCACACATCTTGCCTTTTTTTTGGGGGGGGGGATAAGTCACTGCCAATATTGAGGCATGCTTTGATTTATTAAGATCACACAGCTGCTGTTTTTCAAACCACTTAACATGCTGCTTTATAAAATCAGAATAATGAGTAGCACTGAAGCTTTTTTTCAGGGCATGTCTACTCAGAAATCAATGGGGTTTGGCTCATGTGTAAGTGTGTGGGGGATTGCAGCTTTAGAAACCAATGGCTATAGATGAAGAAACCTTACTTTGTGTGATGCACCAACTTGCTTTTCCTTAGCACTTCTGGTTGACTTGTAACCTTACGTATAGCAAGGAGGTCACATGCCTGAAGTCATGCAAGCTTTCTAACCTTGTACCCATTTACTTGGATTAAAATCCCACTGAGTTCAAGCATTCTGGTTAAGTATACCAAAGATTCCATTTACATTTGTCATGTTAACCCTTACGGCATGATACTAGATTATAACGGCTTTTCATTCAGAAAAGTCTTTTAGAATCTACTGTTTTATTATCTTGTAATACAGTGACCTATAAAATATTAGGCATGTTCCAGCTTGTTTTAAGAGTGTGACCTGTATCTATAGGATGCTTCATTTGAAATTAACTAAGCAAGTTGCTGATTTTAACTGATGTATGTATATATCACATGTATTAGACTTTTGAGTTATACATAAGGACATGTGTATTTAAACAGTTGGAGGGAAGTGACTTAAGAATAAAGAAAATGCATTCCTGGAAAAGAAAAGAAACAATACATTTTGTAGCAAGTGAATGTCAGAATATCCATAGTTTTATTCCTGGAAGACAAGAATGCTTAAGAGGGGAAATGTTAGTTGGAGAAAAAGCGAAAATCAGAAGCAAACTCATGCAGTCAGTGATCACTGCTAATGGAAGATAAGGTTGGGTTAAGTGCTGTACTAATCAAACACCTTAAAATCCATTTTTGAGGCATACATCATAGTGGTCGCTCAGTAGTTTCTGACAGGTTTGTAGTTGTACTAACATTCTGTTTGAGCATTCTATCTGCATGTGCATTTATCTAACATCTTAAGATAGTTCTGCCTATATTCCAAATGTCACTTCCTTTTTAGCACAGTGAGACTGAAGAATAACCATTACAAGATTTGTTCAGGGCTTAATTTGAGCAAGAGTTTTCCAGAGCAAATCCCCAAAGAGTCTGTTGCACTGCCAATGCTTGGCACTGGAACATAAGGAGCAGAGATAAATGAGACAGCATCTCCAAGAATGTGCAAAGTACTTTTCCCTCGCTACTATGAGCTGCTTTGACTGTGGCACTGTTCCAACATGAACTGTGTGTGTCTTGTGCTTCCTGTTTCATTGCACCACCATTACAACCAAAAGACAACTTCTACAATTCTCACACTTCGGTGGGATCCATGCTCCCCGATAGACTGCATGTTCATTTCTTAGGTAGGAAAGATCCAAATGGGGTGAGAGGATGTTGTGGAGAAACAAGGAACACAGGTGACTTGTGCTTCTTGTTCACCACACCACCACGCACAAACCTACCTGTCTCCACAACATGCCTCTAAATTGATGGATCAGAACTTCTAGATAGAAGGTTAAAATTAAAACAGGTATCGTAAAAAATACTATTATACCTCAACCTTAACTATGAATACTTTAATTATCTGTACTGTTACAAATGTAAAAAAAATAAAATAATACTGTCATGTATTTTTAAAAATCCAGAATAAAACAATAATTATTAAACATAATATAATTAAAAAGCAGTGCAGCAGATAAAATAAAGTTCAGCTTTTTTAAGGCCTGGGAAAATGAGGATAATAAATATTTATCTAAGAGCTGATACGTCCCTGGGGAAGAGTATTCCAAATACTACTTTTTATGTAGTGAGCGATTCAGGAGCACTTCAGGCTTCTGACTAATTATCCAAGGAAGCTACCATCACATCTATCACAGGAAGCATCACTCCTCCAGAGTATTGGGATTATTGACCAGCAAATTTAGATTGCGTTTACATGTAGCGAGTTTGAAATTTTCCCATTAAGGAAAGTTATAGAACCTGAGTAGGCCATTTCCAGCATGCTCATCGAGTAAAAGGGACAAGAACAAGGATTATCTCTTTTCCACTTTGACAGCCTGGTTGAACAAAATGGGAGGAGGAAAGGAAGGATAATTACATGAGCTCTGGCAGCAGTGGTGGTTAAGGTGGTGGCATCTGACACAGCAGACATCTGGCTCAAGGTTGGGGAAGGTGTTTCAGAACAGTCAGTAGTATCATAGGTACAGCTCTGGAGATCATCTAGAATGGCAGTGGAGGACTCGCTCACCGGGCGAGAGGAGTACTCACTCATGGCTGAGTCGGTCATAACAGAGGCCGTTTCAGTCCTGTGGATAGTAGTGTCAGGAGCTAGGAAAGGGTATGCGTATGAAAAACGTGAAAGGGCCAGGGTTCTATACAAGCGTGACGGCCAAAAATCATCCCGTGTTGGCAAAATAAATGATGTTACGGGGTGGGTGCCACTGTCGGGTGAGAGAGAGGGTCTGTTAATCGATACCAATGAAGGAGGTGGTGAAGGAGGCAGTGGCGAAGCTGCTGCTGAAGTTTGTCTGTGTGTCTGTGAAGCATTTACCTCCATCACATTGGCAGTTACTTTCTGGTTTCCAAGCTGAGTTTTGAGAAACAAAAGAACAAATAAACATATTACTAAATTTATTTATTTATTTACTCTTTTCCTTACCCTTTTGTTGTGTACAAGAGTTCTCAGAAATAAAAAAACCCCACACACCATGTGTTTTCTAGCAGTCTTAGGAAGTACACAGTCAAATAGATTAGGAAATAAACAAACTCTGTATTACAAAAGAAAACACAGTAAGTGAATTTGTCAAGTATTAATGGGAAGCAATGCCAGAAACTACAGTGTGTTGGAATAAGCCTGGATGTTCATTTCCAAGATTTTAATTGTTTGACTTTTGGTTCAAATAATGTTCCGCCTGTGTATCTGCCACAAACCTTAAAAGGTTTTTCTTCCCATATACAAAATTGGAATTGCTCTTTGGGCCAATAGTAAGCTTAATTCTCAGCCATATCACTATTTCCATAGTAGTAACCAAAGTGTCTCATTTTAGGACTAGGCAGCTGACCTTCTCAGCCAATGGTAAAATGTATCACGATAATAGCCGCTTTTACACACTATGCATAAGAAGGGGGCTCTACACAATGAAGCGAAAGCAGGACGAAATCCTGGTTATGCCCCATTTCATAAGTTTCCCTGCCCACCTGCCAAAATATCCATGCACCACGTGCAATAAACCCATTTTATGCCAGAGTGACTTTTTCCAATAAAGGAAGTGATAGAGAAATGCACTTGGAAGCGTGGGGTAACATTTGCTTAAGCCAACAATATCTAGCCTCCCTAAAAACAAAAACAAATCAGAAAGCATAGATAGCCAGCATTGTCTGTTTTCCCCATAAACAAATTGGGATCAACACTCAGTAGCACTCAATAAACCAGTCATCTGAAGTGACCTAAAACCTGGACCTCAGTACACTTTAACAGGAAGTTCTCTTGTACAAAGTAAGTTTTTGCAAAGCTTTTTTTACAATTAAAAGAAATCACAACTTCAAATTTGCAAATGTCTGTGCTGCAGGTTGAACTTTTTTTTTATATAAAAAATGTAAAGTCTAGAATTCACAAGTCAGCAGACTGATGACCCTGAGCTGATTGACTAAAAATGAGGAAACTATTCCTTTTAAGAATGAAGGCAAAATAATGGTTCCTAAATAGCACTGATACTCCTAGAAAACAAAAAGAGTGAGTGGGGTTGAGAAGTGAAGCTACCATGGAAAATGCTCACTAGGTAAAAACCCAAGACTGATGTAATCACCATTGCTACTCAAAAGGTACACAGAAAGTTAATATACAACCTTGAAGGCAGCTGGGTAGACAATTAAGAGGAAACTTGATGTTCCTAAGCAGTTAATATAGCAAAATATTTTATAAATAAATAAATAAATAAATATGTATGTATGTATGTATGTATGTATGTAACTTCCAGGTCTAATCTATAAAATCTGTAACCGTGTCAACAGGAACATAATGGGAGGGATGTTTCCAGCTTCCCCACTATAAGAAACTTCTGCAGGGAAGGGACTGAAGAACATAATGGGAATGGTGTTTCTTGGATTAAGGTGAAACTGTTATTTATTTTTTATTTTGGATGCTGCATGTTGTTTGAGTAATCTTGTTATATTTATAGCTCTGAATTTGGGGGGGGGGTATGTTATAATAGTTGCTATTGTTTCGCTGTGCTATTACGAAACAATTTTTGTAGTGTTTGAAATGCATCCCTGTTTACTTTGTTGCAAGCCACTTTGAGCATGGCTTTTGTGTGTGTGTGTGTGTGTGTGAAAAAGCAGCATACAAATAAAATGAATGAGTGAATGAATGAACAGTGAGCATGACCTAAAGCCATGTTTCCTCTATGAAGTAAAATTTATTTTTCAAGCTGAGAAATTGTCCACTGAATATGCAGAGTTTAGAAAACAGCAGCACATTCAACTGTGAGTATGAGGCCCGGGAACTGAGAGCAATGTATATGGAAGTCATGGAATTCCAGATAGCACACTCTCAAATTAGAAATATCTTACAATGGAAACAGGTAAATGTGAAGTTGACAAATATTGAGGGTTTGCAGGGGACAGTAGTGGCGATGAGAGGGGGGGACAGTTCTGTTTCGCAAGCAGAACAGTAGTATTGGATACAACACATCTTAGGTTTCTTCATACTTCCTTTTCTTTTAATGTACTATAGGCAGGGTGGCAAGCATATCAGTGATAAAATAATATGATTAAAACCATATCATTGCACTCCCACGGCCAAGGACCCATGACTGGAGGCTGCAATTGGTGGAAGACAACTGGTCCAACACACTGGCCCCATGCAAGCCAAGACTGGTTTTGCCCCAATCTTCCTTTCTAGATATTCATTGATCAGACTTTGACCTGACCTCGACCTGCTGATGATCCTTCCCAGAAAGGTCTTGCACGCTTTATTATAGGCTGTTTCCTACCATCACTTGTTTAAACGTCTTCTGCATGCACCTGAATTCCACAGGAAGTATATATACACTGTCTGTGTATTGATTTGTAATCATTCTCCAATAAAAATTATTAGTCTGATATGAAGTGTTCCCTCACATGCTACATTTTTTAGAAAAGTAGTTGTAAAGCACCACAAGAACTTATCTGTTGTAAAAATTCCTTCTCAATTCCTCATAACATGGTGAAAACTGATACCTTACAGCTCTTTAACGTTGTTTTCTAAGATATAGGGAACGAGGGGCATATTCATAAGGAATTATCACCATGTAAGTATGGAAGATAAAAGTCACTTTGCTGTGATTTTTCCATGTCAAAAAAACAACATGTTCATGAGACCACTATTTGTGAAATGGAAATTCCCCCCAAAAAACTTGAATCCAAACACATTGTGACTACTCTTAGATTTTTGGACAGTGGCCTTGGATAAGCACAGTGTGCTTATTACAAATCTCTGCACCAAGATATATTTCCCAGATTGCTTATATAGGCAATTAACATTAAGTATGTAGATACAGGTATATTATAAGCACTGTGGACAATTTCAGATTTTAATAAGAGGTTTGTGAATGGGTGCATGATAATGACACCAAATTGCTGGCCTTGCTTCAAAGGAACAAGACACGATTAAGATTCTAAGATGAAAAAGTGAACTGATTGTTGTTAATTAACACATAAGAAAAGATAGCACACAAAACTCAGATTTTAACACACACACACACAAACACACACACACACTTGGGTAAAAATACCTCTTGCTTTAATTGTTAAGAGGGTCATGCTCAACATTTTAAAATTTGGTTGCTTAAAGTTAGATGTAAAAGTTTTTTTCCAATTTTCAGTCTTCAATTCACGGAACTAGTCTAGTTTTATGAACACCTGTATTCTTTTGGGTCCCTTGTTTATGTCTGTAAACTTCTGATAATACAAAAGAAGAGCACCAACAGCTGCATGAAAATATGCTGTGTTTTGAAAAATCAAGCCCCCCTTTTCTTTTTAAAAAATCTTCAATCTTCTGCGCTTTCCCAAGCACATCCTCTTTTGGACACGTAGGACAATCATCCATGATCTAGTAACTGGTAACACAGAATTTCACAATAATCTTTAACTATTCTTTTGTTGGAATGTTTACATCTTAATGCTAATACGAACCTACTTGGCTCATCTTTCCAATACATTGCACTACAATATTGGTGGCTATGGTGAGCTCTTCCCACACACTGTGAAGATTATGTGTATTTTCCACCCTCCCACAGATGAGAAAGGGATCTAGTTTCCAAAATACATAAATACAAATCCAGGCATCTTGCATCAAAACAACAATACATGTTTTATAATCTAAAAGAAACAACACTTGTCTCAACTGCACACCTCTGCATGCAAGTATACTGCAGCATCTGCACCAGTGGTTTCCCTTAAACATAAGCACACCTTAAATTCTTGTGGATAGATACAATGGCACTCTAACATATGCATATTCACCAGGAATCTTCATGCTGTTCACACACTTCTTAGTGCAGCAGTAAGCACACATTCTTAGTGCAGGAATGACTACACGGGGCCCTTTCCACATGCTCTCTCACCTTTGTCTGGGCACTCACCTAGAACCATGAACATACTTGTCATTAGGATTCAGTTTACATGTCCTATAACTTCTCTCAAAACTGGAAGTTTGAAATACATTTTGCTTTTTACTGAGACGTATACAACAGGTCTTATATCCGCCCTTTCCCTATAAAGAAACTAATTAATTCAATTCCATATTTTTCTTCTACTGACACTTCAAACTTTCTGTAAAGTGTCTAACCTCGTTGCTGAAATAAATCCACATTTCCCTATCCAATTATTGCATACCTACTCATAACACCTGTGAACATTTCTGTGCCTGAAATATACTCAGAGTCGCAAAGTGATTTCATGCTCTTTATTCAGCTCATAGTAGTGAGGAGGAATGAATGAATGTCCCCTCAAAGTATCTGCTTTATATACATTATTTACACAATGGGCTGCACATGATTGGCTAATTCCGGAATTCTACTGTAAGCCAATCAGGTTGTGGATTCACTTCTATCTGGAGCATGATTGGGTGGTTTCTGCCAACCAATCATACTGCTGCATTGTTCTAGGACCAATCAGACTGCTGCATTCTGAATCCTATTGTTCTAGGACCAATCAGACTGCTGCAGTTTGGATCCTATTGTTCTAGGACCAATCAGACTGCTGCAGTTTGGATCCTATTCAACTCAGTACAGTACATAACACCCCTCCCCTCTAAGTTCCAGTCCTGCCCGGGAGGTCGCATTCATAGTCCTCAAGGTACGCCGGCGGCCTACGTGTGCGTTGCGGCCTGGGGTGTTCCCTGGTCCGGGGTTCAGGTTCTGGCTCATGTTCCAAGGATGCCGGCTGTGATGGGGCTGTTTGGTCTGGCGCAACCGGCTTGCTCAGTCGTGGTTCTGGTTCCGGTGTCCTTTCGGCCTCGCGGGTCCTCTCTGTATTTACTGATTCTGCCTCTCCTGCTGGCCCCTCCTGCTCTATGGGCCTCACTGCCCCACTGTTCCCTTGGGACTCCTCTGACCTGTCTTCCTCTTGGTTTTCTCCGGGGAATCGTCGCCATATCTGGTCACAGTGGCGGCGCCAGCATTGCCCCCCATCCGTTAGCACCTCGTATGACACGGGGCCAGTGACCCTGGTGACTGTGGCGGGTACCCATGCTGGGCCTGCCCCAAAATTCTTTGCGTACACTGGGTCCTGGACCTTGAAGGTCCGGGGGTTCCTGCCTTCCCCCACCACTACCTCATCCTGAGCTCTATCGGGGTGAAGGCGGTCCAATCTGATTGCAAGGCGCCGACCCATTAGTAGTTCAGCGGGGCTCTGGCCAGTCGTTGAGCTGGGGGTGCTGTGCTAGAAGGAATGTGGCAAGGTGGTACTCCCAATCCCCTTGCGTCATGCGGTGAAGGGTGTCCTTGGTGGTCCGCACCATGCGTTCTGCTTGGCCGTTGGTGGCAGGGTGGAATGGCGCCGAACGGATGTGGCGGATGGCGTTCTGCGCTGTGAAGGTTTGGAATTCTCCTGACGTAAATGCAGTCCCGTTGTCTGAGACGAGAGTGTCAGGGAGTCCGTGGGTTGCAAACAGCCTGCGTAGTACCCGGATGGCTGCAGACGTAGAAGTGGACGTACCAGTGCGACTTCCAGCCATTTGGTGTAGGAGTCCACCGCTATGAAGAATGTTTTCCCCTGAAAGGGGCCAGCGAAGTCCACATACAGGCGTGACCATGGTGCTCGGGCAGACTCCCAGGACTGGACTGGGGCCCTTGGGGGATCTGGGCGGGATTCTTGGCTGGCCTGGCAGTGTTTGACCCAGGCCTCTATCTCTCTGTCGATCCCCGCCCACCACACATAACTCCTGGCAAGGGCCTTCATTCTTACTACCCCTGGGTATGTCTCGTGTAGGGCTGTGAGGACCCTTTTGCGGAGGGGCTGGGGAACAACGACCCTGCTTCCCCATAACAAGCACCCCTTGTGGGCCGACAGTTCATGTTTGCGGGTTGTGTAGCCGGCAAATTCTGGCCCGGGGCTGCTGCTGGGCCATCCCCTCCACACCCAGTGCAGGACCCGGGAGATGACCCTATCTTTCTTGGAATGGTGTGCAACTTCTTGTGCCTGAATGGGGCGGTCGGGAAGCAGCTCCAGGCTCATAACCTCTTCTGCAGGTGCTGGGTCGGGGCCTGTTTCTGGTAGTGGTAGCCTGCTGAGGGCGTCCGCATGGCCCATCGCCTTCCCAGGGCGGTGAATCAGTGCATACTGGTAGCTAGCAAGGAAAATTGACCATCTGAGGACGCGAGGAGACAGCACTTGGGGGGTCTGCTTTTCGGGGGCAAACAAGCCAAGCAACGGCTTGTGGTCAGTCACCACGGTGAAGGGCCGCCTGTACAAGAAATCATGGAATTTTTTTACCCCCTTCACGATTGCCAGACCCTCCTTGTCGATTTGCGAGTAGTTCCGCTCGGTTGCGTTGAGTGTCTGGGAAAAGTATGCCATCGGTACCTCTCTTCCATCCGGCAGTTGGTGTCCCAGGACAGCGCCGATGCCATAGGGCGAGGCGTCGCACGCTAGCACCACCGGAAGCCTCTCATCGAAGTGTGCCAAGACCGAGTTTGAGACAAGCAAGTCCTTGACTGCCTGGAATGCGGCCTCCTGGTGCTGGCCCCACACCCAAGGGGCCCGCTTGTCCAGGAGTCTGTATAGGGGCTCCGCTACCCCCGCCTTGTGGGCAAGGAAGGAATGGTAAAAGTTCAATAGTCCCAAGAAGGTCTGAAGTTCAGTCTTGCTCTTGGGCGCTGGGGCATCACAAATGGCTCGTACCTTGTCCCTAGTCGGGTGGACCCCTTCTGCGTCCATCATAAATCCCAGAAAGTCCACTTGAGGCACTCCTAGTAGACATTTTTCCCGCTTCACCTTAAGACCCGCTGTCTGGAAACGGTGCAGAACGGTGCGGAGGCGGTCCTCAAACTCCTCTGGTGTGGGCCCGGCAATCAACACATCATCAAAGAAGGGGGTGACGCCAGGAATCCCTTTAAGGAGGGAGTCCATTAGATTCTGGAATATGCCTGGTGCCACACTGACACCGAATTGCCGCCGCTTTACCCTGAACGCTCCTCTGTGCGTCACAATCGTCTGTGCCTCTGCTGTGGCCTCATCTACTGGCAGCTGTTGATATGCTTGGGCCAAGTCCAGCTTGCCAAAAATTTTCGACCCAGCCAGGGTGGCAAGGACATGGCTGACCACTGGCACTGGGTATGCATGGGTCGTGAGGGCCTTGTTTATGGTACATTTGTAGTCTGCGCAGATGCGGACCAAACCATTAGGCTTGACGGGTGTGACGATTGGGGTTTCCCAGGGGGCATTAGGCACTGGCTCCAGCACTCCTTGCTCCACGAGCCGGTCCAATTCCTCGTCTATACGGGGTTTCAGGGCGAATGGGACCCAACGGGCCTTGAGCCTGACCGGTCGTACTGCGGGGTCAAGCCGTAGAGCAATGGGGGGGGGCCGTATACTGTCACAATTTCCCATCGAAAACCCCCGGAAATTCCTTGCATATGGCGTCCACGTCCACTTGTAAGCTAGTGTGGTTCACCCCGGTGACGGCTAGCCCCAGTGGTCCAAACCATGCCAATCCCAATAAGCTAATGTAGGGGCCCTTGACCACAAGCAAGTCCAGTTGCCGCGTCCGCCCTCGGTATTGCACCCTGAAGGTCCCCACCCCCACTGTGGGGACCTTACGTTTCTGGAAGTCCCGGAGGGTGAATGGGGCCGGCCTGAGTTTGGGACCCCCAGTAGGACACAGTTTCCTTAAGGTCCTTGCCAAGATTATGGATAGAGTTGAACCCACGTCAAGCTCCATGCGACATGGGGCCCCCTCTATCTGTACCTCTACATAAATTTTCTCTACGTTGGGGTGGGGCAACTGGTATACCTGGAAGTCCGTGAGCTCCATCGAGTTGCCTTGGTGCGTTGGGCCCCAGGACCTGGGGCTCTTGGATTGGTCCTCTGATGCCTGGAGTCGGGTGGGCCGAGCTCGACACACCCGGGCGATGTGTCCCAATTTTCTGCACTGCCTGCACTCTGCGTTGCGGAAACGGCAGGTCCTCCTCTCGTGACTTTCCCTGCAGCTTGCGCAGTTCCCTCCTTCTCGTCGAGGCAGCTGTGGTCTGTGCACTGCTTGGGTGCGCTGCTGTACTCGGTGCACCTCCTTCATGTCAGATCCTGAGTCGTCGGTGAGGTCTTCATGGTGGACCCTCGGTTGGGATGGCAGGCTTGGCTCTTGTGTCGACCTCTCGGCAGCTTCCGTTGCCAGGGCCTCCTCCAGAGCGAACTGGAATGTTAGGTCCTTCTTAGCGTAGAGGCGTCGTTGCAGCTTCTCATCCTTCAGGCCACCGACGAGGCGGTCACGAAGCATGTTCTCCAGCTCTGAGAAGTTGCAGAACCGGGCGGCTTGGCGGAGAGAGGTCACAAACCCAGTTATGGTTTCCCCAGAGGCTTGCCGCTTTGCGTAGAAGGCATTTCAACGAGCCACCATTGAGGGCTGCGGCGAAAAGTGCCCCTTCAGCTGTTCCATTATTGTTTTGTATGGAACAATAGCGACGTCTTCAGGCGCAAGGAGAGCCCGGGCGATTTCAAATGTCTCCTCTCCGCAGATGCTGAAGAATATTGTCCTCTTCTTGGTGTCTTCTTCGTCGGTGACCCCTTTGGCTTCTAGGAGGAAGGTGAAACGGGAGGCGTACGTTTCCCAGTCTCCAGATGTTGGGTTGAACGGCGAGAAGCTGCTGTCAGTTGCCATTCTGAGTTCCTTGTGTCCCGGAGCTGAAGCCTGGATACACGGTGCAAGGCAGCGGTGCGGCAGGTGGTGGTGCTGTGGTGCTGTGTGTGGCAGTCAGCTCAGCAGGATCCCATCCTCGTCGCCAGTGAAATATACTCAGAGTCGCAAAGTGATTTCATGCTCTTTATTCAGCTTTATTGGTGAGGAGGAATGAATGAATGTCCCCTCAAAGTATCTGCTTTATATACATTATTTACACAATGGGCTGCACATGATTGGCTAATTCCGGAATTCTACTGTAAGCCAATCAGGTTGTGGATTCACTTCTATCTGGAGCATGATTGGGTGGTTCCTGCCAACCAATCATACTGCTGCATTGTTCTAGGACCAATCAGACTGCTGCATTCTAAATCCTATTGTTCTAGGACCAATCAGACTGCTGCAGTTTGGATCCTATTCAACTCAGTACATAACAGTGCCTGAGGCAGTACAGAAAATGGCAACCCACTCCCAGTCAGGGTGCACTATATTCAAGACTAGTCAAATCATAGAGACAGGAATTGCCACAGTACCTCACATTTTCAGTAGCAATACAATAATAAATGAAAATAACAAATTGCTTCCCTTTCATGACACCCCAAACCAGTTGCCTTGGGCAGATGTTTCACTCTTCCTAACAGTAGGACTGGCCCTGACTGCCATTACAATAACTTTGACCCAAACCAATATGTAAAAATTCCAGATACCTGGTAGATGTTATGATCTGCATGCCAATGAGAGCTTTAAATGGGATATCTAAGGTTTAATTGTGGCAAAGTAAATGATTGGACGGATGAACCTGACAGACTCATTTTATTTTACTGATATGGAATTCACTAGTAATTTCTCCTATGAGCTCCCCACCAAAATAAGTGAGAGCTTTACTAAAAATTCCTTAGTGGATTTTGCCCTTAATGTACTACTAAAACCATATTTTTTATCAGAAATTGCAAGGTGCCTTTATTTCATGAAGACGTGATATATCTATGATATGCATTTCCTGAACGCTTTGGCTCAGTGTTGAAAATCCCAACCCAGCTTTCTACCAAACAGGCGGATTCATACTAAAAATGGAAGAAATAAATGTGAGTGGCTCATACCGCTTCCATAAAGTGAACCTGCAGTGAAATCCACAGGCCATCCACCACATAATAAAAGCAGGAAAGCAAAAAAGCCCCCCTCCCCCAGTCACAAGTGCTTCTTTCCCTGTTTCCTGGAGAAACGTAAGCTGGGCCTTGGTTTATGTTTTACCAAGAGATTGCCAAAAGAAATGTTTTTACAAAAGCTGGTAACATTTGGAGGCTACTAAAAGTAAAACCTTACTGGAATGCAAGTCTCCAGGCGATTCAAGTAATAACATCCCCGCTTGCTTTTTCAATTGTGTGGGCCCCCCAATGTGCCATTTTTACTCATTCCAGTTTCTCAGAGCAGAGGCAGAATGGCAAAGAATGCTCAGCTCTGTCTGCTGCCCAAACTAATCACCCTCTTGCTCGTTTAAAAGCCCCTCTTCAGATTGGCACATATGTTTTGCTTGCCTCCATCTTCCATCTTGGCTGGGGTCCAAACTGTCCTATGGGATTTGGAGTTTATTTTTGAAACTGAAGTCAGCTTCAAAAGATGTTTCCCATGTTGAGCCAGGTCTTTCCACCCCTTGGGCAAATGCCAGTTTTATGCTCCCCGCACCATGGCACACAAAACTAGTTGGGACCATTTTGGATCCTGGGCTTTCACATTTTGATTCTAGGGATTCAGGACACGAACATCATGACAACCAAACTATCCGCTTTTATTCTGATTAATAAAAGCAACACCTGTACTAATATTAATACAGTTGTAACAATTGTTTAGCTTTCCCATAGCTCTGTCTGTATAATGATTTATGGTAACTCATTTTTAAAATATATAAATAAAACAGTTCTATAGCAACCTTGATCAGATCAGATTCCAGCATTTGCAGATCCTAATGCAATTATATTATGAATCCTCATATCAGCTCTGAGGCAGTTGGATTTCTTGGCTCAAACATTAAATAGCACCGTCTCCATATCATCACAATCGAGCACTGGCATCTGGCAAGTCATTAGACCAGAAAGAAACAACAACACCACACTGTTACTCCTCCTCCTCCTCTGATGTCAGAGTATTTTATCCTTTTGGAACTGGACTCTTTATGAAATACTTTTCTGTTAGCCATACCGTTCCGTTTTTGAGTGCCCTCAAAAATAATAAAAATTGCTGAAGACATCAGAACGGTTGGCCTTGTTCAATGATCCTGTTTCTAGTGAGGCGTATCTTATGGGTGACTGGGGTGTGTGTGCAGGGGCAGAGATAACCCCTCTGATTAACATAGGGGTGTTTTTTTCAAACTTGTGCTTTAAACAGCAGAGCCTCTAAGGAGCACGGCCATCAGAGCAGCCTTGTGTGAAGTGTGAACACACTCACTCAAAATGTAATTAATGCCAATATCCCTAGCAATTCAAGCACCTACATAAATTAACAGCTCAGTCTTCTGCCTTTGTTGTGGAAGCCTTGTAATCTGTGCAGCACTAAGGGCTGGATTTAGATGCATCTTGTACAGCCACGTTATGCGCTTTTGGTGTAATTAAAGAAGAATTTCATCTGTGAAGAACGACCACAGAATTCTCACCATGGCAAAACAAGCACAACAGCTGGAATCCAGGTAGATTGGCACACATGTGCAAAGGACTTTTGTGTGCACAGAGGTGGGCAGGGTTGAAGGGTTTCCTGATTTATTTATTTTTTGTTCAGCCCCTTGTACTTAATGGAATGATATGTTGGTATGTTTCCTAACCTTTGGAGACAGGTTTTGTTTTTGCTTTTTTGATGGGTGGGTCTGTAGGAGGAAGGCGGGGGTAAGTGGGGAGAAAAGCCATGCACACATAGAAGAGAGAACATGCCCCTCTGGATCCCAGACACTTCCTTTTAGGATTTCAATACCTCCAAGCAGTGTCATTCAGGTGTCACTCAGACTGCCTTCCCTACAGAACTGAATTTTGCAATACCTAGGACACAGGCAATAAGGTGCGCACTTAGCAGGTACCTAAACATCACTTGTTCCTTCCCTCTCTCCGTGTACTAAGGCAGCCCATAAACATCTTTCAAAACCAATAAAAAATAAACAAACAGCAACACTGTTTTCAATACGGTGTCTCAGGTAGTTTTACCCAGGAAGTGTAAACCACTACTCAGAGCCAGGTGAGTAGACTAAAGAGAAAAGGGTTAGGTGACACAGGAAAGATCTAAAATAAACAAGTGAGAAACATAATATACCACATTGCATTCTGTGGACTGTGCGGAAGGAACTGTAGACATTTGTTGCATATTGTTTGGAGGCGTCTCTGAAGTGTCTGGAGAAAGCCTAGGTGGATGTTGTTGGCTTTCAGGCGCCGCTTTATTATCAGGGATGGGAGCTATCTGAATGGAAAGAGATGCTTTGTGTATCTCAGGTACTGGGTTACAAGCAGGTGAGACAGGCCTCCGTGGAGTTGCTGGTGCTTCAACAGGCACAGGTTGCTGCTGTACACAAGAAGGAATACTACTAGATGCATTTCGTGCCCTAGTTAATTTCAGGGCAGAAACTCTACGTTTTTGACCTGGTTGTTTGTGGCCTTGGCGGAAACTTGTTCTAATTCCAGCTATTGTTTTTGTGCTGTAAACAGAGGCCAGTGGCTTAGTGGTTTTGTGTGTGTAGGACACACTGCTGTTAGATTTTTTAGAATAAACTGCCCTCCGTATAAACTCCTTGTTAGTACAGTGGTCAGCATCAGGAGATTTCTTAGTTTGTTTGGTTGTTACGGACCGGGAGTTAATTTCGCTCTTCTTGTGGCTAGTTATTCCAGATCTACTCAAACTTTCTTTCCTAGGAGGAAGTGGGGGGGCCTTGTGTGCCAAAAGCATCCACGCAACAAAATAAATATTACAGGAGAAAGAGAGAAAGCAAAACATTAGCAGGAAAGTAAACAGAGATAAAACGTGTCACTTCTTAAACAGAGATACCGACACAAATCCAGCCAATGGTTTTGAATCAGGCCTCCACATTCTTCATTATTCCAGATTGTAAACATTTTATTTTGATGTTTGGAAAGCCAGGATGGATATATTAATTGCAAATTCATTGTGAGGTCAATACTGACCCATTAATATGAAGCATCCCCCTCTTGGGATCAATATTGCTAGTTATCACCTTTAAATTATAGAGATGAAAATTAACAAGATAGATCACTGGAACCAACAGACTGTTCTGATGGAAATTGATGTATAGCCCCTTAAATTTTCTGGTCTACAGTAATAGAAACAGTGTGTGTGTGTGCGTGCGTGTGCACGCGCACGCATGCGTGCATTTGTGGGTGAGTGGGGGGGGGAGTATCTTAAGTAATTTGTAGAATGGGTGAATGTTTCAAATTTATGTCAAACTCTATACTTTGGGCTACAAAAATAACTGTGCTGTTGTTCCAACACCAGGCATATGTTTCAACCTGATGAACACTGCATAGCTGTGCTTTACTCCTTGAAAGGAATTCAGTGCATGAGTGAAGCAGCAGCTGTGCATCCAAACCAGTATTTGTATGCACAGCCAAAACAGAGATCATACTACAAACCAATGCAATAATGTCAGGAGAGCACCCCAAAAGCGATAATCAAATGGAAACTGCCTCTCCTTACTTCATGAAATCACAGTATTAAACTTTAGAATTTCACATAATCTCAGAGTGTGAGTCTGCATATCTGCCATTTTACCTGAGCTGGCGATCTCTTTTCTTGTAGGTTTGGCCGGACACTTCGAAAGCCTTTTGCTGCAAGAGAGGAGCTGCTAGTGTCGCCATTCAGTGTTTCTCTACTCCCACTGTTAAATGATCTCCAAGCTTTTATATGAAAAGAAATCCAAGCAAATTTATTTCTGACAAAAGATTTGCTTTGATTATGTCAAGTAACTGAAATGAGCTCTACAATGACTGGAATCAACATAATATAGATGATGTGGCACAAACGTGAAAGAAGTCTAAGGGATATAATGCAAATACGTCAATAACAAAGGGTACATTCATACTATTTGCAGCCAGTCTGCCAGATTACAGTAGAGGAAGATGGCAGACAAGTGCTGGTCCATTCCATTGGCTCAGTTGGAACCAATTGCCATTTGGATCTTCCTCTCCTATAACTATCTTCCTAAGTGGTTAGGCAGTATGGTCATTAATGTGACTTTATGGGGGGAAAGTGCCTGTTTTTGCTTGTTTTGCTGTTCCCTCTCTATCCTGTCCTGCTTTAAATGATGCCCTGTGCTATTTTTCTAGAAAAAGAGGTCCCGGAACTCACCTCCCTTGTTCGTTTTTAATTGCAATGGCGCCCACCTGTGAGGTGCTGGAACTGAGTTCTGGTGCATTATGGCTGGGGGGAAAACCCCTAATAGGACTATAGGCCTACAGGCACAGGCTATGTTGTTTTTATAATGAATATGTATAAAATGCCTAGAAAATACTAGACATGACAACATCATGGGAAGCCAGAAGCAGTTCTGCTGAGCTCCTGACTAGGTCAGGATTTCATGATGGTGTTGCTTTCTATTGTTTTTCTTTATATAAGTCTCTTAATCCCAAAGTCTTTTACTCAATTTACCTACTGAATTCAAGGGGACTTGAAATGAGGATCTATGTATGGGATTGCACCGTAAATATAGTGTAGCTGTATATGCCTGGCAGGTGAGGAGTCTAGGTTGCAATTGCCTCTGGATTATGAAGCTTAACTAGGGGGCCCTGGGCAAATCAGTACCCTTCAGCCAAATCTATGCCTTAAAGTAGCTATGTGGAGAAAATGAGATAAATCCCACATATGGATTATAACTGTTGGGAGAGGAAAGGCTAGTTCTAGATTATTCAGATAACACTAAAAAACAAATGAATGCTCAAATCAGAACAGCATTCCCAGATGCTCCAATCCTTCAGCTTTTGCTTATGTCGTTTACTTATTTGCCACACTTGGTCTGGTTTTTACATGCATCTGCCCTCAGTCACTTCAGGAGAATGCATGGGTACTCCATTTGTACAAGCCTCCTAGATGTAGCTTCCAGCAAAAATGGCTGCCACCATGACTTGTTTTGCCACTAAATGATACTCAAGAGATCTATGGATTCCTTGTGTTGCAGAAGCAGCAGTCAGTGGCATGGAGGGGTTGAGGAAAACTTGCAGCATAATGATATGTCATATGTTGAACATTCCTAGGGAAAAGTCACGGGGCTGGTATTTTTCATGGCATTTCTGTGGCATTCATGACGCTCAGTCCTGTCCTTGAACAACAGGTATAAGCTGGAGCAAAGCTTTTAAATTTAAATTTTGTCATAGGAAGGTGCTTCCTGCTGAATCAAAGCACTGGTCCACCCAGCTCAGCAGTGGGCATACCAACTGGCAGCAGCAATCCAGGGTGTCAGGCAGGAATCTTCCCTGGTCATATTTGTAGTGCCTTTAAGTTTGAATTTAGGACCTTTTGCATGCAGAGCCTGCGTTCTACCTCCAAACAGTGATTTGGTTGTAAGGGTATAGTTTGCCTTTGACTCAGATGCTTGGCAAACACTGACTTGGAGAGGTGAAGAAACGCAAAGCGTATACGCAGTACATAGCTTCCTTTAGGAAGATGGAAAAATTCAGAACTATAAGCTACCCAAAAGAGATGCTGTAGGATTAGATTGATCGCTGCAGCTAGCAGCTTTATTGTTGGCTAAAAGGACCAGTAAAGCCCTTATTAACTGAAAGCCGTTCCAAATTATATCTCATGCAGCAGTACAGTCTTTCTGGTGTAAGGTTACAGAATTACCCATTCTATGCCCACCGGCACCTTAAAAACATCCTGTTATACACCTGCAAGAACAGATTTCTTCTGTTTCGCTACCACTTTGTAACTGAGGATAATGAGTGCTTTCTGCTCTAAATTACATAGAAATGTTGGTATGTAATGTAGGGTCTTTTTGGATGAGTGGTCTGCATTTAAAAAAGCCATTATAAAAGCAAAAAATTAGGTTATCATCCATTATATAAAGGCCAGCAAATGTAAAAGAAAGCCTTTCACACATATCAAAAGTCTTTAGTTCAAGATTTAGAATCTCAAAATTAGTACAGTATGGCTAGAGAAACAGTGGGGAGGGGGTTTAAATGCATGCCTTATTTATTCCACTCACAGTGTTGTTATATTCAGCTTAAAATAACAGCAACCCATTTACCTGAATCTGGTGACTGAGAATCAAGTCCTAAAGAAAGAGAACATCAAAGTTAATATGTGGAAAGCACAGTTAGCATTCCTACTTTATGCTTTGATACCACTGTGGTAGACAAGGGGTAATTCACTTACCAAAAATTATTGGCACACATACTTTAATGACGCTTACTATACCGGCATATGTAGCCAAGGATCTTTTTTTCTAAAGACCACAATCTTAAGCATATTTAAGTTGGGCATAAGCACTGCTGAGCTCTGAAGTAAATTTTGCTAAGTAAATATGCACAACATCAGACTGAATGGCTCATTATGCCATTTTTGCTCGGTCAAAGAGCCCTCTAACCTTCATTAAAGTTATGTGGCCCAAAACAAGAGTGAACAAGCATAACACAACAGCACTTTTGCTTCAATTTCACACTGGTTCAGTTTGGATGAGACATTAAACCATAGTTTAGCACTACACAAGTGAGCATCAGACACATATACTCCTTTTTCCGCTATGTTCAGAAGCACATAATGAGCACAGTGCCTCCTTAACCTAGCATAACCTATTATGCTATTATTAACAACCCAATATCATAAACTTATGTGCAGACCAGGGGAATTGGACCCATATGACCTTGCCAGGTCAATTTGTTTTAAGAGATGCCAGCAATAGAAAAACCATTCAAATCTCAAGGTAACTAAAAGCATTTTGGGACAAGTTAGGGGGAAACTAAACTAAGGCAGGGCATTCTAACGTTACTATTGTCAGCAACATTGTCTGTGACCTTACTGATAGACAATGTATGAACCTCTGCCATGGTGCCCTTCTTCATAGAAATTGATTGAAATCCCTGCTCCATTGTTAGTCTTTGATCAATTATGTGAGGGTGCTTTAAAATGCATTAGAAAATTTTTTATAGACAATTGCAGAGGATTTGTTCTATGGCGGGCATAGGCAACCTCGGCTCTCCAGATGTTTTGGGGCTACAACTCCCATGATCCCTAGCTAACAGGACCAGTGGTCAGGAATGATAGGAATTGTAGTCCCAAAACATTTGAAGGGCCGAGGTTGCTTATGCCTGCTCTATGGAATCAGTCTCTTTAAAACAGCTATATGATAGTAGTTGTAGGCTGAAAAGGGCATGTTCTTCATGAGGCAGTGCCCAATTTACCCTTTGCAAATTTCCTTATGTTAGCTTAGTAAGGAGCTACAAAACATGCATTGATTAACTGAAATTCCACTTCTCTTCTGCTACCTATGCACAACTTGGGCGAGTGGAACACAGGTAAATAAATCAATGCTTATGGCTCCATTAATTTACACTTTCTGAAGGGTACACTTCAGGGCTACTGTGGTTCTGCTTTATTTTGTATTAGTTTTATTGCTGTTTTATTAGATAGAAATTAAATGATACTATTCTTTTTCAGTCCATGTCATTCTCTAGTTGCTTTCCAGAGCTATTGTAATTGAATATAAAATTGTAAGAAGACTTTTCTCAACTTTACAATTAAGGTGACTATTAACAACACTAATGATTTATAGCTGGATATTTTACTGAGATCTGTTTCTGTTGATGAATATTCGTCTAGGTATGTTACATTATATTGCATAATTAATCTGTTTACGGTGAAAAGCCAGGACAATGAAGCTAGAATTGTCACTTTAACATTCTTCATTTTCTTGGGCTACTGCCAAATGCAAATCTTTAAAAAGCTGCTTTTAAATGTTTATAGCAAAATGGCCACAAACCTTTAAGTCCAACATGGTTTCTATTACTTTGGCATTGGAAAAGTGTACCTTTAAAAAGTATAAGCTGCACTGACTTAGCAAAACTTACCCAAGGGTAAAATTCAATGGCCAAACTCACATTAATTTCTGAAACCTGGTTTATGGTTTCTAACAGCCAAAGGGAAGGATTTCATCCCAGTATTCTGAAGAGTACTGAGAATATTGTAAATGCTACATTGCTTCCAATTTGGCGATGATGCATGAAAACGTCTTCCTATAAAAATTTGGCCCGGCATTCATATATCTTGTAATATATACTGACTGGCGTTACAGGACACTTGCGCTGTCATTTTATGGAGAATATTATGGTACTTTCCTTCTTCCATTCCCAAGGGATTTCAATCAGTTTCTAGCTAAGCAACCACAGTGATAAAATAGAAAAAAATGAATTAGTACTACTAACTTAGTCCCACTTAAAAAATTCTGTGCCATTGTTCGTACACTGCCAGAGACATCAGTGCATAGTAGAAGTATGGATGGATACCCCATATCTCCCCTCTGCTCTTTAAAGAACACCTCTGCTTGATTATGGCTCCAGTTCACATGATCACTCTCCCTCAAATGGGAGTGGGAAGCCCATTGATTTCAATGGGTCTACTCTGAGTATGACTTGGTTCCATACTACTCAAAAGCTATTATTTCACATGAGCTCTGGTGTGGAAAATAAGTTCTGGGCCTGAGCCCAGATAACCTCTCGTTCAAATTAAGGCATGTGCACTGCTGGTCTAGTTCTCAGTGGACACAGCCCAGAATGCCTGAAAAGTTCCCACAAGGACATAGCTTAAGATTACATCAGCAGGACAGAAACATTTCGTAATAACAGTTGTGAGCAGCAGCTGCAGCCACATTCATTATCAACCATGATATTCAGCTCCAACACTGTACAGAAACCATGACACAATGGCACCCAAGTGGGACATTCCATGGTTAATATTTAATACCTGCTGTCAATAGGTTTGGAGAACTCTGAACTCTCTTCACGGCTGTTAATTTGACAGACATGGCAGCACGTTTGCGAGCACACCCACCACTATCTGAAAGCACAAAATGACACAGGCCCACAACATAGAGAGAGCAAGCACATGCAACACAGATCAAGTGGAGTTAAGTGAACTATGTAAATGTGGACATAGAACTCATGCGGTTAGAAATTGCTGTTGATCTTCTGGGTTTTGTACATACATACCGAAGGGCTGGGGAAGCTGTAGTTAATTATTACTGCCATTCCAAAGAATACCCAAGCCAAGATAGATTTATCATGTGCTTTCCAGTACTGGAAAGACCACTTGTTGTGTGTACCTAACTCACCACAAAAAGACTAAAACGGAAGATCAAAATTGACACAACATTACTTTTTCAATAAAGAACACACTGCGTGGCCCTAAAAAAGATTTGAGTTATAAAGTAGGATTTGTTGTGTGATTTCGTATGTTCCTTCATGGAATACTTTGATACAGATTACTAAAATGGGTGTCTTCCCCCTATGTGTAACAGGAGATATCTAGGAACAAACTAAATTGTGTTGTTACAGGACCCTCTCCTTCTAAGTGCCTTCCAGATAAGAAAGATAGATAGATAAAAGAGAACATTTATATTTCATTTAAAGTTAGTACAGAATGGGGAGAAGACTCTAATCCTCTAGAATGCCACATTTTTAATGTCTGGCAGTTCTTTGTATCTTTCCTTTGACATCTGTGCCTATACCCTGGATGGACAATGATGAATACAAAGGTCTTGAATTCATTTTGTTCCCTGAAATACTGGGGGCATCATGAGCTGCAAAGTTGCCTGCGTGTGCTTTTGGCCAACCTGCAGGCAGTAGTGTTCTCTTCCCCCAAGGTATTTGCACATTGCTGAAACAGGCAATCCTGGGTAAGTTTGCTCCTAAGGTTGGATGGGCCTTGCAAAGCAGAATATAGCTGAAGGGACAGCAGAAAACTCAACCATCCTTTGGGTGTGTTGGATCCAATAAAAATCCCATCTCAGCAATTTCTAGCTGCTCAATCAGGTGTAATTTATGTGGCCCGTTCTTTGCAAGGGAACAGCCAAGTCAGCATCATGATGTTGGGCCACGTTTAAAATTGCCAGCTCAGGGAATGTATGCTCTTTGTAGTCATCTGAAGGAGAGCATCTATTGTGAGCCCAGATTTAGAATAAAGCTGCCACTAACAGGAAGATCATATTGGGTGTCTTAAACACATGGCTACTATACATCCCATACTACATGGCACAACCTCTCACTGCATAATTATACAAAGTACAAGAGTTGTGGTGATCAATCCTAATCCTATGCAAGGAGAAGGAACCTGTCTACACAGGGCATGTCTGCTAAAGCTGAAGGGAAACTCAGCTTCATTTGATCACAAATTCTCTGCAGCTGCAAGCCAAAGTTTCTTCAGCACCAAGGGCAGGTAACTTTAAAGGGGAAAGAATCCATGCAAATTCATTAATTTGAGTATTCAGTGCACTGAAGAGTGGGCTTCCTAGCAAAAGTAGCTGGAATACGGAGCAGTGATGGTGGCAGAAGGAAGCCTCTAGAGTGCATGCTACTGTTAAGTTTAGAAAATGCTCTTCAAAACTGTGGGTGGTCTTCCTTTGCCTGCTGCTGCGTTACAGAAACATATTGGATAAATCGCAAGAAGTTTGCATCATCATGATTTAACAGTAACAAAGTTAAGCCTCACAGATTTTTGCAGTCTCTGGGGGCTGTGTGTGTGTTTGCTGTGGTTTGTATTTATGTCTTTCATTTATTATACAACAGTTGGCTTCTTTAATCATTTTTAAATTAGATGCATTTATCACACATATTATCCTCGTACATTCCTGCCTAAAATATTTATTGGAGGACACTAAAGATATATTTAAGCAAACTAAGTTTGACCCATTCATTATCCATCTGTGGGGGAAAAAAGGCAGTGAGTCTGCAGATTGCCCAGACATTTTGTGGTGAAGAGTCCTTTGAAATTCTTTGAAATTTTGTCTGCTTAGAAGCCACCAGGATTTACGCACAGCTTGGACAACAACTCACTTGGATTTTAGCCAATTTTGGGTGCAACACTAACCCCACTTACCTGGGAGCAAGCCCCATTGAATCCAATGGGGCACATTGGATTCAATGGGACTTACCTCTAAATAGACATGGTTAGAATTGTGCTGTTAGTCACACTGGTGATAGTGGCACCACTAATAGAAGCTATTCCTCAGTGTTAAGAATATACTTAGATTCTGTCATAGAAATTAATAGGATTTGGGCCAGTTCTTATGTTACAGCTACAACATGGTTGCCACTCCCCTAGTGATGTAGGATTGCAGAAACTGCACCCATTTTGTGTGTGTGTGTGTGATGTAGGACAACCTTGGTTCCCCAGGTGTTTGTTGTTGGACTACAACTCCCATCATCCCTGACCACTGGTCCTGTTAGTTAGGGATAGTGGAAGTTGTAGTCCAACAAACATATAGAGACCCAAAGTTGAGAAAGGCTGATGCAGAAAGAAGCAAACACGCTGTTCAATATTTGAGGCCTTGCTTCCAGTTCACTGCTGACTTAAGTTCAGAGGGAGGGTAGAAGGAACACAATCTTTTTGGTTAAGGTGCCAATGCTCTGAAATACTCCATCAATACTGAACTACTCCATCAATGGCTTCCAAAATTTGGCTCTATAAAAAGATTTATTTATATATTTTTTTTTGCAGAAGCTTAACTGGTAACCTGTTATCTAGGATGATTCTATCATAATTTTATTTTATCATGCCCTTTGATAGTGTCTTGATTATTTCTATCACTCTGTTGTTAGTTGATTTGAGTTCCCACCCAGTGGGGGGAAAAAGCAGAGTATAATTTTTCTAAATACATATGGTAATCCAAACAGGATTCATGACCATCACTAACTACCACATTTTCTGACCCATGATTAACGTTAAACATAGTGGTCTCAAAAGGCAAGTATGCAATGTATCCTAAACTGAATTTTAGGAATATGAATAGGTGTTTAAAAATGCACCAATAAATATACGAATTTTCAGCAAAGTATGACTGTGATCCTATACAAACTTGCCTGAGAGTAAGTCCCATTTAATTCAATGGAGCTTACTTCTGATGTCTGGGATTGCACTGTAAGTAAGTCACAGCACAATCATTTTAGAATTAAACAGCACACCATAAACACAAGTGTCTTGATTTATGCCACTGTGTTGGACTATGTACATGTGCATTGTGCCCCAATATATTTTACTAAATACCAGAAAATATATTGAAATGGAACACACATGCATATGCATGTATAAATCCATATATTTATACATAGCAGGACATATAAGTAGATACACATAGATAAGTCATCTATATTTTTTACAGTTATTATTTGAAGCAAATTAGGATAGTTCTACTTGCATTTGAACAATATGCTTAATGAAAGAGTTTAAACTTAATATCCCCTGCCCCACCATAGACATTGCATACCTGTATTCATTTTGACTCTGGATGATTTGCTGTTGAAGTCTTCAGTTTTCCTGTCAAACACAAAAGCAATCTATTAATTTATCACAAGGGCATAAAATGTTTTTGAGGTGGTGGTGGAGAGTTACTGGTAACTCTACATCTTGTCAATGATTGCTGTATTTGGCTTTCATTGTGTGGTGGTAGGCCCCCGATATGCTTCTATACAAATGTAATTGTGATGTTTCACCCTCTGTTGTGTTCTAATCACATGCGTACTAATTGATTACAAACTTTGTCCGGAACTGGAAAGGATACCCTATTTGGGCTGCAATCCCAAAAGGAGAATATTCCCTAGAACATAGCGTGGCATTTATGAGGAAACATTCCTAGAACGGCACTGCATGTTGTCTAAATTCACACTTCCAAAATTGTCCGTAACTTAAAGACATTTATTTATTAGAACAGTTTTTACTTAATTTTTAATATATGCAATGCTTCAGCCTGGATGGCATAACATAAAAGACCAAAACCACCATTACTTAACATGTAAGTATCAAATAAAACCCAAAGAATTTTGATAAAATGAACAACAGCAGCAACAACCCCCGTAGTCACTCCAACAAAACAGTACAGCTTTCATGATCCAAATGCCTGGACAAATAGGAAAGTCTTCACTTACACTTAAAAATGTCAACTGTAAGGGAAGATGTGATGCCCCCCACCAGGAGCAAGTTCCATAACTAGGGTGCCCCACCAGTAAGGCCCTCTCTCAAGTTACCACCCTCCTAGCTTCTGCTGTAGGTGGGACAATCAGCAGGGTCTTTCTTGCTCCCTGCAGCCCTCAATCAGGTGGATGTATTGAGGGGAGTAACAGCAGAGACCAAGGCTCTGTTTTGTACTTTTGTAAAAAGGACCATGAGGTCATATGTTGGTTTTTACAAGGTGCACATTATGTTTCAAGCGTTAATGTTGCGTTTTGAATGTGGTTAGGCTGAGGCAGTTCTTTCTATGGGCTGTGTAAGAATTACTGCTTCTGAAGACATCGATTCAACACAGTAAAAATCACTGAGTGCAAGGAATGCTGAATCAGGTCCCAACCGAGCCTGCCAGATACTTAACATGCACTGAAAGCAAATTATAAATACATTAATCCAAGACGTTGGAAGGGTTTCAGCATCTGTGGTATTCCATTTGGGGACTTGATGCTCCATGGCATTCAAAACACAAACGAAAACACAAACAAACAGGAAACAAGCCATGAAATAGCAACTAAAAAGGAGCCAGAGTGATGCTATCTAAAGGCTGATAAAATTGCTTTTAACTACGGATGATGTTGTGACTCTGTTTATTGCATATAGTGCTGAAGTAAGCAAAACTGTGTCAGGAACACAGGTAGGTGCTACCGGTGATGTTACATCCATCAAGGATTCTCCCCCATCCCCCTGAATAGAATTTTGGGATTTGTAAGAAGCATGTTGCTTCTGGGTTACCTCAGCCTATTAGCATCCAGGCACTTTGGGACAAACTATTGCAGTGTTGGCTGCTGCCCATTGGGACTGGTAGAACATAAGGCAGGAGGCCAACAGTAGATGGAGCCACAGCCAATGACAGGTGGAGCCAGGACCAGTGATGGCTGGAACCAACTAATTGTAGTTTTGTTCCCATTTCTCCCTTTGCTGAGTTCTACAAGGGCAACACTGAGTCTAAGGAGGAGGAGGCTGACAGTCAGTGCCACCCTCTGAACTTGTAGGTAAGAAGCCAGCAAAGGACTTATGGTGGCTAAGGGTAGATTGAGGTGGTTGGGTGCAGTGCTTCAAATGGACTTGCCTCCATTATACATGACCACTGGACCGTTTCTATCTGTGCAATTGGAACTTTTATAGGTGCTACCTAGGCTGGATCTAGACACATCCAAGAAGTGATTCAGTTAAATGCATTGTAAACGTTATACAGGGGAATCCCGTTGGCAAAAGACTGGACTCCACAGTGCCATCTGGTGTCACAGTGTTATAACACATATAAAGTGTTTTATCTTTACAAATGTAGCTGAGTCCCTGGTGTTCATTTTGAACCTGTTGATTGATATTAGGCAGGGCCTCTTAATTGTACTGTTTTCAATGCCTATTACAAAAAAGAGGGAATTGGTTCAAGCCTATCTAGCCATGTAAATTTGACATGCAATTCTATGTTATTTATTTTGAATGTGTATTTTAAAAACTGATTTCATTTCCATTTTCAAAAAACAAATAAGGTTAACTTCTTTTTAATATACGATTTTCACAGTAATTTTAATGTATGTTTTATGCAAGCCACGTTGAGGCTTTGATGATTAAGCAGTTTGCAAATTTGATTAAGTAAATAAAAATGAATAATAGGAAAGAAGCACCCCATTCTAGAAACCTATGACTCTGCAGAATGCCAGCTGACATGAACAGGGATTCTGATAGTAAACTCCTTGGGTTGTCAGCCTGCAGAATGCACACTGGATGCAGCCCTTTGAATCTCTCCCTAATGCAGGCAAAAAGGAAGGCATGCATCATTCTGCCATGGTCCTGCTGCCTGCCTCCTTCCACACCAGCTGTTCTTTACTGAAGAAGTAAAAACAGCAGCAGATGAGGTGAGGGTAGATGGCAAGTCTGGGAAGAGAATGGTTGGGAAGAGCAGAAGCAGACATGTCTCTTTCTCTGAGGTTCAGGAGATCTGGGCTGCAGCCCCATACCCATTTGGTTCTGGAAGACATGTATAGGACTGCACTTTTAAAGGACTGTGTCCAGTGATCAGTTTTTCAGATGGTGGAAACTCCACAACTTCCACTGAACTGCCAATCACTTGGCCTTTCTACAGTGACACTCATGTAAGAAATACTGAATATATTAAAAATAAAATAAATCAATTTGTCTAACAAATAGGGAATTCTGACAATTCAAATCATTTTTCAATGGCCATGAAAAATACTGTCCGCAACACAAGAAAAAAGCATAATCTCCTTCATCATATTTAGAGTAAAATAGCTGCCTTCTATATAAAAGCTTTAGCGCAGACCAAGGTGAATAATAAAGAAACGGACAATTGCAGGAATTCATGGAATGCCTAATAAAATTTCTTTTCATTCAATTTAGAAAGAAACGAGACTCAAGTTAGCCCATCAAATTCTCCCCAATTATTCAAAGATTAAAATGAGAGTCCAGTCTGTTTTGTTCTATTTCAATAAACAGTCTTTGATTGTAACGCTGGTTTCCTTAACAGCCACAAATTATTCCTGAAAGCATCAGATTCCTGGAGTGTTTCCTCGCTGCTGGGGAGACAACATTTTAAAATGTTCTGTTAGCTGGGAACTGAACAAACAGTAGCACCATGAAAACAGGCTATAAAATGCAATGCTACACACCAAGCTTCAGCAAAGACACACTGAGTACAGAACTCTTTGTACAGAAGGATGTCAGCATGATTTTTACTGAGAGCTTTAATTCGTTTACATAAACTGTATTTAGCTCAGCTGAAGTTATATATGGCATTATTAGAGTGCAAAAATGTATAGTGGACATGTTGTGTTCTGTTGTGAAGATGATGCTGTCTTGTCTTTCCTCAGTAATGGACTGGATGAGAGCCAACAAACTGAAGCTGAATCCAGATAAAACTGGATGGATGGGAGGTTGCCTGCTCTTGATGAGCTTACATTTCCTCTGAAGGAGCAGGTACACAGCTTGGGGGTGATTCTGGATCTATTGCTGTGGCTTGAGGCTCAGGTGGCCCTGGTGGCACAGAGTACCTTCCATCAGCTTTGGCTGGTAGCCTAGCTGTGCACCTATCTGAACAGAGATAGCCTAACATCTGTTGTCTATGCTCTGGTAACCTCTAAGAGAGATTTCTGCACCTCAATATAGGTCTGACTGCTTCTGAATATGATTCAGAAACTTCAGCTGGTGCAGAATTCAGTGGCCAGGTGGCTCATCAGGGCATGATGGTTTGAGCATATAACTTATGGTTACCAGATTTTTTTCAATGAATCCGCCCGCCCCCCTTTTTTTTCAAGCTGAGTAGCTACAGGGAGTCAGTAGTGGGGATGGTGAGGCAAAAGACCCTGGACCCAAGCATCATGCATATTGTATAAAGGTGCAAAGCTCTGCTTTCGCACCCTGTGAAACATAAATGCACAGAGTTTTTTTTAAAAAAACTGGGAAATGGCTGGCCGGCCGCAACTCCCGAGCCTGTCCTTTTAAACTGTGTGTGTAGGCAGAGCCTTCTTTTTGTTCGTCATTGTTATTCGTTCTTTATATAATGTTTAATGCTGTATTGTGTTTTAATATTCAGCTGGGAGCTGCCCAGAGTGGCTGGGGAAACCCAGCCAGATGGGTGGGTTATAAATAATTTAAAAAATAAAAAGAAAGAAAGAAAGAAAAAGTTATTATGGTATGTATTTTTGTTTTTTAATATTGAAAGGCGCCCTGTGTTCTTCAGACAAAGGGCAGTTTGGAAACAACAACAACAACAGGCAAATATAAACTAAGGGGGGAATCTATTAACTGTGGTAATTTATATACTGCCTCACAGTTTAGAAAAACAGTTCTAAGCAGCTTACAAGCATTTCAGACATGACACACGGTCTCTATATGGACAATGGAGAAGATGGGACATCACGAAATATCAGATGTGCCCTGCATCTGAGACTTACCGGTATATTTATTACTCTACATAAACATCCAGAATTTTGCGCACTGAATGAAGAAACAAGTCTGCCACCCTTACCACCATCGAGTGACACCAGGTGATCTGATGGAAAGAATTCAAGGTAAGACAGACTGTTGTACTTAAAGGATGTGTTTGTGTTAACTGAGTATGCCTCAAGCCACTGGACTGAGTAGAAATGCTGGGCAGACTTTGCGCCATTACACTATCCCTTTTAAGTGAAAACAAAGCAACAGAGCATAAAGGCATTTGACAAGCTGTGTGCTGAAAGGTGGCAATTTGATCCTTGACCTTTAGTGCTGAAATGTGCTAAGTCCTGTCTATTTATATGGATTCCCGACCACTCATGCCCAAGATATTTAAGCCATTTTTCTGAAAACCAAACCATGTGTGTCAGACCAAAAATGTCAAGGAAGTGACACAAATTGACAGCACAACATGCACATTTCATGGGTGGTTTTTATAGCTGCAAAAATAGGTCTTTACAGTGAAGCAAATAATAAAGAGTTCTTTTTAGATTCTAAGTATCTCCAACAAATTAGGGTTTATTTAGCCATTCAGATGGTGCATGCAATTTTTTTGGCTTCAAAATTAAACAGGAAGAAAACAACTTTTGAATAAACACTTACTTCACATTCACAGCCTGAAATTTGCTTTATATTATCTGGCTTCTTCATGCTCCCATGCATTCTTTCATTACCCAAAATTAATTGGACAGTGGTAATCCTTGGACATTGCTTCTTCTTTTTGTCTACATTATGTCAAAAGGGTCTGGCACATATAGATGTGCACTGTCAATTAAAAAGTGGCCAGGCACAAGCTCTCTAAAACATGGGGAACAGACTGAGAGTCCTTTCTGGTTTTGTGCGTTTATTTAGACATTTTTCTTCTTCTCCCCCCCCCCCATCAAAATATCAAAGAATCAAGTAGCTGCTTCTCAGACATATGACACTGCCTTCTCTAGACATTACAAACAGTTAGCTTAAAGTCCAATCCACAGATGCTCCTGCAGCAAAAATGAATTTAATAACAGCCATAACAGCTTGTAATCTGTACCATCATGCCAGATTTGAAAGCCAACTCAGGAAGATGAATTGGTGCACTAACATGGCTTGGTTCTGCTACTCTGGTGATTGCCAGAAGGTTTGGAGCAGGAGCCTTGGAGACCAGGTGCTCGTTTTCTACTCACTGGAGCGCAAAGGCAGCTGGTGTCTTCTGCAAGGAAGAAATGAACCATGCAAAGCCAATGAGTTATTAAGAGAAAGCTCATGGAAATCAAGGATTGACTCTTTGCTCTCAATACTGTCAACCGGCAGAGATGGGGAAAACATAGCCAGTCATTTCCTATGGTTGGGAAGTGGGATTGACTCTGGTTCTCCACTTGTTGATTTATTTTGTGGATGTGTCCAAGAGGAACAATTCCCTCCCCTCCCCAGCACTTTCCCTTAGGAAAGTCTACATCTCACTCTGAATATTTAAGTGATGAAATTTTTAAGATCCAACTTAGAACGCTTGCCAAGTAAGAATGGTCAAGTTCACTTTTAGAATGGGGTGGTGACCTCTTGGCCATTCAGATGTTGTTGGGCTCCTACTCCCGCCAGCATACTCAGCACAGCTGGTGGTCAGGATGATGTTAGACAGCATCTTCTGGTTCCCCACCCTGGTTTAGAAAAGTTAGCCCCTTTACCCTGCTGTGCTTGAAACAAAAAGAAAGCAGATTGTATAATCAGCTGTTTAAAGAGTAACTCAAGCATGCCAGCCTCTTTCAGTCTCTGAATTAGACACAAGCAATTCCACAAAATGTTGCTTTGCCCTAGTGAGGCTCTCAAACTAAGTTTGTTGTCCCGACTTTGAAGAATCTAGTGGTTTAGCAAAATGATTGCGGCAGTGGCACTCAACTTATGTGAGGTCACCTTAAGTGCTGCCTGAAAAAACCCCTCAAGAATTTAGAAGCAGTAACACAATACTGTCTATGTTGTGGACACAGTGTGTGCGTGTGACCCTCAAGACGGAGCTAAGCCTATTTACGCTATTAAAAACTAAAAGCTGCATGCATTATTATTAGAATCACACAAGATGTCAGGGCAGTCTGTCCTCCCAAGTATGACTGCAGTGCCCTCACACACTTGCAGCACTGACCGTATTTTACATCAATCCAATGGCAATTTTGACAGCACTTGCAATTTTCAGCTACGTGAAGACCTCCAAAACTCACAGACCTTGCTTTTGCTGTTAACCCAACTTGTACACATAATGCTGCCTCCTGTTTTATACCTAATATAGTCCTGCAAGTCTTGTCACTATTAAAAGCAAAATATCTGCTATTCTGCCCCCCTATGAATAGCCAAAGTAAACATGACCACGAAAATTAAACTTGGCAGGGCTGAAAAACTCACATGATTATGAACAGTTAAAATAACTGCTTGGCTTTAACAATTGCCAGCAGTTAAGCCTAAAAACCTTGGAGATTTACTTCATTTCAAGCCTGAACTGAACCAGTTATTTACTTGTTTCTTCTACCATTGTTCAGATTCAACATTTATCCATAGCTACCCTTTCAATTTTCTTCTAATTAATTAATGATCAGGAATGTTGTAAAGATTTTATTCCAGTTAACATCTTAATTAGTGACCAGGAATAAGTTGCATCAGCATTTAGTTGCTGAAAAAGCAGAATGAATTAAAACAAAGGAAATCTGCTAATACTCTTAAGAACACTAATTCATAGAGATCTGTTGAGATAGAAAGCCTTCAATAAAATGTGATTTACCAGCCAAATTAGGTCTGGAGCTAGAAGTCATGTGTGAAAAATTAAAGAAGGCATCATTCTGAAAGAGGTCTTCAGGAGAATGGAAATTTCTCTGGAGAAGTTAGTAAAAAAAAAAAGAGAGAGAGAGAGAAGCAGAATGGGAGTCGGAGGTTGAAGGCAATTAATTATGTTTCCCATTAATATGACTCTGGAGAAATTCTGCCTGCGCTATTACATTTATTAATGCCTTTTATCCCAGATGATAGAAGCTATTACCACAGTGTGTATGCTAACTACTGACTGACCTCTATTGCATTCATATGCAAGGCTGCTTCTATCTTTAATTTGTTTAGATTATTGTCTTGTCCTGCCTAGAAGACTCTGCATAGGGCATTATGCATTTGAAACAAAGCCCAACAATAATAGCATGTATTAATATAATAATACATGCCCAAAACACCAGCAGTTAAAACTGTTGAAAAGGAGAGTGCAATCCTCTCCACAGCATCCAGTACCAGCTTCATCCTAGTCCCCAGAAACCAGCTTGAATAGGATGATATTGCAACTTTCTCTCTCTCTCTCTCTCTTTGAAGATATGAAAGTTCCTGCAGGGAATTAAGAGTTCCACAATGGTGGAAAAGCTGCCAATTTTCCAAGCACACTTTTCATTTGACCTTTGTATGCATGGCTTTGCAAATAAGGCTCACATGAGCAGATGCTCAGGCCTGAGAGCAGACCATTTTTCAGGTGGGCAAACCAAATGCATGTTTCAGGCAGGTAGGGTGGAGATAAGATGGATGAAGGCCCATAGTCTGATGTGGAGAGAGAAAATGTGAGCATCCTGGTTCAGTTTTCTGCATTTCCCATATCAGTTTGCGGTTTGTTTGTTTTTAAAGTCCTCCTGCATTTTTTAAAATCCACCAGCATTTTTGTGCAAACCTTCTTTAATACTTTTGCAAAGCAATCTCTCCTAATAGAATGCATTCTTGTATATTATTTTGAGTAATATATGCATGAACACACACACACACTTCACCATAGTATATGCTTTTTTGTACACTTTTCTTGGCTGGAGAAGTGTGAATCTTGAAGGATGGCTGTGTTTTGGTTGACCAGGCCTGATAAACATACCAGAATCCTGGCCTTTTGCCACTGCCTAGTCAACAAGGCAATGTGTTCTGTTCGCTGAACTTCAGGCTCTATATTTGCCACTTTCCAATTCAAGGCGGTCACTGAACTCAAGGGCCTCCAAGCCTATATTTGGATATGGCTACCCACAGCCTTGGCCTGGCCCTGACTACCAGATACCTTTCCATACCCCAGCCTTCTTTGACATTAGGACAGCTCAGCCAGTTATTGCGAGAGGCTATTACAAAACCACTGTAAAAGCCCTTAGTGTGTTACAGGTGTAAAAAAATGATACGTTTTTTAAAGGCATACTTCCTTCTAGTGCTGATCAGTATCTCCTTTATATCTCGTTTAATCTGGTACAAACTAAATGACATGGCTGCCTACTAAGGGAAGCAAAAATGAACAAGAAATATAAATTGCCTTTTTATATGATTATGTCGTTCTTTTCTATTGCGTACATTTGTGCACAGTGGCATGCATTTTAAGAAATCCACTTTCATTTTTTTCTCTGGACTTAATAGTTTTGTTAGGTAAGTAAAACTACATCTCTAAGACAATTTTATGACACCATTTAGTGGATGCCTCCCTCTAAACGTGCATTTTAACAGCAGGTTATGAAACTGGTAGGGCAGCAATATCTATATCTATATCTATAATCATTATGGGCATGAAACAAGAGATTAATTCTAATTCTGAGCTCTAAATTGCTGTCCCTGCTCAACCTGCTTCAGTTGTATTTCTCTGTTCTGCTATCTAAAAACAAAGACATTCAGTCTGCATCTATTTCTAATACCTGATGATTATTAAAAGTCATATATATTTTGCTACTGGACCAATCTGGAAAACCTCTTCATTTCCCTTTTGTAGCATCCAGTTTAGACAGATTCTGGAGCTGGCTGTCAGAATCGATGACAAACAATCACAGACTCTTATTTCCCACTTTCTACTTAGCAACATGACTATATGGAAGAACTAGAGTTACTGTCTGAAAGTCAAAAACCCACCAATCCTCATTATCAGCTTATATTACAGCACTTTCAAATGTGTGATGAACTTTACAACAGTTGTGATTTAGCCTAATGTGGCTAACTCAAAAATACAAACAAGGAAGGGTTCAGCAAATAGTTGTATAACTAGAGTGGTGTGAGGAATGTCCCAAACTATGTGCAAGATGCAGGATAATCAGTCTCATATAACCAACATGCTTAAGTCTAATTAATGCACGAAGGGGTTAATACTATAGAGCAAGCTGCCCTGTCAGGCTTAGTATGTCCAGTTCCTCTCACCTTGGGAGGAACTAGGTACCTGAGTAACTCAGTGTGTGAAGAGGTTAGAGCTGATTGCTCCAGCGCAGACTGCATGGCTCAAAATTATCCACATGGAATTCATAAAATTGTCATAAACTGTAAGCAATAGTTTTATTAATGTCACATGGGCATTATTTTGAAATATGAAAAACATTTATATGTGTAAAATATATTTAGTTAAAATAATTTTGGCTCAAATTTACCTGTTAATAAATTGTTCTTATGTTATTTTGTTAAATTGGGATGTTTATTGGAGCCTCAATTTAATTTGAATGAGCTAACTTGCCTTTATAAAACAATAGTTGGATATAGTTTGTAATTTTTCTTATTTAAGTCTAATTCTAAATATCTAGATATTATTTATCAGTCTATTTCCCTGTGGAAAAAAAATCATTAAACATATGCTCAAAGTGGCTGTCTGGTGCTGGATATAAACAGGAAAGAAAATACATTTTGGTGTTTGTTTTTTACAGTTTATACTGCTGTCACTTCACTCATTTGAAAATCTTCATAATAAAGATGATAGCTCATTACTGTTACTGTTAATTAAATATATATGTTAACCTACTGCAAAATGCCTCTAGGCGACTAACAGTTAAAACAGAGCATACAACCCTACAAGCTACTAATTTTCAAAATACATGTAATCAACTTCACTGACAAAATTCCAACTTAAACAGAAAACTAAATAAACACAAAATCCCTGTTTGGAATATTAAAGCCAACGGCTGAGAAAGATGGTACTTCAAAACACCAAATACTCGCTACTGTAGCTTAAACTATCAAAACACTAAAAGGGGGGGGGAGTCTTGCAAGGGGGAAAGAAGGATTGCAAATGGCTAGAAGGTGTACATCTCTTGGGGTGAGCATTCCAAAGGCAGGGGGCCACTGCCAAGAAGGCCCACTCTTTCTTGTTCCCATTCTGCCCATTTTAGCAGGAGGGCACTCTGATAAAGCAGGAAAGGAATTAATATTAGGATAGCTTTACTGTCTCAGTGATATGAAAACCAGCCCAGAACCATTTGCAAGTCTACTAGAATCTATAGCAAGGTTTCCACCAAATCCACTGGTTTGCATCAGGGAGGTCTCTTTTTTAAAAAAAACGATACGATTGCAGTCACACAAACACACACAGAGCAAGAGAGCGCAAAAGACCTAAGAGTTGTTCATGGCCCTGCTGTTTTTCAAGGGAAAAAAATCTATCTAGGAAAGAGCTGCTAAACATAGCAAAGCAATAAGGTAGCACTTGTATTTGCCATGAGGTAAAAGCTATTTTAGGGACACGGGTGGCACTGTGGGTTAAACCACAGAGCCTAGGGCTTGCCGATCAGAAGGTCGGCGGTACGAATCCCCGCGATGGGGTGAGCTCCCGTTGCTCAGTCCCTGCTCCTGCCAACCTAGCAATTCGAAAGCGTGTCAAAGTGCAAGTAGATAAATAGGTACTGCTCCGGCGGGAAGATAAACGGCGTTTCCGTGTGCTGCTCTGGTTTGCCAGAAGCGGCTTAGTCATGCTGGCCACATGACCCAGAAGCTGTACGCCGGCTCCCTCGGCCAATAAAGTGAGATGAGCGCAGCAACCCCAGAGTCGGTCACAACTGGACCTAATGGTATTAATGTATTTCTTAAAAACCAAAACCAGAAAAAACCTACAAAGAATTTCATTTCAAGAGTTGAACATTATTTATATATATATTAATGGCAACAGTGCCTAACCTATGGCCATCCAGAGGTTATTGGACTACAACTCCCATCAGCCCCAGCCAGCAAGGGGTTATGGGAGTTGGAGTCCGGCAACATTTGGAGGCCCACAGGTTAGCCAAGCTTGCTTTATAGAAATGAGCAACAGAACACAGATGGATGAAAAGCATCCTTGTCAAAGGCCAGTTCCCCATGAATGGACCACTGCAGGTGTGAGTGAACCTTGAGGAACTGGCACCCTTTCTTCTGCTTTTGGATTCTGAAATGAGCAAGCAGCTACCTTGAAAGAGATGCTGACTATTTATGGCTCCTAATAGACTCAAGGCCACAGAGAATCAATGGAGGCTGTTAAATGCTTAGCACTTCTGAATCTCAGGCCAATTATTTAGGTGCCAGTCTTGCACAGCAGAGTTGGTTTTTTCTAAAGCTGGAGTGGCTTGCCAAGGTCACACAGGAGGGCCATGGCAAAACAGAAATAGAACCCCATATCATCGCCATAGCTATAAGACCATCTTTCATCCTAAGTTGTCTACTTATTGCAATGTCTGTGTTTAAATTAGTGTTGGGTAGATCTGGAACTCAGGCTTTGCTTCCAGCCCTGTTACAAAAAGATGAGAGAGAAAGCTGCAATTCTGAAAGTTCAGTTTTCACCTGAAAGTCATGGCCAATTTTATTCTATGGGGCTATATCGCAGCGATGTTCACATTTGAATACAGGTGCTTGGAACAGCTGGAGTACCCTCTCTCTGCCAGAAATAGTACAAATCACATTTTTTTCCTGCTGGTATGCTGGGACTGGTAGGCATCTTTGCTGCTGCTGCCCAAATCTCTTTACTCATTTGAAAGGAGAGTTGAATTAGGAAAAAAAACACTTATGGACCCTTGCTCCACAGGCTCTGGGGACTAAGCAGTTGGGGAAGTATCCCACCCCCCAGCAGTCTTCCCAATTGGGTCCATCCAAAAATTCAAGCCAATGATACAATCCCACAAATGCCTAGCTGCATTATATGTGCTGTTCCATGGAATTTGAACATTGTTACAACCTGCTTACAAATACATGTGTTCTTCCTAAATTGCTGCTTCAAAAAATATTTCTGCGGCAGCTTATTGTTGGATTATACCAAATCATAAATAATAAATTCCACATAAATATGAAATCATCTCTCTTGATAAAATGTTAAGCAGCATTTTCAGAATGAAAACTAATAGCTTGTTTGTTAGGAAGCAAAATATTCAGCATATCCATGTACTTCATAGCCTCTTTTTGAAATTGCTGAGCATTGAAGGGGCTTAGTTTCTAAACTATAAAAACAAACCATTCCCCCTCCATTTGATAGCAACATATTTGGGCCATGGAGGATTCTGTCTTAGGTGCATGTACTGTAATTCTGCCCCACCCAGAACAGAAGCAAGTATGCAGACTGTCTTCTTATGATGGAATAACCACAGTATAGTTTGTCTAAGGGGTAGATGTGAGCTCCATAATTAGAGAGATGGCTCGTACAGCCTACATTGAACTAGAAAACAAAATGTCCATAAAACGGGGGGGGGGGGAGGGATGACTGCAAGGGACTGGGCAGCACTGCAGGTATTTGAAACTCTTTGGCAGGTGGGCAGGTGAGCCATTTTCCTCTGTGCCCACGTTTGCAGGCTCTGAAAATCAGCTTTGCAGGAACCAATGATCAGCAAATTATATTTGCCCAGCGAGACAATGTTGTGCTTTTGAGTGCTGGGGAAATGGGTTATCTGTAAGACAAATCTAGCAATCAGGAAAAACATCTGGACCTTGTACATGTAACAATTGCACAACTGCCATGCTAAAAATTCTATGGGAATGCTCTACGCAAGAGGTATGTGGAATTATTTATATGCAGTTAAAACAACCCAGAAGCTTTTTCATTTGATTCAGTTTCCTACCACAAAAGAATGAAAACATACATTTTCTATGCTTATACATACTAAAATAAGCAAAACTATCTCTTCTAAAAAGAAACCAGACACTAGATTGTTGGCATTCCTGAAGGAACACCTGGAAATTTAAATTTTGATTTACCCTTTTAAAAAAATGTTTAAATACATGAACCACATGTGCAATTTTATGTTATTTTTTCTTTAAAACCACTCTGGAGGATAGTGTGTTGGACAGTTAGCATGTATCATAACGGACATATACTTACACAGCTAAGCTGATAGGCATGCCATCAAAGGTATTAAGTGAGCCAGCTTGCTTTTACTCATTTCTGTAGTAACTGAACAAAATTTGCAACCATGTCAATTTGACACTGGCAGCCTATTGTGGTGGCAAGACCAAGCTACCAATTTATAATTACCTCTGGCCTTCAAAAAATGTTCCCTCTTTTATATAAAGATCAGCCTCAAACAACTAATCAAGCAGGTGACATGTTTTCCCTATTGCTTTTGAAACAGAATTCAAAAACCATTTTCAATGTAGTCATTAAAATAAAAACTGAAACCTACTGCTTGGTAAATGTCCTAAGTCTTTCTTCTGACTATTCAGTCATTATTGTCCAGCCCTACACATCTCTGCCTTTCCCCCACTTGTTTTGTCCTTGCTACCCACTCATGATGGTTTATTTCAGCTTCCTGAAATGTCTCTTCAGTACCTTTCTGGATCAGCATACAGTTCACAAAAACCATCTCATTCTCCTTTGTAGTAAACCTCCAAGAGGTTTTCATGTTTTTTCTCCTACAATGAAGTATAGGGAATCAGTGGCCTTTGAAGTTGCTCTCTCTTTTCTCCTTTGTTGCAGCTCAAAGAAGGATACCTGAAGCCTCTGCTTCTGTTTTAGATTAATTGCAGTTCAGGATGTCGTCTGAACCCTAAACTGTTGTAAATTTTAACTACAGTTAACAAAAACAAGGCAGTTTCATAAACCATGGCATGTGAAGTTTGGGTGACACCGCTAGCTAGGAGTAATGGAAAACTGGAAGAAAAAGCCTGAAGGGGTGGGCAGCATGTGAGGTTAAGTTCAGCCCCATCACAATAAGCCATGGTCTATCATGACATTTGTACGCACCCAATAAACTGAAAACAGAACACCTTCCTCACAAAGAAACTGCATTCACACACTGAAAACTCCAGTTTAGTTCTTCAGAGAATATATAGGTTCACCACTTTTGGAATATATAAATTATAGTAAATCATAGAAAACAATTACATATACATATACCAAAATAGATTGCTTTAAAGGTTCTCAGTTACTTAAAGGCAAGATGCAATGCCTGCTATAACCCAATCATTATCCCAGTTAGCCTTGAGAAAACTAAATCAGATTAAATTCAAGTATGCTAGAATAGCCAACTTTTGAAGGGGCCTTTAAGCATTTCTCTGTTAAATATTGCAGACAGTGTGATTAATATTATATGAACTACAGTGGGCTACATCAATTTGCAAATGAAGACATCTTGACACCTTTAGAACATGATTTCTAGCAACAAAGATGTACATCCTGCTTTCTTTACTCTTTTATGCCCTCTAAGCGATCACTTGCCCAAGAGTTTGTTAATTCTTCTCCAAGGCCATGCTGGTACTTCGGGGAAGCTAGCAAATCAGTGCTCTACTTTTTCATTTTAAAAATCAGTGTTCTGTTACATGATTTTGAACACATGAAACGTAGGGCCTCATTGAATAAAGCTGCCCCCCCCATAGTGAAAATTCTAAGTCCCAACTGTATTTGTCTCTAAAGGTATTTTCATGGGGTAGGGTTGGCTCAATATAAGAGTACTTAATCATTACATCCCGGAATAGGCACTTGGACATGTTTGCTCCACTGAATCTTGTCACATGCTTGCTGTGGGCTTGCCAAAAGTGGCTACAGAACAGCCTTCTGCTGGGCTTACAGACAATTTCCATGGTATCTGAAGTCTGTAAATACTTCTGCCCTGACCATTTTTTCTTCCCTCAAATGTGCTGACCCTCCAAGTGTCCCTATTTTCCAAGGATGTCCTTGATTTAGAGAAGCCATCCTAGTTTCTGATTTGATCCTGGAATGTCCCACGTTTCCTTAGGATGTCCCTATTTTCATTGGAGAAATGTTGGAGGATATGGAGTTATCCTATCCCTGAGCCATCAGAAGCCAATCCTATGTAGGGATTTTTTAAAATGTTTAATGTTTTATTATGTTTTTATATATGTTGGAAGCTGCCCAGAGTGGCTGGGCCAACCCAGTCAGATGGGTGGGGTATAAATAGTAAAATTATGGACACCCCTATTTTCATCGGATAAATGTTGGAGGGTATGTATGTGTATCTTGCCACTCACATATACAGTGGTACCTCAGCTTACATATGCTTCAGGTTACAGACTCCGCTAACCCAGAAATAGTACCTCGGGTTAAGAACTTTGCTTCAGGATGAGAACAGAAATCGTGCTCCGGCGGTGCAGCGGCAGCAGGAGGCCCCATTAGCTAAAGTGGTGCTTCAGATTAAGAACAGTTTCAGGTTAAGAACATACCTCCAGAATGAATTAAGTTCTTAACCCGGGGTACCACTGTACACTCTCTGTACACTGCTATAGCTCAGCTATTTGGCCAACCAAGAAAGCCCACATTGTGCTACATGGCTATTCTTGAATCTCTCCTCTTTCCTTTTTCTTCTGTCACCACAGCACAGTGGGGTTTGTTTGTTTAGTGGTGCTGTTGTTAACCTCAGCACTGCACTGCCTGAGGCAATGGACCTCTAGACAACATTGAGAGTGAAGCCAATGAGTGACCCATTTCATTGACAGGATGCAGTGAATGTGACTGCCCATTCCCCCACCCGATCCCCACCCTGAAGGTGATGGGCAGGAAACCAAAAGTCTTCTGAGGTCAAAGAAAACTTGGTCTAGCCCTGCTACCAAATTCTTATAGCGCAGGAGGAAGGAAAAACTCATTGGACAGCCTCTCTCCCCCCTGCCCACCGAATGCAATAGAGCTACAGAGATAAAATGAGAGGGATATCAAGCGGTGACAGCTTAAGAAACATAACAGTGATTGAATGGGTTGGATAATGGTTCCCATCAGCACCTCAGTGACAAGGAAGGAATACACATTTCAGTACGTCAAATCAGATGCAATGAAAGAAAGAAAAACAACAACGGCGAAAGGTTATGGTAAGGTGTGATAAAGCAAAATTAAGTAGGACTAAGTTTCGAAAACCATGTAAGTTGTTTTTGACAATTATTTTCACAAATTATTTGGTGTGGAAGAAAACCATGAACGTTCATAAAAAGATTGACCACCTAATTTGGGCGGTGTAGAAACTAACGATGGATTAGTTTTTTATTTTGTTTCTCTGCCATCCCTATTCTTGAGTGCTGCTTTTTGATGACATTATTGAACAAAAGCAGTGTATAATTTGAGGGGAAAGGAACACAGAGCCTTTGTCTTCCTTACTTCAGCAGAGAGACATTCAACCAAACAGACAGAGGACAAACTCCCTCAGAATAGCACAAGCAGTAACCATTATAGCAGTCTGCCTGGCTGGTAAGTGCTGCCAGCACCATAGGTGCCAACTCCCTAGGGCCCTGGGTGCCCGAGCACCCACAAAATTCCCCATGAAGGGGTCAGGCACCCACAAATTTCAGTGCCAGGGCCATATACACTGCATAGCACCCACAGTCCTGGGCACCCATGGTTGTGGGGCCAAGTTGGCACCCCCAGCCAGCACCAGCAGCACTACCACACCCTCTTGGTTAGCTGCCTTTAATATGGACAGAATTAACCCTTAAGTGACAAACTGAATGATCACTGCTGTTGCACTTCCAACAGGTGTGTGGCCCCAAAAGTATGGATGTAGATCTGCAGTGGGCTCATCTCTCCATCTATGCTCATCTAGCTGCACTCTTTCAAAAGCAGTACATATATTGGCACTGAATGATTAGCCAAAATAGAAATGCTCTTCCATTTTAAGGACCATGCTATTTGTGATCTTTAGCATAATTAGAGTGAGGGTTTCTTCTGTTTGAGGCAATATTGTCAAGAAAAGGTATTTTGCTAAATGATCTTCTCATGCTTCTTAATAGCTTAATCTGCTTCTTAAGTACATGGATTTGAAAAATAAATTGATTCTCTACGGAGTGTGACAGCCCAATCTCCAAACAGAATCCTGTAAACCAGTGGAGCCTAACTGTGAATTAAGGCACTGGAAAACTGCTGAGAGACAAAAAAGAATACTAAAAGCAGAGAACCGAGGCGCCTAATAGATCCTGCAAGTGGCAACATTGCTTCAGAATTTATCACAAGGCAGAAAAATGTGACATCATAGCTAACACCTCATTAAAAGCAGCGGTCAATAAAAGTGGAGCGGATATTCATAAAGCATGGTGGACACTCATAATCTAAGGACACTTCCAGATGAAGGCCTTGGGGAGTGTTGAGCATGTCGATACCTGAAAGACCTACAGTGGTGATTGTGCCGATGCCCATGCTGATTACTGCACATTGGAAAATCACAGAACACGAGCATAGTATCACACCAACAAGTGTAGTAAGAACCTAAGAACAGCCTTCTGGATCAGGCCAGTGGCCCAACTAGTGCAGCATCCTTTTCTCACAGTGGCCAACCAGATGCAAATGGGAAGCCTGCGAGCAAGACCTCAGCACAACAACACTCTCCCCACCTGAGGCTTCCAGCAACTGGTATTAGAAGCATTATCACCTCCTACTGGGGAGGTAGAACATAGCCATCAGGTTTAGTAGCCTTATCCTCTATGAATTTGTCTATTCATCTTTTTAAAGCTATCCAAGTTGGTAGCCATCACTGCCTCTTCTGGAAGCAAATTCCAGAGTTTAACTAAGCGCTGTGTGAACAAGCATTTTCTTTGGTCAGCCTTGAACCTGCCAACATTCAGCATCACTGGACATCCACAAGTTCTAAGGTTATAAGAGAGGAAGAAAAACATTTCTCTAACCACTTTCTCCACAAAATGCATAACTTTATACACTTCTCTCACATTGCCTCTTATGCACATTTTCCAAACTCCCACACAATAATAATAATATAATTTATATGCTACCCATCTCACTGGGCTGCCCCAGCCACTCTGGGTGGCTTCCAGGAAATTAAAACATCAAACACAGTAAAACAACCCTATACAGGGCTTTCTTCAGATGTCTTCTAAAAGTCAGGTAGTTGTTTATTTTCTTGACAGAAGGGTGTTCCAGAGGGAGGGCACAACTACCAAGAAGACCCTGGTTCCCTGTAACTTCACCTCTTGTGATGAGGGAACTGCCAGAAGGCCTTCAGAGCTAGATCTCAGTGTCCAGGCTGAATGATGGGGGTGGAGACTCTCCTTCAGGTATACAGGGCCAAAGCCATTTAGGAAGGCCCATTTTTATATACTCCCTGTTCCACTTTCTATGCTGGTGCTACTGTGGCAAAAGAAGCTCAAAGCACCGTAAGAGGAAAAAACACAGAGGGGGGAATCTTCTGAGGGAAAATAAGGGGAAAGGACAAGAAGGAGCTGTCCAAGATGAAAACAGCAATCCAATCAGCAAGAAGAACTGAACCACAACCTCCAGAGATTTTGATAACTGCTTATTCAATGGCATGTTATTTAAAAGAACAGAGAGCAATCTGAAACTGAAAATGCCCGCAAGAAGTTGGGGTCCCTATAGAAATACAGTGTTCAGCAGTCTAGATGAAATATGTGGCTGAATCAGAACAGGGAAAAATGCAGTCAGACACGCAAGAGGAAACGCTTGTCTATTCTTAATGCTCTCTACTTCCTCAATAAGGGGAAGTCTGTGGGCAGTGCTACGACATTCAGCCACCATAGGATAAGAGAACACATGCAATGGAGACTTACAGTGTTTTTTATTATATTTGTTATGTTTTATTCACAAATATATATAGGAGGACCATAGCTGAGGTATACTAAGTCCCTCAGCACACAGCACAACCACAAGTCCTACACTAGATCCCCAAACAGCAACTGTATCCAAAAGACCCTTCAGATTGGACCAATGCACAGCTCTCTCTCTTCTCTGTCTGATCATCTCTAAAACTGCATGCTTCCTTCATCAGCTGGGAAAAGGCTGTTTTCTCACATACACCCTTAAAAAGCACCGGTCTCAGACTCCACCCTGCAGATAGGTAAATAATCCATTCAGGAAAGCATCCTCACTAATTAAGAAAACTGCTGTATTTAATCCCCGTCTCTTAGGCTGTGTACACACAGCGTTTTATTCTATAAACAATGGATACTGAGTGTTTGTTTTTTATACACAGTCCACATATAATCTAGTTCTGCTGCATATTTTATCGCACCCAAAAAGAACTTCTTGCGAAAAGGGTTCATTCCCAAAACAAAAGCTCGTTGCGGATTGATTCTTTTTTACCCTGCATCTAATGACATAGTAACAAACAGAGTTGACACTTATCATCATAATAATAATTTTTTATTTATACCCCGCCCTCCCCAGCCAAGGCCGGGCTCAGAGCGGCTTACAAGCAATAATAAAAACAAGATGAATGATTACAACTTAAAAACAAAAATAAAATACAACATTAAAATAATGGAACATTAAAATATTAAAATGTAGCCTCATCGCAGGAGGAGAAGGAAAAGAAAAAAGAAAGAGAGGGAGGGAGGGAATCAAATTGGCTCCAAGCCAAAGGCCAGGTGGAACAACTCTGTCTTACAGGCCCTGCGGAAAGAAATCAGATCCTGCATGGCCCTGGTCTCATGAGGCAGAGCGTTCCACCAGGCCGGAGCCAGAGTTGAAAAGGTATTGGCTCTGGTTGAAGCCAATCTAACTTCCTTAGGGCCTGGGACCACCAGGGTGTTGTTATTTATGGACCTTGAGGCTCTCCGTGGGGCATACCAGGAGAGGCGGTCCCGTAGGTACGAGGGTCCTAGGCCGTGAAGGGCTTTAAAGGTCAAAAGCAGCACCTTAAATCTGACCCTGTACTCCACCGGGAGCCAGTGCAGCTTGAAAAGCACTGGGTGAATATGCTCCCATGGCACAGACCCCGTGAGGAGCCTCGCTGCAGCATTCTGTACCCGCTGGAGTTTCTGGGACAGCTTCAAGGGCAGCCCCATGTAGAGCGAATTACAGTAGTCAAGCCTGGATATGACCGTCGCTACACTTGGGCTACACCTGTATGGAAGAGGGGCTGGCTTGGGCAGGAGGCAGTCAAGCCTGGTGTGGTAAGATGGGTTGGAAGGCAAGTTGCTGATGGGGCCAGCCAGCAGCTGGAAACACAGGGAGGGACAAGTCAAAAAAGAAGGAGCACAGGTATGGCTGGGAGCAGACAGAGCCCTGGCAATGGGCAGTCACAGTAATGGTCTGTCTGTGGGTCTCCACACCTGCCCAACGAAGTTGTGGGTAAGCATTTACCAAGATTGCAATCACCACTTCCTTCTTCATTCACCTGGGGAATCTGTGGGGAATGTGGTGGGTTTTCAAATGTGCGGAAAGTAACCACAGCCACCCTTGAGGGTGGCAGGATCTAGAATCAGAATGTTGAGGATGAGTGTGAATGATTCTGGACTGAGAAACACCCCCCCCCTACATTTTTGTGCTACATACAAAGATCACCAGTGTTGAAGCTATGATTTTTCAACATCAACATTGTTGGACTGGTCATGTTGTGCGGATGCCTTCCAAAGCAACTACTCTATTCCGAACTTAAAAACGGAAAGCGTAATGCTGGTGGTCAACAAAAGAGGTTTAAAGACTGTCTCGAGGCAAATCTTAAAAAATGTAGTATAAACACTGACAACTGGGAAACACTGGCCTGCGAGTGCTCCAGTTGGAGAACAGCCTTTACCCAAAGGTGCCATGGACTTTTAAGACACTCGAACTCAGGACACACGGGAGAAACATGCTAAGAGGAAGGCACGCTTGGCAAATCCACACCATGATCAACTCCTGCCCAGAAACAAATGTCCCCACTGTGGAAGGACGTGTGGATCCAGAATTGGCCTCCACAGTCACGGACACATTGTTAAAACCGTGTTTATGGAAGACAATCTTACTCGGCTACAAGTGATTGCCAAAGAAGAAGAAAGACATTACTTTGTATGCAGTCATAGGCAAAACCATACTGAGCATCTGACAGTCAAACTAAATGTGAAATACATAGCATATCTTCTTCTTCTTTTAAAATAATTATGGGGAAAGCAGAGACCAGTTAGCACTATGATCAGTTAGCACTATGACCAGTTAGCACTATGTTAGCACTATGACCAGTTAGCACTAAGACCAGTTAGCACCAATGGGGACTTTCCCTGCTAAAGGTTTCTCTCTCTCTCTCCCTCTGTCTCTGTGTGTGTGCGCGCGTGTGCAGAATTATCCTGAAAAATACAACTTATGTGTTTATTACAGCAAACCATAAAATAGTCATTAACACTGGAGTATCAGTAATCAACCATGTCAATACAATATCTTTTTAAAGTTCATATGCAGGTAGTTTTTAATTTCTTGAGGAAAGCGTTTGGTGTTGGAGTTTTTTTCTGTTTTAATAATAGCATGTGCTCATATTTGTGAGTACAATATAGAACTAATGTATATGTACTGGGGTTTTGTGTTTGTGTTGTGTTTATTGATCTCTGTCAGAAACCAGGTCACAAAATAACGTCACATTACAAAACCAGGTCACAAAATAATGTCACATTACAAAAGATGTATCTACCTACTTGCACTTCTTGCCCTGTAAAGTGTTACATCATGCACTGACAGAGCCATGGATCTAATACCCTTAAAATGTCAGTGACACCTGCACAACCTCAATCCATCCTGAAATTACAAAACCTATTGATGCATTCTGGATTTTCCCAGATGCGTGATATAGCCTTTGTTTAGATTATGTGAAAACAATCCTGTGAAAAAGGCACTGCTAGGGCAAAATATGTGAGAGTTGTTTACAAGAATTGGGAAATAAGGCTGCAATGCCCTGTGAGAGCAACTAAGCTGACAGAGCTTTGGATTTTGCTCAATGGATACAACCTAGAATACAGTTAATATGCTTAAAACCCCACTGAAATCACTAGAACTTAAGTATGCTTTCTTACCTCTGTACATGGCTAAATGCCATGAAAGACACAGCCTTCCTTTGATATTCTTCAAGGATCTGTAGGTCATCAGGACATTTTTTGCAAGTGATCAAATATCCCTTCCTGTGATATAAGCATTTCCCCCTCTAAACAGTAGAGATCTTTTTTCCTTATAGCTCAGAAAGGTGGGTATAAACGGAAGGGGGCCCGGTTCTCCGCAGGTAGTAATTCAAAATACTTAAGTGACTATGTAAATAGAAATGACTACTATCTGATAATAAATCATATGCAGGCACCCACAGCATAACATGGTTATGGTTAATATGCTTGGGTAAATCACGAACTGTAATGGCCTGTCAGCATTAAAATGAAGGGGGTGAGGAGATTATACTATTACATTACAGGGTGGCAGACGGGAGGCGACAGAACAGCTGTGATTGTGTAGAAGTTATATCTTTGTACCCAGAGAAGGCTGAGGCAGGACATTTGTATTACAGTCTGAAGGCTGGTGGAATACGAGAACTTTGCTTGATTAATCAAGTTAAGCACTGAGATATGGAGGACTTGCTATTCATTGGCTCAGAAGCAATTCTTTGATCTCGTCAGCCCAATAAATGTACCATTTTGATTTGTGCAGCAGGGGCAGTTATTGAAAGACTGGCATGCTTCTTCATTCCTTTTCTGGGGAGCAGATTTAATGATTTATGGGGTGATCAGAATGCGCTGTTTATGAAGTGTATGTCTGGAGCTCTCAAACATATCAACCAACAACAACTGTCAAAGACCAGTATTTCCTTAAGAATATCAGAGTGATATATGCTACTTTCTGGAGCACTGGTGAAAATGGCAGCATTTTCCAAGAACTGCTTAATATTATGATGCTGTAGCTTACAGAGTGGTGGAAGTCTGTTGTATAAATTTGGAATTATCATTTGGATAAGCCATTGAAGCTGCAATCCTATGCACACTTACTTTGGAGTAAACTTCATTGGAATCAGTGGGGCTTGCTTATGCATAGGATTTAGATATACCCACTGTTATGGCCTTTCCCCAGTTATGCCACAACAAATTATTTTGGTAAAAAGCAAGCCAGTGATACATAGTGAATTTTGAACTGCATATCTTTAATGTGTTCTAATTGTGAGAAACTAAAGACTTCAGTCCACACAGCTTCAAAATACAACCGTACAGCAAAGACTGCATTCATAAAGATGCAATAAATCCTGCTTTTTGCAGGGAGGGGGAACTGCACTCTCCATTTCAGGACAAGTGATGTTTTATTATATTCCAGGCAGTCAATGTGGCGATACATATAGCCACCTGAAAAAACAGACTGACCATTATATTTTGATAATTCCATCACCAGCCTTCAGCACTGCAAAAATTCTATGGTAGTGTTCCTACCAGAATCTTTGCCTGCCCTATTTTGCGGTACTGTATTCAAAAATAAACATGAATCTCCTTTAATCACATCTAAATGAAGATTGAGGAATATGAACTATACTTCTAAATAATTGTGGATTTACATCTGCAGATATCTGACTATGCTACTAAAGTAATCAACATCACAGATCTTCATATGAAACAGAGAAAGAAAATTATAAACCTGAACAGACCCTTTTAAAAAAGGCAGGTATGGGGGAAAGAGTAGTAAAACGAAGGAAGCACAAAACATAAACAAGTCATGGCTGCAAAGCTATACAGTACTCACCCATAACAATTTAGGTGCACAGGTTATCATAGAAAAGCCACCGTGTCCATATAAATCATCACTGCCAAACTCTCGCAAAGACGGCACCACATCATTTTCCGTTTATGTTCCAGAATCAAAGTACTGAAAAAGTCCACGGAAGCGTTTGCTTTCACTTTGACGAATGTAGCAGTAGAGGCAACACAAACTGAACTATATTGATCCACAGCAGCAGTCAGTTGCCTCTTGGCTCAGTATGTTTAGTAACTATTTGGTTTCACACTGTTTTGTTTGGATGACTCACACACAAGATGCATCTCCCTTTAATATTTCAACTTGTGCTGCTTTCAGATGTCTGGCTGCTAGCCTCTCTGCAAGGGGCAATTTTACGTTTTGTGTCTCAAGTGTGACTACAGGAAACCACCCTGGGTGTAGCAAGAAGCTTTCCATTGTTTCCAGCTTCCACAGGATGCAGGATTTTTGAGCAGGTTAAGTGCCACCATCCTTCATCTCATTCCCAGAAATATAAATGCAGAGATAGGTGGCTATGAAATAAGGTGAAAATGGTCAGCTACATGCTAAGTAGTGTCCTTCACTGGAAGGACAGATTGTGAAGCTGAGGCTCCAATACTTTGGCCACCTCATGAGAAGAGAAGACTCCCTGGAAAAGACCCTGATGTTGGGAAAGATTGAGGGCACAAAGAGAAGGGGACAACAGAGGACGAGATGGTTGGACAGTGTTCTCGAAGCTACAAACTTGAGTCTGACCAAACTGCGGGAGGCAGTGGAAGACAGGAGTGCCTGGCGTGCTCTGGTCCATGGGGTCACGAAGAGTCGGACACGACTAAACGACTAAACAACAACAACAACACACATGCTAAGAATGAATGTCAGAAAGAGTTTTCCAAAAGTAACAATGGAATGTTGCCAAAACTATGGCATTGTCTTTGGGAGGTTGGAAATGTTGTTGCCCTGAGAGTTTTGGCTAACAACCCTTGCTGCACCTTTGAACTCTAATTGACTATCAAACTGTAATCCATAATTACCTTTGTGTGCTGGATACTTGCAGGAAAGAAACTAAAAGTACCCACTCCACCCTTGTCACATTTTGAAAAAAACAAGGCTATCAGCTCTTTGACTGGCCCTGCTGCCTTGCACCCATTCCAAACCTGACAGTCCTGTGCTCCTACTACGAATGAAAGCAGGTACAGAAATAAAACATACAGTTCATTAAAGCAATTAAAATCAGATAGATATAAACACACATTTCGTCCTCCTCTCTCTCTCTCTGTCCCTAAAGCCTATAGAAATTTTATCCTGATCTGCACTAAAGTCAGTTTTTGTTTTTTTCTGCAACCCCCTCAACTAATGTAGGAGGAAGCATTTGTGAAGCAGTGAATTCAGAATCTTCAGGTGATCTCCCCAAGAGAATTCTTAGAAAGAGAATCAACTGTTTTCTGTACTCACTGTACAGGTTACAGGACAGAAGAACATGGTCAAGAGATTTTATTGCTCCAGTTCCACACACAAACAACCATTCATTAGCCAAAGTTCCATTGAATCATCCACTCAATGGTCCAGATTGAAAAAGCAAGAATAAATGTTCTATGCTCATACTACTGAACTCACTGAACTAATTCCTAAAAAGGGAATTAGGCAAATCTGGAGAGGGCAGGGCTATTGATACCTACTATTCATTGCTTACTAGTGCCAGAGACAGTGTGAATCTGCACACCAGCTGCTGAGCATAGGAGCCAATTCCCAGGAGCCAAGGGATCTTCACCCCCAATAAAATATTTGAGGGGACCGTCCCCCAAAGTTCATGGGCATTGCCATTCAAATGGTGTGTGTGCAGAACTTATGTCCAGAACTTACTGCTTTTCTGCCTCAGTGAAACTTAATCAAGAAATCCTTCCTTCTTTATCTTCCTTGCCTCCTACAGGTAACATCCATTACATTATTTTGTGGGGCAGCAACTAAAACTGAGTGCAAATATTCTTGCAATCACACAATCATATTCACCAATTTTCCTCGTAGCACAAACATACAGCCATGAAATGTATCACGTGAATTGCTATGGTTCCCAATTTATTACTGAGACTACTCAGGCTTAAAGGCAGGGGATAGCTTTTTCAGTTTATTAGCATAATGTCTAGATAGTCTAAATTGTGTATGCTGGCTATTTTGCAGAAGAGCAAATGGCACGTGGCCACAGTATGTAGTCTAAACTCTCTTAGATTCTGCATTCCTCAGAACAAGGAACCATCTTATTTCTGTGTTTTCGCATAGCAGCTCTGACTGCATTTTCCTTGTTTAATGAATAAATAATAACGCGTGTTATTAAACCAGAGGATAGCCAGCTTTAGCAAGAATATTTATTTTGGAAAGTGTGGTTAGGGTACAGGAAAGCTGCTAAACTCACTCTTGATTTTAAAGTACCGTAATTCCTTCAGAATTCATCATATCCATACATTTAAATAACTTCCTTTGAAAAAGACCTTAGCAGATCATGTTAAGCTTCAGCTCAAGATGAACGTTCTGATTATTCTAGGGTGTAGTTTTGGCCATCTTCCAATTTGCTAACAGGAGTTTATTAAAGTAGCTTGGTAAGCCTTCATTTTGGTCATAACTGAAAAGTAGCCTCTGTTCTGGGGGAAAACATCTATTTGGGTCAAGCACCAATAGCTAGCAAAATCAGCTTACTCCTCAACAGACAAAGGATTTGGTTCCAGCTGACCTTGAACAATAAAGATTTTGTCACTCAGTCTGCTGAAATAATGCATTCCTAGAGACCTGCAGCAAACATTTGCTTAGCAAGTTCAATATATGAAATTCATCTGCAATCTCCATTGCCTGTTTGGCCTCTCTGGCTAAAAGCCCCCAAGGGCTCCCCTTGCCTGCCTACACACTGACAAGCACACATTCCCCATCCTGTCTTTATGGGATTTTGATACTCTCTTCCTAGCCACTCTCTCTTGCTGCCTCAATCTCTTTCCTCATCCATTTCCTACTTTTCAGCCCAATGTCAATTCTGTCCTGCTTCCTTTGGCCACCTGAATTCTTGGATCTGTTTTCACTTGGCCTTCCAGCATGCCACCTATTTTTCTATGCCAAACAATGTTGCCCGCAGCATACAATCACTACTGACCCTAGTTTCTGTATAATTTTTTTTTTCTCAGGCCTTCCACCCAGCACTGGGAACTCATTCCCCCTGTTTCACCAGCCCTTCATTAGAGTAAATGAAGGGCTGGTGAAACAGGGGGAATGAGTTCCCAGTAAATGTTCTAACTATTTACACTGTGTAATGATCCCAATGCTTGGTGGACGCCTTGAATGAGGCTAAGTTTCAGGACACTTCCTTGGTGGTGGTAAGGGGAGAACTGTTGGGGCTTCATTCAAGGTCCTCCAAACAGTTCAGTCATCATCACTAATCAAAATATGAGTCCTCCAGTGCTTCTGCCTCCCCAACATCACACAATCCAAAGGTTACAAATCAATGGGAGAGTCCTTTAACATGTTATATTGTGGAGCCTACCATGCTTCAAGCCTGGGCATCCTACATAAGACTTCAGGTGGCTCTCACTCCCTGCCAATACAACTTCTCTTGTAGCTGTTCAAGGTGCTGTAAGCTGGTCTCTGCCTGCTTCCCTGTGAACTTTAAGCTTCAAGGTTTCCAGTAATCTTGTCTCAAGGGTGGAATTTTAATCCAGGAAGAAGGTAGGTCTCCACAGATCATATGAGACACTAAGCACATTATGTCAAATTGTGACCATCATTCAGCTTTAAGCACCCAGGACAACCAAACATATGCCAAAAAAGCAGGGGCATTCTGGAGCCATAATATGGTTAATAGTGTGCGTAAATCTTTTGATGAAAAGAAAAATTAACATATAAATTAAGTTAATTTTCCAAATATCTGTTTTCTGTGAACCAAACACAAGTTAAATACTTATTTCCAGCCTTCAGTCACTATATTTTTTTTCTGTCAGGGATCTTAAGAGATGTTTTCCCAGCTAAATTGACACCTCAAACCTCATATATTGTGAACCAACAAACTGCTGGTCTCGCCTGACACTGTAGCCCCATGCAGACCATGTGGCAAAGCCTAACTAGCTGCTTACATAAAATGGATACCGTAGTCAGTCTGTGGATGGGGAGCTGAGTGTTAGGTTTGGGGACAACTTAATTGGCAAGTTAGCTGAACGACATTTGTTAGGTTTGGGGACAACTTAATTGGCAAGTTAACTGAACGACATTGGTATCTGAATGTTAAGAGCTTCCAAATGACCCTTTGTTGCTGATGCAGGTTTGCTGATGATACAGATAGATGTTTATGAGTTGAATCAAGACTTCTAAAAAAACCCTAAGGTACCCTAAGGTGCAAGAAAATAAGGAACAATCAGGGATACATTTGACATGAAACCTCATTTGACAGCTGTGGCAATAGAAATCTAAAATGGCACACAAACTTTGCAAATTTAGCTGTTTTGGAATGCTAATGGAACTATGTAGTCAGCCTTGCAAAACTCTTGTTCAAATCTGCTAGCTCAGAAAATCACCAGTTTGCCAGTTTTATGTCATTAAGATGGATGGTGACAGAAGTCTACAACTGTACTGAACTACTAGAGAATATAGATGGCACAAAGGGAATTGGTGACAGTCTTGCCAGAATCCTAACTTGGTGACCCTCATGGTCCCTTCCTGCTCTACAATTCTATGATTCTCAAAACAGTACATTTGGTAAAATGGCTGCCCCTAGAGCTTTTGCAATCAACACAATATCACCAAGGCAACTATCTGTAAACAAACAATAAATGTCCATAAAAATGGCAAAAGTAGTTTCTTTCCAAAATAGGTTTTATCTTAAACAATTGCAAACACAATCCTGTGTCAACTGAAGTAGTCATTGTATTACCATCCTGTTCATTGTCTTGTTGTTCCCCTACAACTTCTAGCACCATTTATGACTGGCCCACTAAGCCAAATCCTTTATCGTAGTCTAGGGTTACCATACGTCTGGACATATTTGGAATACCGCATTCATCAGCAGTGTCCGGTGTGGTCTTGCTCCGAAAAAAGCTCATTAACTTTGGGCAAAAGAAGTGCAACAACTTTTCTGTTCGGATTTTCACTGTTTGAAATATGGCAACCCTAACGTACTCCACAATAGAGCTTGAGAAACCTCCTGTTTTTTGGTGTTGGCCAGAGACACTGAAACCAGGGGTATTCCAGGTCTGAAATAGGCTGCAATACAAGGGATGGAGGGCTGAGTTCAGTTTGGCAGGTCACAAGTTGTGAAGAACTGTGATAGAACTATCATTACTAGGGGTGCTGCAAGGATTCAATAAAGCTTGAATACTTGCAAGCAAACTTGAGGCAAAGGGGCTTTATAAGCCTTCAAGATGAGAACAACTACACACCCCTATACCAAGGACCCGGTTGTTCAATTTGGGCTAGGGGACGGTGGCAGCAAGCAATCCAGAGGCCGCAACAGCGCTTGTGCTCATCCCACCAAGGAATCCACATTAGGAAACGAACACTACTGGCATCATTTCTACAAGGTAGAAGAGCTTCCTCTTTGATGTAAATAGTTCCCCCAATAGGGATTATGGAAGTGACAATCTCAGTCCCATACCTGGCACAAAACCAAACTCTACTGAAGGTTCCATACCACTTGGCACTACTGCCTTCCCTTACTCCAAAAGAAAGGGACAGGAGCAGGAAACAGTGAAGGGGGAGCTAAATGAGTGAGTGCTCAAATGAAGCACTCACAAAATCTCTTTTTGGTGCAGGACTCAAATTACCGTACATGCAGAATTCATGCTTTTATTCCACACTAGGCTATCTCATCAAAAAGGTTTTATAATTTTGTAAAATCTGCAGAATCTGTTTGCCCAGGGACTGTGGGTGCTTGCAGACAATCTGGTTATTTAGCATTCATTCTCATGTGTTTGCAGGGTGGTTACATGATGTTGTGTCAAAGCAAGTGTTACCCCATACTTTCCAGTCGCTTTCCTTTTTAGCAAAAAATCAGATCTTTTGAGGAAGCAGGTTTGTTCCGCCAGAACTCCCAATAAACTATAATTGTGCTGCCTGAATTTGCCAGTATGCAACTGAATCCTGAAAACAGCAACAGTCCAAGAGCACCCTGGGTGAAGCAGGAAGGGAACTGAATAGATGTACCATGAGCAATGATAGCTCCCTATCACAGCACCTTCCAGTCTGTGAAAAACTTGTGCTGCAGATGATCTTTTTCTTTTTCTTTTTTACATCCCAAGGTAATTTTAATGTAAACAAGCAGATTTTGGCAGGAACTCCCAGTCTGCTGTGGGCAAAACGAGCCAAGATCCCTAAACAGAAGCTTCTTTGAATCCAACCAGACCTCCTTAGGGCCTATAATTATGGCTAAAAGGACTGCAAAAGAAGCAGCAGCAGCAGCAGCAGCAGCAGCAGCAGCAGCAGGTGACTGCCAGTGCACTACTCTGAAGTCAGTGGTTTGAGGACTTCAGCCAAAGCTCATACCCATCTACTAGTAGAAGAGTTATGTATGTGGCCTTAAAATCCTTAAAGGGCCATCATTCACCAGGAGTTGCTCCAGATTCAGTTTGAAGTGTGATCCTATCTGAGCAGCTGTTAAGCCTGGAATTCAGGCTGTTCACTTGATTGACTGCTGTTTAAATCACACAGTCACGTCTGAGGTGTCTTCACAAATTATCGAAGCATTGATGCTCTCAGGTGTTTATACTAGAATGACTGTATGAGAGCAGATAACCCAATGCAGATGTATATGCACAACCTACTGATGAAGGTTGTGAGGTAAAAGCATATCCAGCCAACGGAGGGGTAGATTTTATTACTGGATAATAGTGGTACTTCATAGCACTTTTTAAGAAACTTGCTTTTGACAAAGCATGTTAGATGTAAGCTTCCTTACTGATACCAGCTGCTGCTGAGCCTTTAACACAGCTTGACAATAGCACATAGTTCCTCATCCCATCGCCCCTTGCTTCATGCAATGTTTTGCCTAACAAGGAGTTCTAGAGAATTTATAAGCTTATCATATTTTTGTGACTTTTTGGTTGGTCCTAATAAAAGTTATTATCCAGTTTGGTTTGTTGTATTTGCCTAGATATTTTTTTTAAAAGGGGGTTAAACACTGTTGTAAGTTAGTTTGTTTTTGGCAATTGCAGCAAAGAAGTCTCCAGCTTAATCTTACCAGGCTGAATTAATGCAGTCACAATTTTGCAAAAATAATATAGTCCTTAGATGTGCAATGTTCCTGAAAGTAAATGTGCCAAACTTAACAAGGTGTTAATGAATCAGCATGAAAGTTAAACATAAATATATGAACTTGAGCTACAGTGGTACCTTGGGTTAAGTACTTAATTCGTTCCGGAGGTCCGTTCTTAACCTGAAACTGTTCTTAACCTGAAGCACCACTTTAGCTAATGGGGCCTCCTGCTGCCACTGCGCCACTGGAGCACGATTTCTGTTCTCATCCTGAAGCAAAGTTCTTAACCCGAGGTACTATTTCTGGGTTAGCAGAGTCTGTAACCTGAAGTGTATGTAACCTGAAGCGTATGTAACCCGAGGTACCACTGTATAAGAAAAAGTTAGCATGACTTAAATATGCTTAGTCTCAAATGTGCTATGCTTAAAGGAAAAAAGCAAAGTTGAAGGCATTTTTCCCAGCTGTTAGCTGGAATCAAACAACATGGATGCAGTTGAGCCAAGGGATAGAAGAGTTCTGACCTTAATAGGATCATACTTTAGCCTTTGAAAAATCTCTGCTGTACTGGAAGTCTGCTTCCCATTTTCATTAGAGAACAACAGCTCCTTTTACTAAAGTATCACTAACATTAAAAAAATCACAGCCAAAACCTTTTGAATGCTAAGCTGATGAATAAAAAAAACCTGAACAGTGAACACTCATGAAGTTGCCCCTTTCAGGTCATGTTGAAAAATCAAAAGAAAGATTGTACAATAGGTATTATTTTGATTCAGTCCTTTGGCTAGAGATAATTAACTTGACACTTTTCTGGTGTTATTCTGTTGTCATACTTTGAAAGCAGCTATTGGGTTGGGATTTGGTTTTGTCTTTTAGAGCTTCTCCGAGGGTATGTGTGTGTGTGCATGCAGGCCAGGGAACACATTCTGATATTGTTGTAACAAGCTAGAGCAATTGGATGCTCTTTTGGCACATATCATCACAACAATGGTATACAGAGCACTAATGAAAACAATATCGATTGTATAACATTGATTTGAAAGGTTTTTTTGTTTCTTTTTAAAAGAAACACATTGGGCCATAGCCAAGGCCTCATGTGAATAATTATACCTTCCTTTATCCTGTGCTTTGTAAACATGCAGGCATAGATAAAAGCAGGAGCTCCAATTCTTTAACATTCTCCTAGATCTTCCAGTACTTGACAAAGGTAAATATACCTAGCTTTTATACTGAAGGCTGCTCTCCAAGTTACAATTAATTCTTAGCCAGAGGATTACTATTACAAGTCATTAAAATGACTAAAATTGTAACCTGGGAAGGCTTCATATAAACACACTGAAGGTCACAGAGAATGCAGCTCAGAACAACTGCAAGGAAGTAAAAGTAGAGTGGATAGAGAACAGCCCAGAGGGGTATCCTTTATATTGAGATATTTTTTCTCCCATCCCTAAGGAAAAGCTTTCAACCTTAGTGCCTAATCGGAACCATATACAGAGAATCCAAAAGCCTACTTACACTTACACACACACACACACACACACACACACACACACACACACACACAGTGCAGGCTGTCCCATTATGGAGGATTGCTCCATCAACCACAAGAATGTAAGAACAGCCTGCTCGGTCAGACAAATGGCCCACCTAGTCCAGTTTTCTATTCTGGCAGTGGCCAATCAGATGCTTGTGAGAAGCCCACAAGCAGGACCAGATCACACTCCCTCCCTGCGGTTTGCAGCAACTGGTAATCACCCCCAACCAGGGAGAAAGAGCAAGGCCTCCATGGGTCCATCCATTTGCCCTCAGCCATCCCTTGCCTTGCCTGCCTTCTTACTTGCAACCAGTCCAGGGGGTGGCAGTGCTGCCTTTCAGCTTCCTCTTCTTTAGTCTCTTGGTGTTGCTTTTGTAAAACTCAAGCTGATGTGCCTTTTGTTTTTGTTGAGGGGTATATCAGGGAGGGATACACCAAACACCCCTTGGTCCATTGGTTTCATGATATAATGAACAAAGGAATAGGACAAAGCAGTATTATTTATTGCTGGTTAATATTAAGGAAATGTCCCTTCATGGAGGGAAGAGCTGCCTGTTGAATCCTCAGTCAAGACAGGTCCATCTTCAACTTCAAAGATCCTGTATGTGCTTGGAATGGTAAGGGGTGGGGTGCTACCTCTATCCCTGAGGCTCTGACCCCTCTTTAATTTCTCAGAAATCTACCTCTCTTTCCCTTCTATTTGTGTTCTATCTTCCTGCCTTTCTCCCAGGACCTCTTCTCCATCATCATGTCCATGTATCCAACTCTCAATGTCTCCTAAGCTTTCTACCTGTGCATCTTGCCTGGCTGGGGTTTATGAACAGCTACATTTCCTCCCAACATGTGGGGCAACTGGAAAGGGAGACTGTGGTGTGTAGATCTCCAGCTTGATGAGCTGATGTGGGAAGAAGAAGAAGGAGGAGTTTGGATTTGATATCCCACTTTATCACTACCCGAAGGAGTCTCAAAGCGGCTAACATTCTCCTTTCCCTTCCTCCCCCACAACAAACACTCTGTGAGGTGAGTGGGGCTGAGAGACTTCAGAGAAGTGTGACTAGCCCAAGGTCACCCAGCAGCTGCATCTGGAGGAGCGGAGACGCGAACCCGGCTCACCAGATTACAAGACTACCGCTCTTAACCACTACACCACACTAGGAGACAGCCACACAGCACACACTCTCTCTTCAGTTGGGTATAGCCTCTTGATGACATCTTAGTGCGTTCTCAGAAGGGTACAGTGCCTGGCACCACTTATCACCCAAGCCTTCAGTTTCAGTGATGTCCCCACAAGTAAAGGTGATGATGATGCTAGCAGTGTTGGCAGGGCAGACCCCAGCAGTTTTCTTATATTTGCACCCAGTCCTTTTCTGTCATGGAACCAAAGGAAATACACATATGGTTCCCAGGTGGTCACTCATCCAGGTACTGACCAGACCCAGACCTCCTTAGCGTCAGCAGATGGTGACCTCCTGTGCCTTTAGCTCACATTCTGAGACAGTGGCAGACTAGTATGTGTTGACATTTGACAATGCTCAAATGTATGCATGATATTGCTTGTCACACTGTAGTTTTCATTCACTTTTGCTGCCCTGCCTTGATGCCCAAACACATGGACAACTTGAGAAGGTAAGTGGAGCCAAGTTGAATCTGGAAAGTGTTCAACATTCTTTTGTTTAGATAGCACTTTAGGCTCTGCCAATGTACACCCTAATCCATCTTTGGCCATGCATAGTTATGCATTAGGAGCGCCATTTGAAACAAAGGCACATCAGTGAGAATAATGCAGTACTGACAGACATTGGATGTGCATTCTGATACATTTTCACTTTCTCTCTCCTATTTCCCTGTGCAATTTGCCAACCGTTTGCATATCAGCCAGTGTTCCCCTCTCTGTGCATGTAGTAGGAAGCAAATCAGAGCAAATCGGATGTAAAGAAGGTGAGGGGTAATTGTTTGCACAAGCAGGACAGCAATATCTATGTCAGAAATTTAACTTAGTAATTTATTGTGGAATTCCTAGCATGAACAGCCCTAGGAGTGAAATTTATACTGTGAGAAGCCACCACTAGCAAAGTCTTTATAACATGGCAGTAAGCAAGTTATGAACAAGACCATTCTATGAGATCTGATAGAATACTGCACTTGAAGGGTGTATAAAAGCCGGCAGTACTCAGCATTAAGCAGTAGTAGCAGCAGCAGTGGGTATGACATCAGAACACTCAAGCAGCTAGTAGACACAGAGGGAAAATAGATACCACTGAACCTATTAAATATCTATTATTAAGCATTCCAGTTAAGCTCTCCCCACGCCTGCAATATCTGTCAAAGTTCCACGCTTCCAGCCTATTCGCCTGTAATTTCATCTCAGAATACTGAACACCACAAGGCACTCATTTTCTTTGAAGCTATACTGCTTCAAGAGGCCCCTCATTACCAGGCATGCTTAAAACCTCTCTTTCTCTCTCAACCATTCCCATTCATCACACAGAGACCTGTAATCTAGGGAATATTTCTGACTGTACTCTCCCGCATAGATAGGCTTTATCCAAATCTTGTTTTCCGTTATCTGATAGTATCTCAAAACCAAGTCTTCTCTCCTTCATGCATGTGTACACACACATACTGAAATTGATTCATGGACTCATACAGATAAAAATGGACCTCAAAAATCATCAAGCTCAGTCCCCTGCTGATGCAGAAAACGTACTGCTACAGTATCCCTGATAGGTAACCATCCAACTGCTGCTTATAAACCCCTCATGATGGAGAGTTAAGCATTATCCAAAGATGGCAGTCTGTTCCATTATGGCACAAGGTGTGCCACCAGAAAGTTCTTCCTAATGTTTAGTCAAAATCACCCTCTTTGTAATTTGAACATATTGGTTCAGATACCACCCTCTGCAGCATCAGAAAACAACTTTGTCCCATCATCTATGTAATAGCACTTCACTTATTTGAGAATTGCTAGCACATTGCCTCTTAACAATCTCTTTTCCAGGATAAATACACACTTGCTTCTTCCATCTTTCCTTCATGAGATTAGGTATCCAGGCCCTTCATCATCATCATTCCTTTGGATGGTCCCAGTTTGTGAATATCCTTTTTAAACTCTGGCACCCAGAACTGGACCCAGTTCTGCAGGTGAGGTCTGACCAAAGCAGTACAGAGTGGTATCATTTATTCTTGTCAAATCAACATTTTATTTATTTACTTCCTCACCTTTTGGTCCCAGAACCGATAAGGCAGCTCACATATAAATTCACACGGAAAATACTGAACTGTTACCAGAGTCCAGATATCCTCTACTCACAATTGTGCTTCTGGTTGCACTTCGAGCACTGGATATACAATAGCCTACATCTGGGAGATTCAGTGATTCATTAAACTAGAATGTCCATTGCTATAATAGTTGCTATGTGGTCCTTGGTTGTGGAGGCATTTTCTGAGATATTGCCAAGGCTAATTCAAAACTAGGTTTTAATCTAGGCTTTGAGAAGTATGAAAAGCAGACACTACCACTCTCTCATACATTACTATGGCATTTTGGGGATTTGAACTTAGAGTTTGGGTGTTGTTTTTAAATTTCCCTACCTGGCTGTTTCTCCTGTGCAAAGGCAGGGTTGGAGTTCTCACACCACCAACTCATACTTTGCTTCATGCCCCATAGCAAGGCTTACTCCCCCCTTCCAAACAAGTTCCCCCCTAAATCATTAAGGCAATAAGATATTTAACTGGTGGCACTGCATCGGGGCCAGCACAGAACACACAGTGATTAAATGTATGTGTTTTTCCATCCAAGAATCTGGAATGGGCCTTCGTGTTCAGGGAAGAAAGCTTGAGGTATGATCAGCCAAAGCCAAAACACTTTCAAGCACCATCGGTCTCAAAGGGACAGATTAAGAATATATTTATAACTCTCCAATTTAAGCTGTTAGGTCTGAAAAGTATTTTACTTTCTTTGAACTGCACTTTCTCCCTTTTTAAAACTCTCTCCAAAAGCAGTTTTAGGAAAGGCTTTGAGAAAAGGCTTTACTATGCATTTCAAAACCCGAAAACAATCCAAAATAATTGCACAGCCTTTTTAACCTGTTATCCCTTTTCCTGGTTTTGCAATAATCACTACTGCTATCTCAATGTCACATGCCTATTTAGATTGTCTGGCCCCATTTATAAACTTTTCTAATCAGCTTCTTTACCAAAGTTTTTATGTACACTATTTATTTATTTACGAATGAATGAAAAAAATCAATAAGGTTCTCAAATTGCTTTACAGATCTATGAAAATTAATATCTCAGGACTACCATCCAAAATGACTAAAACAATGTTGCTGTAAGATTAAACCCCTCTATTAACTAAAAAAAAAATTTAAAATCCCTTCATTGATGAGATATCTAACTATATTTAACAGACAGAAAACTTAAGGGCCCATTCAGACTTGTTTCTTCAATACTCATCCAAATTTGCTTGCACAAAACGTACGCAGATGCTAGACTATATCCTGTCTTTAATGAGCATTTATTCTGATTTGTTCATGGGGAGGTTATATGACAATGAACATTTGTCCTAAATTCATCCTAATTCCCTTGTGTTGTGCTTACATGTCTTCCCACTTATTTCTCTGTCACTTCCTAACCACAAAATTCTGAGCGTGTGTTTTTTTAAGTTTTTTTTTTGGGGGGGGGCAAAGCAACAGAACACTTTATAAACCTAAAGTTCTGGTATGCACTCGAATCCCTCCCACAAAATACTGACAGCCTTGGAGGCAACCTTTGTTTCTTAAAGCACATTTATTGGGTCACTTATAACTCATATAGCAGGGATAAGACACCTGAAGATTTCCCAGTGCTATAGCTCTCATTATTCTATGAACTGCCTTGATATTTTATGATGAAGGGTGGTGTATAAATTTAATAAAGAAATTAAATCAACCCTAACTGTTGGCCATGCTGCCTGGAACTAAGGAAGGTGGAGTCCAACAACACTGGAAGGTTCTCCATCCCTGACCGATAGCTTTTATACATTATAAGGAAAAGACAAGTTAAACAGTGCAAGAATTCTACATTTAAGTATGTTCTAAACATGTTTTAAGAGAGATCAGCCAAGGTTTTGTTTTTGAAGTTCCACTTTTGCCTGTTTTAGGCGCATGGGAAGCTGCCTTATACTGAGTTAGGCTGTTGGTTCATCCCGGTGTGTACTACCTACACGGACTGGCAGCAACTCTCCAGGGTTTCAGGAAAGGGTACATTCCTAATCTTTACCTAGAGATGCAGGAGATTGAAACCTTTTGCATGCAAGGCAGATGCTCTATCACTGAGCTATGGCCCTCCCCTCCGCCCATAACAAAAAAACCTGTAACATTTATATATATATAAGAATAGATGAGTCAAACTACTGAGCAAGAAAGGGCAAAAGCAGCCAGCTGGCAAGACAAGCTGTAATAAAACTGCTGAGGTTTATGTGCACATTCATTTCCCTATTTAATTACACACACACACACTACTCTTCATATGGAGAGAATACCCAGAAACAGGCATCCATTCTGTCTGCTGTACCTGCTGATCCTTATAGCAACTTGGGGAAGCAAATTCTGAGGGAAGAAATGCAACTGTAAATGGGGGGTAATTTTAATCTGTTTCAGTATTTCAACTTTTGTATGTTTTGTTTCATTATGAGATTTTTATTAAAGTTCTTCACAACAGAGTAAGATAACAACTGTGAAAAAATACAGAGTACGGAGACCTCTCCTAAAAGCAATTCTCAGCCCCTGGCACCCTCAGAAGGTAGCAGCAGCCCGTCCCAGCTCTCAGCTGGGATTCCTTTCTCCTCCCAGCCTCTCACTCTGGGGAGACTGACCTTACCCTGTCTCTCATCCAGGGCCTACACAATCCCTGGATCTTAACACAGGCCCCAAACATAGGATTCCAAAAGAAGAAGAAGAAGAAGAAGTGACAAAAGAAACGAGGACAAAGGAGAGGGAGAGAGATAGAGAGATTAAGAGAGAGAGAGAGAAGCAACAGAAAATGAAAGACAAAAGGAAAAGAAACAGAAAAATTTCCAATTTTCCATCTGCTGGCTACATTTTTAAAGGGGGGGGAGCTAGGGGAGATTATTTAAGATATTCAGTCCATGATAACATCCATCTTTCCCACTTTCTGTTGAAGAGTTTTTCTTTTAGGTCAAAGTTTCTCAGAATCATTCATTTCTTCCCCCCACAAAAAGTATGTTTTTAAAGCTTAATTGTGAATTTCCGCTTGGTTTTCTTGTTTCATCTTTTTATAAACCACTCTGAGTTGTTGTTTTTTACAACTGAGCATATAAACAAACAAACAAATAAATAAATAAATATTCCTTCCTGTCACGTTTAAGAATAAAGTTCATGACATTCCATACACCTACATTAATAATGGTATCAGGTCGGCAGACATACAACTTCACAAGATACTAGAAGTGTGTGTGTGTGTGTGTGTGTGTGTACGAATGCTGAGCCCTTTAAAGTAATTCTGAGCTTAACATTTATTATGGGGTGGTTTTCGTTTGGTGTCTTTCAGATTTTCCTTGATTCTCCAATACACCAAACTCTTAAATCACGTCAGCACAAAAAGGCTTTTTTCAACCTGTGCTTCAGCATGCTCTTTGTAGAGATGGGGAACCCCTTTTCAAGCCCAGGGTTGCACTCAGCCCAAGGGAAAATTGCTGGGCAGAATAGGGGAACCTCTCATCAGACTGATAGACAGACCTACACACCTGAATGGGATTGCCACCTTTTTGCAAGCACAAAAAGATAGCAACTTACTCAAGGTTGTTTGGAGTTCATAATGAGCTGGGGTTTGATCCCTGTTTGATAGGCTTAAGTATTTTTCCTGCAGGATTAAACAGGCTACCAGTTATGATAAATACACACTTTGACTTCCTAAAATATTAGAACTAATTTGGCAAAGAATTTGGACACTTAGTTAATGGGTTAGAAATGTATATCGTCAATTGACTCTAAGTGGAACCTGCAAGCCTATATTTATCCAATTGTTTTTAATTCATATGAGTCACACTCTCTGCTGGTAGCAGCACCGGAGGCAACACATAGCATCCAGTTAATAGATACATTTATCTGAATTATTTCAACAGAGTAGAATTACAATAGGTTTTTAGTTTCCATTGCCCCAGACCAACATATAGATGACAATAGGCTCCTCTGTGTGCAGTTGATGCAGATGTGTATCCAGATGTTTCATCTGTACCATATCTTCATCCAAAACCCATGAAGCTGGTGAGATGGCTATTGATATAAATGGTAATGCACTTTCCCAATGAGGACCATTCATTTTTACATGCACACAACTAAAGCAAACAGAGCTGTTTGGTTACCCTCTCCATGTGCCATACAGAACATATGTGAAGCATTTCAGAAAGAAGTTTAGGAAATTCAGCCTTTCATGTTGCACAAACACACGCACGCTATGCTTCTTATTTCAGAACCATATGAAGACATCTCACTCATGGCAAACTCCTACTATATTATTAGCAGATTAAAGACAAATATCTCAATGCCTAGTTTGACTACATTAGTGGTGACATTGAAAGCTACAGTATATGTTACCACTGATAAAACACAAGTGATATTCTGCCACACTACAGAAGTGCATTTCAGATGCAACTTGACTTTTTCTTCTTTCTTGACCACAAAATATGATACAGAGTTACAGTTCATCTGACAAGGCTTGACTCCGCACAATTTCACTAACTGTTCCACAAAGTGTAAAGGACACTTCAATCCCAGCAATTTGCAACTGGGCACATTTGTAGATATTTTTACTTCTTTATGTTTTGCCAGACTGTTACTGTTTTATTTTTCCTAAAGCCTCCCTAAGATGCCCATTCCAGATATTTTTCCCATGCCTAACGTTATTCTGGTGTTCTCCCCCGCCCCATCCTAAACTAAAACAAATTATTCGGCTTACCAAAATGTCAGTCACCCAACACGAACTGAACATATCTTTATATAGTAAAAGCATCCAAAGCAATAGCTCAAGATGATGTTATAGAAAGGGACCAGCTTATAGTGGTAGACTTATTTACAGCACAATCCTATGCATGTTTACTCACAAGGAAGTCCCACCATATTCAGTGTCTTTTTTTATTACAGTGGTACCTCGGGTTACAGACGCTTCAGGTTACAGACTCCGCCAACCCAGAAATAGTATCTCAGGTTAAGAACTTTGCTTCATGATGAGAACAGAAATCATGCTCCAGCGGCAGCGGGAGGCCCCATTAGCTAAAGTGGTACCTCAGATTAAGAACAGTTTCAGTTAAGAACGGACCTCCAGAACAAATTAAGTTCTTAACCTGAGGTACCACTGTAATTGTAGGTTCCTTTTTGTTCTTTTGTTTTTGACATAGATGTAGTTCTGTCAGGGTTCACCTGGGAGGAAAGGAGCTGTTTCATTCATTCTAAGGCAGGCTCCAATCAAGCTACCTCTACTAGGGCCAGTGAGAAGAAACAAGAAGCCTCCTGTTATTGAGAGACAAAAACAATTCTGAAGCTTGACTCTGAAGCCATAAATCCAGAAGATTATTTCCCCAGAACAATCCTGAAGGAGCACACACCCTGGACTGTGGCAGTTCATTCTGCTGTCTACTTGGACCAGGCCTTTGTGATATGACTGTCAAGACACAAAACAAAGTCCTGCACACTGTCAGATGCAGAGAGCTTCCAGTGTTGCTGGAGGAGACATTGCCTCTCCATCCTGGGCAGTTCCTGCAGTCAGTAAATCTTCCTCCTCGCTTCCTCTTAGAAGAAGTGGGCTGGAATCAATGTTAGCCTGCCATGGTAATTGGAAGAGGGAAATGCCTGTCAATTCTTGACAAATACCAGCACGTAGTGTTTCATATATTAGTGGGGATGAAAGGCTTCCATAATGATGCACAGTCATTCTTCTACTTGAGGCTGTGTAGTATTGAGGTTAGAGTGTGAGACAAGGGTTAAAATCAACACTCAGCCATGAAGCTCACTACCTTCTCAGGGTTGTTGCAAGGATAAAATAAGGATAGGGAGAACCACACATGCCATCTTGAGCTCCTGGGAGGAAAGGCAGGATATATATGTAAAAAAAGTGTGCGTGGGGGGGAGGGGAATCTAATCATCTTCCCTCACTGCACGGAACATGAAGAGAACAAACTTATGGTAATAAGGAACTTCCTGCATATGTAGATGAAGTGACTTGCTAGACCTCCTGAGAAAGAGCTGACATGTGCAGAACATAATTCGCTTCACAAACAAAATGTTAAACGTTTCCAAGTAGCTACCAAAACCCCCCACAAAAACACCCACCGCTCTTAGCATCAGCAATATCAGTGATAATAAACTTTTTCAGATTTCTAGTAATTATGCACATCAAGCAATTTTAAAGCCCCATCTGTGAGCACATGGTGTGCAAATATTTTCTGCATGGTGGATGTAATCTAAAGTAGTTTTTGTTTTTTTGGTAGAATCCATTTTCTAACGTAAGACTGATGAGCATGAAGGCCATGATGATGTGGGGGTGGGGGGGGAAGAGGGAAGGGGGGGGGGAGCAAAAGTTAGCCCTTGCAAAAAACCCCATCAAATAGATGAAATGGAAAACAAAACTTTTAATTTAGGGACAAAACCGAAGAGGAGTTGGAGATCCAGGATCAATCTCCCAGTGTTTTCATTCTTACCTAAAAAGCTGGCACTTTTTAGGGGTGCGGGCATGAGCGCCCCAATTTTCACCAGGCTAGGTAAAGGTAAGATTAGATCCAGTCGTGGCCGACTCTGGGGTTGCGGCGCTCATCTCGCTTTATTGGCCGAGGGAGCCGGTGTACAGCTTCCGGGTCATGTGGCCAGCATGACTAAGCCGCTTCTGGTGAACCAGAGCAGCACACGGAAATGCCGTTTACCTTCCTGCCGGAGTGGTACCTATTTATCTACTTGCACTTTGATGTGCTTTTGAACTGCTAGGTTTGCAGGAGCAGGGACCGAGTAACTGGAGCTCACCCCATTGCAGGGATTCGAACCACCGACCTTCTGATCAGCAAGTCCTAGGCTCTGTGGTTTAACCTACAGGGCCACCTGCATCCCTTCACCAGGCTACTGATGTGGAAAAAGAGGGAAACCTTTCTCCCTGGAAGGTTTTCCAAAAACCATTTTGAGGTTCCATTCTACAATCAAGCCCCACCACTGCCCAAAGTTGCTATGAGTTTTACAGTCAAAAGTACTTAATTTTGAGAAAGGGTTGTGTATGTGAGTGTGAATGTGCATGCATGTAAGGATTAATTCCCTCCTTCTAGTGAACTTAATGAAGCTCTTCATCATACCATCTGGTTAGGGAGCGGGTGAAACTATTAGAAATGTGACATTGGCCCTAAGAGTCAACAGTGCTTACAACCGAGAAAACATTAATATGTCTCAAAATCTCTGGTGCGTTCCTGCCAAGGCCAGTTTTCCCCCTCCTGCTATAGAGACAGGCAAATGAGTCCATTTTGGTTTGTATCAGTTCCTCGTCGTTCCAGGCTTAAATTTAGTTCTCCACCTTCCTACATCAAACGGCGCATTTCTCCTTATACATCCTTGTATGTAATTGCACATAAAAATGTGTACACTAGGAGAAATTCACACTAAAGTACTGGTGGGTTTTCATTTTCAAAGTTAACAAATAATCAAACCACAAACCGATATGCAATTGGAGAGAACTGAACTTAAAATTGGGGGGAAAGGTGATGAACTGCGGAAAGCTGAAAAATGGAGAGATTTTTCAATTCCTATTCAAAACAATTCTTGGTAATGGAGCACCTTCCCTGAGGGGAAAGGCAAAAATGTTTTTTTTTTTGGGGGGGTTGTTAAGAAAGAAGATGGCTAGAGGGATGATGTGACAGAAAATTATAAAGTTATGCCTGCTGTGAAGAAAGTGGCTAGAGAGTCAATTCTTCCCAGCTAGGCCTGTTCACTGTGAGAGGAAGAAGACACCTAGAACCTTTTTGAAAACAGCAAAACCTTCCCTGATCATGTACAGCTCAAAGTGCTATTGCCTTCTCTATTCATAGGGCTAGCAGGAGACTATTACTGACATAGAGGAAAAACAACTAGCACTACATGGGGCTTTTCTTTTATTGCTCCAAAGCGAATATAGAGTACATGCATCCACAAGTGGTGAATTAGTTTTCATGACACATTTCAGCTCCTCTCACTACACACTGGTCTGTCCTGGCCAACAGTTTGGGAATAAACGGGTTACAGGGCCAAATTTGGTGCAGATGGCCCAATCTGGGGTGTCAGGCTTGAGGGTTACTGGACAATCTACTGGTCCAGGTTTTGTTTTGTTTTACTTTTTACAGCAGGACAATTTATAACACTGAATCATGACTGTGGTCATTATCGTGAACATATTCATCCATCCATCCGCATACACCCATGAGAGAGAGAGAGAGGAATCACGCAGGCAAATAAAGAATCAAAATCTTGAAATTGACTACAAAGGCAACTGAAAAATAGAACAAATGGATGGTTAGATGTGCCTAGCCAGGAATACTATGTAGCACAGAGCCACCCCCAACTGGTCCACTTCCACTGGCAGAGGCTCTCTAAGGCAAGAAGCAAAGGTCTTGGGTCACTGTGCTACCTAAGAACCATTTTTTAATCACTGATGCCAGTGAGAGAGAGAGCCAGTGTGGTGTAGTGGTTAAGAGCGGTAGTCTCCTAATCTGGGGAACCGGGTTCGCGTCTCTGCTCCTCCAGATGCAGCTGCTGGGTGACCTTGGGCCAGTCACACTTCTTTGAAGTCTCTCAGCCCCACTCACCTCACAGAGTGTTTGTTGTGGGGGAGGAAGGGAAAGGAGAATGTTAGCCGCTTTGAGACTCCTTAAAGGGAGTGAAAGGCGGGATATCAAATCCAAACTCTTCTTCTTCTTCTTCTGATGCAAGGGACCATCTTGCTGCTACACAGCCAATAATCCAATAATGATGATATTGTTTAGGGAAGTTTTTAATGTTTGATGTTGTCACTTTTTATTATTAATATTCTGTTGGGAGCTGCCCAGAGCCAGGGGCAGAGGAAGGGGGTGCGGTGGCTGTGGTCCGCCCCACGTGTCACCACTGGGGTGTGTGTGACAAAACGCTGGGTGGCACTCATTGCGGGGCCTGCAGCGTGCCTGAGCCACACGTCTCTGCTGGGAAAGACGTGGTGGCTGGGGCGCCCGCAGGCTTGACGCTGCCCAAACGGTCCGCCCGCTGCCTCCCCATCCAGCTGTAGGGTGGCTGTGTGTGAGGAGACAGGCAGACCCCTATAGATGGTTCGCTCCGCCCTCACCCCACCCCTATGGGTGGCTTGCCCTGCCCCAGGTGCCCTGCCCCAGGCGCCTGAGCAGCTTCCTCCTTTGCTGCCCAGAGTAGCTGGGGAAACCCAGCGAGATGGGTGGGGTATAAATAAATAAATTATTATTATTATTATTACATGGAAATCTATTTTCTAGATTTCAGGTATAACACCACATTCAGCTATAAGGTTCCCTATGTGCTGGCAGGATATCAGGTTATTTCACTGTGTGGAATTTATTACAATTGAGAAATGTAACTGATATGTTGTTTACAGCCAGCAGAGGCTGAGCACCATACAAAAATCTTGGCCCCCCCCCCCAAAACTAACTACATTTCTTGTGGTATAATCTTTTAACAGAAGGGTAGCATAAAGTGCCGATTGATTCTAACATGCTGTTTTTATAGCTAGGCAAGTGTTAATATTTATTAGATCCATCACCTTTAGTTGCCCAAAGAGGAACATTACTCTTGTTAGATACGGGTATGAGGGAGAAAGAAGCCTGCAGAATACATATTAAGGAATACATGGCTGAGAATTTTCTACAGCTGTTAGTGGGCAGGCACTATAAAGTAACACTATGATGCCAATGATTCTTTGGAAAGCTGTATGCGATTATATATTGTGGCCTATTCATACACTTGGAAAACTTTGTGCATTCAAATCCTGGATCTGCCTGTCATGCTTCCAGATTCCTCAACAAACATAGAATTAAATGCATATAAACAATCATATCCATGCCCAATACATATAATATTTTATTCTCTCTCCCTCTCTATGGATCCCACTCTAACACACATAAAGACCTTTAAAATCTATCATTTCTTTATTTGCATGCTGCCTTTCCACACAAAAATATGCTCAAAAAGCAATTTACACGCGTAGGAATAATTTCATAGTAATAGCAGTAATAAAACAGCAGCGTATAGTATACTAAATGCAACATTTCCATATAAGTTCAGCAACTTTGTACCTCCTGGCAGCAACAAAAATAACAAGGGAGTTTGAACAGTTTCAACTTGGTCCTAGGCTTCACTGCATTAAATCCTTCTGTATCCTTATATATATTGCAACACAGTGGTACCTCGGAAGTTGAATGGAATCCATTCTGGAAGTCTGTTTGACTTCCAAAGCGTTCGGAAACCAAGGCACAGCTTCTGACTGGCTGCAGGAAGCTCCTGCAGCCAATCAGAAGCCACGTCGGACATTCAGATTCCAAAGAACGTTTGCAAACCGGAACACTCACTTTCAGGTTTGCGGCGTTCAGGAGCCAAAACGTTCCACTCGCAAGGCGTTCAGGATCCAAGGTACAACTGTAGCAGTATAGAAGCTTGGCTTTCCCCTTGATTTCACTCTCTCATTCCCTTGCCACCCAGTCTGTCACCAAACCAGTTTTACAACTTTCCAGCCTCCCTGCCAGTCCCCTTGGCAAAAAATAATAAAAATAAGAATTCCATCACCTCTTGCCTTGACTACTGCAATCTTCTCTCTAACCTTGGTCCACCCACTCTTTCTTACCGCCTTCCAAGCAGCTCTTGTATGTCTGCCTTGGGTAACATTTTGGATCACTGAAACTTTCACACGATGAAAACAGCTCCTAGATTAGCTTTTAACAGCAAATAAATAGGGATCCCTTAAGAAATGCAATATTTGCAAATTCTGATTTGACCAGAACTACCAACCCCACTTTGCATTGGGCTGGGGAGGGGGGACTGTCAATTCGGCAGAGGTGTTTCTCCGCTGAGACCTGCTATCCCCTGTAACTGAGTGACACTAGAATAATTTTCTGTCAGTACAGAGCTCTGCCCTATTCTACCTGCTGAACATGTGGGCAACTGAAAGTGCTTCTGCCAGATATCTACAGAAGAAGAGGAGGAGGAGTTTGGATTTGATATCCCGCTTTATCACTACCCGAAGGAGTCTCAAAGCGGCTAACATTCTCCTTTCCCTTCCTCCCCCACAACAAACACTCTGTGAGGTGAGTGGGGCTGAGAGACTTCAAAGAAGTGTGACAAGCCCAAGGTCACCCAGCAGCTGCATGTGGAGGAGCGGGGACGTGAACCCGGTTCCCCAGATTATGAGTCCACCGCTCTTAACCACTACACCACACTGGCTCCCAGGCGTAGCCTCCACTAACCAGTTTCTATCTTATTTCCAGAGATGGATGAATCACTCTGTTCACATGATTTCTACATGTGTTCATCCTTAAGCCCATTCCATAAGTTTGTTGTGGGGGAGGAAGGGAAAGGAGAATGTTAGGTGCTTTGAGACTCCTGAAGGGGAGTGAAAGGTGGGATATCAAATCCAAACTCCTCTTCTTCTTCTCTCTAGTGACACCAATCACTGAGATTCAAGCATGCGCCTATCCATATTTTCCTATTCTGAATTCTGTTTTGGAACATCATCAGTTTGTTTTATAAGGACTGGATGGTCTCTTTACACACACACACCCATCTGAGAGGCACTAGCGAACACTGGCTTTGCTTGCATTAGCATTAATTAACTGCAATGCTAGCTATTAGCTTAATACAAGATAGGCATCTGCTTTATGTTCTTCATACTGCCCCCTTCATCTTGTTCCACCTCATCACATCGATGATAAGTGATTTATGTTACTCCTCATTGCCTCTTTAATGACAATTAGCGGTGCAATGTTGAGCAGCATTGAGCAAAAGACCCAATCCATTAACATTCTCTCAATCCACATCCAACAGTATGTGTTCAATTCTCATAGTATTTCCCCCTTTTCCAGTGTTCAGGCATGAGTGTTGTTACAGTGGTACCTTGGGTTATATACGTTTCAGGTTACATACGCTTCAGGTTACAGACTCCACTAACTCAGAAATAGTGCTTCAGGTTAAGAACTTTGCTTCAGGATGAGAACAGAAATTGTGCTCCGGTGGTGCGGCAGCAGCAGGAGGCCCCATTAGCTAAAGTGGTGCTTCAGGTTAAGAACAGTTTCAGGTTAAGTACGGACCTCCGGAACAAATTAAGTACTTAACCTGAGGTACCACTGTACTTATGTAGTCAAAATGGCATCACTCATGCACAAACCTTATCCTCAGTTTGCCACACAAGTCTTCAGAAATGTTCATCAGCATCTATGCGTGCATTTCTCCTAACATAATTTTTTTTTTTTGCAGCTCCCTCCAATATACTCATTTTTGCAAGCAATTCCACCTAATATAGGTTGTTGCTGAACTACAACTCCCATTTGCCTTGACTATCAGCCACACAGGCTGGGTTGTAGTGTCAGCAACATCTGAAGAGCTGAAAGTCCCAACCCCTGCCTTAATATAATTCATTTTCGTGTATTACTTTCACCAATATGTACATTTTCACACACACTTCCCCTAACAAACACATCTTTGGGCTGGAAAACTGCTTCACAAAGTTCAGAGAAGTGTGGATTTTAAAGGACAGCTGTGTTTTGGTTTGCACATTGCTTTGGGAAGTGCAAAGTGAGCTAGCCTCACCTTAAAATACCAAGCAAACCAAATTCTGCCTTCATCACCAATGCACAAGAGGGAGATATCTTTGTGACTTCAGGTTAAGAAGAAGAAAACACTAAGGGAGGAGAAGAGAACCCTCAAAACTTTGCAAGGAGGACAGAACATACTTAGTGGCCCCATGAAATGCTGCTTGATTCTTTTAGTTTGGGCGGGGGAGAGACCAGGCTAGATGGACTAGATGAGTACTGTGGAGAATCATAGAACTGCAGAACTGGAAGAAACCACAAGGGCCATTTAGTCAAACCCTCTGCAATGCAGGAATCTTTTTGCCCAACATGGGGCTGAAAGCCATGACCCTGAGATTAAGAGTCTCATGTTCTACCGGCTGAGCCTTATAGCTGACTGATTGGAACAGAAGCACTCAGTGCTACAGCACACATTACGGGCAGGGGCGGAGGAAGGGGGTGGTGGGGGCAGGCTGCCCCGGGTGTCACGTCTGAGGGGGTGTGTGTGACAAAATGCTGGGCGGCACTCACTGTGGGGCCTGCAGCGCGCCCGAGCCATGCATCTCCCCTGGGAGTGACACAGTGGCTTGGGTGCCCGCAGGCTCCGTGCTGCCCCAAAAGGTCCGCCCGCTGCCTCCCCCTCAGCTGTAGGGTGGCTGAGAGGGAGGAGGCAAGCAGACTCCTCGGAAGTCCTGTGGAGTGTCCTGCCCCAGCTGGCCCCGCCCCTGCGGGTGGCTGGCCCCGCCCCTGGGCGCAGGGCATGCACGTCGCCCCAGGTGCCTGATCAGCTTGCTCTGTCGCTGGTTATAGGGTCCCCTTGTTCTGTTTCTGTGGCTCAGTTTCTGCCATGTTCTTATTTAAAGCGCCTTTACCCCTCTCATCATCCAAAACAGCTCTGAGAGTGCTCACGGTTCTCCAAGCTGTATGAATTACCTCCAGACTCCCCCCCCCCCCCGTTTTAGTTTAAAGGATAGTTAGAGAAAATCGCTGACCTACTTCCACCCCATATAATTTACATTCAAGCATCTCAAGTGGATGCCGCTGGCTCGGCTGCTAAATTTTATCATCATTAGGTTGCAAAGATAATTTCTTTTGTGGTTTGGAGATTTGATCATGTCATGGAAGTCGACTCCCTTTGAGCCCAATTTTAGATGCAATTTGGGGAAGATGTAGATCCCCGACTCTCAAACTTTGCACGCTTCTCTCTCTCTCTTTATCCCTTTCACCCTGAGAGGTTTGCTTGCTCAGTGACATTGATCTTAAAAACCCAGTAGCTGAGAGGCTTGCAGAGGCAGCCTGGGCCAATATTCTTTATTATATCTGGAAGAGTGTCAAATAGATTTGGTTTCCTTTTTATTTTTTTGTCCCTTTTAGTATTCTGCCTTGTCTGGACTGCTGATTATATATTTAACATTCAGTTCCAGCTGCCAGCTGCTTATATTGACTATACATAAGCGAGTCAGAACACCACACAACAAAGTCTAGAAGAATCAATATCAGAATCTAAGAACTGGTTCATACTTCCAGAAAAGAAGTAAAAGAAGAAACTTGATAAGTTTAATATTCTTCTCCCTCCCCTACTACTTGTGACAAGTTGAACTCATGGCATTCCCCTGTAGAGAACATCAGTGGCTTCTAGTAGTCCTGAAGGAAACCCATGAATTCTACTTCTTGTGAGACACCAAAAGCCATTCCTCCTTTCACAGTTTCTTTGAAGGTATGAACAGTGTCAGCTGAGTTCAGGGAAAACTAGAACACTGATTGCTAAACTTTGCTGTACTGCAGAACACCGTGTTTCTTTGCTTGTTCTCTGTTAATCACCATATTCTCTTATTATGTGGCTGACAATGAATCAGAATCACAGAATTGTAGAGGTGGAATACAGGGATATGCAGCTATCTCATCACAGTGTTTCAAGAAACATCCAATTGTTGGACAGGAGTAGCAACGCTTTACTTTTCCAGCTGCTCTTGTGTTCAGTAGAACTTAATCTGAGTGAACTGTCTTTCACAGTTCTCCCAGTGCTGATGCAGACATAGCAATGGAACTCTTAACTAGGGATGGCCAACATGATGATGCCCTCCAGATTTTTGGACTAGAAATCTCATTGCACCTAACTATTTAACATGGTGGCTAGGGCTGCTGAGAAATCTAGTCCAAAATACCTAGAGGACCCTCACTACCAATCCCTGGCTTAGATATTTAGAATTGGCTGGGATAACTGCTGAGACAACACTTAAACATGGGTTATGCTGATGAGAGAAGGAACACAAAATTCCATCCTCTCTCTCTTAACACCCCAGCCCCTCTGTGGCAGACATAAAATAAGAAAACACGATGGTCTGCCAAGACATACAGACCAGACTAATAATCAATTATAGGTAAAAAGGTAAAGGTAAAGGACCCCTGGATGGTTAAGTCCAGTCAAAGGTGACTATGGGATGCAGCACTCATCTCGCTTTCAGGCCAAGGGAGGCAGCGTTTGTCTGCAGACAGCTTTCTGGTCATGTGGCCATCATGACTAAACCACTTCGGGCATAACGGGACACCGTGAAGGAAGCCAGAGAGCATGGAAATGCCATTTACCTTCCCGCCGCAGTGGTACCTATTTATCTACTTGCACCGGTATGCTTTTGAACTGCTAGGTTGGTAGAAGCTGGGACAGAGCAATGGGAAGCTCACTTCGCCATGGCGACTCGAACCGCTAACCTTCTGATCGGCAAGCCCAAGAGGCTCAGTGGTTTAGACCACAGCGCCACCCGCGTCCCATCAATCAATTATGACCTTATAACAATGCAGTGTTTGAAGGACTAATATGTAGAAACTATTACTGTTTGAGTCTCACTCAAATGAATTATTTATAGTTTTGGTACATCATTAACTGCATCAACTCTTTAAACAAAATAAACTGTTTTTTGTAGTGCACTTTACATATGGGAAGAGGGGCAGTGAAGGTACTGCAACAACAAAAAGCTATGCATTGTCCCAAAGAGGCATTAATTTCAAGTACATTTGTTGGACCCAAGACCATGCTTTCACAAAACTAATTTGAAGTTCTAGAGATTTTTGCAATTCCAGATGAGCCCAAATTAGTTTAGCACTTGGCTGTTTTGTATATCAGCCCAGCTCTTGTTCCATGTCACATAAATTACATATAAGCAGGGAGACACTAATTTTTGCATGTGTGAGTAATTATTTTAAATTCTTTACCACTTTTATGCAGCTTGATGAAAATGAAGATTTTAAAGGAAAAATGTAAGTAGTAATTATTTAATTTTCCTGTTTTCTGACATTTGGGGTGGCTATATACTTATACTTACAAACGACAACAGAGTTCACACTTTCTTCTGCATGTATTTATATTGCAAATGCATTTTGATGTAGATAGTCAAGAACGGTGGGAAAGTAATATATTGAGTCTGAAAAAATTCTAGTTAGCTAAAAGACATTCCACAAGGGGTGAAAAATCTCTGAAGAGGTTTATTCAACCATGCATACTTCAGTTGTTACTTCTACAGCACATTACCCCCAAACAATTTCTCAGCCTCCGTGAGTACATGAGGTTCAGCTACCAGAGCTTACTAAATATTTGATCCTAATTAGACCTAATGATCATGTTTGTTTCTCTCCGTCTGTGATTTTGCAGAGGCAACCTTTGAGTTAATCCTGAGGACCTGATGTGGGGTGTAAACATTGTTGAATGGGTCAGGAACAGTGACCAGACTGCAGTGAAATTCAACATGTAAGTAAGAAGAAAGTCTGACACGCTCACAATTACTTGAAAGAAGTAGAAGAGAGAACCTCAAAAATGAAGAAATTAGTTAAGCAGGAAAGTTATAAGGGGCAAGCTCCTTTAGGACATTTGGAAGTTACGTAAAATCATTTTAAAAGAAGTTCAGATAAATCATGTACCGCAGATCAGGAAAGTTACACACCAAATACAAGAAGATGCCAGAATGGTAAATGAGCGAAGTCAAGGAAGGAATGTTATTGCTGTTAATGTGTTTTGTAAGCCTCTTTGAGTAACTCATTTTTGGAGGGGAAAAGTGGACTGTAATTTTTGTGTGTAAGTGGTATAAAATAATAATAATAGCAAGAATTATTCCTTTAAAAAGCATATTGCTAAAAAAACAACATCCCACTGGCTTCTGAGAAACATCTGGCTGGTTACTATGGGGCTGAAAAAGATAGCAGACTAGATGACTCTTGGTCTGCTCCAGCAAAGCTCATCTTATGTTCTGGTGGAAATCAATTAGTAAGAAAAAGTTAGTTACCAGCTAATCTTTTGATAATGCAAGTACCCACATAATACTTGAATATTTTTGATCACATGACAAATAGAAGTTCTTTTGGGTGGCATGAGAATTTAATCAGAAATACAGCACAGGCAAAGAGGTTAAAATCCACTTCCACCAGCACTTCAGTCCTGATGTAAGTATCACACACTGTAGCAGCAACAACAATATGGAACATCCTATTAACAAATCCTGCATTACATCCATTTTGGCTCTTAGTCTCACATATCTGCACAGCAGGAAAAACAACTGTTTTGCAATGTGCCAGAAAGAAACATTTAGGAAAAGAGGGGGAGAAGTAACACTTGCATAATTTGAAAAGCAAGAGTTAGCTGTGGCCTTGTGAAGATTGATTAATTTCCATCAGAAACAAAAAGATTCCTAGATAAGACAAGGAAACCCATCAGGCAATGAGAGCACGAGCAATTTGCTTCTAGCTTGGCTTAGTCAGCACTATAAAATATTGATGAATATTGCTGCTTGAAACAGCATCTTGTAGTGAGGAAAGTGCTATTACTTTGAACTTTATCCACTGGTGACTCTAGTAATATAAAGTAGGAAAGTTGGTTATATAGAAGTAATGCACTTTTTTCCCAAGGAGAGTATATTTACTTAATATCAAAGGAACGTGAAGGCGTGCCCTTTCAACATCCAATTTTTTTTTCATGATCTTTACTGTGCAACTTGAAATCTACACCAGTCAAATTTAAAATTTACAGCATTTGATTTGAGGAATTTGTGGGCCTCCTACATTCTATAACTGAAATAAACTTAGTAATGCTATATAAAATTATCACTATTACATCTGATGACCTAAAACTCAGAGCTATAGCAAAGAAATGGAAAACACACGTCTTTGCACGGAAAAGGTCCCATGTTCCCTGAATCTCAAGGTAAAGGATGTTGGGAAACAGAGCTCAGAATCAGCAATGCCTAATACCCTAAAGCAGGTCCCTTCAACCCAGTGCCCTTCAATGTTTAAAACTAAAACTCCCATCGATGCCCACCAGCATTGGCAATGGTCAGGGATGATGGGATTTATAAGCTGGATCTACACTGATCTGTAAAAACGCTGTAAAAATGTAATATAGCACTCAATGAAATTTTCCACTGCTGACAGATTGCTGCTCTACAGTGCCCTCTGGTGTCACATTTTAATAACACATTTTAACATTATAACCAATCAGTGTAGATTCGTCCATAGTCCAAAAGATGTGGAGGGCACTAAACTGGGAAAGGTTGCTATGGAGAGCCTGACAGTTGAAGTAAACAGCTCTCAACTTGATGAACCAGTGATCAAACTTCATAAAGCCAGCTTCAAACTCACAAAATTAAAATCACGTGCTTCTCAGAGAATAGTAGTGCTCTTGTAGTGTCTCAATTAATTGTACAGATCAGCCTTCCTCAACTTGATGCCCTTCAACCTAGTGCACCAGCACAGTGCTGGGGGCCAGGTCTGATGGATTGGTATCCAAAACATCTGGAGGGCACCAGGTTGGGGAAGGCTGGTGTAGATGAACAGAGCACTGTTTTATTCCCCTATACTGCGTGCTTCAGATAGGCTGCATTCCAGGGCCAACCCAAGACATTTTGACACCCGAGGCAAACCACAAAATGGTGCACCCATGTCAGGGATGAGTGAAGATCTACTACAGGAACAAGGGGACAATAATGATCTACATCGGGAACAAGAGTGGGAGGAGAACAGCAGCTCCTTCTATTTGCCAAGAGGCTACTATAGAGGTGGTATGGGTGGGGGGGACTGCTGAGAATGCTCAGATCTGACTTCCAAGGAGTGCACCCTAGTTGTTGCTCCTCTGCAGCAATGGTGGCGGCAGCAGCAGCAGAAAACAATGAATTCCCTGGAGGGTAGATCTGCTGCTCCTGTAGATCCTGCCACCCGAGGCAGTCACCTTGCCTGCCTCATGGGTGGGCCGGCCCTGCTGCACTCCCTTTCAGTATAAGATCTCCATATAATTATTTCATATTTTGATGTTGGATGTCTCTGCATTCTGTTGTGGGCCTCCCAGTTGCAAGTTGTGCCTATTCTGACAAGCCAGTGTTGCTTCTGCATTCTCAGGTCCATGATCACCAGCTGCCATGGACCAAGGGGTGCCTATGGTTGAAGTTAAACAATATGGTTGTTCATGGCTACAAACAGAGATTTGCCAGGCCATAAATTGCACAACCCGCTATCATTTACAATGTTATGTCGATAGACAAGAAGTGGCTTAGCTGCCAACAGACTTTCGGAACATCTGTTTGCCCTTAGGTGAATTAAATGCAATGACTGGATGCACATGGGGTCACGTACCAATATAATACAAACCCAGCATAAGGCACTAAAAATACTGCTTGAATATTCTACTTTCGCTCCCTCTTGTCAGTTTCAGTCACCAAGCTGTGAGGCTTATCACTGGGAAGACCTCTCTACAGCACAGCATGCATTTTAGCTAAATGAGAAGAAACTGCCACACTTTGTCAGATCTGAAAGTACTGAGTTGTATAATTGTTAAGTACACATTCTTCTGCTTTAAGGCTAACAGAAACCTATGGCTGTCACAAGAAGAGGGTTACTTTCCTAACAGACTGAATGTTTATTAAATATCAGGAACAGAGCAGGCTTTTTATATATACAACTGCATTAAGTCAATTCCTTAAAAGTTTACACTGCATTGATGCAGCACGTATAACCGTTTCAGATCTTTAGGTATTTGACAGCAAATCATGCACAGAACTTACATAGTGCTTTTCAACATTCACACATAAACACCTCAGTAATTCTTACAATACATCTGTGAGACGGATTAATAAGTTTACCCCAATACTGTCTCTCTGTTTGTGTAGGGCAGCAATTAAGAATGAAAGTTCATGGATGAGCCATTAGGCAGGATTCAACTAAGTTGTTTTGCAAGTGGAACAAGGGCCACTTGTGCAATGAGATTCCCCTCTCTCCTCTCCTTGTGCCCTATAATTCTGCTCTGGAGGGCTAGGGGGAAACCCAGGTTTGGGGGGCATGGTGTGTGAGGGGGGGAAGGACGGGGAAAACTCTGTTGTGCGAGTAGACCTCATTTCACCTGTGCATATCCCACTTAATGCTCCTTTTAATTATTTAAAAATAATAATAGCAGCAGGAACTGAAGTTGGATCAGGGCTTGGTGAGAGCTTTAACTCTTAGTCTACACCCTTACCTACCCTCTAGACACCTACACCAGTCACACCCCCTGACCGACATGCTGTCACAGTCGGTCTAAGTAGGGCCTATGTGTGTGCAGATGTAAGCAGGGCTCACTCCATGAGGAAAGAAACCCACGCTGATCAGCATTCATGGCCCTGTGTAAGGGGCACTGCCCTCATACATCCACACAGTCAGACACAAATTTCCCCTTTGGCTGGTGGGGGGCATAGCCAATGTGCACACAGGTGTCTGTGGGGCGGGGCTTGGTTGCTTTTACATGCAAGGTCCCCTCTTGCGTTCACCCTGAATGCCTGAAGGCAGCTACGATAAGGTGTGGGAAGCTGAAGATCCTTTAGATGACAAGCGGGTTTCGTATTTTGAATTTTGTGGCTCCCACTGTTAAGTGGTACAAACAACTCAGCTAAGTCCTATCCGTATCTTAGACAGAAACTAGCCAGTGCTGGCCAGACAGCAGCACTAACATTGCACTGTGTAGGTGCTGCTAAAAGTAGTGCCAGTGTTGCCGAAAGCACACACAGTATTGAACAGGGTGATTTAGACGCAGTATGGATCATTTTCAACAAGCTTTGCCCATGCTGATGCACACATATCATAATGCAACGCCATCAATAATGGCTCAGAGATTTACTAGCCTTCCCTGACATTCCATTGTTTCTTGTGAGACGTCCATGGTGTGTGGGTGTGTGTGTGTGTGTGTGTGTGTGTGTGTGTGTTTATTAAGGGTTTGCTGTACAAATCTTTCACATGTATGAGAATTAAAAATAAAAATTTTAAAAATCCTGTAAAACTATCTACAAACCACAGCACACTTTGGAGACAGATATTCTGACAAGATTAATAATAATAAAAAGCCTGCTTAAGAACTACTGTTGGGTGAGACCTTGTATTTATACGTGTGGAAACAGGATACTTTCAGAGAGTATCTAGGTGGTATTTTTTTTTTTAATGAACCCAGTTCTGTCATTCTTAATGTCAGCTAAATCAATGGACTCTTTGTGGAATCAGGTGGTAAGCAGTATAAGGAGGTTCAAAGCACAGGGTTCTGTTTTAACAGGTGTGCTTTTACCTATTTTATGATCCCCAGAAAGCGGGGTTTTCCCAATTTGGCATTAACCTCAGAGGGTTCAAAATTATTTATGGGGTTATTCACTCTTTAAGGCGAAATGGCAGCTGTTTCATGAATAAGGGAATATTTAAAGGAAAACAGGGCCATTCAGATAGCTGCATTAATGCACCAATAACCACAGTGATGTTTCATGGAGGATAACATGCCCAGTGTGGCCCAGTGGTCGACGATATTGACATAAGGCAATGTGTACAACTCACATTTGTAGGTAATTTAAGGCCCTTTTTTATAATATTGAAGCAGTGCAGGAATCATATCACCATAGCTCTTTCCCCCACCTTGTTTAACATTTGGAAGCTCAGAATCACATAGAGTGTGGGTGTGTTCCAGTTGTGTAAGACTCTTGTGTAAGAGAGGGCAGTGACTGGATGGGAAGGACTGTGTGACTGGCCACACACTAGTGGTTCTGGCTTCCAAACCAGCATGGAAATGGCATAGAACGAAGTTTCTGGGAAGAGACTCTTATGGCATAAGACTTCTGCTGGTGTGAGAGATCTCTAGCTCTGTTTAAAGGAGAAACAAATATCATTTTGACTGCATTTAGCAATATGATTTGTTTGCCAAGCAGGTTTGTTCATTAAACAAATGAGCACTCCTGTTTCCACAATTCAGCACTTAAAAAAAAGAAATTATATAAAATATTTCCAAATATATATTATATTAATGCATTGCAATATAAACACTTTTGAATAATCTGCTATGTGTTCACCATCATTTCACAAGAACAATTGTATGCACCAAATTTAAAGTTAAGTCCATTGGCCAGTCTATGGGAAATTGAAATAGCTCTACCAGAACAAATGTTTTTTTTAATGCTCTGCTACTTTGTTTAGACAAATATGAACGATAATGTAATGATTTAATGAGAGGCCAACATTTGAATACCTACAAACCTTGGAGAGAGAATTAGCACTGTGCTTTCAGGGAGTGATTTTTAGAAGTGCTGGATATAACCTTCGCACAGTGAGGCATGAACAAGCTTAGCACTTGCTGTGAAACAGAACAACAGCATCCACAGAGAACTACGGTATGTTAACCTTTAAAATGAATTTACAGTGCAGTCCTTTACATGCCTACTCAATAGTAAACCCCAGTGAATGCAACAGGCTTACTCCCAGAGTAAGGTAAAGATAAAGGACCCCGGATGGTTATGTCTAGTCAAAGGCGACTATGGGGTGTGACGCTCATCTTGCTTTTCAGGCCGAGGGAGTCGGCGTTTGTCCACAGACAGCTTTCCGGGTCATGTGGCCAGCATGATTAAACCGCTTCTGGTGCATTGGAACACCGGGACGGAAAACAGAGCGTAAGGAAACACCATTTACCTTCCTGCCACAGCAGTACCTATTTATCTACTTGCACTGGTATGTTTTCAAACTGCTAGGTTGGCAGGAGCTGGGACAGAGCAACAGGAGCCCACTCCATCATGGGGATTCGAATCGCCGACCTTCCGATCGGCAAGCCCAAGAGGCTCAGTGGTTTAGATCACAGCGCCAGCCACATCTCTCTACTTTTTTTTTTTACCTTTACTCCCAGAGTAGTAAGTATAGGCCTGAGCCTTAAAGATGTCTTCAGGTGTTCACATGAATGTTCAAAGGGTGCACAGGAGAATGCATGCAAAGCTGTTGCCCACATCAATGTGGGCTCTCAGTTCCTGCCTGAATGCAAGTAGAACCATCCATGTGATCAGGGACCCTGGTAAAGTAAGATCCCTGATAATGTAAGGTGTTCTACCCACTATGAAGCTCTTTGCAGACCTTCCCCACTCAATGTAGGAAAAGTCCAGGACTGAGGGTGTGGGACAAGAAGCAAGGGGATGTTGGGGGCAGGACCTATGCCCCATCCACAGATATAGCATTCATATGCTGAGGCAAAAGCCTGAACACACCCTTAGTTAAAAACACATGGCTTCCTGAAAACAACATTAAGAGAAAAAACAAAGCTCCAACAGAAGGACTGGAAACTGTTTTCTTAAGAAGATTCCCTCCCCCCTTTACTTTTGCAACTCAATCTTTTTTGCTCCTCATTTACTACAAATATACAGCCTAGCTCTCACGACTATGTAATTTTCACTGCTGTTTAAAAGACTTTGCATAGGAGGTGAATGAGTAGGAATAAACTGTGGGAGCACTCTGGTTTCAAAACGAACTGTAGCTCTGCTACTGATTCAGCGTAGTGTGAATCATACACTTGAGTATCTACTAATGAGGGCATGCAAATCAAAATATTTCAGACCTGCTATGCTAGAATCAATGTAGACAAGAGGTGGTTCTGCTCTGTGCAGAGGGGAACTGGGATTATGCTCATGTCTTCTTCTGAACCTGGGTAGGTGGCGAGACTGAGCCTCAAAAAGTGGGGCCAAAAGTAGGATATGCACAGCAACTGACTACCCAGAAGCAAGAAGTCAGAAGCCCAGACAAATAGGGTGTGGTCTAGACATTATTTCCATCACTGAAAACCCAGAAAGTGATTCAGCTGAACACCACCCCTCTGCATTCTTTCTGTGTTATTTCTAGATATGCCGCAGAAAGTAAGTGACAGAGAATTAAGAAATGAGAAGGGTGTGCGTGTTGACAAATGTACAAGAAAGTGCCTAACTAATGAGCTGAAAAGCAATTCCTCAATAACCCTAGATGAAGAGAAAAACAATACTCTCTTACAATACGCCTGTCACAATACCAATTCATATTCATTCATTCTCATTCTCATTCTCTCTCTCTCTTCCATACCAGCTGTCAGGAAGTGGCAGGATGCTGATGAGTGTGCACTAGTGGGAGGGAGGCTAGAGTGTGACTTGGGAGAGGGAGTCAGTGATTTGTGAGGAACTGGACTGGCCAGGAGACAAGAGTCAGAGGGTAGGAAGTTTCAGAGCTTGAGCATGGAACAAAGAATGGGTGAGAAGAGGAGGAGGAAGAAGGGGCAAGTCAGGCAAGTGAAAGACCAGGTGCTTCCTCACCTTCTCTTGAACCACTGTCTCCTAGAATCAGGAGGGGATTTAAAAGGGATAAGCAGAGGAAGCTTTCATGTAGGTGTAGTTTCCAGTTGTACACAGCCTGTCGGGGGAAGCTACATAAACTGGTGGAGGAGGAGTGGTCCGCTGTTGTGGCAACTGCTCCATAGAGTGTGGACCTAGGAATTTCTAAACCTGCCCTGACGACAGAGGGAATTACTCCCCCCCCCCCGATTCTTGAAGGTGGATAAGCTGCCTAAAGGTTTTAAAGGTAGCATGAGGGCTCAAGCAGTCATTGCTTTGTCTTTGCCCCCATTCAACTAAAGAGGAGGATAGAATCTTTCTTTTTTTTTAAAGGAAGAGATATCCAGGGCTCAATAAAACAACACCCAAGCTCACTAAATAAATTCATTAATAATGAGAAGCTTGTCAGACTAAAAGAAAAACCGGCTGAGGCTGTAGGATGCCTACGAAACTGAACTGCGAAACACCCTCATACCTTGATCCTAAACAAGTGTAATCAGAAGTCAGTCCTATGCAAGCATTTACTCCAAATTACTAAAAACTTCAGGCTCTAAGTAGGTGAATATGTCAATTCTGGCTTCTCTCAGTTTCTCACTTTTCCATTCTTAAGTATGTTTTCCAAATTTCCATATCTCACAAAAATTTAACAACAGTTTAGTGCAAATTTCTCCTAATAGACACATTTTATATGCAATTTTGCCTAATATACATTTTTCTTGCCAAGAATTTTCCCCAATACATGTATGAATGTACATTATCTTCACCCATATATACATTTTAGCCAAGTATATGCATTTTTGTACATGTCATTTGGCTAGAAAAGTGCCTTGCAAAAATCGGAGGTGTGCAGTTTTCTAGGCTGCTTTTGTTTTGGTTCATGTAATGAATGTATTGCCTAGAATGTTATTTTTGTTTCAAACTTTGCAGATTCTTGACAAGATGGACTGTTTCAAGAGGTGGCAGAAAGACATTGCGAAATTTGTCTGGCAGGGCAAAAAGCCCAGAATAAAATTTAAAGTACTTACAGATGCAAAAGAAAGAGGGGGATTTGCCCTGCCGGACTTAAAACTGTATTATGAAGCAGCAGCGTTTTGCTGGCTGAAAGAGTGGATGCTCCTCGAGAACACAGATATCTTGGATTTAGAAGGTTTCAATAATACATGTGGTTGGCATGCATATCTATGGTATGATAAAATCAAAGTGCATAGGGCCTTTAAAAATCACATTGTCAGAAAAGCGTTATTTAATGTTTGGATAAGATATAAAGACTTGTTGGAAAACAAAACCCCTAGATGGTTGTCACCCTTGGAGGCTAAGGCATTGAAGAAACTCAATATGGAGGCCGAATGGCCAAAGTATTGGGAAATCTTGGAACAAGATGGAGACAAATTGAAATTACAGAGTCATGAGAAATTGAAACCTAAAGTACGAGACTGGCTCCATTATTATCAAATAATGGAGGTCTACAAACAAGATAGGAAAATTGGCTTCCAGGTGGAGAAATCAAAATTAGAAACTGAATTGTTAGAACCCAATACCAAGAATTTATCAAGAATGTATAATTTGCTGCTGAAATGGAATACACAAGATGAAATAGTTAAATCGGCTATGATTAAGTGGGCACAGGACATTGGTCACAACATTATGTTTGCTGACTGGGAATGGTTGTGGAACACCGGTATAAAATTTACGGCATGTAATGCCTTAAAGGAAAATATTATGAAAATGATCTATAGGTGGTACATGACCCCAGTCAAGCTAGCAAAAATTTATCATTTGCCTGATAATAAGTGTTGGAAGTGTAAAGAAACTGAAGGTACTTTTTATCACCTTTGGTGGACGTGCCCGAAGATTAAGGCTTTCTGGGAAATGATATATAACGAAATGAAAAAGGTACTTAAATGTACTTTCCCGAAGAAACCAGAAGCCTTTCTCTTGGGCATTGTCGGCCAATTGGTGTCAAAGAAAGATAGAATCTTTTTTATGTATGCTACGACAGCAGCAAGAATACTCATCGCAAAGTATTGGAAGACACAAGACCTACCCACTCTGGAAGAATGGCAGATGAAAGTGATGGACTATATGACACTGGCTGAGATGACTGGCAGAATCCGCGACCAGGGGAAGGAGACGGCGGAAGAAGAATGGAAGAAATTTAAAATCTATCTTAAGGACTATTATAAACTTGATGAATGTTAGAATGTCGAGGTTTTGAGAAAGAAAGGGTTACAGCGATATAAGATTAGACTGAAGGAAAGATTAAGATGACTTATGTTTGACAGAACTATTTAGAAGTTGCTGGAAAATTTTGGACATTGGGATGCAGAAAGGGGAGGTATGGGGGAGTCCGAGAAAGAAGGTTTTTGAAAAAAAAGGTCATGAAACTATACGTGTTTGTATGTCTTTTTATATGTTTGTATTGTTTTAAAAATTTTGTAAAACCAATAAAAATTTATATATATGTTTTGGTTCATGTATTGTTTTAGATAGTGCAGATTTGGCTAGCTTAATCTTTAAAGACAAACTGAATCAAACATCTCCCCCATCCCTACTTTGTAATTTATAAAACGCACAGGTGTGAAGCCCCAAGAGATGTTTCAGATAGACAGACAGACAAGCAAGCAAGCAAGCAAGCAAGCAAGCTGCAAAGTAAGTGACTATTTTAAATGAAGCACCAGCAAAGAGAAGGAGTTGTGTAAACCATTCCTCACTGCTTACCAGCTCCAAATCCCACAGCTCCAAAACGCACAATTGCTTTTCCCTTATGGCACTCCAAACATGTTTCATTAGCTTTGTTTATTAATTCCCAGCTTCTCCATTTCCAAGTTTAGTGCCATTCATTTAGTTTATTAATTTAATCCATTCTATATAAAAAACACCCAGAGCAGTTTACAATAAATAAAAACAGAAATAATATTTGTTTTCATCTCCAACCCAGCGGGGGAATGTGCTTTCTTTGTATGCATTTTAAGAAAGTCACTCCAGTGAATTCATAACACACATTTGATCTGTAACATATAGCTTACCCCTTAAAACCAAGAGATTCCCCTTCTTTCTACACAATTTTGAACCCTACAATGTATTCCTCAATGTAAGCAAATGTTACTCCCCTCTCTGACATTTATTTTCTCTTCCATTAACTATTAACTTATACAAAGGAATGAGCAGTAAATTTCCAACTATTGATTTGACCTCAATGCTTTATTTGTGTTAAATTTTTTCCCCTAAGTTTCAAGCTTCCTCAATGTTGCAGCCACTTACTTGGGAGCTCTTTTCCCCAAATTATGTGAAAGAAGCTGGTTGTGCTTTCTTAAACTAAGGGAAATGCACTATGCTTAAATTCAAAGACATTTTATCCTTCATTATTCATGCACATGCTCCATATTAATCCCCTTAACACTTATATTTCAGAACTAAGGGCTTAACCACACTTACCTGTCCTCCATGCTTTCCAGGCATAGCTAGTGCTTTAAGCTCCTTGCCTAAATACATTTTTTTGAGCTCCCTCCCCCGCAAACTCTACTCTTTAAAGCTGAATCAGAGCAAATGGCAATTCACGGACCCATGTCTGGAAAGTGTGGGGCAAAAGGTGTGGGCAATCCCTAAGCCTTGTGAGTCCTAGCTACTGTTAGTTTGGATGGACATGGGAAGGATAGATAAAGGTCCAATGAAACCTATCTTATCAATCATGTAGTCCAGGGTTTCCTAAACCTGGGTCTCTAGCTGTAGCTGATGGGCTACAATTCCCATCATCCCTGACCACTGGTCCTGTTAGCTAGGGATGATGGGAGTTGTAGTCAAATAGCAGCTGGAGACCAAAGTTTGGGAAATGCTGACATAGTCCTATGAAACTGGATTCCATCCATGCACCCAAATCCAGAGACCAGGGCAGACTCCGCTGTGCACACAAGGCTCTAGTAGCCACAAGCAACTCCATTCATGTCAATGAAAGAAGCAAATCTGCAATTGGAAGAAGATGTACCTAATATGAACCTGCATTTTCTATTGAAAATGCTGTTTGGGGTGAAGAGAGCTCCATACGTATGTTACATGGTTTGGACAGATCAGTGGGGTGGGATTTTCAAGAAGCAGTACATTTTTGAAAGCAATATTTCTACAACGTGCTGTATTAATTTTATACTGGAAACTAAATTCAGAAACATTCCAAGATGAGGTGGCATTTTCATTGTCAATAGCCTAATAAAACACACATGTGTGCATTTTCTCATTTGAATATTTATAAAAACACAGGAGGCAGTTCATTTTACAATCCTCTGCATGGTTACTCAAAAGTACATTCTGTGTTCAGGTTAAGTACATAGCATTGCAGTCTTATTCAGCTAATGGCCCAGTATGGACAATTATTACCAGCTTCATAAAGCCATAGTTTATTAAGCCAGGAATTGCCTCTTCCCAGCCTTCACATCAGATGCCAGTGAAAAGATCCAGCTTGTATTGAGTCAGAGTTCCTTGCTATGGTTGAATCAGGGAAATCTGTCTTAAAGTTGGTTAACAAACCAGAAAAATAAGCCAGGAGTGCTCAACTCAACACTCATTCCTGGCTTAATAAACCGTGGTTTATGAAGCAGAGAATAATTGTCCAAAATGGGTCAAAGTCAATTATGCCAAGTACTCCTTTTACTCATAACACCGAGCTTTTGAAGGCTTACAGTGTTCCCTGGGAGTGAAACAGGTAAATTAAACAAAAAATGCAAATGGGGAAATTTCGTATTACTTTTTCACTAACATACTTGACACCACCATTGGAGACTGAACAAAGAACACACTGTCAAAGACGAAACCTGCACAGAATGTTACCACTTGTTTTCTATGAATGCAGAGGTATATTTACTAAAAGAAAGACATTCCATTCCTCTCCAGAGATTTCTCCTTCATTCAGAAGAACTACAGTCCTGTGTTCATAGTGTTTGGATTCCAGGTTACATCAACATTTCAGTTACAGACCCCTATTTGCAGGAGCAATATTAGTTTGATATATTTAAAAAATGCAACCTTAGACTTCAATTTGGCATTGCTTGGTTCCAGTTGGAGAAGAATTTTAAGTGTATGTAATTTGGCTTTTGTGAACTAAGTGAGGTCACTTAAATATTAAACAGAAAATAATAATGTAGAAGACATTGTTCGGCACATAAATCCCTTAATTCAAATTTTATTTCCATGAAAACTAATACTCCATACTTTGGTTACTTTCAGACTGGATTATTGTTATGTACTCTACATGGGCTGCCCATGATGATGACCCAAAAATTTCAGTTTGCTCCAAAATGCAGCAGTCAGGTGCTCACATTAGTGTTTAAAGCTCCCCCCCTCAACCCTTTGGATATTAAGATCAGCAGCAGAGGCCCTCTTAGCAGTTCCACCACCTTCATAAGTTCAGGGGCTTGGATAGGGCATTCTTTGTGGCTGCACCTAAAGTTGTGGAATTCCCTCTCCACAGAGGGTCATCTGGCACCTTCATTATATGCTTCCTGCCACATGCTGAAGACTCACTTTTTCACTTTGGTCTTTGACACCTGAGTTATACGTTTGTAGGACCCACCCTATTCTCTTGACTGCAATTTGTTTTAAACTGAGTTTAATATCGTATTTTTAAATTGCTGTAACCAGCACAAGGAGTTTATGGTGGAAAGCAGGTAGAAATTGAATGAGTAATCAGTGGCGTAGCAAGGTTAGGTGGTACCTGGTGTGGAAAATTTATTGTCTCTCTCCCCCCCCCCATTGAAATCTAGTTGGACTCCCAAGAGACTCTGATCTACTCACAGTATAAAAAGACTGGCTGTGATCTACCCATTATCATTGCCAGAAGTTGTTGAGGTTTTTAAGGGAAGGATTGACCAAAATTGTTAAGCTTTTTGGGGGGCTGCAGGGTTTGGGCCCTGAGTTGAGAGAGCTTCTGCTTCTCTCCTTCCCTCCACCCTCCTCTTGTTTGTTTGCCTGCCTCCTTCCCATCCTCTGCCTGCCTGCCTGCCTGCCTGCCTGCCTGCCTCCTCCAGCAGCCCGGGAGCGCAGGGCTGTCAAAACGAAGCAGCACAAAGCGGCGCAACTAACCCCTTCCCCCGACGGCTCCAGGTAGGCGGGAGTCATGGGCGGGTGGCACGCTGAATGTCACCCCCCTCGGTGATGACACCCGGGGCGGCCTGCCCCCACCTTGCTCTGCCCCTGTAAGTAATAATCATATTTCTGCAGTAGGGTGTGCAAAGCACTTGCCAGTTTCTCCTCCCCCTGCCATAGGTCTGTCCAACTGTGAAAGTAACAAAAACAAGATGAAGTACTTACAAGACTACTACTATTTGTAGGGTGGACACAAGGTATCTTTAAGCTTTTTCAGCTCTTTCTCAATGGTACCTTCTTCTGAAAAATAGTCATCTTCTTTTGAATGGTTTCACTAGAGATCACACCCCTTCTGGATTTGCACGTTATGCCCCTTATCATATAAAATGACCCAAGCCTTAATTAAAATCAACATTAGATTCACCCTCTGGCTTATCATTAGCAACAAGATGAGTCAAAGATTCCAGGGATGAGTGGTGATGGCATTGTTTATATGATATTCCCTCTTTAAGGGGTGGAGGTTAATAAGCCCACCCTTCCTATTCTTAGATGAATTCGTAAAACATTTTAATTCCATAAAGGGCTTTATGATTGATTTCTGCTGTTTTTATTTCTCTGTTCTGGTTTTTAAATGCTGTTATGCTTTTATCTTCATACTTTGCTTTATTGTTATGCTCTTATTGTGAAGCTCTTTTAGAAAACTAGTTTGAAAAGCAGGATATAAATAACTAGCAACAATTTCCTTCCCTTCATCCACATTTTCCTGGGAATTGGCAGTCTACCCACCAACCTTTCAGCTAAGGTGGGTGCCTTTTTTTCAAAGCCAACAGAACATTTGCATAACGAAGCTTTAACCCTTCATCATTGCACCTCATTGCTGGACAGTGGTCAGACCAAGGAGTCTGACAGAAAAAAAGGTACAGGTCATGACCGAAGGATTTCAGGAAGGCAAGTGGAGCTACTTATATACTTTTGCTATTCAAGAAGCAAGTTGCAAGGCAAAGTTGAGAAGAGATTAATAAACTGAAGGCAGAAGAAGGCAGCGGCAACCCATAGCAAGTATATTTTCAGCAAAATGAAGAGATAAAGCTTTTCCTGTACCCACTTCGGGCTGTCATTGGAAGGCTGGCGACGGCTGTCACTGCAGATACTGAAATGAATTCTGAACATTTACTGTATCAGAATACCAAGGACTAAGGAAATGCAGATCAACTCAAAAATATACAATTACATTCCCTTATTTCCCTCCCTTTTTTTCCAGGGGAAATGGAGTATGGCAGCAAATTATAGTATTCCGAGTTTCAAGTACTTGAAAGCTAGCAAACAATTTAAAAAGAAAGTCACTGACTAGTTTGCTTCAGACCTTTTCAAAGGCAATTACCAGACCAAAGAAATTAATAGGAAAAATAAATTATTTTCTTAAAAACAAAATTAGCATTTCATTAAATTTCCTGAATTACTATTTATTTAGCAACACACAACATAAACCTCACATGCCTCTGCACACCCTTAGCTTGCTGAGATTTCAAAGAGACTCTCTCTCTCTCTTTCTCAGAAACACCAACTCTCTATGGCAGGTTCTTACAGTATGTTAATTAATGACCAAGGAATGCCAGCTATGAATGCAGAATGAAATTGTAAATCCCTAACAAACACACACACACACACACACACACACACACACACACAAAGAGAGAGAGAAAATTACCGGTCAGACGAGTCTTCTTGTTTTTCAGATGTAGGAGATTTTAATATTTTTGTTCTTGTACATCAAGATCTTGTTAACTCAGTCCTTTCTTAATGTTTAGCTTCTGTAAAGGTCTAAGTTTAACTGAAGAACAAGAACCTGCAATAGAGAGGAAAAGAGAGGGCGATAAGAGCATGAAAGAATTTCAGCTGCTGGCTGCAGCTACTGTTCTAGGAGCATTTGAGCTATTTTCAGCACCGGACGGGTTTGTCTGCAATAAGAGAAACCAGAAAAGTACACAGGCAGGAAACTCACAACAACTTTGTTCACTGTTCAGATTCCACATCCAAACTTGCAATGCTGAGCAAAATCAGTTTTCAGACAATTTAAAGCAGCATGCTGCACAAGAAATAAACCCTGATTGACTTCATTTTTCTTGGATCGGGTGACCAGCCTGGAAAATACTGTAAATATTGTGCCTCCTTTTAATAGCATCAACCCAGATTCTTTGAATGAGGAGCTTTCTCTTTTTTGCTTTATTTTGCTTCCAAGGCCTTTAGATCTCACTGGCTCACTTGGCTTCCTAAAAGGGAAACCAGAAGTTTATTTCCTGTTTGCAACAAAATGTTTGGAATCTGCAACCCTTCTATTTTCGAATGCTTAGTGACCTAAGAATGATTGTTGACTCTATAGCGTTTATGTGACAAGGGAAATGAGGAGCCAATTGGTATTGCAATTGCCCACCTATTCACTACTGCAGAGAAGGAACAACTGCCGAAGGTTTCTTCATGTTGGGATACTATGGTAAGCATACTCTCATCAGGTACATTACAACAAGAACAACTTTAATATCTACGTCTATATATAACACTTTCAACTGTTCAAAATGGTTAGTGTACATTATCCTGAAAGAACCCTCTAAAATAAATCAATATTACTTATTTTGTAAATGGGGTGACTGAAGCTGAGGTGGGGGCAGCTTATGTAAGTTTATGGAAAAGATGAGATTCAAACCCTCCTGATTCCATACGATCAGTTCAGACACCATTTTCACACTGGGGAATAAAGAACACTAACTTATTAATTAGCCTTCACCCCAAAAAATCTTCCATCATTATAGATGTGGGAGATTTAAAATGGAAAATGAAGAAGAAATTACTGCCGTTTGCATGGCCAGGAATAGAAATGAGTCAGGCGAATACAATCAATTTTTTTTTTTACATTACCGTTGTGGTTGTTTTTTTAATGTCCACAAATGACATGTAATTAATGAAAACAATGTTTTGACATGTCCCTTGCATCGAAATGTATGTAAGTTAGGCAAATACTTTGCAACTTACATTAAGTAGAAGACAGCAAGACAAATAATGTAGTACTAATCAAACTGAAAGGGATGCGGGTAGCGCTGTGGTCTAAACCACAGAGCCTAGGGCTTGCCGATCAGAAGATCAGCGGTTCGAATCCCCGCGATGGGGTGAGCTCCCGTTGCTCGGTCCCTGCTCCTGCCAACCTAGCACTTCAAAGGCACATCAAGTGCAAGTAGATAAATAGGTACTGCTCCAGCGGGAAGGTAAAAGGTGTTTCTGTGCACTGCTCTGGTTCACCAGAAGCGGCTTAGTCATGCCAGCTCCCTCGGCCAGTAAAGCAAGATAAGCGCCACAACCCCAGAGTCATCTGCGACTGGACTTAACGGTCAGGGGTCCCTTTACCTTTGCTCAAACTGCTGTGGAACAGAAACCAGCAATGGTTGTAGGGCAAACACAGGTCGGAACAGAAATTGCTGCCTTCTTATATGCGATCAGGCCAGAGAACTTTCCTGGATGTCCTCTACAAACATCTTTCCTAACTGGGAAACCCTTCATCACCAAGAAACAACCCTCATCTCTAATAGTTTATCTTGCAGTGCCCTTCACAGGACTTTTATTTCCACTAGATTGGAAAATTAGCTCATTGATCCTCATATCAAGGGATGGGGAGAAATTTATTCGGTCCACATTTTAATGCAAACCCATCAAATTTGCACTGTATGAGCCAATGAATGAACCCTTCAAAATTCACACTTCTCCAATGTTTGTGATGCAGCTCTCCAACCAAAGAGTGCATACAAAATGTGTGTATTAGAGGAAAATGCATGCAAAAATTTGCAGATATTGCTGAAAATAATGTGCAAAGCACTGATTGTATTAGGGGAAATAGCTTACAAAAATGTGTGTATTTGGAGAAGTGTGCACAAGAATGCATATGAAAATTAACATATGTAGCAAATACGAAACTTAAGACTGGAAAAATAAAAAACTGGGTGATTAGATTTTTTCTGGTTCAGATCATTCCTCATCTAATGCACTCAGAATGGCAACAGAAGGATCAATATCACCAAGACCACAAATGAAAATCGAATGTTGCCTATTTTGGAGTGGTTCTGCAACATTATTGTGGTTTGCAAAGTTGTGCTCAAAAGCTTTGTTTCAAAAGCAAACACAAACAGCGCTTTATTAAACAACCCATGCAATAATCTTGTAACTTCCTGTCCTCACTTGCTGCATGTGACTGACAACTTCCTTCTCTTAAAAGTACAGGCAAACTTTATAGAACACAGGTAACCAACAAAGTGCCCTACAGATGTTTTGGGCTACAGTTCCCATCAGCACCAACCAGCATGGCCAATAGTGAGGGATAATGGGACTTGCAGTCCGTAACTTCTGGGAGGGCACCATGTTGGCTACATCTGTTCTAGGAAATGCCTCAGGAGCCAGTAAGGTGTATTGCTTAGTGTGTCAGACCAAGATCTAGGAGACCAGGATTCAGATCCCTACTCAATCATGAAGCTCACTGGGTGACTCTGGGCCAACCATTCACTCTCAGCTTAACATACATCACTGGGCTGCTGTGAGGATAAAAATGGGGAAAATGAGAAAATGATGCGTGCCTCCTTGAACTCTAAAATGGGTAAGGTGGGATATAAATGTAAAAATAAATACATAAAATAAAAATACAGGACACTATAGGAGAATCTCAGCTGAGCAATGGATCATTCAAATATATGTGCTTGTTACAGGAGTTGTAAAATCAAGATTCATAAAAAATATCCAGCTCAGGATTGAATGAGTCCTGGATTAAATACAGTGGTACATCTGGTTAAGAACTTAATTCGTTCCAGAGGTGCATTCTTAACCTGAAACCATTCTTAACCTGAGGTACCACTTTAGCTAATGGGGCCTCCTGCTGCCACTGCACCGCCAACGCACAATTTCTGTTCTCATTCTGAGGTAAAGTTCTTAACCCTAGGTACTACTTCTGGGTTAGCGGAGTCTGTAACCTGAAGTGTTTGTAACCCAAGGTGTTTGTAGCCCAAGGTACCATTGTATGCAGACAAGCAGCTGGTTCTTGCCCGGACAATACAACAATTCCCTGTTCTATCTCTCACCAAGGAACAAGTTCCATTTTTAGCTGCTTTTCAAAGAACTACCCCTCTTCATTCCAGCCCTAAATACTACACTGGGCTGCTTGCTTCACTTCTCCTTCAACACTGCTGTTTTGGGGGTTTTCCACACTAAGGAGATACAGCTACTCTTGTCCCAGCCAGCAAGATGCAAGAAAAAAACAAATGTATGATGCTCTGCAGAGCTATATTTCTTTCCTTTCCCTGAAACAGTCTCCTCAAGCAGACAGCTTCCATCCACCTTCAGATCCCCTCATTTACCAGCGGCACAAAATTCAGTCTTGCAACTTGATTGTTTTGCTGTAAATCTATCTTACCTGTCACTTTGATAGCATTTACTAAGCTTGCTAAGTAGCACTGCTTTTGGGGTGAGTTAATCATTTGCAGCAACTGCCCACAATAATTCTTCGCTTTTGCTCAATTTCAAGAAATATATTTTATAGGTCGCAAATATTATTAAAATTTTTGCAGCCAGCCTGTCTGTCTCCAGGACATGACAGATTTCCATAACTCTGAAAACAGCCATGCCAAAAAAGAAGTCCAGAAACATCACCCTTAAATCTAGACAACTGTTTCCCAAATATTTTGCTACACCCTACGTTTTGAAACAGGGATGGGGAACCTTTGGCCCCCTAGATATTGCTTAACAACTCCCAGAAACCCCAGCCAGCATGGTCACTAGTCAGGGCTAGCTGGATTTGTAGTCCACCAACGTTTAAGACCAACGGTTCCCCACTCCTGTTTTAGGCAATGTTATTGATATTGCTTGCCATTTTTGATAATACTAACATTTTAGCAAAAATAGAAAGCCTTTGGGAAAGTATTAAGTCAGTCGTACATGCATTTCCCCATCAGCTGTTAGCCATAATAGCAAAACAGAACCATATTCACAGACAACATACCTTGCAATGCCAGGTGCTGGGGAGAAACAGGGAGAAGCTATCACCTCCACACTCTGCTTGAGAACACCGAGATACATTAGGCTGGTCACTTATGGGCAATCATTTTGCCATTAGCTTCTAGATCAGGTGTGTGCACCACATCTTGTGATCGATTATGCAGGGCAGGGCTTACCTGGGTTCCCCAACATTTTATTCAGATTGGTGCCCCTGCTGCCTCTGAACCTAGAGCAGGGTTTCCCAAAACTGGGTCTCCAGCTGTTTTTGGACTACAGTTCCCATCATCCTTGACCACTGGCCCTGCTAGCTAGGGATGATGGGAGTTGTAGTCCAAAAACAGCTGGAGACCCAAGTTTGGGAAACCCTGTTCTAAATACTCCCACATGTTTGCACTCCCTTCTCAGCTTTATACTAAAGTTAAACCTTTGGAAGGACCACTTCCTGAGCTTGCCACACCACAGACCAACTGCTGGTCCTTTGCACTTGTTTCTCTTTCTGTGAAAGCACGTATGACTATGAGTGGAATATGGGCCTCTCCTGCAAGAAGGTAAGAAAGGTGTTTTCAACATGTCCCCTGCCCAAGATCTGGTGGAGATGTCCTTCACTGTGTTACACCTATGCTGGAATGGTAGCTACGGTGATCAGAGAAGACTTCCTTGTGGAAGCTGTGCAATGCATCACATCATGAGTTTCAGTGGTCCCCTCTTTTGCTGTTCAACAACTGGTGAGTTTTTTTGTATTCCAGCAAGCTTCTGCAATGCTTGAGAGATTACTTTAATCTGTCATGTCTGATCTCCATTGCATTTTAATTATGTTATGGTTTTACTATCAAATTGCAGCTTTTAACTGATCTAAGTCATCTTGAATGGCGTATACATCAGAGGGGTGGTGGTAAATATTCTCTAATAAATAAAGAAGGGTCGGCTGGACTGTTGTGGGCAACAGATCGCTTACTGAAAGGGCGTTATAACTATTCCCATTAACAGTTAAAAGCAAATGGAAAATAAAATTGGAGACATTTGAATGCCAAAATCTGGTCCTTAAGTCCAGTAAAACTGACCTACTTCATGACTGCCTACTGCAGAAGACAGCTAAAACAAGCAACTCCTTTCTGCATACTGTCATAAGCAGAAACACATTTGAAAATCCTAGGAGTGAATTGAAATGCTTAAGAGTCAGCAATCAAATTGTTTAGTTTTCTGAATAATCAGGCATTTGGGATCTTCACAGCTCTGCTTCAAAGCAAATGGTAAATAATATAGTTTTTGATCTGCAGCCACACAAGTAGAATTCTGCTTGCTGAAGAGGGTTTGCTGAAGAGGGTGTCTTGCACACATGGAAAGGCCTTTCCACCCATGGAAGTCATCTCTGGATCCCATCCATCATTGCAGTGTTTGCCAACATAGTGTCCTTCAAGATTTGGACTACAACTCTCATCAGCCTCAGCTCTGGTGGCTGGGGCTGATGGAAGCTGTAACTCGAAACATCTGGATGGAATCAGGTTTGTGAAGGCTGTGTTATTGGGTGTGGTCTACAAATTATGAGGCCTGCTTAATCAATAGAACACAGGTTTTAATTTTGTGTTTAAGTCTGTGATAAAACAAAGAAATCCTGTTGAAGTTGCACACTTTTAGGACTGGATTGTAAGTGCTGTGAATTGTCAGTGGGACTTAGACACACCTGCTTTTCTCTGCAACCACCATTTCTGTAGCGCCACTGAGAAAACAACATACCAGGAATGGGGAAGCTGTGACCCTTCAGATGTTCTTGAACTGAAACTCCCATCAATCTCAACCAGCAAGGCCAATGATTATTTATGATGTAAGTGCCTCATCATCTGGAGGGTTACAGGCTCCCCATCCCTATCATATGATGTAATCGTGAATAGAAATATATTTTTGTTCGGAACAAGTTCAAAGCCAGAGTTTTGCCCTTGGTTATATGAATGACTTCTTGGCCGAATGACACTGGTAGGCTATGACTGCAAAGTTTAACTACCTGAAGGTAGTGTTCCAGAGCAGTAAGAAAGAAACGCAGACCTTTTAAAGGCAACCACAGAACTTCTGGATGTACTTGACTATTCCTAAATCACCTGTATGGATAGCATCCATCATATAGCTTAGTCACCTGGTGGCAATGGACTTAGCTATATCTGGATGGTGTCAAGGAGTTTCCTTGTTATCTATTGGGGGTGGGGGGCTAAACCCTACAAATTAATATATGGTAAGATTTTGATTATTTGCAATATTGAAGGGAAGATAGCAGGCCAGTGGAAAAAAGTACAGGCTAAGATTCCTTTCTAAGCCAGTGCCTCACGTGGGATAGAGGCATTAACATGACAAAAAGGTTTGATGGTCCATCTAGGAAGAATCTTGGGCCTGGGCAGATAGAGGTTGCCATGGTGGTGGGGTGTGCATTTCAAGTGACAGGAGAAAAAGAGACTTTAGAGCAAGGTGTGCTGAGAAGAGGGAGAAAAAAAAGACTGGGATCCATCTTGAGCAGGCTGGCTGAAGGCTGGGAGAGATGCCTTTAACTCCAGTACTGCACTGCTGTGAGGAACAAGCCCCTCTTGCTGTAAGATTCGGACTCCCTCCATGCAGACTGAAGGTGTAAATATATGAATAAATCATATTTCTTAAAGCTATAACAGTCTCTGCCATGTCTCCATTCTCCAAAGGAGCACAGATTCCTTTGGGTGAGTGCCAGGAGCCCCCTGGAATCTTGCTACCACTTGGCAGAGAGTTGGGCTAGGACCCAACTTCCGTAACATCCTGATACATTCTTGTTTAAGAAAAATAATAAAGTTATTTTCTAGCTTTCAGACTGGTGTCCTCTGAGCCTTCCATGACAACCTTCATTTCTTAATATATTTTTCCCAAATATGCAAACGCCTTCTCCCCCTTGCATGATATGTTAAATTACATTGAAGCACTGAATTAAAGAATTTGACCAATAATAACTATTTCCCCCTGAGAAAAAATATTGGTGGGTATCCACAGATGCCATGGGAACCATTTACCAAAGCAGTCATCTATAGCATTACTCCTGTAATTTCCTTGAATGCATGTCTGAGGGTGGGGTACCAATCAGGGGACCCCAATAGATCTTTTCTGTAGGGACAGCTTTGATAGCTGAGATCAGGTTAGCTGGCAGCTGGCCCAATGAACACTTTCATTTCTCTTCTCAGATGGGAAGGTGCTAAGCTGTGGGAAGCTTTGAAGTTGCAGATTAGGTTACTGACAGGTGCACTGATCCCCACTTTCAAAGGCATCCTTCCTTAGACAGAAGGCAGCCCAACTGATTATGCTGTCATCTCTCTCCTCCTCAGCTTGGGTAGAGGATGGGTGCAAGTTTGGTCCAGAGGTACCCCACCTATAGTTTAGCACTCTGGTTCCCTTTCTCCTGTCCTCTGTCTCTCATCCAGACAAGTACAACAGAGGTTTTCCCTATTAGGAGGGAATGCTGAATGCTCTATTAAGTACCTTCTGCATCCACTTATTTGGCTTCACACTCAAAGCTGTGGGTGATAAGAAAAGGAGCAGATGTCGGGAAATCACAAAAGCTTATTCTACTTAGCAATGGGATGGACGATTTGTTTCAAAGGACATATTCAAGGAATCTGGACCTTTGTTACCATAACTAAGGCACAATGAAGAATAAGGTGGCCAACCTGTTTCTCAAATGCATTACTTCAGACTGCAAATGATAGCTCACAAGATCAAATGCTCCTCTATATATAAAAAATCCTTGCACTCAGAAAAGTAGGTACCAGGGAGGATTTTAGTGAAGCCATCTGTCTTGACATATCAGTTTTCTATGTGCAGGTATAACATACCAATCAATAAATAAATTCCCTCATCTAAGTAGAACAGTTCAGAAAACAGGTCAGTTGCCTTGTCTACTATTTGTGAGAACTAGGCCTAGGAGTAAAAGGGAGATCATTTTGCCATCTTGCAGAAAAGCATCCATTGTTCCCTCTGACAAGGAATGTCGAAGTCCGGGTAGAGGATCAGGGCTGTGTAGAATGCCTGGTAATATTGTGTTAAGTCAGTATTTGCACATTTGGATCTTAAATGTGAAATCAGGAAGTCTAAAAAAGTCATTTAACTGCAAGCAACCGTGTTCAGGCTATAAACATGGCATGGGTCACCTAAAAATGAGCTTTTTATTATAAACCCTGAAAGCAGCGCCAGGCTAACAATGCCACGTATCATTTAGTCCCCTGGTGGATCCCAGGTCTGCCTTAGAGGCAATTCAGAAAGATGGATCAAAGTAAGAGATGACTGGCTATTGCTGCTAGTGACCCAAAAAGGACAAAGGAGAGAAGAAAAGATAGGTGCGAGGTGACAAGGATTATATACGAGCCATTCAGAACTACAAAATGTTCTGTGTGCTGCAGTGTGTGCTGCCAATGAAAAGAAATCACCTAGGCTGTCAAATTTCAGAGGGGTAGACATCCAAGTGTGTTCAGGGTGAATTTTAGAAATCAAGCTCTGCTGAGCTACAAACTCATACATCCATGCTGTCCTCATTTTTCTGGTACCCATCCCTCCTAAATCACTGCGGCTATTTTACAATTGAGGGGCGGCTCTATGTTGTTTATGTGTGCACATGTGCACTAGCCACAACCCGCTTAGGGCCAAACTGCACATTACATTATTCACAGTGAGCAGAGGGGATCGTGCTTAAAATCATTCTCGCAGTCCAGGTAGCCCCCCACCCAACAGTTTCCTGTAAATGAAACAGCCCCAAGGTGGCCTGAGACATTTTGAATGCTGAAGCCAAATATCCCACTGACAGCCCTGCAAGGGCTTCACCTCAACGAAAAATGCTTCAAGCATATCCAGAATGCCTCCCTCTCACAGGAAGCAGCAGTACATTTCTATCGTCAAGTTTTACATGCTACCATTTGGTTAACAATGCCACTGATATATATGGAGGCATTCTTCATGAGCAGAGTTACTGCTTTTGGGGAGAAATGGAACAAAACAAAAATTGGCCTTCCAGAGCACAGACAAACAACATGGCGATGGGACTTTTCTTCTTCTTGTAAATTAGACGGAATGAAATTCAAATGAATGCTTTCTTCGTGTCAACATAAAGTGCTGTAAGTTATCATCTAAACTGGAGGAACTCATCACTCAGAAGCAATGCTCTTTCCTGATAAAGGAAAGATGTGTTATCTCTTCTTAATGTATATTCAACTATTAACTCACAGTCACCACACCACTGCAAAATTAAGAAAATTCCATACCCTCCAATAGTTCTCTATTAAAATAGGGACGTCCCATTCCATAATGATAATTTTACTATTTATACCCCACACACCCTACTGAGTTGCCCAAGCCACTCTGGGCAGCTTCCAACATATATAAAAACATAATAAAACATTAAGCATTAAAAAAAAACTTCCCTATACAAGATTGGCTTCCGATGGCTCAGGGGTCGGATAACTCCATACCCTCCAACATTTCTCCAATAAAAATAGGGACATCCTAAGGAAAAGTGGGATCAAATCAGAAACTGGGATGACTTCACTAAATCAGAGATGTCCCTGGAAAATAGGAACACTAGGAAGATCTGGAATTCTACTGGGGGAAAGTCAACAAACTTTCTGTGTCCTCTAGCCTTTAAAAGGCCAAAGCTTTAGCTTATATATTCTTTATTTGGTATGTATCCACAGATATGAAATTTTATGCACAGTTTTACTGTCCGCTAACCTGAGGCTGTAATGTCTCCAGTCCAAAGCCAGGCAGGACCATTGTTATCAGTGGGCTTATAATATGTATAAGGAACTATCATAGTGCAGAAACTTAGTTCAAAACAATTTCTCTTCTGGCTAGGTGCTGAATATAGCAGGTGGAATCTTCATGCATGTGGAAGCATGCAAGTCACCTGAAAACAGTCCACAAGGAACATATAAAGCTCAATGATGTCAGTGGGACTACTGATGAGTATATCTATACAGTTGCATCTTTATGTTGAAAGGCCTATCAAACTTGGGGCATTCTTCACACATATCTTTCTAAGGAATCTTTGCTGTATAAGCTAGACAAGATCCCATTACTTAGGTCATTATTTACACAGGATATATTTTAGTAGACCCTTGAATGTAGTTAATCTTACCTGCACCGCCTGGTGTTGTGTGTGCTTTGCAAACTTCCATATGTATAAACTTCTAACTGCAATAGGTAGTTGGCAGCAAGGGGTGAAATATTTTGGTCCTACCTCAGTGGCACTGGTTAATCATTAATACACCATTTTGATTAATTCCAAAACAATTACAGCCAACACCAATCTAGCAGCAACCGATTAATTCTGGACAGGAACAGATCCCATCAAATGTCTTCATTTGAGCATAGCTCCACATATATCACCACATATGCTTCTGGTTTCCTCAGTTAACCCACAGTCAACTATTAATTTTGTAGTATGCTAAGATAATGTGTTCTGTATTCAAGGAGCAACTTTATCCTCAGATTATGCCCCAATTCTAACATTATGCTGCTATTTACAGCCTGAGTAGTATATACCAAGTCTGAGAGATGTGATCTTTGCAGGACAAGATTCAAATTTCACTTCCGTCACAAACCCTATCAAATGGCCTTATGCGAGTCACTGTTCTATCAACTTTTCACATCCTCATCTGCAATATGGAGAGAATATGGCTGACAGGACTTCGAGAGACTGATGTCCTACTTCAGACATATTTCTGAATGAGCCACATATTTGTTGCCACTTACTCCCCCCTCTCCCTGGTCACTTTCTTTTCCTTACAAGCTCAGCTTACTGCAGTACTACCTATTTGGCCAATTCAGTTTGCCATGATACCCAAGGTGGAAAGCTGAAGTTTGAGTGCTCCTTACAAACTTGAATGGCAAACAAATATTTCAATGTATTTAATTTACTTGTATTATTATTACATTTATGGCTCACCTTTCCTCCAAAGAGGGCTCAGGGCAATAGGTGTGAATCTCCCCCTCCTCATTCCATCCTCACAACAACCATATGAAGTCATTTACACTGAAATAAACTGACTGGTCCAAGGTCACTTAGTGAGCCCCGTGGCTGAGTGGGGATTTGAACCCTGGTCTCCCAGGTCCTAGTCCAGCACTCTAACCACTACAGCATACTGAACCACTGAAATAGGCCCATGCATTTTTGAAGAAATGAAATGTGCTTTTTTTAAAAGAGAGAAAGACTGTGTTGGGCAAGATCATTCCCACCCCAAACCAGATTGATGAAGAATGAAACTGAGCTGTTTCCCATAATTTCAGAAAGAAAAGTGGGATCTGAACTTGGTCCTTTCTTTCTTTTCATGGCTGGGGCACACCTGTTCTGCCACCCAGTAAATGGAGAGGGAATGGAAGAGGATGTTTCGGGGATTGGGGTGGCTGGCTGGCTGGCTGGCTGGGAGAGCCAGAAGTTATTCTCTAGCTTGGATTTTAATTTGAGCTAGAGAGGTATGTTGAGGTTGCATCAGAAGCTTCTCAGAGAGCCTGGGATACCTTTGCTCGCACCTGTAAAATGCTCCTTCAGTAGCAATGTTATTTAACAGTTAATAGCACATACAGGGCAAATCAGCATATAAACCAAACAGAAGCCTATTGTTTAATGAGACACCTGGACGTGCTGCCAAACAATTGCTCCTTAATTCTAACAAGGTCAATTCTCTTTACATGCATTGTATTTCTGAAATACTGTAAATAAATAAGAGAGACAAAGAATGTGATGCAATCAGCTCTCTGCCACACAGCAGAACGGATCAGAGAAACAGAACATCTCTTCCCAAGCAAACCGTTCACTATCTTAAAACTTAGGCAGTGTGAAGATGGGCAGACTTTGTATCCTGGGGGTTGCCCTATAGCCTAGAATTTATAGCATCACACTCAAGTGTAACTAAGAAACGGAATACAAGGCAGGACACCCCATTTTTTCTTACGAGATCTCGGTGGCCATTTTGGGTGAGAGTGAGGTGCAGGCCGTGTGACTCTCCCAGCAGCATGTCTTGGAAGACGTGCACCCCAGTTTTGACTATGCAGAAAAGTGTGGGCTCATTTTTAATCATTCCCATTAAGATGGATGAGGCAAATCCAAGCAGCTGCTGTTTGCAGATGTGGGGAGACAAAACTTGCTGCTTCCCTATGTATGGTCAGTTTAACTGCTGTATATTTTACATTCTCACATATAGCCTAAAGGCTGGCATTCATAGTTATGGTGAAATGCTACACTGGGAGATACCAGTCCATCTTAATGGGAACAAATTAGCCTCAGAAACTCCAGGGAGAGCAATTGCAAAAGCAGGCATAGGGAACCTGTGACCCTCCAGATATTTTTCAGCACCCATCACCCCTGACCATTGGGCCATGCAGACTTTTGGGAGTTGTAGTCAAACAACATCTAGAGGGCCAGAGGTTCTCTGCCCCTGCTACAGTTCTACTATGAGATCACTGCAATAGGCAAACCTTCGCTTTACCCTTGGGTCATTATAAGAATGCATTCTTAACTTACAGGCCTCACAACTAGACAGCCAGGAATTACTTTGCTTCATGGCTGACTCAAGAGCATCTTGAAGCATCTGGATGGCTGCTAAGAAAGCAGAATACTGGCTGAGTTAGACCTCCGTCTCATCCAGAAAGGCACTGCTTATAGTCTCTCATAAACATAATTTTGCTATTAACTAAATGGCTCTGCTGGATTTATTCTTTAGAAACCAATAAATGCCACTAGTAAAACTGCTCCTTTTTCTACAAATAGCCCAACAATTCTGCTAAGGAAAGTTCAGTGTTACTTGCGCATTTCTAATGGATGGATGTGGGCCAGCCAAGTTAAACCTTTTAAAAAAGGGAAGTTTTAAAAAAAAGTGGGAAGTATCAGTTTGCAAGTATCAGAGATAATGAATTAGGGAGAAAGTCTCAATGCATCATCCAGAGAATTAAACACAAAATGGAAGCCTTTACAATTAGGACCAAGAGAGAAACAACATTCTTTTAACTAGAAATATCACACACTGCCAGTCTGTTAGAAATTGAACTGGCAACCTGGAAAATGAGCTTAAGCAAAATCAGATTGGAAGAGATCAGGCTGTAGGGATTCCTTAAAGTACAGAGGCAGGAGAACCTGTCACATCAATTCTAATTAGTGGATTAGGAAATAGCAGTGAATTAACTCTATATACCAATCTTCACTAAGGGATGACACAGTTGTCAAAGGAAGGCAATTGCTACAGAATGCATTTGCTCACTATTATGAGGGCTGTTGTGAAGATCCAAGTACTGAATTATGCTTTGTTATTACACATGGACAATGTGAAGCCTTGCAGATGGCACAATATAAAGATGCTCCAGTCTTGAGAAACTTATGAAGCAGCAAAAGGAATCATAACACACATCACAGTAAGAAGAGCAAGCGATAACAGTATCACAGTATCACTGATATATCCCAAGTGACAGTTTAGGGTGTTGAAACGGCAGAAAATGCATCAGTGCCAAACCTGAGGCTGTTCCTGTCCCACCCTGCAGTTCTTGAAAAACATTCTCCCCTGAATTTTTTGCTGCTCTTTAAAACTTTTTGGTGGGTGGGAAGTTACCACTTTCCTTACTAGGTCTCAATGAGCTCTAATGAGACCTCTCATCAGCAAGCAGACCCAGTGGAAAGCTGAAGAAAACACCCTTGCACTGTTTCTCACCCTCCACACTTCCTCAGGACCTACAGGATCATGCACAACATGGGAACGCAGGAGGAATTCAGTGAGGCATGATCTTAGCTCAAGTGGTAAACACATGAGACTCTTAATCTTAGGGTCATAGTTTTGAGCCCCACGTTGGGCAAAAAGATCCCTGCATTGTAAGGGGTTGGAGGACCCTTCCAACTCTACAATTCTATGATTCCACGAAGTGGACACATCTGACTGCTCCAGGTTAATGTTGGGGTTGGGGCAGGAGTGCACTCGGGAACCAGCGCTTTATCATTTTCCCATTCCCATCCCATACAGGTATCCCCACATTTGCACGCAACCACATATGCGAATGGCGCTGGGAAATAAATAGAACCACACCAAGAAAGGGCAGGAGAGAGCTAGAGTGTCCTCGTGGCTCACAAGGAGACCCTCTCCGGAGCCCAAAGGGTATGTCAATGCGGGAGGAGGAAGCCCCAAAGAGACAGGAGGCACAGCAAAGCTTTGTTTAGGCTGCTCAGCCTTCCCACCTATCAGCTGATACATGAGGAGCATCTTCCAACCTCCAGCAGACCCCAGAGCTTCAACTCTAGTTATTTTGGTCTGAAGTGGAGAGAGAGTGGGAGAGAACACTGGAGAGCAGGTGGGAAAATAAGCATTTAGAGGCTTTTTAGAGGGTGCTCTCCAAATATGTGATTTTTGCTTATGCACAGGGCCCCCCAGAATGTAAACCCAATTTTAACAGTGGGGTTAAATACACACACCTGTATTTCCTGTATTTGTATATGATTTGGTCTGAGGGCTGCCTGCCAGTCTTCTCTTCTTGTTTTTTGGCTTCAGGACAGTGATTGTATTGCTAACATTTCAGCACAGCTCTAGCCTGGATTTAGAGAACCTGTTGCCCTCCTATTACCCCTGGCTGTGGTGGTTGGAGTTTATGGGAGTCTAACCCTGCTCCAACCAAAACTCAACTCCAAATTATTTTGGGCTTTGGGAACTCAGAAAGGACAAACCATTACATATATTTAAGAAGTTGCACTTGGGATGAAGACAGATACACCATAAAAAGAAAAGTCAGTGCCTTCTTCAGTCAAGTGGTAAACCTGACTCTGCAACTGAACTAATGGAGCTTATCTGGACTGAGGGGGAGTAAAGACTTATCCCTTGCCTTAGCCAAACGGTACAGGATGTTCCCAAGCTAACTGACTGCCCAAGAGCCAAGAGCATATGTTGTTGTTTTAAAAAACAACCCCCTAAAACACTGAATATTTAAAATAGGAGCATAATTAATCGAGGATAATTGTAATCCCTTACCTGGAATTAAACTATCTATTTCACCACAGCTTTGGATGCCAGCTTTGAGGACTGCCAACCAGACAGACACACATGTCACATATGAAAATCCCTGCCAGGTGAGTTTTGGTTGATGCCCTCATATTAGGAATATTCAGGCAAATTATAAAAACTTTTGTCCAGGTTTTAGGGACTTAGACGAAGTTGGTTGATAAATACTTTTTTTGGTTTTGTGGTTATCTTATGTTTTTAATAGTATTGTTATGTAAACTTTTAAGATATTAGCTGCTGTTTGGAGGAAGGACAGGGTATAACAATGATGTAATGAATCCTATATAATAAATATGATATAGAAAGACACACACATATGCAAACTGCATGTATATAATACACACACATAAATATGCACAGTATGTATATATGTGTATGTGACACAGAAAAATTAACTCTAAACTAAGCAAGAATTTCAATGAAAGCTACCTTGACTTGAAGTCCAATCAAATACTGCAAGCGGGGGAGGGGTGAGGATTGTATTTGGAGTGTTTAATCCAGATCTAGAAAACAGCACATGGTATGGTGAAAGCAAATTATGCAGCCACATAATTAAGAAAGCTGAAAACTGTTGTGTGTGACATGACCTCCCCCACTTGACAAGAATAAGGTTGTGTAATTTCACTCTTTGTTTGAACCTAGATTCTCTCATCTGGCACTGAGGTATAGTATATATGAGAGAGACTTATCCATATGCACCTGTACTCACATGTAGCCCTTTAACTTAACAAATAACATGGGAGAGGGGTAAAGAAACAATACAATAATTCAAATGCTGAGGTCGCTTTTTGTTGGCAAATAAACATATTTAATATTTGGTATGTTATCATGTGCTACTTCAGCTTTTTGCAGGCAAAAGAGAGAGAGAGGAGACGGATATTGTTTGCCACTGAAGTTCTCCTCAGAGTACCACTAATGGTAGTGCAGGTTGTGTTAGTTTCAAGCATTTGTGGGAAGTATATTGTGCTTTTTTTGTGGCTGAGGAAAGATAAGTGGATGTTGAGACCACAAGAGGAGATTAGGGATTCTATGCTTGTACTGCTAATAAATCACACTCTGCCCACTGATTTGCAAGACCAAATTACATTTCGGAAACTCTGGGGAGCCAACATTGGGTGGAAGGAGGTGATGATTGCCTGCACGGTCAGTGCTTAGAAAAGTCTAATGCGAATAATCTGGACAGGACATTGGAGCTCTTTTCTGAGTAATTGGGAGTGCAACTGGCAGTTTTTGCCTGCACCATTTGGTACACTGGAAGCCTGTAATCCTGTGGGAAGGTGTCCATTATTAAATTCCTTCCCATATCAGAACAGATATTCTTGGGACACTAGAGCAATGATGGCCAAATCAACAATGACCACCACACTGTGGAGTCCTGCATGACTAGACTTCCAACATTATTGCAATTCATTAGGAGAAGACATACTGCCATGGCTCCCTCTCTGCTAAAGGCAGCATCAGCTAGCACCCTACATTTCCACACATTTCTGAAAGAGTGCAGGTAAACTATGCTAGACTCACTGCATGGCCAGAACTTACAAATAACCTATTCTCTATATAGCTGGAATTCTGCTACATAGGCAGTAGAAGATGATTTGTTCTTACTAAATAGAAGCATTTAAGCAGTGAAAATACATGTGTCTAGTTCCACCCTTAGAAAGCGTAACAAAATTACTTAGTTAGATACTTGGTGTGATTCAATAAAAGAGAGGAAGCTTTTTTGATGACTTGTGAAGATGCTGAATGGCAAAATGTAAGCATAACACCAGAAGTGGATAGCATGATGGGGCAGAGGTGCTTTTCTGATCTCCTGGAAGGCAAGTCAGCACAGTGTAAATGCAGCAGCAGGAAGGCTAAACTGGTGGCCTCTCTGCTGCCTTGCCCGCTTCTCAGTATCAAGCAACAACTCAGTTGCTAGGAAGATAAGCACCTCCACCCCACAACACCATTTTTAAAAAAGGTAAAGGACCCCTGACAGTTAAGTCCAGTCGTGAACAACTGGGGTTGCGGCACTCATCTCGCTTTACTGGCCAAGGGAGCCGACGTTTGTCCGCAGACAGTTTTTCCGGGTCATGTGGCCAGCATGACTAAGCCGCTTCTGGTGAAACCAGAGCAGCGCATGGAAACGCTGTTTACCTCCCCGCCAGAGCAGTACCTATTTATCTACTTGCACTTTGACGTGCTTTTGAACCGCTAGGTTGGCAGGAACAACACCATTAGACCAGCACAATTTGCTATATGAGTTCATGAAAACCAGCACTCGGCTAGCCCCTTCCCTTATGCAAAGCCTACCTTGCACAATAACGGGGAGCCTTTGCAGAAAGCCTCCATTCCTCCCTAGAATTTTGAACACTGAAACATCAGCTTCCCAGGTATCAGGAGCCCTGGGAAATGTAACTTGCCAGAACCTCTAAATATTTACAATGGGCATGAGGAGCTCAGGTGCACTGATGGGAAACTACATTGCCCATGGTCCTTGGTGCCTTTCAACACTATTGTTTTGGTGCTCAAGGTAGCAGGTAGAAATGGAGGTTTCACCAAAAGGCCTCTTGCAAAACAACCCTATCAGTGCTGCCTGGGTGGCTTTTGAGAAGGAAACAGGGTGGCAGAGAAAAGCTCAGCAGAACTGGATTTGGTGTTTTGGCCCTGCTGCACTACAGATAACATTGTGTGGGTCATGGCAGGGTCTGTATTGTGTTAAAAAATGAAATGAATTATTTTCCATAAATAAGACCAATTAGGCCAGCCCATTCCAAATTCAGCCTGGAGGGGGGAGGTTCACCCATTATTACAAGTACATAATTTTGTTACCCATTTAAAAAAATATCCCTTTTATGGCATACGGTGCTTGTCTTTGTTACAGCACCATTTAACAATGGTACTTAGTTGTACAACCAGAGAAGACAATTCTCATCTTAACTAAAGGGAAAGTGTTTTCCTGTTCAAATGTTTCTGATCTACTATTTCAGTCACCCACACCATTTATTTCAATAGTTTCAATACTGAATTTTAAATTGTTGTAACCTGCCCTGGGACAGGATGTTGAAAGGTGGGCAATGAATTGAATTAACAGCAGCAACAACAACAACAACTTGTAAAGGAACAAAACATTAGGAAATGGGCCACCAGTGGGCAGATGCTGTTAGAGGATGTTCTGGCTTATTGAGATAGAATTTTTGGTTTAGTGTTAGCGCAGCGGAAGTCTCTGTTATGGCTAGGGAAGAGAATGGTAAATTGGCAGCATAGATCATCAGGACAGAGTTGCAGAGCATCATCAGAGAGGGAAAGAAAACAATCCCTTGGATTTAAAACATTTCACCTGAGTTTAGTGGCGATTATCACTTCCAACCATCTTTTTTGTATTCCTTCTGGGAATGTGACCTGTCACTGCTTTCCCCCCTAGAAAAATAGGTGCTCTACTCACCATGAAATTGTAACAGTAAGTGCCACACTTTTTAACAACAAAAAAGAGGTCTGGGTACTTCATACCTTTGAGTACCCCCTGAAAAAAGCACTGTGACTTGTGTCCTTTCAATGCATCCACACCCATCACGAGGGGTATGAAATTTAACAGTGAACTGAAACTCCCTTCCCATTTTTTCAGTCTCGTCTGTTATCTCCAGACTCCTCCCTGCAAGGGGAAGGTTTTCATTTGCTTTTTTGAGAGCATGAAGAAGAGAGATTTCTGTTAATTTCAGTGTGTGTGTTTGGCTTACCTAACTGTAAGGGGACAAGGCTGAGGTTTCTTCCCCTCACTTCCACTTTTTACACTTTAAGAAAAAAGTCTGCATTTTGTCATGTCACTATCACAACCCAGTGTTCCATTGTGCAGGTGCACAAATAAGAAGAAACTGATCTGTGGCTCTGTTGCAGTTGCCCTGTGGAGAATTCATATGAAATGACCACACTGCAAATGCTTGCCCAAAACGCATGAAATGGTAAACAGTTTAAATCTGTTGTGTTTTTGTTTAGATGTGTTTTTTTAACCTGGGTTCAGACTTATAATTAAATGAGAATTTTACCTACCAAAGAGCAACACAGCCTGCAGATCTCTTCATTTAAGGAAGAGTTTATCCTACGTAGCAAAGTTCTGAAATAGCACAACTTGAAGATGTTCAAGGATGACTTTCATGACATGTTTATTTACCCCCTCAAAATTTTAACCTGCAATGACAAACGTGCCCCACCCACTAACAAACAATAAATGGAAACCTGCACTTTTGCTCAGAGATTCAAAACTAGTTTAAATGGCATTGAATCATTTCCAAATCCTCAAGTGACTATTTTAAATAGCTGAAATAAGTTCCAGCCACTGAAATCAATGGCTGGGTCTCCATATTCACTATGGCCAACTCTCTCTCTCCCATTGCAAAGGGGCAGAGGATAAGGTAGGCATTTGTTCTTTCTTTGTTTGCCTTTTTGCAAGGTTTCAGAGGGTTTTCATGGGTATTTTTGTCACTTTGGGGGCAAAATTCTGTGGCTGGGAAATTTCCCCAGAGGAATCAATGGAATTTTTTGACTCATTATGCGAATGCTTGCCTAACAAATGATTTTCTGGATAAGGCTTTGAGTTCAGCTAGTGAGACCTGCATGCATACCTGTTCCACAACAGTTGCACTGTTGGGGGCACAATTCAGAATTGGTGATTACTTTTTAAGCCTTAAATGGCTTAGATTTGGAATACAGTGGTACCTCAGGTTACATACGCTTCAGGTTACAGACTCTGCTAACCCAGAAATAGTACCTCGGGTTAAGAACTTTGCTTCAGGATGAGAACAGAAATCGTGCTCCGGCGGCGCGGAAGCAGCAGGAGGCCCCATTAGCTAAAGTGGTGCTTCAGGTTAAGAACAGTTTCAGGTTAAGGACGGACCACTGGAACGAATTAAGTACTTAACCCGAGGTACCACTGTAATTGACTGCAATCCCCCTCCTGCTCATGGCTGAGGCACAGTTGGTTGGGGGCAAGAGGCCATTTCTGTGGTTTCATCCAGATTATTGAATAGTACCTAGAGCCCCTTCAGCCTTCCAATTGTTTACCACCCAGTTAACACTTTCAGCAGGCATTTGTCTGCAGGACAGAAGCTTTTTACAAATTTGGTAGACCCTCATTTTAGAATATTTTTTGCTGCTGAACTTGCATCCATCATATGTTGCTGCTTTATGTATTTTATTTGATTGTTTTATTCACTGCTTTTTTATCTAGAAAAATAGGTGCTAGTACTCACCACAAAGTTGTTACAGTAAGTGCAACACTTTTCAACAACAACAACAACAACAGCAACAACAAGGTGCCGGTACTGCATATTCTTGAGTACCCCCCTGGGGGGAAAAGCGCTGGTTTTATTGAAAGCCACATCAATTGATGCAAATGCCACCAAAGGCTGGGGCCTATTTTTTTAAAAGAAAAAAGATCACACTGTGAAGAAAACCAAGTGCAAGAATTATGTAAGTTAAAAAGTGAAATATTGTACCTATTTAACAACAGTGTCCTATTACCACTGAATTTGACCTGCACATCGATTTAAGAAATAATTCCTGATGGAGGCAACTGTTAAAGCCAACTAGCTGATTTTGTAAACGCACACACCAGTCTTTAGATGATGTATATCAATGCACTCACTTTTTAGGAAACTTTCTAAAATATATTTAATTGACTTCAAAGCAGCATCTGCTGCATTTAAATCAGGAGTTAATTTTAAGCTCTCTAGACATCCAAGTCTTACTGTCATAAGAATGCAATATTGTATTTTACAGCAGTTAACTTACTATGCTCCCCTCCTATGCTTCACCATACAACTAGACTGTATTTCATGCTGACATGTGCTGCTTGAACAGGTGCAGACTTCAACAGAAATTTCTCCTAGGGCTACTCGTCCTGAGAATACTGTATGTGTCTTGAATCTTGGAATTGTGTGTAAGCAAAACCATAAATCAGCTACCAGACGTCTCTGTGAATCAGATGTTGTGTCGGTTCAAAACACGTGCAACTGTACAGCTATGCAAAACGGGAATTAAAACTCTCTCTTGTGCTTGTTTAAAGATGGGATAGAAATCTCCATTGCAGGTCAAGTTACATGATACCCTATCTGTAAACTGACTCCTAAAGAAAAGAGCTCTTCCAAAGAACTGTGTGCGCCAAAGTATGTCAAAGCTATGGTCTTAGAAGACTGACTTATTTATGGTCAAATTGTCATTCATTCATTTTGTAGGTCAACAGAGGCACACTTCTTTTGGGTGCTTTCCTCCCACTATGCCCCACAAATTCACACAGTTATCATTACACTCTTTTAAAACTGTTATACCATGGATTGACAATATAATGAAATCATACAGCTGATGAGGGGGAATAGTTTCTGCTATCAGTGGAGAAATGAAAGGTGAAGCCTATACAGTGGTACCTCGGGTTAAGTACTTAATTCGTTCTGGTGGTCCGTCCTTAACCTGAAACTGTTCTTAACCTAAAGCACCACTTTAGCTAATGGGGCCTCCTGCTGCCACTGCGCCGCCGGAGCACGATTTCTGTTCTCATCCTGAAGCAAAGTTCTTAACCCAAGGTAATATTTCTGGGTTAGCGGAGTCTGTAACCTGAAGCGTATGTAACCCGAGGTACCACTGTATAATATTTTTCACTCTTTTGAGGAGGATGGAGACTATTAGCTTTCCTAAAGACGTGTCAGGGCAGCGAGGAAGTAGGGCTTCCAAACAGACTACAGCAGCTCAGTCTCAAGACCAAGGAGTGAAGGCCAAGCCAGGTGGGCCATTATTGGCTCATCAGGACACCTAACCCTGTTGGGCTTGAAAGCTGAAGCACACTGCCCAGCCATTTGCAGAAGTTGAACTGTAGAGCAAAAGATTTGGTTCACCATTCCTTTTGCATGCAATTAGCCCAAGTGGTGCAGGTACTGTGGCACACTGGGCCCCAAAGTCCCAGATGTAAGACCCCCACAAAGGCTTACAACAGGAGAAATATACACACTATCACAACTTCAGTCTTTTGCCAAGACTTCAGCAATCCTTTCAAATGATGAAGGTGGAGAACCAGTCTGTAGTCTACATGGTTTCATACTGGGAATTATTCCTCTCTCCTAAAGGGTTCACATTCCCACCCTATGTGTATACTGGGCCTCCCAGTATTGTTCTGTGATAACCCTAAAAGCCAAATCTAACCACAGTGTTTCTATCCTTACCTATTCTTACACATATCCCACTTGAATGATTCTCCACATCAGACCATATTCCTGGAATATTAAAACCAGATAATGATCAACGTAGTCATATGCTTATGCTTCTGTCTCAATATATAGTATTTCTTTCAGACTCTGTAAACACACCCTTCCTCTGTTTAGCAAGAATTTAGAACTGTTTTGGATTTTCATTCCTCGAAATATTTAAAACCAATCGTGTTTTAAACTCCAAGGACTCAATCATCTATTCTGACCTTCAGTCATAGCTGTTATTTTCTCATAGCAAGCTATAGCTTCTATAAATTAACAGACCATCGATTGCTTTTACTGCTTTTATATGCCTGCAGGGCTTTGTTCCATTTCCCCCACTCTAGTATGAGCACTGCTGATATCGATTCTGTTTATTCTCTACAACACACTCTTTTTTGCTGTCCCCCTTCACTCAAGCATGTTGGTCTTAAGAACTCATTTATAGGGATACAAAATAAATTTTAAGCAGTTGTGATCTAAAGGAATCTTGATAGCAGATTAACAATCACAGGGTTTTTATTGAGATAATAGGGTGAATGCAGTATATCCCACATCTTTGACAACTTGGCCATTGAAGTGTCATATAAACACAATGCTTTTCTTTTAAACTTGAAAGGTAAACGACAACTGTACACACACAAAAATAATTTGTGCTCATAATTTTGCATAAAGATCTTTCAGCAAAGCAATACTGAAATAAAAAGAATATGCTCCAGCTTTTTCAAATAGAATTTCTTTTCCTATCAGATGAAACGTCTAACATTTGACTTGAAAACATCAAATCCACAGTTGCACCCAAATCAGTGCTTCTTTCTTGTTAAAAACGAGTACATAAGAACACTGTTCAGAAACAAGTTGTTTTTCAAATGAAAGAAAAAATTCAACAGTAAGAAGTTCAGCATGAACAGGAAAAAACATATTTGTTTTGTGTTTTCTTGATTTGTAGCTTTGTTGAATGTGACATATTAGCTGTCAGGGCACAAGCAATTCAATAAGCAGTAGCAGTTCTATGAGAAGGCAAATTCTCCGACTGTCAATCATATCTCCACAGGAGGGAGTTCCATAATTAGGGGACTTCCAGGTGTTACCACCAAACAGGTAAGGCTTATTGGCATCACCACCAAGAGGCCTCCCACACTGTTCTCAAAGGCCATGTTGGGACATACTGGAAAACGTACTCCATCAAATATTTTGTCTCCCCTCCAAGATATTGGGTTTTGTTTTGTTTATGTTTTTGTATTTCTGCAAGCTTTGGAATTCCCCCATTCCCCCCAGCCTGCCAATATCTCATGTGTGGATTAGAAATATGTGGAATTTGGGCTACCTAAGAATCCACATTCAAAGGAGTTTGCTATTAGTATATATAATTACAGTAAGATTTTGCACTATTAGGAGACATTGGTTGATGACAAAAACCCTGAATCATACCCTCGAGTGAATTATGGGAATGCCTCCAACATAAATTTAAAATGTTCATGTTTACAGAGATCATATAGTAGTTTTTAAACATATATTTTCCAGTTCTGTTTACTTGATTTCTCAACACACTTTTGTGATTACTGTAAAAATACAGGCAGACTTAGTATGATCCACATGATCCAAAGATATGGCTTTGACATCTGTCTGTCAACAGAGTCAGAATTTGAGCATGGCAATGAGTGGGACATCTTGCATGCCCATATCACAGGGATGGGGAACCTGTGACCCTTCAGGTGTTGATTGACTCCCAACTCTCATTAATCCCAGCCAGCATGGCAAATGGACAGAGATGGCAGGAATTATGCCCCAACAATATCTGGTGGGTCACAGATTCCCCATCCTTGACATATTGTATGCATTCCCATAATCAGTTGTATGAGAGTCTGGACAAATGGTAAATCCACTTAGATGAGCAGGAAAGTCAACAGAGACAGAAAAGAAACCACAACAGTGATAACATAAGCCAACTTCTTCATTTGCATTTGAGACCTGATGGAATGACAAGTCAAGCTGCGTCCCCCACTTCTGCTCTTTCTTCTCACCATGCAGCCAATATTTAGTGAATACAGAACATGCAGAGTAAATGTTTTCACACATTTAATGTCATGTATAGTTTGGTTCTCAGTACAGAAGCCAAAAGTAAATTTGTAATCATAAATGGAGACAGTGTTCTCTTTCTGTGGCCTGGTAGCAAAACACTAAACATGTTAGCTTTAAATCTGTGTACTTTTTGAATGGGAATATGTTTATGTTTTTATTTCATTCCATTTACTGCCTTAATTTAAGAGCACAGCTTGTCTTGCTCATAAACCCTAGCAAAGCAGGAGACCAAGTGCCAGAACGAAGTATTACAAAACACAACAGCCATCCTCACACAAAAGAGCAATTGGCATATAAAGACTGGCATATAAAGTGGTTCCTAGGTCACCAACCAGATGATGACCTCATGTGCCTCCAGACCATAGGTGATACCCAACCAAGTCATACTCAAGAGTGAAATCAATGAACATCAGTCAAATCCCTTTCTTTCAATGGATCAACGTTAGTATGACTAACACTGGATCTTACACCATATCCTGAGATCCGAATACTTTATTTCCTGCACACTGTGTGACTTGAACTTGCTACAAAATAGCGCCATACTGCCAAAGCTGGGATATTTCACGTGATCATTTGTCTTATTTTTGCTTTCAGAGCTCTGTATATTCAGCTGCTAGAGACACACATCCAGTTTTCACTGCAGGTGGTAAACCTGTGTTACTACTTCAAGATTGCAGGGGTGGAAGCGGGGGCTCAACATGATTGAATGCTCCTCCAATGCACATAAATTTCCTCCACCTTGAGAACTGGCATGTCAGGGAGATGTAGAGTTCTAGCATAGCCTTCTCAGTCTTTGCATGTGGGCTCTTTTTTTATTTTTTTGCTGTTGTTAGGAAGGTGCGTGTGAAGATCCCACCTGCATTCTGATGGATTACAGCCAGGACAGATTTACAATCTCAGTGAAAAATAGGCCTTAGACAAATGTCTGTAAATTACTGTCCATTAAAATGAGCATATCGACAAACAAATATAGATTATAAGACTCATATACTTGTCAGTAAAGAACTGCTCCTGTAGGTTCTGCCTTTCTGTAACTTACAGGTGTACGAAAGCTGGACATGAATGGCATTCCATTAAATGTCAGTTTAATGCCCTCCCCACAACAAGTGCTGGGCAATAGGGAACATCCAGTGAATTAATTAATGCATATGACTATTTACCAAGAGGCAGTTTACCAAGCTGTGCATGCAGCTGCATGATAAACTGGTCACCTGTATTATCTTGCTAACACTGCATTAAATATCTTTTGTTTCAGTGGTTTACGGTTGTATTAAAATGTGTTTATTGTTATTTGAAATTCTTCCAGAGAACTTGGTGATTGGGTGGCCTACAAATACAAGCAACGACCGATGGATATGCAATTGCACACATACGCCCGGGGCCAAACCAGGAAGTAACCCTAAAACATCACTAAAATAGCAGAATGGGGGTGGAACGGGGGCAGGGAGGGAAGGGGCAGAACGGGGGTGGGCAAAACGCTTTACGCGGGCCCCACCAACATGCATTGGGGTCCAGAAAGTAACTCCTGTGGAAAAAACCATGGATTGCCTGTAGTGTCATAAATAAAGTTGTCAGAGCTATGGTGAAGGCTGACACAAAGAGTAGCCAGAGCAGGGTGATGGACTCTTGCTCCTTGCCCCTAGCACAACTTAGATTTCTAGGTAGAATCACAAAAACTAAGTACCATCGGGATGGTGAATATGTGGCCCTCCAGATACTATTAGGACTGAAACCCCTATCATTCCTGACTACCAACCAGGCAACATCTCGAGAACCACAGGTTCCCCCACTCCTGAGTGCCCAGAGAAACTATTTCCCCCAGATGTGTGAAGGACCTTCCACACTGCCTTGAGCTCCTTCGAGGAAAGACAAAATATAAAAGTAACAATCAGGTGTACTGACCATCATTTTTTTTGTCATCTCTAGAATAAGTCTTGATCAGCTTGCCAACATCTGGCCTCCCAAAAACAAGTCTGCCTTTCAATCCAACTGCCAAGAAAAGAACTAGATGTGATGAGGCAGTTACACATATTTATTTAAAGGTTGATGCACTGGCACAGAAAAGCAGGTAGCACCATCTGTTTTTCTACATGAAACAGAGCAAACAAGGGAATGGAATGAAATCACTGCCTCCCTGCTCTGCCTTGTTACGCCTGTGCCCCATAAGCCTGGGGCAATTTTACTCCAGTCCAGCTTGGATACTACAGCTGAGCTAGACTAAGGGCCTAACTACATTGCTTTTGGTCACCTGTGCCCCAAGTTATTTGATGAACAGAGGCTAGAGCTCTATTTTGGGAGGCTAGAGCCCTATTTGGGTGTTCCCGCCACAAGATTAACAATTGTGTGAAGGGATGAGTGGGGCTCTGCCTGCCTGCCGCACCCAGCAGCCCTTGAAATCCATGAGTTGGGCAAAAGAAATGTTTGTACAAGGTAAGTCGCCTGTTTGTGCCTAGGCTCCACTCCACAACACAGAACCCTAATTCCACACTATGAGCAGGGGAAGCCTAGGTGCATGTAGCAAGCTACCTTCTGCAGACATCTCCCTTTCCAATTCATAAGATGAAGCAACACAGAGTGGGTGCAGCCTCTGGGCACAGTTCTGCTCTCCCCACTATGCAATTAACTACTTGGTTCCTTTTGTGCCATGCTTTTGAAGGCACTCAAAAAAAATGAGCAAGAAGGATATTCTCCATTACTTCCAAGTGCCTGCAAATCCAGTGTGAAGTGAAGAAATAACATTACTCTTCTTGAAGCCCTCTGTACATGTTTGAGAATTTAGCAGAGGGGAGTCTCTCCCCCATCTCTCCTGGCATATCTTTCCTTCATTAAACCACATTTGTCTCTGGAGTTGTTAGGGTCCTCCAGGATTATGTGACTAGATTTTTCTGAATGTGCAGACAGCTCTTAAGGCTCCACTGTATTACTTATGACCGAGGTCAACGTGCTATTAAAAGCAAGAAGAAATCCATGTTTAAATTGAAGGTATGTTTCAATGAGCACAGCTCCATTCAAATACCATTTCTGGAATCCTGTGGGAAAACTCTTTAACACAAGGCACTCCATACATTATGAAGTTGCAAGGAAAAGGGAATTCTATGACAAAATTAAATGTCAACACACCCCAGCACGTGTACACTGTGTACACACACAGAGCAACTTGTATGTACAAACTTCATTCATTATGATCTGCACACAATACTTGCATTAGTCCCTGTTAAAAATGCCATCCTTTAAAAAAAAAGCATTGTGTGAAGCTGCAGTCAGTGTTTAACAATGGACTTGACACAGGGCAGAATCAATAAATACCTGTTAAATTGAATCTGTGTGATACTATGAATGAATGACACATCATAGCGAAAGGGATGGGGGGGCAGTCAGGTCCTATATCTGAAAGATCTTGAAGTGTAACAAAAGACAAGAAATATAAAACAGGCCAGTTCAAGTAACTTAAGTGCTTGGAGATGAAACTAAAAAACAACACAAAACAAAGAAGATGCTTTGCAAAGGACTTGGTAGACAAGCGACTCTAAATGTGAATGTGTAATTCTGTGCACACCTGAGTACAGCATTTCCCAATCGCATTTAATAAATGCTCATATATATATATACGGAAAAGACATCTGAAAATGTATTGGACTTTGGCATCTTTATTGCTTCACCAGCACATAATACTACCTTTGTTACTAATTTACCTATTGACTTCGGCGCAGCCGTCTGCAATGTTTAATCTAGCAGCGATTCTATTATGTTAAGTATATTCTAAAGATTATCCAGTAGTGCTTTGAGAAAGCATGGAATTTTATAAAAACATGAAAGGCACTCCAGGTTTTCAACAATGTTCTAAGCAGCCAAAAATGATGGCATTCTAGCAAAACAACAGCCACCTATTACTAGTAACCTGGAGTGAGTACAATTCTCTCCTTTACCATAATTTAAACATTATCTGCCTTACGCTATGTCAACAGATTGTGGTTTTATTGATCAGTTTTACGAGTTATTTCAAGAAACCAAAAGCCTATACGTTTAGCACCTAGACATATGCCAGAACCACTCTGCTTCAGTAAGGTCTACAGACATTCCATGTGTGTATCTTTCATTTCCTTTGTCCCCGATATTGCTCTTAACATGCAGCTTGCCACCGAGGTTGTGTTTCAAAGGAGTTTCGCTCTCCACCCCAGTATAGCTGCATTTGTGGTCCATGTGGAGAACTGGCTTCCTTTCTATCAAGCCAGCCCCCAACTCAGGCGCACAGTGGGTGTTTTGTGCTCCGTGTGTGCCTGAGTGTGGGTCTGTGGGAGCTCTTTGAAAAGGAGGTGTGAACTGTTTCTCTCCTACCTTACTCGCCTCTTAACAGCACAGCCATCAGAAACTAATCAAACACAGCAACGGGGCGTGCAGCCCACAAGACGAGTGCAAACACCTCTTTTCCCTTATGACCTACATACTACAACAATGCAATGCAATGCAATGCAATGCAATGCAATGCAATGCAAGAGCCGTGGTGGAGAGGGCAAGGGGTGGCCGGTGCTCTTCCAATCTAGTTATATAGCAACATTCACGCCGGGCAGAATGTCAACACCGCAATATGGAGGGGTTTCAAGGGCTTCAGATGGTTATACTTTTAAAAACTCTCCCCAAGTCCTGGGGCATACTGATGATTTCCTAGAGTTGGGACAGTGGTGGTACAAAAGAAGACACCCCCCCCCCAATGCACATCATCATCTCTGAATGTGGAAACGAAGTGAGAGGGGAGAGTTAACACAGATCCCAACAGCAACTGCTCGCTTGCAGTAGTAGCCCAAGCCTGACAGTTCGATTATCTGTTTTACTGAAAGAAAGGCTCTCTCCACGTTACACATCAAAATAAATAATCGCCCGGGCAATTGAATGTAAAGTCAACATGGACGGCTTTTTTTCTCTTTTTTAGAACAACTTAATGCAAGCGAAATATATACATACAGACATATACCACTAGGGTCTTCAGGGCTACGAACTGGAAGCAGGCGAACAAAAGCTTACCTTTCTAGCCGAGCAGCTCAGGCGCGCGCGAGCAGCAGCAGCAACCTCCTTCCCCGACTAAATCCACAGCCAGATGCTCCCAAGACAGCAATCTGTTAATAGGAAGTGCATACAAACCTGAGAGGGCTTTTTGTTTTTTTACACTTACACACACACACACACCACAAGACAGAGCTCGTCTTGAGCTGCACACCTGCTTGCTTGCTTGCTTGCAGCCAGGGGTGTGTTTTGCATGAAGCGACGGCGGCAGCAGCAGCAGCAAGGCAGCGTGCAGGATCAATGTTGTGAGGAGAGGGCAACACCCTTCTTTTGGGTCACCAGCTCGCGCTCTGAGAGCCCAGCCGGCGAGCTGTGGAGATAACTGCAGAGGAGCCTCGCTTCCCACCCAGCCCCCACCCCAACAAGACGCGCACACGCGCGCGCGCACACACACAAAAAGCAGCCCCTGCCCGCGCGCGAGACTGAGATATGTACCCTTTATCACGCTGCATTCCACCTTTTCTCAGCTGGGGGTGGTGGTGGGGGGGGGGGGAGGAGAGCAGCGGCGATAGGCAGCTTGTCAAAATGGCAGCTGGGAGGCATTCCCGGCTCTATTAATTAGACCCATAATGGGCTCGTTTCTTCAGTTTCCTCGCAATAAATTACGCCCCCCCCCCGCGCGCTTTGTGTACTCCACACTAAAGCCCAGCATAATATGCTAACACTCTCTTTACTCCCCTCCCCCCCCCCGCCCGCAAAATGGCTGGTCCTTTCAGCACTGCTGCAGACAGCTCATTGGGTTCCACTAGCTTTCTGTAGCCATGGCAACAACCAACAGACTTATCCACCAAGCATGGTTGATCATGTGCGGATCTCATCCCCCCCCCCCAACACAGGAGGTTAATTGCTGCTTGTCTTATAAGTACCGGGAAAGGGGGTGGGTGTTCACGCAGATATTGCCAATCTCCCATTAATTAGACGCGACGGAGATTTTGGGTCGTTTGCTCCAAACCTAGGTGGAGTTGGGCAATGTTAGAGCCCTATCCTATGGGCAGCATAAAATAATAAATGCCAGTGTTAACACACTGTCTGAAACTAGCTTTCTTTCTTTCTTTTTGTCTTCTTCCTCGTCCCTTTCTATTTCTCTTCTTCCTCCCTCCTCTCCTCCCTCTTTCTCTTTCATTATTGTATGAAGTGGCAAGTGTAGAAAATTGGCCAGAGGCTTGTAAAATGTTTATAAGGCGATTGTCTGCTTATTCTGAAGCTCCCTCTTTATGTCTGTTGGAATCCCCTTGTTTATTGAAATGCCTATCTAACTATTATCAACAATAATACTTTTTTCAGAGCAACTTCGCTGTGACCACTCTTTGAATGGTCTTCCATAAATGTGGGATGGTGGGGCAAGGGGGAGGGAATCAATAGTATCCAGTATTCATCCTAAAAGTGTAAATCAAGAGATCTTAACATTTGTTGCCTTCAATGTGGAATGTAGACAGAATGTTACAAGCACTGTTATTTCGGAGTTCCACCATTGTTTTTCCAGCAAGGCCTTTAATGGCTGGTCTCCAATGCATTCAACAAATGAAGCTTTTTATCTCGGGACAGAGATGCAGAGATGGAAATGGCTCCACCTTTAGAATTTCTGTGTTATCTCACATAAGTATTTATCACATATTTGGTGAGTTCTGCACAGCTGAGAGATCTGTGGGGGATACTGAAGGATATTATGTGAGTTTGCATAAAACTTATTGACATGCCTAGTGGCTGTTGCGCATCTCTTCTCAGAGCTTACATCCTGCCATATTGGGGGGACCAGGAAAGCCCCACCCTGCATAATGGATCACATGGGGCAGCACACACACAGCATGTGAATGGTAATACCCATCAACCTGGGGGGGGGGGCGCCCCCTCACATATTTTATGGGGGGGGGGTTTGAAGGGACATCAGCCCCTAGGAGATGGCTCCTATGACTAAGGCTGTGTACACACAATACCTATAAAGCACATTCTTTGCCTCAAATAATTGTGGGTGCTGCAGTTTACCCCTTGCAGAATTACAATCACCAGCCAACAAGCCAGGGCCAGCCCAACACATTTTGGCACCCGAGGCGGACCACAAAATGCCACACCCCTCCCTTTCAGGGAAGAAGAGATGTGGGAAGATCTTTATCAGGAACAAGATGTGGCAGGGGGGAGATCAACATGGGATGTGTTGCTCACCTGAGACAGTTGCCCCATCTGGCCTCATAGGTGGACTGGCCTCCCCTGTATCCCTGTGCTTCTCTGAAAAGCCCCTCTGGAGGGTCGAGGGCCTTCCTGAACAATGAGGAGCTAGGCTTAGGAACTCCTGAGGGAACCCCCAAATCAGGCTTGAAGGAGTGAACAAGTTCATGGAAGTTAACATGCGGCACCCCACATTGTCCAGAAGGTCTCCCAACCCTCCAGAAAGATTTTCACATGGTATCTGTTGGGGAAGGGACCCTTTCCATCCATGAACTTCCTTAAGGTCAATGATATATGTACAGTTACTTGGGAGCAAGTCTCACTGAACACAATAGGGCTTACTTCTGAGTAAATATGCATTGGATTCCTATGCATGTTGTTGTTATGAGCTTGTCTGTTCTGTTCTGGACTTGGGGCTCGGCTGGAACCTAATAGGGAAGCAAGATCTATTGAGGTGTTAACTTCCTCACCCTGTGCTCAGCTTGTATCTGTGTAGTTAAAACCATATATCCTAAGAACACCATGGTCTCCCATTGACCCTCATTCCTAGGAAACTGAACCCTGGGAAAGTGCAGGAACCCTCGGAGTCTCTTGCTGCTCAGAGACTGGGGTGGCAGGTAGCAATATCTTAGGATGAAAGTCTTGGTGTTTTGCTTTTCTTGGGCCTTATTCCAATTGCTTGATTTTCTAATGTGGGATAATTATTATTAGCAGCAAATAATCAAGTATTTTGGGAGGGGACGGGGAGGCTAGCTGATTTTAAGAGCCTCAGGAGCTCCAGACAGAGAACACTGCCAGCTACTATGACTCAAATTCTCTTTCCTGAACCATGGCCCATGGGCACTGACCAGTATGGTCTCTTTTTTAGTACCAATCTGCTGATTTTGCTGCTGACTCAAAAGCTGTTGGCAGATGCGCACATAGCAATTTCTACATTTATTACTGACATGTAATTACTTTGCATCACTTACAAATACCACTTCGCTGCAATTAGTTTAGGAACTCCTCGACTGTAAAGTGTACAGCAAATAGAGAGATGGTACTGCAAATCCCTATTCGCCTCTCAGTGGTTTGTACTAACCTTAAACAGAATTGTACAGAGTTATGGAGCCACCATACACTCAATATCTTGTAGTTAGGCTATCCCTGTCCAGGAAGGGACACAGTTGGGCCACTAGCTGAAGCTGATGGAAGGCACTCCATGCCACTGAGGCCACCTGAGCCTCCGTGAATAGCAATGGATCCAGAAGCTGTGTGCTCACTCCCTCAGTGGGAGTGTAACTCCATCAAGAGCAGGAAACCTCCCATCCACCCAGTCTAGGGAACCACCCACTAACAGTGCCTCAGTCTTACCTTGATTGAGCTTCAGTTTATTGGCTCCCATCCAGTCCCATTACTGAGGCAAGACAAGGCATTATCATCTTCTGCACCTGCTGAAGTTTCTGAACCATCTTCAGAGGCAGCCCCACATGAAACATATTGCAGCAATATAGATGCCTTCCTGTTTAGGGAGGCTGTGATTCTGCATCATTGGAGGTGCTTGTTAGCCATTATTCTATCAAAATTCTGAGTAGTTTGCAAAATATGCAGGACAGGGCATTACCCTAACTTCTGCTTTATTTCCTCCACCATTTTTTGGAATCACCTCTACATTTACCATGCGCAGTAACTATAATTTTTCACACTTTGCCAATCTTATCAATTTGGGTTGTGAGCTACAGTACACAGAACTGTAGGTTCTGCTCATGATGACCCACAGTGTCATAAAAAGGAGACCATGCTGTAGAGAGACAGGGAAAGCAAACCACACACAAAAAGGCTGCCTAGTAAACTTCATGCCTGAATATGTTCTGGGCCTGATTTGGTACACAGCATTTCACACATGTACACATACAAATCCCTTCTCAATGTTAGCCAGGGCTAAGCAAGACAAAATAATTTCATTACCTTCTATCTGCACTATTTCCACTCTATGGAAGCTAAAACCCATAATGGACATGTATTTTCTTGCAGGAGTGAATGTATTAAATGAAGTAATGAGGATGGCAACCACCATAGACTTCTGTTTCTGCATAACTAAAAAATGGTAAGAAAGCTTGAGGAAATTTCTAAGGAACCACGTGATTTCTTCGACCTCTCTTCTTCTCCATATTAGCCCTGAATAGTCACAGGAATTGGCAGTGACATTCCCACCAGGAGACCATATTATATTGGTTTGGCCTGGGTAACCTAAACATTATTGCTGCATGTTCACCCCACAAGTTGCAGAGTCTCAAGGTCTGGCATGTGTTCACAATCCAGGCTTCAGTTATAGTCAGCTATGTTTAAAATCACCATTTGCTATAGTTGCTAGTCTACATTTAAACAGAGAGGCATGGATGGAGCTTGTTCCATGAACTAATGCTGTCGGTCTCTCTGCTTGGAGCTTTACTCATAATGACAATCATGTCTATCACTCCTCACTTTGAGGACAAGAGTGGCAGACATTCCACACAGCTTGTCTCCAGTCCAGACAGATGCTTTTATCCTCACATCGTGCATGATTGCATGTTATTGCTTCCAGTTGCTATTTGCCCCATGCAAGAAGCGTCCAAATTCCACTTCAGTAAAATTGGCAGTACCTTTCAATACCCGCAGAAGGGTTACAGGCGGGTGCATTTTTCAAAACACATTCTTGTGCTATTATTCTCCTACCCTGGGGAAATTGGGACATGTGAAATTAATAGAAAAATTAGAACAGCCTCATATATATATATATATATATATATATATATATATATATGGAAGCACTGCAAATCGCATTGCTTTTTGATATGACTATCTGCCCTTGCATGCAACTGGCATCACTACACAACAAATGCCAGAAGAGCAAATCCTAGTGAAGTAGCAATTACAGGAAATAAAATTACCCTTCTAGATATAGGATTGCTATAATTATTCTTGAGGGTAATTGAATATCCAAACTGGGAAGAAAGTTAAAGGCCGATCCAGTTGGTTCCTGATGTGTGCTATGCGGCAAGCACAGCTAATCTGTTCATGGGAGAGCTGCCAAAGGGGAGGGGGACCTCCCACTGGCAGAAAAGGGTGGGGAGGATGCAGCAGGCAACTGGCTCAGCCCCTTAGTGTTTGACCATGCCTGAACAACATTCACTGAGTTACAGAATTTTTGCCATCCTAATCCAAACTAAAAACTAGGTCCATGCAAAAAAAGGTGGTTTGGATAATGCATTCTGAGCTTAGTTTATGGTGGTTCCTCATACTGTACTTTCATTTATTTATCTGAATTCCAAATGGGCAACTCATGAATGCACATTCTATTCTAGGTTTTTGTAGCAATTTCAAAAAGATTGTGTTTTCAATGTCTTTGTAACAGTGGTTTACGGTTGTCAAGCAAGTATCAATCAATGGCTTTAAAAATTAAGTTCCTCTCATGTTTCCATGCCATTTCCCTGATAAAAGGCTCTGCTGCTTAACCTGAAACTAGAGAAAGATGTATGTGGTAATGTGCAAACAGCCACAAACAACTTGAGATGGCATGTCTCAGTCTTGTGTGTCTGTTCACCTGCTGCAAAGACCAGACTGAATCTTCACAAACATTTTAAGAATGCAAGTAGGGGGAAGTACTGTAAGAGGAGGTCTTGAAGATAAGCAGAGCCAAGAATAATGTACTGTGGATGACTTCTCACTCATGCATCCATGAGGATGTTGACAATTGGGAGGACAGCACTGATATCAATTAAATTCTAAGGGTTGTGGTCCTTAACCTCACTCACACAAAAGCAGAGGCTAAAGCTGAGCCTGAATTACAGTGGTACCTCGGGTTACATACGCTTCAGGTTACATACACTTCAGGTTACAGACTCCGCTAACCCAGAAATAGTGCTTCAGGTTAAGAACTTTGCTTCAGGATGAGAACAGAAATCGTGCTCTGGCAGCGTGGCGGCAGCAGGAGGCCCCATTAGCTAAAGTGGTCTTCAGGTTAAGAACAGTTTCAGGATAAGTACGGACCTCCGGAACGAATTATAGTACTTAACTCAAGACATAAGTCAGGCTTCCTCAGACTCGGTCCTCCAGATGTTTTTGGCCTACAACTCCCATGATCCCTAGCTAGCAGGACCAGTGGGCAGGGATGATGGGAACTGTAGTCTCAAAACATCTGGAGGGCCAAGTTTGAGGAAGCCTGGCATAAGACTTTCCTCTGCTATATTAAGGTCGTGCCTGATTCTAAAAGAATAAATCGTAGTCATTTAAGACAACTTAATGATGCTTTACCTGACACATACAAAATGGCTGCCGTTTTGGAGAACTGTACTGAAAAGGCAAGTACACAGCAGCCTCACTGCTAGCCTGGGTGGCAGGCAGTGCTGTTCAGCACAGACAGTAGTTTTATGGAGCCTGGTGGAACTATACTGGCTCTTAGTATCACATGACCATTGTTGAACTATTCTCTGCAATTCTACTTCCTGGCCATTCTTTCTAATGCAATTTTACAAAAATTCCAGGAAATGTATTGTTAATGGAGCTTCTAGATTTTGAATTTGAATCTTGGATTTATGCTGTTATTCTCAATTTAAGAGGGCTAATGGCTGATCAATATTTAGTTTTGAACACGTAATGACATACACAACATAGAGTTGCAATTAGTAAAATACAAGGTGTAAAATGATGGCTGTAGATTGGCATTGTGGAAAATTAGTCTTTTTTTATAATGCCCATCATGCATAATACCTCAAACTACTTAAGATAAATCCACATTTTATTTTTTTTAAAAAAGTAGATTGCAAAAGCTAACATGTCAAAATGATTTTAGAGGAAAGGGATCCTTCACTGGTTGTGAATCTTGTTTACAAACAAGGAATTTACTAGGGGAGCTGATCTGTCTTGTCATCGCTGCAGTGAAGTCAATAATCTTAACCAAGTGTCTCATGTTTTATTATATTCCATGCATACCTCGCCAATGAGAGTTGAGTACTAGGTTAGTGTTCCATTTTAAGATTTCTAGGATAGCTTTTCAAAGAGACCCATGAACAAATACGAAGGGATAGACTTGTTATCATGGCAAGTGAACTCACCTTGGGCATTTAAAATTTTTTTAATCTGTGGATTTATATGCATGAATGGTTGGGACAAATTCAGTTGGGCTAGGGAAAAGCATTCAACATAAAACAGAATGTTCAGAGAGGAGCTGGGAAAGAGCTGTTGGTGAGTCCTGATTCCCCACTGAAGGAAAATCTTGTTTGCACATAGTGTCAGGAACCTTGGTCCTCCTTGGAACATCAGGGTATGAGGCTAGGACCTAATCTAGTAGATACTCTGTACTGTGTCTGTTCTGACCTGCAGAGGCAAAAAGAGCCTAGAGATCAGCCACTTTCAAATCAGGGCCCTTGGCTCACAAACAACCAACTCCAAATGAGAGAAATTGCGGGAATAGACATAAATCTAGAAGGTATTTTTATGAGCTTTTTTTCCTGATGCTGTGATCAAGTTCTTATGTAATTTGATAGCAAAAGGTGAAAATTGTGAATTAAGAATTTGGTGTTAATTGTGCATGTACTGGTAGGATAAACTATGGTTACTAACTGGATAAGAATCTCTGCCCCCTCCACATTTTACTAGAATTTTGAGTGTGACAGAAATGGCAAGTCATTAGTTACATACAAGTCAGAGAAAGGAATCAAATGTCAGAGAGTGACAGTGAACTACACATCCTTATAGCTTGTTTCTCCTATTCTAAATATGGCTCGTGGTTTTGTTTACATATTGAAGCCCCTTGAGGTGATGTGTAATTTCAAAGGAAACTAGCCATCTCTCTGAGGTGGTAAGTTTTGATGCGAACCACTGCTTTGATATGGGAGTACCTAAAATAAACACATCTCTACATGAAAACTATGGTAATATGCACGAGAGGGAAATTTACTCCCCTTCATATAATGGCACCTTTCTCCAGTATGCCTCCTTTGCATGTGTGCGGTTTTACAGAGGAAGCCCTGTTCTCTGTGTGTCAACTGGTAATAGAGTTCCTGGTGCATTTAGTTATCTGAGGAGAAATAGTTTGGCCATATAAGGTGATTGTATTGCCAGCCTAACCAGTGGGTCATGAGCCTCTGTATAATAGAACCATAAGCCATTGGTTTTCAGTGGGTGAGTCTAAAGCGGTCTGAATTAGGGCTCAGCCAGACTTCCTTTTGTGCTGTGTTTCTAAGCACAGGTCTGCAGTTTAAAGCTCTATGCAGGTTTCCCCCCCCCCCCCAAGCACTTTCCCCATGAAAACCCACTACAGTATTTACTGCTGAATTGGAGCTAACAGCAATTTGCAGAAAGCCCAAATTGCCATTTGTTCCAATTCAGTGTTAAAGAACAAGCTTTTATGGGGAAAGTGCTGGGGTGGGGAGCATGTATATAGCTTTAAAATACAGACCTGCGCCTAGAAAGCTTGGGGCAAAAAAGTAACTTTGGATGAGCCCTTAAACTGGATTGCAACAATGGCACTACAACATTTCCCTTAAAAAATGAAAAAGGGGGAGGCATTGAAGGGGAGAAGGAAGAAGAGGGGCAAAGTACATCTATGCTACAAACAGGGATGGGCAAATCTGTCATTTTTTGTTTCTCTCAGTTTTTCCTATTTCACAGAGATCAGTTCTCCACACTTTTCCATTGGTCTGATTTTTTTTAATTAAAAAAGCCCTCATGAAAATTCACGTGCGTTTTAAGTTAACGTATTTCTGTATGCAATTTTGCCTAATATACACAACTTTGCAAATGTATTTCCCCTCAATATAATGAGTTTTAATGTTATTTTCACCAACACAAGCATTTTTTAAGCATATGTTCCCTTACTGTACACGGTTATTTTGGTACACATTACTTGGGCAGCAGGGGTGGGGGTAGGGAGAACTGCATTTCAAAATTTGGAGAAGTGCAAATTTGGCATGTTTTGGAAATCCAGTGCCTTACTATATGTGCCAGTTCTATCTATGCTAATTAAACTGTCATTGTTTCCCCACAAAGATAATAGTTTAGTACAAATGCTAATAAAGCTGTAAGAGATCTCTTAATCTGCTCCATGCAAGTGTATTAGTATGTACGGTGCACAAATCCCAAGGTTCCTTTGGCATAAGGAAAATCTGTCAAGCCAGTATGTCACTGATTTAATGATTTGTGCGCGGTAGAGAGATTTTAAAAAGGGGAAAGAGAGGCATAAACATTTTTTTTCTTAAAACACACACACACAAAACCTGGATCCCATTGTCCAGATTAGAGTTAAAGCAGGTAGATGAGCTGTCTTCACCTATTTAAGATTCTGTCCGTGTTTGCATTTCAAATACAGTGGTACCTCGGTTTACGAACTTCATTCGTTCCAGAAGTCCATTCTTAAACCAAAGTGTTTTTAAACTGAGGCGCACTTTCCCTACTGAGGCCTCCCGCCACAAGTGCCCTTCTACTGTTCGGCTTCCGTTCAGCTTCCAGGGCAAAGTTCACTAACCAGAATACCTACTTCCGGTTTTGTGGAGGTTGTTCACCGAATAGTTTGTTAACAGGACTGTTTGTAGACTGAGGTACCACTGTATAGCATATTCAGTTCATTTGCTGCAGTACCACAGCTGTGCATTGCTACAGAATTTCATAGGTTGTTTCAGCAATGAAAGTCAGTGCCAGGCATAGAAATATCTGATAGCTTTGTTAATTCCCAGAGTCCTGCATATATAATATGCCCAAGAAGATGTGGGTCGCTCAGGAAAGATGACCCACTCTTAAGTTTCCCCAATGCCCTCTGTGAAAGTGAGAACTATTGTATGTAATACGTTATTTCTAGCTCACAGACATTATACTTTTTAAAAGTCCTGTGAAGAAGCATCATGGGTAAAGCTCTCCGGGAAGCTTTGCTGTGGAAGTTCCAGTTAAATGAATGGTAAGAGCTTATTATTTAAGAGGTACCCTGCATTTCCCTCCAGTGATTTCACAGTGGCTTAAATATGGCCTCCAAGGGGACCTTCATTCAAGCTGACAGGGTTAGGCCTGCATAGTTTGCTTCAGTAATAGACAGTCCTCTTGAGTGGTTCCTAAGCATTTCAGTGCCAGGGCTTTCGCAACATAGCTTCCCAGAGGATTGGACCCATGTGTCAACTGAAGTCTGTGCAACAATTTATTAAGCATGCTATTCTTTCTCAAATATTTATATACCAGTTTGGTTGTGGTGTTTTGCTCAATAATGCCCGCACAGCTAAGAGCAATTTAATCAATACAATCATGCGTAAAATAATTTAAGCAATTAAATACTGCAAAGGAGAAAGCCCAGCATCTTAGCAAATCCACCCAAGTTTCCTAAAGGCCTGGGTAGGATGGATATTGGCAGGCTTTTGCTGCGGCGGAAAGGTTGTAACCTTGGGACCATGATGTAAAAAGACGGATCCACAAAGAATAAAGAAAGTGTTCTTCACTTCTGAAGACACACACATACCTTTATATGTTTTATTCACCACCAGATTTCTTTAATGCCACACTGTTCAGCATTCAGGATAAATATTGGACGCCCAGAGGTAAACCCCACTGAAAACAAATTGCATTTTCAAGCCTGCTCACAGATATGCTCCCAGTATGTAGGCTCCATACAGGGGCGCCATCTCTGTGGGGCTGTGGAGGTTGGACCCCCCCTTTGAAATTTTCAGTGAAGGAGCTGGGCCCCCTATGAGCCACATTCCTATGAGTGTGTCCAGGGCTGTCGTTAGCATATGTCCCACACCCCTTGCACCCCCGGGTAAAGACGGCCCTCAGTGTGTCTCTCCTATGAGCCACACCCAGCTAGTTATGCCAGGCTGGGCTGGCTTGTTTGGTACTTTTATTCAGTCTGATGTTTTACTAAATAAAGGAATTCTGGAGAGGATCTAGCAGTCAGGAGTTTAATGGGTTATTTCCTCCTGGCAAAAAAACCCTGTAACACTAAGTTCATAGTTGTATTCTTGCCCACCTTCCTATTTCACTCATGTAAATTCAGAGGGAGATGTGGAGAATCAGCAGAGAGCAAAGCTGAAGGAGCGTCTCCACCCCCATCGTTCAGCCCGGACACAGAGGTCCAGCTCCGAGGGCCTTCTGGTGGTTCCCTCACTGTGAGAAGTGAGGTTACAGGGAACCAGGCAGAGGGACTTCTTGGTAGTGGTGTCCGCCCTGTGGAACGCCATCCCACCAGATATCAAGCATATAAACAGCTATCTGACTTTTAGAAGACATCTGAAGGCAGCCCTGTTTATGGAAGCTTTTAATGTTTGATGTTATATTTTGTTTTTAGTGTTCTGTTCGGAATCGCCCATACTGGCTGGGGAAACCCAGCCAGATGGGTGGGCTACAAATAATAAATTTGTTTGTTTGTTTGTTATTAAACATCATGCTTACTTTTTCCTATTTTCTTTGAACTCATGAGCCAGGAGAACCAGAGAAAAGAGTGCATTAACACATTATGGAGTGTATATCACTGTCTCCACACTTTCATTGGCTTGTGAACCTGGATTTCCTAATGAAATAGCAGGTGTCTTTCTGGGTTACTTCCACCACCCTCTTTCAGCCATTTGTGAGTGAATTTGAGGGCACTTTAATTATTTACAACTTAAAAGATTGGCCCACCACAGTTTTCCCTAGCAGTGAGAACAAGTTTTATTCAGACTTCCAAGGTAACATTTTTGGAAAATATTAACCAACGCTTCATACCAAAGTTCAAAAGCACTGTGAAAATAGTATCAACTTGGATGGATCTCACTATTAATCATTAGCTTGCCCAAAATGAATGTAAGCGGAGGAGGAGGAATGGAGAGAGAAATATTTAAAAGGTATATAAAACATATTCATTACGTATCTTTCTCTTAAAGTAGAAAAATAACATGATTATGAGAGCTTTCAAGCCTAACCCTGACATCAAACCTTATTTCATGGTTCAGACATTTTAAAACATGGAAACTTTGTTTGTGGGCATTAGAACATAATGGTCAGCTTTGAGAAGTGGCAGTGTTTAACTTCAGTCGTTCTTGGTAAGGTATAAATACTATTGGACATCATGCTTGAGTAATGTTAAAATGTCTGGTTGACAACACGGCTCTAACAGCCAAGTTGATAAGGAGCAGATCAGCTTATCGGTAACATTCTTTTCACAAAGAGGTCGGTGTTCTTTTAGGTCCCTGAAGTGCAACAATTCACAATCATTCCAAAAATGTCTTAATCAAAATATTTATAGAACCACTGACCTTGCTCTTTTTTCTTTTTTGGTACCTTGTGCTTTTGTGGCACTTTGTGATTTTTGAAGCAGCACTGCAAAGCACACAGGTATAAGGTCCATCTGACCACAGCTACAGAATGGATGGAGTAGCATTGCTAGAGAGACTCTTTATATGCCTGTCTGTCTGTTTCCCTGTCCCACAGTTCAATGATGGCATTTTGAAGACACCAGAGTTTGAGAAACAGAGACAAAGCTAACTTTAGAGAAACACCTGGACCTATTGCAAATTAAAGCCAGACAATTCTGGCTTTAATTAATACAAACTGAAATTAACAGCATGGGTTCTGTTCTGTTCTGCTATATAGAGTACAAACCAATGAGAACCTAATTTCAAATATACAGAAGAGAAAATCGGCCACCCTATTGCTTTATGATCTTTCTTGGCTCTTCAGCGGCTAAATCTGCCCCATCTCTACGAACACTAGCTGTTTGGGGGATGGAGGGGGTATTATGAAGAAGTGTTTTGTAATAAGTTATGTTCTTGTTCTGCTGTGGCCTCTTGGAGATTTTTGCCTGCCCTTAAACAAATCTGCAAAACCTTAACTACAGAACATGAGACATTGTATCTCCTAAACCACTCAACAAGATTACTTGAAAATTGTGCTTTGCCTTATAAGATGAGAGGTGCAATTGTCATCGTCATATATGAGTCTGGTTAAAATGAGAGACAGAGGCCTGAATTCACCAGTGACAGCTGAAAACTGGTGCATGTTGGACTCTTTCCACCCCATCTATTTCCAGACAATGCTTAATTGACAACTCTCATGGCTCAACCTGGGAGGAATTGAGGGCTCCCAACCCAGATGTTATCAAGTGAGTGGTTAAGTGTTGCAGTTAGGGCTTAATGAAATATGAGGAGGAGGAGGCCAGGTTTTCTACACAGAGGCACATATCGAAAACAACTTGACTATGCACACAAAGCTTAAAGTCAGTCCCATCGGTCTAAATGGGGCATATGTATGAGTGGACAAGCATAGAATACCACCCTCAGTGACACAGGGGGCCACGGTTCGTCTTCTATCATATAGTTCCACATACAAAGCAGACATTTGTGGATCTTCTTTGGAAGGATGCGTAAATCTGGAGTGCAAGTTGGGTTTTTTATTGTTGTTAGCCGCCCTGAGCCCGGCTTCGGCTGGGGAGGGCGGGATATAAATAAAAAATTATTATTTATTTATTATTATTATTATTTTTTGCATTACAAGAAGCAATAGAGGGCAGAAGTGTCTTTTTGGTGTAATAAGCATTCTACCAAGCCTGGTCAGATGTGGGATCACATTATATGGAAACAACATCTACTCTACAGGAGGCATGTTCCCCTAGGATTTAACTAAATAGCAAGGCTGGTTACTGAGCACCTGAGAGTGCTCACTGGTGTTGTTTAAGGGAATTCCTTCCTTCCTCCCCCCCCCTTTAAAAAAGACCCCACTAAATGTAAAATCATTTCACTTTTTCTTTTTCTTTTTTATACATCTTGAGCACTGGCTGATGGGCTCAGCACTCAGAAGGGCCCCTTACCAGCTTGATCTGCTGTCCATTCACTCTCTACTGGGCCCAGCTCTCAACTATGCTAGCTGGCTGCCTCCCTCTACTGCCCTGCCTTGTCTGGGCTTTGAGAAAGGACCGTGAGGGTCCTTCGTAGCCCCTGGCATTCTGAGAAAGGTGAAGAGGCATTGGCTGTGCCACGGCAGCTAGAAAGACTTTAAACTTGGAGGTCTATATATGTCTTTCTAGCTGCTGTGACAAACTGCAATAGCAGCACAGGCATTCTTCTGGCCTCCTTATCTCTGAAGATGCCTTTTCTCAAAGCCCAGGTGCCAAGGGAGGGGGCAGAGAAGCCTCCAGTGTAGGTGCGACTACTACTACTATATATCTATACCCCACCTTTCCTCCACCTGACGAGACTCAAGGCGGTTATCACAGCAGCAAAGAATATTTTAAAACAAAAGCAGGGATGGCAGAAGGGGGGGGGGATTATGGCGAGGCCATTGGTTAGGACATGACTATGTCCTCCCTGAAGTTTAGCACCAACCCTGAAGCTGGGTGGGCAGCTGGGAGGCTGCAGAATGCAGATTACTTGGAGAGATGACTTATAGAATGAAAGAAAGGATACCCAACAAAATCCATCGGCCGCTGCTAAAGAAAGGTCAGTGCATTCTTTTCATGAGTATTTCTCTCCCTTTTGATAATAAATTGATGGGGAATATTTGAAAGAAGAAGAAAAAAGAGTGGAATATTTTTTCAGCAAGGCACTATGGGAAGCTGTCTCCAGGACAACTTGTCTTCTTCCCCTTGCCAGTGTGTTGCATTATGTGTGAGAACATACCTGGAGGCAGCTCCTCTTACATTCTTTATATAAAGCACATATAGTGAAGAAATCTTTAACGAAAACGAATATCTTAAAAATCTGTTCTTACAGCATGCAGGCAAATATGTGGTCTATGAATACTACACCATTGAATGGACTATTTAAGCAACAGTTTCAGTCTGACAGCATTTCATCAATATTGCTGATTTCTTTTCACTACAGAACATTCGGGGTGATGTTATATCCTGGGTTTCGAAGAGCTGCTTAGTATCTCCATTTCACAAAGCTGTATTTCTTGGAAACAGCTTTGACAAAAAAATAAAATGGTAAACAGCCTAATGGGAAGTAGATCACTATCTTTTTTATTAATCTGTGCAAAGATCTGAAAGCAGCTTGATCCTCACTGCCATCCTGGAATCAATTTGCTATAAAACTTCAGTAGTATATGTATGTCCTTTCCCCACCAGAAATCAAGTTTGCAAAAGGTCTTTTTTATCTACTCCCTTGTGAGTGTCAAGCAAGGTTTTTGGCTATTTCACTATGATGCAAATGCAAATGTTCTCTGAACCACTAATAGGGCAAGTAACTCGTGTGGAATAGCTTGATATTTATAAGGCTGTCTCTATTTTAGTTGGGATTCCATCATATCCATCAAATTCAGATTGCATGATGGAAGATGTTTTGGTATTCTTGCACCATAAATCTGCATCCTCCCCAAATTCCCTGAATAAGGAAAGCACACTGGAAAAGTGTGGGACGAGAATGGCTTGATTCTCATATAACCTTCCTGCAAACAACACAGAATGATTCCTCAATAGTTAGCTGGCGTCATCAAACCTCCCTTTAAACTTTGAGTAAACAAATTAGAATGAATGTTCAAGAAACAGATAATTAGGAAGCAGCCTAAGAACCTCAATTTTATGCTGTTTCTACACACTATAAGGCACATTCAAACACATTATTTCCCTCAAAGAATTCTAGGCTCTGTAGTTTACCCCTCACAGAGTTACAATTCCAAGCAACCTTTAACAAACCATAGTGCCCATAATTATTTGAGAGGGTGGAGAATGTGCTATGAATGTGCTTTAAAAGTACAGGGTATACACAGCCTTGGTGACAACAGGCCTGGCTTACTGGTATTACTATGTTGCTCAGCCTTGCTTTGGCCACTGGATTTGCCACTCCATACAAGGAGGGGGGAAGAAGGCTAGGCAGGATGGTGGCCAGCCCCCTTCAAAGGTCCCATGAGATGCAATGTCCCATGAGACATTGAGATCTTGTGAGAAGGCCATTCCTCCCCTCCAAGTATGGCAGCTACTGTGCTAGCCTACAAGTTAGCCAATGGTTTTAACTAGCTTTCCAAGCTGTAAGTGGTGACTCCACAAACACACTTCAAGCCGTAGTTTCAAGGCAAGGTTCTAACCAAAGTTTCCAAGTTTAAATAGCATGATAAAGTATGGTTAGTAAAAATGGAGGAAGAAACGTGCAACAGGTGAGGAGGGATGAAGTTGGGGAGTACATGGGTCTGTGAGATCACTATGATTTGGTATTAATCTGAATTGAATTAGATTACAGTTCCTTTTCCTGCTTAACCTTGAATCTCAAAGAATCCACTCAAAGATCATATTGATCAAACACTTGAGAAAATCAAACTACCCAAATTGCAGGACTTGTAGAACAAGAAACAGGAGAATACAAAGAAGGGTGGGGGGAGGCACTGCAGACCTTTTTCACTTTTCAATCTCAGGTCCCATATTAAGCACCATTTAGCACATGAAAGCTTTTGCAACTCAAGTGTGAAACAGTGTGTGTTTCTGCTTTTGGTGGAGAAGATGAAATGGGGTATAAGCATGCAATGCAACACTAGGTTCCCACCCTGCACCAACTCTTACCTATTTTGAAACTGCAACAAGTATTTCAACAGATTCTTCACAAATGCAGGGCTGGTAGCATAAGCATAAATCCCGAAGCAATTTCTAGCAAAAATATTTAGCTATTAATCTTCTTCCTCCAAAATACTCCCACATTCCTCCTGCTCTGTGCCATCTATTGACTATTCTGTCAACAAGCCCAAATACATGTAAGCCAAGTGGCATAGGCATTGTAGTTTTTTCATGCACATGCCAGTTGAACCATGTTACATATTGGATGCATTCAAGGTAAAGGCACATAAAAGATGAACAAGATTGCAGTGGCCCCCAAATGTTGTTGATAACATGGCCTGATTCAATTTTGGAAGTGGTGAAGCAAGGCATGCCAAGTGCTCATAGGGGTATCAGCACTCCTAAATGAGCATTCCAAAATGTTAAGAGTTTTAAATAATATATATATTAAAAATAGTGAGGAAATTAAAGAACAAAGTTACAGGACAGAAGGGGCTGTACTTTACAAAACTCATAATTAACCTGTAGAACTCTTTGCTCCCAGCGGTGGACCATGTGATAGAATTGCACCATGCACCTGATCTCCCTCCGGCCGCATTGCTGCTGAATATAGGGATAGAGAGGGGACAAGGGGAAGTCAGCATGGTGCAAAAGCCCTGGAAGAGCCGATCTGCTGCTCCTGCTGGCATGTTTGCACTGCACTGATCTTTCCTCTACCTCCTCCTCTGTCCATCCCAGTGAGCAGCAGTGATACAGCCAGAGGGAGGTCAAATGCGCAGTGCAGCACCACCATGCTGTCTGCTGCTGATGGCCACAGGATGTTGTTGCAATGATGGCCACCAACTTACAGGTAGCTTCCATTAATTTGTCTGCCAAGAGCTATTAAGCATGAGAACTACAACTCAGTAGTTAGAGCATCTGCAAAAGGTCCTTTGGTTTACTTCAGTAGGGTTTTACCTGAGCTTTTGAGGAATCCAACCCATCTTCCATAGTAGCAACCTCTGTAAACAGAGGTAGAAGTGAATGTTCTGGATGGACATGGCTGCTCTGGTTAAAATCCCACTGAGTTCAATGAAACTTGCTTCCAAGTATGTGGGTTCCATGGCCTAAATTGGTATTCTGAAGTCTGCAGTAAGATGTTTTCCTCTCTTAACAATCAAAGTTACAGCCATTTGTATTTGGCCTTCAGCCTTCCTACTGTAATACATTTACCCACAAAAGCAACCGAGACGGAGCATCGCTTTTAATCTAAACTCAATTACAGAAGAAAGTGGGGGTATTTGGGGGTGGGGAGGAGGGGGAGTTGTGAACCTTTGTAGTAAATGTGAAGTCATATATGAAGGAAACTGGAATAGTCACATCCCCAAACGGTAATAAGAGATGAACAGCATGACTCACAATCCAGAGAGCTAATTTTCAAAATGTTTGATAATAACTGAATTTCCGTCTTTTCAAAGCTGTGTGGGGGAGGTAAGGATTCTATGTTCTGATCTGAAAGTTTAAACTGATAGATTATCACATCCAAAGAAAGGGGACAGTTAGTTACATAACAAGCAGCTGTAGGTGCATCAGATACAATGTGTGGGCAGTCTGAGGCATTTCTAAGAAGTATGTTTCTGTAGGTGTCAGAAAGTAATTTATTTTCCATCCTTCATCAGCATCTAATGTAAGTGTAGCATCTTTGTTATTTGCCTGATATTTGAGGATTTCGGATTTTTAAAAACCACACGGATACATTACAGATTCTTTCAGAAAAAGAAAGCAAACTAAAATTGATTCATTTAGGAAACCTCTCAAAGTGCTGTATTGGATAGATCCATTGGACACATAAAGGCTGCATGCTGCTTTTAAGGTCTGGGAGTTGCAGCAGGTGCAGAATGCTGTGGCTAGACTGGAAATGAGAACAGACCACCAATATGAGATATGACATGTGTTAAGAGGGCAAAAAAGCCCTGCACTGGCTTCCCATTTACTACTGCACTAGGTTCAAGGTTATTAGACCAATGCACAAAGCCCTGAATAACTTAGGTCTAGAATACCTTAAGGACCACCTTACTCTGTATGGACCAAGTCAGTTGCTGAGATTGTCTGGGGAAGCACTATTAGTGGTCCCCCATGGACTTAAAAGCATGACTCATGTCAACATGAAGTCATGCCTTCAGTGTTGCGGGCGCAACTCTGTGGAACTTCCTCCAGAGTGGCAAAAGTCAGATGCAAGAATGTGAATTGGCAGAAAGAAAAGAGCAGAAGATTTTAAAGAGCCGTGTGAGATAGAGCCAGTAAGCAATCCAAAAGAGTGAGCTGGATGTGGCTTCTTGGTTCTAGAAGCAGCACAATGCAAGGATGTGAATTGGCAGACAGAAAGAAACAGAGTAGAAGGCTTTGAGAGCCGCATAGGACAGAACTGTTAAAAAAAGAGACAATAAAACCCAAGGGATTAAAAAGCCCTAGGATTACAATACTGACCATTGAGGAAATCCGCAAGATACATGCCCTCAGGGCAGCGGACGATACTGATGTTGCAATTGAGGCAGCTAAAATTCCACTTTGATGGCCCCGCCCCACCGAGTGTACGACCCCCTGGAGTCATCCGACGCCCAGGACCACAGAGAGGTTCATTTCAGGAGGGCCTTGGATAATGAATGCTTCTCTGATGTGTTAGCAGTTTCCCAATGCTCTTTCTAAAATTTCTGAGATTTTAAACGTCTGAAGTTTAACTTATATTTTAAATTTTGTTATTTTGGATATTTTTCTTGTTGCAAGCTGCTTTGAGAACTCAGTCATGAAAAGTGGGATCTATCATCTATCTATCTATCTATCTATCTATCTATCTATCTATCTATCTACAGTGGTGCCTCGCAAGACGAAATTAATCCGTTCCGCGAGTCTCTTCGTCTTGCGGTTTTTTCGTCTTGCGAAGCACGGCTATTAGCAGTTTAGCGGCTTAGCAGCTTTAAGAAAAAGGAAACAAACTCGCAAGAACTCGCAAGACGTTTCATCTTGCGAAGCAAGCCCATAGGGAAATTCGTCTTGCGGAACGACTCAAAAAACGGAAAACTCTTTCGTCTTGCGCGTTTTTCGTCTTGCGAGGTACCACTGTATCTATCTATCTATCTATCTATCTATCTATCTATCTATCTATCTATATCTATCATAAATAAGAACACTGCATTCAATTGCAGAAGTAGCCCAAGGCATTTGGGTACCTGAAGAAGAAAATTCCAATAGCACCCCCAGGGTGATAAAATATTAAACAAACAAACAAACAAACAAACAAACAAACAAACAAACAAACAATAATGCCCACTAATGGCAACCTAAGGCCTGCCACTAGGGACAAACTAGCTATGCTACGGTGCCCCTCCCCCCCCACATTGGTTATATGAGCATCGGCATATGAGTATTTAGTTTTTTATTCCTCAGGAGAAATAACACTTTCTAAGATTTCCTATGGTCGGGGTTACGCTGCGCCAAGCATATCTTGCCAGTTAAGTGCTGGTTGTGTAGAGTACACCACAAAAGATACATGAGTATACATCTGAGGCTCTTTCTTGGTTACCTCTGTGACATACCGCGGGAATGTGGAAAATGTTTCAGCCTGAGGCAACCTTCTGGAGGTCACATGGTGGGCAGTGCCAGAGGCAAAGCAACAAATGTAAATTTTACCATTGTACACTAAGCTCCTTGCTATGCACACACCAACCCTGCCTAGCCTGCATCTAGACAAGCAAAATACATTGTCAGATTTCCAGGACACACTCCAGCCAGGCAAAAATATTTTGGATGCAAACACGGCCCAATGAGGGATTTGACCTAGAGAGAGTTCTAAGGGCCCAATAGAGAGGCCTGGGGTGTGGTGAAGGAGACACATTTAGTCCCTGGCCTAAGATTCCCCACCCCTGCCATACTGCGTACTGTAACTGAAAAGGCTTCCTGTATACTTGTGTACCAGTGGTAGGAAAGGTCTATAAATGAAATAATGACTCAATGAAGAATCCCCTTTGTTTGAACTCTCCTTTCATCACCTCTTGCTCTTTCCTTCTGCCTCCTTCCCCTATCCAGTTTATCAGATCGCATTCTTCAAATCTTTTCACTCTAAATTGCCCTCCTATCACTTCAGGAGACAAAACATCCATTTCCTTTTGATATAATGTCTCAAAATTTATTTCACGTTAGTCCAATCTCATTCTCTTCATGGTGTCAGGGTTCTGGGGATAAGTCGAGCTTTTCAAAAGTCACCATCCAAGCGTCAAGAAACATTGCTTGCTCAGCTTGAGAAGATGGATGGAGAGTAATAAAAATATACTGAAAGCAATGCAGAATAAAGCTGGAGAGTTTACAAAACAGTTATGTACTGCAAGGAAAAAAAGACTGAAAGTTTATAATGGGAACTCCAGGGCACTCTAAAACAATAAGTGGACTCTTAATCATCTCTAATCTCAGGATTGTCCTAAGGATAAGTACTCTTGGCCAGAGTAGGAACACTGACCGAGGTTTCTCTAAAAGAATCCATAGTAGTCTGGACATTATTGGGTTATATACAGTGGTACCTCGGGTTACATACGCTTCAGGTTACATACACTTCAGGTTACAGACTCCTCTAACCCAGAAATATTACCTCGGGTTAAGAACTTTGCTTCAGGATGAGAACAGAAATCGCATGGCAGAGGGAGGCCCCATTAGCTAAAGTGGTGCTTCAGGTTAAGAACAGTTTCAGGTTAAGAACGGACCTCCACTCTATTAGTATTATAGCTTGGAGCAAGATTCCACTCTTAGACCTTTCTAGTTTCTCCCAGTTTCTGTCCAATGCAAGTCCAGCAATAAAACATGGCGTTGGGGTTGGAGTGATCCTATACAAAAGTACTTATGTTAATCTTGACAGGGTACATGAAGGCAGCACTTACTTAAGAACAGCCTACTGGATCAAGCCAATGGCCCATCTAGTCCAGCATCCTGTTCTCAGTGGCCAGCCAAATGCATGCAGGAAACCTGCAAGCAGTACTGGAAAGTTACATCTCTAACAACTCTGAGACATCAGTTTGAGTTAGACATATGCATATGCAAGGGTGCAATTTTTCCCTGGGTACATATTAAGATCCTAACACTAGGTCCTGCAGACTACAGCCTCAGCCAATGTATATAGATGAAAACCAAAGACTTTTCTAGATGTTTCAATGTTTTAATCCATATTTTTTTGCCTAGGTTTTATTTCAATATGTTTTCTTCTTGGATTGCAGATATAAGGCTGCTTCTTTCATTAAATGTTATTTTGGCAACAGTGGGGTGCTCCTGTATCAGGTCAAAGCAAATGGGATGTTAGGAGATCTGTGGGAGGGGACTAATCCATTGAGGGCTGTGGTGCTGGTGGGGTGTGTGTGGTTTAACCCAATTAAAATCACCCCTGCAAGCTCCTAATTGCCCTCTGAGGAAAGCACATGAGCATACTCTTGTGTCTTGAATAGTTACAACTAGTGCCGTGTCAAAACCTGTTCTCCAATTTCTTGAAAGTTTTCTTCAGCTGCAAAAGAAGTTTCCACCTTTCTGCCTCTTTTGCAGTGTGGGAAGTATTTTAACTTTTGTATTTTTTAGTATTTTAAACTTTTGTATGTTTTAAAGTATAGTTGTGAGTTCCCCCCTTGATTTCCTTATCTTTTTGTAAACTCTCTCTCTCTCTCTCTCTCTCTCTCTCTCTCTCTCTCTCTCTCTCTCTCTCTGTGTGTGTGTGTGTGTGTGTTTCACAATCAAGTAGTATATACATTTTAATAGATAGATAGATAGATAGATAGTCGGGGAGAGTGGTTATTGGAAACCTGAGATCAGCACACTGGCTATGCTTGTTTTTAAGGGAGGGTTTTCCTTTTTTAAAATAAAGGAATCAGTGCAGAAAGGTGATTTTCTTTATCACTTAAAATAATAATAACGAACAGCAGCCAGCCACAGAGTAGAGAGCACACCTGCCCTCTGCACTTAGAGGAGAGCCTGACCAATGGCATCATGGGGTTTTTAGGAAGGCTTCAGAGTACAGATCAGAAAAGAGGTGATTTGCAGAATGAAAGAAAGGTTAGTCACAAACACCATTTGGCCTCCTTGAAAGCATACCGAGCACAACAAGAACACTGTACCCCACTCATTTCTCTCCCCTCTGATAACCTTCATGTTCAGTTTCTTTCCTCATTAATTGATGGAGAAAAAGTAACTTTCAGGACATCACAGTACATGAATAAGGTGAATAGTTCAGCCCAATGTATTCTGATATACTACAAGCAGATTAGTATAATAAGCAGTTTTCAAAAGTTGCACAGTCTAGGGGTGGAATGGCAGTTAGAGGAGAAGCAAGCAGCACATTTTTATGGGGTTTTTTGTGGTGCAATGGATTCTGTATAAATATTAGCCTCCAGTAATTCACTGAGTGCCATTTGCTGTGCAAAGCACTCATTCTCAACAGCTCATCTGATCCCTCCCAGTGCTAGGTATTAACAGGATTTTGTATTAGGGAAGGTGATATGGGAACATTCAAGTCCTGGGAAGCAGCTCTTTGAATACGAAAGCACAGACAGTTAAGACTAACTTTTGTTATTGAGTCACTTATCAGTATTCACTTTCAAAGCTTCAGTTGTGCACAGGAATTTGAGGAATGGTAATACACTTGTTCACCTGCACATCTTTCTCTCCAGGAGAGGCAGTCTATTAATTCTTCTTGATGAAGATCCATAACCAGCATTCACTTTACATAATTGCCCGTCAACTTTAGTGGCTCAGAGTCTGAGCTTGTCTAGATTTTATCCTTGCCATGGAGACAGCACACATCCTGGCCACATGGCTCAGAGCAACTCACAGTATGAGTCAGCCTGCTCATAAAAGTGTGATTTGCCATGATTGGTGGATAGGGGGGAAAACACTCTCAATGTGATAGTCCCAACTCGTCACAGCAGCTTCTAAATGTTATAGCTCTCTCATTGCAATTCAGAATTAGGACGCGGATCCCAGGGCGAGTATATTCAGGGAACATCATCATTTGTCCTTGTGTGAAGATGGCAGTGATTATTACGCTGTGTGCGCAAATGGTAGCTATCTGAACAACTCTACTGAAGAGCAACAACACAGGTAGGAAGACATAGATCTACAACATATCACTTTTGTACACCAAAAAATGACAAGGAGAAGGTAAGAAAAAGCAACACCTACAAATAATATTGCCACCACTTTCCTGACTGAAGGAGAAACTTGGCAAGCGTACAAATACTTTCCCCCACTACTGTCTAAATTGTCAACTAAATAAAAAATTCACTGGCATTTGCTAGCCAATTACAACAACAATTTGGCAAGGTCATCACACCATCATCATCCCTTTGATGACATTGTGTGAACCAGTACCATTTTTAACATCCATAGCACACAGTTTTCATATCTTGAGCAAATAAGATTAAATAACTGTAAATGGTTTGGCATTGCTATAATTTGTTGAGCACCATCAGCTCATTGTCAAAGGAGTCATACATGTTTTTGCCCACACTGGAGAGGAGTGGGGAGGCCAATGAATGAAAATATACAACTAAACAGGAACCAGCATCAGAATCCTAGACATGTCTACTTATATGTAAGCCTCATTGAATTCAGTAAGATTTACTCCTAGATAAGCATGTATAGGACTGCAGCCTTAAAGTGGAAGAAATGCCTCATTTTCAGTCTTCCAAAATTGGCAAATACAGTTACCTTATCTAAGGAGAAAACCAGAATTTGAAGCAAAGTATTTTAGCAGGGGGTAGAATTTCAGACTGAAAATTAAAATGACTGCCATTTTTAATTTGATTGCATTAACTTGGTAGGCCTAAGAGCCACAGATCCCTTCTTTTTCCACTGTTAATTGCATTTACCAGCTCTTATTGTGTCTTATTTAACAGAGAACTCTACCTAATTGGTGGAGCTCCATTAACCTCATATATAATTTCTCTCTCTCAGCACTGGATGAACAGTACCAATCAATGATCTAATTTTACTTTTACTTTTAAGTTCTCCAATTAACTTTCTCCCCTTAACAATGCTGAAACATGTGTTTTTTTCTACTCAAACAGTATAGTCATTATGAGTACAATGAATAATCCTGGAGAATTGTGATTATTTAACTGGATATAGAAACATTTTGCTTCAGAATGCACTGCTTATTCCTGTATTCTCAAATTTCATAAGGTGTTCTTAAAATAAAAGTATTAGTTTTTAGGCACCAGGCAAAAAAGTTTCTATTGACCCAAGTTTTTGGTTCTTAATCTGTGGGGTATTAGATATATTTGTGGCCTCTTTTCTGCTCATCTTTTTAGTGGGTTGGGGTTAGATCTCCCCTTTTATGTATATTATAGATGGGCTTTTTATTTGTTTTATCTATTGGTTTTAATCTTTGTTTCACTTTGCAAGTGACTCTGGGTCGCTTTTTTTGTGAAAAATACTGACATTGTATTTGAAAGCAAGTTTTGGGGAAATCACTGGGCCTTTCATTTAACTACAGGAGTTTGGGATTGGGAAGAAGAGTGCAATGTGGGTGAACCTATTTAAGAAAGCCTATTTAGTATAGAGAGACTTCAAAGGAAAACTTCATCAACTATTGGCTTATGTAACATAGTTATATTGCCCCAAAGAGAGCTGTTCCAAAGGAGGTTACAGCAATAAACCTGAGCTTCTTAGATAACTGCACAGGCTGAGGTGTGGATCAGGCCATAGCCCACTGCGAACCATGAGGCCACGGTTAAACACTTTTAATGTCCTGTTGATTTTAATAGGTGATACCGAAGCACAAGCTTATGTCTCTTCTGTTGACATGAGTGGGATCTTAACGTCCCTCCCTTTGGTGAGATTGTGTGCCATGGGCTCTCTCTAAGTTTGCTTCTGAACTGATTTTAATAACAGCACAAGTGAACTAGCTTGGGGAGTGTTAAATAGAATCATATGAAGAAATTGGCTTCTATTGTTCTGTGGCATTGCATTTGATAGTGTGAGCCTGAAGGCACAAGCCAATGTAATTGTTTGACAGCCTGTATGCCTACTGGAAGCAAAGTGAAAAGAGCCTAGTATTTTGTATACCTTAGTGGAGCAGGCCGTATGTTTGTATGTGCCTACTGAAATTTACCAACAGCAGCACCTTACTTACAAGTGCAGTCCTGCACCATGTTTAATCACAGGTAAGTTTCACTCTGTTCCATGAGGCTTACTCCCCATAAAGTGAATTTTGAATTGCAGCATTTGGATACCAGTCGGGGCTCAACTATCTCTGAAAGTCAGCTCTAGGTTGGAGAAATCTGATTCCTTGATACTCAGGTCCAAAGTAGACATGATGTTATACACATTTTTGCATCTAGAGAGGTACAAATTATTGGAATCACGGTAAGGTCCAATGGGTGATTTCCTCCTGCTGTAAACAGCAGCTTCAGAGGAGGGATTTTATTCAGGATCACAACAAGGGAGGAAAATGCTAATTTTCCCCTCCATGCCTGTTGACACCAGCCTCACTGAATGTCCCCAGGTTCTAGTATTTATATGAGAAAGAGAGAGTGCTCTCTGTGTCTGCTTTCTGTATCATGCATAATTTTATACACCTCTGTCATATCCCCCTTTATTCATCTTTTTCCCCCAAGCAAAAAAAGTGCTAAACATTGGACTTTTTCAACCAATCATTTTGGCTGCCATTTTCTTCACCATTTCCTGCTCCACATCTTTTTTTTGATGTGTTGCAACCAGAAATAGACTATTTCAATAGTAGACACACCATACTATTTCAATAGTACACACACCATAGATTCATATAACAGTACTACAAACTTGACAGTTTTCTTTTCTATCCATTTCCTAACAATCCCTTGCATGAATTTCACATATTTCACAGTTGCTGACACTGGGTCTGTTCTCCCTTCGATTGGGAGGCATCACTTGACCTCCTCTTCCATGGCTAATGTACAGTTTTCTTTCCTTACAGAGCTTGTTGAAAGTTCTCTGGCCTGACATCCTCCAGACCAGTGGTTTGGAGCCCAAGTCTTGATACCAAGGGCTTGCATTCACAGCTAAGCTATGGGAGAAATTGCCATACTTGGAAGCTCACTGTAGTGACCCTACTGCAAGGCAATGCAGATCAGCTACCTGAAACTTACAATGTCAGTTCAGACTGATGACCTTATGCAATAACAAAACCTTGCAGAGTTTCCATTCTATTCCATTTATTTGGTTCTACAAGATAAGCTGGGTGACAACCTCTAGTGTGACAGTTAATTTTAACCTCCCTATCAATACACTGCTGCAAAAAGTATTCCATTGTTATCATGAAGCAAGGCGGCTTGATATCATTTGTACTAGTACAGCTATAAAAAGGGAAGGCATAGCTGGAAACTGACGCAAGCTTGAAAAACCCAGGAATGACGTTATCACTGTACAGGCAGGCAGATTAGAAGTAGAGGCTCTTCAAATATTAAGAGTCCAGTTGAAGAAATCCAGCATGCTCTTGTTAGTCATGTCTTCTACCTTACTGAAGAATTTTTCTGTCATGCGGAGGAGTATATAGAAGAAATGAAGTCACTTTGGCACAGGAAAGAGTGTCCACACAAACACACACAGAAGACAACATGATTTGGGACAGACTGTTGCTGTTTCCATAAATCTGCATGAGGGTCACGACTCACTATGACTCTTCTTCTTCCATTCTGTCCCTTTTTACTGCCTGGCCAGACGGGTAACAGGCAAAATACTGATGTTTCCCTAGCTATATTCTTATAGGCCTTGCTCTTAATACTCTCTGTACTTATGAGTTGCATTATACTTAATTTGGCCATATGTCCAATTTACTCCAGCAAGCAGTTGTTCTCCATGGTAGCTCAGTGGTACAGTACATGCTTTGCATGCAGACTCAGGTTGGGTCTCTGGCATCTCCAGGTGAAGCTTGAAAAGCCCCTTGTCTGAAATTCTGGAGAGTCATTGCCAAATATGTAGACCACAGGTAAGGAATCTGTGTTCCTCCAGATTTTGTTGGGAGTCCAATTCCAATTCCCATCAGCACCAGCCACCATGTGCAATGGTCAAGGATTATGGGAACTGGAGTCCAAGAACATCTAGAGGGCCACATGTTCCTCAGTCATGTGGGGGTGGTGAGGTTGGCTTGTCTCACTCTGTAGACAGTACAGAGTGAGATGGACCAATTGTTTGTTTCAGTATAAGGCAACTTTCTAAGATCTCAAGTCAAGGTCCTTCCCACCTGCACCACGTGAGATCCTTTAAGTGAAGATACTAAGTCTTTAACCTGCAACCTTCTACAAATAATTATGTGCTTCATCACTATTTCCTTCTCCAATGGATGAGTACCTGTGTTTGTTTGCCTGGGCACACTATTTGGCCACAGCTCATAATTGACACTTGAACTCTTCTTCACTGGAGGTATTTAAGCAGAGACTAGATAATTATGTTGTCAGAGATCTTGCTACTGGGTTGGGTGAGGTGACCTCCAAAGTCCCTTCCACCTCCACCATTCTGTGATTTTCATATTCACTGAAACTATTTTTCTTTTGATAAAAGCAGGGTGTGTCAAGTACAGGCAGCAGCAAACGGAAGATTCCCACCATTCTTAATTTTCTAAATTGATTCAGACATGCCTGTTCGCCTACCCAAATGTTAATGCATGACAGAGGAAGGCTTCAAACACTGAAAAGGTCACCATGAAGCAGAAGGGAGGGGCAGGAACGACAGGTTGCATTACTAATGAACCTACCTTGCAGGAGAATAGGTGCAGGACAAACTTTGCATCTTTAAACAGAGTTGGGGCCTTAATTTGCTTAAGGATGGTTACTCTATCAGGGATGTCTGTATATGTAGGAAGAACTTATGATTGAAGGCACAGTAATGCTAAGAAACTGTGTGTGTGTATATGAATATGTATTCTCTCTCTCTCTCTCTCACACACACACACACACACACACACAGAGAGAGAGAGAGAGAGAGAGAGAGAAATGGTGCTGGGATATTATTTACATGCAGTCATCTGCTGGCATCTCCAGGTCTCCCCATACCAACATTGTTTTAAAAAACCACAATCTAAAGGTGTTTTACTCTGTGGTAATTCCTGACAGAATTTCAGAGACTGTTCACAACTGAGGGGACCAAACCAATTGCACTGGTAGATAGGTTCAGAAGCAGCCATCGTAAGGAAAGAACAAGTTAAGAACCAAGCCATATTTCACAGCATGGGTTTGCTGACTCAGGCAGTGAAGAAAGCACATCCATCCTTAAAAATGTGCACTTCTCAAATTCTCCAATGCAGTTCTCCAGCCAAGTAATGTGTGCAAAATCCATATACTATAGTATAGTGGATAAAAACACATGCATTAAGGAATACACCAAACAAAACTGAATTATTAGGGGAAACTGTTTTGCAGTAATGTATTGGGTAAAATGACATATGTATTAGTAGAAATTAACACCAAAAAGCTGATGAATTTTCATGAGGACATAAGAAAAATAGCAAACTGATGTGGAAATGTGGAGAACTGAACGTAAGTTTGGAAAAATTAGAAACTGAGAAAACCCAGAATTGACCAATTCACCCATAACTAGTTTCAAATCATGCTCTCTACTAAGCATTTTTTAAAGGTACAAAAGCTAAGCATAAGCATGACATGTGAACTTATTCATTAGCTGATTGGTCTTTTCTGAAAAAATGATGTTGATGTTGCCTTCACAGAACAAGACTTTCCACATACCTTTTTTCCTGGATAGTCAGGTATGCAGGATTATGACCATCAGTTTCGAGGCCAGGGCAATCTAATTTATGACCCATCCAGGATCGTTTTGGGGTTTTTTATATGAAAATGAGAAGTTGCACAAAATGCTGCAAAAACCTAGCTAGCTATTAATCTATCACTTTGAAAAGTGGGATATACACATTTTAAATAAAGGGACAGAAAATATTGCTTTTGTTAATTGGCAGCCTCCAAGAGCAAGTATTTAAAGCCTACCTTATAAAGCATGGTTAAATGTATTGTCACTTCACAGGACTTTTATTGCTATTGCTAATATGCCTGAGCTCCCAGTTTCATTAAATACATCACCCTGCATTGACAAGATCTGCTCCTAATAGCATGAAGCGGCCCACTGCCAGCATTTAATTTATTGGCCATCGTTTATATGACCAAGCCTTACAATAATTAAAATGCAGGCATGACTGCTGCTAAATGATATTGCTTTCAGTAGCTCATTGCCCATGATATGTCTTCGTATGTTAATGCATTTCAGAAATTCAAGGGACAAGTGAGGCTCTGCGGAAAACAGCAACGTAGGGTGTGTTTCTGGGAAGGAGGGTCTTTAAAACACTCCCTTCTCAAGCAGGCACCTTCCCAGATTGTGCAGGTGAGAGAATGAGGGAATAGGAAGATGCCTCTATATCTATTTCTGTGTATCTTTACAAGTATTTAAGTGGGACCCCACTACAAAATGGTGTTTGTGTGTGCATCTGAACAGAGTGAGCAGGTGAAAGAGTAAGGGAATGGGAGCAGATTTCAAAAATCTATAACACTAGATAGGTGCTCAGTTTACAACGTGATGAAAACCACACGAAGGAGAGAGGTGGCACACTGCCAAGCCATGCCTCTGTCAGTGCATCGCTTTGCATTCTTTACAACCCTCCATGCATTAGAGGTTAAAGGTCTGAAGCTGCGAGCCTCCTGCACTCATGGAAGCTCTCCGTACTATTTGGATTCCTATATAATCAGGGTTCTAACTAGGGATGTGAGAATCTGCTCCTTTCAGGTTTTTCCAGTTTCTCACTTTTCTGGTCTGAAGTTGACTTCTCTATATTTCTCTGTATTTCTACATTTCCCCTACATTTCTACATTGTATATAAAAAAGGTCCTCAAGAAACTTCTACAGCATTTCAGTGTGAATCTCTCCTAATATATACATGCAAATATACAGTTCTTATTCTTGCAAACCAATTTCCCCAAATATAATACATTTTTGTATATTATCTTCACAAATCTATGCATTTAATATATGCACACTTTACCCAGGTGTATGCATTTTGTACATATTCTTTCGCAAAACTCAGAAGAAAATGCTGGACTAGATGGGCCTTTAGTCCAATCCAAGTCCAGTCCAGTCCAGCAGGGCTGTTCTTGCATTATTCTAAAAGAAGCAGACCTTGTTGTGTTAGAACATTGCCATGCCTGCTGACATCTATATCTTAACACCTTTGCGTTGCTGTTAACAAATGAGGTTGGAGGTAAAGCCAACAGATGTGAATGAACTCATTATGTAACATGGTAGCCCCAACAAATTTGAATCACACCAGGTTCTTTCTCAGGGGAAAACTGACAAATCCAGTAAGCTGGAAACTGCTTCCTTCCCTTTATACTTGCTTGCAGCAGTCAACCTTCCCCAAAAAGAGTGCAATGTGAAAATGCAGCCATTTCCAGCTTACTAGTATTTTATATTTCCCTTGAGGAAGAACCTGGTGGGATTTGAGACATATTTGGACTACAAATTCACTGAACACATTGTTCAGTTTTACATCTGTTTTCTCCAAGGGAGTGATACACATCTCCTTCTTACAGACAAGACCTGGAAGTGTAGGGGAGAAATATCTCTGTGTCCTTTGTATTTACATCCACAGAAAAAGAGGACATGGGTCACCCATCCAAAAAAAAGAAAAGAGGATATAGATTTACATAAATTTGCATGTGCTAATTTGAATATTGTGATTCAAACTTAATTACTATTATTTTAATGGAAATACTATTTATCCCTTCTTGTTGTGCTCTCTCTTTAAACTGGACTTGGACTCTGGCCACATCCCTCCAAATTTCCTTTCCTCTGTAAAACCGAATACATTTCATATGTTCATCCTACTTGCATGCCTGCTTTCCCTGCTTCTTTTGGAAGCTGTGGCCCCTCACATTTCAGCGGAGAGACTTCCTTCTGAGTAAACAAGCATAGCATTGCATTATCATTTTCCTAGAGTTCAAGAGGACTTACACCATGATAGGACAGATTTTGCTAGTAAAGGAAAAGAGCACCCTGTTTGCTAGAATCTGAGCTCAGATGTGCAGGCTGGGTCTGTAAGGCAATCAAGACTTGCTGTCAACAAGTATTAGCAATGGGAAGAGTTTACCAGCAAACTGTAGTCAACAGATTTATGTACACATCATGCTATCTTCACAAGCATTTCCTGCCTCTGTAGATAAAATTGAAGCCCTACTTTGACCTGGAGGTTGATTCAGTTGAAACGTGACATTTGACCTTAGCTCAGTGGTACAGCAGACAGTCTCTTTGCCAATTATTTTTTATTGATTTTCCCATTTTAACCCAATTATACCAATTATTTCCAAATTAATACAATTTTGTTCACGTGCTGCAGACAGTCTCAATTTAACCCCTGGCATTTCTTTTGAAAAGGGTCTCAGACAGACCTTTGGAAATCCTTGCAAACGAGAGCAGATTGAGTAGGCAAACCAACAGTCTGACTCAGTCTAAGTGGGATTCATACACTTCTAGGCCACATAAATAATATCTACAAGTGGCACACTCCAGTCAAAAGGTATGCAGAGGGTCACTTGGGAAAAAATCCCTTAGAGACATCATAGGAACAAGTTCAGCGGTTCAGCAATTGCATCATATTCATTACAGCAGGCAGAAACCAGGAATATCATACTCGTGTAAGCATTGCACTTGTCTGTAATTGCAGTGCAGAGAGGGAGGGAGGGAGGGAATCGTGGAAGTTGATCTGACATAGCCCTATTCCAAATCTAACTTGCATGACTCTCCAGTGGAAGAATGCAATCTGCTGGACTAATGTAGTCCAGCTATTCCATTTTCATTCCCTCCCTCCCTCCCTCCTCGTGCTTCTGCAGTATGTTTACAAGCAACCAACAGCTGCTAGGATGCCAGCAATTGCTCCCAAGGGATTACAATTAATAGTAAATCTGTATTGTAGCTGGTTCTCCAGGAGGACCTCCTCCCTTCTTGAGCATGCTTAAGGGTGGCAGCTAAATCTCACTGGTGACTCAGCTACTCAAGAGATTTGGTCTCATTACTGTAAACTAGCCTATTAAGGTAAAAGTGTTGTCTTTTACCTAACAACATGCCAGAAAGGAAATAGTGTGTTGCAGAGGGAGAACAGGACATTTAACAATGTAACAATACTCCCTAGGAAAAAAAATGGTTTGATTTGGTAGAAGGGGAAGGGGAGATCAGGATACTGATTTATGAATGGGACATACCACAATGTCATTGACATTCCAGAAATATAATTGCAATTTACAGTAAGAATCCTAAGTGTGATTGATATAACTCTAGAATTAATTGCATTGTAGGATGTCTGTAGTGGAAGAGAGTCTACAGTAGCCATCTCCAGACAGTCACCTGGAACATGAAAAGGTTTAAACTAGCTGTAGGCAGGGGCAGACTGAGGACAAAATTTGGCATCCCTCCCCTGTTTTCTGTTCTGCGCATGCTCTCAAGTGCATCCCCTCGGCTTGGCACCCTGTGTAGGGGAATCGCCTGCACTGCCCTAAATCTAGTGCTTCTGTAGAAGCATGCCCAGAAGCCCCACCTCGCTGGCCTCAGGCATTCTGCCTCTCAGACCTTCAAGCATTTATGTGTGTTCTGCTGAAGGTATTTATATATCACCATGCAATTGGGAACCTCAATAAGGCTTGATAACCTTGATAAACATGGAAGCCGGAACACAGATACAAGACCATTTCAGATCTTTGTACAATGGTCTGAGAGGAGCCTGTGTGGACACTGGGTATGGGGCTTGTGCCTATGTACCTGCCTCTCTACCCATCCAAAAAAAGACCCTCATGAATTCAGGCAAATGCATGAAGAGGGATTATATAAATAACGCAATTGCCTTCACTTGCAATACTGACATAAAGCCTGCACAATAAAACTGGATTCATCTTCATAATGCCTTGTAAACCACTCACAAGTCTATTCTGGCATTAAGTGGTACAGTATATATATTAATACCTAATAATGGTGATGTTTTGCATTACTGTACTTTGTATACACTGCAGAGGTTTGGACTAGATGGCCCTTCCAACTCTATAATTTTATGGGGTTTGTTAAAAAAAGTATAGCAACTACTTAAATTATATATATCTATCTCTGTAGCCTATCCATAAACAGATGCCTCAATTAAATTTCTCTGAGGAAGCATGTGTTAAATGAATGTAAACCATTTTTGTGCACTGTTATCAGATCAAGGTGCGATTTTCACTTAAGAGTGTGTGTAAATCATTTAAAAGTATAATTTTGTTTCGAAAAGAGGGAGAGTTGCTAACAGTTCTAAGCAAAGACTCATGTCTGGCAGTTTAAAAACATGTGCAAAACCCCTTTGATTTACTCCTCATAAAGATGCAGGCAAATTTCTCTATCTCTCTGCCTGCCTCCTTTCTTTTAGCATGTTTTGAAACAACAGCTGTACAAATTTGCTATGGATTAAAGCATTTTGGCTTGCTAAATGGCTTGACGACTATTGTTACAGGATTGCATAAAGGAAAGAAAAACTAACTGATCCACATGCTATCTCATAAAGACAAGTAAGCTCAATATTTTATATTTGTAGAGTGCTCTGGGGGAAAGAATATCCCTTTTGTAGCTTTTGCAGTTGTGCCAGACTTCCTATGATGAATGAGACCAAATGCATGAGCAAAACTGTATCAAGGGGCTTGGAATAAAGAAAGTGTTCCTCATTGGACTTTAGAAATAGGATGACTTTGGCCTCTCTCATCTGTAAAAATGTAAAATATATGAAGAAATTCTGCAGCATTTTCCTTCTCTTTACACATTAGGATAATGAAAAACCTGTTTAATTGACCGTTAACCAGTGACTGTGCTTTAGCGGTTATAATTACCCCAGCTAGTATCTATAGGGGTGTGAGTTCTCCCATGATAGCAGCCAAAAGAAACTATCACACAGTGGCAGAGCATCTCCAGTTAAAATGGTAGCCAGCCCTTATGTCAGCACCCAGCAAACCTGGGTTTCTGCTGGGACCCATATGTACTGACTGAGTCCATGAGGTCTGATGCCTTTCTTGTCTCCCTGAAACCCCCAATCATTAAATCCAACCCCTGTCAACTATGGAGGTCAGACTGTGATGGCCTTTTTGGAGGGGTGGCAATTGGCTGTTTGGCTCCAACTGGCCCTGAGTGGCCACCATCTTGATTTCTAAAATGCAGTGCCCAATGTCTGCCACAATTTCCAGTGTCAGAGGATTTTTTCTGCTAGCAAGCAACATGGAAAGTGGTGCAGTGCAGCTCCACTTAGCTCCGGTGGCGGCAGCGGCTTGCTTGTCCCGGGTGCCAGCAAATCACGTTACGCCACTGCCAGTAGTAGCTTTTACATTGTGTGAAAGATCAAACAAAATGTGGAAATTAACAGGTAGGGAAATATTGGGAAGCTGGAATAAACTGTCATGTGAATGCAACCTGAAAGAAAATTCTTCGTCTCATATCACAGGCTCATGAATGAGCTTTTCAAAAGGGCCAGTGCCAGACAGTGGACTAGATAGGGGATTCATTGTGAGGACTGTTTCTTTTTTATTAAATCCTAGAGAGTATGAATTATGTATTGACTTCTGCAATGGTACTCTTTTTAAAAAAATAAAAATAAAAATAATTTTTATTGAATGATTTTATGTCACAAAAAAACATTACAACCATACTACCACTAAATGGTACTCTCCTATTATGTATGTACTGTTTTATATACTCTCCCACTTTATAATTATTTGTTTCATACTCTCTGTGTTTAAATATTTGTAGCGTATTTCCTCTCTTGCATAATGTTTAGATTTTGTAGTATTTTTCAAATACTTACCAAATTTGTTTTTGAATGCTTGCTACTCTACAAGTTTGGGAAATCGGTGTGTTATGATTCTTTGCCCATTAACATCAGTAAATAAAGCCACAGTCTGATCAGCAAGTATGAACTCAAAGAGCTAAATGCCTCAAACTTTTAATATGATGATGCACTTAATTAAGCATCCTTGGGAATAATTAAGTATGAATGAGTCCATATATAATTAAGGAGACAAGTTTTATGATTGATGTACACAGAACTAATTTACCACCTCTGAATTGCTCCAGCACATAGGTATGATTATGCTCCTATGCCTAATTGCTGATACACTCGTTTTATTTTTCAGCATTTCTCTGTGTTTAAATGATTGCTATGTTTTGTCTTCTCACAAAAGTAGGACTCTAATGGAAAAACTCATATTTTTATCAGTCAGCATTTCTGTTACTAACTTTAAGAAAATGCTAAATTAAAGTGTTCTAAGGGCTGCTTATAATAACAATCTGTTTCTGTACATGCCAGCAGTCCTGATTGTCCCTGGGTACATTTTCATGTTGCAAAATGTAACTTGTGAACTGGCTGATGACTAATATAGTTAGTAGTAATTAATGTCCCTGATCAAAGTAGCTGTTTCACACCCAGTCACTGCAATCCTAGTATATTCGTGTGTGCATCACTTTACACGCAAGTTGTTGACATCCATCTGTCTCAAGAGACAGTGTGTATGGAGGTCCTGGGCCACCTTAGATGACAAGACCCCACTACTGGCCTCACAGATGTGGTCTAAAGGAAAGCAGAACAGTATGTTTGACACCAGCTTCGCTGCAGGAAGGAGGTGTACAAGGCTCCATCCAACCCTCTTAGGGACTTCACTCCGGATATGTGTAGGATTTATTCCTTAGCCTTTCCATCTCCCAAAGGTGTCCCACAAGGCAGCAGTGGTTTGGGTTCAGGTTCAGAGTTTTCCTTCTCCAAGTTGGGCTACCTTCTCAGGTTGACAAGCCCCATCTGCCCCTCCCTTTCCTAAACAGCACACACAGAAACTGCCTTCTTGACCATTGGACCCACTATTGGTCTCCTCTGCTCAATGCACTAGAGCCTGTCTTCACATGCAGGGGAAGTCCCTAACTCACTGAAGGTTTGAGACCTATCAGCCAGCCTCACCTGGTTCAGTCATCCAGTCAAAGCCGTTCCTAGGGTGTGGTCACTGTCACATGCTGACAGCATCTAGGAGCCACAGGTGAGAGTTGAGTGCAGGGTGGGGACCAAAGGTGGACAAACTACCCCAGGAGGAACACAATGTGTCCTCCACCAGAACTACTACCCCTCCCCTAACACCCCATATGCACATAAGAACATTCCTGATAATAGCTAGGAATGCTCACATAAGAAAAATCTGCTGGATCAGGGCAATGGCCTATCTAGTCCAGCATCCTTTTCTCACAGAAGCCGACCAGATGCCTGTGGGAAACTGACAAGCAGGATTCAAACACAAGAGAACTCTTTGCTCCTGTGGTTTCCAGCAACTGGTATTCAGATGCATTGCTGCCTTGAACTGTATGTTGTACTCTATGAAGTAGCCCTAGCATTTTAGTGGTGTCAACAACATGTCTAGATATAATGGCTATGCACTATCTTTTCATTCAGAGGACCATGAAACTAACTGTTCAGTTTTGTGGTCCATCAAGTTGAGGAACCTCTGTTCCCACTACCGCCATTCCACGGTTGTAGAAGAGGCATAGTGGAAATGGAGGGAGGGTGTGATGGGCCCTAAATCAACTTGAAAGAGGGCTGCATTTGTCCAATCCTGCACAGCTATCCCCTCCCTTTCACAACCAATTGCATAGGTGGAACTGGCTGGAAACATCACTTTAGATCATGTAGTGCAAGTTCATTGCAGGACAGTTTCAATGAGATGGCTGCTGTTTCTTTAGGAAATTATTCAACATTAATTCAACTCCATTGAGTGTCAGATTAACTTGGTATATTAAGTTTAATGGCTGAAAACAGCTCCCTTTTTAAAATCCTGCTGTTTTGACAGAGCTGGAGAATGAAACTAGGCCTGAGGTTTTAAAAGCCCCAGAAAAGAACAAGAAAGGAAATACATGCTTTACACTCTTTAAAAACCTCTTTTGACTAACTGCTCCCTCTAAAACCTATGTTCATGGCATCAAATATTTACCAAATGGAGGTTTAAACTGCTACAAAGGGAGTCTTGTCTCGAATGTACAGGAAAAGTGAGTTGGGGAAAAAGAACAGCTAACTTGCTTGATTTACAGCTTTCTGCAAACTCGGCTTCTAAGCACATCATAGCCTGGAATGGCATAAACAAAGTAGGCTGGTCTCAAATAATTCTGCAGGGTGAGCCTCATTGAAATTATGTGATGAAACACTTTGAGGAGTGGAAGTTTTAAAAATAGAAATCTTTAAAACAAGGCCTCTGTTTCGTGGTTTCTCAAACAATTGGTTTTAAACTGATGGTTTGTCAAAAGCTTTCCCCCTTTCAACATTTATCCTAGCTTCTTCTCTGGAGGCTTTTCCAAACAGTAAACAAGCCAACCAACCACACTTTACTTTTTGGAGCCACATTGCAGATGTATTTACTTTAGAATCTTAAACTCATTTAACAGTCATTCCCTCTGCTCTGACCAAGGAATTCTATTTCTTTGAATAAGACTAGAGATCTAGCCTCTGCACTCTCACTCTTCACTCATTCAGACTGGCCGTCTAAAGCTCTGTGATTGAAGGAAACCCTCTAGGCCGTTATACCGGTCTGAGTTTGGTCAGCTGACTCACCTGGAAATAGGCAGCTGACTTCACAAGCTAATGAAGACACACCAGCATCTAAAGAAACTATCCTCCCAAGTCGGCTTCTCAGTCTTCTGGCTACCTCGTTGCTTCAGCAACAGCACCATCCACTGTGTCATGTGTTACCCACTATCGACCTCCAGCCAGTCCATTTGGCCTATCTGACTATTTGTGTCAGGCTCAAAGGCCTAACACTATTAACCTACCTCCTGATGGAGATTCAGTTGTAGACTTTCTTCCTTCAAACACACACACGCTGCGAAATGCATCTGTTCAAAGAAGGAACACTAGCTAAAGTTGCTATTTCCTGCTGCTGAGTCAGATACCAGTTTTTGCATATTATTTTCTGGTATACATTTTTCTTCTTCAAAACTGAGTCATCTTGAGCATATGGAGAAGGCAGGATATAAAAATTAAAATAATAAAATAAACATTGCTGGTAAGGATGCACACGTTCCCATCTGCATGGCAAGGCTCGTTTCCAATACTGTTATCACACTGCTCGAAAAAAATAATGGAGGATATGGTTATCAACAGTTACTAGTCATGATGGCTATAATCTCCCATATCAAAACCAGTATGCCTTTGAATAGGAATTGCTAGGAAGGGCAGGGTTGCTATTCCACTCATGCCCTTCTTTTTTTAAAAAAATAATTTTTATTAACCGACCAATCAAATCAAATCAAATCACATCACATAAATTCCGAATTACAAAGCCGAATTTTAAATTTTGTTGAGGGGACCCATATTTCAAGATCCGAAGGGGGATTCTGATCATCTTCTTGCTACTGCGTTAATGTCCAAATCAGTCCAAACAAAGTTCATAATTCTATCCAGTCTTATCTTGCTGTTTCCACATCTCATCTTGTTCGTATATTTTCTCTTTTTTCTTTATGATCTCTTCTGATAATCTCCTTAAGCTGATAAACACCAATAATAATCCTGTGTGAATTTTTCCGTTCATCCAATCCTCAAATCGAGATGGTTTCCATATATCATCGTTCATAGATAACATCGCTCTTTCCATCATTAATCACAGAACTGTCGTTCTTAAGTCCCTCTGAGGAGTTTCACCCACAATATAAAAACAGCTCTATTTCTCTATTTCTCCTCCCAGACTTAAGTCCTCCGACAGAACTTCCCAATATGGTGACGGTATTTTTAACTGCGTCATTCCAAAGCCCTTATACATTCCACGCTCTTCTTAAAGCATGCTTTGGTTAGAAAGTTTATCTCCACACAGACATAAATCCACAGCTTAAGTCCTTCAAACGACATTTCTGACTTGTGGGGGGGGGGATTCTTGTTTAATCACACAGAGGAAAGAAAGGAAAGTTTTTTCCCCCTCCCCCATCCAGTCCTTTTGCCATACCGAGTCTTGGTGTATCTTCATCTGGTTAATTCTTGTTCTTCCGACTCGTCTTGTTTATCAGAGATCTCTTCTGTTAGCAGTCTTTACTCCCCCTCCTTCCTTGAAATATGTGCATTCGCTTCATCCTAATCGTTTCTTTTGAAGTTCTTGCAGCTAGGCGCGGATCAGAGGCAGCGTCCAGGAGCGCCGATATCCACAGAAGGGCATTCTGCCTAGTGCCCCCATCCCCACAAATTCGGGGGTGGTATAGGGCACAGCAGGCAAGGGCAGCCCCCCCAATCCTGGGGGGGTGTAGGGAGGCTATTTACTCCCATCACAGCCTCCAAATTACCTCGTGTGGGTCGGACAGATGTTATTGTCAGCCATCTTCTGATGCGCCCCTAGTGGCCCCCTGGACTCATGCCCTTCTTGGGGGCATAAGCATCTAGATGGCCACTATGAGAACATTATACTAGAGACTAGATGGGCATTTGGTATAGTTAAGAGCAGCCTTATGGCTTACTATCTAAATGCACCATGGCTATACCTGGATGGGGGGGCAGTAAGCTTAAGTAATGGAAAGGTCCAATTCACCAACTTACACATAGAGACCGTGCCTCCCTAGCCTAATTGCTTTTCTGCCAAATACAATATTGCTCATAAACATGCCTTAGGCACAAAACATTTGAAATCAGTCCAATCCAGTATGTTGTTTTTGTTTAGCCCTGTGCCTAATGGGTAAGGTCCAATGCGGCTTTTGTTCAGAAATCTATATAGCATCTCCATACAAAAAGTGAGGAAAACAAAAGCTGTCACTATGCCTCAGAAAGCGCTCATTTTCATTCTTTTGTTATAGCTTCTGCATTCTTAGTTTTCCATAGAACTCCTAGCTTTTTGGGGGGGGGGGGGTATTTGATCCCAAACAAATGATTTGTGCATTCCCCTGTAGTTTTTTGATGGACATAGCCAAGTAATTGGCAAGTAACCAGTTAGACTTCTGCATAAAAGCTGCCACCAGGATTTGTTGAAAGTGAATCATCCTGAATGAACATTTGCATGAGGCTTCTTTGTGTGTTATGAAAAGAGGACAACTATTCTGAACTCATTGGTTCCCCAGCCTGACTTTGCCAAGGTAATGTAAATGCAGGATCAGGAGAAAATTGGTAGGCCTTATCTGATGGTGTATTTATGGTGTCATAGTAACTCTCTACATGAGAAAATTAGGAGGGACGCGGGTGGTGCTGTGGTCTAAATCACTCAGCCTCTTGGGCTTCCTGATCAGAAGGTTGGTGGTTCGAATCCCCGCAATGGGGTGAGCTCCTGTTGCTCGGTCCCTGCTCCTGCCAACCTAGCAGTTCGAAAGCACGTCAAAGTGCAAGTACTGTAGATAAATAGGTACGGCTCCAGCGGGAAGGTAAATGGCATTTCCGTGCGCTGCTCTGGTTTGCCAGAAGCGGCTTAGCTAGCTAGCCACATGGCCCAGAAGCTGTATGCCGGCTCCCTTGGCCAATATTACCTTTACATGAGAAAATTAAAAAATTGTCCAGTAGCATCTTAGAGACCAACTAAGTTTGTTCTGGGTATAAGCTTTCGTGTGCATGCACACTTCTTCAGATATACTGAAACAGAAGTCACCAGACCCTTATATATAGTGGGAGGGTGGGGTGGGGTTTTTCTCAGAAGGGTAGTGGGAGATGGGTGATTGGCTCAACAGGTATGGTAACTGGCGACTGTCAATGATTGCAAATAGTTCTACAGGAAAAAGCAAGGGATAGTATGCAGATGACCAAAAATAGCTTTAGCATATGTAATGAGACAAGAATCCAATATCTCTATTCAGACCAGGTCTCTCCATGCTTTTCAGTTTAGTAATAAGTTGTTATTCAGCAACTCCTCTTTCAAGTCTATTTCTGATTTATTTATTTTTTGTAATAAGACAGCTGCTTTGAGATCCTGTATTGAATATCCTGGGAGATTGAAGTTTTCTCCTACTGGCTTCTCTGTCTTGTGATTCCTGATGTCAGATTTATGTCCATTTATTCTTTGGCATAGGGTTTGGCCTGTTTGGCCAATACAGAGAACTGAAGGGCACTGCTGGCAGATCTATAGCAAACCTTTTTGGAACTAAAACTGAGATATTGGATTCTTGTCTCATTACATATGCTAAAGCTATTTTTGGTCACCTGCATACTATTCCCTTGCTTTTTGCAGGAGGCAGGGGAGAGCTGAACCAGCAGAGAAATAAGAAATAATGATAAATAAGCCATATTGAATTCAATGGGACCTACTCTTAGGTTTTTGTCCCCTTTGTCATGTTTAGAGTAGGCTAGATGAAGTCATTGGGATTCAAGTTAGGACTAACTTAAATCCTATTGATTTCAGTGGGTCCACTCTTTCTGGATCCAGTTCAGAGCAGGGAACGCCATGTTTGCCTAGTTACAATTAATTTCTCCCAGTGATATAACCATGCCAGTTAAAACACAATAAAAACACAATTAAAGGCTACATTCTCTCTTCACAAAAAAGACACTGTTCATGTCCCATTGCCAGAAAAGTCCCCAAATAAAGATTAACAGTGTGCCATGAAGGTCAACAAATCTAGAGCATTTTGCATCAAACAAGGAGTATACTTTCAAGATGACAGTTCCCCAAAGGCAGTTTTCTATCACTAGATCCCTCTCCGTGACAAGGTCAGATGATGGTGAATCAATAAGCAACTGCCACGGATGAGCAGCTATCCTCTTGCTTTATATCCAGCACATGAAAGCAAATTGAAGCCTTCTCCACTGAACTCCAGTGCCATCACCAGCTCCATATGGAAAACAGTATAGAACTGTAGACATATTCCAAGAACAAAGCAGCAGAGAAGAAACCTATGCATTTTGCCCTGGAGCTTCTGTTACTGAAGCAGAAACCAGGGGATGCACCCTGACCTTCTTGTCCATATGCCTTTAAGAACTCATCTCAGCACTAGGAAAAATGGGGCAGGCATTTCATTGGGAAGGGAGGATAGACATACAGCAATAACCGAGTGCTGTTGATTTTTACACAGTGGAAAACAAAGGACTTAAACAAGACCGGGGATGAATAAATCACTTTGGCAGGTGCTGAATTACAGTCCACCAGGGCCTTACCTGAGGAGCATAGTTTATGAAATCCTATATTAATCAAAGAGTTTTATGGTGGTGTTTACACCATGCTTTTTACTGTAAATGCATTTGGCACACTTTCAGAATAAAGTGCAAATGTACTGATGTGCCATGGTTAGGTTGTCTGCACCACCTTATTTTCATAAAACCCATCACTGAAAATAAGATTTAGGAGAGTGCTAAGTCTGTGCCTCTCACCATTTGCCTCTATTTCTTCTCATCCACATTCAAGAGGTAATAACTCTTCCACTCTTGCTTCGCTCATGTTTAGACAAATGTCTAATCCCTTCCTATTGTGCTGTCCTTCAACCATCACCATTAGAACCTTCTGCCTTTTAGATGAATAATTGCAAATTCAGCTGTTAATTGGACTGTTTTTAAAAGAAAATAAACTGAATTTGTCTTTGTATTCCAAACATTCTTCATCTCCGATGTTGAAGCCTTTCTCCTGTTTGCAAAATGTTAGAAGCAGTTTTGTTGTTCATATGCGACTAGGCACACTTATTTCTTGAATGGGATTAATTTCTAATCTCATTCTTATACTGTCCATGTGCACAATTGCACCATCTGTTGGAAGTATGACAGACTTCCAACAATTATGTATTCTGTCTAATGATCGGAACTGATTCATATCTCTTACTAAGCATGTGGATCTTATGCTTATACTTTTCCTAAGAATATCTGAAGATCTCAGAAGACTTTTCAAAATACACACATACTTTTGTAATAGTGCTTGGTTTCTGAGTGGTTTAACTAAAGTTTTAATAAATTAACTACTGTAATAGTAAATGCATGCAAATTCTACAGATTTCATTGAACAGAAACTTGTACTATTTGAAACTCACAGTAAAAATTAGTTTTTGAAAGCATTGTCTTTTAAAAGCATATTTTTTAAAAGCAGATCTGTAATCCATGCCTTTCACAAATGTGTTAAAGGGGAAAGGTGCGACTTAGTAGAGCTTTGGCGCAGAGGATTTTGTGTAGCTCACAAGAATGAGAAGAGTTTATAGACTGCGGCTTCATTGGGGAGTCTTTCATTTTCCACTGAAATCATTTTATCTACTGTACTTTTCCATGTATAACACGCCCCCTTGTATAACACGCCCCCTATTTTGGTAGACTCCAATTTCATAAAATGGCCCAAAGTTGATGAGCTTTTTTTGGGGGGGGGGGGATGCAGTAAATCACTAACCCGATGGTTGCAATCTCTCGCCCCGCTTGCTAGCAATTGCTCACGTCTGCTACAAGCGTCTGCCCGATCGCCTGCAGCGGAAGTAAATAGCAAGCACAATTGCCACAGTGGCAGCCAATCCTCAGCAGCCCTTGACACAGCAAACAATCCCACACCCATTTCCCACAGCCAATACAAAGAAACCTTTGCCACAGCCACCAATCACAATACCAATCACCAATGACAGTCTGCAGTTCGCGGCTGCAACCAATCACCCGTCACCCATACCCACTACCCATGTATAAGACGCCCCCAGTTTTTAAACCTTCTTTTTCAGTAAAAAAACACACCCTAGTCTTATACATGGAAAAGTACGGTACTTGCTTTTACAATAGGTATAGAGAACTTGTACCTTTTCAGATGTTGTAGGACTATAATTCACATCATCCCTGATGATTGAACAAGCTAGCTGGGGCTGATGGGAATGGGAGTTCTACAACATCCAGGCCAGCAATATATTCCCCATATATGATTTAGTGTGACAGCTCAGCAGGAAAGACACAGAGCCATCATACACTGAGCATCACCAGAAAGATGTGGACAAAGGCTTGTCAAGTTAATTCAGACTAACAATTTACATATCTCATTGCAGTTCTTCTTGCCTTGCTTCTACCCTTGACTCTTAGTCTCCCAGCCAGCAGCAGTCCTTAGCCTGTCTACTCCTTTCCTGCCAAAAGAACCCAGGTTCCTTAAGAATTTATTTTCTCCCATCCAAACTGACCTTCACAAGATTTTGCCAACTTTCTGACATCTACATTTGTGGCCTTCCGTAGAAGATTTAAGATCACATATTTTTCTTACATAAAAATATGTAAATGCAGGCCTACAGTGCTGATATCATGATATATTTACAACATGAATCAATTTATAACTCAAAATACATCCTTCTCTTGATGAAAAGAGACATTTGATCAGCATTAAAAAGCCCATATTTTATAGTGATGACAAGAAGCAAGCTATAAATTATCCATAATAGTGAGCAATCCTATGCAAATGTTACCCTCCAGGTTAGAGTGGTGTTAAAGATAAGGGCTAGTCTTGCAATCTTATTATTTTCACTGGACTGGAAAGGACCAGGGATGCAGTACAGCATTCAGTAATCTACCTACTGATGTTTTGGTATAATTAAAAGAGTTTCCAGATTACCTTTGTCCTAGGAGGCAAAAGCAGCTGTTCCAAGACTGAGCAATACTGTGTTGCATGATTTCCAAAGAGCCAGGTGCTATGGCTATCAGCCAGAACAGAATGACAATTGGGTAATCTGTGCAAGAAAGAGCAGTTTCTGCTCCTCCTCCTTACTGGCTGAGAGAGTTAAGTAAGTCAGCTGATCCCCGAGAGTCTTTCCCTCCATTTACACTTGTGCTGAACCTGGCAGAAGGCACTTTGATTCGCCTTCCACAGGATACCAACATAATCAGATGGGAACTCAGATGCACATGGTGGCAACTACATGTAAATAACCACAAAGACAGAGTAATAACTGTGGGACAATGTGGCTAACCCATTGATTTTATTAATGCCAAATAGTATTTGTCAGTACAGTGGTACCTTGGGTTACAGACGCTTCAGGTTACAAACTTCGCTAACCAGGAAGTGGTTGCTCCAGGTTAAGAACTTTGCCCCAGGATAAGAACGGAAATCGTGCGCCAGCGGCGCAGTGGGAGGCCCCATTAGTGAAAGCACGCTTCAGGTTAAGAACTGTTTCAGGTTAAGAACGGAGCTCTGGAACGTATTAAGTTCTTAACCCAAGGTACCACTGTAATTGTCTACACAAAACCTGAACACTTTGACTCAAAATTGCTACAGACAAGGTGCTAAATGGAGTGAAAGTAGATGCAATCGTTTTGAACAAAGCAGAAAGCTGTATGACATTTCACAACTTCCATAGGCATCTAGTTGGCCACTGTGAGAACAGAATGCTGGAATGGGTGGGGCTTTGGTGTGATCAAGCGGGGCTGCTACCTATGATCTTAGATAACTGCACCCACAGAATGCCAATTAGCACGGAGCTAATTTTCTGAGCTCAAAGGCAAATAGATGACAGGCTGGTTGGTTGTTCTTTTGCTTTAAAAACCTCCATCTTTCTGTCAGACAACTATCTAGTCTCAGGGAATAAAAGTTGTATTATAGGAGATGGATGTTGGCTATACAGAAATGTTAGGGTTCAACACCAACGCCTTGCAATACATACATACATACATACATACATACATACATCCAGACTGAAAGCAAAACTACAAAACATACGAGTCTCAAGCACATTGATGGTCCAAATGGAAGAGTACAGCAGAACATGTTATGGTGGAACACGGGCTTCAGAATTCACCCGTCATTTATTTAAAATATCCCTACGCCATAAGGTTGGGTAACCAGTCATCACCAGAAGTTGGTGGAACACTACTAGATAAGAAGGAATCATGTGACACAAGCAAGTGTTGCCTAGTCTTATGAGGATTCTTACTCTGGTCTCTGCTCAGTCAAAGTTGCTCTTGAATTGCTGGTCTGTTAGTTTGCTTCCAGACCTGATCTGTTTCATGCATTCGAAGATTATTAACTATAGCTGAATACCTGCTTGTGTCCTATATATGCCACTAAATGAAATGCCATAACTCAGAAACATCATGGACAGTTAAACTCTCTAGGTGGTATTGTTTTAGTCAGAGTAGACCAATTGAAATTAATGGTTCGAACTTAGTCATGTAATGAATCATAGAATTATAGAGTTGGAAAGGACCATGAGGGTCATCTAGTCCAACCCCCTGCAATCTTTTGCCCAATGTGGGGCTCAAACCCACAACCCTGAGATTAAGAGTCTCATGCTCTATCGACTGCACTATCCCAGTTCATTAATTTCAGTGGGTCTTCTCTGAGTAAATCTTAGTTGAATACCACCCTCTGTTTTCCAACTATGCTCTAATTATAATTTACTCAAACCTGAGGGTGGGTCCAGGTCCTAAATGAGGAAGGACTCAGAAGTTAAAAGATTAGTCAGCGCTATGTTTTGCATCAGTTAGAAACACAGAGATATTCTGAAAATGATATCACAAACTGCTCGACTCAATAGTAGGTAATTTATTTTCAAATACAAGGAGGGATTCTGCCCACAACTATTATTTGAAGTGTTCATTTGCAAACAACAGAAGCTTAGCCTTTATGATGAATGCACTTCAGTTCAGAGACATCTAGGGAAAATATGGGGGTTTTGATTGCCAAAACACAGAGAAGACTGAGAACAGCCCAGCTGAGCTGGAATTATTCATGTTTTAATAAAGTCCAAAGCTACAGTACTGTTATATTAACCAACATGTGCCAGTACATTTCCCTTAGAATGTGCTTTCACCCCAAAGCCATGTTCAATTACAGCAGCATTTCATCTTAGTTTTGTCTACCACTGTCTAAGAACAAACATGTGTGTTTCCCATTCAAATACCCTTTCCCCCCCTCTTGGAACTGTTGGCTTTCATGTATTCTCATCCTCTCTCACTATGCTGAATTTGCACAACTGCATCTACAGGGTAACTTTAATCCATTTTGATCCTGCAGGAGTCCTGAGACAGAACAACAAAACATCCAGATTTAGTTTCTGCCATCTCTAACTTTATGAACAAATGAAATCAACAAGGTCCTTAAGGAAAGCAGGGCAGATGCATGTAGCAAAAATGGACTGGGGTAGTAAAATGCTCCCATTGTTAATGAAAAGGGGAATTAGACATGGTGAGGGACATCACAAGACTTTAGGCTAATCAAACAAAAGCTTGTACCTCTTTAATGAGAAAGAGGATTTTGCAGAGGAAAACAGTTATTGGTTGTAAGTGAATCACAGCTATTGAAATCCAAAGCAGCAGCTGAGGCGGACTTCTTCTTTTGTAGTGAACATATTAGCAACAGACTGAACTATCTTTCTTGCCACACCACAGGGGAGCCTGACAGCCCTCCACATGTTCAAAGAATATGTGAGGTAGGTTGCATGAACTAACTACTTGCCACTACTAATACACCCAACAGCCATGACCACCCCCATTCTGAATGTTTTGGACTCTGTGTGCCTAGCAGTAGAACAACAGCCCTTTTCCATGGATATGGGTGGGGTATAAAGAATATATGATGATGATCTTATTGACATCCTTTGGTTGATCTTATTGACATCCAACACCCTATTAGAATGTGGTTCTTTTTTGGGTTTTTTTATTGGGTTATTGTTTTTAGTTTGATTTTATATGTTGTGGTCTTGTTTCTAAACCACCCTGAGACCTCCAGGTATGGGGTGGTGTATAAATTGAATAAATGATGATGATGACTGGGCCAGGATCCCACCCCTTGCATAAAGGAGTGGGCTCATCAGTGCTGAAGGAAATTGTTCTCCTTGGGCTGCACTGTTTCATCTCCTGAATAGGACAGTCTGACTCTGAGCAATGCCAGGAGGGAACCTTCCATTAGTGCCAATGGAAGTTTCACTTCTGAGGATGACAGCAGCAATGGGATGATTTTGGATGGTACCATGGAGAGAGGAGGAAAGGCCTAACCTTGCCACAATTATCACAGTCCCAGTGGAAAACCACTCCACCTTCAATCAGTTCTTTAATAAAATACACAGCAGCAATTGCCTTTCACAGACAAACAGAAGGTATTTTTTAACTGTCATATTTTTCAATAATAACTGCTCCCTTTCCATCTCTGACCTGAGTCATGGCATTGGGAAGAATATTAAGGAGGGTCAGGGCTTTTTTTTCAGCTGGAACTCGCCAGAACTCAAGTTTACACTTCTCTCAATTTTGCAGGGCACTTCTCCAGCCAACTAATGTGTGTACAAAATGCATATACTAGGGACTGTGTGCATGAAAATGCATATAGCAGTGAAAATATACACACATTGTATTTGGCAAAATTCTTTTGCAAAGATGTGTATATTTGGCAACATTCCATTTTAAAATGTACGCTAAAATGCTGATGGATTTTCATAGGGGTGGAGGAAAATCACACACTGGTGTGGAAATGGGGAGAACTCAACTTAGGGCTGGAAAAATGAGAAATGGAATGAAACCAAAATCGACAGATTTGCCCATCCCTCATTGAGTTACGGTTGGTTTCTCCCAGTCCTGGTGTACCTAGTGCCATCTCCCATCTGCTATGCTTCCTCTCCTCCATCTATCTACCTCCTTTTCTTTGCCATCCCTGCCTCCCAGGCCTTTATCTCAGTTGGTTTACCTACTGCTTCTGCAGTAGCAACATCTCTAGTTTCTCTGGCAACCCAGCAGGCAGGCTGAAACTCCACACAGTCAGCATCCTCCCCACCTGCCATGACTTATTTTAGCTTCTCAGGCAAATGTGCCCTCTTCACCCCAGTCCAGTCCAGGTCTCAACTGCTTCGCAGACTGAGATAGCAGGATGCTTATTCTGGAAGGAAATGAAGCAAACCAGCTTAGCACACAAACAGTAAGCAAGTCATATTTGAAGGGGTCCTAGATAAAGAGTCCTCTTTTTTGAGGAGTCTTTCTCCCTTATTCGGAAGGTAGAAGAAAGGAGGTAGTGCTAAACATAATAGCCTGGAATGTCATCAGGGAATAAATATGAAGATGACATTCGAGCAAAATAGTAAGTTGGTTCATTTCCACTCCCCCACAATTAATGTTTCCAAAGCAAAGGCAGGAATGGGGTTATGGCCCATTTCCTAGGAGAAGTAGATGTAGTGATGTGATGGCTGTGTTGATTAACCAACTATCTAGCAGAATTACACCCCAACCTGGAAAATGTCTGCTCCATGCAAACTGCCTATGCAAACAAACCATGATATTAAGCCAAAGTTTATTCTTGTGAAACAAAACAAACCACAAACTCTGGTTCAGCTGCAATGCTGAGCCAGGGATCCTGATTTCTGGCTCTCATTTCTGCTAGGGGAAGAAGGAAGTGGGAGCAGTCTCCACATGCATAGTAAACTACTGGCAATGGTTTACTTTGTGAAGTGGGCCAGGATGTCTTCAGCCCTTTTACTTATTTTCTATCCCTGTTAAAGTGGAATTTTTCTTTTCTGTCCCACAATGTTCTCTGCTTCTTCCTGATTGTGTGGACGCTGCTCCTCCACTACGGAGACTATGCCTTATCCCTCACCATCCCTTGTGGCTCAATGCTTCTTTGTTCTTTTGATCTTCAAAAAACTTGCTTCCTTTTTGTACTTCGGTCCACTGCAATCCCAAACTTGGGCGCAGCCGGCCTATAGAGCTGGGTAGTGGATCGGAGTGAAGACTGCTGCACTCTGGTCCATCACTGAAGCACCGCCCCCTCTGGCCACCTAATTGGCCAATTTAAATCTTGAGGATAGCGGGCCATCTCACCCTCCCTTGCAGAGGGGGGCAGGGAAAATTCCTCAACAGTCAGGCTCCAATGGTGAGGACTCTTGTTCATGGAGCTGAGGGCCTGCTATGATGGGCCACAAATGCTGCCCACCTGGAGACTGGGTAACCAGTCATTTTCTATCCCAGTTAAATACAAATGATTCTGTATTCTAGACAGGATTTTGAAAAAAAAGAGTCCCTCCTATCACCCAGAATCTCTCTCAGTGGTCCTCCCCCCCCCCCCATCAGAATATTTTAAAAATACAAAGCGGGTCAGATAAAAATCTGAAGTCAAGCCAGTTCCCACCATTTGTGAGGAGAATCAAATCCTGTTCATTGGTGGAGTTAATGGAAGCAAAGGAAGATCAATTTACTGCAGCACAGAGGCACTACTATCCCTGAACCCTGGGTAACTTCCCTAGGACAAAAACTTTTGCCATGCCTTACACACCTCTTTGGGATGTAATTGGAGTCAAATGGTGCACAATTGCTGTGAAAGGAGTGTACTATTCAGTCAATGAGCTTTGTAACTGATCCAACTTTGTTCAATGGGCTTTTTTTAAAAAAAGAAAAGAAAAACCACACACACCTCCATTCAAAATATTGCCATTTCTACCTTTGTAAAGTATCCCTGGTATTCCATGGCAAGGAAGCAAACGTGAAGCAGCATGTGTTCTGAAAGGATACACTCAGTAAAACAGTTACACAATAGTTAGGGTCAAAGAGGCTCTCGCAGCCTGAGAGCTTTTGCGGATCACAGAGAGTTCTTTGCATCAGCAATGCACTCTGTTCAGGGATCACTGTGTGTCATATACTGTTTTGCATTGATTCACTGAACTCCCAGACCTATCAGCTCATCTTCTTTCAATGAGACACAGCTAATTTCAAGTACAGCTGCACTGAAAGTCCTCAGGAAACTCTTTCAGTATGAAAAGGAGGCTTTTGGGGGGAAGTTATACATTTTCTCCAAAGACTGCCAAATGCTAATCTTGTGTATGCCTGCTGGCTGTTGCTTGCACCAGTCATTTCTTTCTATCACTGGGGATCTCCTTCCTCACAACACAATCACAGCCAATTGGGGATCATACTCTGAATGTAAAGATTTCAGATGGCCATGTAGCCAATCAGGCTTGGCATCATGATGACATAATGGAAAATGTCATAGTGGAGGATAAAGAAAGCCACTACAGAGTGAGAACATGGCTTTCTAGCTGGGTTGGGGGAACACATCTGATCTTGAATACATTTTGTGGAGGAAAGGGATCAGCTGCCCACACTATCATAAGGAACAGACAGTGCAGGTACTTCCCTACCCAAAACTTCTTTCTTGTCCCATTGTTCTCCAAATTTTTCTCATTTGTCCACAAAAGCTGCCAAAGGGGATCCCTTTTCATCGCCTCTGAACAGGGCTGCAAATCAAGGGGTCAAAGTTAGCCAAGCCAGAATTTTACACTTTCCTACTTTGAAAAAGGGGTTCTCTTATAATTCTGCTCACTTTCACTGTGGTTTCCTAGGCTAGGGTTTCTGAAGACCAGCGTTTTGTGTTCTCTACAACAGAAAATTAGAATCCCAATATTATTTCCAACATAATGCTAAGGTAAACCTTCTGTCAATGCAATGATTTCCCACCCTGTGGGAAATCATTCTCCCTACCTCCCCATCTGTGCTCCTTAAACTTGCTCAGGACTTCCTCCCCAACCCTATGGAACACTATCTGGGGATAGTGTAGGGGCACTAATCCTTGCAAAAAATCCTTGCACTAGCACTAACCTTGTAAAAAGTTCACTGAATACAGTAGTAGTCCACTGATGTCTTTTACATTTATAAAATAATGGTGCTTATTCAGGATGTCCTCAGGGCACAACTAATAAATTTTAAGGGATCCAGAGTATGCCATTTTGCTTAAGAACTGGATTAAGTTCCTGGCTAGATCTGATCAAAATCTACATTGTTTAGCATTCTTCTCAGCAATCCCAGCAAGTAGCAACCATTCAGTGGTCTATCCAAAATCACAATAGTCATGCAAAAATTCTAGGGCTGTGCACAACCCTCCAATCCTATATCAGAGCAGATCCAGTGCTTCAGAGTGGCACTGATCTAACCTGAGCTGATTCAACCCAGATCTGTGCTCTGAGCAGATTCAGGGGCCTTCCACAGTGTTTAATTAGGGTTCAAAACCTTAATTAAAGATGTAGTCCAGGGAGGGGGGAGAGGAGGCACACAGAGACTGTTGTGTACATCTACTTCTTCCCTCTCCCAACCTCATGTTTAATTGGATTTTAAACCCTAATTAAAATGCAGTTAGGAGAAAGGCAGGAGATGTCTGCGCATCTCCCCCATCTTCTCTGTTATATCACCCCCCCTTCTGCTTTTGACACCCACAGATTGCTTTGGGTGGACCCTATCCAACCTGGGGTAATCCAGGGTTGCCACAATCCTATCTGACTAAATACCAGGTCAACCCAAATCAGCTAGATTCAGTTCAGGATCTGACCAGGTTTGGTACACAGCTCTAACTAGAAGTAGCATGAAGCCAGTTTCTCTCTCTTTGTTTATTCAGTGTCTCTACCACCAGAAGTTGACCAGTGCTCTCAAGTAAAAAGCTCAGTCCCATTTTTGGATTGATTTCATCCATGTAGAAGTATCCACATTTTACTGAAAATTAAAATTTTGCCTTCTCACCGATTTCTTTTTATTTAAATAGATGATGATGATAATAACAGATTAGGCAGTTTATATAATAGTATATCATTTATTTTATAGAGAGTCTCTGCTCATTATTTTTCACATTTCCTTGTCGGAGTACAACAGTAATTAAGGAAAAACAATGCAAATGAATACCATTCCCATCAAGTGAACAGCTCCCCCTTGACATTTTTTAAATGTCATGAAAATGTTGCTACAGTCAGTTACACTTGGATGTTTAATTCACAGAGAAAAACTATAACTAGGGATGCAATGGCCCTATCAGCTTTGAGCAAATAAAGACGTAATTGAAATGGCAGACATGCAGGGAGTTCCTCTGCTACAGAGGGGGGTTGGCAGAAGACTACATACTAAAGTCAAATGATACATCTTCTATTGGTCTTGCCACTGGCTGTCATGACCATACCTGTCAACCTTGCAGATTGTGGTGAAGGACCGAAGAGGAGGAGGTTCACACTACTTCCATGGGGGAATAACCACCAGTACCTTATTCAGTGCCTTCCCAGCTAAAGGACACAGCTTTTTCACCATCCAGACTTGGAGGATGATTCTTCTGCAAAAATCTCTGTCTCCCCAGCTTCACAGAAATCAAAGGCTACCAAATAAGGCAAGTGCCTTAAGCAGCCAGCCAGATGGAGCATACCATATTTTAGGCTTGGTCAGCCTCCATAAGGCTTCCATTGACTCTAGCTCCCTGCAGAGAGAACATCTGCTATATCTGCCTTAGCATGACCCCTTGGAGCTGTCCTAGGTCCTGTCCATATGTTTTCTTCTTGACTAGACTCCCATGTGAGACAGTTTCACTGTTTTGGTGTGTGCACGTGCATGTGTGCACATGCACCACAGAAACAGTCACAAGTTTCATTTATTTCAGTGATGGGGATCTGTAGCTCTCCAAATGTTGCTGGCCTAAAATTCCAATTTTTTCATAACTCTGGGATCTGAACAGGGGGTATCTGAGGATGAGGGCTGGGGATTCAGAGTGGGAAAGAGAATTGCCCTCAGGGCCAGCACCAGATGTACGTAATCAACCAGAAGCACACGTGCAAGAGAATTCCATTATGCCACTACTGCTCTGGTCTGAAGTTGTCACGTTGCTCTCCTCTAACTCAGAAGTCGTAGTGGACCCATAGTTGACCCCACTCTGTTGGAGTCAATGACTGCCAAACAAGCTGGAGTCCTTAAGTAAAGATGAACCTCTTGCCAAAGACAGAGCCAGCAACTTAGACAAAAACCCACCCTTTATGAAAAAAATAAACAAAATAAAAATAATTGCAATTATTTCTACCACTACTTACTCACTTTTATTTCAGCTCACTTATCATAGATACAGGCAGCATTATATTTTGAAGGCAATTAATACAACATACCTATATTTTTGTACTTCTTCCAGTTCACATGGGCTTGATGTGATTACTGGCCACAAGACTTCCATAAAGTGATCTAATATCTGCCTCCTTCATTAAGTCTGAATTTGCAGCATCAACTTTCATTATTAATAAGCTCAGAACATGTTAAACCAAGTCATCTTTGGCAGGTGTTTCAATAGCATAAAAATGGAAAACTATCACTAAACAGGCAGCTGGTAACAAACTCTGAATTAATTTCTAACCGATGTATTCTATAAAAGTGTATTCATCTATGAGCCAACAACATAGTGAAGGGGATAAAAAATTAATTTGTATTTCATAATTTTCCCAATACCATCTTGCTGGCCTGACCTTAACAAGAAACCCACAGAGGATCGTAGGGCAAGGCAGCCCACTAGCTTCAGCACCATGGAAAGCTCCGGGTGAACAACTTGCTCCAAAAAGAAAGTCTAAGGGTGAAATGAAGCCTTTTATACATCTGCGGCCTGATTAGCCATTTCATCCTTGAGCAGCGGAAGACCTTAAAGGGGCAAGTCTCTGCCTTGGATGTTAGCACTCCTCCTCCTGTCTTGACAATTCCCTGCAGTCTTATTGCCTAGGCTGATGGGCTGAAATGGGGATTTGCATTCCTGGTGCAAAGGGGTCTGTTCCTTGAGTAGTGTAGGCTCTTCGGACCACAGAGGTCCTAGTTCAAGTACCCAGTTATTTAAAAATGCTCTCTCCCTGTCATTTCCCTCATCAATTTCAATGCTCCTCTAATTCCACTTAAGGATCTCCAGTTTACCTTCTGACTATGTAAATTTCTTCCTCACTCTCTGCTTCCCAACAATAATTTATTTTCCTCTATCTCCTTCAGTTTAATCTGCCATTCCCATTCCCATTTCCTTCATCATTTCTTCTCCAGTCTTCTAGCATTCCACTTCTCATTTCTACATAGCCTCCCCTTCTCTGTCCACTTTCCTCTCTGCCTGCCAACCCATTATCAAAGTCAACTTCCTCTTAAACCTTTTATTGACCCACTCACTTTAGATTTACTTTCTCTGCAATTTGTTAGCACTTAATCCTTGCACATCCAATTTGTGTAATACTTCCATCTGGCCATATTGTCTCTTCCCATCTTTGTTGTCCCTGCCTTAGACTGTAACCCTTCTGGAAAGAACCTTGTTATTTGGGTAACCTATAAATTGTGCACTAAAACGTACTAAAGGCAAGATGGGAATTTTTAAAAAAGAAATTACCTTAGAGTGTGGGATAAAACAAATTAATAGTGGTGTAGAAATTAATGCTCAAGTTGCTACAAGAACTTACTCTTCTTTTCTATGATAAGTGACTGAATACAGAGCTATATGTTACCTTACACAGAAAGGACACAGACCAAAACAACAACAACAACAACAACAACAACAACAACAACAATATTTATACCCCGCCCATCTAGCTGGGCCTCCCCAGCCACTCTGGGCGGCTTCCAAAAAAATATTAAAATACTGTAATACATCAAACATTAAAAGCTTCCCTAAACAGGGCTGCCTTCAGATGTCTTCTAAAAGTCTGGTAGTTGTTGTTCTCTTTGACATCTGGTGGAAGGGCGTTCCACAGGAAGGGCACCACTATTGAGAAGGCCCTCTGCCTGGTTCCCTGTAACTTGGCTGATATTTGTAAATATCCCTGTAAAAGATGCTGATATTTGAAGAAAAGACACTTGTGCAAAAATTAATTTCTCCTCTCTGTGACTACCTTCTCCCATATCTTCTGCTTCTCCTTGAGCCATAGGATATACATTTTATAATTGATTAAAATTCTGAAATCACAACCCACCCATGTCCTTTTATCTACGCCTTGACCACACCCCACAGGCCTTCCAACATAAATCCCCCACCCCATTCAATTCAATTCCTACATTTTTGTCATTATTTATCCATATGCCTAAATCCAAAATCCCATGTTTTTCTGACTCCATGGCTACTGAATTCCCTTTCAACCAACCTAATGATCTAACCCACAGTAATATGTACCCCAAAATGGTCACATAGTTTATGTGCTGCCCTTCAGTAGGAAACAAGCAGCCACTGATAAGCCAAACCATGGAAGTGGAGAATTCTGTTATGAAACGCCTTATTTCCTTTTCCCTATGGAAACAAGAGGCACAGCAGCAAGCTTGATGCCAGTGTACTGATGGAAGAAGTCTGGCAGCATTGCTTGCAGGAATCTAATAAATGTAAAACTGGTGTTTATCCTCTAGTTCTTGAATGCCTCATTTAAAAATAACATTATTGATCTGGCATTTTGCTGTTTAAATGGGCCCTTGAGACTTCTATTCTTGTGTCATCCAGAATTGATTCTTAAAATCTATAATTTAAAAAAATCAGAGTTTTAAGCATTCCTGTATCATTAATGTGCCACGAACTGCTCATTTTTGCTGTAAGAAATCTATGCATTGATTTTAAAAAATGTCACTTGGAGTTGCACTTCCCACCACAAGAGAAATTTTTTTGGATGACTTACATACCGATATCAAGTACATTCACATGGAAGTGGCTCTAAATGTCCCCATTGTGGACATTTCCCTTTGTGGACAGCTCACAAGGCTCAGGCTCAGCCTGAGTTCGGGTTTCAATTCCCCATAGTCATTCAGACAAGCTTTGCCTGAGCTCTGTCCAGCATACAATATTCGCTGTAGTGGTGGAGATTGGCTTGGCCACAGGAGAATGTGTTCAGATGACCTCTGCCCTCAAAGGGAAGACTCCCTTTAGCATAACTTCTGCCTGTGAAGTGTGTGGTCTGCTATGCACTTAACTTGAACCCATGACAAGATCCTGTGATTGTGTACTAAAGCTTTTCTCCCACTTTTTGTCTTGGCTCCTTGCGTCATTTCATGGATCTACATTGTAAATAATTAGTACACCACCCCAATGCAAGTCAGATACTTTGTTAAACTTCTGTGAGGTTCATTGTACACTTGCTCAACAACTACTGGCTTATGCGGAAACAAGATAATTTCTCTCTCTTCTGCAGGTGTTGGGGAAGGTCACCATAATATCTTGCTTAGAAATGAATAAGGCCTATTATGCAATAAGCCATCTGTATGCCAAAGAAGAACTGATGACAATAGCTGCAGAAAACCTTCAGATGTATAGTCCTCATAAATATGTTCTGTAAGCTTGTAGCAGTTGTGTATCTACATGTCTGAGCCATCAGATTGCGAGTCAGCTTGCACAAGTAGATATACGTCCCTAGCCTTTATATTGGAAGGTGCTTTAAGAAGTTATAGCCTAGCTACAAACTACATCCTTAACCTTTTTAAGGGAGAGCTGCATGGTGCTTCTATTCTTCAGCAATATCAGCTGCCTTTTGTAATTCTCATTAGTAAGGCAATTGCACATCTTCCTCTGTAATCTGAAGACTTCCTTGGTCTTTCCATGATATATAGTAATGGATTGTCTGAGTGGGAGGCACACAAGGCCCTACAGCACTGTGGTTCTGTGAAATGAGCCACACTACAGATATATTTTAAGCAGCAAACAGGTACCGTGAAACACCTCCTCAGAACATCTACAGGCTAGTTTATAAATGCACATACTCCACTTGATTACTCAATACAGTAACTCATCAAGGAATGTGTGTGAACTGATTCTGCTTGAAATTATCATGGTTCAGCTAATGTAGGATGATATGGAAATTCCATCTCTGGTGTTTGATCTGTGATGGGGAATTCCATCCTTATGAATAAACAACTAATAAATATGTATGTGTCGAAGCAGCTCCATGCAAGCTTCTGCTAATTACTAGGAATATTAAAGGACCAGCTCACACATGGCTTGCAGGAGCTGCAAAAGCTGTTATCTCGTGGGATAGTACAACATGGACCCCTTTTCTTCCCGATTTCCAGAAAAGCAGCATAATAGTCCATACCTGGCACTGCTGGGCCATACAGATGCTGGAGCAGACAACCAGGGCAGCAGTCCTGAAGGAAGCTCTTGCAATGGATTAGTGATAGGTTCTGGCACTAGCGCCAGATGGTGGTGAGGCCCCCCTTCATGCTGTGGAATGAACTTTACACTGGCTTAAAGTGCACAATTTCATAGTGTTTGGGTCATCAGTCTTCGTAAGCAAAGCTATTAGAGTTTGGCTGGCATAAGCAGCTACCCTCAGGCTCAGTGGCATGTCTTGTGTTAGAAACATGAGTTTCCTCCTCCAATAGGCAATTGATCTAGAGCCTTTTCCTGTAGGGATTGAGCAGTCATGACTGTATGATGTGGACAATATTGCCCTAAGCCCTAAGCAGACATTTTGACTGGGTACATTGATTTTACTTGAATAATAATAATAATATAATTTATTATTTGTACGCCGCCCATCTGGCTGGGTTTCCCCAGCCACTCTGGGCGGCTTCCATAGAAACCAAAAAACACTAAAATATCACACATTAAAAACTTCCCTGAACAGGGCTGCCTTAAGATGTCTTCTGAATGTCAGGTAGTTGTTTATCGCTTTGACATCTGGTGGGATGGTGTTCCACAGGGTGGGCGCCACTACCGAGAAGGCCCTCTGCCTGGTTCCCTGTAGCTTTGCTTCTCGCAATGAGGGAACCGCCAGAAGGCCCTCAGCGCTGGACCTCAGCATCCGGGCAGAATGATGGGGGTGGAGACGCTCCTTTAGATATACTGGACCGAGGCCGTTTAGGGCTTTAAAGGTCAACACCAGCACTTTGAATTGTGCTCGGAAACGTACTGGGAGCCAATGTAGGTCTTTGATTTGAAAGAGAGGTAGAGCTAGGTATCATCTGCATATTGATGGACACCCAGTCCAAACCCCCTGATGATCTCTCCCAGCGGCTTCATATAGATGTTAAAAAGCATGGGGGAGAGAACGGAACCCTGAGGCACCCCACAAGTGAGGGCCCAGGGGTCTGAACACTCATCCCCACCACCACTTTCTGAACACGGCCCAGAAGGAAGGAGCGAAACCACTGTATAACAGTGCCCCCAGCTCCCAGCCCCTCTAGACGGTCCAGAAGGATGTTATGGTTGATTGTATCAAAGGCCGCTGAGAGATCCAGCAGAACTAGGAAACAACTCTCACCTTTGTCCCTAGCTCGCCGGAGATCATCAACCAGTGCGACCAAGGCAGTTTCAGTCCCATGATGAGGCCTGAATCCTGATTGGAAGGGATCCAAATGGTCCGTATCCTCCAGGTGTGCCTGGAGTTGTTCAGCAACCACGCGCTCAATCACCTTGCCCAAGAATGGAAGATTTGAGACTGGGCGATAGTTGGCCATACTGGCCGGGTCTAAAGATGGTTTTTTTAAGAAGTGGTTTAATAACCGCCTCTTTCAGCGGATCTGGGAATGTTCCCTCACAGAGGGAAGCATTCACCACCCCGCAGAGCCCATCGCCCAGCCCTTCCCGGCTTGCTTTTATTAGCCAGGATGGGCAAGAGGAGACAGGTGGTTGGTTTCACGCGTCCAAGCAGCCTGTCCACATCCTCGGGGGTAACGGATTGAAATTGATTCCATGCAACTTGACCAGACAGGGCTCCAGCACTCTCCCACCCCAGCCCTGCTCCCACGGTGGTGTCTAGCTCCTTCTGAATATGAGTGATTTTATCTGCAAAAAACTTTGCAAAATCGTTGCAGGAGATCTTGGGGTCTTTACAAGGCCCCGGTGGTAAAGGTGGTTCCGTTAAATTGCAGACCACCTGAAAGAGTCTCCTGCTACTATTTTCTGCAGATGCAATAGAGGCGGTGAAGAAAGTCTTCTTCGCCTTTGCTATCGCCACTTGGTAGGCTCGACGTTGAGCTCTAACCTGTGTCCAGTCAGATTCGGAGTGAGTTTTCTGCCACCGACGCTCTAGCCGTCTCAGCGATTGAAGTGGGAAATCTGGAGTCAGACCCCACCACAGTCATGCTGATTGTGGCTGTGTGTGTGTGTGTGTGTGTGTGTGTGTGATATAGGCTTTCTTCCACATACCAGAGCAGCAACACTGGCAATAGGACTGTGTCCTTTGCTGCACCTGAGGATACAGACTAGCTTGCAAAGGGCAAGCCAAGCCATTACGGTACATACAGCTCTGTCCTCCAAAACCACACAGTTGTTCTCTCTCATAGATTCCCATCACCTGTGCCAGCTACCTCACTTGGCCTAATGGTAGGGCTGGGCTTACACCTGCCATTTCAGACTCCTCTCCCTGCCTTTTCATTCACCAGTGCTGGAATGTGCATCTCTCACAGTGCAATTCCCCCCTGCCCCTCTATGTATATCACTCGATGTGCCTGCTAGCATACAGAATGGAGAAAACAAAAGGGCATAGCTGACCCCCCCCCCATGGCAATGTCTTGGTGGCTGGAATAAGTCCAGGCAGAACTTAGAAACAGAGCTAGCAAAAAGAAAGGGGGGAGGGAGAGATGAAGTTATAGCAATGGGAGGAAAAAAATAAAATAAATTCAAGGACACGATGACAACTGCTGTGAGGAGCCTCTGACTGTTACAGAGGTATTAGAACGTTGCCATGGTTACAACTTTCCCCCCACAAAGGGATAAGCAGACTTTTAATAGAGGGATTTATTGATGGTTGTGCTGTAGCAAGAGTGTCCAGCAGAAACTGGCAGAATGGGGGAAACTGTGATAAGCAATTAGAGTGTCCTAAGCAGGCAATGAATAAACTTCAGCAGTCCCCTGGGGAAACACGAGAGTGATTATTTGAAAATGTAGCATAGTTTCAAGGAAATCAGAGGCAGCTGTTACCCAGTGGGTCACTGCCATTTGTCTCCAGAAATAATGCAGGGTTACCTCAACTACTAAATACAGTGGTATCGCGGGTTAAGAACTTAATTCGTTCTGGAGGTCCTTTTTTAACTTGAAACTGTTCTTAGCCTGAGGTACCACTTTAGCTAATGAGGCCTCCCACTGCCACTGCCACACAATTTCTTTTCTCATCCTGAAGCAAAGATCTTAACCCGAGGTACTACTTACGGGTTAGCGGAGTCTGTAACCTGAAGTGTCTGTAACCTGAAGCGTCTGTAACACGAAGTACCACTGTACTGTGCTGTGCAACAGTTACATATCTTCTTTTTCTCTGTGTCTGCAAACACAGGCCATTTCATCACAAATCCCCTCCAAATTCCTTATTTTGCGGCTGAATATTATTTTGCTCTGAAAGTAATAGTCTGTAGTCTATCTTGAGAATCACACACTACTCTTTTTCCAGCTTAGCATATAAAGACCAGTTTACATAAACTCTCCTCAGGTGCTAGCTCACCCCCATGTCCATTTTTGGAAGGTAACTCTCTGCAGTGGGAAGCCTTGGATATATGGGGGCGGGATCCCTATTTTTTGGAACCTGAGAAAACCAGAGCTCCAAACACACAGAAGTCGTCACCACAGTTCCGTGTTTTTATGCCTGAAAGGGGCTGTAGACCCAGCAGAATCAAATGATTAGCTGGCCTGTACCACTCCAGGTAGGGGGCCTGCATATTTGAATGGTTTTGCATGAAAAACCACCCTGAACATACCAAAACGGCATGTCAGGGAGGTATAGGCTGATACTTTCTCCCGGGCTTGCTAAATTTCTACAGGCAGGAAGTTTTTCACTCAGAGCAACACAGCATATAGGGCTGGATTGAACTAAGCTGTTGCGTGCACAGAAAGAGGTCTGCTCTGCTCATGCAATAGGACCAGAGGTGGATTTAGGGAAGCATGACCGGTTCACCCACATTGGGTGCCAAGTCGAGAGAGTACTGAAACAATGACTTAGAATGGGAGGCGAGAGGCAGGTGGCACTGAATTTTGGCTTCTCAAGGGGCACTGCTGAAATATGAAAATTCAAAGTCCACCATTGACAGGACTGAACCCCTCCCACCCCACATTTTGTGTAAGCAAACCCAGACATGTAGAATGTGGACATGTGTTTTAAGCTGATTTTTATTTTCTTACTGATTTTCTTTTTTTAATCCTTTCAAATTGTGTGGTTGTTTTTTACTCTTTTTACTGATATTTTTATTGTGTTATTTTTATAAACTGCTTTGAGCTTACACTCCAGCAATATATAAATCTTGTGAAATAAATAAAAGTGCAGCTGTTGTTATGGTGGATATGTCTGAGGAAAATGGTGGTTAGGAACCCTCTATTATTAGTGATAACTGCCCCCTGCCCTAAAGTCTTGAATAGCTACAGGGCTGAATGGGGGGAGGGTAGTAACCTGCCAAATATCTGCTTGTCATTTGTCTTTTAGACTGAGGAGCACCAACCAAAAATGTGGCAATACTAGCTGTCATGCGTTGATGGGGAAAACACTACAGTACATGTCAAAGGCTTACAAACTAAGCCTCCAATAAAGGGAGGACAGAAGCAGAAAAAAGTTCCACTGAACACAGTGGGGTATATAGCTACCACTTTTGTTAATTTATGTATATATGTGCGTAGATAGATAGATATCTGTTCCCAAGCTAGGTGAGAACTGTTACCATGGTTTCGGTTTTACACTACTGAAAACGGGGATGGGGAGAGATAGGGATTTATGTAAGCAAGCGAACCACAAATGCAGCACTGTCGACTTAGAGCGGACATTTACTGACTTGAACAACTTCGCCAGGGAATACTTTCTTTATTAGGAAATGAAACGGCGGCGGGGGGGGGGGGGGGAGAGACAACGAATCAAAAGCAAGCTGAAATTCTTCTTCACCTCTGAGCTAGACCACTTCTTCCATAGAAATGTCAAAGCTGGGATTCTGTGCCCACGTTCTTTCATTTATGTGTTATATAAACTAACAGACAACCAGTTTACTTTTGGGGGGGTGTCGCAAAATGCACCCCAGAGCAGTTTTCAACTATAGACAATAAAAATCCATGAGATCTAGCAATCAAATCGTTAACACATATAAAATATTTGTTTCCATATAAGGTGCACACACTGATAAACCCTCACACACACTGTGGGCTTGTACACTTTGCTTGCCAACCCCACCTAACCCTTTGCCAACTTGCCCACACCTGACCCACCCCACTCCTTTGACACTGTATCCACCCCCTTGCCTATCCCATGTGGCAGTAGTGGACTTTGGGCTCCCGAATTTCAGTGGTGCCCTGTGCAATGCTAAAATCCTTCTATAACAGGTGTAGCTAATGTGGTACTCCCCAAATGTTACTCCCACCATCCTTGACCATTAGCCATGCTTACTGGTGTTAATGGGAGCTGGGGTCCCACAACACCAGGAAGGCACCACATTGGTTACCTATATTCTACAGCAACAATCTCATAGAATATAAATAGACTACAGACTGTAAAATATAGCTTATTCTAGAAGTAAGACCAGAGGACCAGAGATTCAGGGCCAAGTATATACCTACTTTGAGACATTTGCCCCCTTCATACATTATGCATATGAGATCATGAGTTGATCAAGGAGTGGGGCCACACCCCTGCATTAGGACATACCACTGGCTCTGCCTCCTGGACATCAGTACACATGTCTGCTTGGAGGAAACTTACATGTGAGCAGAAAGATCTGTCATATCAGGACTCTAGGAGTAGATCCACAGGTTGGTGCCTACACCATTCAAGGTCTGTGATCCACAGAACCTTTCCAACAATAGCTCGATCTACTTCTCTCTCACACTATTTATATATATCTCCATGCAACTATGAATATCCATTCCCCTGGATAATACAGATGCTAATCTTATATGTAATTGTCAATCTAACAATATATAACTAATATAATTGAGTGTGTTGCAGGTTCCATGTTGCTGCATTATGTTTATGTCACAAATGCCTTAATTTTCCATCTTTCCTTTCTTTCTTGCAACCCCCTTCAGTAGTTTGTTTCTTGCGTATGATAAACATTTATGTATCAATTTTATGCCAATGCACCCACAGTTTATAGCAGCAGCTTAGAGTTCAATAGTGCCATACAACAAGGGAAAGGAACAAGGATGGGAGAAAAAAATATGCATTCCTTGCTTCCATGGCTGCTACATGAGACAGTTCTGGGTTGGAAGGAGAGAAATGTGATCTGGTCCCAGCTGATCTAATGGAGGAGGCCTCACTATATGACCACACCCACTTTTGCAGTCAGGTGGAATTGTTGCTGATGGTGATCGGTTCCAACAGAGCCAATGGAGGACGCTGTTTGGCCAACTAGTCTCACCTGTCCCTCTTTTGTATCCAGGTGAAATGGCCACTGAGGGAGATAGTCATCACTTTCTCTCCTTTTACCAATGGCTTTGTATAGTTGTAATATAACATACCAGTTACTTGCAGGGCTTTTTTTCAGCCAGAACTCACTGGAACTCTGTTCTGGCATCTCTCAGATGGGCACCATTGCCATTATAAGAGAATAATGGTGTTCATGTTGAGTTCTGGCACCTCTTTTTCTAGAAAAATAGCACTGGTTAATTTTATGGTGGGACAAAGCTGCCCTCCTGACACTAGCATCACTCCTGCTTATCTGGGCAGGGCTTGGGCAGGGTGAAGGCTGAGCAGTTTCTCCGGTGGGATTGGCACCCTCAGTACAGTGCTTCTCTTTCTGCAGCAGCATGGCTCTGGCTTCCTTCACAGCCTATCCAGGTAAACAGCAACACCCATGTCAGAAGGGCATCTTCATCCCATGTATACCATGATTGTGTCATACAGTTTGGTAAAACAAAGAATGCAACTTTACATTGCTCTATATATGTGAAGGCAAAACACGCTGTTTAAGAATCACATGCCTGAAGGAAGTAAACCCCATGGTGCTTAAAGAAGCTTTGTTAAGCCTGTTTAGGACTGCAGCCTTAGGAAGTTTATAAACTGTACTGTAAAATGGTGGGCTTTCACTTAATCCATGCAAATGCATATAAGGTAATTTACAGCCTGGTCCTATGCATATTTATTTTCATCCCCCTGGCACTGGAACTGTTTTTCAGTAGCAGAGCCCATGCTTTGCACATAGAAACGTTCACATTCAATTCACCAGATCTCTACTCAACAGGATCTCAGGTACTGGATTTGGAGAGATCCCTATCTGAATCCTTGAAAACCTGCTGCCAGCTATTGTTACAAATATATATCTGCACATAGGAAAAAAGTATCTTTGTAAACTGTACCTTTTAGCTATGGCCTGAAAACTCCTTCTGTATGTGAAGCAATAAATAGTAGATTAAGTGATGTGTGGGTCCTCCTAGACAAATCTGGCAGTGTTAAACACACCACATATCCTGCAGTCCTATGTAATTCGACTCAGAAGTACATCCCATTTGACTGAGTAGGACTTATACACAGGAAAGTGAACCCAGGACTGCAGCCTTAAGCTGCTGTAGTGATAGTTGGTTTCAGGAGGACTAACATGTTACCTCCTGCATTGCTTATTTCAGGGCTTGTCGCACTCATTTTTAAATATATATATACATGCTAATGCTTAACCCACCATCCACGGTTGATATGAATAAAACTCTGGCTCTGCAGTATGCAAGGCTGGTTTCCCATATATATTAAGAAAGGTGCCCAGAATGGAGAAACTACTCAGCTTTTTCCTCCCAGGTACGTGTCCTTGTTTCAGATGGTGTGTTAAAAGGGCCTGAACCCAGAGTGTCATGCAAATGTGCCCTTCAACACAGTGGCTGTAATTATTTATTGAGAACCCAATGGCATTTTAATTTATGAGACAACATACTATTGAGAACTCATTACATTAATAGCCAAATTGCATCTGGATTCATTAGGCTCAAAACTCTAGAGCAGCCAACAATAGCCCCCGAGGGCACTGGATAAAATTCTAACTTGCTGCACTGTTAATTGCTCTTGATGGACAACAGGAGGAAAACAGGGAGCAAAAGAATAAGCACTTTCTACGGTTCACATCCACAGAGCCTTTCTTTTTTAAAAAAAAGCAGGGAAAGAGTTTTCATTTTATCAACCTAATCACTATGCCATCTTTTACTATCCCTCAGGAAAACTGAAGGACATTGTTTCATGTTTTACACCAGCTGGTCACATGATTGGATAAAACATTAATGTCCTGGAGGAGCAGAGCTGTACTGATAAGCAGAACTGTTTAGTAGCACCATGGCTGTGCTGGGTAGGACTGGTGGGAGTTGTAGTCCAAAACATCTGGAAGGTGTGTGGAGTAGGGTGGGGGAGGCTGGGTTAGTACCATGCCACAACTTTAAGCTTCATTGTTGGAAGAGAGTCCCCAGCACAGCCATTATTCCCTTCTTCTCCTAAAATAATTTAGCCACATGGCTGGAAGATTAGCTTTTAGTTCTCTCCTTTTTGTTGCTCATCTAACTGTAACAAATACCCATTTCGGTGCAGCAAATAAAACCAAGTTATAACAGAAGCAACAGGAACAATAAACCAAGCTGACGTATGCAACCTATTCTGTATCTGATATGACTGAAAAGAAGTCTCTCTGTTAATCAATAGAAACAGAATATTGTGTGTGTGTGTGTGTTTCTCTTATTGGACAATGCTACCCTGGCTGTAGTCACAGGGGGAAAACAAACCTGTTACAACTTAGCAGTTAGCACAGGAGAAAAAGCATGCTTGGGGAGGGAGTGTGTGATCTCCCCTTTCAGCTTCATGCAGTCTCATATATATATATCAAATCAGTCCTTGAATGAGAACAAGGTTTTGGTTTAACAAATAAAAAGGTGCCAGTACCTTGAAATGGCAGCATTCTAGATGCTGAGAAACGTTGCAGTCAGACAGCTCACTCGGTGCTAGCTGGCATGAAACAAGTTAATGTGCTACCTGCTTGAATACAGTGGTGGTGCTGCCCCTTCTCGTCTATCTGATCCACCTGGTAGCCTCTGCCAGTAGTCGAGGCACATGCAGCAACATGTATGTTCTATTCATGCGCAGTCAGTCCCATGCTGTACTATTTGTCCAGAGGCATCAGATCTTTAGAGCTTCCTCGAATGTGACTGGCTGCCCCCCGAGCTCATTGTACTTCTCTGGCCTTAACCTTCAGTGTGTTCAACATGCTTCCCGAGGGATATCTGTCTGTCTGTGTCAGAGAGAATTAGCAGCTAAGGGAACGTTGGCAGGTTAGGAGGAGATGGTTAAAAATACTGTTTCCTCCCATCCCCCCCCCCACTCTCCAAAACAGACTTCAGCGGACAAGACTAATATTTAATTTTCCAAGGCTGTGGGGAAACAGAACGGCGACAAACCAACAGTATTGATAACTTCACAATAGAAAGCTTTGTATTTGCATTCTGGAAAATAACTCGACTGAACAGGATTAGCCACAGTGCTGAAGTGATCCGTTTTAAGGAGAGTTAGTATAATCACCCTTAAATGAAAAACAGAGAACAGACTATATTAAGAAGGCTATTTTAAAAACACTAGAGGAAACTGTTAAATAAGGGGAGCTAATCCATTTCAGCAGGTGTTGTACAGAGCATTGCTTAAGCAAAAATAGCCTTGCCTATTATTGGTTTGAGGCATTGTTGTTGTAGTTTTTAAATAAACAAGCCATCATGAAAGAAAATGCATTTTTTTGTTTATTTACTAAAAAAATGGGAAGCATGATAAAAATAGAAACAATCAGAAAAATAACATGAAAAAAATGCTATCTGCCAACTAGTTAAGAAAACTTTACTGGATCAATCCACTTCCTTCTAACAGATATATTAATTGTAGTTTAAATAAAATATGCATGTTTTGTTTATCTGAGAAATAAATACTATTAAACCTCAGGATATGACTTTTGAATCTATTTATTTATTTGACAATATTTATATACTGTTTAATCGGCAAAATCCTGTAAGTGGTTTATATAAAAAATTGAAATGTGGGAGGGTATATCAATTAACAAACCCAAGCTGCCCAACATTGTTAGAAAGGCCATCTTTCATATTTACCTTCTTGTTTCCTGTTGCAAGAATCAAAATGACTTAAAAAATCCACATCTTTGTCTTTTTGCTGCTTTCTTGGGGGGGTGGGGTGGGGTTGAGACGATCCCTCAAAAGACTTGATACACTGCATGTTGGTGGCAGAACATCTCACTATCACTCAACACTAGGAAGATGCAGTCGGAGTTACCATCCAACATTTGAAAGAAAAGCCCTGGAACCTAGCTGTTACAGGACAACTAAAAACCATCTAACGACCTTAAGAAATCACAAAGCCACAGACTCCTTTCAGAACACTTGGCAAGACTTCGTTTATTTCGATAATGATGATGTAGATGCACAAGGGCCAGACTGGACTGCCCCCTTTTTGGAATCTATAAGCTTTCTGTCTGCCCATTTGTAACCTAACAAATGAAAGCATACTGTTGGTCCCTGGCAATACAGAGCAATAAGACCTTTATTCTTTGCTGTTCATTACCTAAAATATGCAGTCATACCCTACAACACACCTATTTGCCTATCTACTTCTTTGTTTTGATAAGCTGAAGGTTGCACTGAATTTTATCATATTTACATGCCATTGAGTTTATTGTTCATGATATTGAATTACATAATAAAACTATTGAAAACCAAAACGAAAAAAAACCAAGCAACTTGAATTAATATAAATAAGTGTGCCTTTTTCCTCTTACTGCTCAAAATACAACCCAACCCCCTTTTTTTGTTGTTTTCAATGTCTCTTACAAGCCTAAGACCTTTCTGAGCTTAGCCCTTCTGCTGACATTTTCTATACAAGTTCTGGCTATATATTTGTCCTTGCAGGTTTGCTCCTCCTTCCATTTTCTTTAAGCATCCCTTTTAATTCTGAGCTCAGCAGAAAAGTCTTTATTCATCTGAGTTTTTTTAGATGGGGAGCTTGGGGGTCACCAGTTACCACCACAAATCTCCTCTTTGGAGTAACTGCATGGTTCCTTCTATTCAGAGTCCTCTGAGTTCTCCTTGGTGCTCTGTGCAGTCTACAGTAACTGTTATTGATCCAGTGGTGCAAAAACATTGTCTACTGGAAGGCCCTGCAATCATCCACAGAGAATCTGGTTATTTTGCTCCTGTGTGGGGTGCTTTTCCCTGTGCTGTCCTCTTGTGTTTCCTTCCTTTTCCTTCAAGATTGCCCATGTCCTTCTAAAAACATTTTCTGTGCTATATCTAGAAATTCTGCATCTCTGCTGATAGATAGGTGTGTGTTAAGCCCTTGTATATTCTCTTCCAGCTGGGATGCCAACTTGTACTCGCTGCAGGTTTACTTCTATATGTCCCCAGGCAGAAAAACAAACATAACACTGATCTTGCAGGTCACCAGTCTCTCAGTAGACCTGTTGGTTGCTTGCTTGTACAGTAGCTGTTTCTGTTACCTTCCTGGATCCCTGGCAATACTTCCCCAATAAAATTGCATGTAAAACTCTCTGTTTCCTACCCATCTTCACTTGCTCTGTATCTAATGAAATCCCAACATTTTAAATGTGCACATGCTGCAGCTGATTGGATCAACCAGAGGCCCACATCAAGTCCCTAGTTTGTCCAGAAAATTTAATAAACATTACCTCAAATTTTACAAATGAAGACGACTTAAGAGGTAAGAAAATGGCTTTAAAGTTTAAAAACAGTGGGGGGAATAATAATACTGGCAGCTGCATGTCTCTTTAATTTTTCCTTCTTATTCATGCTAGATGAGCCTCAAGAAAAAAAGGAAAGATTTCAACATATGCTAGCAAACACACGTTCCCCTTCCTAGATGGCTTCATCAACCTAACATGTGTTTACTTCCAAATTATCTTAGCTGGCATAATTTTAATTATTAAACATCTGTTTCTTAATTCCCAACAGTAGTGCCTTTTTATTAAAATGTTACAAAAGAGCTTGCCCATTCCTTTAGTAAGAAGCTTTTAGAACAGCCGGAGCTTACCTAGGAACCACATTCACTGGAAAGCAACTTCAGGCATTGGCTAAAGGTAATGTTATCTGCCAGGCCTTGAGACTTACCAGTAAATGTCAGCAATGTATGTCACATGGCTTGATTGGTAAATAATATATTCCAATATCCCATGAGATAAGTCAAAATTTATTAATTAGGCAAAGCAAAAGTGTAAGGTAACGTTAGAATGTCCCCAAAAGTCAGCATTTCATTTATTTTGTCACTAGCTTTCTGAAATGTTAATACATACTAGTATATGTGAACACACAAAAGTGCTTGACATAAGTTTAAAATAGACTTCCGGGGGCGGCGCGAACGGCAATGGCGGTCCTCTTCTGAACGGGAGAGGAGGCTCCGCAGGCAACGGGTCGTCCGCTACGGCGAAGCGGAGACCCACTCTGGAAAACCCCAGGCGGCAAGAGCCTGGGGTCTTGAGGCTCGGTGGGCGCCTAGAGCGACCCTCCAAGTGCAGAAGGAACCCCGTAAGGGGCTCCGGAGCACGGAGGGGGGTTGCGGCGCTGTGAGCTGTTTCACAGCCTGAGGAGCGAAGCCGCGCTGCTACTGTCGGTGAGCGCTGATCCCTTTTCCTGCTAAATTACGGATCCGGACGAAAAAGCAACTAACTTGTGAGTAAAAGACTGAATCACTTGAATTTGAGACTTTAAAAGGGAAACTTAAATTGACTTGAACTTGGCTGAGAGCGGAGAGACGTGGAAGCAGGAAGTCCGTCTTCCGCAGCCATTGAACTTGAAAAAAAAGCAATCAGCTGGAGGAGTGGAGGCTGAAAGAAAGAGACTCCAAGTTTTACAGATCTAAGCATCTATTGAACTTGCATCTTAAAGTAAAGACTTTAAGTTAAAGATTTGGGATTTTTATTTGCACTTGACTTTCCTCCTCTTATTGGATTACAAATTAGAAGGTGAAACCCAGAGTCAGGAGCTGCCTGAGTATTAAGGGAGCTGTCAGCACTGCAGATTTGGATACTGTATATTGGAACTTGAAACAATCTGAGGGTATTGAGACCTTTTAAATTTGAAACATTCTTTTTGGAGATAAATAAGCACTGTCTGCAACAAAGTGACCATTTATAAACTCTGCTAAACATTTGTATTTGAAGGTTCTTGGACATTAAATTAGACTCTGAAAGACAGATTAAGCTCCCTCTAGAGGATTGGATTATAACAGTGATTTTACATGCACTTTTTACTTTCGATTCCCTTGCTGTTTGCTTGCTCTGGGCCTTTCCATTCTCATGGGAACAACTCAGTGTGACCTTGACTGACAGATAACGTTGGAATGAGTGGCACAAGAAAAAGAGGGAGAGCTAAACAAACAACTCTAACAACTCTAACCTCAGCCTCACAGACACGCAGATCATCTGTGCCTACTTTGCCCTCAGAAGTGGAGGGAGAGGGCGAAGTAGAGCAGTTACAACTGGAAGATATGGCCTCAGGAGCATCTGTTTCTGTACTAGACAAAATTTTTGAAAAATTGGAAGCTTTGGACAAGAAAGCAGATGCGCAATCAGCAAAGATTGATAAAAACACTGAATGTCTAAATAAATTAACCACACAAGTGGTACAGAATGCACAAGCAATTGGACAGTTAACGGAGGCCTCAGCAGAAAATCGGAAATTGACTGAGGACACCAGACAAAGATTTGAAAATTTAGAGCAAGAGGTAAGACCACTCACTAAACAAGTCGGGGAACACCAGATTTATCTCTCGATGATAGAACTGCGAAACCGTGAGAACAACTTAAGGATTAGATCACTACAAGAGGCAGAAGAAGGACATCTAACTGAGTTTTTGACCAAAGAATTCTCCAAGTTCTGGAACCTGGAAGAAAAGGACTTTAAAATTGTGTCAGCTTTCAGACTTGGAAGATTTATAAAGAAGGAGAGGCCCAGAGACTGTTTGATAACATTGAGATCAAAGGAGGAAAGGGATAAGATTTTGGGACTACACTTTGTAAAATCACTGGAGGTGTTGGATAGAAGAATTGAAATTTATAAAGATATCCCAAGACTACTGCTTGATCTTAGAGCCGCCTATTCTGAACTTGTTAAACTACTAAGGAGCAACGCAATTCCATTCAGGTGGGAATTTCCCCAAGGAATATCTTTTACCTTTAGAGGGAGAAAGGTCAAAGTGAGAACATTGGAAGAGAGAGATAAATTCTTGTCTACACATGGAGAAGACCTTCAAAAAGGAACTGAACTACCTTCTGGGCCTGAGGCAACGCCAGTACCAACATCAGCATCTGTGGAACCTGAAGACCCTGAGAAGATACCACCCCTTGAAAAATAACCAGATAGTTCAGGATGTCTCTGCAACTGTTGAGCTGGAATATTAATGGTTGTAACATTCCGGAAAAAAGGAAGAAAATATTTCATATATTAAAAAAAGAACAATTGGACATTATTTGTTTACAAGAAACACATGTGACGAGGCTCCACAGAAAAGTGTTAATAAATAAAAGATTGGGCCAGGAATTTGTATCGTCCGACAAAGTCAAAGTCTTGTGGTGATATATGCAAAAGAGAGCCTGTCACCTAAATTCCTATTTAAAGATGAACATGGAAGAATTTTGGCTATTGAGATACAACATCAAGGTGAGAAACTGCTGATATTAGGAATCTATGCACCTAATGAAGGGAAATCGGAATTTTACAAGAAGTTGCAGGAGACAATGCTGGACTACCTAGATTATAACAACATCATAATGATGGGAGATATGAATGGGGTCGTATCAACTAACATGGACAAGTCACAAAGTCAAAATGTTACAAAAGACGGCAGACTACCTAAAACCTTTTTTGAAATGACTGACAATATGGATTTGATTGACATTTGGAGGACAAAGAACCCGCTAGGAAGAGAGGGAACATTCTTTTCTGAAGCCCAACTGACCTGGACAAGAATCGACCAAATATGGATTTCCAGAGGCCTGGCACCTAAGGTCAGAAAAGTGGAAATCTGCCCAAAGACCTGCTCCGACCATAATGCAGTAAAGATGGATATGACATTATTACCAACTGGATCCTTTAGATGGAAGATGAATGACAATTTGTTTAGAGATCAGGAAATTACCAAGAAGGCCCAAAAAGTTCTGAAGGACTATTTTGAGATAAATATGAATAACATGGTGGAAAAAAGAATAATCTGGGACGCAAGTAAAGCTGTAATGAGGGGATTCTTGATACAACAGAATGCAGTAAAGAAAAGAACACAAAATGAGAAAAAAGATAAGATCTTGGAAAAAATAAAAGAATTAGAGAAGAAATTAAGAGTGAATCCGAAGTCACAGCCAACTCTGAGAGAAATTAAACTTTATCAAACACAATATTCTAAATTGATAAACCAGGAAATTGAATGGAAGGTTAAATTAATGAAACAAAAAACGTTTGAGTCGGCGAATAAATGTGGAAAACTGCTAGCTTGGCAGTTGAAGAGAAGACAAAGATTAAACACTGTTACAAACTTAGAGGTTGATGGAAAAAACATTCAGAATCCAGTGGACATTAGAAAGTGTTTCCAGAGATATTTCAAAAAATTATATACCCAAGGGCCGCAAGATGATGTTGAGATTAAACAATTTTTGGTAAAAAACGGACTATCTAAATTGTCACAAGAAAATAGGACAATCCTGAATTCTAAAATAACACGACAAGAGATTGAACAAGCTATCCAGAACATGCAACTTGGCAAATCTCCAGGACCAGATGGGCTGACCTCCAAGTACTATAAGACATTAAAAGACTATTTGATACAACCTTTGATGGAGGTCAGCAATGAAATTATGGAGGGGAAGAGGGCACCGGAGTCGTGGAAAGAAGCGTTTATCACATTAATACCAAAGTCGGAAGCTGAAAAGACACAACTTAAGAACTACCGTCCCATCTCTCTTTTAAATGTGGATTACAAAATATTTGCAGACATTCTGGCAATTAGATTTAAAAAAGTTTTAAATGAAGTAATTCATAAGGACCAGGCCGGCTTTCTCCCAGGAAGACATCTGTTTGCTAACACAAGGAACATTATTGATATCTTGGAACTTTTGCAAACAGACATAAATACAAAAGCAGTCTTAATTTTTATAGACGCGGAGAAGGCCTTTGACAATATCTCCTGGAAATTTATGATGGGAAATTTGAAAGAGATGGGAGTGGGACGGGGTTTTGAGAATGGGATTGGGGCGATATATTCAGAACAGAAAGCTAAACTGATAGTTAATAATGTGGTTACAGAAGAGTTTAAAATTGAAAAAGGGACACGACAAGGTTGCCCTATTTCCCCTTTGTTATTTATTTCGGTTCTGGAAGTGCTATTAAACATGATTAGAGAGGATCGGTTGGTGGAAGGAATTCAGGTCGGTCAGAAACAATATAAATTAAAAGCTTTTGCAGATGACCTGGTTTTGACCCTGCAGAAGCCAGAGCCCAGTACGAAAAGAGTATTACAACTGATTAATGATTTTGGTCGGGTGGCTGGATTTAAATTAAATAAACAGAAAACTAAGGTTTTGGGGAAAAATTTGACGGATACAGAGTCAGAACGGTTTCAGAATGAGATGGAACTTAACGTGGTTAAAAAAGTAAAATACCTAGGGGTAAACATAACAGCAAAAAATCTAAGTCTATTTAAGGACAATTATGAAAAATGCTGGACAGAAATTAAGAGAGACCTAGATAGTTGGTCAAAATTGAAACTTTCTTTGTTAGGCCGAATTGCTGCTATCAAGATGAATGTATTGCCAAGGATGTTGTTTTTATTTCAAACACTTCAGGTCTTGGACAAAACGGGGTGCTTTCAGAAGTGGCAGAGAGACATTTCTAAGTTTGTCTGGCAGGGCAAAAAGCCCAGAATTAAGTTTAAGATATTAACTGATGCAAAACAAAGAGGGGGCTTTGCCCTGCCAGACTTAAAGTTGTATTATGAAGCCGCAGCGTTCTGCTGGCTAAAAGACTGGCTACTTCTTGAGGACACTGATGTGTTGGATCTGGAAGGGTTTAACAATGCTTTTGGATGGCATGCATATTTATGGTATGACAAGGTTAAAGCAAATAAGGCCTTTAAGAACCATATTGTCAGAAAATCATTGTTTAATGTCTGGACAAAATATAAAGACTTGCTGGAAAATAAAACACCAAGGTGGCTTTCACCTTTGGAAGCCAAGGCCCGAAAAAGACCCAATATGGAGGCTAAATGGCCAAAATATTGGGAAATACTAGAAAAGGATGGAGACAATTGGAAATTGCAGAGTTTGGAGAAAATGAAAGACAAAGTGCGAGATTGGTTACATTACGCTCAGATTAAAGAAGTTTTTAAAAATGATAAGAAACTAGGGTTCCAGGTGGAGAAATCGAAATTAGAAACAGAATTGTTAGAACCAAAGATTAAGGTACTTTCAAGAATGTATAACTTGCTGTTGAAATGGAATACACAAGATGAAACGGTTAAATCGGCTATGATAAGGTGGGCACAGGACATTGGGCATAATATCATGTTTGAGGACTGGGAGAGGTTGTGGAGTAATGGATTGAAATTTACTGCATGTAACGCTCTGAAAGAAAATGTAATGAAAATGATTTATAGATGGTATATGACCCCAGTCAAACTTGCCAAAATTTACCACCTGTCTGATAATAAGTGTTGGAAATGCAAAGAGTGTGAGGGAACGTTCTTCCACCTCTGGTGGACTTGCCCTAAAGTGAAGGCGTTCTGGGAAATGATTTATAATGAACTAAAAAAGGTATTTAAATATACCTTCACTAAGAAACCAGAGGCTTTCCTTTTGGGTATTGTCGGCCAAGGGGTGGCAAAGAAGGACCAGACATTCTTTATGTATGCAACAACAGCAGCAAGGATACTTCTCGCAAAACATTGGAAAACTCAAGATCTACCCACACTGGAAGAATGGCAGATACAACTGATAGACTACATGGAACTGGCTGAAATGACCGGCAGAATCCGTGACCTGGGAGAAGAGAGGATTGAGGAGGACTGGAAGAAATTTAAGAACTATTTACAAAAGTATTGTAATTTGAGTGAATGCTAAACAAGATGCTAGATCAAAATAACTGAGCACCACTAAATTTAGAAGTTTTTTTAAGAAAATAAGTAAGACTGTGAAATTTAGCTCCTTTTGAGAATTATAAGATTATGAAACATAGAAGGGATATAAGAATTTAAATAAGATGATAAATTGCTGACAAAATGTTACAACGATGAAAATGGGAGCGGGAGATGTGAGGAAGTCCAAAGAAAATGTGAAAATATGTTAAGATCAATGTTACATTGTTTATTATGTTTATCTTTATTGTAAAATTTAATAAATTGCTTTAAAAAAAAAATGACATAAGTTTAAAATACACTAAAATTTCACTAAGGGTGCAATTTTATGCACAGCAACTTGGGAGCAAGCCCCACTAAAAAGAGTGGTATTTGAGTAAATACACATTGAATTGATTGTTATGTTACTGCAACCTCAAATGCTTTCGATGCAGCAAGAGAACTGCACTGAATATGCCCTATTTCCAATTTGATTAAGATTGCTATCTTCTGGTTGTTAGTCAGGGGCAAGACTTTCTATTAGTGTATCTGAGCTACAGAAAAAATATTAACTGTTTCTTGTCATGCCAGTGTCTGGTTCTATAAACTCCTAGTATATTTTTGCAGTGTTCTGTGTTTTGGTTCTTATTTGACTTGTGCTCTAAGTTCTGATATCTCATCTGGAAAATACTATGGTGTTAAACCTTATAAATAGCTTATATTGCACAATAAACACATTGAAGCTATCCTGGCCACCCTGAGTGTGTTGGTTTGCTTTACTAGTACGTAAAGCTTCTGAATACCAGTTGAAGAAAAACATCTAGAACAGGCCTGCGCTGTGATTTCTCCCAAGCCAAACCTAGCTTGCCATATATGATGGCCTACCAGTACCTGCATAAATCTCCTATTTTTGTTGTCTGGAACTATGAAAACAGAGAACCTAACCACTCACCACAGCACAATACGTCACTGTTGGGCTGTAGTTGACTTAATAGATCACAAATTATGCAGGTCTGTCCAAGACAGATCACACCGGACTAACCTATTTTTTATGTCATCATCTGAGAGACAAATTCTTTTCTGCACAAGTGCAAATGAGCTGATCTGTTTGGACCAGATTTGTGCAACTTCAGACTCATCAAGCAAAACACAGGTCACCTCCCTGGTGGCTGACAATCCCCCATTTTTGCAGTCCTAGCTAGGCAGACTGTAAAAAGTCAAGATTTATTGAACACCTAGTTGGCCACAATATATGGTTGATAGGCTGTGGTTGGTTAGATGAATCACAATTTACATGTGCCTGAATTGGTTCTTACCAGGATATTTGTTGCAGTATCACACAAGGTAATGTTTTGTGGTACTGCATAAAAAAAGTCATTACTGACATTAGTATAATGTATACAGTAGTACCTCGGGTTACATACGCTTCAGGTTACATATGATTCAGATTACAGACTCCGTTAACCCAGAAATAGTGCTTCAGGTTAAGAACTTTGCTTCAGGATGAGAACAGAAATCGTGCTCCGGTGGCGCGGCAGCAGCAGGAGGACCCATTAGCTAAAGTGGTGCTTCAGGTTAAGAACAGTTTCAGGTTAAGAACGGACCTCCGGAACGAATTAAGTACCTAACCCGAAGTACCACTGTAGTATAGTATTGTTTAGTAATTCATACATATAGCATAGTATTATAACGTTTATAAGGAAGTGGTATGCTATATAGTATAGAGGAAAGAGTTGAATGAGTCAGATGCTATTGTAGGAGAATGGTTGAATTGCATTGTGTCCAAAGAAATGTAGAGAGCCAGGATGCAGAGGGACAGTGAGAGAAGGTCAGTGGAGGACTATGAAGTTGGAGGCAGTGCAATTTGAGTCTGGGTGATAGAAAATGACTGGAGGTAAGGAAAGGAAATGGCATGGATCTTAGCAGCTGCATATCTAGCCCTTTCCAATCTGCTCACATACTTAGAACTGGCCACCTTGTTTCCTAAATGAAGAGGAACTGAGTTGTGGTGTTTGCAGTCAGACTGAAACACCAGTCAACACTGATGTGTAATTGCAGAACTGCTGGCTTAGCCCTGGCAGACAGACAGTAGCAGCAAAACAGATTGCCTGCCTGATAAAGTCCATATGCTTGAAATACACCATACATTTGGCTTTTGCTCCTTTAGGAAAGCCTTGGGGAAATGTTAGGCCAGTAATCTAAAGCGTCACAGGGCAAGTCAGCTCTTTCTGGGTGCACAAATTCTACTCTACCTGACTTCTGCTGCCTCCAGAGTTAAAGGTGGAATATTTGATCATCTTGTGAAATGTTAGAGAAGCAAGATATGGGAGTTTCCTTAGAAACTAGGTTTAAATTCAGTAGTTTTCTTGGTACTGTGGAGGAGTAAGTTCAGACTACTTTACTTAGAAATCTTCCAGGTTTGTCAGTAGAACTTCAATCCTTTTATACAGTTAGCTGATAAAACTTTAAAACACCCACCCACAAGAGGCCTACACCCAGAGATGCTGCTGGTAAAATGATGGTTTGTAGAAATCTAGCGCCTTCCAACTGTAGCCAGAACTAGCAGTCTTTGGATCCCATATATGGTTGGGGACTGCAGCCACTTTGCAGTGCCTCACAGAGCATAGAATTTGTGCATTTTTTCCAAGATGCAATGATCTAGAGTGCTGATGCTTTTATGAAAGAATTCAACACATCCACAGATACCTCTCAACAGGTACTATGAGCCATGAGAGCTATGCTTCTTGTCAGGGAAGAGTTAGAAGTTTCTAGTTTCTCAGAGAGAGAAAGCATTCCCCGGGGGGGGGGGGGGGGAGAGCAGTGAATCTAATAGAAGAGAGCAACAGGAACAACAGGGAGGGACAGGATGTTCCCAGGAAAGGCAAGGGTTAAGTTCTAGCTCAGATTAGGAGGAGGGGAGATACAAGCCAGCTCTAGTGAGGAGGTTAGAGAAAAGAGCGGGAAAGCAAAAGGAAGGGCGCGTTCGACATTTTTAGAGTGGCTGGTATCGGAGAAGCAGAGCTCAGAAGGTATCTGAAATAAGTGACTCTGAGGAATAATAGTTAAGAACCATTTATAAGATTGTTTTGTTAATATGCAAAAAAAAGTTATAAAAGAACAAGAAACGTTTGTGTGGTGATCTGAAGAGGACAACGACCAGTCCTGACAGCTTCTTATGAACATCTCTATCCCACCCTTCAAGATTTGAGATCAAAGATAAATTTCAATTGTTGTGTCCACAAGCTAAAAGCAGTAGTTCTAAAACAGAAAGCATAGACCACAAACCAAACAGGTGCCATTTAAGTGAGTGTTGGGGGGGAGGGGGAGAAAAGGATATTCACCTCATGCCAAAGTTAGGCATCAGGCAAGCCTCTTTGGAGAGAGCATTCCAAAGTTGGGGAACTACCGCTGAAAAGACCCTCTCTCCGATAGCCACCTGACACACCTCCAATAGCAAAGAGACTAGGAGGAGGAAAACTTAATGGCTATCATGGTTACAAGCTGTGAAAGAGATTTAAAGGTCAAAACTAGCTCTTTGAACTGACCCTGGAAATAAACCAGGAGACAGTGCAGCTGTCAAAGTACTGGTATGATATGGTCAGAGTTAATGACAGTCCCAATTAGTAATCTGCTTTAAACTAAATGGAGTGCCTGAGACATCTTCCAAGGCAGCCCCATATAAAGCACATTACATGAGTCTAGTGAAGTCTCCATGTTCAGAGTAAACCTCTAAGTTCCAGGTGGTGGGAGCAAGCAGTAGGTAAAGGCTTCTGTTGACTTGTCTTCCTTGTGGGCATGACACCAGACTGGCCAATCTTAGAAAAGGGAGTCTAGATTAGGTGAACCTAGCAGGACTCCTCATAAATTCTTACAGATTAAGCTCTTAATAAGAAATTACTTTATATAACTATTCTGCAGCTGAGGGTCAAAGTCATTCCTTTTCTACATGAATCTATTTATGTGAATTGGTAACAGACTTGTGTAATTAATACCCTCATTTGGATTCTTGAATATCACGCGTCACAGAGCAAATTAATGCATTACATTCTATACAGGGATGGGGGAGACGAAGACTGCATTTATTGGTGAAATCTACCTAACCCACTCTGTGGTGGGTGGAAATAGGGGTTAGGAATGGGGGGGGGGAGGATTTGATTCAGTTCACATTTAAAGGCAGTCCTGCCACATTCACATTTTCTATAACAATATGGCAACTGAATATGTCAACCAATATGCTTAGCCATTCTTTGGAATTTGCACTTCTCTAAATTTGCAAGGCACTTCTGCAGCCAAGGAATGTGTGCAAAAATGCATGTGCTAAGACAGAGTGCTCATAAAACGCATTTGAAAACAGCATACAAAAGACATTATATGTGGGGAAATGGCTTTGTGAAAATGTGTAAATTTGCAAAATTGCATATGAAGGCAGGAATACTAGAAGAAATTTGCACTAAACTGCTGCTGAGTTTTTGTGAACGGAGGTGGAGAACTGAACTTGAGGATGGGGAAATGAGAAATGGAGAGAACCAAAACTGAAAGAAACCCAAAGAAGACAGATTCACCTATCCCTAATTCTGGATCAGCATTCTCCCTCTCTGACCCAGAGTCTGAACAACTGGTCTTGAGAGTTTGGTTCAGCAGACCCAGGTCCTGCTCATCTCCTGTCTCTCCAGTACCTGCACACACACACTCAAGTCCTGCTTCTTCTCCCATGGCTGTTTTTCTCCTACTCTGCACCATGTCCCAGCAGCTGAACATAAGAGCTCTGCTGGATCAGACGAAGGGTCCACACAATGTTTAAGCAATAGCCCTTTCTCCAGCTACTACAGTGGTACCTCAGGTTACAGATGCTTCAGGTTACAAACGCTTCAGGTTACAGACTCCGCTAACCCAGAAATAGTACCTCGTGTTAAGAACTTTGCTTCAGGATGAGAACAGAAATCGCACAGCGGTGGCGTGGCGACAGCGGGAGGCCCCATTAGCTAAAGTGGTACCTCAGGTTAAGAACCGTTTCAGGTTAAGAACAGACCTCCAGAATGAATTAAGTTCTTAACCCAAGGTACCACTGTAGTATTATTCAGAGGTGTAGCTTTTCTGCTTCAAAAGCTATTTTCCTGATTTAAATAACCTCATTGCATGAATACTGCAAATTGCAAACCATGATTGAGCAAGGTATCCTCTCTCCTTATTCATCCCCTCTTTTCACCACCACCTCACCCAGGAGCGCCTCCTTTTTTGTGATGAAGGGCAGTATAAATATGCAATAATAAGGAAGATGCAAGCTGGAGTTCCCTCCCACTATCTTCTTAATCCCAGAGCAGATAGACAAGCAGGGTCAGCAATGAGACCTGGATATTGGAGGAGCAGGACAGGAGAAGCTGTGGTTACATATTCTTCTGCAACTGCTGAGCTGTTAATGAGACAGGCAGGATTTCTAGGTTGTGACCTGGCAGCCTTAGCTGTGGCAGATGCACTTAAACAAGGGCATATGCAAATGAGCAATAGCTGGTGATTTTATTCTTCGTCCTGCATAGAATCTGAGCTGCCTTGCACTTGAAAAGCCCGATCAGAATTAAGTAGGCTCCAGGCCCTTTAGTGACTCACACGCTCATCCTTCCAAGGGCTTCTCTTTCCCCATCATGTGGTGCCTGTATACTCATTTTCACATATTTGTGCATAAATTGTGTAACCTTGGTTTAAGCTGGTAACTGGTCCACATTTGTCTGCCTCAATAGGTTTCCCTATACTTTTGTGTTTGCACACAATCCATTTAAAATGAAATTGTCTTAATATGGCTTTGGTACACCTCAGCATTTCTCTAAGGTGACTGTTTTAAGATCTCCCACAGTAGTTCAATGTCTCTCTGCTGAAGTTACCAGTCTCCCAGTTTCCACAAAAAAAGCAGAGGTGGACAGGTGTATATGCCTGTGGAAGTGCAGAAATACCCATTGGTTTATATCCTATTCCATGAGTGTGCTGCCACCTAGCAACAATTGAACGGATTCAGTCTTACAAACATGTGACTAGAAAATCAGAATACCAGTAGCACATCCATGCCAAAGAAAGTAAGAAGCCCATTGGGTTCAATAGGGGTTACTCTGAGGTATGGATAAATTTGGGGAGAAGTTAGATTCAGATTGCATTCAAAAGAGAACCTACCTCATTCACATTTTCTGAAGCAGTACACAAACGAAAATATTCACTTCTCTGGTTTTTGCAATGCCGTTCTCCAGGATTGAACCTGGATAGATAAATATATGGAAATTCTTTTAATACTGTACACATTTTAAAATCATAGTGATAATTTATTTCCAATTTTTTCTACCATGTTTTTAGAGTTAAAATAGGGGTTTTTTTTCCTAAAGGTTAAATTGTATTCATTTAATGGGGTTTTTGTGGGGGCAGGTTGCATTTGCTATTGGAGAACATGTTGCTCAAAAAGCATCAGGCTTCTAGCTAGAGTCTTATAAGTCAAGTCAAGTCTTTTTATTATGGTCATTTACCAGTGTGTTCTGGGTGGACATTTATCTGTCAGAAACAAACAAACAAACAAACAAACCAACCAACCAACCAATAATAATAATTTATTGTCATTTATACCCCACCCATCTGGCTGAGTTTCCCCACCCACTCTGGGTGGCTCCCAATCAAGTGTTAAAAACAATACAGCATTAAATATTTAAAACTTCAGATGTCTTTTAAAGATAAGATAGCTGCTTATCCTTCTGGCCTAGGAGTGTTTTATTAATAATTATAACCCCATTATCTCTCTCTCTTTTTCTTTCTCATTATTTTTTTTAATTTTATATTATGCCATCAACATAAAAAGAAACAGTTGTCAACAACCAATGTTGTTGTGGTAACATAGGTCCTGGGTCTTATAAGAAAACTCCACCTTAAAACTAAGTTGAGAATTAGTCCTGAATTAGCAGACCTGTGTACCTTTCTTCTTTCTTCTTCCTCTCCTCTTAGGTGAAGGTTGGCCAAACCAAATAATTGCTGTTCTCTTTACAGATAAGAAAGTGAGGTTAACACCAGTTGAAGTGCCTGAGGTTAACACCAGTTGAAGTGCCTGGTTTGTCACAAGGAAGTGGCAGCCTTCACTTTGAGCAATTCCCTTGATTGATTACAATGATATGATCCGTTCAAAATTTTCATTAAGGGAGAGCTTAATCTTGCCCTGTGCAATGCTTTCTATTCCACACTTGATAGCGATACCTTTTGTACTGTGGTGATCTAGTCCATTATATTTGAATTGCCTTAATCTGTGGAAATCCAGGTTTAAAAAGCTGACAGGGTGAGAAGAGATGGAATGTGAAAAGCCCAGAAGCCTTGTAAAATACAGTGGTACCTTGGGTTACAAACACTTTGGGTTACAGACTCCGTTAACCTGGAAGTAGTATTTCGGGTTAAGAACTTTACCTCAGGATGAGAACAGAAATCGCATGCTGGTGGCAGCGGGAAGCCCCATTAGCTAAAGTGGTACCTCAGGTTAAGAACGGACCTCCAGAATGAATTAAGTTCATAACCAGAGGTACCACTGTACTCTGACTGAGAATTATAATGGACTAACATTTTTAAAAAAGAAGAAGCTTTTCTCTTGGGAATTATACCCAAACAGTATAGAAATTTATTTATGTATGCAACTACAGCTGCACGAATGTTATTTGCCCAAAAATGGAAAGAAAAGGAATTCCCGACAAGAGATGAACAGATACATAAACTTATGGATTATGCAGAAATGGCAAAAGTTACCGGAAGAATAAGAAATCAAGATAATTTTTTTAAAAAATAAATAAATATGGAAATGGTTTATTGAATATTTACAAACCAATTTTAAACAGATAAAGACATTGGCAGGATTACTGTAATAACCTGCAGTTTCAAAAGAATATATAATCAAAATAGATGAAGAAACGAATAAGTTAAGTTAATTTAGAATAAACAGGAAACGATAAAATTTAAGGAACCACAGAAAGGGGAGGAAGGAATTCGAGGTTTGCAATGTTAGAACTATTGTTAAACTATTGAAATGTATATAAATGAAAACTATAAATAAAATTATAAAAAAGAGAATGATCATAGGCATCAATTATTATTTTTTAAACCATTAGATCATTGTTATGTATATACTTATGAGGTAATATTGAGCGATCGTGACTACCTTGTGGGAGCAAATTTTGTAGTTTGCTATACACTGTGTGGGGAAATCCTTTATTGTCTGCCCTAAATCTGGATATCACTGAGTCACTGGATATCACTGAGTTTTGCTTTGTGTGTGAGAGAGATAAACTTTTCTGTCTGCTTTCACCACATAATTTTATATACCATTATAACATCCCTTCTTGCTCACCTTTTCTGTAAACTAAAAATCTCCAGATGTTGCCATTTTCCTCACAAGAGAATTGCTTTGATAATTTAGGTTGCCCTTTTCTCAACATTTCCCAGCTTTACAGTACCTTTTTTGTGGTAGAATGATGAGGGCCACATTCACACCGTACATTTAAAGCACACTGATGCCACTTTAAACAGTCATGGCTTCCCCCAAAGAATTATGGGAATAATATTTTGTTAAGGCTCCTGAAAGTAGTTTGGAGGCCCTTTCCCCCTCTCAGAACTACAATTTCCAGAGTTCCCTGTGAAAAGAGCCACTCTGAGAACAGCAGCTCTGTGAGGGGAAAAGGGGCCCTGAACAAACCACATTTACCAGAATTCTCTGGGGGATGTTTGAAGTGGTATTATGATGCTTTAAATGTGTACTGTGAATGTGGTCTACAGCTGTACACAATATTCCAAGTGTTGTCACACCTTAGATATTATTGATGTTATATATTATTGTTGATGTTGTTACCTCACATCCTGACATGGGTACTTTATTCACCGAGCTACTGTATCCTTACTGGATACAGCTGTGTTTACATAACTTTTTCTATGTCGAAAAAAATTCTGTGTTCAGTTTTTCTGCCTGTATTTCTCTTCTGTTTTTCTCCATCTCCTCTTCGTACATCCTCCCCACCATTCCCTATTGATTTTCCACTGTGACATACTTTCATCTTTTTTCCTTCTCAGTGTCCAACGCTGGTCTTTCATTCACACTCTGTCTTTTCTGTCATTGTGTCTCTGGTGGTTGTAAATTATTAGTTGCAGTTTTTCAATTTCAGTTGCCATACATAGTCCCAAAGGCCTAATCTTTCTTTGACATTTCGTATCATCATTTTTCTTTGTATGCATGTTTGGGCATATACAGTCCAGAAATATGTACAGCTAATTCACTTGGGTGGACTTATTCACAATTACTATTGTGCTGGCCCTCGCACTTGCGGGCTGTGTTCAGTTTCCACTTGCTGTACCCGTTTTCCCCATTGTGCCACACTGGAACTCACTGCTGTCTCTTTCTCTCTGCTTCCTTTTGCACCCAGCATGTACACACACAGTATACCCACTTTACTAATGCAAGGAGTGATTTCTCCAGCTTCAGAAGGTCCGCAACCTAATTTTAGTGCCAATTCTCAGTTCTGGAACAGGTGAAAGAATAATGAGAAAGCACCTTTGATGTGTATATGAGGATACTGCATTTCCTCATTGGCATTGCTGAATATCCCTCTTCCATACATCTGGGGCTGTAGGAAGAGCTTTCAATATCTCACTTCTAAAAATTAACTATTACCGCTAAACATTTTGAATATACACATGCTTTAAAATCAACAGCAATTGCATGTGTTAAATTCTCCACAAATTTGCCCACTTCTGAGCAAACACTCTTGACTGATCACAAGCCAGCAAATGGCTGCTATTGTTTTCTTTTGCATGCTTCTGGTAACTGGTCCTCAATATTAAATAGGCAAATCGTGTACTTTTTCCTTGTTGTCTTTGCCCACTTGGGCAATGAGTCACGAAGCTGTTACTCACTTGAATCTGCTCTGCATTTTATAATGTTGAAGGGAAACTGTTTCTCGCGTTTATCCTTTGACAGGCATTCTGATGACTGTAAAGCAAAACATTTCGCATGGTAGTACAAAGATGCTTTTATATATCTGTAAACCTTTGCACTGGGTTTCATGTATATACACATATTGACTCAAACTGCTTTGGGATGCTGCTGTGCATTCTGTCAGGGGGGGGGGGAAATGTGTAGTTCTACACTATCCATCAAACATCTGCTTTTTCTTCTTGCCTCCCATCTCCACAGTGCACATTCCTTTCTGTTTATCCCATAGGTCTTTGGAGTCTCAGTTCTCATCCTAACCACTATGCACATGTACAATAACTTAAGCATAGTTATGGGTGGGCAGACTTTAGATTTGTATAAATTAATAATAATAATAATAATAATAATAATAATAATAATAATTTATTTGTACGCCACCCACCTGGTTGGATTCCCCCAGCCATTCTGGGTGGCTTCCAGAATATACAAAACATTCAACACTTGTGTTTTACTAGAACCTCAAAATCTCCAACCAGAGCCAGGTACAAAAGACACACAGAGCTAAAGTTCTGCGTATAGGAAGTTCCTTCTGTCAGGGACCAGAATCCTCTTCAGGTGATGAAGCAGAAGACTTCAAAACAGAAGGACATGAAGGGCTCACTTCAGAAGTAAGGCTAGCCAAAGACATTTCAGCACCTGAGGTGAGCTACAAAATTGCGCCTTCACCAGGAAAGAAGGGGTGAGTGAAGATCAACATCAAGAACAATGGGGGAATCAAGCTACATCCATCAGCCAAACAGGGAAGCTGCTTTTGGTGATTCCTCCTTCACTCTGCAGCACTTCATGGACTCAGCTACATTGGTAAAGAAACAGCGTTTTGAACGTGCTATAAACATGCAACACCAGATGGCGCCAGAGAGCAGGGATTTTTAAAACATGATTTTCCATAGAGATTTTTTTCTCTAATTTCTCTAATTTCTGACTTATTTCTAGCATCCCCCCCCCCATGTTTAGGTCCACCACTTGTCTCCCAAATCTATGCTGGACGGTTCTCCAACCCCCAGGAGCAAATTTAATGGGAGTGTGTGAGGCTGCAGTGAAGAGGGGGGAAATCGCTGAAAATAGCTGAGCATTACCATTAGACACAACCCAAGGGAAACAGCAGAGTATGGGAGGAAAATGGAGGATTATGCAATGATTTCAGGTGCATATAATGCCGTTTCATAGGGGATTGTGACAAAAAGAAATAAAAACCCTCATAGAAAGAATGATGACTCTTTTTTTAACTCTAACCTTTCCTTGGTGAGTGATGTTGATGTGCTTGACTGCTTACTGCACAGCTGTTCATTTCAAAAGATTCCATGTGTTAACTGGATTGGTATGGATTTTATGTTATATTATTTTTGCTAGATCACAAAACTGTCTTGAAGACTTGGCTTAGGGCAGAATGAGAGAGTGGTGTGTTAAATTAAAATAAACATATTTTCAGGGATGTGGAAGTTTGGTTTGGTCCTCATATACCTTAGTGACTCTCCCCGTATCCTACTCTGAACTCTGTGTACTATAGCCAAGAGCAGCTTCTGAATATTAGCCTGAGTGTGGCAGACGGACTGGGCACTCAAAAGGCATTCCGGGTGCCTGCTTACCCCTGAAATTATGTAAGATATTTTTATTTGGCTGCATAGTCAGAGACTGGGGACAGATGTGTTTATTTTAGTCTATTTCTCATATATGCTGTTTTTAGAACTTGTTTCAGAATTTGACTTCAATGCCTTGGTGGTTTCAGCTGATTTATGGAATGAATTTGCTAAACCCTTTTACCTAATAATAGATTCTCTGCTGTTTCATGCAGCCCTCCATTAGTTGCCTATGCAATGTTCTAGTGTGGGGATACTGGTTAGACAGGCTATGTTGGGTTGGTGCAAATATGACTGGATCTCCTGGGTGAGATGAACTGCTTCTCCCCAGCTCCCAGCCAACCTTGCAAGTCCACAGGCTAAAAGCCCAAGGCAGCCTGTCTCCTTTATGTTCCAAACCACAAGGGCTTGAGTGAGACAGGTGCAGAGAAGGTGGGCCTTATATGGCCAAGTGCATAGAGGGAGCCTGTCACTGGCATGAAGATGGGACTCAAAGTGTAAGACTCCGTGGAACCACAGAGCAAAGTGTACAGCTGAGTGAAAGGAGATACCCCAGCTTCATCCTTAGAGAGCTGTCCCTGTCAGAGCCTCTAGCTCATTAACGACGTGTTAATCACCGTTCAGCAGCAGAGATTCAAAAAATGAATCATCGCTGCTTATCTTTTAAACCCGGGATATTAACGTCCAGCAACTTTCTGCTCATTCCTTGGGGTGAATTTTGACAACTCTATTTCTGCTGTTTTAGTGCAGATGTTGCAAATGCTTGAGTGTGGCAGGGCTGGGAATGAGGTGAGAAGGCAAGGGAAGTAGTAAGAAAGTGTGGGTGGCGCTAAACCAAAGCATTCCATGTTTGTACTGTCTAACAACCTAACAGATGGATTGCGGAGTATGCTTTTGTGGACCAGAGACTACTTTGACAGATGGGCCCCACGACCAGGAAAGCTTATGCTACAATATATTGCTTTAGGCTGCAATCCTATGCATACTTCCCTGGGAATGAATCCCATCAAAGTCAACAGGCCTGATACCTGGGTATACAGGACTGCATTGTTAGTTTTTCAACTGCCATGAGACTCTGTTTTTTTAGCTGCATAGCTAACCTGTTAGAACACTACTGGCAAATAAGACATAATTTAGTCACTGAAATCGATCTGATCCAGTTTCCACCCAGTGCTTTCCTTTACATTGTCAAGAGTAAAAAAAGAAGATATTGGGAAGTAGGGAGGACGGGAAGTTTCTCTATCAATTATCATTTGTGGGTAGCATTCTGTGTCTGCAGTAATTTCCACTGACAAAGTACAGAAACAGCATGGGGGCTGCAGTTCATGGCAGGGATGGTGCACCGTAGCCATTCATTTTAGTGAAGCTTGCACAGGAGAAGTCCCTGGTGGATTGTGCCCTTTGTGTTTTTACAGGTTTATCATGTGTTGCATAATACAAGTGCTCTAGTGATCCTGGCTAAAAAGAAAGAGTGTCCTGAAATAGACCTGTATCACTTTCAGACTGACCTTTTCATGCCACAGTTAAGAGCTCTCTCACTAAGCTACCTCTCTGATCAAATCTCACTGGGCAACAGTTTTGCTGGTCTAATCTTTCTATGGTTGTTTAATATACAGTGTGTTACACACACAGAGAGAGAGAGAGAGAGGGAGGGAGAGGGAGGGAGAGAGGGAGTGTAACAGACTGGCAATCTTAGATACCTTGATTTGGGACTAGGCCATCTTGTTTTTACTGAGACTCTTTAGAATTGTAGTTGTACGAAAAAGTTTATAAACTCTATTGCTATTGCAGCAGACATTTCTGTGAGAATTGCTATGCCCCAAAAGTTAATCAACCACAATCCTTTCCAGTAATTTATGTCCTGACAATATAGTGGTAACTGTTTTGATTGTACTCATTAGGCTCTGCCCCCCTAAACTTATGCATGCACACTGGACTTTATAAAAAGACCTCCTCACTATTGCTACTATGTACAACTATACAGGTGGGGGGACTGTTTGTGTGTTTGAGAATGCTGCTTTTCAGAGTTCTTGAAAGGATGGAGAACTCTCCATGTGTACAGTTGGACACACAGGGATCATACATGTGCATGAATCAGGGATGGACCATATCTCCAGTACAGCGTACTATATGATAATATACTGGATAACATACAGAGGAGGGTGCCATCCTTTTCGGGCCAGTGGTATATTTCAGATTTTGAGAGTGTGTTGTGGGTGCACAAATTTCCTTATGCTTACCATGGGAAATTGGTTAAGTCCTGCTGGGCGTAACTACGGATATCACACAACTGATTTTACACATATACACACACGTTCTGGACCCAGCAGTCAGACTCCTCTGCTAGAGTTAATAAGTCAGGAGGGGCAGGTGTCAAGAGGGCATGTGGATAGATCTGTTGCCACCAGCACCTTGTTAATGTCAGCTGAATGTATAAGCTGGAACTGATCCCATAATGCATCATTGATTCTGGCACTAGCTACTTCAGTCCGAGCTGCAGCCACTGCAGAATCAAGATCAGTCCGAAGCTGAGTGCCTTTATCTTCAAAGCCAGTTGATCACAATGGGCCCTCAAATGCTCCAGAGGGCCCTCCCCCACAGTGGGAGCAGGGCCAGTTCAAGACATTTTGGCGCCTGAGGCAAATCACAAAATGGCGCCCCACCCTCCCCGCCAGGGAAGGGGTGAGTGAAGATCTACATCAGGAACTAGGGGGGAGTAAATATATTTATTGGATTTTGCTGCCTCTGTAGATCCTGCTGTCTGACGTGGTCACCTTACTTTGCCTCAGGGTTAGGCCTTCTGACAGTTCCCTCACTGCGAGAAGTGAGGTTAGACGGAACCAGGCAGAGGGCCTTCTCACTGGTGGCACTCGCCCTGTGGAACACCCTCCCATCAGATGTCAAGGAAATAAACAACTCTCTGACTTTTAGAAGACATCTGAAGGCAGCCCTGTTTAGGGACGTTTTTAATGTTTTATTTTCTTTTTAATCTGTTGGGAGCCACCTAGAGTAGCTGGGGAAACCCAACCAAATGGGTGGGGTATAAATAATAAATTATTATTATTATAAGGGACTCAGCTATATAGCTGCAAATAAAACATTTTAAGTGTGTTGTAAAGTGTAATATACAAATATGACACTATATGGCGAAAGTGAGCTATGGAAAATTCAATGTATTTTTCAAAACACTTTTTTTAAAAAAGCATTTTCACAGCGTTTTTTATATGTGTGTAGATTCCACCAAGATGTCAGGGCATCAGGATAACATCTAAACAGGATATTTTACAGCCTTGTTTGCCACTTGACAATATTTGACAGGTTTAATTTTGTTTACTTTTTTAAAAAAAGTATCATAGTAATACTTGTTTTGGGGTTTTGTTACTTTTCCATTTCCTTTCTAATGGGCCAACCTGCAATTGTTTTTGAAGGCTAAATGGCTACTTGAAGTCTGTGCACTTTTTGAATATGGATGTCTTGGCTGATCTATGTAAATCATATTCATGGCACTAATTTTAAGGAAACTGAGCTTAGAATAATTAGAATAATTGTACATAATACTAAAGCAATATTTATGCATCACAGAGAAAAAGAAAGCTTTTACCAAGCAGTACTGCATTATTCAGGAATTTCTTAAGATATCTTTTCCCCATTTTCTCTCTCACCTCCCTCCTCTGTGCTTCATACACAGATGCCAACATAATATAAATCAAGATGTCATTCCTTCAAAAGACCAAGAAGCAACATTTTGTTATTCCAAAATTAATCTCTTTCCCTGGGAACTCTCCTGAACATGGCAGTGTTTTTATTTCCATTTTCTTTTCGTGTAGCTGCCTGTCAGAATGTTAGTGTACATTTCCATTTGCAGTCTTAAGTTTTGGCATGCTTCTCTTTGCCTGTTGCCCATTTCCAAACCTTATTTGTACTGACTATTTTCTCTCATGCTCTTTTCTCATAAAGATGCATTTGTGATGTTCCCTAACAATGAAAAATAGTTGCACATGATGTAAGGCCTTGTGGTGGGACAGCATGTGTCTGTTGACCTTAGCCTAGCACCTTCTGTGCACAAGCAGATTTTGTATTATGGGAATGTTGAGCGCAATCACATGTTAAGTGAATTGCAGTCCTCTCGCTTGCACTTTGCCAGGGATGATGGGGAACCTGCAGCTTTAGAAATGTTGGTTTCTAACTCCCATCATCTCTTACTATTGGACGTGGGTGCTGGGCCTGATGGGAACTGGAGCCCAACAATGTCTGGCAGGGCACAGGTTCTCATGCATATTCTGTGAGACTGCCCAAACCTAATCACTGGTTTATAAAGGTAAAGATAAAGGGACCCCTGACCATTAGGTCCAGTCGTGACCGACTCTGGGGTTGCGGCGCTCATCTCGCTTTATTGGCCAAGGGAGCCGTCGTACAGCTTCCGGGTCATGTGGCCTCCATGACTAAGCCGCTTCTGGCGAACCAGAGCAGCGCACGGAAACGCCGTTTATCTTCCCACTGGAGCGGTACCTATTTATCTACTTGCACTTTGACATGCTTTCGAACTGCTAGGTTGGCAGGAGCTGGGACCGAGCAACGGGAGCTCACCCCGTTGTGGGGATTCGAACCGCCAACCTTCTGATCAGCAAGCCCTAGGCTCTGTGGTTTAACCCACAGCGCCACCCGCGTCCCAATCACTGGTTTATAGTAGCAAGTAATTTACCAAAGCAAAGAATAAAGGCAGGTTTGCATCTGCATCTGCATCACAAGGATTCTATTCACCAGGTTATTCAACACTGGATGACTCATAGCTGAATAGAAGAACAGTCTCCATGGAAAAGCACAGTGTCTGTTTTTTATTTGTCATTGGTCACTCTCTCAACCATGTCACTGCTTGCAGTTATCAAATCATTAACTTGCACATGGGAACCAGTTGTGTGTAGTGCGGGAAGCTGCAGTGGCTCTCCCACAATATACAGAGGGATATGACTTTTCCAAACTGTAATTGCCGAAGACTGAGCCTCTTTAGCCCTGCCTCCATTTCCTTTGCCCTTTTCTGTTTTCCCTCTGCAGAATTTTTTAGCGTAAGCTCCTTGGGGCAAAGACTTGCCCTCTTGTACACTGTAAAGCAGGGTTTGGCAACACACAGGGGAGAAAAAACTTGATAAACAGAGAGAAGGCTTTTTGGTTTTCCCCCCATCGCCAGCCCATTAGCACTTCTTCCCTTGTGCTTCACAGGGGCAGGCAGCAGCCTTTTCCAACCCAAGGGTTGCATTTCTTCACAGAGAACCTTCCAGGGCCCAATTCCAGGGTGAACAGGGTCAAAGTCAAGAGTGGTCAGCACAATGGATGTCCCTACATCCCAGCTACCCAAAAGCCTGAGACATTTTCACTCACCCCCGCCCCCATCATTTCATTTTCCATCAAAGAAAGCAAAAGAAAGCATTCCAGTTGGAGATAGTGCCTGAGGAGGGCACAGAGCAGGGCTGCTGAGAGGTGTGGCCTTGGAAGTGGGCACAACAAAGGAGAGTCCTAAGAGTGGAATAGAGAGTCCCGGAAGGCTGCATTTGCCCCTGGGCTTGAGGTTCCCCACCCCTGCTTCATAAGAGGGCAAGTCTCTGTCCCAAGGAGCTTACATTTTAAATTCCGCAGAGGGATAGCAGAAAAGGAGGAAGGAAACGGAGGCAGGGCTAAACAGGGAAGCAATTCTTTCTGGTACACATGCTAAGTTATAAGCTCAGTTGCAGAAGGGCCTAGGAACAGGGATCTGCGCCAAAAGCCTTGGTGTCAAGGAACAATTTAAAGCTGCTGCAACACTGACAACATAGGTATTAAGATTGTGCAGGATGGTGTTGGTGTGAATGTGAGGCACACATCAGCCCACATTTTGTTCATAAATCAAGGAGATATTGCAGTGCAGCTGTTTGGCAGTCTTACTTTCTTACTTCCAGAGTCCTCTATGCAGGTGCATCTGTGGAGGCGGGCAGGGGCGGGGGAGGCCTGGAAAATGTTGTCTCTAAGTTACTGGAGCATAGTTGCTATGCCATGTAAAGGGCTATGCAAAACACCTCAAAGCCAGACACTTTGGGAACAGCGTCCAAATTCCATCCTTTTGACATGAATCTTAGCTCAATGGCTTAATTATGCAACCGTAGTTTTGTGTTCCAGCCTGTAACAAAAGGAAGGAATTTTGATTGCATGGCTCAAGGGCAGGTCACAAGCCTTCCACTGTGAGTCTGAGCCTTCAGTTACTGCAAAGCAAGTGTACGAGGCCATACCATACAGAGCTAATTTTGATGAAAAAAGATGACCAGGTGAGGGTTTTTTTTTCCAGTTTTAGGTATGTTATTCACAAGTGCTGGGTTTCATTTAACCAATAGATTTTGTAACTTTTAAACTCTGTCCTTCAGACTTTTACTTACAGTTTAATGGCCGCTCAGTGATTCTAAGCACCTTTATTTGGAAATTCTGTGGAATTTGACGTGACTTACTGTGACACATCTGAAGAAAGAAAGAAAGAGAAAGAAAGTCATTTAGTTTTCGATTTACTAGCCTGCTGCTACCTCCTGAAGTATTTCCCTATGTTAGCACGTACCCTCAAGTATGCTGGAGTAACCTGGTTGTTGCTGCGGCTCCCAGGAGTGCAGCCAGACCAACTTGTAAAATTTGTTTACTTTGAAAGCAGCTGCATGGGGCCTGAAGACTGCCTCAGTGGGAGAGCTGTGAAGCTGGTTGATATTGGCAGAGTTGCCCTTTGAGGTACTTGGGCCCCAAGCCATTTACAGCTTTGTAGGCTAGTATTAACACCTCAAATTGTACTTGGTAGCTCACCGGCAGCCAGTGCAAAACTTCCAAGACTGGTGATGGCATGATCCCATCTCACCATTCCAGCAGCTGCATTCTGTGCTAGCTGCAACCTCTTGAGTTCTGTCTGTTCTCCAGCCAACAGGAATGTTGTGTTTTGAGTCTCTTGTTTTCTCCCTAATTTAACTGTATTCAAACTGCTTTTCTTTTGTCTAAATAATATTCCTGTTCATGCGCTAATACTTATATAATGTCTAAAGCAGGCATAGGAATCCTTAGGACCAGAGGCCAGATATGACCCTCTGTCAATGACCAGGAGTTGGATCCTTCATGGCTGGGTGGTATAGAAGAGGACTCTGAACCTTAAAGGGAAGAACATGCGGGACCATCCATGTCCCAAGGAGGTGGCACTGTGATCCACTGACTGTGGACTACACTGTACAAGACCCTTGGAGACCTAAGCTACCCCTGCTCCATCGCAAGAGGTTACTAGAGAAGGTTGGGCCCTTTTAAGCCAAACAGCATCTTGCAGTACAGGTGGTACTAATAATCAGGCTGTAACTGACTCTATCACTATGTAAGTGTTCGGTTTCAGCTTGTTCTTTGCTGGAGCAAATTTAGAGCTCTGTGTTTCGCAGCAGCAACACTGCCTTGCCCTGCCCTACATCCTGGCTGAATTTTGCCTTACATTGCAGAGGACGACATCTTCTAGGCTTCTCTTTCTGGCCCTTGGAAGTCTTCCCAGGCCACACTCCTTGACCACCGCCATCACTGGCCACACTCTGTAACTCAAATATATCTGCCTGGCTGATAAGTGTCCTTGGGCTCTGATGATGACTCATGTAGGTCTGGATGGGGAATAGAGGGGTGTGTGTAGAAACTGGCCTACTGTATACAGAGGTAAAATTTACATAAGTTGCTCCACCCATTTTTGCCTCTGGCCCCACCCACTACTTGTGTGTGATCGTCATAAGGTTGTCCAGAAGGGAGTGTGACCCTCAGGCTGAAAATGCTTCCTCAAACCTGATCTAAAGCATTTCCATCAGCGTCAATATGTTTTGGTATCAATGTGCTACGTTTAACCTTCTGTCAGGAGTGAGTCAGCACTAAATCACACTATTCAAAGTTAGATTTAACTCTTTATTAGCAGGAACACGATCTGCACAGACTTGGTGGAGTGTTGGGCCTAATGAGCACAGCAGCTGATCCCATGGATCAGTTGCCGAGACTGGAACTGTCTAAGTTCCCTCCTCTTCAGGGTTGTTTCCAAGCAATCAGAGACTGTGCCTGTGTGAACCCAACCTCTCCTCTGCTCTGTTCATGCCTCTTCTGGTTCCGGGAGACCAGAGGGGGGGGACTTGTCACAACAGGAGGGAGAGACACTTGTGACTCCGCACCAGTCTGACTCATCTCTCTCTCTCTGCCTCCCTCATCCCACTCTCCTGCTTCAGCTTCTGCCTCTAATTCTGGACTTCTCTCTGACACAGACTTTCCCAGCTCACTAAGTCCTGTTATTTCTTGAGCTTCCAACACCTCCTCCTCTTCCTCCCAGTCTTCTCCCTATGACCACTCATCATTTTAGCACCACCACCAACCCAGGCTCTGAGCCTTCTTCCCTTGGGGGCTTCCCAGTTGGTTCCTCCCACCATTCATCTGCATCCAACCAGTCCCTGACACCTAGAAGTTTTTGATAAGCACATAGGAGCTTGCTCACTGATACATATTTCATTATGACATCACACAGCATGATATCATGCCAGCATTTCAACAGTATAATGGTGTAGTTTAGAATGATTTAAAGTCTAATATTCTAAGACTGAACATGTTTCTAAGAGCACTTCAAAGTGTTTTCAAATCTACAGACAGTTTTCACAGTATCCAGTGTTCAGCTGTAGTTTGACTTGAGATGCCATGGATATATATTTTTTTCTGGAAATATTCCAGAACTCTCTTACAAATATCTAATCTCCAGCTGGGGTATGGTGACACACTGCCCAGGATCTGAGAGTTTAGCAGGGGGCATCTAGTCCAACCTCTGCCCAAAGGCAGGCTCACTCAATACAATAGCTGCCCAGCAGAGCAACCTATGCAACTGCAGTTCAGATTAAGGTTGTCACAAGCAGGAAACTGAACAGCTATTAAATAGCTTAAGGTGATTTAAGCAGGAGATCCAAGCCACATCTTGCAGAGAAAGGCAAGAAGACACCAACTCCACATCTCCCAATGTTACTAGACAATATGAATTTGCGGGGGGGAGGAGTTAGAGAAAGAATCCTTTCCTGGTCCTATATAGAATTATCATGGAAACCTATTTATTAAAATTCACAGTACTGTCATTCTCAGTCATTTCAGAAAATCTTGATGCTCAGACGTTCTTGATTGTCCCATCAACTACTATACTGGTGGTCTTTACTTGTGATATTGAAATTCTCATTTTCATGTGACCCGAATGATAAAGTACAGCACTGTGTAACTTACTGGAATGATGCAAATGAAGAAGACTTCACTTCCTTTATTATTATTTTTCCCTGGTGCATAATTCATCAATCTGTTGAGGTACACACATTTATGGGTGTCAGAAAATGAAGTGGAAAAAGCAGGGCTGGTTCAAAGAAGCATATTCTGTGCATTTTCTCCAACCTCAAAAGTGTTGACAACTTAGAAGAAGAAAACTGGGGATGTCAGGAAAACTGTTTAGCCACGCAACTGAAAACTGCACACCCAGCGCTAGCTCAGCAAATCCACTCCAGTGTTGGTCTTGCTGACCTTGACCATACCATGGGGGTTATTGATTCACACAGAGACATTTCACTTCAGTATTTCTCTAGCAAGCAAGAGATGGCAAGGCTAATGTGCAAAAGGAGGATTCCTTTTCTGTCAGAGGTGCCATTTCAGATTGCCAGGAGGGGCAAAGTGACCCATTCTCAGATAAACTCCAAGAGTGCAAGCCTATGTGCGTTTAAACTGAATTTAATTGGGTTTACTTCTGAGTAGCAGGCCTGGCCCATAATGCACTCATTTGGGAATTAGTCCCATTGGCTTTTAAGTGGGATTTACTTCAAAACAGGATTTGACTGTAGAGAATAATAAACAAATAAATAATAATAATAATAATAAACAAATAAATAACAATGCAGTGTGTTTTATAAGCATTTGCTATGGCTACTCTTTATACTTCCTAATACAGTTGTACCTTGGTTTTCGAACAGCTTAGTTCTTGGTTTGGCTCCCAAACGTTGCAAACCCGGAAGTGACTTCCGGTTTTTGGAAGCCGAATGTCTTATGGGGCTTCCGTAGCTTCTGATTGGTTGCAGGAGCTTCCTGCAGCCAATCAGAAGCCGTGCTTTGGTTTCCGAACTTTTTGGAAGTTGAATGGACTTTCAGAACGGATTCTGTTCAACTTCCAAGGTACGACTGCAACTCTTGCATTATTGTAAGCACAGGACAAATATTTGCTGCTTTTACAGGGGATAAATGCTTTTGTGTTCAACACCTAACTCAATTTAATAGATTATTGTTATAAGCCTTATAACAACTATCATTAAGTAGAAACATAAGTGATATGGGATGGAGGGGGCGTTGTCTGTCCCCTGCTTTCTGTGACTAATATTTGGGTTTGCTCATATGTTGTGAGGCGGGATAGCATTACTGGGGTTACCATGGACACATGTAGAAAAATGTGGTACCAATACTCAGTTTATAACCATGCTGGAGTGGATGTAGCAAGAAAAAACCTGCCGTTTTAAGTGCATGGTGCCATGCCCATTTACAAAGACACATTTGTTGTGGTTTTGTAGTAAACCAAAGTTCTTCACAGAATAGGAGCTGGGAAGATTCAGGTAGAAATTGTGTTTCTAACTCTAGTATGACAGTCTAGAAACAACGGCTGCAATGCTTCAACCCCTAACTTGGAAGTAAGCCACATAGAGCCCATTGAAGCTTACCTCTTGGACATGCATGTGATTGCACTGCAAGGCTGCAATCCTATCAAAATGTTCTTGGGGGAAGGTGTACTGAGCATAGTGGAATTTAGCTTTGAATAAACACCCACAGGCTTCTTATAACATTTTATTTTAGAGTGAGGGCTGAGATTAGTTTCCTCCTGTTTTAATATTCCGGGCATTGACCTTGGCCTGTTCTCTTGGCAATCAGTTTGTTACAGTTTTAGACAGGGGAAAATAGGGTTGTATTAGCAGTAATGGGGAAGGGTAGGGAGGAATGACAACCATAAGAGTGTCAGCAAAAATGGGATGCATTGTGTTGTAAATGGAGGCTTTCGAGGCTTGAAGCTCTCAAATGAATTTGCTCTGACAGCTATTCCATTTGACAGCATGCACAGTGCAACCACACATACAGAGGCAACATTTCACTTCACTGCTGTATTCATGGTCTACTTATGCATGCAGTTCTGATGGCATCTTAGATGAAATACAGTCTAGTGTTTTAAATGAATTTATAGACAAGGATTGGGTCCTTCTAGATGTCAAGACTGATACTTACTTATTCAGAAGTGTGGCTCTTTCCGTTGTTCTTAGTAATACACAAAATGATTCACCATTAGAAATTGTACTGTTTTGTGGTTTCGGTATGGTCTGTTGATAGCAGTTTATTGTGGGCTTTGTGCTGGTTTCAGCAATGTTTGAATTAACAGAAGTATTGTTGGTTTAGTTGGTTTTAATATACTGTTATATTTTGTATATATCTTTTTGCAAAACACTTTGGGAAGGTTTTTGGGTTTTTTTACTGCTAAATAAAACAAATTTATATAAATAGATAAATATAAAGCATTGAGACTTTATCAGAATTAGACAAAATGCTCTCTCTCCATGCTCCTGTTGAAAACATTTTAAGAGCTTGTGGGGTGTTATAATGGATTGGATGAAGTGAATATTTTTTTTTTAATATAGCGGACAGATGAAGAATTGGAAGTTCTTTACTTTCTGACTTATTTTTCTATCTTTCTCTTTAACGTCTTTTCTGTTCTTTATATTTCTTTCTTTTCCCCCTTCTTTACACTCCCCCACCTTCTGTGTTTTTATTGTATCTATCGAAAAGTCTTGGTTTAGTTAAAAAATGGGGAAATTTATCAAGTTTTTTTTTTTTTCTAGAACCCTTAATAAAATTTATTTATTAAAAGGGAACATTTTAAGAGCTTAGATAGCTGCCACTCATTTGTATAGTACACTTGAAGTAGTTAGTGGCTGTATAACAGCTGTTGCTTTTTGTGATGCTCTTCATGTGGATTGAATGTAGTAGTTCATGTTATACAGTTATGTAGATGTTCCTTGGATTTTTAAAATTATTGCATTTCCACCCCAACTTTCCTCCAGGGAGCTTAAGGTGGCATACACTGTTCTCCCCCCCCCCTCCATTTTGCCGTCACAGCAACCATGTAAGATAGATTAGGCTAAGAGGCAGTGACTGGCCCAAGGTTACCCAGTGAGCTTCATGGCTGAGCAGGGACTGAAATTCTGGTCTCCAAGGTCCTAGGCAAACACTCGTCTAAACCATTACAGCACACTGGCTCTCAAGGATACCTTGAGTAGGATCAAATTAAAGGAGTTAAGACTTTATTCTAAGGCCAATAACTTATTTTTACTCTGAGTTCTGGCACCTTCTAGCTTTGGACCTGGCCATCTTTGCCTCCCAGTCTCTTTGCCCAGCCACCATTTTGTTTTCAAATTAACAACATACAATACAGCGGGCTTTTTAGAGCTAAAGTGCTGCAGTATAGGTGTAGGGGTGTGTGTGTGTGTGTGTGTGTGTGTGTGTGTGTAAAAGACATGGAGAGACTGAACATTTGGTCCCTTGTTGAGAGACTGTTTTTAAGCTCCTAGCTGTCCGAAATATCCTATCTCGTTTCTGAAAAGGGCACTGTGCAAAGGCTTATGCAAACTGACCACATCAGATTCTGGGGCAGAAGGGGTATTTTATCAGTTTCTCCCAGCCATTGGGACCACATTTGCTGGGGATGATGGTGGTTGTAGTAGTCTGAAAGAAAGAAAGAAAGAAAGAAAGAAAGAAAGAAAGAAAGAAAGAAAGAAAGAAAGAAAGAAAGAAAGAAAGAAAGAAAGAAAGAAAGAAAGAAAGAAAGAAAGATTGCACCTGGTAGGGGAAGGTTTAGATAAAGAAATCGCTCTCAACAAACTTCATCTGTTGATTATATTTGTGCTGCTACAGTTCTTAAGTATTAGCCCTTCTTCTGGTGAAATTAATGCCAAACTTCCATTCAGTATGACTCTGAACATGAAATTTATTTGCCCTGAAGAATTTACTGCTTGTAAAATCGTACCTTAGAAGTTGAACGAAATCTGTTATGGAAGTCCATTCAACTTCCAAAACATTTGGAAACCAAAGCGCGGCTTCTGATCGGCTGCAGAAAGCTCCTGCAGCAAATTGGAAGTTGCAGAAGCTGTGCTGGACGTTCGGCTTCCGAAAATTGTTCGAAAACCAGAACGCTCACTTTCGGGTTTCAATCCTTCTGGAGCAAAGGTGTTCGAGATCCAAGGTACGCCTGTATTCACAAAATCCTCACAGGTGTGTGTGTGTGTGTGTGTGTGTGTGTGTGCACGCGCGGCTAGCATGCTTAAATTCTGTGCAAAGGTTGCCATCTAGTGGTTCAAGATTAGAACAGTGGGCTGCAAATTCCTTTGTACCAAGAGCTCAAGGGACAACAATGAGATGAGATGAGATGAAATGAAATGAAATTCAACGCAACAGAGGTGCTTACCTCTGCAGACCCAGAGTTAGTGGGTTCCAGACTGAATACAGATTGAGTTTGTTTTCCCTGTCAATACAGGCTTCTTTATTCCTGAGCTTCAACATTTGTTTGGAGCATAGATCATGCTCTCAAGGCTGCTTCTGTGCATGGGGCTTTTTATATCTGCTCCAGAGGATCTGCACAATTTACCCCAAAATAAACATGTTTCTATGCATTTTATCCTAAAATGGGCATTTTATATGCATTTTAATCTAAAACACACATTCTTGCACACATTTTTTGTTATTTTGAGACAAACACTGTATCACAATACTTGGAGAATTGTGAAATGTGTATGGGAAGTGCAAATCAGGTCACTTTGCTTAAAAATACAGGCAGAAATAAATCCTTGAGCATAGTAACGCACAAGTAGAGTTGTACTGTCAATGAGCTTTTAGGCCAATATAGTTGTTTACATTCTCCTTTCAAGACTGATTGAAGCAGGAGCCTCTTTAAGCATGTTGTGAAAGTGCCATTAATTCTCTTGTTATCATTTCTCTTTCTCCCTCTGTGAGGCAAAAGCTGGGCTGCATGGTCGGTGAGAAATTAGGTGCACATCTGAAGGCTCTGTGCTTATACTGAATTCCTAGAAATCTATTTGTGGTATGTTTTCTCGCTGACTGCACAGAAGCTCATTAGAGTAGATACAATGGTTGTCAGTTTGATTCTATGCAATACCATCAACAACAGTACATCTTTGTTTTTTCCTAAGTTTTTCTTTGGGGTGTGTGTGGTAGCTATGCTGGTAGTCTGGCCTCCATTTTGCATTTACCACAATGCCCCTGACCTACTATTGTTAGCATCCATCTGTCCCAAGATATAATGAAAAAGTGTATCTTCAGGGGTGAAGTCAAACTGTTGTAGAGTTACAGCGTCTGCTGTGGCTGTAGAGACTGATACGGGTGAGACATCTTTTGTTACAGCCGAGGCAGAGGAAGGTGTCCAGTTGTGTGTTTCTTCTTTCTACACATTCCTCCTCTGGTCGCTGCTGTGGATACACAACTCAACTGTCTGTCTGCAGGGGTTTCCCATACAGAGAGGTTAATGTTGCCCTACTATCATTCCAGGGTATGGGGGGAGGAACAGGTAGGAGGGAGGAAATAGTTTCTTCCACAAAAAAGGTGGCAGATATTTAGAGAATATCATTGTGCAGAACTGCCTTTTTTGAGGGGCAGGGACAAAACAAAACTGCTCAGGAAAAGCTCTCCTGAGAAATTTCAGTTAAGCTCTTAAGCAGACATAAACAAGTTTGTACTTGCACAGTAATTGATTGCCGTTATTTCCACCCATGTAAACATTATGTTGACACATAGCACTGTTAGCAAACCACTAGATGGAGGTATTGCACAGGATTTCAGACATCATCCACAAGCAACTACATATGTATATTTACCTACATCCTATCTACCCCATTTTCTGGTACTCATTCCTGCAAATCTCTTTTCTGTTCTCTCTCGCTCTCTCCCCCCATTTTCAGCAGATTTGGGAAACACCTTTTAATATTTGTTTTCTTTTGTACACTTTTCTTACCACAATCAAGAGAATGACACTAACACCACATTAGAATCAGACATATTGGCAAACAGGGCTTTTTTTTCTCTAGAAGAAAAGGTATCAGAACTCACAGCCAACAGACTTTTGTACGAGTAATACAGGGGATTTCTAATTTATGCAGGAGTTACTGGTAAAGCCCATTGCTTTTTTGTACAACTTAAGGAGACAGAAATAGTGGCTAATCCATTTACGCAATAGCACATCTTTCCTCCTCTGCGAAGATGGTTGTGAGAAAAGGTGGGCACTTGCTTGCTTAGAAAACCTATCCCCCCCTCAAGTAGGGAATGGGAATGAGGAGAAAGAATTCTGGAGATTTCTCTGGAATTTGAAAGTTATCCTGTACAACTTTCTTTGCACGTACGTTTGGAGCGTTGCATTTGTGTTTGGAGTATTCATCACAGTACTCAACTAAGTTCTTCTCAGAGAAAACCTGTTGAAATTAATGAACCTAAATCAATCATGTCTATTTACTTCAATGGGTCTGCTATGAGTAGGATTGCATACCACACACTTATGCCAGAATACATGTGTGGGGTGAGGAAAAACTGGTGAGGTGGAAGAGAAGAGGTAATTCTGGAGGCTTCTGTTGAAATGAGTGGGGTGTGTGCGTTGTTCAATGTTTCCATTGTTCTCCTGTACTCTTTTCACAATATCCCATTTCCTTCGAAAGAGATGTTTTTTAGCAATATCATCACATTGGCACCACCATAGTAGTGAAGTTAGAACTGCATCCTAAGAGTGTGTGTGTGTGTGTGTGTGTGTTCCTAAGTTTTCCATTTACTTTGGAGGAGATGTTTTTAACCAATGTTATCACTGGCATCATTATAGCAGTACTGGGGTTAGGACTGCAGCCTGTGTGTGCTGTTGGATGCTTTTGTTATCTCATTCATTATCGTTATTATTCTCATCACAACACTATAGATGGCCTATTGAAATTAATAGTTCTAACTCAGTCATGGCTATTAAAAGCGGGTCTACTCTGAGCAAAATTCATTTGAATACCAAAGTGTGTGCAAACTTGGGGGGGGGGCAATCTCATAGCTTACCATCATAGCACATAGTGTCACGGTCTGGTTCACAGGTGATCAAAGTCCCAGCTGGGGACATCAGGAGCGGGGACAAGATGGTGGGGTGGGAGCAGGAATGGGAGTCCAGAAGCCAGGAGTCAGGAAGCCAACGGTCAGGAAGCAAGGAGTCATGAAGTCAGGGGTCCGAGGATCAAGAAGCAAGGAGTTACGAAGTCATGGGTCCAAGGATCAAGAAGCAAGGAGTTACGAAGTCAGGGGTCCGAGGATCAAGAAGTAAGGAATCAAGGAGCCAAACACAGCAAGGAAGGGAACGTGTTGCTGTGGCAAAGAGCTGAAGGGAAATGCTGACCTTATATCCCTTCCTGGCTCTTGCCACCAGGTGCTGTGAGTTACCAATTGGCCTCACCTGTGCGGCCGTGCCTTGCCTGTTCAGAACAAACTTAGAAAGGCCCCAGTCCTGCAAAGTCCTACTGGTCACAGGGCCTGGCTCCTGCACACACTCCTGACACATAGTTTAGCAAGGTACTAAGTATTTGTAACAATGCAGTTCTTTAATTTAAGTATCTTTGCAAGATAGGGAGAAAACAAGTACACCTTGGCCATGCTCAGTGGCCCCACTGGCAATGCCCTCATGACCTCAACCGGGTCTAGTGGGCACTGCTGATACCACATCCCTTCAAATAATATCATTGCGACCTCAAGAAACATGGCCATGGAGGACCCTTCAGCAGTTGAAGACAACTTCTCAACATGAAAGGAAATACTAGAGGGTTGTATAATTTGAGAGCCTTCCTCAAAGATATCTCATAGAATCATAGAGTTGGAAGGGACCCTGAGGATCATCTCGTCCAACCCCTTGCAATGCAGGGATATGCAGCCTTGAAATCTCAATTAGATGACAAGTGCCATATATGCCGAATAATTGCCCCTGCTTTCCCCCACCATGAGGTCACTTGCTGGGATAGCCACATTTCCCCCAAGCATGAGATGAATACACTCAGAAAAATGACAGTTAAATGTTGGAACCGATTATGTAGCACTTCATGTGGATCCCAGTACATGAATACAAACCATTGGTGTACATGCAGCCTCAAATGGGAAGTGATCCTGATACTGTTGTTTAATGCTTTAAAAAAAAGCCCACCGCAAACTGGTAAACCAGACAAAAGTGGGAAGCTCTTTATGAGTGTGTAGGACAACATTCAGACAGTATCATGCATACAAAAAGATACTTCCTTACACATGAAATGCCACTTCTTTCATTTTCTGCCTCGAGTGGCAAGGCAAGGAAACGAAAGAACTTATTCCACTTATTATTATTATTATTAATAGCTTAAAATAACTACAGCCTTTACCTTCTATTTTATATTAAACATTCATATTTTGGAATGAATTATTATTAGTAATAATAGTAATAGTAATAGGTCTCAGAGTGGTTCACAAGATAAAATCACAATATAAAAACACAAAAAAGTACATAATACATACATTATATACTCACCCCTGTTACAATTTTGGTCCCAGTCAAACTAGCCGTAGTATGTTGTCTCTTAAGGAATAATCATGGCCTAATCATCTCTGTCCATTACAGGTATGTGTGGTAGATTAATCGATTACAGCTTTAGTATCAGAGTACAATCTCACTTCCCCCTCCAATTGGCCGGCGAAATTGAGTCAGGCTGGCCAAGAGAACAGAGAGCTGTGATCTCCTGTATTTTCTCATTTTTTGTAATAAACAAACAAAAAAACAAGCAAACAAGCAACCCCCACCTTGGGTGAAGTGATTCAGTTTAGGGCTGCAGAACAGTGTGGGGTGAAGGCCACAGTTGTGTGGCACACATTCTAATGGGGAATTCATTGTACAAATACAATTGCATACCGTGCCTCCTAGGTTTTCCTAAGCTGGTGTGGAATCAAGGTATCCTGTCAACAACTTGCTTTTCTTATTCCTATCAAGCCATCGTGTGGATTAATATGGATTCTGAGTCCATCCGACATACCTCACCTTGCTTCAACGGCCCTGCAGTCATAGAAGAAGAAGAAGAGGAGTTTGGATTTGATATCCCGCCTTTCACTCCCTTTAAGGAGTCTCAAAGGCTAACAATCTCCTCTCCCTTCCTCCCCCACAACAAACACTCTGAGATGTGAGTGAGGCTGAGAGACTTCAAAGAAGTGTGACTAGCCCAAGGTCACCCAGCAGCTGCATGTGGAGGAGCGGAAACGCGAACCCGGTTCCCCAGATTACGAGTCTATCGCTCTTAACCACTACACCACACTGGCTCTAGTCTCCTTTAAACATGATCCTGGGAAATAACGAAGAATAGAACCGTATGGTGCTGCACATGCCTATTCCTTATTTAAACTGGACACTCCTACATATAGAATGTTAAGCCTGACATTGTATATTCTCAACTGCACTATGGATTCCTTTGTGGGCTTCTGCAGCACATACAGGTGAGACCACCAGGTTAAATTATAGCCCTGTTCGTGTGGTACTTGCCAACTTCTAGGGACCACTCCAATATAATATTTGAGGGACCTGGGGTCCCCTAAAATTGATAGGTATAGTACAAAGGTTGTAATGCCTATGTCATAGAACCAAAGAATTGTAGAGCTGGAAAGGACTCCAAGGGTCATCTAGTCCAACCCCCTGCCATGCAAGGATCTCAGCTAAAGCATCCATGACAGATGGCCATCCAACCTTTGCTTTAAAAACTCCAAAGAAGGGAGACCGTCCCACTGTCGAACAGCTCTTACTGTCTTGATGGGATGGTTGGCTTTCTGCCTTTCCCTTGGTTTCCCTTGATGTTTTGCCTGCTGGGGTAAGTGCAGATATATTTATATAGTTTGGTAATATTTTCTGGTTTTAATTTTTTTATATATATTTTTACTCTGGAGTTCCACAGTGAGGACATCATGATTAGCATCAGCAGCCCTGTGAAGAAGGTTTTTTTTAAAACCAGTCCTACTTCCATATATCTTCCCATTTAATCCAGGTTACTTTGGGGCGGGGATTGGATGGCATTTTGATGAGAATCCATGCATGAGCAGCAAAATTAAAAATAAATAAATACATGCATGAGCAGCAACAAGTCCATTGCCAATTATAGGGCAGTACAGACCATTCTTCTGTGGCATTCTTCATAGCCTGAGTGGTGCTCTACCCTAAGCAAGGAATGCATATGGTGGAGGGAGAAGTTCCTCCCTGTTATATAAAAGGTAAAGGGACCCCTGACCATTAGGTCCAGTTGTGGCCGGCCGACTCTGGGGTTGTGGTGCTCATCTCGCTTTATTGGCCGAGGGAGCCGGCGTACAGCTTCCGGGTCACGTGGCCAGCATGACTAAGCCGCTTCTGGCGAACCAGAGCAGCGCATGGAAACACCGTTTACCTTCCCGCTGGAGCGGTACGTATTTATCTACTTGCATTTTGACGTGCTTTCGAACTGCTAGGTTGGTAGGAGCAGGGACTGAGCAACGGGAGCTCACCCCATTGTGGGGATTCGAACCACCACCTTCTGATCTGCAAGTCCTAGGCTCTGTGGTTTAACCCACAGCGCCACCCGCGTTCCTTCCCTGTTATATAGATCAGGTCAATTCAATGGACTGAATAAAGCATGAATAAAGATTTGTTTTCGTTGGCTGCATGCAGCATAAAGAAAACTGCTCTCAAACTCCCTAAATGCTAAAGTAAGGGCATTTTCAATCCTGTTTACCCTGGCCTTTGACAACAGAGATATGTATCTTATTCCTGTGGTTGTAATTTGTTTCAAATTGTTTTTAATAATGAATTTTAAATTGCCAGAGCCCAGCGTGGAATCTTGTAGTGAAGGGCAGGTAAGAAATCTAAATAATAATAATAATCCTCAGCATGCTTTAAAAACATGCTCCAATTGTGTGTGCAAGTGTGCTTTACCAAGAAAAACAAATCTTCAAGGGTGAAATTTTTGTTGTGGGTCACTTAACATGTGTTATCTGAAAGTTCTAAGTGCAGAGGAGAACAAGGAAGTGAGCCAAACAGATGGGCTGTGCTTGAAGTTTGCAGAGCAGGAGCGAGGGAAACGAAAGTAGGAGGCTTTATCCTTTCTTCCTGCTTTTCTTGCCACTCCAGTGTCCTGCCTTCTTTCCTTTGTTCCAGATGAGTCAGATTGTGCAGGCCTCTTTGAGTTCCTGGTATATTTAAGAGAAAGTTTTGGAGATAGTTAGCAAAGAGCTACAGTGTCAGGAATGTGTTGATCAGCCTCTGAAGTTGCTTGAACAGAGTGGAGAACAATCAGGCTGCAAAGAAATATAAAGTAAGTATAATTATCATGGTAGTTATTTTTTATGGGCCAGCTTTCAGAACAGAATTCTTTCATTCCTTCCAGCCTCCTGCAGGCCCTTCATTCATGCCTGAACTCAGTTTCAGTCTTGCAATTTTTAAAAAAGCATTGCATTCTAGTTGGAGCGCAAAAACAAACAAACAAACAAAAACCAGCATTCAAAGAGGGATGTTTAGAACGTTGTAGCAATTTTGGCAGACCTCAAAGCAAACTGAGCTGGAATAAAAATAGAAGAGAAAGCAATACTTTTTCTCTGTAATGCCACAGAAAAGAAACAAGTATTTGTTTTGAAAGTTTAGGAAGGTATGTTCTGTATAGTCTGGTGTTGCTCAAACTTTCTCCAGTTTGGGCAGCGGTGTTGATATACAGTTTGAGCCCACCCTTGCCAGAAATCAAGGTATTTTGATTAAAAACAAGAAAAAGAGCCAGCCCCTTCCCAGGTCCCAAGAAGTAGATCGTTAAAGAAGAAAAGAGTTTCCCCAAAGGTTAACATGAAAATCCTAGCCAGACTGTAATCTGCAATATTTATATTAACCTGTTTCAAGGGTCTTGTTCCCATGATCTGTGGTAGTGAAATCTAGTGTAGTGCATAAGTCCTCTTAAAATCAGTGTTTGCTTCTGGAATGTTTACTGCTGAATAAAAACATGCAAAGGCTTCAGCTGAGGAGGTTCCAGATTTCAGGGTTCATAGCTGCAGCTCTGGTATAACCTGGAGAAGTTCAGTCCAGGTTTAAGCAATTGTTCAGGCTCTCTCCACTTGTTAGATCCTTCAGTATTTTGCAGGTGACAAGTGGTATACAGCAAAGACTCCATGGCCATCCTTCCTTCTATTTTCAGTGTAACAAACTGCTGAAAGCACATTTCTGCCTGCTGGTGGAGTGTTGCCAGCTTACTAACCAATCCTTTACTACTGTGCTTCAGTTGTGGCTTCCTGCAGATCACAATCGTGGTTAAACGGTCCCAAGTGCTGGAGGTTTGAAAAACTGGCAGCCCCACTTGTTAAGAGGAATTGTTCAGGGGGAATTGCACATTATTTTGAGGGAGACATTGGAAATTTAGGTTTGCACAACTAAAGTGGTATGTTTGGCCCAGTGCCACAAACCCACTTTTTTATTTAATGGACTTCTTCTTCTTCTTCTTCTTCTTCGGGAAGTGATGGGGGAATTGCACTGAAAAGTGTGGATTGAGTGAATGATTAGCAGGGAGACATGTTAACACCCCTCAAGCAAATCTGTACGAATGCGCATTGTTATATAACTGCTCCAATAAGCAAATCAAGGTGAGGGTTCAGTATAGACTGGTCATAGTCTTGCCAGCTTTGGGCAAGCAAATCAGGATGAATGCTGAATAAGGAAGGTGTTCTGGAGCAGCCTTTAGTTTGCAAAAGCCACTGGCTTCTGAAGCAGGGTTGCTAGTCCTAACCGTTTCCTTTTTATGGTCAGCTTACTAACATAGTGGAAGGGTAGTCCTGGGTTGTGGTTGTTTTTTAAAGGCAAATTAGGGACTGTGATTTACCAAAGACAAGCACCAGAAAGCAGGAAGTGTGCCTTACAGACTGATAAGGTACCAATGAAAAGTATTGGTAGGTCCCATCCTACCCTTCCAGTTTACATAGGGTTTGTTTCAATTAGCCCCCTACTTCATTTCTCAGATTTTCATACTAGGGTTTCCAAAATTGTGATCCACGAGCTTCACTCAGGTGGTTTGCATTATATTTGTGGATTTGTGGCTGAAGACAGGAGATAGCACACCCATCATGTTAAACGTCCATGTTGATTTTTAATTGTATTTTATTGCATATTTTATTTTTATATTGTATATTGTTGTATTATTATTATTTATTAATAATAGTACCCTGCCCATCTGGCTGGGTTACCCCAGCCACTCTTAGATCACAGTTTGAATTCTATGGCAGAAAAACCAAGACCTGCAGCAATTTTCAAGTGCTCCATGAGAAAAAAGGGTTTGAGAGCCACTGTTCTAAACCATACTGAACAGCCTTTTAGCCTAAGCTCCTGCTATACTTAGATCCTCATTGCACTCACTAGCTTGCTGCAACTTACTGGATCCATGACAGCTACTCTACCCTTTTGTGGTCCTATATTCTGTACTTTCTAACCCCCCTCCCCCAGACTGGTCCATAATGAAGATTAGTGCAAAACCAGGAAATGTTGCTTCCTCCATTGTGTACAGAAGTGGCCCTGGGGACATGGTCCTGGCTTTCCAGGACAAAATGATGAGTGAAAATGCTTGGTAGCTTGCAAGCCTGTTTTCCAGTAAGGTGCTGACGATATTTTAGAATGACATAAATTCTGATTCAGATAAGCAGAACTCCATCATACCCAATGCAAAGGAAGCCATTTCTGCTCCAAGCTATTAAAATACATTCTTTCCCCTCAAATAATTCTGGGCACTGTGGTTTACCTCCCACAGAGCTAGAATTCCCAGCAACCCTTAACAAACTACAGTGCCCAGACTGCTTTGAGCAGGGAAATTGCTTTGAATGTGCTTCAAAGGTATAAAGTGTACGCAGAAAACAGCATGATAAGTCTCTTTTTTAAGCATTTGGGGTATAAGAATATTGCATCAAGGTTAACACTAGGATCTTTTTTAATAAACAGAACTTTGAAACTTGTGGCCATGAAACAAGGAGAGGAACTTAAAAGCAGATGTCAAACTGTTAAAGGCACTTTTGTATAGAATCCCCCCCCCCTTTTCAGTATAAGGCACACATATTCAACACACTCACTCCTGTAAACCACACTGGCTATGCCAGTCCCAGTGCTTAAGCCTGCTAGTCAAAATACCCAGCAAGGCACCAGTGGGATCTGGTGTGTGTGAGAGAAAATCAAAGTCAGCAATGGTTTTGCTTAAATGTCCTAAGATACTGCCTTTCCTTTGGTTCAGCACTGCAGTTGAACCAAGGCTTTGTACACACAACCGTATCCCTATGAAAGGGGCCTGCCAAAAACACTGGCCACTTTCTACCTAGCCAATCTTATTTAATTTGTGCTACCTGAGGGGCAGGGACGCGGGTGGTGCTGTGGGTTAAACCGCAGAGCCTAGGACTTGCTGATCAGAAGGTCGGCGGTTCGAATCCCCGCGATGGGGTGAGCTCCCGTTGCTCGGTCCCAGCTCCTGCCAACCTAGCAGTTCAAAAGCATGTCAAAGTGCAAGTAGATAAATAGGTATTGCTCTGGTGGGAAGGTAAACAGCGTTTCCATGCGCTGCTCTGGTTCGCCAGAAGCGGCTTAGTCATGCTGGCCACATGACCCGGAAGCTGTCTGTGGACAAATGCCAGCTCCCTTGGCCCATAGAGCGAGATGAGCGCCGCAACCCCAGAGTCGAGTCACGACTGGACCTAATAGTCAGGGGTACCTTTACCTTTTACCTGAGGGGCAAGAAGAGATACCAAAGAAGTAGGGGGGAAGGCCCTTCCTTTGGTTCTTCACAATTTCTCTCTGTTTTCCAAACATGCTTTCCTAAAAGCTAAACCCAAGTCACCACTTAAGTTTCTGCTCTTTGGTGCACATCCAGCCCGTGTTTCCTACTGACCTCCTCTAGAAGGCAAACTGCTCAAGGGAGAGAACACATTTCCTTCGTATGGCCTGACCTTACTCAGCTTTCCTACCTGTCATCTCACCTGGAGGAAATGCTTGGGAGGAGACAGATTTGAGCATACCATGGAGATGGCTGAGGGAGCGGAAACATTCCTTCCCTCCCATTTATATGTCCAGTATTCAACTTTCTCCATATTGATCATTTAAGACACAAAGGATGGTAATGTTAGGGTTGTCAGCTGTAGGTTAGATGATGTATCTCAGAAATATAAATTATTGAGCCTTACTTGCATTTCTTCAGCCTGTATTTTATTTTTTTGAAAAGCAGACATTAATGTTAAATGTGCATCTTCTTTTTCAGGAAAATGAAGAAGCCTTTTATTTTTTGGATATGTTTGTCTTTCACCCTCTTGACCATCTGGGTTCACTGTGAATCAGCTGGGAGTGTTTGCAAAATTACAGATAATACAGCAGACTGTAGTCATTTAAAATTGACTCAGATTCCCTCTGATCTCCCAACCAACATAACAGTTTTGGATCTTTCCCATAACCAGCTAAAAACACTTCCACCTGCAAACCTTACAAAGTATGGACAGCTTGTTTACTTAGATGTAGGATTCAACACCATCTCTAAACTGCACCGAGAACTGTGTTTGAATTTGCCTTTGTTAAAGGTTTTGAAGCTGGGACATAATCAGCTGCATAAATTTCCTGACGATGTTTTTATTCACTGTGGCAATCTGAAAGAACTTAATTTGGGATTCAATATACTGGAAATAAAAAATGAGCCTTTCATCAATCTGAAGGTAAGAAGCAACTTACACCTGTGATTTTGCACATGAACTTGGATGATGGCCGAGTCAAATTCAGATCAGCAGGGAAGAGGGGTGGGTAAGACATGTCAGTAAGTAGTTGCCTTACACAGATCATGGATCAATCTGTCTGGCTAATAGTTAGTTATTTCTTACTTATCCAATTTATCAAGTAGAGATATTTTCCAGATGGGCCTGAGATCCTTTATTCAAAGATTCAACCTAAAGCTGAATTTCACCTACACAGTGAAATAAATGCTCTAATATATGCCTCCTCCTCCTCATTAGATCCTATAAGGGACACGGGTGGTGCTGTGGTCTAAACCACTGAGTCTCTTGAGCTTGCTGATGAGAAGGTCGGCGGTTCAAATCCATGTGATGGGGTGAGCTCCCATTGCTCTGTCCCAGCTTCTGCCAACCTAGCAGTTTGAAAGCATACCAGTGCAAGTAGATAAATAGGTACCACTGCGGGGGGGGGAAGGTAATTGGCATTTCTGTGTGCTCTGGTTTCCCTCATGGTGCCCTGTCCATGACCCGGAAAGCTGTCTGTGGACAAATGACGGCTTCCTCAACCTGAAGCGAGATGAGTGCCACACCCCATTATCGCATTTGACTGGACTTAACTGTCCAGGGGTCCTTTACCTTTTACCTTTATATACATTTGTGTCATATTCAACCAATTGTACATTTCTTCCTACTCTCTGTTCCCTAGTTTTAAGTCAATCCTGTGATCCATAAATATGTAAGGGGGCTACTTGTTAATGTCAATACTTCTGTGCAGGAGTGAATAAGAAGCCTGAAAGTTTATGATCTTGTGTAATAAATGTACATGTACATATTCTGGAAAACTGTGGTTGGCTACGGCTTCCTAGCATATCCACTGCAAGTACATGCAACAGATTCCATGTGCATCACATATTAGTAATTCTGATATACTTTAGTTACAGATTAATTTCTACAGATTGCATCCTTGGAGAGTTGTATCTTGACACCTCAACTGATGCCAGATTGAAGAGAGGAAATCTGTTTCTCCTGCTGCACACGAACTTTGCCACAAGCGTTAATTAAGCTGGAGTTCCCCATTACATTCAAACTGAAGAACTTGGGCATCAGTTAATAAACCAGGGTAAAAAAGCAGGGTGAGATCATGGAAGGACCATGCAGCCATGGTGCTCATCCATGGCCTCATTCATTACCCCTGGTTACAGATGTACGGTCATGGGCTATTGCTATTCAGTAGCATAGGAAAGTATTTTGACTGTGCTTTTAAAGAAGCTTCATTTATTGTCCAGGTTCAAGGACGAGCCACTGGACCTTAAAACATCCAGATTGAAAGGTTTGGTGAGCTATGGTTTAAATTAAATCATAGAATCATATAGTTGGAAGGGACCCTGAGGATTATCGAGTCCAGCCCCCCGCAATGCAGGAATATGCAGCTATCCCTTACGGGATCGAACCTGCAACTTTGGCATATTATCAGCATCACACTCTATCCAGCTGAAATCCTAGAATTAAATTCACTCAAAATACATACAAACTTCTAGGACCTGTCTACCTAGCACATTTGAATTAGTTTCACCTTTCATGACTTCTCCTGAGGAATCTTGAACTTGTCATTTGTGAATACAAATGTAAATTCTTTGCACACAGAGAGAAAAAGAGAAAATTAAGCACAATCCCCATGTATCCTGTGCAGAAAGAAAGTTTGAAAGCTATCGTATTGAAATAGATTTAGTGGATAAAGATATCATCCATCCTTTCCCATGATAGAATTATTATATTTTATTTCATGACACCTAAGGATTACAAGCTTAAAAGGGTGATAGCGCTAACTGATAAAACTTGATGCAATCTGAAACAGCGTTTCAAACATGCTGTAGTCATTGTTTGACATGTTCTAACCAGACAGTGTAAAACTGAGTTTAAAAGATATGCAATCAGTTGTGAGATGAAGGAAAAGACATAACTTTCTCCTCCTTTGTCTTCCTCAGAAATTGAGTTTGCTCGATGTCTCTCACAATCATTTAAGTACTCCCAGACTAGGCTCCCAGCAACAGCTGGAAAGTCTTCAGGAACTTGTGATGTCTCAGAATAAAATTACTGAATTGAGGAAAGAAGACCTAGGCTTTCTTAGAAACTCTTCGTTAAAAAAACTGGACTTGTCATCTAACCCCCCAATGGAGGTAAATGTTATACAGATGGGCTTATTGTATTGATGTTAGTTGTACAGATGTTAACTGTATTGAGTTAGGATAACCTTACCAGGCCATAATACAGATTTGTGTTATTTTAAATGAATTTGATAAATGAGTAGTTGTTTAAATTCCTTATAAGTAAAAATACTAATATATTCGCTGTTTTCTTTATATGATTGGCAGCTTAAAGAATTTTGATTAGCATGTCCTGTTGCATAAGAGGAAACACAGCTTGCATAGAGTTGAAACTAAATACAGTGGTACCTCGGGTTAAGTACTTAATTCGTTCTGGAGGTCTGTTCTTAACCTGAAACTGCTCTTAACGTGAAGCACCACTTTAGCTAATAGGGCTTCCTGTTGCCGCTGGAACACAATTTCTGTTCTCATCCTGAAGCAAAGTTCTTAACCCGAGGCACTATTTCTGGGTTAGCGGAGTCTGTCACCTGAAGCATATGTAACCTGAAGCGTATGTAACCCGAGGTACCACTGTATGAACAAGTTGAAGATAAGCAATGAATTAGAATTACTATGATTTTTTTGGACAATGTCTGGAAAGAGCCTCCCAGTTTTCTCTTTCATTTTCCTTGTGGCCATGGTGGCTGGACTGTTTTCATCCAGCCCACAATGATTCAGCTGTTGCTACTGCAAGAACAAGAGAGAAGACTGGAAGACAGTTAGCTCAGAGGCCCAACCACAGGCCACAATGGCTAGAATATCTTTCCAGAAGAACACCTGTGGTTGTGGTCTTGTGCATGTGCCTGCCAACCTGCTTGTCTCTCTTCATCTGAGGGCTGGGTTGCTGCAGGCTGGATGTGATATGGGAAGAAAGAAAGGGGCCCCCAAGGTGGCATGGTGCCTGTAAACTGTGCACCCTTACAGAAAGGCCCAATGGGAACAATGCTACATTATGACAAATACTGTTTTTCCCCAACAAAATTCTGCCATTAATCAGTCACACACATCCCGAAACAGAATAAGCTGAATATTTCAGTCCAGGGCTAATTTAATGCAGCCATTTAACGCAACCCCATTGTTTTGTATCTTCCTAGTTTCATCCAGGATGTTTCCGTGCTATTGGTAATCTCTATGGTCTTCTCCTTGACAATGTTCCATTGGGACCTGATCACACAAAGAATCTTAGTTCCGAATTATCAGGAACAAGAATTCAGAATCTTTCACTGAGCCATGTGCAGCTTTCACAGATTTCCAACTCAACTTTCAGTGGAATGAAAGAAACAAACCTCACAATTTTAGACCTATCTAAAAATGAATTGTCTCGCATTGAAAATGGTTCTTTTGTCTATTTTGAAAATTTAAAGAGTTTGAATCTAATGAATAATAATATTAGATATATATATTCTCATTCCCTCTATGGGTTGCACAATGTAAATTATCTGAATTTGGAAAACTCTAATATAAAAAAAATTAATGATTCTGCTTTCCAGTGGTTAAAACATTTAGAGTGCCTTATTATGGATGGCAATAAACTTCTGGAAATTACCCCTAATACATTTAAAGGTTTAGAAAATTTGAAAAACTTGAGTTTAAGTGAGTGCAATCTGACTGTAGTAACAGAGAAAACCTTTTCATCTCTTGCTAATTCTTCATTGCAGTTTCTCAACCTAACAAAATGTGGAATCACTTATATGAAGGCTGGGGCCTTTTCTTGGTTGGGACAATTAACATCTCTGGATTTAGGTTTAAATAATATTAAGCAGGACCTCACTGGCCATGAATTTCAAGGTCTCAGTAATATTGAGACTCTCTATCTTTCTTACAATAGTCATCTGAATTTGACAAGTGAATCATTCACTTTCACTCCAACCCTTAGAAAGCTGAGACTCAGAAAGGTTGGTTGCAGTAATCTTGCCATCTCTCCCTCACCATTCCGTAAGTTAAGCAATTTGACTATCCTAGATCTTGGTAACAACAACATAGCTAATATGAGAGAGGAGATATTTGATGGACTCCACCAGCTTGAAATTCTGGATTTGCAGCATAATAATCTGGATCGACTGTGGAAGCATGCCAACCCAGATGGCCCTGTTCTGTTCTTAAAAGGTCTTAGAAACCTGCGTTTACTTGATTTAGAATCCAATGGCTTTGATGAGATTCCAGGAAAGGCTTTCAGTGGCTTATCTCAATTAAGAAGCTTGAATTTCGGAAAAAATAACTTTAATTTGTTTCCAAATTTTGTCTTCGATGAACTGGCATCTCTGAGCTCACTCTTCCTAGAGAAGAACCTTATCACGGCTGTTGACGAAAAAGTGTTTGGGCGAATTTTCACAAATCTGAAGGAAATAAATATGGAGGGCAATCCTTTCGACTGCACTTGTGACAGTATAGCTTGGTTTGTTAATTGGCTCAATGGAAGCATAACATATATCCAAGGATTAAATAATTATATCTGCAACACCCCTTCTAAATATCATGCTAACAGGATTACACAGTTTGATACCTCAACATGTGATAGTGCACCCTTTAAATTGGTCTACATTGTGAGCACTTCTTTGGTACTGCTCCTCATCTTTGTAGTCCTACTCGTCCACTTTGAAGGGTGGAGAATCAAATTTCTCTGGAGTGTGACCGTAAACAGAGTCTTTGGCCACAGGGAATTAGACAGGCCACTGCTACAGTTTGATTATGATGCCTATATCATTCATGCCAAAAAAGACAGGAACTGGGTGTCCAAAAACTTTATTCCTCTTGAAGAAAACAGTCAACCAGAAATTAGGTTTTGCTTGGAAGAACGAGATTTTGAAGCTGGAATATCTGAATTTGAAGCAATCATCGACAGTATAAAAAGGAGCAGGAAAATTATATTTGTTGTAACTGAACATCTCTTAAAAGATCCATGGTGCAAAAGGTAAGCTAAACCTATTTTAATAACTGACATTCCATTTATTTGTTGTTGCTTTTAGAGCATGTCTTCACTACCATCTTAAACTAGCTTCAAACCTTTAAATTGGTGTGATTCTCAGTCAAAGAATCTTTGGGGCTGTCTCTTTGGGGGAAACGAGGAATGCAGTGTCAGTTTCCTGCCACAGTTTCTGGGACTTTTAGCTTCTGTCCCAGTCCCCAGGTGGAAAAGATGTTCTGTAAGGGCCCTAAGAGGCTGGGAAAGGAGAAGATAGTGGTGGAAGTCTTATAAGGTGGTGCAAATCTTACAAGGTCTTTGAGCTTTTGGGAAATTTTATTAGGACACTCACAAAGGCTTGACCCCTTCTGGGCTGTACTTTTGCATGCACACTTATACAGGAAAAAATGAATTATAAAATTGGAAATAAATGGTTAAATTGTTGCAAACTCAAAACTGGAAGCACAGTGATTCAAATGATTTGAATTGTATTTTCTTAGTGTCTCAAATGCCTTAAATCCATTCTTCCTTTTGTGAGCAGGAATAGGTGATAATATCTTGCACTGTACCAAGTCTCTTTGCAGGCAATCCATATGTTGCACTCAGATTGTCAGGACTTGAGAACTGGGAACCATCCCTGAGGATAATAACTATTTGCTCTTGCACCTAGGGTTTGAGAGGTCACAAGCTGGGGGTCGGGGACGGGACAACTCTCATATATTTAGGGAAGGTTGCAAACAGAGGTGGTAGTGTTCATGGATTTAGAGTAAGGGCAATGCTTCTGGCATTCAGTCCAAATTATTTGGTCTTGTCACATAGCCAAAACGTATTAGCTACAGGGCATCATAACATTTGCATGGTTGTTGCAAGATCCTTCCTTGACTGGCTGTGGCATGAAGAAGCTGTGACTTAAAACAAATGTGGCTTCAAAGCAGTTGCAGGTTGTTCCTAAGCTGTCTTTGACTTCTCTTTCATAATTGCTTGCATGCGGTTCATGGCAGAATCTCAACACTTCTGGAAACAGTTTTCATGGAAAAAATGATCACTGTCTCTCGGCCTAACCTCTACTTCACAGGGTTGCAATGGGGTAGAACCATGGGCACCATAAGTAGAGTGCAATTATAATCACAACCTCAGCTAAAAACAAGACCACCTGAATACCCTATTCTGTGAACATTGATTGTTTTTGTTAGTATTTTACCATTGACTCAGAGTCACTACATCATAAGAGAAAATGACCAATTGCATACATTTGTAAGTGAAATATTGTCATGTCCCAAATTAGCTCTCATCCCCTTTGTCTTCTGTCCAGGTTCAAAGTGTATCATGCCATACAGCAAGCCATTGAACAAAGTCGGGATTCCATCATTCTAGTTTTTCGGCATGACATTCCTGATTACAAATTGAAAAACGCACTCTGCTTACGAAGAGCAATGTTCAAATCTCGCTGCATCTTGGAGTGGCCAGTACAGAAAGATCGTCATGGTGCATTTTACCAGCAGTTAAAATTGGCACTTAAAACTAGTAGCAGGGTACTATGACATTTTAAAAAGGATTGCAGTAAATTATTTTGTATGCTTGAATTAGCAGTCAAAATGCTACCCAAAATATATACTATGAATGCAGGAAAAATATAAATTGTTACCTAATGAATGAAGAACTTTCCAAAGTGTTCTAGAGGATAGAGATAGTAGCCTCAACATCCCTTCTCACCACCCCATAGGAGGAGACAGAGACTTGAAAGGGGAAATCATTTACCCAGCCAGATGAGAGCTCTGTTTAACGCCCTCTGCTGTGTCTTCTTCCCACAGGAGAAAAGTTGTTCTACAGCAGGCAGTCTTCATACCTCTTGCTGGAAAATACAGGGCTTGGAGGCAGAAAATGTAGATAAGGCTTGATGCCTAGGGTAGATAATGGTATGACAGTTAAATAATATATGGTGGATTGGCTGTCTCTTGTGATAGTTAATAGGCATATAGAGTTAACAGGTTTAAAATAATGTATCTGTATTGTTGAAAAAAAAGTTTGTTTAAAAAAATGTTATGTAGTTTTTCATTCAGAGTTTTCAGTGCTGACTCACCTCATTTCTTCTCCTTATCCCTTCCCCTCCCTATTTTACTCAGAACAGAGCTGAAATTAATGGATCCAACCTCATGTTCATTGGTTTCAGTGGGTCTACTCTGTGTGAAACTTAGTTGTTTATTGTTTATATTCTCTGGGAAACAGGCATGAGTACCCCTGCCTACTCTACATTTTGATTCACGCTTGCTCTAGCAGATCACCTGGAATAGACAAAAGGTGTGAGTGATCAGCTCACTCAACAGAGGAGAGATTTATGACTGTACAGGTTATCAAAGTGTCTGTGTGTGTGTAGGACTAAGGGGATTCCTTCTGAATCTCTTTGGCTTTGGCACATACAAAATAGTGCAACCAAAAAGAAAGAGATAAGTTCAATTACTTTATCACTATGGTCCCTTAGTAAATCCAGTGTAAACAAATTTGTGGAAAACAGGCATTACCACACAGGGTCTCTTATTTTGTTACTAAAGAAACACATTTTTGTATATTCATTTCAATATATTTTGTATATTTTTGTATATTTCTTTCGGTATTAGAAGCCATAATTTTGGGAGCATCTATGGACTCTCATTAGGACAGCGTCAAGTCTATATATTTTCACAATATTTTTCTCATTTCTGTTCAGATTCAGCGTTAAATATATGCTAATCAAGAAGACCTGTTTATGACCTAATTAAGAAAATACATGTTTCAAACCATACAGTAACTACATGAACATATATTAAAAATATAGAATGTTTTATACTTACTTGAATAAACCTCCTCCAGCTTTGGTACATAGTGACAGGTTGTAAATATTCTATTTGAATAAACTTGATTTTTTAAAATATGCAGTTTAGGTAATTAAATTGTTATGAAATTTAGGGGAAAGGGCAAATTTTAAAGAAACAATAATAGTTTTTGTATATGTAAAAATTGTGTCTGAAGGGAGGCTTTCAGAAGATCTAAAGTTGAAAATAAAGGATCCTGTTTATAGATGAACTGGTATGTGACGATTCCTTAATTACAGTAATTGGATTATCGCCATTGTGATGCGCTCATCTCATCTTTCTGATCCTCTTTTCACTTGAAGTGACAAGTTCTCTTGTCTAGTTTAAGCCATGAAAGCTGAGGAGGCTTCAAGGTGGTAATGCCAGGTTTCTTTCCAGGTAAATTATACTTTCTCCTATTTAAAGAAGAGCTCATAAAGATCTAAATTCCTCTGGTAGAATAAAACAAACAGCATGTACTCAAGAGAATCATGTCAACAGTTTTAGGCACTCAAGTGACGTACTTGAAAAGTGGCCTCTCTGATGCCACATAACAAAGCTGTTTTTGGAAACTTAGAGGAGCTTTATGAGCAATTTGTGTTAAAGCATAGAGATCCACTGAGCAGGGAGAATCTGCTGGGCACCCCCAAGGCCTTGACCATGTCAAAAGTAACTGTTTCCAATATTTCCTTTTTTTTTTTATTAATTTTTTATTAAGGTTTTAAACAAACAAAAAAGAAAAACAACACACACAAAAAACAATACAAAACTTAACAATATAAACACAAAACAATTAATAACGAACTCTCTTTTCCATTACCAATTTTAAGTTACTTATTTTCTGGACCTCCTCATACCTCCCTCTTTTGTATTCCAATCCACATTTATTTATCCAGCAGTTTCTTTTCCACTTTTTTAATCCCAATCTTTAATTTAATAAAATGTTAAAATATATAACTTCAACTCTTTTAAACCTAATCCTTGATCTTAATATCCTGTAACTTTAAAGTATTCCCTTTTAAAATCAAATTTCCATTTCTTTAAACTTCTTTAATCTTAATCTTTAATCTTAATCTATCCTTAACTTTAACCTATGCAGCTGGAAACCACTTATTTTCAGTCCAACATCACTCTAACATTCCTTAATTTTGCAGTGTTTCTGAAGATAGTCTTTGAATTTCTTCCAGTCTTCCTCCATCGACTCTTCTCCCTGGTCACGGATTCTGCCAGTCATTTCCGCCAATTCCATATAGTCCATAAGTTTCATCTGCCATTCCTCCAGCGTGGGAAGTTCTTGTGTCTTCCAATACTTTGCGATGAGTATTCTTGCTGCTGTTGTTGCATACATAAAGAAAGTTCTATCCTTCTTTACCACCATTTGGCCGACTATGCCCAGGAGGAAGGTCTCTGGTTTCTTAGGGAAGGTATACTTAAATACCTTTTTTAATTCATTATATATCATTTCCCAGAAAGCCTTAATCTTTGGGCACGTCCACCAAAGGTGAAAAAATGTACCTTCAATTTCTTTACATTTCCAACATTTGTTATCGGGCAAGTGATAGATTTTCGCAAGCTTGACTGGGGTTATGTACCACCTGTATATCATTTTCATAATATTCTCTCTTAAGGCATTACATGCCGTAAATTTCATACCTGTGGTCCATAACTGTTCCCAGTCAGCAAACATAATGTTATGACCAACGTCCTGTGCCCATTTAATCATAGCCGATTTTACCGTTTCATCTTGAGTATTCCATTTCAGCAGCAAGTTATACATTCTTGACAAATTCTTAGTATCGGGTTCTAACAATTCTGTTTCTAATTTGGATCTTTCCACCTGGAAGCCAATTTTCCTGTCCAATTTAAATACCTCCATTATTTGATAATAATGAAGCCGGTCTCGCACTTTGTTTTTTAGTTTTTCAAAACTCTGCAATTTCAGTCTATCTCCGTCTTGTTCCAAAATTTCCCAATATTTCGGCCATTTGACCTCCATATTGACCTGGAAATTTCCTGCCAAGCAGTGTGAGAACTCCTCAAGTCTGCTACAGTTTCAGTTGTAACAAATTGTAACAGTTCCAAGTTCCACTAGGGGGACACTGTAACAGTCATAAAAGTTCTTGGATACTTTAATTTCTTTTTTTTTTTTAAGCCCCCCTTGTTTATTCAAGACGAAAACAGTCTATTCACAATTTTTAACTTAGGACCAGGAGATATATATTCACATAAATTGTCCAAACTTTTATTTCTTGTGCAGGACTAGCTGTCAAAATATATTACAAGACAGTACCTCTCTTTCTCTCCTGAGATCTGGAGATCCTTTCCCAGGGAATTGAGTGGTGGTTCGATCCCTTCTTTTCCACTCTTTATGAAGAAATCACATCCACAATTCTCCCCCCTTTTCCCTCAATTTAGAAAGGGAAAAGTCCAGGTTGGATGATTGGATTAAAGTCCGCTAAAACGTACTTTTCAATTGCTTCCGCTTTCAAGTTCAATGCTTTATTTTATCTACAAAGAAAGAGGTTGACTTCCTTTTTAAACCTCTTTCCGTTTTCGGCCAGATTCCAGTTTTATACAGTTCCAATTTTAATTGTATCCTACTCACGGATCATTGATTTTCAAGTCCGGATTTTAAGGAAGAAAGGCAGCGCTCTCCGATCAACAGCTTGCGGCTTCACACCACGAACGAGCAGACAGCCCACAGCACAGCGCTCTCCCCGCTCCGCTTCTAAGCCCGTTGCCGGGCTTCTTACCGGGTTGGGGGGAGCACCAAATGTGCCCGCTGGGTTCCAGGCTCACAGGCTTCTCCCGCCTGTGATTTTTGGGGGTCCCCCGCTACGCCGAAAGCGGGATCCGACCCTTAATTCGCAGTGAGATTTCCTCCGGTGGAGGAAATCCGCCATTAATCGCTGGCGCCGCCTCCGGAAGTCTGTTTCCAATATTTCCTATGGTTGGGGTGCATTTTTTTTAAATTCCAGCTGGCCAGTAATGTTGAACTTGCACATTGAGTATAAATTGCAATAAAATAGTTCTATTAGTTAGAAAACAAAAGTAAATGTATCCATGAATTCTGAACACACTGAACTAATGCAGTGAAAAATGTTTTCATAAACATTTGGCTAGGTTAGCTTTATTTGGCTAGTTTAGCCTAATAAATAAAGATAAAGGTAAAGGTACCCCTGCCCGTACGGGCCAGTCTTGCCAGACTCTATGGTTGTGTGCTCATCTCACTCTATAGGCCGGGAGCCAGCACTGTCCGCAGACACTTCCGGGTCACGTGGCCAGCGTGACAAGCTGCATCTGGCGAGCCAGCGCAGCACACGGAACGCTGTTTACCTTCCCGCTATAAGGCGGTCCCTATTTACTTGCACCCGGAGGTGCTTTCAAACTGCTAGGTTGGCAGGCGCTGGGACCGAACAATGGGAGCGCACCCCGTCGCGGGGATTCGAACCGCCGACCATGCGATCGGCAAGTCCTAGGCGCTGAGGTTTTACCCACAGCGCCACCCGCGTCCCATAGCCTAATAAATAGAGTATTGTATTTATACGGTTCCTGGGTTTTTGAACTTTAAAGAAATGTGTCAAAAACCTGGACGCTGTCATGTGGAAGGTTAACTGGCTTATTTTTGTTTCAGGCAGTTAGTTTTAAATATTGATACAATGGTAAATTTCCTACAACTACACTCCCAAACATTCCTTATGGATATGTGAATTCTTGTGCAAACTGCTTGGAGAGTAAAAGTAAATGCCGCCAGCCAGTTAGGGATTTCAGAATGCCACAATGAATGAAATACACCTTCCATCAAAATCAGCAGTGGGAAGAAAGATAGCATCTGAATGCGCAGCCAGCTGCAGCACAGACAATATCTGCATTTGGTTGCACAAAGGCACACAGCTAATGGCCATGGCTACTAAAGGCAACAATATCTTGAGACTCTGGGAAGGAAAAGTATTGAACACATACTGTACGCATGTATGATGGCCAATGCTGCAGTCCTGGGTGTGCATACTTCGAAGTATGTCCACTGACTACCGTGGGACTTATTTCTTAGGAAACATACTTATAAGTGCACTGTAATTCACACTATCAGTTGACTATATTTGCACAGTCAGTGGCATACCTAGGCTCCCTTCCGCCATTCTCTGGCAAGGAGCTGTATGCCCCCCACCGCGGTCCCTTGCACTGTTCTGTTGAGGCAGCCACAGCAATGGAAGAGTGGCCCAGAGAGCAGGTGGACAGACTCCGAGCCACAGCAGAGATGTGGTTTTTGCATCCCTCTGGGACTACGCCCTTGGCAGGGGCCAACCCAACCAACCCCTAGGTACACTCCTGTGCAGCTTTAATATTGAAAGCCAGAAATGGGATGCTCTCTCACATTTACAGAGATCAGTACCACTAGATGCCAGAATGGGAGGTGTTTATGTGTCTCTAGTTGCCTATCCCCATCTCCTAGCGGCGATTTACAAACAAACAAATCTTGCATGTTAATTGGTAATAGCAGAAATGTCACATCTAACTTTGCCCTGGGCCCACTGAATCTTTATTGCACAATAAACTGATTATACAGATCAGTCAAATCTTGTTTCCCTAATATGTTTCTCTAAGGCGGTTTTTCTCTAAGACCAGATTCCTGCTATTAAAAAAAGAAAGAAAAAGCTTTTCTGGAAATTTGAGTTTGCTTTGCTCTCTTCACAGCACAAGAAATAGTTTTCTTGAAAAATATAGCTTGTTAGATAATGGTAATCACATTTTTTGTGTCGCAGTTTAGTTGTCAAGACGTGCTATAAATGCATTATGCAGTTCTTAACAATACTCTGCTGATCAGTCTTGCGTATTTTACTCTTTTTAAAAACCAAAATCCAATTATGTGTTTTAAGTTTATAAACCAAAAATACATGATCTGGTTCTATTCAGAATTAAGGTGTAACTAATCTGCTGAGTATTCCTGTAAATTATAATTTAAGAATGTAAGCACCACCTGAATCAGACCAAAGTCTAACTTGTTCAGCATTCTTTTCAATAATTCAGGCAACCAGTTGGTATTATGTGGTCTAACAGAAATTGCCCACTGGTCCACTCTTAAACCACTGTCTTACCTTTAAATACAGTGGGCCGTACTTCTGAGTAAAAATGCACAGAACTGTGCTATTAAACACATTTCTTAGGGAAATGAATTCTGCTGAACTCAGATTTACTTTTGAGAGAACTGCTTAGCAGTTTTCTATTCCTATGGCACTTAAATACAGCTGGATGTGTTTTAATCTAGGTCGTTGGTTTCACATCACACACAATTATTCACTGATATACTAAATAATATGCAACTTACATAAAAGATTTTTTTTCTTCATAGATATTGAGTAAGAATATTATTTTTTAACGTGTAAACAACTCCCGTGGCTTCTTCACACATGATGGGTCAACAAAGTTTGCTACAGATCCATGTACCCAGGGAAGGAAGCTGAAGCAAAAAAAGTGGGCTTCCTGAAAACTCACACCCAATCCCGAAACGACAGACTTTCAAACCTACTCTTGCCAAATTCATCCGATAAAATATATTTGAAGGGTTGGAACCTCGTGGCACACTTAGAATGGGAACATCTCACAGATTTAAGCAGTGGATTTAAGCAGATTTAAGCTACAGTGGTAGCTCGGCTTAAGTACTTAATTTGTTCCGGAGGTCCGTACTTAACCCGAAACTGTTCTTAACCTGAAGCACCACATTAGCTAATGGGGCCTCCTGCTGCTGCCGCGCCGCCGGAGCCCGATTTCTGTTCTCATCCTGAAGCAAAGTTCTTAACCTGAAGCACTATTTCTGGGTTAGCGGAGTCTGTAACCTGAAGCGTATGTAACCTGAAGCTTATGTAACCCGAGGTACCACTGTAAACAGGCAGACTCCACTGTACGGCCTCAGGATGAGGCCTCACATTCTTACAATATTTCTCCAAGCACATTCCTTACAAGTCTGCTAATGAATGAGAAGGCTTGGCTGGGATCCTTTGCTGAGGCATATGGCTTTCTAGAGGCAGGGAGTTATTTGTTGTAAAGGGGAAGAACATATTCAGGCATCCCAGCCCTTCACCTGCAGTCCGAAGGGAGAAACAGTTGACCCTCGTCACTTGCTTCTTGTGAGACTTAGGCCTTTTACCAAGCTTTACATACTTGTAAGGAAATGTCTACACAGCACCGGGCTGAAACTATGTGGCATATACTTTAAAATATATGGCAAGTAGTACCTCCAAAGAAAGCTTCCCGTTACAATGAAGAGCGGGCCCACAGGGCTTCCCGCCCAAGCCTGCAGGTTTCTGTTTTGGCAGAGCTGTGGCGCCGACGTGCGCACGCCCCTTCCCTGCTCGCCTCCTTCCCGACGCCTCGAGCTCTGTGAGGGCGCGCGCGGCTGCAGAAGCAGCTGCTGCTACTAAGTGCCCAATTGCCGGCGCCTCGCTCGCTTTTTTGTTTAGCTTAGCAACGGGCGCTCCCGCCCTCCGTCGGCGGCACCAGCGAGCGAGGCAGGCCCCAGGCAGCCGCAAGACCAGGAGACTCTCCCGCCTTCTGACGGCGGAGTCTCGCGCCTCGTCGCTCGAGCGTGCGGCTGAGTGAAAGAAGGCGCTCCTTCGCTCCCCGAGTCCCTGAGGGAAGCGGCGGCGGCGCTCTTGCTGAGGAGACGCTGAGAAGCTCCTCGGGCCGGGCGGAGGCGGCACCATGAAGGTGGCCGTGCTCGACTTGGGCACCGTGTTTGCCAAACTCTTCAAGCCCTCTTCCTCCTCGTCTCCGCCTTACTCGCCAACCGCCGCCGCCGCCGCCCCTTCCAGCAGCGCGCCTCAGCCCAAGGCGCTTTTGCCCCTTCCTCCGCCTCCGCTGGGGTCTCTCCCCGCTCGCCCCGCCGCCTTGCAACCCGCAGGGGGCTCGTCTAGCATAGCGGCAGCCAGTCGAGGCGCTCCCGGCGGGGCGGCGGCGGCGGCGAAGTCCCCCGGAGGCAACAGCTCTCCGCGCTCGGCGGTGGCTGCGCCGTCCCTACCGAGGGAGCCCGGGGCTTGGGCAGCGCCCGCGGGCAAGCAGTTGCTCTTCGTCACTCTGCCCGACATCGGCGAGGAGGGCGCGCCCGACGCCGACCCCCCAGAAGAGGCAGCGGAGCCCAGGCAAGTGGGAGTCGTGGGGACCCCGCGAGGTGGGGCGCCCTGGGAAATGCAGACCCTTTTACCCTCGGTAACATAATCTCCGGGTGGATGTAGCTACTTGGCCAACTGGTTGCCTTCCCAAGGGATACATTTTCTCCTTAAGGGGCGAGAAGACACTAAATCCGCTTCCCTGCGTTTCTGGTCAGGTACAGACGGTGGTAACTTCTTCATCGTTTGGGAAAAGAATACAGTACTGTATATGCCACATCGTGAATTAATAGTCATAATAAAATTGGTTAATGGTATTAATATTAATATCACAGGTTACAAGGGGGCGGGCGGGCGCACTTTGCAAAATGCTTTTCTGTGTATATGAGGCTGTATAGACCTTTTTATTTTGAGAGAGACAGCCTTGTATTTTTGGGGTGGTGAGGGATTTGCTTGCTTTGTTAATTGGAGAAAAGTTTTAAGTTATTTCTAAGATTGCAAATGCAAGATCTCATTTTTTCTGGTGGTCCAGTTCATCTTGAATAAACCTCATATTCTAGTTCCCAACTTGCAGGATATTTTCCTACACAGTTCCCATGGATACCATTCTTTGTTCATTTACTTGGGAGTAAGGCCTATTTAACTCAGTGGGGCTTACTTCCAAGTAATTGTGCAACTGATAGAGCTGTAAAAAAAATGTGTTTTGTATGTTCCTGGTTTGGAGTTTTGAATTACTTTTATATATGATCAGTGCATTTATGCTTCTTCCATTTACACATATAGACCCTTCCCGCCAGTCATAGCTCTAAAGGTGCTCAACAACATACTTTAAAGCAATATGGTATAAAACAATTTTCAGTCTCTCCTGTCCTGTGTCCTGTATGAAAGCTTTTAATGTGGGAGAGAAATTCTGTGTTCTGTGACCAACATATGAGCGCTAACTGTGCATGTAAAAACATTTCAAAAGTTATTGGCTAGGCTATAAATTCAGAATAAAAAGAGTTCTCATCCACTTTCTTTCTACTGTTATTAGCGTTCACACATGTATATAGATAAAGGCAGTGAAGCTCAAAAGTACTTTTAATTTCATATCTGAAAATGCCCACAGTTACTAATGTCAATTTTCAGCAGATTAAAAAAGCCAGCCAATGGACCTTTTCGTAAATTAAAGAATGACCTGCTTCCATTTTGTATTGTTGCATCAATAGCTTCAAAAGTGATACACTAGAGACTTTAAAACATTGCTTGTGTAATTGCTCTAGAGGATGTGCCTGCGTACCCTCGCATTTGTGTTTCAGGACCAATCTCCATAGAGCTATCACTCTCCCGAGGCACTGTGACTTCTGATTGACATGTCATGGAGCAAATGGGAGAAACTTGTTGCCTTCATGTTCCATTACAGAGCTTCATAGGAGCCTATGACAGGCCAGTGTCAGAAACAGAAGGTGTGTCTAGGTGGGCCCTTTGCTCTGATCTAACAAGATGGTTATTGCGGTATTATGTTCCTCATATGAATTTGGAGGCACCCATTGTCACCAAAGGTGCATGATGACTGTGGCTGATAGGGCTGGGCAATATATCAATATATAGTCCAAAAAAGATTTGGTTTCAGTTTTTTTGACCTGGAGATATATCACAAATTATGATATGTTTGTGTGTGTGCTATGCAAAAATCACAATGTGTGAAAAATCGTGAAGCCAGCCAGTGCTCCTCTCGATTCCTGCAGCCCCTGTTAACTCGCCGGCTCAGCTCTCCCCTGCCTCCTGCAACGGGCAATGAATCACAAGAGCAGGCACCAGTAAAAATCACAATGCAGGGGAAACTGTGAAGCCAGCCAATGCTGCTACATAGCTCTATCCTTATTTCAGACCTCGTGATATATCAGTATATCACTATGTTTAGCTGTTGATATACATCATGATGCTGAAAACCAGATATCACCCAGCCCTAGTGGCTGGTGCAAAGGAGGCTTAAATGTATGGACACAGGAGACTGATATTGGGTTCAATTAGGCCGCAACTTTATTGATTATGGGAAATAGTAGGTTTGGCTAAGGCATTGGGCATGTATCCAGCATCAGGCAGCTTAGGAGCCCCATGAGGAGTCACCCCCAACATGGATTAGGTGTCACAAACCTGCATAGGCCACCATTGGGAGAGGGGTATTGGCCCATTGGTCTCCCTGCGGATTCCCAGACAGCCGCCCCTCCAGGACCCCTCTAACAGGCTATTTATCCTTTAAAGTTGTGACAGTTGCTATGAGGTAGGTGAAAACCTGCAAGCCAGTCAATTTGCTTGCAGGAGAGAATTTCTCCCTGGCTGCAAATAAGGCATCTGAGTAAACCATAACAAGGTCCATATGCAACTCACCCACTCCTCCACTGGGCGGGCCCCTAACAGACTGGGTGGGTGGATGAATAAGAAAATCCTTCAACAGTCAACCAAGAGGGCAGCCTGCACCTTGGCCGCTCCCTTAAATAGGCCAGGGGCAGGCTGAGCACAGCTCTCATGCCCTTGCTCCCAATTGGCATTGTGGGTGCTGCCTGCCCATACCTGAAAGGTCCATTGTGGCCAGAGAGGGGGTGTCAGGTAGCCATCCCATCCCCTGGCCATGCAGGAGTACGATGGGCTCTCCAGATGAGCCTCAACCATGCCGTGCGGCAAATGCCCTCCACTCGGATCCCTGGAAATATATCTTTGCAGATTTATATAATCTATAAATATATCTAGCAAGTGTTAACAGCTACAACACTAATTAACATTAAAAGTTGGGTCTCCTGATGACAACTATACATGTTTTACCAGACGTTTGCTAAGGTGTATTTAACATCTCCAGACATGCTTCTCTTGATGCTGAGTTTCTTTGCATATGTTTAATAGCAAACCAAATATTTTATTCATATTAGGAAGGTATGTGGTGAACCTGCATTGTCTGCCTTTTAGAAAAGAAAAAGATACATAAGAGGGAATAAGATATGCCTCTTAGAAGAGGAAAGGCTATACCTTCACATTAGCATTTTTTTAATTAGACATTTCCACTTAAGCTTTTAGAAGAAACACCCTAATAAAATATTGATCATTGCAGCCTCCTTACCCTGAGTTCCAATTCAAGTTTACCTAGACTCCAGAATATGCTATTTATTTCAATTGTTATTCAGCCATGTGTGGAATGCATTGCCTCATGAGAACATAAGAGACGCATGGCTGGATCAGGCCAAATGTCCATCTGGTCAGCACCCAGGCCTTACTGCAGCCAAGAGTCGCCGATGAGAAGTCCGCATGCAGGGCTTGGGTTTTCTGGTTAAGAAAACAACTGGAAAGGCCTTTTGCAATTTACTGAAGCTGAAAAAATAATGCAGCTTGTCAACAGGCACTTCAGTTCAAATTTAAGATATATTGTAATTAACCATAAATTCACATGAAAGTTTTGAGAGTATATTGCCAGTTAGTTTCATTTGAATTCGATTTTTTTCAATTACTTGTGGAAATGTGTTTGCCATATGCCCAGATTGATTCTTGGTGTGTCATTGGCCAAATGCAAAATTCTAATTGCTGATGTTAATGTATGCAGGTGATCTTGGCGCATGAACCCATTTGCTTGCCCACTCACCGTAGGTTAGTTCAAGATGCAGAAGTATTTAACCTAGTTTGAAAATACGTGCGAAAGCCATTATGTGAATTAATTCTAAATAGCTATTGGAGGCATTGGGCCAGTTCATGCTTGCACATGCATCATCTGAAATCTCAAAGCATCAAGTGATGACTTGTATGTATAAATGACCCTGCACAGGTCAAATGCCATAGGTAAAATTTCCATCTTGTGTCACCTCAGATTTAGTGTTTCAGAGTGGAGCCAGTTCAGACAGTCAGCCATCATCAAGGGATCTGCATGCACTTGTGAACTAGGCCATTAGATGCAGGTGCCTGATGCAGGGGAAAATATAACTTCATGTTTGCCAGATTTATAGGTTGATCACAGACTGCTGCTATCCAATATGTACAAGTTTCCAATATGGATGACCTTATTGGTGAACAAATTCACAGTTTCGTCATATGCATGGAAGGCCTTGTAAAAAAGCACGGGAAACACTGCTGACAAAAGTTATGGAGTACTGTATTCAGTATTAAGTGTTTATAGGAAAGTGGAATATAAAGTAAAAAAAATTAAAACAAAGACCACTAGACATGCAGCAAGTTTGGTTTTGATGAGTGAAAGTCAGTTGCAAGCAAATGTTGTGAGCATCATGGGAATAGCTGATGTGATTACAATGTGCTTGTGTGCATGCATTTTTTCCGGTAATGTTACTCCTGAGGTTTCGTTCCTCTATTCAACAGACATGTTTTGCACAGCTTTTCTGCTTTCAATTGTAAATGCTCCCTGGTAATGAACAAAACAGCTCTGCCTTGTTGATTTGGTTGCTAACAGGGATTCACAGATTTTGGCATGGTTTATTCATTGCCAGCCCTTGTTTGTGGTTGCCATCGACCCAGTCCTCCTGAAGGGTGTGTGATTTCTCTCCTTATGCTGAGCTTTTGCAGATGTCAGCGAGGTAAGATTCTGTCTTCCAAAAAGACCCAGTGATAACAGAAAAACACCCTTCCCCAAGTTCTCTGTGAATTACAGATAAGAGGGAGGAGGGGTAATTCCGTTCTTCCCCTGGCTGTTGAAGACGACATGGCAAACATCTCTCCTACATCCCAAGGCCACAAAGAACTCAGAATCTTTGTGCTGGTCAGAGCCAAGGGTAGTTGCCAGAGAGAGGAAAGGGCAACTCATTGATGCATTTCTGGAGTCTGGTCGCTAAGACTCAAGCATAGCTTAGTAATGAGCACTGGGTTGTAATTCAACTAAGTTATAGTCAGAGTATATTGAAACCTATGTTATGCATGTCCATTAACATCAATACATCTAGATGGGCGGGGTATAATTTATTATTATTATTATTATTATTATTATTATTATTTCTACTATTATTTCTACTCTGAGGGGGGCTAGCACTGAATGAAACCTTTTGTTCAGAAACAAAAACAACACAATATTCCAAAATATTGCTTCCAAAATATAGGCAAAAACCACATCCTCTTGACAGCAGCAAGAAGATTTAAAATGTATTCTTCTTTTATTAATGATTATAGAGGAGGAGGAAGTGGTGGTGAGATGTACCTGTGCTATTTTGCAAGGGCAGCTTGGAATTCATTGGAAACTGAATAATAAATCCACTTGAGAAAACTCAGCAAGGCCTTTCATTATATCTGCATTATTACAAGAGTGAGTAGCAGATGCATCAGACTCCTCTGTTGAAGTCTCATAGAATCATAGAGTTGGAAGAGACCACAAGGGCCATCGAGTCCAACCCCCTGCCAAGCAGGAAACACCATCAGAGCACTCCTGACATATGGTTGTCAAGCCTCTGCTTAAAGACCTCCAAAGAAGGAGACTCCACCACACTCCTTGGCAGCAAATTCCACTGTCGAACAGCTCTTACTGTCAGGAAGTTCTTCCTAATGTTTAGGTGGAATCTTCTTTCTTGTAGTTTGGATCCATTGCTCCGTGTCCGCTTCTCTGGAGCAGCAGAAAACAACCTTTCTCCCTCCTTTATGTGACATCCTTTTATATATTTGAACATGGCTATCATATCACCCCTTAACCTCCTCTTCTCCAGGCTAAACATGCCCAGCTCCCTTAGCCGTTCCTCATAAGGCATCGTTTCCAGGCCTTTGACCATTTTGGTTGCCCTCCTCTGGACACGTTCCAGTTTGTCAGTGTCCTTCTTGAACTGTGGTGCCCAGAACTGGACACAGTACTCCAGGTGAGGTCTGACCAGAGCAGAAAACAGTGGCACTATTACTTCCCTTGATGTAGATGCTATACTCCTATTGATGCAGCCCAGAATTGCATTGGCTTTTTTAGCTGCCGCGTCACACTGTTGGCTCATGTCAAGTTTGTGGTCAACCAAGACTCCTAGATCCTTTTCACATGTACTGCTCTCAAGCCAGGTATCACCCATCTTGTATTTGTGCCTCTCATTTTTTTTTGCCCAAGTGCAATACTTTACATTTCTCCCTGTTAAAATTCATCTTGTTTGTTTTGGCCCAGTTCTCTGATCTGTCAAGGTCGTTTTGAAGTGTGATCCTGTCCTCTGGGGTGTTAGCCACCCCTCCCAGTTTGGTGTCATCTGCAAATTTGATCAGGATGCCCTTGAGTCCATCATCCAAGTCGTTGATAAAGATGTTGAATAAGTCCGGGCCCAAGACAGAACCCGGTGGCACCCCACTAGTCACTCTTCTCCAGGATGAAGAGGAACCCTTGATGAACACCCTTTGGGTTCGGTCAGTCAGCCAGTTACAAATCCACTGAGTGGTAGCATAGTCAAGACCGCATTTTACCAGCTTCTTTACAAGAATATCATGGGGCACCTTGTCAAATGCCTTGCTGAAATCAAGGTAGGCTACATCCACTGTGTTCCCTTCATCTACCAGGCTTGTAATTCTGTCAAAAAATGAGATCAGGTTAGTCTGACATGACTTATTTTTCAGAAATCCATGCTGACTATTGGTGATCACAGCATTCCTTTCTAGGTGCTCACAGACTGTTTGCTTAATGATCTGCTCCAGAATCTTCCCTGGTATTGATGTCAGACTGACTGGGCGGTAATTATTTGGGTCCTCTCTTTTCCCCTTTTTGAAAATAGGGACAACATTTGCCCTCCTCCAGTCTGCCGGGACTTCGCCTGTTCTCCAGGAATTCTCAAAGATGACTGCCAGTGGTTCTGAGATCACATCTGCCAGTTCTTTTAATACTCTTGGATGCAGTTCATCTGGCCCTGGAGACTTGAATACATCTAAACTAGCCAAGTATTCTTGTACTATCTCCTTGGTTATTCTGGGCTGTGTTTCCTTTGCTGAATCATTTGCTCCAAATTCTTCAGGTCGGGCATTGTTTTCTTTATCGGAGAAGACTGAGGCAAAGAAGGCATTGAGGAGTTCAGCCCTTTCTGTGTCCCCTGTTTGCATTTCACCATCTTCTCCTCTGAGTGACCCCACTGTTTCTTTGTTCTTCCTTTTGCTACAAACATACCCATAAAAGCCTTTTTTGTTGCTTTTAACCTCTCTAGCAAGCCTGAGTTCATTCTGTGCTTTAGCTTTTCTGACTTTGTGTCTACACGTGCTGGCTATTTGTTTGAATTCCTCTTTGGTGGTTTCCCCCCTTTTCCATTTTTTGTACACATCCTTTTTTAATCTTAACTCAGTTAAAAGTTCTTTAGATAGCCACCCTGGCTTCTTTAGGCACCTTCCATGTCTCATGTCTAGCAACCACTTTAATTGTACTTCAAGGTTCTTATGAGGATGAGCATCATATCAGCTGCTTCTATATTAGGCAATTAGCCTGGAATAGACAAAATTTGTTCATTCAAGTTTCACAGAGCATCCAGATGATATTGATGCCAACTCATTGTATCCCAGCAATTTTTCTGTCTTTTTTCTGACCTGATTTCTGGCATTAATAAAACAAAACAAAACATAACAGCAGCGTCAGCATTCCAGTATGGATTAACAGTATGGGAGATACTCTTTAGAACTGCTGGTAATAACTTCCTCCTTGCCTTTTCTCTTAAAGTAGCTCCAGAATCCCTACATCTCTACATTAGATGTAAAGTGACATAGTTGGACCATAAATAAACAGTTTTAGAAAGATCATCAGCAAACAACATCCTTACTAATACATTTCCAATAAACTTCTTCCAAGGGAAAGCACATATTTCATAAAACAAGACCATGATAAATATTTTCAGTAGCCAAGCCAAGCATATAAAACTTGTTACTCTGACCAAAATTTACAAGTGCTTAAGAGGGCATTGCTTTGAATCACATAGCTAAAAAGTCATGTTTGGGGAGAAGACAATATCACATCAAGGAAATAGAACTCTCAAATGCAATTTTAAAATAATGAAGAAAAAGTGAGGGTGGTACATTTTTAACCAGTTACATCAGTTAGATTTTATTCAAATGGCACTATAGCAAAAGGATCCTGCTTCTAATTCCAGCCTACCTTACTTCACATAATGGAGGGACCGATGTTTACCAGGTCTTATATAATATAACCAGTAATATGATGGAGAGATTATTGCTATCTGCAGCTTGTGCCTTGTTATAAGATTGTATTCTTACCATTCTTAGAGGCACATGGACCATTTCCAAGATTTTTATTCAACCTTCCATCCCTTCTGTTTCAGGGACACTTGATCTTGTTATAGTAAATGCTTCCTATCTGATCCCAAAGAAATAAAACACCTCTACCAAGACACTAATTAGTCTCCTTTTTGTGACAGTTAATTAAGCTGATTGCATTTTTCTTGACATATAAATTATTTATATACAAAATACATTGCAGTCATTTTTCCCCATTGACACTATTCTTTCTTAATACATATGCTGCTGCCAGAACTGAAGTATAGCTAATCATAATTAACTTTTGTTATGAGTTTGAGGTGCTGGAAAGTAGGCTGTATGTAGAGACCTTGCTAACCCTTGGAACCTGCAAGTGTTAAAATATAAGCCAGGCTAGCTTCCTGTTGAGGTGATCACCTGAGTGATGGGCCATTAGGGAGGAACAAAGGAAGTGGATCTGGGTGAGGCTGCCCCTCCATCAACTCAGATGGAGGACAAGGCCTGTTATGTGAGCCAAAAGCTGGAAGAACTGCAAGCTGGAAAGACAGAGAAAGTGTATGTTTGATTTCTGTTGGAATCCAAAGTGGTGGCTTTGGGAGAACTATGATTATCTTGGGGTAATGCTTTGAACCCATCCACATTGCAGTAGCATAATTTAGCATCTCAGCTGAGGGGGGAATGGGGAACAGATGTGAGTAACACACAAGCTTCTGCTTTGCTGCTAATTAATGCCCTGATGTTGGGAAAGATTGAGGGCACAAGAAGAAGGGGACGACAGGACAAGATGGTTTGACAGTGTTCTCGAAGCTACTAACATGAGTTTGACCAAACTCCAAACTTCCACTGCGGGAGGCAGTGGAAGACAGGAGTGCCTGGCGTGCTCTGGTCCTTGGGGTCACGAAGAGTCGGACACGACTAAATGACTAAACAACAACAACAAATGCTGAGGAACTCTGAAGGCAGCAACAGAAGAAATGGAGTAAATGGGAAGAAGGCTTCCCACCACCACCTAGAATGGTATGCTGGTCCTTCTACTCCATTAAGTCAGTGATGAGGGGTTGGATTGCACACAAGTTCTGATGGATGTGCTAATTAATAAAAGTTTGAGATAGATGAATTCGGATGCTTGAGTACTTGATTCTACTGCTGGGTTTTATTTTAATTGGGGAAGTAGCTACAAGAACTTAAAAATATATTTTAATGACTGATTTATTTGCATGGTAATGAGTTAGATGAACCTAGTCATAGAACTGATTGAAGCAACATGTTGGAAGTAAAAATTAAAACATCAATGCCACAAATACTTGAATGACTTGTTTTGACCTGAAGGAATCTATCTACATAATTAATGAATATTTATATTCTTTATGAATTCTGGATTTGATTTAGTGGCTTATGATTAATTTTTTTAAATGTATGATATTTATCTGATGAACTTGAATTTGATTGTAGTAGCGTAACTGGATTAAAATCTATAGAATGAATTAAGAATGAATACTATAAGTATATAGTATGTGTTGGTTGGTTTTGTTTAAGTACAAAGGCATCTGGAATTGTGTAATATAAAGGTGTAATTGCATGACTGCATCTTGGGTGTGGGGGTGGGAGTGGGAGTGGGAAGAGATATTACCCTAGGAAGAGAGACAAGAAAGAAATGTGACAGGAACCCTCTCTATAGGTTTCTTATTCGACAGATTGCTTGAATGTCTAAATTGCCCATAATATATGAAAGGCTAACAAATAAGAGACAATGTCTGCTCATTTCAATTAGACAGGACAAGAGAAGAAAACTAGAATTACTATAGTATAAACAATCTAATTAATGGCGACATCTAGTGGTGATGTGTAAACTCATCATGACTGCCGAAAACAAAACGTATTTTCAAGGCATGATGGCATGGTTTGGATGTGCATATGTCAGGCATTTATAGTTTAGTTTAAGTATAGTTTAACTGTAGTTTCCCTTTTGTAGCTCAACCTGCATACTTTGCTTGGAGCTAGCCAAGATCTTTAACCAGTCTGAAGTTTGTTCATGGCTTGTTACAAACTTGGTAACATTCCATTTCTTGGTTCAGATGTACTGGGAAACAGTGGTTAATGGAATACCTCCTGGATCGCAGGGCTGTGGGGAAGGAATGGCACAAGGATGCAACACATGGACACAAGTAGGCTGAACAAACTCTGCAGTAGAGTTAAACTGTCCTCTGCAGAAGAAATGGAAAATATACCAGCATCACGCCTCATGAAATGGGCTTAAGTACCACCAGGCAAGCCAAGTAAAATTTTAAAAAAATTGTTTCTAGCTTTGGGGCATCAAGTAACATTCTCTATTTCATTCTAATAAAAGAGGTAAGATTGGACCTAATTCTTCAGGGGTGATAGTACCACTTGGATGTTCTGCTAACATTTGTTCTATCGTGAAACTAATGGAATGGGGTAAACAATGCATGATGTTGAAGTGCTGTGATTATAAAAAGGTAAAGGACCCCTGACAGTTAAGTCCAGCTCATCTCGCTTTACTGGCCGAGGCAGCCGACGTTTGTCCACATGTTTGTCTGGGTCATGTGGCCAGCATGACTAAGCCACTTCTGGTGAAACCAGAGCAGTGCACGGATTATAGCTCCTTTCAAAAATGAATAAATTTACCGGTAAATGCAGTGGCGGGTGGTGGTGGTGGTAAGACTGCGAGTTTCTTTGGTGTAGCAGCAGAGGGGTGAAGTATTTACTCTTTTCTCCACTGTGCCATTTTGCCAATCAAAAATGTAGATGTGTTTTTCCTTTCATGTGGCAAATAAAAGTCAGAGGAAAAGTTTTGAGTATATTCACATGACCCACACATCACCAACTACCGTACATGGGCCCCTGTAGAGGTAGCATTCTTTTACACATCTAGAACTTTCTTTTTGATAATGCTATCATTTGCCCTTAGAGTAGCCTAGAATAAGGTTCCCCAGTTTCCCACTGTGATCTTCCACATTTGTCAAAATAGTACCGTTATATAATTCCGTCAGTTGCAAGCAAACTCTGCATATGGTGCCTCCAGACTGTCAGTATGTTGTGGGAGGGATTCAAGAGCATAACAGAACTTGAGGACTGTGCATTTAAAGTGCATCAAATAGCTGTTGCCCTAGTACAGAGGTTCCTAAATTGTGGCCTAAATTTCATTGAGGTTGTCCACAACATTTCTGTGGATTTGTGATAATACTTCAGGTTACATATAATACTTCGGGTTACATATGCTTCAGGTTACATACGCTTCAGGTTACAGATTCTGCTAACCCAGAAATAGTACCTCGGATTAAGAACTTTGCTTCAGGATGAGAACAGAAATTGTGTGGCAGCAGTGGGAGGCCCCATTAGCTAAAGTGGTGCTTCAGGTTAAGAACAGTTTCAGATTAAGAACGGACCTCTGGAACGAATTAAGTACATAACCAGAGGTACCACTGTACGTTCAAAATAGGGTATGTACATTAACATTTTTAGACTATGGTTAGGGAATACTGTACATGAATGTACTAATTATACATGTTTTGATCGCAGGCAAATGCCCATTTTAGGCCCCAGTGATGTGCATCTAAGCTGTAACATCTACCTGCCCTACCTCTCTCCTACCTGCAAGGAATGGAAATATGTATGAACTGCACAATTTTGAAAAGAACCAAATCTCCCCACTTCTGTATTTTCTGATGTGTATGACTGTTCGGGTGGAAATCTGGCATTTCAGACATAGGACTTTATAAACCCTTCCCCTCTGTTCCAGTGAAAGGGCTGCAGGAAGATGCATCATGAATCTCCAACCCGCCTTCCCCTTCTCTCTCTCTCTGTCTCATGCATGCCATGGTCCAGATGTTGTCACAATATTTTGGATGATCAGAAAGGAATGAACACCAGGAGAAATGGCATAATGCTAAATAACGGTATAATTCTAAATAACGTTTTGCTGCCTTTGTTTACTCAAGCGGCCTGCTGACAGACTCAGGATATGATTCCAGCTAGACAGTAGTAGATGATATCCATGTCCTCTCAGCATCAGACAAATGCATTGTGAATCAACACTGTGACAGAAGTACATTATTGTGCAAGTCAGACACACCTTTTCAGATTGCAGACACTGTAGCAAAAACGTAACTGGTAGATTTTGCTTATCTGTACATTATTGCACTCCCCCTTCCCCTTCAATGCAGCTGTTTTGGAATGCTGTTCTCCACAAGATGTGTTTATATCTGGGAAGCGCAGCCCTTTGAAAAGCACTAGGAACAGAGCATGAGACAGAAGCAAAGCTGGAACAGCCTCTGGGAGCAGCTTAGTACTGCAAGACCTCCCTTCTTTCTCCTCCCCTCTTACACACACACACACACACACACACACACACACACACACTTCCTAGAGGGAGATGGAGGACAATGTGCTGAAATGAAACGACACTGTGTTTTTGTGAAAGGGAGCGAGCAGAGCTTGTGAGGAGGGAGGGACAGAGAGCCTTCTCTGGCTGTGCTTTTTCATGCGCTTTGTTAGCGGGGTACGTTGCCCCTGCCATTTGTCTGCGGCTTCCAACCCTCAGCAACGTGAGCAACAACCGGAGCCAGAGCTGGTTATTATAGGGTAAGTCAGAAGGGATGAGGCTTAAGATGGGTATAAATGTATATGCATATTCTCAGCTCATGGGTCTCTGGCCGTTTGCTCATCTACCTACTCATATTCAGAGCAGTAAACTCGGCCTTAACGTGCACTAGCCTTATGCAGAATTAGGGAAGGGAAGGGGGGGGGGAAGTATTGTGTGGCCCCTCCTATGTTTCTGTTGTAGTGCCTTGTAAATGCTGCATTTCCAGATAGGGTTGTAAACACACTAATACAGTGCAGAAGAAAATGAACACACTGGAAATACTAAAATGTAAATATGATATTTTAATGGTGCAATGGAAAAATAGCCTTCCCTCCATTGCATCTGCACAGTATTCTTAATGCTCTATTTTTTTACTATTTAAAATTGGATCTAAGGTGGGGCTATGCTACATTTGGGGAAATGTTTACAGGGTGAGCCATCCCAACCAAGTACTGATTTAAAACCCTGTACGACCTAAGCGTAACAAGTGCAATGTGCTTGCCTGTCCGCAGGAGTAATTTTGAATGAAAGAGCTTAGCATGCTTTCTGGTGCTGTATTTCCATACCTTTTCCTGTACTTTAAAATTGTTGGGCTCCCTATATAGTACTACTGTCACAAAGTATATTATTACAGGGATATGATTTCAGGATCATTATCCCATCTCCAAGCAGTATATGCCTTATATAAGGAAGTGGCAGGCCCCAGATTTTCCTTTCAAATGTTCATTGGAAGCATTTGTTGATCATTAACTATATTATGAGTGAATGAATAGTCAAACTTGTACTTCATGGAAGAAAACAGCCTAGATTTTCATCTAAATAGTGACGTCGTGAAAACTCATTATGTATTACATTGGACATTATTGTATTTTAAGAAAAGAGACTTCTTTTTAAACTGTCACAAGATTTTATTTTTCAGAAGTGCGCATGCTAAAAAATAGTGATTCATTGGAAGGGACATATCTACATGGCTTAAGAAACTGGTGATTGGCACCCCTGTTTTCTTTTAAAAAAACCAACCCATGGATTTGTTTCTTATAATATGTGAAGTGGCTTCGTAGCAAAGGCAGGTGTACTGTTCGTCATTCGTAGATCTCAGGGAAGTTCGCAGCATAAAAATACAAGACAAAAAAAACCAAAATACATAATAAAAACAAGAACAAAAAAACAACCAAATAATACCCTCTCCCCTCTCCCACAACACTATTTCCTTTCCCAAGCCCATTTCATTTGGTAAAATCATGGCTTTTTTCAGCTGGAACTCACTGGCCATAATTATCTCGAAGGCTGTTTTTTCAGGGGGAGATCCCAGGAACTCATTTCTGGCACCTCTCAGGTGGATGCCATTGGCATTCTAAGAGAACCAGGAAAGTGTTCATGGTGAGTTCTGGCACCTATTTTTCTAGAAAAATAGCACTGATAGCCCCTAGTAATAAATATAAATACAAAAAGGGGTTTTCAGAAAAGTGGCTCTGGCTACAGGAATTGGCTGGTGTTTTCCCCCCAGTCAGGGGTGATGTGAAGAAATTAAACCTTTATCAATGCAGAACAACTCATGCAGTTCAAAAGAGGCATAAACAGAATCTAGCAATCACAGAACAGCTTCTCTGAAGTCTGCCCTCTTTCCTCTCTTTTTGCCAGAGTTCTACTAAGGGCAGTAACATATTAACAGTAAACACAAAGTTTAAGGTGTTCTGCAAATTTCCTTGACAGACTGAGTACCTTTTATCCTAGTAAGCCTGTTTAGGGGGTGGAGATGGGGATTATGGTGCTGTCTTTCTGCCTCTTGCTCACTTCTCAAAGTGGCCCTCCAGGGGAAAAAACCTCTTGCTGACTAGGGACATTCCTGCCTAATACAAGTCCTATGTTATAAGTGATTCAGGGCAGGCTATAACACATGGCTTTTCACATGGTCAGCTTCCAAAGAGGCAGTATTAGCAGAACACTCTGTAGCCATGAATACATGGTATGCTCAATGCTTATATGTAGGGTCGAATTCAAATGTGAAACCCAGTCTCCTGTTACTGCCATAGGTAAGTAAGTACCCAGTGAGACACACGCCTGTGTGGATTCAAGGTGGAACTTGTAGACACCTACGACTATAAACCTCTCTTAAATTTTAATATATTTTGATATCTGACTCCTGCACAGTGAAGTTGACATTAGGAAGAATGTGTGTTGGCAGAAGGGGACAAGAGCTGAAATCTTAACTACGTACGAGAAAATTGAATTAATTTGGCTTCTCTCTTCCCCCTCCCCCCTTCTTTTCTTCCAGAAAAGGACTATCTAAAGGAGACACAGACCGCTGTTTCCAAGGAAAGAGTGAGGATGGCCTTCCAGCACCTTTTACCAAAAGCGTGCAAGAAGCCATTGATAAATATACATTGTATGTGTTTATGTCTGACATTATTTGAATAACAACATAAGTATGTGTTAAAAGATTAAGATAAAATTGTGTGTATGTGTGTATGTATACGTGTGTGTACATATATATATGAAATTGATTTTGGAAATCACAGCTTTGCAGCATTTCTGGGGCAGCACCTGTCCTAGCCACATTATAGCATGGCAATTTGAAACTGGGGATTTCTAAAGTAGTTTGTAGTGTGGCATTCAGCTTGCAGTGGCGGGGGGGGGGGACTTGTAAGTTCTTGTAACTGCAGTTTCTTTTTATGAGCCCAAGTAGATGTTTGAATCCTAGTTAGCTTTTGGTATTGTGACTTGCGTTTTCTGCTGAAATCATTCTTCTTTAAGATTTTGTGGTGGGGAAAGAATGCTCAAGGTTACTTTAAGGAAGAAGAATGGGCCAGAACAATAGCCTAAAAGGAGAGTAGTGCAAATCTTCTACACATGAAAGTGTTCATTTTGTTAGCAAGGTTTTGCAGCAACCCCCTCCCCCCCCCCCCCACAACCTAGGAAACTAAGTGCAGTCAAACCTTGGTTCCCAAATGCCTATGTTTTGGAATGTTTCGGCTCCCAATGCTGAAAACCCAGAAGTAAGTGCTCCGGCTTTTGAATGAGTTTCAGAAACCGAATGGCTTCCGGGGAGTTTTTTTTCTTTTTTCTCCATTGACTTTGCTGATCGACCTTTGATCTTTGGTTGTCAAACATTTCGGAAGTTGAACAGTCTTCCAAAATGGATTACGTTCGACAACCAAGGTTTCACTGTACAAACTGGAATATTCCAAGAAGTTGCGCCAGAATATCAACAGCTGATTGTATTAAAAATTGCTATCCTTTTGGCTTCACTCTTACTTTTCTTTTTCACCTGTATAAATGTGTGGCCTTGTGTATGTCTGTCAATTAAGTATGTCTGTCATGCACTAACAGAATCATAAAGAGTCTTGTGATTGTTGGAAGCTGGTCTGCAGGGCCACAGTTTTTCCATTCATGCCCTAATGCTAAACTGAGCTTCACCATTTGTATGGGGAATTGCATATTTAAATTTTGCCAGTATATTTGAATGAGATATCTACCTTTTGTCTACAAGAGTCAATCAATGGCATTTTATGTTTGGTAGCTACTATTGCTGCTCTTTAGGGCTTTCTGGGGTGGGGTGGGGAGTTAGTCTTTGTGGTGCCACAAAGTCCTTAATGAAACACAATTGCTTTCTTTCTTAATGAGCCATGGTACCATGACTTACTTTTGAAATTTCTTTTCATCCACAGTGTCTCTGTTTCGTCACTTTCATCAAGCAGACGGACAACACCAACAGACTTGAATAATTCTTGGTCTGGGATTCAGAGTTGCACCACTGGCCCATCTACTGAAAGAAGCTCTGTTTACTCCTGGAGAGATGATGTATGTTAGCATTTATTAACAGGTTTTGTGTATCCTCTCCTGAAAAATTCTTAATTTGCCAATATTATGTCCTGTCCTCCACTGCACTTAGCTGGAAATCAAGGTCAATTTTTATACTCAGCTACGTTAGAAACTAGTTTTTCGCTTGGTGACTTCCTTGACTATACTGAGACTTAACGTTGTTTTGCATGGAATAATCCAGACTTGCAAAACTATTGTTTACCTTCCTTACTGAACACTGTTTCTGCCTTGCGTGCTGCTTTCAGTGCTGTGATCTTGATCAGCCAGGTGCAAATATGGTTGATTTAGATCAGGGGTAGCTAATCTCTGCCCCTCCAGATGTTGTTGGACAACCAAAGCCAGCATGGTCAGTGGTCTTAGAAGATGAGAGCTGTAGTCTTGAATACCATGGATCAGCAGTCTGTGATCTAAACCAATATTTTTTAATGCTCAGTCCCAGTGCTACTTGTCTAGAAAAAGAGGTGCCGGAACTCACCGTGAACGCCTCCCTTTTTCTCTTATAATGGCAATGGTGTCTACCTGAGAGGAGCTGGAACTGAGTTCCAGGAGAAAAAAGCCCTGCTCAGTGCTCTTCTATACTCTAAATTAAAATATTTTATTTTAGTATTCATCATTTATATCAACTTTAACCTCACCCTCTTCTGCTGTTTATTTTATTTTTATTTTTTACTATGAATCTGTTTTGTTTCTCACATTCTCCTTTACCTTCACTTTGAAAGATTCTTGTAAACCTTGCTCAGGTCATTTCAAGGAACTTGCTGCTATGCAAATTAAGACCGTAGCTTCAAAGTCCAAATCTGAGCACCTCTGTCCTGAAGCAGATGTTGCTGCCCCAAACCTACCTGAACAGTTGATGTTTCCTTTCCCCATGCTGCTATACCCCCCCATGCACACACCACGAGTCTCCTCATATGGTCAAAAGCATTTTTGTAGAAGTTGTTTTGCCCATGCAAACTAGTCCTTTTCAACACTGACAGGAAGAATTTAACAGCCAGGCACAGTGCTAGATGATTCTTCCTCCCTTTGCAAATAAAGAATGCTGTGCTAGCTGCAGTAATGATGCAGGTGACTGTCCATAAGATCATGCTATCTTGAGCCCAATTTCTTTGATAGTGAAGGAGTGACATACTTGCGGGCTCATAGGCCTGTGAAGCCATTTGCGTTTTTAACCTGCCAGCCCTCATCTTCCTTCCCATCACAGCAGTGAACTAGGAGAAGTGGTTTATACCACATCATAGGGCCAGGCAGAGATGAGAGGTTCAAACCTCTCTGGCAAGCCCAGCTCAGTGACGTGTGGAGCATTCAACTAAATTTTAAGCAGTGCAGACCTGCTAAAATGAATGAACAGGACTAAATTAGGTCCATTCATTTCACTGGGTCTTCTCTGAGTAAAACCTAATTGAATACCAACCAGAGTCATTTCTTCCCCAGCATAGCAGTGTGCTGGGGATAAAGAAGAATAGTCCACCCATCCTCATCTTTCTTCTCATCACAGTGCTGGGATTGGGGGAGGTTTGGGGTGAGTGTGCCTGAGTGCATGATGTGCATGTGATGTCCGTATGAGTATGCTGTGTGAGAGAGAGTGTGCTGTGCACTTGCATTTGTGGTGAGTGTGTGTATGTGTAGTATGTTGCTGTATACGGGGCAGTGAGAGAGAGAGAGTGATGCAGGTAACATGTTTGGTGAAACATAGCTCTCGGAAAGTTGGCCAACCCCAGACCAAAGGAGGATAGCCTCACCTGTTTTGGTGGAGTTCCATTCTCTGAATAAAAACACTATTTAAAAGATGTGTGACTTTTCCTAAATAACTAGAGTGACAAATATGTAATTTTATTCAGCTTCAAACATGTATAGAAATATTATTTGAAAATATTAACCTAAAATTCCCCAGGAATTTGATAAAGCTAATACACAAAGAGTTCATCAGCTGTTTTGGGATGTGGATGAAATGTTGTTTGAAGGCAAAGTGAGTTCCCAAACGGAGAGTCTAAAGGCAGAATGCAAGGATTGGACTAACAGATCACTTCACCTAAGGCAAGTCTATGCATGTGGATTAAATAATTTATTTCTAGAAGCATTTTCACTCAGATATGCACTTTATTTACTTCTTATGTGTTGGCTTGAGTAGTGAGCATCTTGTGAGTTGATTAACTGCCCACCCTTTGAATGGAAGAACCTATATAGCTGCCCAGTAGAACGGCCAGATATTAGCTTAATTGCTTCCAGATGGGGTTTCCATGATTACTTCCCATCAATAAGTAATCCTAGATATTTAAATCTGAGTACTTGATCAAGGGTGTGACCATCTGGAGTCCACCTGGACTTGGTAGTCCTCTTGCCAAATACAGTGACCTTGGTTTTTATCATAGTTAATTTTTAGATGTTCTTTTTTACACAGCTGTCCAAATTTAACCAGCATCCTCCTAAGTCAGATTTTATTCTGAAATAACAAAACTACATCATCGGCATAGAGCAAAATTGACAATTTACTATTCCCAAGGATGGGGGGGAATTAGATTGGCATTAACTAACACTATTTAAAGTTCTGGCTTCCTATGCTACAGAGTGCTTTTCAAAAAAAAAAAGAATGTGTTGCGTGTATCTGCATTTTCTTTTCACTTCATTAGCCAACCCTATATTTGTTCTTTTATGCAGGATTTTGGGAAAACAGCTTATTTTCCCAAAAGATGAGGGCTTTCAGCATTACCAGGGCAGAACTGCCAGCTCTGTTTACTCCAGGTCCTTACCTACCTTGAGTGAAATCACCAGCAGTATGAAAGAGTAAGTTTTTCTTTTAATGCAGACATATTCCTATTTCTGTTTGGTTGACATTATCTTCTATTAAAATGCTCTAGTACACATTTTACATATTCCCAGAATATGAATGCAACTGCCTTAGCGAAATGAACAGCCATTATTTCTGAAGCTTTGATCTTTAATGCAAAGCTCATACTGTGTATTATGCCATTTTCTTGGTTAAATAATACATTGGACAACTATTGGCAACATGAGACATTTGTCCTGGATATAGGTCTGCAAAGCAGTGCTCAGGCACCTGTTGTAGGTGATTAGCAAAAGAATCCCATGGCTTCTCACAGTTACAACATCCTCCTGTTTTTCTTCTACCTGGAAAAATTCTGATTTCTTGACTGGGTTAAAGCCACTGGAAGACATCTCTGAAAAATTTGAGATAGTTGCTATATTTCTAGCCTGTATTTTTTTGCTTCATGACATTTTAAAAAAATGCTTTAATTGCTTAATTTTACTTTCCTATAAAAAGATTAGTGTATATTTAATTTTTGCACTTTCCCCCCCTTCTGTGTTAAAATTGCTGTCTTTAGGTTATGCATCTCAGGCTCTAAACTGATTCCTGCAGCTTTTCCAGTGCAGAAGGCATTCAGCTCTGAATTACCAGAAATTTCTTTAGCGAAATCACCTGTATATTCATTCTTGGAAGAAGAAATCTATGATGCAGAAGGAAAAATTGAAGAGTATCTTGCATTCGACAACAAGGAACTGTAAATGTTTGATTTTTAATGGATTATAATGCAGTTTGAAAAGAACCAGATTTACCTCTAAGAACTGTTTCATAATGGCAAATACTATCATGTCAGACTGTACACCACATTAGTCATGTGTTTAAACTAGTGTACTTAACCTGCTTGCTGTTTATTTTGGTTACAAAAGAAAAATCCCTAGGTCTCCAAACTGCTGTGGACTTCCAATCCAGATCATACCATTGCACCAATTTGCAGCTGTAAATGGTCCCTACCAGGCTGCTGTTGAATACAAAGTTGCTGTTTGCAGTAAATAACTTTCAGATGGAAAGAAAAAAAAAGCCAGGAAAGAGCAATTATCATGAGAAAACCCATGTGGAGCCCCCAGTCTGGATCAGAAGCACATTCCAAATCTGCTTTTTCTCCAAATAAAAACAGTCACATTATTAATAATAATAATTCTATTATTTATTCCCCTCCCATGTGGCGGGGTTTCCACAGCCACTCTGAGCGGCTTCCAACAGAACACTAAAAACAGAATAAAACTTCAATCATTAAAAACCTCCCTAAACATTAAGCACACATGTGCCTTCTGTCGCAGTGGGTTTGACTAGATGACCCATGGGAGTCCCTTCCAACTCTACAATTCTATGATTGTATGAGTAGTTTATGATCAAATGATAGGGGGGTTGGGGCTAATCTGTATGACCCAGTGGCTAGAAACACATTTGACATGTGCATAGGTTCATGCTTTTTTACATACATGTCGTAGACATGTCATAGGTTTTTTTATATAACGTAGTAAGCATCCCTAAACCCTGTAGAATTTGAATATTACATAATTAATGCTCATTGTTTGGCAGATTTTAAGTAGCACTGTGCCGCCTTTTTTTATATAACAGGATTGTGTAAATAGAAGTAGACTGTTTTTTATTAATAGATAGTAGTGCTTGGTAATAAAGATTCAATTTGCTTCAATCATTAGTGATGATGAAAAGTTGGAGCAAAAGATATATCAACTTGCCCAAAAGAGGGTTAAACATGGCATTCCTCCTATTTCCCCCAATGCCTGTATCAAAGATGCTGTGGTTGCGGACGTTTTCGATCACGTCTGGAAGAATGTAATTCAAGTACTGGAAGAATTAATAAGGAAACACTGGGAATCGTCTATCACAGGTAACTGGAATGTTTATGGAAAAGCCATTTCTGAAAACATTCTTAAAAATGGATGCTTTATATGATCTCTGTGGTTCCAGGAGTTCCAACGCATTCTAAATATGTTTTAGAAATGTATTGTTACGAATTATGGTGATGGGAGGGGCTGGGGGAGTTGACCGTGTGCCGAGACCCTCATAACCCCTGGATGCAGAAAGTGGTAAAATGTAAACCAGGCTAGCTTCTTGTTGAAGTGATAGTCTGGGTGATGGGTCATTAAGGGAAGAAAGGAAGTGTTTGAATCCGAAGCTGTGGATATGGGGGAAGCAAGGCTTCTTGGGGATGTTAATGCTGTGAACCCTCCATTGTAGACTCAGGTTGTATATACAGTGGTACCTTGGTTTAAAAACAGCTTAGTTTATGAAGAACCTGGATTAAGAACGCTGCAAACCCGGAAGTAGGTGTTTTGGTTTGTGAACTTTGCCTTGGAACCAGAACATGTTCCGCTTCCTGTTGAGTGTGTTTCATTTGTAAATTGAGTCCCTCGCTGCTATGGGAAAGTACACCTTGGTTTCAGAACGCTTTGGTTTAAGAATAGACTTCCAAACGGATTAAGTTCGTAAACTAAGGTACCACTGTATTTGTAAATAAACCACATAGCAGTCTCCTCTGTGTCTCATTCGCAAAAGAAACACAAATCCAAGGTAAGCACCTGGAAGTCCTGGAATCTCACACTGCTCAGAGGCTGGGGTGGTGTGCAGCAGTAGAGATGGTCTGTGCTAACATATCCATATGTATGGTATCATATTTCTGTATTGGTCTGCATGGCCCAGTTCACATATGATACTGGGGGCCATGATGTGTGTTAACTATGGTTTGTGCACGTTTGATTGGGCATGTGTAATATGGGCCTATGGTTAGCACTGACTCCTGAGATGAGAGTAAAATGGTAAGAGGAACATGTATTCCTAAGGCTTGCTTTGATTTCCAAACTATGGTTTGGAGGCAGTCAGCATTATTTGTGCAAAAAGTTGTTACATATTCACCAGTTTACTGTGCTAAAGCAAATGTTTACATTTATGTCTGATTGAAATTTGGGGTTTTTTAAATGATGAACTAGAGAATGACAAACAGATGGAGAAATTGAAAGCTACTGGAAACAAGTTACCACATCTATCCATTTCCCGTGTTGCAATGGAGACATCAAGTGTACCCCCATCAAGAGGGTCAGAGGCTCGAGGCACATCTGTTGGTTTGCATTTTGTCCCATCACAGGTAAAATATCTTCCAACTAGCTGGCATTAGTCAGCATATGAAATCCTATTTTCCTTTTTATCAGCAGCACACAACTTCTCCAGTCCCCAGGCCCTGTGTGAGGTTTTCCTCTCTATTCCTTCTATCTCGGTGGCCGGTGACCATGCCCAGCCAAGGTCTCTAGCACACCAGCCACACTTCAACACACACCTCTGCTGTCCTTAAGATGTTGTATGCAGTGCTGCTTTTTTTTTTTTAAAGGAAAAAGGTGCCACCGCTCACCATGAAGTTGTTACAGTAAGTAGCAACTAAGTACCACGCTTTAAACATTTGGGGCAGGGGGGAGGGAAGGTGCTGGTACTGTGTACCCAGAAGAAAAGCACTGGTTGTATGACATATACTGATTTTCAGCATTCCACAACTGGCCTTTTGTTTTTAGCCTTTAGGCTTCCTGACAGGCAGCAGCTGCTTTTTAGATGTGTGCATACATGTGTTTATTTTGTGTGTATACATAAACACAATCAAGACAACCCTCTGGTTCTGCTTAGCACTCTTCCTTGACACAATGCATTGCAGTCCTTGAGCCACACAGCTAAAAAAAAAAAGTGAATTCCTATCATATGTATTTAGTAATGCTGAAGGCTCCAGTTTTCACATTCTCCACATAGCCTGTGCCCAACTCTCATAACCATGTATTAAAGAGGCCTATTGCATCTGTTGCTCATGGCTAGTTCCCATATTTCCATTCAGGGCCACTGATGCTGGCACAGAAAGTACTCATGTAATCAAGATGCAAGCATTTAAAATGATGCAAGAATTTTTTGCAGCAGTTGCTATACAGGTTGATATTTAATTAAACACCCACTCCTGTTAACATCTCCCTCTCTCTCTCTCTCCACTAATAATTATTCTTATTATTGATTGCAACATGTACAAGATAACTCATGTGTTACTTGTGGCCTGTACAGTGGTACCTCTGGTTATGAACTTAATTTGTTCTGGAGGTCTGTTCTCAACTCGAAACCGCTGTGTGTGCACCTCTGGCGCGCGACTTCCGCTCGCATCTTGGGGCAAAGGTTGCAACCAGGTGCATCTACTTCCAGGTTAGTGGAGCTTGTAGCCCGAAGCGTGCATAAGGAGGACAGTTCGTAACCAGAGATATTACTGTAGATATGTCTCAACAAAATTACACTAGTAGTTATTATTATTTATAATAAGACCTGTCCTGTAGGGTAATTCTGTGTTATTGTGTAAAAAGAGAGAGGGATAAGTATAGAATTGGCATCCGTTTCTTCTTCATGTTTTCATACATGCTTTTTGCATAGGGTGAAATGTTCTTCAGCATCTGCATTAGGTAACTTTGCACATCTTCACCCACAATGTTGCACATGTTTTAGGCCTTCAGACATATTGATTAATTACCTCAAAAACATTAAGTGATTTGCTTCTGTTGCTTTCTTTAGATCCACCGGTTTCCCAGCAATTTACACAGCGATTTAAATGGTGTCATGACAATCCAAGCTAAGCCACTGCAACAGAGGCACTCTGGGCTAACAGAAAAGATACAGTATGTGTTGCAAAGACTTATGAGATCACATTTCACTCTCACAGTGCATGCTATATTTATTTTTCAATCTATACCTCAACATCTGGCTCTATGAAGCCTTTCTGAAGTCAACATTTCAATTTTATGTTATGTGTTTTAATTTTGGGCCTTGGTTAAATTATTTTATTTCAAATATAAAGTATAATTAAAGCTGCATATTCTCTTCTGCGGGGGAAAGGGCTTTGGGGGCAGGCTGCAGAAGGGTTGAATCTTGTATAAGTGGCAACTACATTTGCTGAAATTGCTCTTTTTCAGGAATGAGCAGGAAGACAAGCCGCAAGTGGGTTCCAGTGTTAACTCAGCACGAAATCGGCTGGGGCGAATTCCTGACAGTAGTGTTCTCTTTTTTTTTTTTTTTTAATCATATTTATTAAAATTTCCAATAATAACAGAATAAAGAAGATAGAAAAGATAAAGAAAAAAAAGAAAGAAAAGAGACCAATTTTAAACCCTTATTTTCATAACCTTCTTTCTGGGACTCCCTCCTTCCCCTCCCGACTGTATTCCCCTTTCCCTACGTTGGTTCCACAAGTTCTCATTCCCAATTTAACCTAATATGTTATGCCTAATAGCCAATTTAAATTACAATCTTAACATCACTCCTCACCTTTAACAAAATAGAACAAAGATTTTTTTCCCCAAAATCTACCCCGTTTCCTTCCACGAATTCCCCCTTTTTTTCCCCAAAACTTGTTAAATCAAAATACCAAAGTTATATATAAAAAAAAAAAAAAATTTAAAAGATAGAAAATAGAAGAAGGTTCCAGAAGTTGATTACATAGCCTTTGGATTCTAGAATTCCCCCTCCCTTCCCCGGTTTAGATTCCCTATGTCCATCAGTCTGTATGTTGTCGGCCTGGAGGTCTCAAGTCCACAGCCAAACTTTCTCAATTCATCTTGCCGGTTTTCTTTAAATTTACTTGTTTTGATAATGTTTAATTTCAAAAGTCCAGTCTAATCGAGGCCTTTAATTTCCCTTGATCATTGTTACTCCTCCCATTGTTCTTGCCGTGGCGTAGTTGGTCCTTTACTCTTTTGTTTCTTACTTTCTCAGGTTTCTGTCTTGTTCAGCTGCAAAACCATTCTTATTCTGAAATCTAGTATCTCTACAGAGGTTTGTTATTCAGGAGCTTACTTAAATAGAAAGATTCTATTGTGTTGTCACCTCTGTAGACAAAACAAATATTTCAGTTTTGCTACTTTCCCAGGAGCTAAGACCAGTAGTACACATCCCAGAGTAGTTTTCCATATACGCCGCTTGTAATGTCCCAAAGCCCCTCTAGAGGGATTGCAATAACTTTGTGTCCTCTCATCCAAAAGTCAAATTGTTGTTTCTTTTTCCACCCGACATTTTGTATCCATATTTATATCCAATTGTATCAAAATTAACCAGCAAAGTACTTGTAGCAAAGTCCTCTTTATATTCTCAAGATTTGACAGCTACTTTGACAGCTGTCAAACTCTCCATCTCTCTCCGCCAGGTTCTCTGAATCGCCCCGGTTCCCGGGGGGGGGGGGGTTGCCTTTTCCCTCTCACCCTCGACTCTCCTCCAGCACAATTCTTGTAATGATTCCATCGTGGAATTTGATATTTTTAGTCAGCAATAAACTTCTGAATTGATCTTGGTTTCTCAGTCCTTGTTTTAGCATGTTTACAATCAGGGAGGGGACTGACTTCCTTTTTAGATCCCCCCCGCTCGTGCCGAATCCGAAAAAAAAAATTCCTTTTTTTTTTCCTCCTTTTGTACCCGGTTACCCAATTACTCACGGGTTTTTGTTAAATGTCCGAATTTCAAATGGAAGAAGCCAGCGCTCTCCGACGAATGGCATGCGGCTGCACTCGGCAGGGGAAGCGATAGACTCAAAGTACCACGCCACTCCCAGGCACCCGATCCGTAGCCTTTAAAAAGGCTCCTTCACGAGTCGGGAGGGCGCTGACGGTACCAGCCGAGTCCCCATGTCCACGGGCCCCGTGCCCGTGGTTTTTAAGGGTCCCCGCGTCGCCGGCGCGGTAGGACCCAGCCCCTGCCGAGCCGGCTCCCTCCGGAGCTCGGAGGGAGTCCGCCATTCGGCGATGGCGCCAACCCGGAAGTCCTCAACATCTGGCTCTATGAAGCCTTTCTGAACCTCAACATCTGGCTCTATGAAGCCTTTCTGAAGTCAACACTTCAATTTTATGTTATGTGTTTTAATTTTGGGCCTTGGTTAAATTATTTTATTTCAAATATAAAGTATAATTAAAGCTGCATATTCTCTTCTGCGGGGGAAAGGGCTTTGGGGGCAGGCTGCAGAAGGGTTGAATCTTGTATAAGTGGCAACTACATTTGCTGAAATTGCTCTTTTTCAGGAATGAGCAGGAAGACAAGCCGCAAGTGGGTTCCAGTGTTAACTCAGCACGAAATCGGCTGGGGCGAATTCCTGACAGTAGTGTTCTCTCATGTTCCCGAGTATTGCTTGGATCCTCTAGAAAAACAGCAGGCCACCGTAGGCTACCGTCAATAGCTACAGATCCTCTGCGGTCAAAGACCCCCAATGTTTACAGCGATGAAGTCCTTAGGGGGACAAAACTGTGAGGCTTCATTTGTATTCTTCACTTTCATGACCCTAGTGACATATTAAGCTCAAGCATGGGAGTTAGTTAGGGTGTGTTTCACCACCCTGTGGTTGCATCTCAGAAACAGGCACTGAGACCAACCCTCTTTTATTTCTGTTCCCTCCTACACATTTTGAGGGTAGCTTTGAAGTTCTGTGAACAGCGGCTGGTGAACCCACAGAAACTAGATTCAGGTAGATAGCTGTGTTGGTCTGATGCAGACAAAATAAATTAAAAAAATGCCCAGTAGCACCTTAGAGACCAACTTTTGAAGAAGTGTGCATGCACACGAAAGCTTATACCCAGAACAAACTTAGTTGGTCTCTAAGGTGCTACTGGACAATATTTTTTTTTTATTTCCACAGAAACTAGATTCAGGTCTGAGGGGAAGCATTCAGGTTGCAGAATTCAGCCATTCTTGGCACTGAATTTGAATTTGACTTGATGTAGGTTTTAATTTATTTTTAAGCTTGCAGCCCAGTTGTGTGTGCACTAAAAACTAATGGCCAGATCTTTGAAATGGTTCCATTTGACAATTAAGGGGGAAATAGCATGTACAGTCAATGGGAAACGTGAGCAGTGGTATGACTTTGGCATCAACACATTTTTGGAGAATATCATATTTTAAAGAGATGTGTTGTTTCTCACAAAGAACATAATACTATATCTCTCTAATTAACAGGAATTCTGTTGTTGTTGTTGTTGTTGTTGGAATTGTAGAGTTGGAAAGGACCCAATGGTTATCTAGTCCAATCCCCTGCAATGCAGGAATCTCAGCTAAAGCATCCATGACAGATGGCCATCCAACCTCTGCTTAAAAACCTCCAAGGAAGGAGAGTCCACAACCTCCTGGGGGAGACTGTTCCACTGTCAAACAGCTCTTACTGTCAGAAAGTTTTTTTATATGTTGAGTCAGAATCTCCTTTCTTGTAACTTGAAGCCATTGGTTCGAGTCCTACCCTCCAGATCAGGAGAAAACAAGCTTGCTCCCTCTTCCATGTGACAGCCCTTAAGATATTTGAAGATGGCTATCATATCTCTTCTCAGTCTCCTCTTTTCCAAGCTAAACATACCCAACTCCTTCAAGCTCTCTTCGTAAGGCTTGGTTTCCAGACCCTTGATCACCTTTGATAATTAAGAATAGTTCCTGCAGTGACGGAAGGAAGTGAAATACATATAATCTCATGTATCCTTATTGTTGGCCCACAGATGTACTGCCTTAGATCGCTTGTCCTCTCCACTTCTGCCTACAGCCCGGAACAAGCTGCCACCGATTACATCAGATGCCGTTGAGCAATATCTTTCCGTTCCTGGATCGCAGCTAGGCTTTGTAAGAGAGTGTGTGTGTGTCATTCTTTGTTTTATACCATTAGCAATTCAGTTGAGAATTTAATAGTATTGTCATTGGAGCACTTTAAATCCTAGAGAAAATCAAGCAAGTACAATTGTTAGTTGCTGGGCTTGCAAATGATAAAATTAGGTTCCATTCTCCTTCCATCTATGAAGCTTGCTGAGTGGCCTTGTAAAAATCATGCTCTCTCATTATAACTTACAACTTCTACATGAAATCAGCATGACGTAATAACTTTTAATAGTTTCAGCAAAATGTATTTTTCTGTAACTTTTCAAGGATCTTTATTCAATTTGTTGCTCCACTGACACTTATCCATATTGCTTCATTTGTTGCACATAGTTACTGCATGATAGTTTGTTTTGTGTTTTAATTGCTTCACTTTTGCACCATACGCTTGTTCTTTGTTGGCAACTTAGTTAACAGTGTTGTTTAAACAGCTACCCATTTTCCTGCTGGGAAATATCTAGCTTGCATTCCCTGAACTGGAACTACATTGCCAAATATTACAATGTAGTTTAAGCACTATGGATATGAATTGTCAAAGTAAGTCATAGCAGCCTTAGCATAAGTCAAGCAAACAGCTGTTCCAACCTTGTGAATGGTAAACTAAGGCCAGAAAAAAGATGGAATTATTTACTTTTCAACCTCACCACCGATTGAAAAAATAACAAAAACTGTGGGAAGGAGAAGACCCTTGCTACCTTCTCTGGGGCCAGTCACCCCACTTCTGCTTCCAGAGATAGATGCAGACAGGAGCTGCAGATCCTTCCTAGCCTTTTTAATTCTGCTTGTATCTGTCTCTTCTAATCCATTTGAAACCCAATTGAAAAAGCCTAAGTAAATAGTTTTAGAAGCTCTTTTCTCAGTATTTTGTGACTAATGGAAAATTAGCTTTTGGGAAGACAAAAAATAATCAGTTGAAAATCAAAAGCATACTTCTGCTAATAATAATTTACACTTTTCCCAGTGATGGACTTGCTTCTTTTTCTCAACCCTACCCCAAACATTTTCCAGCATAAAGGAAGGTATCCTCATAGCAGAATTTCCAGCGCGGTACCTGATGGTGCAGAACGGCGGCCACTTAGAGAGCGAACTGTCATAATAGATCAGTTTTCAAGACCCAATACTACTCACACATTTCGGGTAGGTATTTGAAAGCTTTTGAGACTCTTAATAAGAAACTGGAATTGAAATGGGGGGTGGGAATACCACTCTTTTATTCCCTGTTAAACTGTATTAGATTATTCCTATGTGCTTAGTTGTATGCAGTCTTGCAATTCTGGGAGGAATTATTTCCTGCCTTCCAGATACCATTCCTTTAATACAAATAAAAGTCTTCATATTCTCATGCTTTGTAGCCCAAACCATGCTAACCATGCATAACAGAGTTTTTAGCTGACTTGCGGTTACTCTACACTTTGGGACAACCCTGTTTTACAGGGGCTTAATTTTTTTTTTAGAAAAAAAGAAAGGACACCCCCCCCCAAAAAAAACACACACCCCAGCCTCATAAGAAATGACACCAGATGTTGAGAAGCTGTGTTAAATATTGTAACATAAAAGACTGTTAGAAAGATGTTGGAAAAAGAAAATTAGGTCGTTTTGGTAGATATGATACAAAGGAGTAAGTAAAAATGAGTTGATGAAATTGATGAAACAGAGGATATTTAACTACATTATTTTAAATTAAAATACGCAAATGAAAATAAGGTTAGAAGGATTTGCTGGAAATACGATCTGAACTAGAATACAAAATTGGGAGGTGAGAGGAGGTCATGGAAATAAGTAAAGGGAAAAGGTTATATTAAGGTTTAATCTGTTTTTGTTCTATTTTAACTTAATGCATTTTTATATTTTTTTGTTTCGTCTTTTTTTACTCTATTTTATTGTTCACTCTTCTCTTGTTATGGTTAAATTCTTCTTTGTATTTTATATATTTTTTTCTTTTTTTGTAATTTTAAACTTGGAATAAATATCATTAAAAAAAAAAAAAAGAAGAAGCTGTGGTGTGCATGTGTGTGGAATGAACACCCTGTTTTGTGGTGTTGGGGGTGGGAGAATGATCCAAAGCCAGAATATCCCACTTGCAAAGATTTGAATGTTTGCTCACTGTTTAACCACATTATTGCCTTTAGTGCTGAACAGGAAAGTGGAATTAGTATTGGACATTTTTCAATGCTCCTTGTGGAATAGTTACATCTTCATAGCTCTTTTTTCATGTCACGGGCTATATGCACGCTATATCTTTAACAAAATAAAAAAAATCCTTCCAGTAGCACCTTTAAGACCAACTAAGTTAGTTCTTGGTATGAGCTTTCGTGTGCAAGCACACTTCTTCAGATACACTGAAACAGAAGTTGCCAGATCCTTCTATATAGTGAGAAGGTGGGGAGGACCTGCACCATCAGGTACCGCGCTGGAAATTCTGCTATGAGGATACCTTCCTTTATGCTGGAAAATGTTTGGGGTAGGGTTGAGAAAAAGAAGCAACTCCCCACCTTCTCACTATATAGAAGGATCTGGCAACTTCTGTTTCAGTGTATCTGAAGAAGTGTGCTTGCACACGAAAGCTCATACCAAGAACTAACTTAGTTGGTCTTAAAGGTGCTACTGGAAGGATTTTTTTTATTTTGACTATGGCAGACCAACACGGCTACCTATCTGTAACTATATCTTTAACAGACATTCAAAGCACATTTCCCCTCAAATAATTCTGGGCTCTCTGGTGTGCTAAGGGTTGTTGGGAATTGTTTCTCAGTGGCGGTATACAACAGGGCTCATAATTCTTTGAGGGAAAGAATGTACTCCAAATGAGCTTTAATAAAGTATGTACACAGGCATAGTCACAGGCATAGTTTGCCCTTGACTTGTTGGGGGGCGGGGCGGGTGGGTGAATGAATGCTATAAAGGGTAAACATCTGTTTTTCTCTTTCAGTCAGATACACCTCATAAAATATCATTGACTCCTATGGATTTTGCTAATCAAATGTGGACAGGTCATGGGGTATTGATAGGTAAGACCTCTGTTTTATTAAAGAAAAGAAGATTGTAGCACAAGATGCCAATCCCCTCAGAACTGTGATTCTCAGTTTCAGCATATTAGCATTTGTGGGAGAATGGTGTAAAATGAGCAATAAGCATTGTTCTTTACATCACAAGTTGAGCCCAAAAAACAAATGCTGTAAACCATTTTATACCAGTTTGCCTCTATATGAAAGAGGTGCAGCAGCAGGCAAAATTTAATGGAGCAGCAAGGGTGGAGAACCGGTGGATGTTGTTGGACTACAACTCCCACAATCCTCATCCATTGGCTATGCTGGCTGGGGGTGAATGAGGTTCCAAGGAATAGAAATTAGTATAAATCCAGTAAATAAGGGACAGGGAACATGTGGTCCCTCCAGATGTTGTTAGACTCTAACAGCATCGGGAAGGACCACATGTTCCCTGTCTCTTCTTTACTGGATTTATACTAATTTCTATTCCTTGGTACAATCAAGGATTTTTGATAAATTGGTCATAGACTTTCAATAAATTGGTCAGTTTTTGCAAAGCAGCTATTCACTTAGTGTTCACTACTGCAGCCTGAGTAAACCCCATTATTCAGTTGAAGCCCCAAGTCAAGATGTTTAGGGTGGCTCTTTTCAAGAGTTTGTAGCTATACTTAATTCATCTAAGACTAAGTTCTTGTAAAGAAGGTAAAGGTAAAGGTACCCCTGCCCGTACAGGCCAGTCTTGACAGACTCTAGGGTTGTGCGCTCATCTCACTCTATAGGCCAGGAGCCAGCGCTGTCCGCAGACAGAAATTCTGAGAACTAGAAAGGACACTGGGTAATATGCTAAGAGACAGAAAGTGGGTAGACATAGGCAGCAGGTTCACTAGAACCTGAGTTAAGGTTCAGCAGAAGCCTGTGAGAAAGGGCAATGGGGGGGGCGGAGTAGCTGGTGAGAGAGCAGTCTGGTGTGGTGGGGGACTTAAGATTGCAAGTGGAAGTAGCTGCATGTTGGCAAGAAGCAGAAACGGTGCACTGGCTAGGCAGGCAGACTGAGAGTCGAGCTGCAGGTGATGCTAAATTAGAAAAAGGGGTTTAGTATTAAAAAAATAATAACGAGCATGGTTTTAATGGGGACCACAGCACTCAGGAAGACATGTTTTAATCCTTCCATTTGCAGTTGCAATTCTGATGGCAACACCTCCCCTTCCCAGCATTTGTGCTAATGGGGGCTTTTCCTCCAAAGTTAAAAGCAGCATGGGGGGGGGGGGCTTTGGTTCATATCAGCGTTGTGGTTGGGGCTGAAGAATTAAACCTGAATAGTCCCCCTCTGAGTATGCTGTCCTGATGAAAATCAGGATTGCCCATGCCTGCAATTTAAAAAAAAACCTCTGGTGTGCGTTCTCATGATGCACTGTGTAGTTTGGCCCCTAAGGTTAGAAAGCTAAGGGGGAAGAGGGGAGAGTTTGCCTGGCTGAAAGATCCAGCACCAATTTGACAGTAGACTAAAATGCAATGATGTGAATGAGGCAGAAACTTGAAGGACTGGGGATTGCAGGAGATGTGGAATCAAGAAAACAAGTGGCTTAGGAAGAAGGCAGTGCCAGCGCTAGGGAAATCCCTCTGGCAGGGATCAGGAAGGGTGTGGATCAGGTAGTTATCATTAGGAAACTGGAATTTGTCAAGGTGATTGAAGTCAACCTGATTGATGAACTCACCTAGGGTTTTACTTGTCAGGCTGGCAAATCTCTTCTTTCTCCCATTTGCAACACTGGACTTATCCCCAATAGAGTTAATAGAGAGATTGCTCTTGCTACTACCTGAGGCGTTCACAAAGTAAAGGAAGGATTGAACTCTGATTAATAAGAATACACACAGAGGCTTGAACCAGCAAGACTCTGGGAAGGGTGCGTATAGTGTTCTCTCTCTGTGTCTTTTTACCCCTCGGCCCGGGTCATTTTATTCACCAAAGAACTTTTTACAGAGTGTTCATAAGAACCAATCAGATTTCTTCTGAGCATTTCAACAGACCCCACATGGGGACAAAGTTAGAGCAAAAGAAATTCTTTTAATGACAAAGACTACTACTCTGAGCATGCATATTTTATTTAATCTGAGAGTAAATAAAAGAGGACTGGAGAAACTCTGGAGATCACAAACAGGAGTAAACAGGAGAGGATGGAAGGATGGCAAGGAGATAGGCATCTTTATCACCTTCCTGTGAAACTATTTCCAGGCCCTAAGATCAATATCCTGAGATTAACATATTGGAAAGGCTACTTCAAAGAAACTTGCCCACTATCTTTATGGCCCAGGATGCCTGCCTGGCTAAGCAACTGGCAGTGTACATGACTGGTGAAGAAAGAGAAATGGAACAGGGATGCAGGGTTGTGGATTGATCAAGAATCATATCAAAATAGTTTAAACCCAGTCAATGCAATGCTTTCATTGCTGACACAGATGGCTTACTCTATATTTGTTATAATTCCTCATAGCAATCCCACCTGATCACTACACTTCTACCATGCATAGGGAAAGAAAGAATGCACCCCCAGAAACAGCTGGCGGGAAATGAAAACTCACGCAGCTCAAACAAGGACTCATTATCCCAATGGTCCCTAATAGCAAGTTTGGCTTCTCTGCTCACAAGCCTTATATGAGGTTGCAGGCCCTTCCTACCCCTCCTATTCTCTTGCCCCTAATTTGCACAGGACTGGGTGTCAGTTCAAAACCAAAAGCATATCCCTGCTCTGTCTGAAATAGTTGATCTGTACTTAACATATTATTGGCTTCAACTTGTGTATTTTCCGATCAGCTTCCTGTGACGTAAGACACTACTACAGTGGTAGCTCAGGTTAAGCACTTAATTCCTTCCGGAGGTCCATTCTTAACCTGAAACTGTTCTTAACCTGAAGCATCACTTTAGATAATGGGGCCTCCTGCTGCCGCTGCTCCACTGCTGCATGATTTCTGTTCTCATCCTGAAGCAAAGTTCTTAACCCGAGGTACTATTTCTGGGTTAGCGGAGTCTGTAACCTGAAGCGTCTCTAACCCGAGGTACCACTGTATTCCCATTTTACTGATAGGAAAACAAGGCTAGGAGAGATCATTCATCAAAAGAATTTGAGCATGAACCCTTTTGTTTCAAATGCGCTGTGTCCACTTGACCCACAATATTACCTACTAATGTTTTTGCTTGCAGGTTCACAGTTCCATGCCAAATCATTCCAGAGAAATCCACCTGTAGCTAGAAGAAGATTTCAAGTTGCTTCATAACATATAGCAGAAGGCAAAAAAACAACCAACCAACCAACCAACCAACCAACCAACCTGATCTGTACTTTATGGGACTCTGCAATACTCCCAACTATTATGCGAAGGGATGGTGTTCCAGTATTGTAGTTTTGTGCCTTAGTGTTCTGTGTCTCTGCATACAGCCTGCTTGAAAATTGTTTCACCAAAGACTCATTAGCAAGCGCATCAAGACAGTGGCATATATCTGGAAAACAGAATATGAATTGGTGCCAATTTTTTTCTAAAGGCAAAAGTCAAGTTTAAAAGAAAGTGCCTTTCTGGTTCTGTTCTGTTTTTGTTTGTTTGCTTGTTTGTTTGTGGACCAGGTGCAAGTAGAGCTGAGCCAAATTGTCATTAGCTTTCCTTTTCTTTTTCTGTGACGAACAAGGGAAGCTTTCATAAAGCAGCTAAACAAATTACACAAAATTTAAATAGTTTCCCTGTTTTTCATCAAAGTTCTGGGGCTCAGGGAGAACTGCGTAAAAGCCCTCAGAGGCTGGTCTTTAATTATCTGAGCTAGCCCACAGAACTATGAAGCCTTGGGAGGAAGGGTACTCTTTTCACAGAGAAGCATGCTAAGGAATTTCAGCTAGACTTTGCCTCGGTTCTTTTGGCTGAGCTTCCCTGATCTTGGTCAGACAAGTTTGGGGTGGTGGTGGTGTTGCACAGGCATTAAAACAACTTGGAGCCATTAAAACAAACCTTAGCAGGGCTTTCACACATTTCCTTCTAATGAAATTTTGAGGAAGCAAACACTGCAAAAACCAGGAATTGTTTCCACAGGAATGAAAGTGACACCAAAACAGTTGGAGTTGGTTTTAGCTCAGCTGTAGTAATGCAGTGTATAAACCCTTGAATATTATTATAATAAGATTTAATTCCTGGACTCTTTTTGTTATGGTTCCATAAGAAAAATCTATCCCTTCTCTCTGGTTTAGCTTGGGCAATCTCTAAAATTAATTTTGGAAGTGCGGTAGGCATAAGTTGCTTCAGTTTGGGTTCAAATATTATTTTCTTCATGCAGAAATTTAGCTAATGCACATTGATTAAACACCACGAAAAAACAAATCTTGATGCAGTCCCATCAAGATCCTTTTTGTGCAATTGCATCAAGAACCTTTGGCCATATATTACTGTTGCATAGACACAATATATTATTCTAAAATCAATGGAGACTTGAGTACTTGTTTATTCTATGTGGTCTACACATAATCTAGATATTTTGCATATTTTTGCCCCCCACCCAAAAGCACTTTTTGAGAAACTTAGTTTCATTCTGAAAATAGAAGTCATTGTATATTTCTTGTGCATTAATCCACAGTGTGTCCATTTGAAGCCAGATGCACCCACACCTGCCCATTGACATGGTAGGGCATATATACCAAGAGAGCAATAACTTCTTCCTTTACCTGGGGCATGTAAAGGGATGAAAATGTATGGATAACCTAACCAAGAGGAGGGTTTTCAAATGTGTATCAAGTAGCCACTCCCACCCTGGTGGACAGTAGGATCTGGAATTAATCTAGATCAGGCATCCCTAACCTGCGGCCATCCAGATGTTTTGGCCTACAACTCCCATGATCCCTAGCTAACAGGACCAGTGGTCAGGGATGATGGGAATTGTAGTCCAAAACATCTGGAGGGTCGAAGGTTGGGGATGCCTGATCTAGATAGAAAGCAGCATGTTGGGGGCAAACATGGATGCTTCTAGACCGAGAAAAACAAATGGGTTAGTGTGCATGCAGCCTATATCACACTGCATAAAGGTACCTTGATTTTGTCTTGCAGCATTTTAATAAGTTCCCCTATACCCTAATTCACATAGTTAATATGTAAAATAATAAAAATATGAAAATCGAAAAAGTACATATATTGAGGTGTAAACGAACTGTGGAAATCAAAATGGAAGAATTGCAAAGTAATTTGTATGTAATGTATCTTTATATCTTTACTTTAATCATACGTTATTTGTTGTTGATTACCATTGTTGCATCTTCCTACCTTCTCTTTGTCTTTAATTTGGCACGTCACCCTGTGGAAGATAATTAGAGGGCTGACCATCACTTATTACCAGTAATTAATACATCAAGCACTGTAAAATAGCTCAGATGGATTTGTTCTCAGAAAGAATTAGCAGCAAAATTATATCATAGACCCTCATGGACTTAGCCCACTTGCTGGGCTGCAACTGATATTCTGTTTATTGAGTTTTTCCTTCCTCAACTTCTTTGATGTCACCTGCTAATGTAAAATGAATTGATTTATCTAGTACTTCAGAAACCCTATTAAAAATTTGCTTCATGAGCCAATGAATCTGTGGAAATGTGTACAGAACCATTTTTTTAGGGCTTGCTATTTTCATTACAGTAGTGATAACTCTTGCCATTTAGCCAAGAGACTAGGCCCACAAGTTTGTTTGTAGTGTACGCACGGGAAGAAACATTGTTTGTTTAAAATGACTGGCCAACTCACCCACGCAAGTCTTACTTATATGAAATGCATGTGACTAGATCAGAATGCTTCATTGCTGAGCCCAGGATTAAAATCCAGGTTGCATTCAAACTGTATTAGTGGTCAAGAAAGCTTTTTATAACAGCTTGAGTCACGTGATTGAAGGAAAGATTTTTGAGCAGTGGTTTTGTCCTTTCCTGCTACTGTCTCCAAGGTATGAGTTAGAACTTGTCCCTGTAGCAGATGCTGGTTTAAAATAAATGTTTAAATAAGCATATCAGTCTTGTTCTCCAGCACATTTAATTTAAAAATGTTCTTGAAAACAAGAGCCACTTTTGTTCAAATACTTTTATCCAGCTCCTCCAATAAGAAGTGGTTTAATTTTTAAATTGGCAGGACATAATAGCAGCTCTGTGAATTGCTTCCATTTCTTTTGGTCTGAGAGGACTGTACTGGGCAATAATTCATTAGCTATGAAGAGTCTGTAATTCAGTGCTCCATTGAGTGTCTTGCCAAGTGTGCTTTATGAACTCTCCTTGGCTGGCTATGGGATCAGCCAGAAACTGGGAGGAACTTTAGGGCTTGATCTCCTTACTGGAAATTTTGAAGGGGGCTGAACAAACTGCCATTCTATTTCACCTGCAGTGCATGCTTTCTTCAAATGCTGTACAGTGGCACCTCGGGTTACATACGCTTCAGGTTACCCAGAAATAGTACCTCGGGTTAAGAACTTTGCTTCAGGATGAGAACAGAAATCGTGCTCTGGCGGCACAGCAGCAGCAGGAGGCCCCATTAGCTTAAGTGGTGCTTGAGGTTAAGAACAGTTTCAGGTTAAGAACTGATATCCGGAATGAATTAAGTACTCCATTAAACTATGTCAGAGATAGAAAGGCAAGGAAATGGATGAGAAATGTATTTGCAGGATGCGGGGCGGGTATTCAAAACGTATTTGTGGCTGTATAACTGGAGAAGGCAAAGTTTGCCTATCTGCAGGCTGTTTTCTTAACAGAAAGAAACTGGAAATGCTGAAAAGGCAGCTTTATCTCTAAATTCAGGGAGCAGTCTGGTTGCAGCAGCAATAGCCTGTGACTTGCATGTTAGTCATAAAAGGGTAAAGGGACCCCTGACCATTAGGTCCAGTTGTGGCTGACTCTGGGGTTGCGGCGCTCATCTCGCTTTATTGGCCGAGGGAGCCAGCGTACAGCTTCCGGGTCATGTGGCCAGCATGACTAAGCCGCTTCTGGCGAAACAGAGCAGCGCACGGAAACGCCGTTTACCTTCCTGCCAGAGCTGTACCTATTTATCTACTTGCACTCTGACGTGCTTTCGAACTTCTAGGTTGGCAGGAGCAGGGACCGAGCAACAGGAGCTCAGCCCGTCACGGGGATTCGAACCGCCAACCTTCTGATCGGCAAGTCCTAGGCTCTGTGGTTTAACCCACAGCGCCAGCCGTGTCCCATATGTTAATCATACTCTGCCTTTTTTGGGAGGCTCTAGAAAAATGAGGGAAATATCAAATGCACAAAACAGTGAGATGACCAAGGCAGTGTATTAGAGGGGTTCTGCTGCTACTGTGCACAAGAGCCACTCCAACTCTACTCCTTTTTTTAATTTTCTGTCTCCTAAAATGCAAGGCAAGCTGTCTTGATAATCACTGGAATAGTTATACCAGGGGCAGCCTTCCAGATGTTATTTGGACTAAACATTGGCCATGCTGGCTAGGGATGATGTAAGTTGTAGTCCTACAGGATTCAGTGGCCAACCATGTGGGATACCCACCCTGGTTATACTTACAAGATCTATAGCTGCTTTTCTTCCTCCCATTGTGTGAACACTTAAAAGGGCTCACAGTTTCCCTTCTGTATGCAGAGAAATGTATGAAAGGCTTTCACTGCCCTTGATAGTTCTGCCTGGTTGCTTGCATCTTGCCTGGGTTTTCAGAAGACGCCCTAGTCAGCAGAAGTATGGAAGAAAAGCACCTCATTCACCTTGAAGTTGAGCTGGAAAAATTCAGGAGTCATCTTATTGTTGATAGGATGTCTTGGCTGTCATGAATCATCGGTCTTTCTTCTCTCTCCCCACCCCCATTGATAAAGACTGTCACAACTGAAGATGAAAAGTTATGCCAACTGCACTAATGCCATGATCTACAACAACAAACCACAGAAAATTTCAGATTTGTCCCCATTGTTACAGGACTAATTATCTGTTAATATCCAATGTCATATGTGCTGGTGTCCATTATGAGTTTGTGAAATTTAATTCCATAGTTTAACTTTGTCATTTTTGGAGGTTTGTTTGTTTGTCCTGAACCCACTACTAATTAATTTCACCAGGTGATCCCAAGTACCAGTGTTTTTGGGGGAGAAGGAGTGGGACAGAATAATTTATCCCACTTTGTTCAGTCAATGGAGCATATCAGGTTTTGTGTTTTTTTGGTGCAGCAACAGCTCTTCATGCGCTGAGCACATCATACATTTTATGTCTGTATGCCTGTCATATAGGAGAGACCAGAGTTTGTTTGTTTTTTTAAAAAAAGATATTTATTAAAGTTTCAGATAAAAAGAGACACATCAATAAAAAAAGAATTTAAAAGTAAAAAGAAAAATACACAATACAAAATACAGAAAGAAAAAAAAAGAAAAAAACAGTTAAAAACAATTCCATCTTTTCATCACTACTTTTGAATTTACTTATTTTCTGGACCTCCTCATACCTCCCTCTTTTGTATTCCAATTCAGTTTGTTTGTCCAGCAATTCCTTTCCCTACTTTTTAATCCTAATCCTTAATCTCAATATAATATAACATTAAATTTTTATCTATTAATAGCCAATTTTCCATTCTTTTAACCTTTTTAATCCTGATCCTTAATCTTGATCTGTCTATAACTTTAAAGTCTGTGCAGCTAGAAACCACTTAATTTCAATCCATCATCACTCTAACATTCTTTAATTTTGCAATGTTTCTGTAGGTAATCTTTAAATTTCTTCCAATCTTCTTCCACCGACTCTTCTCCCTGGTCACGGATTCTACCAGTCATTTCCGCCAGTTCCATATAGTCCATCAGTTTCATCTGCCATTCCTCCAGTGTGGGTAGCTCTTGTGTCTTCCAATACTTTGCGATGAGTATTCTTGCTGCTGTTGTTGCGTACATAAAGAAAGTTCTATCCTTTTTTAACACCGATTGGCCGACTATGCCCAGGAGAAAGGCCTCTGGTTTCTTCAAGAAGGTATACTTAAATACCGTTTTTAATTCATTATATATCATTTCCCAGAAAGCCTTAATCTTTGGGCACGTCCACCAAAGGTGAAAGAATGTACCTTCAGTTTCTTTACATTTCCAACATTTATTATCGGGCAAATGGTAAATTTTTGCAAGCTTGACTGGGGTTATGTACCACCTGTATATCATTTTCATAATATTCTCTCTTAAGGCATTACATGCCGTAAATTTCATACCTGTGGTCCATAACTGTTCCCAGTCAGCGAACATAATGTTGTGTCCAACGTCTTGTGCCCATTTAATCATAGCAGATTTCACTGTTTCATCCTGAGTGTTCCATTTCAGCAGCAAGTTATACATTCTTGACAAATTCTTAGATTTGGGTTCTAACAGTTCAATTTCTAATTTTGATTTTTCCACCTGGAAGCCAATTTTCTTGTCCAAATTAAAAAGGAGAGACCAGAGTTTGGACTGCACAAGTGTTCTGTGTGCTTTATGTGGAAATAGGACAAGCTTACCAACCTTTTTTTCCCCCTTTTCTTTACAAGTGGGATTTCAAATGCTCTGAGAGCTGGGGGAGACAGTCAGAAAATGGCTGCCATGGGTTGCATGGCATAACACAAAAGGTGAGATAGTACAGTCATTACTAGTTCTCTAACTGAGCCAACCAAAAACCTCAGGTTTACCATGGCAAGTCAGCTATAACCTGCTGCTCCTGATCTTGGAGATGCAGCTGTTTAAAGCACAAGAACTCCATTTCCCCCAATGTCAATTCTCAACTGAAGCCTAGGCTGCTAGCCTGTACCCACTTAGATGAGAATAAGCCCCATTAAACACAAAGAGACTTCTGAAGTAGACATGTATACCACAGTTCTGTAAGATAACTATATGGTGAATTCTTAATGAGTGCCTGGACATCAGCTGCTGCACAACAGGAGACATACCTAAGCCTTTGCACTTTACACATTTATACATTTCACATTTGTCATTCTGTTTTGTTTTTTTTTAAACAATTTATTGGGTTTTACAATAGAAATAAACATAATAAACAATATAACATTTGTCTTAACATAGTTTCACATTTTCTTTGGACTTCCTCACATCTCCCGCTCCCACTTTCATCGTTATAACATTTTGTCAGCAATTTATCATCTTATTTAGAATCTTATGTCCCTTCTATGTTTCATAATCTTATAGTTCTCGAAAGGAGTTAAATTTTCGCAATCTTACTTATTTTCTTAAAAACCTCTAAATTTAGTGGTGCTCAGTTATTTTAGTCTAGCATCTTATTTAGCATTCACTCAAATTATAATGTTTTTGTAAATAATTCTTAAATTTCTTCCAGTCCTCCTCAGTCCTCTCTTCTCCCAGGTCACGAATTCTGCCGGTCATTTCAGCCATTTCCATGTAGTCTATCAGTTGCATCTGCCATTCTTCCAGTGTGGGTAGATCTTGAGTTTTCCAGTGTTTTGCGAGAAGTATCCTTGCTGCTGTTGTTGCATACATAAAAAATGTCTGGTCCTTCTTTACCACCCCTTGGCCGACAATACCCAAAAGGAAAGCCTCTGGTTTCTTAGTGAAGGTATATTTAAATACCTTTTTCAATTCATTATAAATCATTTCCCAGAACGCCTTCACTTTAGGGCAAGTCCACCAGAGGTGGAAGAACGTTCCCTCACACTCTTTACATTTCCAACACTTATTATCAGACAGGTGGTAAATTTTTGCAAGTTTGACTGGGGTCATATACCATCTATAAATCATTTTCATTACATTTTCTTTCAAAGCGTTACATGCAGTAAATTTCAATCCATTACTCCACAACCTTTCCCAGTCCTCAAACATGATATTATACCCAATGTCCTGTGCCCACCTTATCATAGCTGATTTAACCGTTTCATCTTGTGTATTCCATTTTAACAGCAAGTTATACATCCTTGAAAGTACCTTAATCTTTGGTTCTAACAATTCTGTTTCTAGTTTCGATTTCTCCACCTGGAACCCTAGTTTCTTATCATTTTTAAAAACTTCTTTAATCTGAGCGTAATGTAACCAGTCTCGCACTTTGTCTTTCATTTTCTCCAAACTCTGCAATTTCCAATTATCTCCATCCTTTTCTAGTATTTCCCAATATTTTGGCCATTTAGCCTCCATATTGGGTCTTTTTCGGGCCTTAGCTTCCAAAGGTGAAAGCCACCTTGGTGTTTTATTTTCCAGCAAGTCTTTATATTTTGTCCAGACATTAAACAGTGATTTTCTGACAATATGGTTCTTAAAGGCCTTATTTGCTTTAACCTTGTCATACCATAAATATGCATGCCATCCAAAAGTATTGTTAAACCCTTCCAGATCTAACACATCAGTGTCTTCAAGAAGTAGCCAGTCTTTTAGCCAGCAGAACGCTGCGGCTTCATAATACAACTTTAGGTCTGGCAGGGCAAAGCCCCCTCTTTGTTTTGCGTCAGTTAATATCTTAAACTTAATTCTGGGCTTTTTGCCCTGCCAGACAAACTTAGAAATATCTCTCTGCCACTTCTGAAAGCACTCCTTTTTGTCCAAAACCTGAAGTGTTTGAAATAAAAACAACATCCTTGGCAATACATTCATCTTGATAGCAGCAATTCGGCCTAACAAAGAAAGTTTCAATTTTGACCAACTATCTAAGTCTCTCTTAATTTCTGTCCAGCATTTTTCATAGTTATCCTTAAATAGACTTAGATTTTTTGCTGTTATGTTTACCCCTAGGTATTTTACTTTTTTAACCACATTAAGTTCCGTCTCATTCTGAAACCGTTCTGACTCTGTATCAGTCAAATTTTTTCCCAAGACCTTAGTTTTCTGTTTATTTAATTTAAATCCAGCCACCCGACCAAAGTCATTAATCAGTTGTAATACTCTTTTCGTACTAGGCTCTGGCTTCTGCAGGGTCAAAACCAGGTCATCTGCAAAAGCTTTTAATTTGTATTGTTTCTGTCCGACCTGAATTCCTTCCACCAACCGATCCCCTCTAATCATGTTCAATAGCACTTCCAGAACCGAAATAAATAACAAAGGGGAAATAGGGCAACCTTGTCGTGTTCCTTTTTCAATTTTAAACTCTTCTGTAACCACATTGTTAACTATCAGTTTAGCTTTCTGCTCTGAATATATCGCCTCAATCCCATTCTCAAAACCCCGTCCCACTCCCATTTCTTTTAGGTTCCCCATCATAAATTTCCAGGAAATGTTGTCAAAGGCCTTCTCCGCGTCTATAAAAATTAAAACTGCTTTTGTATTTATATCTGTTTGCAAAAGTTCCAAAATGTCAATAATGTTCCTTGTATTAGCAAACAGATGTCTACCTGGGAGAAAGCCGGCCTGGTCCTTATGAATTACTTCATTTAAAACTTTTTTAAATCTACTTGCCAAAATGTCTGCAAATATTTTGTAATCCACATTTAAAAGGGAGATGGGACGGTAGTTCTTAAGTTGTGTCTTTTCAGCTTCCGACTTTGGTATTAATGTGATAAACGCTTCCTTCCACGACTCCGGTGCCCTCTTCCCCTCCATAATTTCATTGCTGACCTCCATCAAAGGTTGTATCAAATAGTCTTTTAATGTCTTATAGTACTTGGAAGTCAGCCCATCTGGCCCTGGAGATTTGCCGAGTTGCATGTTCTGAATGGCTTGTTCAATCTCCTGTCGTGTTATTTTAGAATTCAGGATTGTCCTATTTTCTTGTGACAATTTAGATAGTCCATTTCTTGCCAAAAATTGTTTAATCTCAACTTCGTCTTGCGGCCCTTGGGTGTATAGTTTTTTGAAGTATCTCTGGAAACACTTTCTAATGTCCACTGGATTCTGAATGTTTTTTCCATCAACCTCTAAGTTTGTAACCGTATTTAATCTTTGTCTTCTCTTCAACTGCCAAGCTAGCAGTTTTCCACATTTATTCGCCGACTCAAACGTTTTTTGTTTCATTAATTTAACCTTCCATTCGATTTCCTGATTTATCAGTTTAGAATATTGTGTTTGATAAAGTTTAATTTCTCTCAGAGTTGGCTGTGACTTCGGATTCACTCTTAATTTCTTCTCTAATTCTTTTATTTTATCCAAGATCTTATCTTTTTTCTCATTTTGTATTCTTTTCTTTACTGCATTCTGTTGTATCAAGAATCCCCTCATTACAGCTTTGCTTGCGTCCCAGACGATTCTTTTTTCCACCGTAGTATTCATATTTATCTCAAAATAATCCTTCAAAACTTTTTGGGCCTTCTTAGTAATGTCCTGATCTCTGAACAAATTGTCATTCATCTTCCATCTAAAGGATCCAGTTGGAAGTAATGTCATATCCATCTTTACTGCATTATGGTCGGAACAGGTCTTTGGGCAGATTTCCACTTTTCTGACCTTAGGTGCCAGGCCTCTAGAAATCCATATTTGGTCGATTCTTGTCCAGGTCAGTTGGGCTTCAGAAAAGAATGTTCCCTCTCTTCCTAGTGGGTTCTTTGTCCTCCAAACATCAATCAAATCCATATTGTCTATCATTTCAAAAAAAGTTTTAGGTAGTCTGCCGTCTTTTGTAACATTTTGACTTTGTGACTTGTCCATGTTAGTTGATACGACCCCATTCATATCTCCCATCATTATGATGTTGTTGTAGTCCAGATAATCCAGCATTGTCTCCTGCAGCTTCTTGTAAAATTCCGATTTCCCTTCATTAGGTGCATAGATTCCTAATATCAACAGTTTCTCTCCTTGATATTGTATCTCAATAGCCAAAATTCTTCCATGTTCATCTTTAAATAAGAATTTGGGTGACAGGCTCTCTTTTGCATATATCACCACGCCTCTCTTCTTGACTTTATCCGACGATACAAATTCCTGGCCCAATCTTTTATTTATTATCACTTTTCTGTGGAGCCTCGTCACATGTGTTTCTTGTAGACAGATAATGTCCAATTGTTCTTTTTTTAATATGTGAAATATTTTCTTCCTTTTTTCCAGAATGTTACAACCATTAATATTCCAACTCAGCAATTGCAGAGACATCCTGAATTAATCTGGTTATTTCTCCAGGGGTGGTATCTTTTCTGGATCTTCAGGTTCCCCAGGTGCTGGTGTTGATGCTGGCGTTGCCCCAGGCCCAGAAGGTAATTCAATTCCTTTTTGAAGGTCCTCTCCGTGTGTAGCCAAAAATTTGTCTCTCTCTTCCAATGTTCTAATCACATTTGTCATTCTGGCACTTGCTGTGTAATAGTGTTTGCAAAGGTTATTGCAGAAAATACCGTATTTTTCTCTCTATAAGACGCACTTTTCCCCTTCCAAAAATTACGGGGAAATGTGTGTGCATCTTATGGAGCGAATGCAGGCTCCATGGCTTCAGTGATAGCAACGCAAAGCCTCCGAAGCACAGTGGTAGTGCTCCCGCCACGCTCTGGAGGCTTCGTGTTGCTTTTGCTGAAGCCTGGAGAGCCAGAGGGGTCGGTGCGCACCGACCCCTCTCACTCTCCAGGCTTCAGGGATAGCCGCCTGAAGCCTCTGGAGCGCAGCGGGAGGTCCCACTGCGCTCTGGAGGCTTCGGGTTGCTTTTGCTAAAGCCAGGAGAGCCAGAGGGATCAGTGTGCATCGATCCCTCTTGCTCTCCTGGCTTCGCTTCACTGGAGAGGTGCTGCACAGCTTTCCTTCTCTGCACAGCGCTCCTTCAGCAAAGCGGGAGGAGAAATGGAAGGGGCCATTTCTCCTGCTGCTTCGCTGAAGGGGCGCTGTGCAGAGAGGGAGAGAATTTTTTTTCTTGTTCTCCCCCTCTAAAACAAGGTGCGTCCTATAGAGTGAAGAATACGATAACTTCTAAGTCATCTCAGATGAACCAGCCACAAGAACAATTCATTCTGGTTGCCAGAAAGGAAGGAAGCGCAAACTACAGAAATAATAAGTAAATAATTATTTACTAAAATAATTTTAGAAAATAAGAGAGCAGCAGCAGAAAAAGTGCACTAAAGGGGAGCAGAAAGCAACCGATGGAACATGATATGCTGGTGATCGTCAAGCACAAATAAAGAGGTACCAATTGCAACCAGTAGGAATGAGTGTGCTACTGCTAAAATAGACCATGACATACTTAATAATAATGTAAAGCCAAATGATTTGCAATATGGATAAGAGACTGGGTTTTAAATGAAATATTAAAACGTTTAAAGTATGCTTACACTGCTTTTGAAAAAGAAGATCCTGTGAGTAATAGCTAACTTTTTAATTAGAAAAGGATCTAGGCTGCTACTTAGCTAATACAAATATTGAGTGTTTATCTTGGATTATGGCAAATTAAGGCCAAACCAGGTATGTTAGACATGTATTACGATGTTGAGCATGCCTCTTCAATTAGTTTTTCTGTTTAGTTTGGAGTTGCATAATTGAAGCATTTCTAAATAGTTATTTGGAGAGTTGTCCTTAATCTCCTTCTATTTTACTTCTGGAGTATTAGAAATTGTTGGGACACAACAAAGAAAGAAAGGTTTGCGTAGTTTGTGTAGCTTCTGTACTATCTCCCCCTTCTAAGGAAATAAAAAAAATGTCCATTTTCCTATACATTTGATTTGAAACAATACTTCTTTTCTCGTAAGCTTATACGTTGTAGCTACATCCCACCCCAAAAAGATATTCAGACAAGGGTGGAGGGGTTCCTCCCATAGGTTGAGATGCACATTCTAGCTGCAGTTAATACAGATGTAGACAGGACTATTTTATTGCTGCACCGTGAGTGTTGGGGAAGGCCGCTCCCTCCTCAGGCTAATTCCACCAGGCCTAGGGGGCGGGGCCCAGACTCACCTCTGCTACAGTTTTAAGGACACTGGTGCTCCTGCAGCAAATGTTAAAAACGTTTTTATATATTTTAAAGTGTTTTAAAGGTGTTTTTACTTTTTACTTTGTTGTACCACCGTGAACAGTGGTTTTTATCTATGTATTTTTATTTTGTTCCGTTTTATTGTGGTTTGGGGTGGGGATTGGTTTTGTTTAGGTATAATTGTTTTTGGTTTGTTTTGTTTTTCTATTTTGTAAATGGAGGCTTGTATGAGGCTTGGGATTGCTACCGTGGAGGGGCGAGGGAGGTATGGCGGTGGGGGCAGATGTTATAGGCGAAGGGGATCGAGATACGGATATGCTCGTACCCCTTCCAATCTGCGCCCCATCCCGAGGGACGAGGGTAGGGTGAGCAAGGATTACTCACCTCCGTCACTGGTGTTGTGCAATGCCAGGTCTATAGGCAACAAAACCGCCACTCTGCGAGATTTCTTTACCTCGCAGGGGGTCGACCTGGCTTGTGTGACGGAGACCTGGGTGCGCAAAGGGGAAACTGTTACCTTACGAGAGATGGCGCCCCCGGGTTTCTCCGTCCTCCACCAGTCACGGACTGTGGGCCGGGGGGAGGGGTGGCATTATTAATCCGGGAAGATTGTTCTTTCAGGGCTCTACCATCGCCATCGATCCCCGGCATTGAATGTGTTGGCCTAGTGTGGGGCTCTGAGGTGAGCTTGGCTGTCTGGCTGGTGTCCTGGCCACCTAGCGCACCAGCAGCCACCCTGTCAGGCCTGCTGGAGGCAGTGGCCGGCTGGACCTTGGAGTTCCCTAACCTATTGGTATTGGGGGACTTCAACATCCATGCTGATGCCACTCCCTCCTCACAGGCTCTGGACCTGGTGTTTTCCATGGTGACACTAGGGCTCTCCCAGTTTGTTTCGGGCCCCACACATCAAGCAGGCCACACGCTGGATTTGATCTTTGGTGCCGGTATAGATGTGATCATGTCTCCTTCGATGAAGGTGCCATGGTCTGATCACTACGCTCTGAAAGCCAGGATTGACTTTCCACCCCCACCCTGCTTAGGTGGCGAGCCGATTTGGGCTCGCCCGCAGAGGCTGATGGACCCTGATAGATTCCGTCAAGCCTTGCGGGACCTTGCTCCCCCTGGCGACTCATTGACTGAGCTTGTTGAGGGCTGGAATATCCTGGCAGCCATCGATGAGATCGCACCTAAGCACCCTCTGCGACCCCACAGAAACCGAGCTCCCTGGTTTACCGAAGAGCTTCGGAAAATGAAGCGGGACCTCAGACGGCTAGAGCGAGTATGGCGGGGTGCCCGTGACGGAGCCTCAAGAACATCTTATAGGGTTTTTATGAAAACCTATGAGATGGCAGTGGAGGCTACTAAGAAGTCTTACTTCTCGGCCTCCATTGCATCCGCTAGCTCTCGCCCGGAGCAATTATTTAGTATAATTAGGTCTTTAACGTCCCTTGAAGGACAGCCAAATTTAAATAACAATTTGACACACAGCTGTGAGGCATTTGCGAGATTTTTTGCGGAGAAGGTCCTGTTGCTCCGCCATGACCTCCCTGCCAATTTGGATACAATAAAGGAACTGGAGGCCCCTTGACTGTCCTCGGGTCCAGTATTGGACCACTTTGACCGGATATCCCCAGCCGATGTGGACAGACTCCTCCGAGCTGGAAAGCCCACCACCTGTCCTCTTGACCCGTGCCCGTCTTGGCTGATTAGAGCGTGTCCAGACGAGGTGCGGGCCCCCTTGGGGGATATCATTAATTTGTCCCTTGGCACGGGATATTCCCAGGGGAATTGAAGGAGGCAGTGGTGCGCCCGCTCTTAAAGAAAACATCATTAGATCCCTTAGATCTATCCAATTACCGCCCGGTTTCGAATCTTCCATTCCTGGGTAAGGTGATTGAAAGAGCGGTTGCTGAACAGCTTGGTAGGTTTCTGGATGAAACATCGGCTCTGGATCCATTCCAGTCTGGCTTCGCGCTGGTCATGGGACCGAGACGGCTCTGGTCGCCTTAACAGATGATCTCTGCAGGCAGCTGGATTGAGGTGGGTCGGGGCTACTGATTCTTCTAGACTTGTCAGCAGCCTTTGACATGGTCGATCACGAACTCCTGGACCACCGCCTTACCAACGTGGGGATCCAGGGCACAGTCCTTCAATGGCTGCGCTCGTTTCTCTCTGGTCGGGGACAGAGGGTGGGGCTTGGGGGGGAATTGTCATCGCGCCACTCCTTGGTGTGTGGAGTGCCTCAGGGTACGATACTCTCCCCGATGCTTTTTTTGCGCCCCCTTGCCCAGCTTGTCTGGATTTTGGGCTGGGTTGCCATCAGTATGCCGATGACACCCAACTCTATCTGTTGATGGATGGCCATCCTGACTCGGCCCCAGACACACTGACCAGATGTTTGGAAGCTGTGGCTGGATGGTTACGTGGGAGCCGGTTGAAGCTAAATCCTTCGAAGACAGAGGTCCTCTGGCAGGGACGGGATGATATGGGATTGGGGGGGCAACTCCCATCTCTTGCGGGGGTGCAATTAGTGCCAGCACCGTCTGTTAAGAGTTTGGGTGTAGTCTTCGATACCTCCCTCTCTATGGAGGCACAGATTACAGCTATAACAAAGGCGGCATTTTATCATCTCCGCCAAGCTAAGCAGTTGGCCCCTTATCTCTCTCGCCCTGACCTAGCCACTGTGATCCACGCGACGGTCACCTCCAGACTGGATTATTGTAACTCGCTCTACATGGGGTTGCCCTTGAGACTGACCCAGAAACTCCAGCAAGTGCAGAATGCCACAGCGAGACTCCTTATGGGGTCTTCGCTGCGAGATCACATTCATCCGGTACTATACCAGCTGCACTGGCTCCCGGTGGAGTACAGGATCAGGTTTAAGGTGCTGGTTTTAACCTTTAAAGCCCCATACGGCCTAGGACCCTCGTACCTACGGGACCGCCTCTCCTGGTATGCCCCACAGAGGAACCTACGGTCTGCAAATAAAAACATCCTGAAGGTCCCAGGCCTCAGAGAGGTTAGGCTGGCCTCAACTAGAGCCAGGGCTTTCTCGGCTGCGGCTCCAATCTGGTGGAACGCTCTTGTCACAAGAGACTAGGGCCCTGCGGGACCTGACATCTTTCCGCAGGGCCTGCAAGACAGAGTTGTTCCACCAGGCCTTTGGTCAGGGTGCAGCCTGACTCCCTCCTCTGGCAACCTGCACAGAATTTTGCTTAACGGTTGCCATTAATTAGATTTTAATTAATTTTTATAATGAAATGTTTTTAGAATGTTGGATTATTTGATTGTTGTTAGCCGCCCTGAGCCCGGCTTCGGCTGGGGAGGGCGGGATATAAATAAATTATTATTATTATTATTATTATTATTATTATTATTATTATTTACATTTCCTTCCAATTACTTTAAAAGAAGATTTTAACTGATTATTTTAGGAATTTCATAACCAGTAATTTGTTTACTATTATCTAAAACATGACTGCATAAACATTTTGTGGCATTTCAAAAAGATTTGGTATCTTCAAATGTTTAACAGGGTAAGTAGATTGACCATTTGTGGTGTCCTGCCCCCCACTCTTGGACCAAAGACCCGAGTTCTCGGCTTGGGAAATTCCCCAAGTTTGTTTTATAATTCAGAATGTGATTATTTCATCAGTTCAGGGTACAGGTTACAAAGTTCAACAGGTACATTGGCAGAGACTAGAATACATAGACAGGCATAACTTGTCCCAGAACTTGATATGCCTCCCCTGCTCTACTTTACAGGTGCAGAGTGGGGGTCCATTGTTCATAGAATTGTAGAGTTGGAAGAAACACAGAGGATCAGGGCTTTTTTTTTTTAAGGATGGAACATGCCAGAACTGAGTTCCATGCACCTCTCAGGTTGGTGCCATTGCCTTTATAAGAGAACAAGGGAGGCATTAATTGTGAGTTCCAGCACCTCTTTTTCTACTGCCGAGAATCATCTAATCCAGCCTCTGCAATGACAGCTCCGGCCCTGCCCTAGATGGTGTCACAGCACGCATGCCCCATGGCAGCAGAAACTGGGGGTGATACAATCTTTATAGCTATGCTATGTTAATTTTAACACACACACACAGGCAGAGAGAAACTTGGCCTTGATTGAGGCCTAAACAAATACAGTGGTACCTCATGTTACATACGCTTCAGGTTGCACACTCCGCTAACCCAGAAATAGTGCTTCGGGTTAAGAACTTTGCTTCAGGATGAGAACAGAAATTGTGCTCCGGCGGCGTGGCGGCAGCGAGAGGCCCCATTAGCTAAAGTGGTGCTTCAGGTTAAGAACAGTTTCAGGTTAAGAACGGACCTCCGGAACAAATTAAGTACTTAACCCGAGGTACCACTGTAGTTCAAACTTACTGATACATTCTTGTTCAGCAAGTTCACACCACAGGTTTTTTCCTGGGAGTTATCTTCTTGTAGAATGTGGCTTTCATGTAGGAAACAGAGTGCACTGAAAAACAGGAACATTCAACCACTGGTTTCTGAATGCTACCATGTTTGACATGTTTTCTGTGCATTTATTATTTTTGCATAGAGACTGATGTTTGCTTGGCAGATGTTGTTTTCGAGGATGAGCATGTGAAGTAATTCCTGGAAGTGTGGCTTCATTTGTGTGCTTGCATGACGGAGCTAGCATCTGATTCCTGGTGTAGAAATTAATCACCAGGTTGTTGAAATCTCAACAATCTGGATGTGCAGCTGTTTTAAATTAGTGGACTACGTGTGAGGATAAATTTATCACCTGAGTCCAATGCCAGGGTGTATACTTGTCTAGGATTAACGATATATAACCTTGTCACCTCCAAATATTTTGGACTACAACTCCCATCATTTCTGACCCAATGTTGGGCACGTTGGGTGGGGTCAATGGGAGTTGTGGTTCAAAACAGCCAGGTTGGGGGAGGCTGTGTGTGGGTATCAGTCTGTAGTCAGCTGCACCTATCAGTCTGGCTTTGTTGATCTCTTTCATTACTTCATTGGCTGGTTTGAAGAATGCATACAACAAATAGTTTAGGTGTGAGGCTGCTGTCCAAAGAATAAGGGCAAATGCAATTGCATCGTAGGACTTAGGCATTCTGTTGTGTGTTATGGGTGGTCACTGGAGCTGTGGAGTTGTGCACACTGTTTTCCAGTATAAGATGGTGATTAAGAGGTCGTTGTGTGGTTGCACAGTAGTATCCAGAAAGTGAACCAGACGCCTAGACTGACCTAGGTGCAAGCAGGTCAAGTCCTAGTGGAATTTCTCAAGATCCTCCTTCATATATGCAGTGTACAAAAACACACCTTAGCGGGTCAAGGAAAGGACTGGAATGCTGGATCTAAAACATTTAAGCTGGAAGGAAGCATTTAACTAATGAAAAGTTGATGAAACCTCAACAGGTTGCATTCAGCAGAAGTCAGCAGAAGAAGGGCCATCCAGGAAGCTTGTAGGTTTCTCTCTCTGTCTACTCTTTCTCATGCAGATAGGACAAACTGACCTACAGCATAATCTCAATATTTACTTTGTAACGCACTGGCTTTTACAGGTCACTGATAGTGATTTGACAAACTTTGCTTCATGCTCTGGTTTCTTCCCTGGGTGTTTCCAATGCATCCACTTCTAACACAGGGATTGACAAAGTTTGGGTGTCCAGGGAAGAACCGGTCCGCCAGTGGGGTGGGGTGAAGCATCTGTCTCAAGTAGCGGAAGCACAAGCGGTGGTGTCGTCCCCCCCCCCCCGCTTCCGCTGCCTTGAAGAGTATTCTACCCTCTCACCAAGGGTGGACAGAGAAGATGAGTAGGGACACCTTAAGGAATACCCTGGCCCTTGCCAAGATCGGTGAGATCTGGGGCATTCTTGCATTCTATTCATATTCCCATGGGCAGACAAGACAAGAAGAAATGCATGCAATTTGGCAAGAGCCAGGGCATTCCAGTGATGGTGGCATGGCAACAGTGGAAGTTGGTAAGGAGCAGGAAGTCATACCGTAATTCCTGTTTCTCCACCTAAGGCCCACCCCTGCTTTGGATAAAGGTGTGGCAGTAGCCAATCAACAAGACATTGTGCAGAGTATAATTAATACTAATCCTTTCACTGTAAATCAGGTTGATCAGTATTTTTAGTTCAATCTTAATTGTTGAGAAACTGAGGTAAAGATCACAAACAATCCATTAAATGGATTCCAGAGCATGGTGTGTGTAACCAAGTGTTCCTGACACTGAGCAGGACTCTAATCCAACCCCCAGACTGTCTCCCTACTTTTGATCCAGCTAGCCCAACCCATTGGCTGGTCAGCTCCTCAGCTACCATAGGAATGGTAGGCTCCGGAGGTGGTGTGGCAATGGGCACTGCTGGTTCTCCCTGCCTCTCTGAGATGCCTGGGAGTGCTGGGATGGGTTCCTCATCTGAGTCACTACCCAGTCTGCTTCCGCTCCCCACCTTGGAGTCATCTTCCTCTTCTGACCACGCATGCCACTCCTGCGCTGTCCTAGTTGGTGCCACAGCACCCATAACACGTAGCAGCTGAAAATGGGGATAATACCATCTTATGGCTACCCAATGTAACTTTTAATACATGAAGAGGGAGAGAAAAGGACTGAATGGGTTCAGAAGCATGGATGTATCCAAGAGTTCCTGGAACTGGGCACACTCTGCTGGCTTTTTGGATCTAGGGCGAAGGTTGCATTCTGTCCCAACTGTTTACATATGTAGATATTTCTAAGCTACACTGCAGTGTTTTGAGCCCCATGAAACCTTTGGACAGATGAGATTTCTTAACTATGATTATAACAACATTGCCACGTTTTCTTTCATAAAGATCAAGTTCTGTCCAGTTATATGTTTTGTTGAATATCAAGGAACTGTGAAATGTCTAAGGAGACAGTAGACTAGCAGATAGCACTCATAAGTTAAAGAATTATTTTAATCACTCTTGAGGCCTCAAGAATTTCCAGTACAGTATAAAGAAATGTACACTCTTCATTCCCCCCCACCCAATCCTGCCACTGCAAATCCTCCTAAATATTGTCAAGCTTTATTATCCTGTAGGGGTGTGTAACCCCTCCAGTTCAGAGACCTGATACAGCCCCCCTTAAGCAAATTTTCTGGACTCCCACTGCTTTTTGTAGCAGCAGCAAAAGGACAATACTTTGGTGGTGATGCACAGTCCAGCACCCTGATGGGAATACAGATCACCTCCTCCCTGGTCATTAGATCGATCGTGTGATGAACAGAGGAATGATACCCCCCTCCCCAGGTGCTGTCCACAGAAGAGAAAGCTGCTTACTTCTGATTCTATCCCCGCTCTCTCTGTGGGTGGCATGCAGCCCTTGAAGGCTGGGGCCAAGTGTGAATGTGACCATTGGCAAAAGCAAGGTTGTTAGTGACGCCTTCACTTAGGAAGTCAGAGAATGCCGGAAATAATTAATGAGAAGCTGCCTATTTTCCTTTTTGTGGTGGTGGTGGTTTTTTGTTGTTGTTTAGTCGTTTAGTCGTGTCCGACCCTTCGTGACCCCATGGACCAGAGCACGCCAGGCACTCCTGTCTTCCACTGCCTCCCGCAGTTTGGTCAAACTCATGCTGGTAGCTTCAAAAACACTGTCCAGCCATCTCGCCCTCTGCCATCCTCTTCTCCTTGTGCCCTCAATCTTTCCCAACATCAGGATCTTTTCCAGGGAGTCTTCTCTTCTCATGAGGTGGCCAAAGTATTGGAGCCTCAGCTTCAGGATCTGTCCTTCCAGTGAGCACTCAGGGCTGATTTCCTTCAGAATGGAGAGGTTTGATCTTCTTGCAGTCCATGGGACTCTCAAGAGTCTCCTCCAGCACCATAATTCAAAAGCATCAATTTTTCGGGGATCAGCCAGTGGTGGTTCAGGCTAGTAGTTTAAATGGTTCCTTTGCACGGTTGTTTGCATTGCTGATTCAACGCCAAAGATTGCACTCCAGCTTGCTGAAATGTGTTTGCTTAATGCTCAGGGTGTTTTACAGAGCGGAAGCCCTGCAGTCAGAAGAAAGCATGTCTGAGTTTAACGGAGGGGACTCCTAGGAAGCTCATGCTCCCTCTTCAGTGTATTGTGCTCCTTACTGCTGCCTTGAGGACCTTGAGGATGAAAACGTCCACATTTCCCACCACACCACTAGTGACCAGGTCTTTAAGAAGAGCCTGCTGGTCCAGGCCAATGATGACCCACCCTGTCCAGCATCCTGAATGAATTTGCCTAATTTGCCATCCAGGTTGGTGGTCAGCCATGGTTGCTGCGGGAGCCAATTCCACAATTCTGCCTCCTTCGAAGACAGAGGTCCTTTGGCTGGGTCGGGACGATATGGGATTGCGGGGGGGGGGGGCAACTCCCATCTCTTGTGGGGGTGCAATTAGTGCCAGCACAGTCCGTTAAGAGTTTGGGTGTAATCTTCGACACCTCTCTTTCCATGGAGGCGCAGATGGCAGCTATAACAAAGGCAGCATTTTTTCATCTCCGCTAAGCTAAGCAGTTGGCTCCTTACCTCTCTTGCCATGACCTAGCCACTGTGATCCACGCGATGGTCACCTCCAGACTGGATTATTGTAACTCGCTCTACGTGGGGCTGCCCTTGAGACTGACCCAGAAACTCCAGCGGGTGCAGAATGCCGTGGCGAGACTCCTTACGGGGTCCTCGCTGCGAGATCACATTCACCCGGTGCTATACCAGCTGCACTGGCTCCCGGTGGAGTACAGGATCAGGTTTAAGGTGCTGGTTTTAACCTTTAAAGCCCTATACGGCCTAGGACCCTTGTACCTACAGGACCGCCTCTCCTGGTATGTCCCACAGAGGAACTTACGGTCTTCAAACAAAAAATCTTGGAGGTCCCAGGCCAGAGAGAGGTTAGGCTGGCCTCAACCAGAGCCAGGGCTTTTTTGGCTGCGGCCCCGATCTGGTGGAGCACTCTGTCACAAGAGACTAGGGCCCTGCAGGACTTGACATCTTTCCGCAGGGCCTGCAAGACAGAGTTGTTCCACCAGGCCTTTGGCCAGGGCACAGCCTGACTCCCTCCTTTGGCAATCTTCACAGAACTTTAGCCCAATGGTTGCCATCAATTTGATTGGAATTAATTTTATAATGAAATGATTTTAGAATGTTGTATTATTTGATTGTTGTTAGCCGCCCTGAGCCCGGCTTCGGCTGGGGAGGGCGGGATATAAATAAAAATTTATTATTATTATTATTATTATTATTATTATTATGTGTGAGGAAATGTTTTCCTTCGCTGGTCCTAAATCCTCCCAACATGCAGCTTCGTTGGGTGTTCACGAGTTCTAGTATTTTATAAAAGAGGAAGTAAAACTGCTCTCTCGATCCATTTCCTCAGACCTGGCGTGACTTCAGACCTCCCCCCAGGTCGCCTCTTGCTCGCGTTTTCGCTTGGCTACCGAGCCCCAAGGCGGCAACCCTTCTCCATCCCCGTGACTCTCTTCCTCCCCGCCCCCGCCTGCATTCTTTGACTACAGGCGGAGGCCATCCCGCCCCGCTTCTCCCTCCCGTGACCTCCTTCTGCTCTCTCGCAGTCCTGCCCCTCGCCGGCTCCGCCTCCTCCTCTCGCCCCGGGGCTTCTTTTCTCAGCAAAACGATTCGCTTTCAGGATCAGAGCGACGCTGTCCGCGCTCGGCGACGATGGGCTTTTGGGCGATGGCTCCGGAAGGCGAGCGGCTCTTCTCCTGGGCGCTTGCCCTGCTCGCCGCGCTCGCCACGCTGCTGGCCGTCTTGCTCGCCCGCTTGCTGCTCGACCAGTACTGGAAATACAGGGAGCTGAAGCTCATCCCGGGGATCAGTCCCTGGTACCCGCTGCTGGGCAACGCGCTGCTCTTTGAACGCGATGGGGAAGGTAAAGGCCGACGGGGGGCGGGGGGGGGGCGGGAAGCGGCTGCAAAGCTTGGCAAGAGTTTTCCGAGCGGGGAAACGAAAGTAGCCTGGTTTCTCAAGGTTTGGAAAGAAGCGTCTGTCGATCGTAACTTGTATACTAAAAGCGGCGAACAATACACAATACACGCTTTCTAGGATAGGCACAGAAAAGAAACAGGCACTGTACCTTTCCTTGTATCTCTTAATTTCAGTAAGGTGAGATGCCCCACAGTCATGTTCTTGTTTGAGGTGTGGCTGAGATGCAGCCATCCATCTTTTTACTGCAAATGTGTGAGTTTATGCTTTCCCGGAAAAGGCTGGTTTTTACTTTAATATTCTTTAAACTTTTCTCTTGTATTCCACACTGCACTTGTGAACAGGGTTGCCAACTTGAATAAAATATTGGGAGGGCCCAGGTAAGCCCAGCCTTACATAATCGATCAAAAGATAAGGCGTGCACGAATGGCAATGCCCACCAACTTGGGGGGATGCCCCCCTCTAATAATTTATTGGGGGTATCCTAATAAGTCTCCGGGCTTCTCTTCCAAAACTAGGCAGGGAGGATGAGGATAAGGGGAAAAGTAGAGGGAGTTTCCTCTACCTGTCATTGGCTCTGACTCCAACTACAGTTGGGTTCCCCACCTTCTGCCCCACCAGCCCCAGTGAGAACTAACCTAGTGCACTGGCTGTCTCTTAACTGTGTATTGGAACGCAGCTTTCTTAGAGGCCTCTCAGGCATTGTTCTTGAACAGAGAATTGCAACAGGAGAAGAAAGTGCATGGAGTTTGGCCTCACCATCCTGGATCAGAACATCACCAGCACACCACGCCACATGCTTGAAGTGGTAGGTGATTTTTTTTGCCTGGGTTCCACCATAACAAGCAACCTCTCCACTGACCATGAGCTGGACAAGCATATTGGCAAGGCAGCTATGTCAACGGCACACCTCTCCCAAAGGTTACTGGAGAATGTGATGCTAATGTCTAAGACCAATATGAAGGTCTACCAGGCTTGCATGTTGAGCACACTGCTTTGTGGAAGGTAGTCGTAGGCAGCTTACAGCTGCCAGGAGTGATGCCCCAATGCCTTCCACATGCGTTGCATCAGGAATATTTTGGGAGTCACATGGAAGGACAGAGTCTCAAACAAAGATGTGCTCTCCCAGGCCCATGTTCCCAGCATGTTTGCACTCCTGTCTCTGTCGACTTGGTCATGTCCACAGAGTGGAAGATGGCAGGACCCCCAAGAATCTGCTCTACAGACACCCAGCCCATTGGCAGACCAACTCTGTGTTGCAAACGTGATGTGAAGACTGGCAGCATCAACCCCATTGTGTTGGGATCTCTTGTAGATGATTGCAGTGTCTGGAAACAGACAGTCATGTCATGCATTCACAGCAGTGACCAGAGGAGGAATGACTGCTGGGAGGAGCGCAGAGAGGAAAAATGCCACGGTGCACCTGTAGCAGCAAAATCAGATGCCTTCATCTATCTTGCCTGCAATAAAACATGTCCCACCTGTATTGGTCTCTACAACCACAGCAGGTGCTGTAATTCTCCAATGGTTTGACTTTACCCCCGAAGGCGCACAGTTGCATTGTCTCCCAAGACAGACAGATGCCAGGAGAAAGAGAAAGTATCATCAACTCCCCCCTGTGTACTGGCCCCAATGAAAATGGGGCTGCTGCGTTCAACTTCCTCTCTTATGTTTTGGTCTCATGTACCTCAACATTCTTGCACCTTGGTTTTCCTGAACTGAGTGGATATGTCTTAAAGGACATTCTCAGTACAGTGAGCTGAATGCATTTAAAATGTTCCCTATGGTTAGGAACCTGCATGCCTGAAGCTTTTTTATTTTATTTGAGGAGGTCAGGGATGTTGTGGACAAGGCTGGTGCATAGAAAGGGGCATTGCGAAAGGGAGCTGATATGTATATAGCTTCAAGCCCCCTATTCATGTTGAGATTCCTTCTTCAAACATAGAACCTGCAAAGGGCTTAGGAGCAAGTTCAACTGAATGCTGTTTTACTTAAAAGTAAGCACTGCAGTTTTCAAAATAGTTACATGAAATCTCCTAGGTGAATCAAAGTGTTTCCAAACAAAGTGTGTTAAGAGCATGTTACATAAAGTAGCTACATTAAGAGCAGGAAATCAAATACTTTAAGTATCTATCTTGGGAATTGAGTAAATTGGTATGGTTAGAATTTTTTAGAAGTATTATACATTTTTTGCCTCCTGAGCAATTCTGCAATGCTGAATATTCTGCCTACTGTAGTAGACATGTTTTTTTGACAACTACCAAACTTAGAAATGTGAGCTGCTGCTGTTCTTCTTCTTCTCTGTATATAAAATGTGGCATTCTTTTGTCACATTTGCCACAATGTATGAATTCTTTTTCCAGCCTAGGAAAATGTCACTTAATTGTTTGGTTGCTGAATCTGAAGAGAACTCACTGAGCCCAGTCTTGATGGTCCGCCACTCAAAATTCCCCTCTCCACTTACCCAACCAGAGTGCCAGCTGTTGCTTTTGGGCCTGAAACTTTGTTTTGCAACACCCACATTCTTTGAAATGAATTATCTGCTGTTTGCATAAACAGAAAACATTGATCATGTAAAACACCACACAATGAAGGGGTTTCAGCCTCTGTTTCAACTGAATCAGCTTTAGCAAAATCTTTTACAAGCATGGTTATTACTCCATTACAGGATGGGGACTGTATTTGCAGAGGTGCAGATGTATCTTCTCCTATCATGGCTGGATCAGCTGGCCAGTTATATAGACTTTCATTAGAAGAATATATGACAGGACCTCTTTGCTGGGCTACAACATCACCTGCCTCATCTATTGCACTCACGTCATTTTACAGGACTAAGGGTGTCTGTTCTGTTCAGGACAGATCTATTACTTCTTGAGCCACGTGATTTGCTGTTGCTTCTGGGACCCTTTCTTCAATTACATGATCACAATGATCAAATATGGATTATTTTATATGCTGTGCCAGAGTGGGGCCCACTACCCACTAACAATGGGGAGCCTCTTTATATGGAATCACCCATGAAGAGGGGTTATTTATATGGTTAAGATGAGTTGTAAGCAAATGTAAATGTGCTCTTATACTTTCTGATGTTTACCAAAACTGATTGAGCGTGCTACATGAATTTAAACTTGATGTGAAAGTGGGAGGTTAGAATGAGTCCCTTGTCTCTTGCAATCTGAATTTAGGAAGAGGGGTCTCCTGCTATGTGTTGATCTTTGCTTAGAGTAGGTGCTATTCTCATGAGAACAAGTAGCATAGAGGTGGGATATTGAATTTCTTATTTTCATACCTGATGCATTTCTTTCCTCCCAACCCAGCTTTCTTTAAACAGTTGATCGATTACACTGCGTTGTTATGGAATACCCCACTACTACAGCTCTGGGTAGGACCGCTGCCCTTTATTATCTTATATCACCCAGAAACCGTAGAGGTGAGTCTCTCATTCTTACTCTTTACTACAGGTCTAGAGAACTCCTACCCACCAAAGGCCACATTCCCTTGGGAATAATCTGCGAAGGGGTGCATGCATGCCTGTGGTGGGTGGGGCTGAAGTGGATGGTGAATAGGGCCAAAGTGGGAGCAGAGCCACCCCATTCTCTCATGTACCATCCATTCACACGCATTGCACAAGCATGTACCTTGGTCATCCATCCTCTATTCTCACATACGCTTCTCACTCCATCCTTCTACTTTCTTGTTAATTTGCATATTCTCTCTCTTTCTCTCTGACACACACGCACCTTCCAATTTTCTCTCTTCCCCTCTTTGCCCCTCTTCTCCCCATGGGGCAATTGGACTTAGGAAAACAAGTTTACCTTAGTCCCCGATTCCCCCCCAGGTTTGTTTTCCTAGGGTGTATGTGTGTAATTTCACCCCCCCAAAAAAGGGTAGGGAAAGGGTGCATGGGGAGCGTTAACTCTTTCCTCCACAGCTGCTGCACCTCTCTGAAAATTGCCTTCCACTTCAATCAGGCTTAGGAAAAATTGTTTGGTGTGGATGGGAGCTAGCCCTCTCAGGCCTAATTCCATCATTGGGACAGGATGTGGATCACAGTATGTGATCCTGCTGCACGGTGCTTTTATTCTAGAAAAAAATAGGTGCCAGTACTCACCATGAAGTTGTTACAGTAAGTGCCACACTTTTTAACAGCAACGACAAAGAGGTGGCAGTGCTACTTACCCTTGAGTACCTCCTGTAAAAAAAACGGAATGCTGCTGCTCCTTTGAAAGAAACCACCCCCTTCATAAAGCAGTCTGAATGTGAACTCAGTCAGCTGCCTTTCATCGGAGAAGATAACCTAAAAACTCTATTCGTCTTCCAAGGCAGGTTTGCTCAGCATGTCCCCATGAAGATAAAAGTAACCCAACAGCCATAGCGTTGCCATTCTACCAGGTGCTTTATATACCTCTCCCTCTTTTACTCAGAAATAAGTTCCATTGTTTCTAATGGAGCTTGCTCAGTAGTGGGTACCTGTTTAGGTTCGTCCGCTATCCTATGCACACTTACCTGGGAGAAAGCTTCAATAGACCCTTTGGAACTTACTTCTGAAAAGACTCAGATGCAATTGCATATTAAAGGCACCAATCCTCTGCATTCTTACCTGGGAGTAAGTCCTGCGGAAGCTGCTAGGACTTAATTCTTATTAAATATAATCAGTGATGCTGGATCCAGTCTTGGGTCCTGCTAAATTGGAAGTACTTCTGCAACCCAAGAACAGGAGTGAGATAAATTGCTTATGTAAAGCTTGAGCTGTACAAAGCCTTGAACTTCATTTTGTACTATCAGCGCGAGGATTGTTTTCAATGCAGATATTCTGTTAATGATCCACTAGTTTGAAAACATCAGCAGAGTGCTGTTATCTTTGTTCAGTTGTTGTTGTTTTAAGTAAATCCTATTATAGTGATATGCATTTTCCAATATATCTGTTTGGATGTATTTTTTTAAAGCAGGTGGAGGCTTTTTTCCTTGGCAGGATTTTGACAATGGCAGCTGCTAAAGGGATTAAAAAGAATTCCACCTGCCAGATTCAAGGAATGACTGGGTGTAAGGTTTCTACCACTTATGCTGGACAAAAGGATTGTCTGTGGGCAGATACGGTTGGGCTATTAGAGTGGGATTAAACTAGGCAGGGCAGCCTGGTTTTGATTTCCTGAGAGGAAGATTAGAATTCTAGAAGCGGCTAAGAGTGTTTTATGGGTGGTGTAAGACAACAGCCCATCCTAGAAGGATTTTATCTGTCCAGCGCCAGGTTTAAAGTGTGAAGTTAAGAAGGATCTTAAATACTTCATTACCAATCTGATGTCAGGACCTACCATACCGTCAGGGCATAATCAAGCTCTGGAATCTAAAGAGAAAGCAGAGGACCTGCTAAGACTGCTAAATCAACAGCCGTCACTTTGAACTCAACTAGAATATATTTTAGATAGTGAAGGCACCATTGAACAGATAGCATTGGAGGGCAAAGTCAAGAATTTACGTTTTTTAATCTCTTCTGTTGGCAGGTTGTATTGAGTAGCTCTAAGCATATTACAAAATCCGATCCTTACAAGTTTCTGCATCCTTGGCTGGGCACAGGGCTTCTAACGAGGTAAGGAAAATACACCCCTGGAACATGGGTGCGCAGTGTACTCCTTTGTCACCCCCCCGGAACACAGTGTAGCTGGTGTGTCCAATACTGGTAGAGCTGTTAGTCCTCCTCAACAAGGAATGTGTGAAGGGAGAAATGGGACTGGGGTCATAGGTCACTCCCCCAACATTCTAGTTCCAACTCCACGTGTCCACCTCCTCATGCCCTATTGAATATGTGAAAAGGGCCCCTCCTCATGCACAGAGGTATTCACTGCAGATGGGAGGCCCCTTTCAGATGCTGTGCTGAATATGGACTTTGGAGACGGGGCTTCGGCTGCAGTCCTGCTCCATTTTCCTCCTGTTTAGTAACTCTGCTAACTCATTTTAACAAAAATTTTTTGGGGGGGGGGATGGCTAGCTGGGGGCAAGGAGGAATAGAGTGAACTGGAGCACTGCGTGCTGCAATGTTTTGTTCCAGGTCCTGCTTGAAGGCATTAATGCATTTTGAGACTTGTTTGTGTAGAGAAAAATAATATTTAAGTTTCTGTTTTGCAGCACTGGGGGCAAATGGCGGTCCCGAAGGAAAATGTTGACGCCCACCTTCCATTTCACCATTTTAGAAGATTTCCTTGAAGTGATGAATGAACAAGCCAATGTCCTTGTTCAGAAACTTGAAACACATGTGGACAAGGAGCCGTTTGATTGCTTTTTCTACATCACATTGTGTGCCCTTGATGTAATCTGTGGTAAGTGCTGTGGTTGCTGTCAAAGTGTTGCAGTGAATGAGGTTTAAACATCCCTCTCAATTTCTGGAAGAACTGAGCAGAAGTGTTGTTTTCCAGTGTTAATAGCTTGTTATTCATTTAAATGCGGATTCAGTGATCCACTGTGGAGAACACCAGTGGTTTTGAACCTGTGTGCCATGGCCCTCTGGGGTGCCTTGAATTATGGTCAGGGGTACTGCAGGCAACACTGGCCTCCGTCCATCTTTTCTTCCCCTCTGATGCCCTCTCACGTCTCTGCCTCCCAAAGGCTTGTGTAGCTGTTGGTTACAGCAGGCCTGGCTACAAGTTCCCCAGGCAAATGGTGCCTCTGGGGCTGCCCAGGGATGCTTCCCAGGCCCCTGTGGGGCAGTGTGAGAAGGCACCTTTCTTTGGAATGGGGTGGGGGGCAGCTCAGAGACCAGGGGCAACAGCTGCAGGAGAGAAGGCTGAGGGAACATTCCACAAGGGAGGGTGTTTGAAAAAGTGTGAGAGACTGCCAGCTCTGCAAGCAAGGGGTCACATAACTGGGCTCCTGAACCCCACAGGGGTGCCACAGAAAGAATGTAGTTGGTCAAGGGAGCCGTGGACTCAAAAAGGTTGGAAACCTCTGATCTACACTGATAGAGAAGGGAAATAGTTCATTGTCAAATTGTAATCAAATTGAATCACTGTTGATTTGTAGTCAGTCTGAATGCAGGTCAGGACTGGGACACAAGAACACATACTATGGGACCAAAAGTGAATCCCAGGAGACAATGACCACAGGTGTAGTATTAGTGCAATATTACTACAATTTGACCATATGGCTCAGAAAACAATACTTTATACTCTACTCCAATTTTTTGCGGCCGACGGAGCCTCCCACATCCCTTCTGCATTGAAGGTGTACCATGCAAAAGTGGTTTCCACCCTCTGTTATGCTGCCCCGCTCTGGGCCCCAGGGTCCAATTTAACATCGTTGGGGACATTGCAGAATCAGTTTCTCCGTAGCCTCCTGAAACTCCCCATGTGTGTGAGCAACGCAGCCATACGTCTGGAGTTAAGGATTGCATCATTGGAGACTGTCATCTGGAAGCGAGTCTTTGGTTATTGGCTGTCCAGCTGGCATAGGCTTCCCGACCATTACCTTTTTTCAGTGCCTCTGGCGGGACGACTTTGTCAATCCGTGGGTAGGAAAAATCCACGCCAAACTTCTGAGCATCGGAATTTCCCCAGCGGACTCCTTAAAGATGAACTTACGCTCAGCCAAAAGACTTATTGAGCAAAGATTAGCAGACATTGAAAATCAACACAACCTCGCCGGGGGTGGGGGTGTCTGCTCCCCCAGGTATCACGGAATAACCCCACCACTTGGCCTTCCATCATACATGTCATCTCTTTCATCTGTACCACACCGACTTGCATTTATTCGTGCAAGGTTCAATGTCCTTCCATCGAACCTGCTGAGCCACAGATTTTCCAAGGGTTTGGTGTCTCCGCTATGCGTGTGTGACGGGAAAACTGTTGATTCTCTCCCACATATAATGTTCAACTGTCCCCTACATAGCATAGCCAGGACTAAATTCCTGGGTCCTGCTTTACTGCGCTTGGTTGGCAGGCCTGCTGAGTCACATGCCGCACTACTTTTGCAGGATACAGATCCTTCTGTAACTCTGCAGGTGGCGAGATTCCTGAATGCGGTTATCTCACACACAAAAACCACCAAAAACAACAACAACATCAAAAACTAATCGGACAGTTTTGAAGAGAGTGCATGTCGGATCTCGTCTTCAGTTTTCCTTTTTCTGGGATCCGTCCCTTGGAGCTCTCCGGGCCCCAAGCTGTTATCTGGCTCTGCTCAATGACCCACCCCTGCATCATGGTGTTCACCTTCTGGTGCCGAATATATCGGTCTTTATGCCTCTGTGCTTTTATGTTTGTACATACTTTATGGGCTAATAGCCGTAAATAAATAAATAAATAAATAAATTGGTCAAATGGCTCAGTCCTTTGCATGCAGGGGACCCTGGGTTCATATCCTGGCATCCCCAGATGAGTCTAGGAAATACTTCTCTCTGAAACCTGGAAAGTCATTGGAAGTCAGTGTAGACAGCATTGAGCTGGATGGGCCAGTGTGTGACTCGAAGTAAGGTCTCCCTTTTATGTCCTGTTCTTGGTTTGTAGGAGCATGATTCTTTGATTGAGTTCTTTCTCTCCTGTTCCTAGAAACGGCTATGGGCAAGAACATAGGAGCACAACACAATAAGGATTCCGAGTATGTCCGAGCTGTCTACAGGTAGGTGTCAATGTGATCTCCTTTCTAGAAGCAGGGATGGTGAACCAGTGGCCTGTCAGAAATCAGAGATGCTGGTAGCTGGAGTCGAACAGCATCAGGAGGGCCACAGGTTCCTCATCTCTGCAGCAGAGCCTTAATCCATAAAAACTTTTACTGGGGGCTACATGGAGAAAAAGTCTTTTTCCTCTACCATGCAGATAGCCTTCTGCACAATAAATTTCCAAAGGCCTGTTTTGTGTGATCTTCCTCCCTGCCCCTCATTGGAGCTGAATAGCACAATTCAGGGCCTCTATGTGGGTTGAATGCTCACATAGAAGCTGCATTCACACTGCATCTTTGCAGTGGAGGAGCAGGGCACTGCTGTGGCTGTATGTCCCAAACTGGGCTCTGTTTTACATGTGAATCACTTTTCTCTGCATCTCTACATGTCACTCTGATTTGCTCAGCCTACTAGCAAAAAATTGGGCTCTTTCATGCACTTTATGGTACTTTCCTAGAAATATATCCAGCATTGTTGCTTGTTACCCTAGGATGAGCGATCTGATTCACCACAGACAGAAGTCCCCCTGGCTCTGGCCTAACCTTCTGTACCTCATGTTCCAAGAAGGGAGAGAACATTACAGGAGCCTAAAGATACTTCACACCTTTACTGATAATGTAAGCTGCTATGTTTTTCCTTACTATTGCCTGTAGTTTGTTTGATTCCCTTCATTCATTCATCCATCTATCACAGTTTAACAGTGCACTGACCCAGCGTATCACTTATTTCAGGGGACAACCATCGCATTATTTGGTATTGCAGGGAGTGCACACACTGGATTATGCAACCTGAAAAATAAACACCTTTTTTGTTTCGCTATCTAAGGTTATTGCAGAAAAAGCTCGTGAATTAAAAAACCAGGAGCGGCATAAAAGCAATGCTGTCAGCAATGGTGATCAAAGCAAGCGCAAAGTCAGGAGAGCTTTTCTTGATATGCTTCTGAATGCCACCGATGATGATGGGAAGAAGTTGAGCTACCTGGACATCCGAGAGGAAGTGGATACATTCATGTTTGAGGTATAGAATGCCCAGTGCTGGTTTAGGTTGCAGAACTCTGCCCATTTACCCAAGAGTAAACCCCATAGAGCACAATGAACCTTGTATGAGGATTGCATTGTAAGTGACTTCCAGAACTCAGGAAATCTCCGGTTTGAATCTCTTTCCTAGCTGGATGCTGGCAACTCAGTCTCATTTAGTCCAGTAACTACAGTATGGGGATAATAATTCTGACCACAGGTGGTCATTTCAAACAGAAATGAGGACCTTCAAGCCTGTGGGCCAAACTTGTCCATGCAGACCCCTCTGTCAGGGGTTCATGACACGCTCCAAACAATGCCCCTCACCAGTCCTGCTTTGCACCCTCTTGCAGTATTTTTGTGGATGCCAGGGTAGTTGGGGCTTACAAGAGCAATTTTTTCCAGCTCCCACTCCCAGTTGTGGAACTCTATCCACTAGGAGTATTTGTTCATGCCTCTTCAACTATTCATCTTTCACCAACCTGGGGAAGACAATTTTGTACAGAGGACTTTCTGTTGATTTTGGTATGGCTGGTTGACTTCTTCATCTCCTCCTACACCCACCCTTCACTGTAAAGTCCCAGGGCAGTTTATATCTAAAAAGGGATAATGCAGCACATTACAGCAAATAAACCAACCCCATCCCATGCAACACAATAGATACATATAAGCAAACCAGTTTATATGTATACCAGTTGGAAGGTAAAGGTAAAGGGACCCCTGACCATTAGGTCCAGTCATGGACGACTCTGGGATTGCGGCGCTCATCTCGCTTTATTGGCCAAGGGAGCCGGCGTACAGCTTCCGGGTCATGTGGCTAGCATGACTAAGCCGCTTCGGCGAACCAGAGCAGCGCACAGAAACGCCATTTACCCTCCCGCCAGAGCGGTACCTTTTTATCTACTTGCACTTGACGTGCTTTCGAACTGCTAGGTTGGCAGGAGCAGGGACCGAGCAACAGGAGCTCCCCCGTTACGGGGATTCGAACCACCGACCTTCTGATCAGCAAGTCCTAGGCTCTGTGGTTTAACCCACAGCGCCACCCGCGTCCCTTCCAGTTGGAATGTAGGGGGGTCCTAATGATAATAGCTCATCGGTTGAATGTCCAAGGCAAGAGGTGCATCTTCAGTGGCTACCTCACATGGAAACATCTGATGCACCTCTGCAGAGAGAGAGTTTTGGGGCCATGACAGAGGAGGCTCTGCTATGCTGCTTCTGGGCTTTGTTTTGTTTTCTGGCTTGTAATTATTGTATGTGTTCTGATTGTTTTTTGAGTGTTAGCTATGTTGAGGACTAATTTTTTAAGTGGAAGGACAGGATATAAATAAAATTAGGTGACATCCTAGAAGCAAAGTTGCAGTGCATGTCTTGTTGTTGTTGTTGTTGTATTAGCCAATCTGACTGGGTTGCCCCAGCCATTCTAGGCGGCTCCCAACAAAATATTAAAAACACAATAAAACATAGCTAGATAGGCATATCAACCATTCTGAGAAGACCTTTTCAGATATGGGAATGACTGGGAGTGACCAGAGCTGGGTAGTGACCAGAGCTGGAAGAATCCCTGGCATCTGCTGTTGCCTATACACTTAAATTTTTGAAATATTCATTCTTGTGTATGTGGCTGGTGCCTTAGAAGTTTAGATTTGTGCAAAACCAAAGGTTGTGGGTGCTAGAGGATTTGAAATATTTTGTTCAGGTCCTGGAAAGGGCCAGCAGCTGAGATTTCTTTTTGTGTGTGTGATAAAACATTAGACATTTAATTCTTTCTTCCAAGGGTCATGATACTACTGCTGCTGCCATGAATTGGTGCATTTACTTGCTTGGGTGTGATCCAGAAGTCCAAAGAAAAGTTCACCATGAACTGGATGAAATTTTTGGTGAGTTTTCCTTTCCTCTGGGTGTGAACCTGGGCAAATGTGGTGTACAGGTGTTTATCTAAGTAAATGCTCATAAATGTCGCATAATTCCTCTAACACAGAGATGGGGAACAAACTGGGCCACAAGTACAGATCCCGGTTTGGCCCATGAAGCTGTTTTCACCAAACTACACCCACCTGCCCCACACCTGATGTCCTTTGTGACTTTGAGATTGGAGCAGAGGTGGATGTGGTTACAAGAGGACAATTGGCATTTTAAAGGGTGAATGACCACTGGGATTAACTGTTCTAAGGCGTTCCCAAGCATGCAAGGGGGCTCTCCATCAGTGGCCGTCAGCTGAACAACAATGTCTGCTGAGGAAAAAAGTCTGGTTGCAAAGGTGGTTTGGATCTAAAGCACATTTGCAAGTAGACCTCAAAGGGGATTCCTGTAACTGCCATTGCAGTTGATTGCAGGTTACAGCAAGCCCTTGTGAATTCTGAACGGTGGGCAGCCCCACCCAAATTGACCTGTGGTGAGGTGGTGAGAAGATTAAGGGTCTGCCCCCCTGGTCAGATCCAGTTCCCCATCCCTGTTCTAAATCAGGTTGGGAAACTATGGTCCTGCAGACTTTCCTAGAACTCCAGTTCCCTTCAACCTCAGCCAGAAGGTCCAATGCTTAGGCCAATCTCCTCTCCAGCTCCAAACATTACACCTTTTAGGTATTGGCTGCAGTGGCTTGGCCTGCACATCAAAGGCTCCCAGATAACATTCTGCAGGTTCAATCTTTGATGCATTGCATCCTGTCACTTCACTAGACAATGATGCTGCACTGCTTTAACTCTCTTAAAAGGGACCACCTAGGAAAGAATTGAAGCTTAAAACAAAAATATGGTTTTTATTTTGCTGGCTAAGGAGAGTTATGAATGCTTGGAAGTGCTGTCCCCTAGTGGCCTCAGAGGCTAGCAATGCCTTCTGCTGACAAAAAAGCTATTCTGGAGTCAGGAGCCAGACCTCATGCTTTTTTGTGCTGTGGTCTTTGCAGCTCTAGTGTGGTCAGACCTCATGCCAGCAAAAAGGAAGCCCTGATGAGCTGGTTGTAAGCATAAGCACAGAAATGATTAGTGGGTTAGACCCCACAATGCCTCCTGCTCCACCATAATTTAAAATAGGTGTCAGAATAACACACGTTTATTCTCAGGGGACTCCGATCGTTATGTTACCATGGACGATTTGAAGCAACTACGGTATCTGGATTGTGTTATTAAAGAAGCTCTTCGCCTCTTTCCTTCCGTTCCATTTTTTGCCCGTACACTGAGTGAGGAATGTTGTATAAGTAAGTAATTCAGGTTGCTTAATGCTTTGATGCACTGTGGCTATAAGCTTAGTACTATTGGGGGTTGTTGTGGAAGAAGAGACTAACAAATATCTCTTCTTCTTTGGCAGGAGGGTTTAAGGCACCAAAAGGGGTTGATGTCATAATTGTGCCCTATGCACTGCATAGAGACCCTGAAGTCTTCCCAGACCCTGAGGAATTCAGACCTGAGCGATTTTTCCCTGAGAACACAGCTGGGAGGCACCCATATGCATATGTGCCTTTCTCTGCTGGGCCAAGGAACTGTATTGGTATGTACGAGAATAAAGAAAATCTCTATCTCTTCAGAACTCCAGAGCACAGTATGCTTCCATTACTGATCTTTCAAAGGGAGATTTTTGTCATAGTAGAGTGGTACCTCTGGTTACAGACTCTTCACGTTACAGATGCTTCGGGTTACAGACTCCGCTAACCTGGAAGTAGTACCTCGGGTTAAGAACTTTGCTTCAAGATGAGAACAGAAATCGCGCGGTGGGAGGCCCCATTAGCTAAAGTGGTACCTCAGGTTCAGAACAGTTTCAGGTTAAGAACGGACCTCCGGAACGAATTAACTTCTTAACCCGAGGTACCACTGTACTTAGAGCAAATGTGTTGTTGTTGTCAGGACTGGCCCTAGCTTTAGGCAACCTGAGGTAATTGCCTCAGGCAGACAGTGCTAGAGGATGGCAAATCAGTGCCCTTTGACCAGCTGTGGTCCTGCTATTGCCCAATGAGGCCTTCCACCTTCTCCATTGCTCTAGAAAGGAAAAGGGGACGGGTAATGAGTCAGTAGTAGAAGCTGTCTAAAGGGAATGATTATCCAACAGCAAAGCTGAAAGATCATGCAGTCTACTAAAGCCCCAGCAACACTGCGCATCTAAAGCAATATTATACCATCTAAAATGGTGATGGCTTCTCCCAAAGAATCCTGGGAGCTGTACTTTGTTAAGGGGTCTAAGAGTTGTTAGGAAACCTCTGTTTCCATCAGAGAGCTATAGTTCCAAGTTCCCTAGGCAGAGCGACAGATTGTTAAACCACTCTTGAGAACAGTAAGTGACTGAAGTGAATGTACCTAAGTTTAAGTTATATGAATGGAGATTATGTCTATCCATAAGGAAGAACAGTAAGAGCTGTTTGGCAGTGGAACAGACTCCCCACAAGAGGGAGTGCAATCTTCTTCCTTGGAGTTTTGTTTTTTAGCAGAGTTTGGAATGCCTTCTGTCATGGATGCTTTAGTTGATATCCCTGCATTGCAGGGGGTTGGACTCGATGACCATCAGGGTCCCTTCCAACTCTACAATTCTATGATTTTATGATGCTAAACCTCTTCAAGCATTTCACACACTCCTTCCAGTGGCTTTATATACATCACCCCTCCCCCCCCATACTATCTTCTTGGTAATTTTGAGTAAACATCTGAATAATAATAGAATAGTGTTCATAATAATTCTTAAATTAATTTGACAGCCTGACCTCAGTGTCATGTGGCAATAATAATAATAATAATAATAATAATAATAATAATAAATTTATACCCTGCCCACCCTGGGCGGCTTCCAACAGAATATCAAAAATGTGCTTAAACATCATAATAAATACATATAATTGCTCTAGTTTATCTTGTCTTCACTTTCCAATGTATAGCACAGTTGTACCTGGATCTAAAAGTTATTTCTACACTATTAATCCACCCCTTCCAGTTTTTCACTCATTCCCGCCAGTGGCTGTAAATCCGTCACCATCTGTATAAGTATAGAAAAGTGTTCAATTATTTTTTATGAACCTGAGAATCTGACCTCAGTGTCGCATGGCTCATACTGAATAATAATAAATATGTACCGTATTACAGTGGTACCTCGGGTTAAGAACTTAATTCGTTCTGGAGGTCCGTTCTTAACCTGAAACTGTTCTTAACCTGAGACAACACTTTAGCTAAGGGGGCCTCCTGCTGCCGCTGTGCAATTTCTGTTCTCATCCTGAAGCAAAGTTCTTAACCCGAGGTACTATTTCTGGGTTAGTGGAGTCTGTAACCTGAAGCGGCTGTAACCTGAGGTACCACTGTATTTCTCTGGTTAATTGTATCTTGTCATTGCTTTCCAACCCCTCTGCAGGTCAGCGCTTTGCACAGATGGAAGAAAAGGCTATATTAGCCACCATTCTACGGCGCTTTTGTGTTAAAAGTACACAGCGACGTGATCAACTCGGCCCTGTAGGAGAACTGATTCTTCGTCCAAATAAAGGCATCTGGATTCAGTTGAAAAGGAGATCGTCTTCTAGCTCTTAAAATAAGAAACACTGCATTTGGACTACTTAAGAAGAAACACTTGATTTTCACAGCAGGACATTTCAGACTGCCCAACCCTACTAGGACTTCTTTTTGTTAACCAAAATTGTGCTGTTGCCTTTAAAAAAGTCAGCAGCTGCAATCCAGAAACTGATGCTTGTTCAAATGATGGGATATTCCAAATGACTTTGTAATTCTTAGGCTTCGACCTAGGTTGCACTAGCTGATTTTTCTTATCCTAAAGAAAATGAGCAATTTGTTTTATTCTTTAAAACTCCTTTATTCATTATTTATGCACATAAGTAGGGAAATATATATACTGAAGTATGTATTTTAAGGATGTATGACTATAATAATAAAAAGTATGAATGAAATTACACCTGAGCACCAGAGCAATCTTTTCTTATTGGCTATCATGGACCAAGATGGGATTAGGACCACCTAGTACTCAAAGGCTTCACAGAAACATTTAACTAAGGAAGCTGAAGATTTGACATTAGTGAAAAACTTATCAACTTATTTATTTATTGAACAGTGATTATAAGTTATTAATTTTGTCCAAAATATTAAGAACGATTTTACAGGTTCTCAGTCATCATAATCAATGTGGATTTCTGCCTAAAAGACAGTTAAGAGATAATACCAGAAATCTGTTTGATATTTTGGAATATCTGAATTTTCATAATGAGAGGCAAGCTGTTTTGGTATTTTTGGGTGCAGAGAAAGCCTTTGAAATGGGTATTTTGTGTTGTTTGGAGTATTGCAAGATATGAACTTTGGAGATAACTTTATTAAATGGGTAAAATCGATTTATACTTCCAGATAGTCTAGATAAATGTTAATAAGGTTACAGGGAACCAAACAGAGGGCCTTCTTGGTAGTGGCGCCCACCCTGTGGAACCCCCTCCCTTCAGATGTGAAGGAAATAAGTAGGTATCCTATCTTTAAAAGACATCTGAAGGCAGTCCTGTTCAGGGAAGTTTTTAATATTTAACGCTGTATTGCTTTTAATACTTGATTGGGAGCCACCCATTGTGGCTGGGGAAACTCAGCCAGATGGGCAGGGTATAAATAAATTATTATTATTATTATTATTATTATTATTATTATTATTATTATTAGGAACTGATAAAAACCTTTTGAGACACAGAAGGGGACAAGGCAAGGGTGTCCATTTCCCTTGCTACTTTTCATCCTGGTCTTGGAAGTCTTGCTTAGAGACATTAGACAAGATGAGAGAATTATGGGAGTAAAGATAAGAAAAGAAACTTATAATGATGACTTCTTGTAATAATACTAGTAATACTAATAATATATTTATACCCCACCCATCTGGCTGGGTTTCCCCAGCCACTCTGGGTGGCTCCCAACAGAATTAAAAGCACAATAAAACAATAAAAACTTCCCTAAACAAGGCTGCCTTCAGGTGTCTTAAGATGTCATGTTAGTTTTCGAAAATCTGCGACAGGGAATGAAAATTCTTATGGTTGAGCTAAATGAATTTGGTATGTTAGCAGGCTTTTAGGTTACTCACCAGAAAATGAAAATATTGTCAAGAAACATGTCAACAGAAGATCAGAAGGTTTTTGATGAAGAAGAAAGGGTTTCAAATTGGGGGTGGAGTAAAATATTTGGGTATTACTATGACAAATATGAATTGTATGTTGTTTCAAAATAATTATGTTAAGACATGGACTGAAATAAAAAAAGACAGGTCAAGATGGGAGCTGATAAAATTGTCATTGAGTCGAATCTCAGTGATAAAGATGAATGTTTTGCCTAGAATGAGGTTTTTATTTCAAAATTTTTGACTAATGATTTATCATTTAAACAATGGCAAAAAGTTTTAATCTGTTTTTATGGCAGAGGAAGAAACCACGGGTTTAAATTAAAGTACAGTGGTACCTTGGAAGTTGAACGGAATCTGTTCCAGAAGTCCGTTTGACTTCCAAAATGTTTGGAAACCAAGGCACAGCTTCCGATTGGCTGCAGGAAGTTCGGGAGCCAAAACATTTGAGTCGCAAAGCGTTGGTCAACCAAGGTAGGACTGTATTGCAAGATGCAAAGGAAAGGTGAGGATTAGGCATACCTGACTTGAATTTGTTCTTTGCCGCTTGTTGCTTAGTGTGGATAAAGGATTGGGTGACACTGAAAAATATGACACACTTGGAACTCGAAGGGCATGATTTAACATTTGACTGGCATGGGTATTTGTGGTATGATAAACTTAATGTGGATCTCAAAAATCACTTCATTAAATGTGCTGTATTAAGAATCTGGAATAGAGATGAACCTAGGTTATGTACAAAGACACCTTCATGGATTTCACCACAATAAGCTTCTTATATAATAATAAATAAATAATAAAATTTTATTTATATCCCGCCCTCCCCAGCTGAAACCGGGCTCAGAGTAGCTAAGAACAGTAAAAGTAACACAGTTTACATAAAATCACAATCTATTAATTGCAATACATTCTAAAATCAATTCATTCTAAAATCAATTCAGAATCAAATTAATGGCAACCATTGGGATAGAGTTCTATGAGGATTACCAAAGGAGGGGGTCAGACTGTGCCTTGGCCAAAGGCCTGGAGGAACAGCTCTGTCTTGCAGGCCCTGCGGAAAGATATCAAGTCCCGCAGGGCCCTAGTCTCTTGTGACAGAGAGTTCCACCAGATTGGGGCCACAGCCAAAAAAGCCCTGTCTCTGGTTGAGGCCAGCCTAACTTCCCTGTGGCCTGGGACCTCCAAGATATTTTTGTTTGAAGACCGCAAGGTCCTCTGTGGGAGAGGCAGTCCCATAGGTACAAGGGTCCTAGGCCATATAGGGCTTTAAAGGTTAAAACCAGCACCTTAAACCTGATCCTGTACTTCACCGGGAGCCAGTGCAGCTGGTACAGCCCCGGGTGAATGTGATCCCGCAGCGAGGACCCCGTAAAGAGTCTTGCCGCTGCATTCTGCACCCGCTGGAGTTCTTGGGTCAGTCTCAAGGGCAGCCCCATGTAGAGTGAGTTACAATAATCAAGTCTGGAGGTGACTGTCACATGGATCACAGTGGCTAGGTCAGGGCAAGAGAGGTAAGGCGCCAACTGCTTAGCTTGGTGGAGATGAAAAAATGCCGCCTTTGTTATAGCTGCAACCTGTGTTAGGATATTTCCGTTCCACCTTAAAAGGGAGCAGGCTTTGTGAGTCAGAGTCTGCGTATTTCCTGTTCACAGGATGTTTATGTTTTCTGTTGCTTTCGTTTTCTCTCTGTGTCGCAGACACTAAAGCAGTCAGTCATGTTTTTCTGTGTTCTGATCAACGCTGAATAAACTTGTAAATAATGCTCTCCTGAGTGCAACTTTTGGCTGTGCTTTATCTGCTGATAGAGCATGCATGAGTCTGGAATGTGGCAAGATATTTTCTAGAAACTCATGTCGCTGCGTGCCTACGGGAGGTCGATGGATCGTCCGGCAGACGGCTTAGGGGCCTTGATGGACTTTATCTCCCTGGCAGTATCCCAACAACCTGCACCTCCATGGAAAGGGAGGTGTCAAAGATTACACCCAAACTCTTATTGGATGGTACTGGCACTAATTGCGCCCCCGCAAGAGATGGGAGTTGTTCCCCAATCCCATATTGTCCTGACCCAGCCAAAGGACCTCTGTCTTCAAACGATTTAACTTCAACCGGCTCCCACATAACCATCCAGCCACAGCTTCCAAAAATCTGATCAGTGTGTCTGGGGCCAAGTCAGAATGGCCATCCATGAACAGATAGAGTTGAGTGTCATCAGCATACTGATGGCAGCCCAAACCAAAACTCTGGACAAGCTGGGTGAGGGGGTGCATAAAGATGTTGAAAAGCATCAGGGAGAGTATTGCACCCTGTGGCATTCCACACACCAAGGAGTGGCGCGATGACAGTTGCCCCCCAAGTGCCACCCCCCCAATGCCTCTGTCCCCGACCAGAGAGAAATGAGTGCAGCCATTGAAGGACTGTGCCCTGGATCCCCATGTCAGCGAGGCAGTGGTCCAGGAGTTTGTGATCGACCATGTTGAAGGCTGCCGACAGGTCTAAAAGAATCAGCAGCCCTGACCCGCCTTGATCCAGATGCCTGTGAAGATCATCTGTTAGGGCGACCAGAGCCGTCTCGGTCCCATGACCAGAGCGGAAGCTGGACTGGAATGGATCCAAAGCCGATACAGAAAAGAGGAGATAGGGAAAGGGTTGACCATGGGTAGGCAAACTAAGGCCCAGGGGCTGGATCTGGACCACACGCCTTCTAAATCTGGCCAACTATTAGAGTGGAGTCAATAAGACTGTAAAATTAAAACAAGGGAATGGTTAACAATGGAAGGTTATACATTCCAGTGGTTATCTCATTCACAACTAGCAGAGAGATCAAAGTTGGATGAAAGGGCTAAGATTTACATTATGCTATGGTATATAGATAATATAGATATAGATATAGATATATAGATACAGTGGTGCCTCGCAAGACGAAATTAATTCGTTCCGCAAGTTTTTTCTTCTTGCGAGTTTTTCGTCTTGCGAAGCACGGTTTCCCATAGGAATGCATTGAAAATCAATTAATGTGTTCCTAGGGAAACCGCTTGCCAGGCTGGCAGTGCGGAGAAGGGCTTTTCTCCCCACCGCAAGCCTTCAGGACAGGTACGGGAACAGAGGGGAAGGCGCGCAGCGCTTTCCCTCTGTTCCCGGGGCTTGCGTGGGAGGAGGGTTTTTCCTCCCCACCGCCAACATTCAGAACAGCATTCTGAATGTTGGCGGTGGGAAGGAAAACCCTCCTCCCACCCCAAGTCTTCAGGAAAGCCATCCGAAGCTGGGCGGCGGGAGAAGGTGTCCCCGCCCCCCCGCCCGGCATCGGAGCTTCGTTCCGATGCCAGGCGGCGGGAGGAGGCGTCCCCCCCCCGCCCGGCATCGGAGCTTCGTTCCGATGCCGGGCGGCGGGAGGAGGCGTTCCCCCCCCGCCCGGCATCGGAGCTTCGTTCCGATGCCGGGCGGCGGGAGGAGGCGTTCCCCCCCCCGCCCGGCATCGGAGCTTCGTTCCGATGCCGGGCGGCGGGAGGAGGCGTTTCCCCCCCCCCGCCCGGCATCGGAGCTTCGTTCCGATGCCGGGCGGCGGGAGGAGGCGTTCCCCCCCCGGCATCGGAGATTCGTTCCGATGCCGGGCGGCGGGAGGAGGCGTTCCCCCCCCCCCGCCCGGCATCGGAGATTCGTTCCGATGCCGGGCGGCGGGAGGAGGCGTCCCCCCCCCGCCCGGCATCGGAGATTCGTTCCGAAGCCGGGCGGCGGGAGGAGGTCCGAGGACAGTGGGGAAGACGCGCTGCGCTTCCCCGCTGTCCCGGAGATTTCCCTATGGGCTGTCGTCTTGCGAAGCAAGCCCATAGGGAAATTCGTTTTGCGAAGCGCCTCCAAAACGGAAAACCCTTTCGTCTAGCGGGTTTTCCGTCTTGCGAGGCGTTCGTCTTGCGGGGTACCACTGTAGATATATAGATAGATGTACTATCGCTTTCTAACTCTGGTGAATTTATTTAGAATGTACAAAGGTGTTGCAATTATTTGTGGGAAGCATATGAAGGGACATTTTATCATGCCTGGTGGAATTGTAAAAACAAAACACCCTAAGAAATATTGGATGCAAATACATACATTGATACAGAAGATTTTAAAAGTTAACATTCAACTGAAACCGGAACTTTTCCTGCTAAGAAGAATGGATATACAATTAGAAAAGGACTATGGAATCTTATTTCAACACATGACCACAGCGGTGAGACTTTTATATGCACAAAGATGGAAAGATTCATCATACACAGCTCCACATCTCACTGCTGTATGAGTGCCTTCCAGAGCTGGGCAATGAACAAGAGTTCCTTGGCTGGAGATGATCCACTGCCACTCCTGCCCTGCCCTAGTTAGTGCAGTAGCACCCATGACACATGGCAGCTGAAACTGGAGATAATACCATCTTCATACCTAACCTAAGTAATTTTTAATATCTGTAGAGAGATGGGAGATTAAATGGATTCTGGTGCATGATGGGTGTATCCAATAGTTTCTGGCACTGGGCATACTCTGCTAGCTTTTTGGAGCTAGGGTAAAGGTTACTATCTATCCCAAATGTTTACATAAGTAGATATTTCTAAGTCACACAACAGTCTTTTAAGCCCTATGAAACCTTTGGACAGATGAGATTTCTTAACTATGAGCATGTTTTCTTTCACTGGACCTGATTCTGTGTGCAGCCGCTGCCTCGGATGTAGGAATTGAATAGCTTTCCCCATCTCTTGATCTTTATGTGAGCAAAAGCTTCATCTGCAATGTTTACTTTTTTCCCTAGCATGAAGATAAAGGCTACCTCCAGACTGTAGCTGCTTTGTGGGAGGCATTCAACTGCATACCACAAATTCAGGTTTGTGCAGTTACAGTAAATTAATTAAGGAGCTCTGTCACAATGGAGAGTGTTTGTGGATGTGCAAGGAGAAGCAAGAAAAGTGGATGTGGTTGCATTGCTCCACAGATCTGCTTAAGCATCGAGGTAGGGTAATAATGGGGTTCAGATCTTCTGCAAGATGAAGAGGTTTCCTGGCTGTTAGCCATGTGAAATACAAGAAAGGGCTGTAGCTCAATTCCAATCTGCTTTGCATGTGCAACATCCCAGGTTCAATGCCTGTCATCTCCAGATAGTATAAAGATTCCTGCCTGAAACTCTGGTGAGTTGCTGCCAGTAGTGTAGACACTGAGCGGGATGAACCAGTGGTCTGACTCTGAATAAGTGGTCTGACTCTACATGTTCTTATGAAAATGAGAAGAACAAGGGCTCACTCCATCCGCTCTGCTGTGACAGGCCAGCTTCTTCAGGCCTCCTCTCCCCGCAACTATCACCTGGGAAGCAGCCATTTCACCAGGCTGCCTCAGTGGGGGAGAGAGGAAGCAGGGTTCATTGCATCCGCTGTACATCCTGCCCATGGGCATAGCCAGGATTTATGGGGGGGGGGGGCAGGCTTTATGTTAGGGAAACAGAACAGAGTTATCTGTGATGCAATTGGTCAGCTGGTTGTGTTTTTATTTATTTACTTTATTTGGGGGGCAACTGCCCTCCTGCCCCCCTGCCTACGCCTATGCTTCTGCCTCTGGTCACAGTGGGCAGCTGGTCACAGTGGGCAGCCAGATGGCTGTGGGAAACCTGCAAGCAGGACCCAAAAGCACATGCTTCTCCAGACGATATTCAAAAGCATGCCGCCTCCAGCCATGACAGCCGAACATAGCCTCCATCATGGCTAGTAGCCACTGATAGCCTTGAATTTGTCTAAGGTAAAGGTAAAGGGACCCCTGACCATTAGGTCCAGTCGTGGCAGACTCTGAGGTTGCGGCGCTCATCTCGCTTTATTGGCCAAGGGAGCTGGCATACAGCATCTGGGTCATGTGGCCAGCATGACTAAGCCGCTTCTGGCGAACCAGAGCAGCACACGGAAACGCCGTTTACCTTCCCGCTGGAGTGGTACCTATTTATCTACTTGCACTTTGATGTGCTTTTCAACTAGGTTGGCAGGAGCTAGGATGGCAGGAGCAGGGACTGAGCAACGGGAGCTCACTCCGTGGCAGGGATTTGAACTGCCGACCTTCTGATCGGCAAGCCCTAGGCTCTCTGTTTTAACCCACAGTCCTCCTTTAAAGCCATCCAGGTTGGTGGTCAGCCATGGCTCCTGTTGGAGCCAATTCCACAGTTTAAATTGCGCGCTGTGTGAAATCCTTTCTTTTGCCAGTCCAAAATTCACGAGTTCCCGTGTTATATGAGAGGGGAAGAAAAACTTTTCTCTATATCAGGCCTCGCACGAGTCTATACCTCACGTGGCCTTTTCGCTAAGCTAACAAGCCCTCAAGGCAGCCACCTTTCTTCAGAGCGCGCTCCGCCCTGTGTGAATGGAAAATGAACCCATCCCGCCGGTTTCTGCTTTGCCGTGACCTCCTTCTTCCCTCTCGCACTCCTGCCCCTCCCGGGCTCCGCCTCCTCTTGCCTTGAGGTTTCTGCTCTGAGCAAAGCTCTTCCCCGAGCAGAGCGACGCCGTCCGCGCTCGGCGACGATGGTCCTTTGGGCAATGGCTCCGGAGGGCGCGCGGCTCTTCTCGTGGGCGCTCGCCCTGTTCGCCCTGCTCGCCACGCTGCTGGCCGTCTTGCTCGCCCGCTTGCTGCTCGACCAGTACTGGAAATACATGGAGCTGAAGTCCATCCGGGGATTCAGTCCCTGGTACCCACTGCTGGGCAACGCGCTTCTCTTTGAACGCGATGGGGAAGGTAAAAGGCTGGTGCTAGGTGGCGAGGCGCCCTCTCCCTCCTGCTGCCAAAGGCAAGCGCGCAGAGCGCGCGCGCAGTTTTCCCAGGCGGGTGGGGACACACGGAGAGAGAGGGCAACCAGCTCCTTTCTCTTGAGATTTGGCAGACGTCACCTGCCCAACGCGACGCATCTGGGACAGGCACAAATAGGAGGCGTTGTGAAGCAGCCGCCCTCCGCCTCCCAGACGGATCTCCTTGCTTGCGGTGGTTGTTTTGGGACCTTGCTTTTCGTTTTATCGCCTCATTTCAGCACTGTACAATACAAACATTATTTATTTGTTTAGCGAGAAGATAAGATGAGTACAACACATTTTTAAAAATATATATATATTCACAGTTAAAATGATGATCAGAAACATTTTGTCAGATAAGAGTTTGCTCCCCTGAAGAATTTAACTTATCACCCCGACAAACTAAAACTACCTCTCTAAAGACAAAACTGGCCACTTTTTCAGAGGTGTAGCGGGACCTGTGCCCCCAATGAAAGGTTAATCTAATAATCAATCTCTCACTACCCATCAATCATGTGGAGCCCCTTTGTATGGAATCACCTATTAAAGGGGCCAGTTACAGATGGGTGTATCTGAAGAAGTGTGCTTGCACACGAAAGCTTATACCAAGAACTAACTTAGTTGGTCTTTAAGGTGCTACAGGAAGGAATTTTTCTATTAAAGGGGCTCATTTACATGGTCAGACTGAGTTCTAAGCAAATCTAAATATACTCTTAGATGGGAATGATTGAACATGCTACATAAATTAAAACTTTACTTGAAAGTGGGAGGCTGAAACCAGCTCCTTGTCTGAATTTTGGAAGAGGAGTCTATTGTGGTGTGGCTTTTGATCTTAGTTTAGACTATGCAATAAATTTGTTAGAACAAGTAGCCTAGAGGTGGGATCACTGAATTTATCCTGTTCAAACCAGATGCATGTCTTCTCAGCCTTCTTTCGGCAGATGATGAATTACTTCGAAGACTTACGGAATGTCCCACTGCTACAGCTTTGGGTAGGACCACTGCCCTATGTCATCTTATATCATCCAGACACTATAGAGGTGAGTCTCTCATGCTTAGTTTTCTCTGCAGGGCTGGAGAACTCACCACCACCAAAGGCCCCATTCTCTTGGGTTTAGAATGCCTAGTGGGTGGTGCTGTAGCAGGTGGTGGACAGGGGTAAAGTGTAAGTCAAAAATGTAGGAGGAGCAGAGCCAACCAAAAATATGGGTCGTAGTTTTGAATCAATGTGTGGCGATCAAGAGGTGGGGTCACAGTGGGAGTCATTCCCCTTCCTGCGGTTTTGTGTGTGTGGTGCACAGTGCTTTGGTCAATACGATTTCCCATGGTCAGAGTGCAGGGCTTCAGGGCCCTGTAGAGGTCCTTACCATTTTGATGTCAGGATCTGGCATACCTTGGGACATAATCAAACTCGGGGAAACTAAACAGAAAGCAAATGAGCTGCTACCTACATTGCAAACAGCTTAGGGGGATTTGTGGTCAAGTCTGCTAAAACACTAGCCATCACTTTGAACTCAAATATATTTTAAATTTTCTCTCTCTTTGGCAGGTTGTTTTGAGTAGCTCTAAGCATATTACTAAATCCCGTCCTTACAAGTTTCTGCATCCTTGGCTAGGCAAAGGACTTCTAACGAGGTAAAGGAAAAAGCACCCCGGGAATGTGGTTGGGAATGTGGTTGGGACTTTTGGAACACAGCATAGGTGGCATGTCCAGTACTGGATGAACAATGAATCTTGTTCACAAGTTTCACCATACACGTATAATGAATGAGTGAAGGAGGAAGTGGAGATGAAGTCATAGGTAAAGGTAAAGGGACCCCTGACCATTAGGTCCAGTCGTGACCGACTCTGGGGTTGTGGCGCTCATCTCGCTTTATTGGCCAAGGGAGCCGGCGTACAGCTTCCGGGTCATGTGGCCAGCATGACTAAGCCGCTTCTGGCGAACCAGAGCAGCACACAGAAACGCCGTTTACCTTCCCGCCGGAGCGGTACCTATTTATCTACTTGCACTTTGACGTGCTTTCGAACTGCTAGGTTGGCAGGAGCCCCAGGGACCGAGCAATGGGAGCTCACCTCGTCGTGCGGATTCGAACTACCGACCTTCTGATTGGCAAATCCTAGGCTCTGTGGTTTAACCCACAGCACCACCTGCGTCCCAAGTCAGGCACACCTGAAATCCATCCCACTGCACTTCCGGGGAGGCGCCTCGGTAATGGCGGAATTCCTCTGACCGGGAGGAATCTGCTCCATGGGAATCTGGGTCTGGCCGCCACGGCGAAGGCGGAGACCCGTTAAAATCACAGGCGGGAGAAGCCTGTGAATGTGGGATTCGGCGGGCACCTTTTGCGCCTCCCCCACTCGCGGGGAACCCCGGTTTTGGGGGCTCCGGAGCGACGTGGGGTGAGCGGCGCGGTGCATCGAATCGTCTGCTTCTTCCACGGAGCGAAGCTGCATAGCTGTTGCCGGAGAGCGCTGACCTTTTCCTGTGGACAATTTGACTTTAAAGTAATTACCCGTGAGTAGAGCTGAAGCGGAAGAATTGGCTTTCTAAATGTTTAATTTGGTACCATAACGGGGAGGTTCAAAACAGGAAGTCCGCCTTCCCCTTTTGTAAATAGACTGAGTCAATGAAGTTGCAAGCTGGAGTCCTGGAAGGTCTTTTGTAAAAGATCAAATTTCCAACGGTAAAGAACATTAAACCCCCTCTTGGAGGCAGGAGAAGAGAGGGGGAAGTTGCGGATTGAGTATGCCTGCGGGAGAGAGCGGAGAGACTTAAAACACCGCCGCTCTGACCCTGGGAACGGGCTGCTAGTAGGACTGACGTCTTTTGGAATGTTCATTGACAGCGTTTAGAACGTTCATTGACAGCTAGTTAAATAAGAGAAATAAATTGTTTCTACTGTCTCCAGCTGCCTTAAAAAGGAGTAAAAGTAACTGAAAATTGAAACTAATTTGAAACTAACTTTGGATTGTTTAAAAGAGGATACTATTGACTATTACAAATAGAAACTGTTTCCCCCTAGTGGAAGCCTTTGAAACCGGTTGCTTTACAAGAGCTGGACTAGGGGAATTTCCAGCTGCAAGTTAAAAACCGTGAGACTCTGGAACTGACCTTGAATCTTTTAAGTGTTATGGTAAATGGAAGAGGAAAAACAGACCAGTCAACTGCTGACAAAACATTAAAGTCTGGGAGGACTGGGTAACAATCCAGGAGAGGTCTATCATTAAGCCCTCCTGTTCTTTCTGTTGCTGTTTTTGTACTAGTACATTCAAAACTAAGAGGAATGTCGACAGAAGAGGCTTTAGTGGCTGCATTATATAAGATAAATGACTCATTGGATCAGCTTCACAGGAAAATGGACACGATAAATGCGAAAGTGGATCTTTCAATTGTTAAGATTGACTTGAGTGCAGAAAGTATAAATAATACCAATGCAGAAACCACCAGAAATTGATGCAGGAACCTATTTTGATATGGCAAACTGTGGAGGAAGTCAGGGAAAAAGCTGTTGCTGCTGAAGGTAAAGTAACACAACTGGAGAGAAAGAGAAAGAGAGCCCCAGCCCTACAGAGGCAATTTGATGAACACAAGTTGACGCTTGCTATGACTGAACTTAAAGAAAAACAGACGAATTTGAGGATTAGAGTTCACCTTTGGTGGACATGCCCAAGGATTAAGACACTCTGGGAGATGATTCATAACGAAATGAAAAAGGTATTTAAATATACCCTTTTGAAGAAACCAGAGGCCTTTCTCCTGGGCATGGTCGGCCAATTGGTGTTAAAGAAGGATAGAATTTGTTTCATGTATGCAACAATAGCAGCAAGAATACTCATTGTGAAGTACTGGAAGACACAAGATTTATCCATTCGGGAAAAATGACAGATGAAGTTGATGGACTATACGGAATTGGCGGAAACGACTGGCAGAAATCCGAGACCAGGGAGAAGAGCTGGCGGAAGAAGACTGGAAAAAGTTTAAGACTATTTATAGAAATACTGTAAAAATAATGAATGCTAGAAAAATGTTGGAATGAAGTTATATGGCTTTAGTAGAAATGTTATAAGGAATCAAGTATAAATAGATTAATAGTGTATTAAAGGGAAAATAAGGCTAGAATATGTTAAGATAATTATAGGATAGAAAACAGAGGAAGATGGAAAGGAATTGCTGAAATAATTAATAGAAGTGGAAAACAAAAAGGGAGGTGTGAGGAGGTCGTGGAAATAAGGGAATGAAAGATAAGACATTGAAATTGTTCTGTGTTTGAAATGGTTTGTGTCTTGCTTTTTTAGCTTTATGTTTTTCTTTTTTTCTTTTTTTGTTCTTTCTTTTTTTGTCTCTCTGTTGTGTTTAAATGGTTGAAAATTAATAAATATTATTTTTTTAAAAAAAGAAATCCATCCCACTGCCCACTCTCTACCTGCATGTGTGCTACTGAAAAGAGCCATTCCTTGTGTACAGAGGCGTCTATTGTAGATGGGCGGCCCCTTTCAGATACTCAGCTGTGTGTGTGGACTTTTGGTGCAGTCCTGCTCTATTTCTCCTGTTCAGTACCTCTGTAACCTAATAAAATGGCCAGCTGGGGGCAAGCGGGGGTGGGATGGAGTGTCTGGAAAGCTGTTCCAGGTCCTGCTTGAAAGCATTGCATGTATTTTGCTTTGAGATTTGTTTGTGTAGAGAAAGATAATGTTTAAGTTTTTCTTCCACAGCACTGGGGGCAAATGGCGGTCCCGAAGGAAAATGTTAACGCCCACCTTCCATTTCACCATTTTAGAAGATTTCCTCGAGGTGATGAATGAACAAGCCAATATCCTTGTTCAGAAACTTGAAAAGCATGTGGACAAGGAGCCGTTTAATTGCTTTTTCTACATCACATTGTGTGCCCTTGATGTAATCTGTGGTAAGTGCTGTGGTTGCTGTCAAAATGTTGCAATAAATGAGGTTTAAACATCCCTCTCAATTTCTGGAGGAATTTACTTTTTTGTGAGGCCTGAACAGAAGAGTTGTTTGTCATCTATATTGAGCACATTCCATTTTTTAATTTTTTAAAAAATCATAAATTCATAGAACTGGAGAGTTGGCAGATACCCCAACTGTCATCTAGTCCAATCCCCTGCAAGGAAGGAATCACAGCTAAAGAATCATTGACAGATGGCCACCCAACCTCCAGTGAAGAAGAGTCCACAACCTTTAATGGAATGCAGGAGCAGGATTCTTTAACTGATTTTTATTTCCTTTGTTCCTAGAAACAGCTATGGGCAAGAGCATAGGAGCACAACACAATAAGGATTCGGAATATGTCAGAGCTATCTACAGGTAGGTGCCAATGTGATTATTCTAGCAGCAGGGACGGGGAACCTGTAGTCTGCCAAAGGTCCGAGATGCTGGTGGCCAGAGTCAAACAGCATCAGGAGAGCCACAGGTTCCCCATCTCTGCAGCAGAGACTTGATCTGCAAATACTTTTACCAGGGGCTAGATGGAAAAAAGACTCTTTCCCTTCCACAATGCAGATAGCCTTTAGCTTGAACTTGACTGTCTGCATGATAAATTTGCAAAGGCCTGCCTTGCATGATCTTCATCCCCACCCACCTTTTGGGAAGCAGATTGCACAATCGGACCTCTATATGGGATTATGTAGACGCCCTGCTCAGTGGAGGAGCTGAGCACTGCCCCAGTTCTAGGTCATGAACTGGAACTCTGATTATCTGTTTCACGTGTCATCCATATTTCTCTGCCTTTCTACACGACACTCAACTTTACTCAGCCTAGTAGCAAGAAATCTGGGCTCTTTGCTGTACTTCTCATCACTTTCCTGGAGATATACCCAGCCTTGTTGCTTGTTACCCTAGGATGAGTGTTCTGATTCAAGAAAGACAGAAGTCTCCTTGGCTCTGGCCTGACTTTCTGTATCATATGTCCAGAGATGGAAGAGAACACTACAGGAACCTGAAGATACTCCACAGCTTTACTGATAATGTAAGCTGCTGAGTTTTCTCTTTTTGCATTATATTTCATAGACACAGATACTAAAGTGTGTTCTGCTAAGATTCACAATGGTGCCCCCTGCCCCAGACTCCAGAGCCCTGTTCAAGGCTTGTTAGCCTTGGCATGTGTGGGCAAAAGTTTGCAAAGGGACACGTTGGGCCAGCCCCCAACATTGCTGATAGTACCCCCTCCATTCCCAATCTTCGTGCATTTAGAGCAAAGATCTAATGAAGGCTTGCAGGTGTATTTTCCTAAACTCACTTTCAAGACTCCTGGAATTTGGAATCCCACATTCAGGCTACCTAATGGATCTCATGGCTGAGTCAGGATTCAAACTCAAGCCTGAGTCCAGCACTAACTACAATGCCTCACTGTCACCATTTTGTTATTGCTGGTACATCAAGTGTGTCTTCATAGCCAGGGACATAGCTAAGTCCAACAGAGATAGCTGATTGTTTTATTTGGCACTGCAGGGACTGCACACATTGGATTATGCAACCTGAGAAATGAATGGCTTTTTTTGTTTTTATTATCTAAGGTCATTGCAGAAAAAGCTCAAGAACTAAAAAACCAGGAGAAGCATAGAAGCGATGCTGTCAGCAATGGTGAGCAAAGCAGGCGTAAAGTCAGGAGAGCTTTTCTCGATATGCTTCTGAATGCCACCGATGACGATGGGAAGAAGTTGAGCTACCTGGACATCCGAGAAGAAGTGGATACATTCATGTTTGAGGTAGACAAGGGTGCTGTAGGAGAGTGGTGGTTAAGGATGCAATCCCATTGAACTGAATGAGCCTTATTTCCAATTATACATGTTAGAAGGATTGCATTGTAAGAGAAAGGAAGGTCTACAATGGGTGCCCCCAAAGGCAAGACGACCTGCTTGCTTCCTAGAGGGAGGCATTTCCAAAAAGACTCTTGCTTTTCATCAGCTAAGTAATGGGAAGCAGTGGTAGGTTACAAAATAAATTAAAGTGGTATCCTGGAAGCAAAGCTAAGGAAAATCTGTCTCATAGCTAGATAGGTGTGCTAACCATTCTACTAAGACCTTTTCAGATATGGGAGTGACTCAGGCGTGTCAGTTTGCATTTGGCACAGGGGAAGTGACCCGGGCACCTAGTCTTGCCAATGCACTTAAAAATTTGAAGTATTCATTCTTGTGTAGGAGGCTGGTGCCTTTGAATTTTGGGATTCTGCTATGAAAAACAGATGCAGGTGCCGGAGGATTGGAACTACTTTTTTTCCCAGGCCCTTGAATGGGTCATCAATATAATGGCCCAGAATTTGTTGTTGTTGAGAAAACATGGTTGTTGTTGTTGTTTAGTCGTTTAGTCATGTCCGACTCTTCGTGACCCCATAGACCAGAGCACGCCAGGCACTCCTGTCTTCCACTGCCTCCCGCAGTTTGGTCAAACTCATGCTACTGGCTTCAAGAACACTGTCCAATCATCTCGTCCTCTGCCGTCCCCTTCTCCTTATGCCCTCCATCTTTCCAAACATCAGGGTCTTTTCCAGGGAGCAGTGGCATAGCATGGGGGGGCAGGGGGGGGCCGGGCGCACCGGGCGCAACATCTGGGGGTTAGGGTTAGGGGGCGCAAATCCACAGGTTAGGAGGCGCAAATCCACGGGTTAGGGGGCGCAAATTACTTGCCTTGCCCCGGGTGCTGACAACCCACGCTACGCCACTGCCAGGGAGTCTTCTCTTCTCATGAGGTGGCCAAAGTATTGGAGCCTCAGCTTCAGGATCTGTCCTTCCAGTGAGCACTCAGGGCTGATTTCCTTAAGAATGGATAGGTTTGATCTTCTTGCAGTCCATGGGACTCTCAAGAGTCTCCTCCAGCACCATAATTCAAAAGCATCAATTCTTCCGTGATCAGCCTTCTTGATGGTCCAGCTCTCACTTCCATACATCACTACTGGGGAAACCATAGCTTTAACTATACGGACCTTTGTTGGCAAGATGATGTCTCTGCTTTTTAAGATGCTGTCTAGGTTTGTCATTGCTTTTCTCCCAAGAAGCAGGCGTCTTTTAATTTTGTGGCTCCTGTCACCATCTGCAGTGATCATGGAGCCCAACAAAGTAAAATCTCTCACTGCCTCCATTTCTTCCCCTTCTATTTGCCAGGAGGTGATGGGCCCAGTGGCCATGATCTTCGTTTTTTTTATGTTGAGCTTCAGACCATATTTTGTGCTCTCCTCTTTCACCCTCATTAAAAGGTTCTTTAATTCCTCCTCACTTTCTGCCATCACGGTTGTGTCAACTGCATATTTGAGGTTGTTGATATTTCTTTCAGCAATCTTAATTCCAGCTTGGGATTCATCCAGCCCAGCCTTTCACATGATGAATTCTGCATGTAAGTTAAATAAGCAGGGAGACAATATCCAGCCTTGTCATACTCCTTTCCCAATTTTGAACCAATCAGTTGTTCCATATCCACTTCTAACTGTAGCTTCCTGTCTCACATAGAAAACATTATGTCTCTTTAATTCTTTCTTCCAAGGGTCATGATACCACTGCTGCTGCAATGAACTGGTGTATTTACTTGCTTGCTCGTTATCCAGAAGCCCAAAGAAAAGTTCACCGTGAACTGGATGATGTTTTTGGTGAGTTTCCCTTTCCCGTGGGTATAAACTTGGACAAGTGTGGGATGCAGGTTTATTTCTAGGTAAGTGCTCATAAATATCACATAGCTTTTCTAACACCGAGTTGGGGAACCTCAGGCCCACAAATACAGATCCCAGTTTGGATCTTTGCAGCTCCAATGTGGTCAGACCGTGTGCTAGCAGAAAGGACGACATGCTGACTTACACCCTAAGCCTAAAGCACAGAAATGAATTAGTGGACCCAAACTGTTCCCAGCTCCATCAACATGTAAAATGGTTGTTAGACCATCAAGTTAAGGATGCATATTTTGCTAGTTATAAATAAGTTGTGTCAGTGGCGTAGCGTGGGTTGTCAGCACCCGGGGCAAGGCAAGTAATTTGCGCCCCCTAACCCGTGGATTTGCGCCCCCTGACCCGTGGATTTGCGCCCCCTAACCCTAACCCCCAGATGTTGCGCCCGGTGCGGCCGGCCCCCCCTGCACCCCCCACGCTACGCCACTGAGTTGTGTTTCTCTAACCGCCTCTTGTTATCTTATCAGGGGACTCGGATCGTAACATCACAATGGACGATTTGAAGCAACTACGGTATCTGGATTGTGCTATTAAAGAAGCTCTTCGCCTTTTCCCTTCTGTTCCATTTTTTGCTCGTACACTGCTTGAGGAATGTTATATTAGTAAGTAGCCCAAGTGGCTTGATGGCTCGATGCGCTGTGGCTGTAAGCTCAGTGTTGGGTGGCTCTACAAGAAGAAACTTTCATGACTATCTGTTCTTTGGCAGGAGGATATCGGATACCAAAAGGGGTTGAGGCCATCATTGTGGCCTATGCACTGCATAGAGACCCTGAAGTCTTCCCAGAGCCTGAGGAATTCAGACCTGAGCGATTTTCCCCTGAGAACACAGCTGGGAGGCACCCATATGCATATGTGCCTTTCTCTGCTGGGCCCAGGAACTGTATTGGTACGTATAAGAATAAATAAAGAATAAAAAAGAGAGCAAAAAAGGATAAAAAAGAGTAAAAACATCAACTCTCGGCACCCTTAAGGAACCACAGTTCGCAGGATTCTTTGGGGAAGCCATGACTGTTAGCAATATTATAGTGTTTAAAATGTATAGTGCAGATGTACCTAGAACTAAAGATTATTTGTACACCATTTATCCACCCCTTCCAGTTTTTCACTCAATCCTACCAGTGGCTGTAAGTCCACCACCATCTGTATAACTATAAAAGTGTTTAAGAGTTTAAAAATGAACCTGAGAACCTACCGTATTTTTCTCTCTATAACACGCAGATTTTTTCTCCTAAAAAGGAAGGGGAAATGTCTGTGCGTGTTATTGAGCGAATGTGTGGTCCCTGGAGCCGACTAGGGCGAGCGCAGGAACAAAAATCAGGCAAAAATCAAATCTCGTGTCGGAGAAGGGAAACCTGAAAAGAGGAAGTTGCTGCTTTCCTGCATTCTGCCTCAGGGTCTTACTGCCCACCCGCTTGTGTTTCGTTGCTGTGTTTGCTCAAATGGAACAAAGAGCAGGCAAATCCCCTCCCCTCCAGGCAAGCAGAGGGGAAAGCAGAGCGTCCTTCCTTCTAATTCCTCTCCCTGCTCCTAGCAGGCAGCCAGAAAACATGCAGGTGGGAGAGAGGGAGAGAGAGAGGGAGAGAGAGAGAGGGCTGGCTTGGGTGGGTGGGGGGACTTTTGCCTTTCTTTCCTCCCTCCCATTAAATCCCTCTCCTGCATTCTTATGCTCCTTGTCCCTTCTGTGTTTTTCCTTCCCTCCTCACTTAAAATGTAGTTACAAAGCATGGATCCACATGGATCCTCAGGATCTCTGCATTGGGTCACCCCAAATTCACCATCAGATCACATAGCATGTCCATGGCTACAGCCTGCACCAAAAAAATCACGCACCCACTGTTGCCTGGGGCCACAATGGTGCAAAAACGTGGTTACAAAGCATGAATCCACAGGGATTCTCAGGATTTTTGCATTGGGTCACCCCAAATTCATAATCAGATCACATGTCTGTGACCACAGCATGAAGCACAAAAATGATACATCCACTGCTTCATTCAGAATCCCCCCCCCTTGTTTTCCTCCTCTAAAAACGATGTGCGTGTTATGGTCAGGTGCGTGTTATAGAGCGAAAAATATGGTACCTCTGTGTCACATGGCTCATACTGAATAATAATAAATATGTATTATTGCTCTGGTTAATTGTGTCTTGTCATTGCTTTCCAACCCCTATGCAGGTCAGCGCTTTGCACAGATGGAAGAAAAGGCTATTTTAGCCACCATTCTACGGCGCTTTCGTGTTGAAAGTACGCAGCAACGCGATCAACTCGGCACTGTAGGAGAACTGATTCTTCGTCCAAATAAAGGCATCTGGATTCAGTTGAAAAGGAGATTGACTTCCTGCTCTTAAAACAAGAAACCTCAGGGAAATTCCTTACCACACCACATTAGGACTTTTTTTTATTGGGTAAAAACTGTTGGTTTTCAGTGCAGGACATTTCAGACTGCCCAATGCTACTAGGACTTCTTTCTTAACCAAACCTGTGTTTTTGCTTTTTAAAAGCCAGCAGCTGCAATCCAAAATCTGATGCTTGTTCAATTGATGGGATATTGCAAATGGGTATGGGATTTGTGGCTTCAATCTAGGTTGCCACTATATGATTTTTCTTAATCCTAAAAAAAAAAAAAAAGCAGTGTGTTTTAATTTTTAAAACTCCTGTATTTTGAAATGTATGCACATAAGAAATATTGATAATATATATAATATATTTTAATGATGTATGAATATAATAAAAGACCTTGGAAGTAGAGATTAGACATGAGCATCACATCAGGGCCGCCTGTCCTGGACTGAGGGTGACTTAGCACCACCTAGTGCATGAAGACAGGAACTATAGTTGCTTCACAGGAACATTTAACAAGTCACCCGCATCACAGAGCTCTCATTGCACTTTTCTGTGTGAAGGGCTGCATTTGCCATTTTACTTCTGACTTTTATAGGCATCATATGCAAATTCCTATGTGTCTTCACAGGCCGCTGATAATGATTTGACGGACTTGGATCACTGTGTTTGCTTGATCTGGTTTGGCAAACCAGAGAAATAATTGTGAATAATTTTGTTGTTGTTTAGTCGTTTAGTCGTGTCCAACTCTTTGTGACCCCATGGACCAGAGCACGCCAGGCACTCTTGTCTTCCACTGCCCCCCGCAGTTTGGTCAAACTCATGCTACTGGCTTCAAGAACACCGTCCAACCACCTCATCCTCTGTTGTCCCCTTCTCCTTGTGCCCTCAATCTTTCCCAGCATCAGGGTCTTTTCCAGGGAGTCTTCTCTTCTCATGAGGTGGCCAAAGTATTGGAGCCTCAGCTTCAGGATCTGTCCTTCCAGTGAGCACTCAGGGCTGATTTCCTTAAGAATGGATAGGTTTGATCTTCTTGCAGTCCATGGGACTCTCAAGAGTCTCCTCCAGCACCATAATTCAAAAGCATTAATTCTTCGGCGATCAGCCTTCTTTATGGTCCAGCTCTCACTTCCATACATCACTACTGGGAAAACCATAGCATTAACTATACGGACCTTTGTTGGCAAGGTGATGTCTCTGCTTTTTACGATGCTGTCTTAAACATTGCCTTAACATTGTTGTATCTCCCCACAACAAATCAGGATGCATTCTCATTATGTCTCTGAATCTCTTTGTGGACAAATTCAAGATGAATTCTCACTATCTCATCTACTCTCTCTGCAAACAAATCAGGATAAATGCTCACTAAAGAGGTCCTCTGGAAGCGACCTCAGTGTCATCCAACACTATTTCGCCTGGGATTTGAGAAGCCACCTTTTGTCTGCTCTGTGCTTGATTGCTTTGGATAAAGGAGTGGCAGTATGCAATCAAGAGAAAGTTCTGCAGATTATATTTTTTAATCCTCTCATTTTAACGGAGGTAAGTCAATATTTTTGGTTTAATTTTAAATGTTGAGAAAGTGAGGTAGAGATTGCAAATCATCCATTAAATGGATTCTAAAACATGGTGTGTGTATCCAAGAGTCCCCAGCACTGAGCACACTCTGCTTGCTTCTTGGAGCTAGGGTGAATATTACAACCTGTCCCAACTGTTTATGTAAGTAAGGTAAAGGTAAAGGGACTCCTGACCACTAGGTCCAGTCGTGACCGACTCTGGGGTTGCGGCGCTCATCTCACTTTATTGTCTGAGAGAGCTGGCGTACAGCTTCCGGGTCATGTGGCCAGCATGACTAAGCCACTGCTGGTGAACCAGGGCAGCGCACGGAAACGCCGTTTACCTTCCCGCCAGAGCGGTATCTATTTATCTACTTGCACTTTGATGTGCTTTTGAACTGCTAGGTTGGCAGGAGCTGGGACCGAGCAATGGGAGCTCATCCTGTCATGGGGATTCAAACCGCCGACCTTCTGATTGGCAAGTCCTAGGCTCTGTGGTTTAAACCACAGCACCACTCGCGTCCCTGTTTATGTAAATAGACATTCCTAAATTATGCATTCCTATGAAACCTTTGGACAGATGAGTTTTCCTAACTAAGATCACAATAGCATGGCTGTGTTTTCTTTCACTGGGCTTGATTCTGTGTGTAGCAATAGCCCGGAACGTGGAAATTTAATAGATGAAACTTTCCCTAACTCTTGATCTTTATGTGAGCAAAAGCGTCACCTGCAGTGATTTCTTTTTCTGGCATGAAGATAAAGGCTACCTCCAGACTGTTGCTATTTTATGGAAAGGATTCAAGTGTGTACCAGAAATTCAGGTTTGTGCAGTTACGTGAATTAAGGAGCTCTTGTCGCAGTGGACTAAAATATCTGTGTGCATGTGCGCGTGGGCGTGCAAGGAGAAGCAATACAAGTGGATGTGGTTGCGCTGTATCGCAAATCTTCTGCCTGAGCACCAATGTAGGGTAATGAAGGGATTCAAGGGCTTCTGCAAGATGAAGAGGTCACCTGGCTATCAGTCATGTGAATAATGAGGAAGAGCTGTACCTTAGTGGGAGAGCATCCGCGTTGCATGCATGACATCCCAGGTTCAATGTCTATCATTCCCAGACATGCCTGGGAAATATTCCTGCCTGAAACTCTGGTGAGTTACTGCCAGTCAGTGTAGACAATATTGACCTAGATGGAACAGTATCCTGACTTGGTGCAAGGTAGTTTTTTTGAAATGTTGTGATGAAAACATGAAGATAAAGAAAGAATTCTTTCTGAAACTCAAGTCCGTTCATAGAATCGTAGAGTTGAAAGGGACTCCAAGGGTCATCAAGCGCAACTCCCTGCAATGGAGGAATCTCAGCTAAAGCATTCATCAAGAGAAATCTGTAGGGAAGTGGATAAGAAGATGTATACCGGTACTTTTCACTGTTTTATTCATACATTTCAGAACCTTTGGAAATGGTGCACATTAAGTGAGGCTGCCTGTGGATTTCTTTGCTCCTTGGCTGTCCCAGGCCACAGTGCAGAGTTGAAAGCTACTATGGAAACCATGCAGGTCAAGACTTGTCCAGTTCTATATTTTGTTAAATGTTGAGGTACTGCGAAATGTAGTATAGTAGTAAGCTAAAGACCAACAGATGACACACATGTGCCAAGGCATTACCTTATTGTATCTTATATTCTTCATTCACAATAATTTCCAGTATAAAGAATTGCCAACTTATTTAATCTGCCCACCAATTCCTCCAAAATCCTTTCCAGCTTTATTATCTTATATTAGAGTGTCTGCCTCCCTAGTTCAGGGACCTGATGCAGCCCCCACCCCCAATTTTTCTGCTTTTGGTGGCAGCAGTAAAGGACAATACAGTGGACGCTCGGGTTGTGAACGTGATCCATGAGGGATGCACGTTTGCAACCCACAGCATTCGCAACCCACGTCTGTGTGTCTGCACACGTGTGGGTTGTGATTCGGAGCTTCTGCACATGTGCAAAGTGCGATTTAGCCCTTCTGCGCATGCGCGACTGCCGAAACCCGGGAGTAACCCATTCTGGTACTTCCGGGTTTCGGCGGTCAGTAACCTGAAAAAACGCAACCTGAAGCATCTGTAACCTGAGGTATGACTGTACAGTACATTTAAAGAAGACATGGTGCGGGGGGTGGGGGCAGGCGAACAGGAGCCCAGCACCCTGGATTAAAGCAGCTGGAGTCCCTGGAATAGGGGACCTTGGGAGGCCCAAACTTAATAGCATCTGATCATGAGAAACAAAACATTGCTCTCTCCTTTTTCTACTCAATGAAAGTTGAACATTGATGAAATTTTAGCATTGATACAGATTTTTGCAGATACAGATTTTTGCAGATACAGATTTTAGCATTGATACAGATTTTTGCAGATTACACATACAGCATTGATACAATTGTAGCATTTATAACCTCGAATAATTTTTCTTTTCAAAAAATTTAGCAAGAGGCCCAGCCCCTCCCCCCCCCCCCGGTGATTATGCAGCTCAGCCCCTGTGTAAATCTGGCACTGTCTCTGGTGGTTGTTGTTGTTAAAATTTGTATACCGCCATACATCCATACATCTCAGGGTGGTTCGCAACCTGATCATCTGCTGAGCAGAGAAGGTGGTCAGCCTTGGTGGTCAGCCTTGGCTCCTGGTGGAGCAACGGCCATAGTTTATAAACTATGTGCTGTATGAAGTACTTTCTTTTGCTTCTCCAAAATCCTGCATCATTCAGATTCCCTTGATGTGCTCTAGTGCTGCATAAGAAGAAAAACGTTTCCTCTAGATCCACTTTCCGCCAGGTCTGGCCCTGGCCTGATTTCATACCCTTTTCTCCTGTTGCTCACCTTTTCTCTTAAGCTAACAAGCCCCCAGGGCAGAGACCATTTTTCCCAGAGAGGGGTTACTCCATCCCCTTGACAATTTGGCTCCACCTCCCCCAAGTCTTCACTGTTTAAGAGAGATGGAGGCGATGCCCTCCCTCTCCCAGTCCTTCCCCTCCCCGGACTCCGCCTCGCCTTACCTTGGAGCCTCTTCTCCAAGCAACTCGCTTCCCTGGAGCCGAGGGAGGCCATCCGTGCTCGGCTGCTCTCGCCAAGGATGGCTCCGGAGGGCGATCGACTCTTTTCCTGGGCGGCTGCGGCGCTCGCCCTGCTCCTGGCCGTCTGGCTCGCCCGCTTCCTGCTGGACCAGTGTTGGAAATACGTGCAGCTGAAGCCCATCCCGGGGCTCAGTCCCTGGTACCCGCTGCTGGGCAACGCGCTGCTCTTTGAACGCGATGGGGAAGGTAAAAGGCAGGCAGGCAGAGAAAGCGCGCACGGAGTTTTCCCAGGCAGGTGGGGCGAGAGAAATCGAATAGGCTACTAGGTTTTGGCAATCTTCACCTGCCCACTGTGACACATTCTGGAAAGGTACAAATAGGAGGCATTGCGAAATAGCCTCCCTGCGCCTCTTCCAAACGCATCTTCTCCCTGGAGGTGGCTGAAATTCTGCCTTTCCATGTATCTCTTAATTTCAGTAAGGTGCGATGCCCCGTCTCCGCTCGGAAACGCACCTTAACTATTTCCATGTATGCAATATCGGGATGATTTTGATGTAGCGATCCCTCCCCCCTTTTTAATTGCAGATGTGTGAGTAATTTTTCTTATACAGTGGTACCTCAGGTTACATACGCTTCAGGTTACAGAATTCGCTAACCCAGAAATAGTGCTTCAGGTTAAGAACTTTGCTTCAGGATAAGAACAGAAATGGTGCTCCGGCAGCGCGGCGGCAGCAGGAGGCCCCATTAGCTAAAGTGGTGCTTCAGGTTAAGAACAGTTTCAGGTTAAGAACGGACCTCCGGCACGAATTAAGTACTTAACCCGAGGTACCACTGTATTCCACATAGCACTTTTGAAAGAGCTTTTTCCTCATCCCGCCGGTGCAAGAAAGTCTGGACTCCAGATCAGTTGAGAATATTGATTCAAGGGTGTGATCCTGTGTGTAATTTGGGAAGAATTGGAAATTCATAAATAGGGTCGTAGGTAATTTCTGTATATACCCTGCTTATCTAGAAGCATCATCACCACCCAAATGTTAGATGTCCCGAGTTGCATAACAGAAAGTAGCAAGTTTTCCCCACTGGAAAATGCACATTTTATTTCCTCCTCTTCACAGAATTGTGGATTTGGAAGCGACCCAAGGGCCACTTAGTCCAACACCCCTGTAATGTAAGAATCACAGGTATGATTTATAGATTTACTGTAGTGTGCAATTTACAGTGGCACCTCAGGTTAAGTACTTAATTTGTTCCGGAGGTCCGTACTTAACCTGAATCTGTTTATTCAGCTCATAGTGGTGAGGAGGAATGGAAGTTCCCCCAGAATGTCTGCTTTATATACATTATTTACACAATGGGCCCCACGTGATTGGCTAATTCCGGGATTCACCTGTAGGCCAATCTGGTTGCGGATTCACTTCCACCTGGAGCTGGATTGGGTGGCTCCTGTGGACCAATCAGACTGCTGCATTCTGGACCCTATTCTAGGACCACTCAGACTGCTGCATTCTGAATCCTATTGTTCTAGGACCAATCAGACTGCTGCCTTTTGGATCCTATTCAACTCAGTACATAACACCAACCAAGCCGGCTCCCCTCTCTATGAAGGGCTTTGCTTGGCTCACAGCTGCCAGCTTGCTGCCTTTTCCTTTCTCAGGGAAGAGGGGCGCAGCGGTGATTCGGAGGCGGCAAACGCTGAGTTTCAGCGCTGCACTGCAGGTGCTCCATTATGGAAACCGTTCCCCTTGCAGTTCTGCCCTCTTGCGCCTTGTGAGCAGGGTGAAGTTGTAACAGCGTCATTTTCAAAATCGAGGCACCACCCCCGAAGCGGCTTGCCTCATGGAAAGGCCGGCCAAGGGCAGCAGGTTGGATCTGCTCCACCTGCCTCCAAGGGGGAATCATCGCCTCACCTTGCTCGGCCAGGGCAAGGCTGGCCCGCAATGGAATGGGAAGCAGCTCTGGATTGAGGGCGCGCAAAATAATAATAATAATAATAATAATAATAATAATAATAATAAAATAATAATAGTATATTTATATGGGTACGCAACTTAGGTGGGGGCGTCAAATGTTGTCCTTGCTCAGGGTGCCATAGTACCCAAGTCTGCCCCTGCTGGAAGGCGCTCCTTGGTGAGGAGAGCCCTTCAGGCTGAAGGGCCAAGCAGACAGGTGCAGTGTCCAGAGTTCATTCATTAAAATGTGCCTTAATACCAACGTAGTAATAATACCATACACAGAAATAATATCACGAATCAGCAGTACTATCAGTCCACACAACCTCAGAGTCACCAAAACAATTACAGCAAAGGTATTTCTAATCTTTGCTGCTAGTGCAAGAAGAGTCGCAAAGCTGTTGCTATCACTCCAAAGAAATGGCGTTTTTTCCTCCAAACCTCAGTGTTCCTACTTCCATATGTTATATTCAGATATCTCTCTTGAATCAGTATATAAAGGTCAGGTTAACAATTACACCTAATAGTGGCCACAGATACAGAATTTGCCTTCGTAATAGACCTTGTTATAGCACAGGGGTTGGCAAGGTTTACCTCGCCTGGGCCGGTTCACTCCAGTGGAGACCCCTCCGTGGGCTGGATCATGTGTGTGTGTGTGTGTGTGTGTGTGAGAGAGCGCACGCGCCTGTTATTTCCGGTGTCTGCATCTGTGCAGATATGATTTCTGGCATCTGCGCATGCGCCGAGGTGATTTCCAGCGCCACAGAAGCGAGTCTCCACACCATGCTACACCGGTTAGTGTAGCACGTGGGGACTCGCCTAGTGGGCAGCTCAGTGGCTAGGGGTGGCTTGTGGGCCGGTTAAACGACCCCTGTGGGCCGCTTGTGGCCCATGGGCCTTAGGTTGCCTACCCCTGTTATAGCACTTATCCAGGATTGCAGTTGGCATCACTTGAATAAAAGCTTTTATTAGGGAAACAGGCTTGAGTTTAGTTAAATAACTGGCTCTAAAATGCTTGTTTTAGAAAAGAGAAAATTTAGAGTTCTTAATTAGCTGCAATTCCTTTCTAGAATCTTACCTAACTAAGCCAGATCAGGATTTATTCAGGAATTCATGAAACACAAACTTTCATGATAGGAATGTATTTGCTTAGGTGCAGATGTTTCTTCTATCATGGCTACATTGACTGACCAGTTAGATAGACTTTCATTAAACATATATATAGCAGGACTTCTTTGTGCCTCACCTTCTGTAACTTAAATCACTTAGGACTGAGGCTGTCTGTTCAGGACATATCTATTGCTTCTTGATCCATCTGCTTTACAGTTACTTCTGGCTCCCTTTCTCCAATTATATGGTCACAATAATCAAATATGGATTATTTTGTATGCAATGTCAGAGTGGGGCACACTACCCATCAATCACGCAGTGCCCCTTTGTATGGAATCACCCATAAAAGAGCCTCATTTTATATGGTCAAATTGATTTCTAAGCAAATCTGAATATGCCCTTTGATGGGAATGGCTGAGCATGCTATATAAATTAGAACTTTATGTGAAAGTGGGAGGTTGGAATCAGCTCCTTGTCTCTCACAATCTGAATTTGGGAAGAGGGTTCTCTTACTGTGTGGCTGTTGATCTTAGCTTAGAGTATGTGATATGAGAACAAGTAGCGTAGAGGTGGTGTCATTGAATTCCTCAATTTCAGACTGGATGCATGTTTTCCCAGCTTTCTTTCAGCAAATGATAAATTCCATGGAAGCCTTCCGGAACGTCCCACTGATGCAACTTTGGATAGGACCACATCCCGTTGTGCTCTTATATCGTCCAGAAACTGTAGAGGTGAGGTTGTCATTCTTAGACTTTACTGCATGGCTGGGGAACTCCCCAGCAGCACTACCAAAACCCACCATCCCCTGAGTATAATCTGCCAAACAGTCATGCCTGGAGAGGATGGTGAATAGGACCAAAGTGTCAGCCAAAAATGGGGGTGGGAGAGTAGAGCTGCCCATTCTCTTTCATACACTGGTGCACTCTTATGAATATTTACTCAAAAATAGGTCTCATTGTGTCTAATGGGGCTTGCTCACTTTCTTGGGAGCAAGCTCCATTAGATTCATTGGAACTTATTTCTGTATAGACTCAGATGGGATTGCAGTCTAAAGACTCCTGGGAATAAGTCCTGTGGAAGCCGCTAGGACTTAATTTCTAAGAAATATAAAGAAAGGTGCCAGATCAGATATGGGATCCTTCTGAAAAATACTACTGTAATCCAAGAACATGAGAGAGAGAGTAATAGTTTTTCCAGTGCGGGCACTCAAGAAAACCTTGCACTTCATTTTGTAGGATGAGCATGAGGATTATGCTTAATGCAGATATTCTGTCTGAAGATCTTAGCTGAGTGCTATTCATCAACAGTGTGGAGGTGGTGTTTTTCAAAAAGCAAATGCCACAATATCTGCTCTGATTTATTTATTTATTTATTTATTTATTTATTTATTTATTTATTTATTTATTTATTTTAAAACTGGGTGAAGTCCCCCCCTCTTCCTTTGGTAGGATTTTGACAAGTGCAGCTGTTTTAATGCAAATTACTGGATCCTGTTAAAAGGGACTGAAATCACTTGCAACTGCCAGCTGCATGGAATAGGTCTAGGGTTGCTGCCACTTATGCTGGACAAAGAGCTTGAAAGCAGATGGTCCTCCAGATGTTTTTGGATCCTCCTCCCTCCATTCCTGACCATAGGCCATGTTGAATGGGGCTGATGGGAGTTGGGGTCAACAACATCTGGAAGGCTACAGGTTCTCTCCACTCCCGATTTAAATGATGCAGTTTCAGCAAAAGGAAGAGCAGCCACATTTGCTCTCCCAGTCCCATCATCTGTCCCCCCCACCTCATTTTCTCTGAAGCACAGCTGACACCCTCCTTGCCACAGCAAGCAAAGGAGGTAGATTGAAGCAGATGGGCTGAACGGGTGGGAGCAAGAAATATGGCTGCTTTGTTCCTTGGAATTCTAGGCTTCGGCCCTATAATCCACATTCTGGAATACATGAAGAAATAATAAAGAGGGGGTATGTGTGTCGAGAGCTGTTCCTTGAAGACGGGTTCACAGCAGCCCTCATGGGTGGGTGGGCAGATCTCCATCACTTGCAAGAGTGAGACAGAAGAGAAAATTCCAGCAGGACACCTGTTGAAGTTCCTTCTTCAGCACAGCTATTAAAGGTGCTGGAGTTCTGCCACATTTTGCATCTAGCCAACCTACTTACAGACTAGGTTCTCCTGGCAGAAGGAAGGGCCCTCAGGCAGGCTGGAATCAGGCCCCTTTTGCTAGGATCTTAATAGCAGAGTCATTATCCTGCTAAAACTGGTCTTACAAATAAAGGTGGACATGGTGATAGGGAAACAGAGTTGACACAGGGAAAGAAGCATCTGACAATGATGTTGGAGACAGATTGTGTTGCTGTCTGCAGCTCCCTATGGAGGCAGGACTTCCACTTGGAAAATGACACGATGCCCCTAGCTGCCTGTCACGCAGCAGGAGCCAAGAACAGATGCCAAATGTGGTTTTCAGTGCAACATGCACCTTTCTGAGAATTTCAACTGCTTTCGCAATTATCAAAGAACATTTGAAAGTACATGAGTAATTCCCGGTATACACTAGATGGTGAATGAGCTGAGCCAAGTTCAGGTGACCTGGGATGTCCTTTTGACCTCCACACATTGATTGAGCTTTCAGAACAGATGTGTGCACTCACAGGTCCTCACATCCTTACAATGTACTCTAAAAAGAAAAAGAATGAAAACGCAAGTTGTAGAAGGGAGCCCTGTGGCGGACAGGCTCTGGGTCTGCCTCTTGGTGACCTAGCAACCAGTGGGAGCTAGTGAGTCCATCAGCCAATCAGGAGAAAGAGTGTGGGATTCAAGTTAGATTCATAGAAAGGCAAAGTCAAGAAGTTACATTTTTGCTTGCTTCTGTTGTCAGGTAGTGTTGAGGAGCTCTAAGCATCTTGCAAAACCCTTTATCTACACGTTTTTGCATCCTTGGCTGGGCACAGGACTCCTAACGAGGTAAACGGACCCAAAACATAAGTGGGAATTGTACCCTTTTGTCCTACCCTCTGGAATATAATGTAGCTGGTGTGTTCAGAGCCGGTTGGGTTATCAGTCCTGCCACACATGTATAATGAATGTGTGAAGGAGGAAGTGGGACTGGGGTTACAGGCTACACCCATGTAAGCCCACTGACCACACAACACCTGCACATGTCCTATTGAGTGTGTGGACTTTGGAGGTGGGCTGGTGGGTGTAGTCTTGCTCAATTCTCAAGAAAAGTACAAAAGAGCTGATTGGTGCTGACTTCAGGACCTGCTTTTAGCAGAGGTCAGCTGCTCTCTATGGAGTTCTCCACTGGTTGGTTGTAGTGGGCTTTGAAGGCAGCACCAAGCAGCTGATTGATACTGACTTTAAGGCTCTTGATGGTTTATTTGCAGCCACATCACACAGATGGCATCATGTATCTTTGCATAGCTCAGTTGGTTAGAGCACAGTGCTGATAACACAAAGGTCTCATGTTTGATCCCTATATGGGGCAGCTGCATATTCCTGCATTGCAGGGAGCTGGACTAGATGATCCTCAGGGTCCCTTCCAGCCCTACAATTCTATGATTCGATGTGAGGGCAAAAATGAAATGGCCTAATGACCAAAATTGAAACCTCATCCCTGTATTAACATAAAACTAGTTGGGGGAATCTGCAGTGAGCTGGAAGTTTTCAGCTGGTAGCTGGAGCAGGAAAGAGATAATAGTTTATGAAGAAAGAGCCTTAGGAGGTGACCACTCATTGCCAATCCAGAATTGGCATTGAGATCCATGAGATTTGAAAAGTGGTTTATTGCTTGAACATCACCATACTAATGACCTCAGTCTGCTAGGTGCTGGTCTTTATGTGGTCAATCATCCTTTTATGTAGCCTAGGCAAGGGAGCACCAGCAGGTTCAGGGAAACCCCAAGGTTTCCAGTGCCAAATCTTTATTGCAGGGATGGGGAGACAATGTGGAAAGAAACCAGTAAAAAACACATTGGAGACTGAACATGATCTGTGACTATGGGCTGTTGACTGTTAGAGAGAAAAATGGTCAGTTTGAGGTGAGGAAGAATGGAGTGTCTGGAAATCTGAACAGGAGCACTGCACACTGCAATGTTTTGTTCCAGGTCCTGCTTGAAGGCATTCATGTTTCAGTCTTTGTTTTGCAGCACTGGAGGCAAATGGCGGTCCCGAAGGAAAATGTTAACACCCACCTTCCATTTTACCATCTTAGAAGATTTCCTCGAAGTGATAAATGAACAAGCCAATGTCCTTGTTCAGAAACTTGAAAAACATGTGGACAAGGAGCCGTTCGATTGCACTTTATACATTACTCTGTGTGCCCTTGATGTAATTTCTGGTAAGTGCAGTTGCTGCTGCCAAAGTGTTGCAGTGAATGAGGTTTAAACATCCCTGCTCATTTGTTGGACGAATGGACATTTTTGTGAGATCTGACCAGAAGAGTTGTTCTTCTTGTAACAATTTATCTAAATTAGACACATGCCATTTTAAAAATAATGTGAATAGCTTGTTGTTCATTTAAATTCTGTCAACACTGAGCTTGATGGGCCCTCTGCTCCGATTATGTCCCATTCTTGGTTTCTAGGAGAATGATTCTTCATTTGATTTCTCTCTCTCTTCTGTTCCTAGAAACAGCTATGGGCAAGAACATAGGAGCACAACACAATAAGGATTCCGAATATGTCCAAGCTGTCTACAGGTAGTTGTTAGTGGGATGACGCATTCCAGCAGCAAGGATTTGGAACCTGTGGCCTGTCAATGGTCAGGGATGCTGATAGTTGGAGTTTCAACAGCATCTGGATGGCCACAGGTTTCCATCTCTGAAGCAGAGCCTTGATCCACAGTGTCTTCCTGGGGGGGGGGGGGTTACATGGAAAAAAGGCCCTTTCCCTTCCACCATGCAGATATAATAATAATATTAATAGTACCACCACCACTTCTACTAATAATAACAACAACAATTTTGTTTTTATACCCTGCCCATCTGGCTGGGTTTCCCCAGCCACTCTGGGTGGCTCCCAACAGAATATGAATATTATTATTATTATTATTAATAGTGATAAAAGATTAAAACATTAAAAACTTCCCTAAACAGGGCTGCCTTCAGATGTCTTCTGAAAGTCAGATAGTTGTTTATTTCCTTGACGTCTGCTGGGAGAGAGTTCCACAGGATGGATTCCACTACTGAGAAGGCCCTCTGTCTGGTTCCCTGTTACCTCACTTCTCGCAGTGAGGGAACCACCAGAAAGCCCTGGGAGCTGGACCTCAGTGTCCGGGCTGAATGATGGGGGTGGAGATGCTCCTTCAGTATTTAACCTGAACTTGACTGTCTGCATGAAAAACTTGCAAAGGCCTGCTTTGTACAATCTTCCTCCCTACCCTTCCTTTTGGAGGTGGATTGTGCGAACCGGGTTGAATGATTATGTAGAAGCCCCGTTCACACTGGAGGTGACCTGTGCAGTGGAGGGGCCGAAAACGGCTCAAGCTGTATGTCCTGAGCTGGGGCTCTGTGTATCTGTTTCACATGTATACCATATTTCTCATGACGCTAATTTGCTCAGATTAGTAGCAATACATCTGGGCTCTTTCCTGTACTTCTCGTCATTTTCTTAGGGATGTACCCAGCTTTGTTGCTTGTTTCCCTAGGATGAGTGCTCTGATTCAACAAAGACAGAAGTCTCCCTGGCTCTGGCCTGACCTTCTGTACCTCATGTTCCAAGAAGGAAGAGAACATTACAGGAGTCTGAAGATACTTCACAGCTTTACTGATAATGTAAGCTGCTGCATTTTCTATTTCATAGGCACAGATACCAAAAGGTATTCACAATTGTGACCCTCCCAGACTTTGGAGCCCTGCTCAGAGCATGTCAGGCTGGGCAAAAGTTTGCTCTCTCCACTCCCAGCCTTTGTGTCTTTAGGGAAAACATCTAATGACGGCTTGAGGGTGTTTTTTCCTGAACTTGCTTACAAGGCTTCTGAAATCTGGATCCCCACTTTATCAGTGTTCCAGATTGCAAAGAGTGTTGTGTATTCAGGCAATTGTGCTCCCAAGCTCCCTTTATACGTTTGCATTCAACGAACGAAGGTTAGCTTAGAGACATTGGGGGGCAGGACCAAAGTGACACCCATTTTCTTCTACACCCCTTGGCTCCTGAATGTCCAGGATGACATGCCATGAAGAGCACTATTTTCTGTAGTTTATGTGAATCCATCCATCCATCCATCCATCCATCCATCCATCCATCCATCCCAGTTATATTTTTCCCTGTCGTAAAAGTGCATGTGGCAATTCCCATTTTATCTTCACCACATGCCTGCAAGGCAGGCTGTGCTATGAGAGAATGACTCAACCTTCAGGCTACCTATTGGGGTTCATGGCTGAGTTGAGATTCAAACTCAAGCTTCAGTTCAACACTATCCACTGTGCCTCACCAGCAACAGTTTGTTATTGCCAAGACATCAAATGCATCTTCATAACCGGGTATACAGACCTAACACAGGTTCAGGGGACAACAGAGATAGCTAGTCATGTTATTTGGTACTGCAGTGAGTGCACACACTGGATCCTGCAATCTGAGAAATGAATGGCTTTTTTGTTTTTATTATCTAAGGTCATTGAAGAAAAAGCTCAAGAACTAAAACACCAGGAGCAGCATAGAAGCAATGCTGTCAGCAATGGTGAACAAAGTAGGCACAAAGTCAGGAGAGCTTTTCTTGATATGCTTCTGAATGCCACAGATGATGATGGGAAGAAGTTGAGCTACCTGGACATCCGAGAGGAAGTGGATACTTTCATGTTTGAGGTATAGAATGCCCAGTACAAGAGTGCTAAGAAAAAAGCGCACCAAGAACTCTGGCCAATATAAGTTTCAATAGTGGGAGTTGTCCCTACTCAAGTACAAGAGTGCTGGCATAGCATGGTGGTTAAGGATGCTATCCTGTACCCATATATCTGGGAGTAAACCCCATTGAACTCAATGGTGTTTACTTCCAAATAGAGAGGTGTAAGTGTTAAGAGGCTGTTCTACAAGTCAAGAAATCTCCGGCTATAGGCAAATGTCTACACATGGGACCTACCATAGCATACTTCAGCTTAGTGCTGAAAAAAGTACCTAGGCTTGGTTTGAGCTTGTTAAGAGAAAATAATTGAAAATAATTGTTTCAGATACGTGTTGGCTAATTTAACACATGTAAAACTTTGCTGTAGAAAATATGTATCTGAAACTGCCCTTAGCTAGATGGTAAGCTTGCATTTGCCATACCCGATTAGTCTGGTATTCTCTTCCAGTGGAGCCTAAATAAATTCTCAGTGATGCATCTTATTTCATTGACAATACATGGGCATGGAATAAATCATTGCCTGATATTAATTTGCTTTAATAAAGAAAACAAAGAACTACTTGCACACAAACAGCTGCCAGACAGATTGCTTAATGGTAGTTCAGTGAGTATAATTAAAACCTGACTTGATTCACAGATAACTTTGTTGTGTGTGTTTGCCCTCTGGTGGTTATAGCGGCATGGTTGTTTATTTATTAATCATTTAATTCCATTTATGAATTCCTTCCTTTTTAAATATCTCAGAAGTGCTTTAACAATACAAAGAATTTAAGAATACAATGTATAAAACAGTTCCAAATCCAGATATAGATGGGGATAAAAAAAATCCCCACTTAAAATGCTTGTTGAGAAAGGAAGGTCTTCGGTGGGCATCAAAGAGGCAAGAGGGATCTATCTGCCTGCTGTCTAGTGGAGGCAGTTCCAAAGGAACTCTTGTTTTCAATTGACTGAGACATGGGAAGTGGGGGTCAGTTACAATGCAATGAGCAAAAACAAAGGAAAACATGTTTTTATGCAAGAGATTGTTTTTCTATGAAATATGCAATTGTTTTATACATGACACATTTGGGATTGTGTGAAAGCAGGAAAGGTGGGATAAAAATAAAATAATATCACATGTCACATGTCACATATCATATAAAATAAAATGAAGATACCTAAAAGCCAAGCATCAGTGTATATGTTTGTTTCATATTTAGATAGGTGTGTTAACCATCCTCCCAAGATCTTTTCAGATATGAGAGTGACTCAGGAATGTCAGTTTGTCTTTAGCACATGGAAAATGACCAGGCCTGGAAGAAACCCTGGGACATGGTCTTCCTTAATTTCCCCCCAACACTTACAAGACTTACTCTTGTGTATGTGGCTGGTGCCTTCAAATTTTGGATTTGTGCTAAGAAAAACTGCTGTGAGTTTCAGAGGGTGTGAAATACTTTGTTTAGGCCTTGGATTGGGACATCATTCTAATGGCTGAGGATCCCATTTTTCTGATAAACATTAGACCTCTTTCATTTTTTCCTTCAAGGGTCATGATACTTCTGCTTCTGCCATGAAGTGGTGCATTTACTTGCTTGCAAGTCATCCAGAAGCCCAAAGAAAAGTTCACCATGAACTTGATGAGGTTTTTGGTAAGTTTCTTTTTCTTTTCTGTGGGTATAAACCTGGGTAAGTATGTGTCAGGGAACTGCCATCAGTGCCGGAGGGAGAGAGCAAAAGCCAGAGGGATTATAGAGAGCCTCCAGGGATCGGGAGAAGCAGCTCCTCTTCTGGGGAAGAGAATAAATGCAGCTCCAGTGGAGAGGGGGTGCAGGAGTCGGAAGTGGGGAGGCGGTCCCATGACTCCTTGCCTGGGACAAGCGGGGAAGGAAGGGGTCCTCCGCTGCCCACACCCTCTCTGCGCAGAAGGCTTTCGCGCAGAGAGGGAAGGCGGAGACTGGGCGTCAAGGAGCTTCTTTGCTGGAAGAAGTTTAAGAAACGCCTACTCACAGATTCTGCCAGCGATTGAGTCAGCCACGGGTGAGTGGCTCTCCGAACAGATAAAGTCAAATTAGCAGCCAGCCAGGGAGAGATTTGCCTGCTTGCGCACGAGCAACCCCTTGGAAACTTAACAGTATGGTATGCAGGAATACTTCTGGGTACTCATGAATATTTGTTGATTCTTCTAATGCAGAGACGGAGAAGCTCTTGTAAAATATTGAGGCTTAACAGCATAAAATATTTTGTGGAGATTTCCATTTGCAGAGAATTGTAGCAAATCGCCTGTTGCTTAAGAGCGATGTGTTGATTTGTATTTACAATGTATTTTGTAACAGGTTTAAAGACAGCTTGCAGTAAAACTTTGAAACACTTTATTGGTGTGTAAAGCTCATTTATTCATACTCTGTACGAGGCCAGATCAGAGAATTCTGCTCATATAAGTCCAGTACCTTTGGCCCAGCATGAGTCCCAGTTTGGCCCATGAAGCTGTTTTCACCAAATCATACCCACTTGCCCCTCCATGTCTAACAGGAAACATTTAAATAATAAACTCTGTAGGTGGGGTCTACTCTGGCTTGGCATATTTCTCAAAGGCTCCCTAATAACTTTCTGCAGATACAATCAGTGATGCTTAGCATCCTTTCCCTTCGCCAGACAATGATGCTCCGCTGGTTTAGCTCCCTTAAGAGGGACCACCTATAAGAGGACTGCAGCTAGTCTCATACCAAAAGCAAAAGAGACGGAGGTTAGTTATTTAGTTAGTTATTTTGCTGGCAAAGTGGGGCTATGAGTGCTTGGAAGCTCTGTCCTTTAGTAGCCTCAGCAGCTGGCAACTCCTTCTGTTGACAAAACACCGTTGGGGAGTCAGGAAGCTGGCCTAATGCTTTTTATGCTTTGTCTCAACCTCTGGCTTAGGAAGACATGCTGACTTGCATCCTAAGCCTAAGCATAGAACTGAATTATGGCAGTGACTGAACTAGTCCCTCAAATGTCCCCTGTTCCACCATCCTTTAAAAATAGGTGTCTGAACTTCAAAGTTAGAATGCATATTTTGCTGGTAATCAATAACACATGTTTCTCTAACTGCCTCTTGTTATCTTATCAGGGGACTCGGATCGTAACATCACAATGGACGATTTGAAGCAACTACGGTATCTGGATTGTGCTATTAAAGAAGCTCTTCGCCTTTTCCCTTCTGTTCCATTTTTTGGCCGTACACTGCTTGAGGAATGTTATATTAGTAAGTATTTCAAGCGGGTTTATTTATTTATTTATTTATTTACTTTATTAAATTTGTATACTGCCCTATACCCCGTAGATCTTAGGGAAGATTCACAGCATAAAACTACAAAATAAAAAATACATAATAAAAATGAAAACAAGCCAATAATCCGCCCCTCCTTCCACAGCACATTTTAAAGGGGCATCTGATGTCAATCAGCCAAAGGGCTGGTTAAAGAGGAACGTTTTCGCTTGGTGCCTAAAGATGTATAATGAAGGCGCTGGCTGAATCTCCTTGGGGAGAGCATTCCACAAATACGGAACCTTCGCAGCTTGATGCCTTGATGTTCTGTGGCTATAAGCTTAGTGCTAGCATGGCTGGTTTTACAAGGAGAAGTTTTCATGACTATCCATTGTTCTTTGGCAGGAGGATTCAGGATACCCAAAGGAATGGATGTCATAATTGGGTCTTTCATGCTGCACAGAGACCATGTTGTCTTCCCGGAGCCTGAGGAATTCAGACCTGAGCGATTTTCCCCTGAGAATGCAGCTGGGCGGCACCCGTATGCATATGTGCCTTTCTCTGCTGGGCCAAGGAACTGTATCGGTATGTGTGAGAGTCAAAAGTCTGTATCTCTTCAGAACTCCAGAGCACAGTATGCTTCTATCACTGATCTTTCAAAACAATTCTCAGCATCCTTAACAAATCATAGTCCCCAGAATTCTTTAGGAAACCCATGGCTGTTTGTTTTATAATGGACAGTGCAAACACACCTAAGTCTAAAGGTCATTTCTGCACCAATACTATGACCCCCTGCCTTCCATTTCCCCCACTTTTTCCTTCCTTTCATTGGCTTGTCCCTCCCCACACACTGTTTGTTTGGGTGGATTTGATTATACATCTGTATAGAAAAATGCTTAAGTGTTTAAGAATTTAAAATTGAGTTTTGGGGACCTGACCACAGTGTGATGTGTTGAATAACAATAAATATGCACTACTGCTATGGTTAATTGCATCTTGTAATTGCTTTTTAACTCCTCTGCAGGTCAGCGCTTTGCAAAGATGGAAGAAATGGCGATTCTAGCTACCATCCTGAGGCACTTCTTTATTGAAAGTACACAGCGACGTGATCAACTCTGCCCTGTAGGAGAACTGATTCTTCGTCCAAATAAGGGCATCTGGATTCAGTTGAAAAGGAGATCGACTTCCTGCTCTTAAAATAAGAAACCTCAGGGAAATTCCTTACCACACTGCATTGGGACTACTTCAGTAAAAACTATCAATTTTCATAGCAGGACTTTTCAGAGTGCCTGATGCAACTATGACTTATTTTTTAAACTGCCCAGGGTGGCTGGGGCAACCCAGTCAGATGCGCATGGTACAAATAATAAAATTATTATTATTACTAACCAAGGTGTTGTTGTTTCTTTTTAAAAGCAAACAGCTGCAATCCAGGTTTGCCTTTCCCTTCTCAAGAGGGAGACTTCAAGACTTGAGGAGTGAGAGGGCTGCTTTGTGTTTCTGGAAATTCTGTTCTTAGCATGTAGTGGAAGTCTGCCTTTAGAGAGATTTTTTAAAAAATTAATTTGGGAACCCCTCTGTCCTGATGGAGAGAAATTTGGAATGGATCTAAATCATCAGGGTGCTGCCAGACTGTCTGCATTTTGAATTGAAATTCAATCTCATACCAGCAAATTCAGGTTGAACAATTAAAGCTGCTTTGGAGCTCTTGTAAAACAGGCCTGCGTCCTCAAAATATTTTTTTTTAACAACAAGGAAGGTGAAAGCACACTGGAAAGCCTGGAATAACACTTGATTGACCCAATGTTGTCTTATGTCCCTCAAAACAAATCAGGATGAATTCTCATTGTCTCGCCAGAATTCTCTCTGCAAACAAATCAGGGTGAATGCTTATTAAAGAAATCCTCTGGAAGTGACCTCAGTATCATCCAACACGATGTGGTGTTGAGAAGCCACCTTTTGTCTGTTCTGTGGTTCACTGCTTTAGATAAAGAAGTGGCAGTATCCAATCAAGAAGAAGTTTGCAGACTATAATCAACCCTCTCACTTTAATGCAGGTATGCCAATATTTTTAGTTTAATTTTTAAAGTTAAGAAATTAAGGTAGAAATCATGAATCATCCATTAAATTGATTCCAGAACATGATGTTTGTCTCCAAGCATTCCTGACACTGGGCAGGACTCTAATCCAACCTCCCCACCTTTGACCCAGCTAGCTCCACTGATTGGCTGGTCAGCTCCTCAACTACCATAGAAATATTTTGCTCTGGAGGTGATGTGGCAATGGGCACTGCTGGTTCTCCCTTCCCTTCTGGGATGCCTGGGATTGCTGGGATGGATTCCTCATAGGACTCACTGCCCAGTCTGCCTCTGCTCCCTACCTTGGAGTTTTCATCCTCTTCTGACCACACATGCTACTCCTGCGCTGTCCTAGTTGGTGCCACAGCACCCATGACACATAGCAGCTGAAAATGGGGATAATACCATCTTATGGCTACCCTATGTAACTTTTAATACATGGAGAGAGGGGGAGAGATAAGGATTAAATGGGTTCTGAAGCATGGATGTATCCAAATTTCCTGGCACTGGGTAAATACTCTGCTGGCTTTTTGGATCTAGGGAGAAGATTACAATCTGCCCCAACTGTGTGCATAAGTAGAGATTTTTAAGTTACACAGCAGTCTTTTAAGCTTCATGAAACCTTTGGACAGATGAGGGAAGAAAACTATGGCCATAATAGCATTGCTATGTTTTCTTTTTTCTTTTATGCCTGATTCTCTGCGTAGTAACAGCCTGACAGGTGGAAATTTAACAGACGGCGCCTTCCCCATCTCTTGACCTTTATATGAGCAAAAGCTCCATCTGAAACATTTTCTTTTTCTTTTTCTTTATTTTTATAAGATATTTATTAAGATTTTCAAAATATTACAAAATAAAAATAAAAAAGAAGAAAATACAGAATAAAAATGGTTAAAAACAACTCAATCTTTCCATTACTTATTTTTCATTAGCTTGTTTCCCGGACCTCCTCACGCCTCCCTTTTTTGTATTCCAGTTCAGTCTGTTGGTTCAGCAAATCCTTACCCTCTTTGTTTATCCTAGTCTTTAATCTTAAAATATCGTAACGTTAAATTTTTACCTATAAATAATCCATTTTTCATATTCCCTTAAAATATTACAGCTGAAAACCACTTAATTTCTATCCAACATCATTCTAACATTCATTAATTTTACAATATTTCTGTAGATAGTCTTTAAATTTCTTCCAATCTTCTTCCACCGACTCTTCTCCCTGGTCTCGGATTCTGCCAGTCATTTCCGCCAATTCCATGTAGTCAATCACCTTCATCTGCCATTCTTCCAGAGTGGGTAGTTCTTGTGTCTTCCAATACTTTGCAATGAGTATTCTTGCTGCTGTTGTGGCGTACATAAAAAAAGTTCTATCCTTCTTTGGCACCAGTTGGCCGACTATGCCCAGGAGAAAGGCCTCTGGTTTCTTCAAGAAGGTATATTTAAATACTTTTTTCAATTCATTGTAGATCATCTCCCAGAAAGCCTTAATCCTTGGGCACGTCCACCAAAGGTGAAAGAATGTACCTTCAGTTTCTTTACATTTCCAACATTTATTATCGGGCAAATGATAGATTTTTGCAAGCTTGACTGGGGTCATGTACCACCTGTATATCATTTTCATAATATTCTCTCTTAAGGCATTGCATGCCATAAACTTCATACCTGTGGTCCATAACTGTTCCCAGTCAGCCATCATTATGTTATGTCCAACATCCTGTGCCCATTTAATCATAGCAGATTTCACCGTTTCATCCTGAGTATTCCATTTCAACAGCAAGTTATTGACAGATTCTTAGTTTTGGGTTCTAACAGTTCTGTTTCCAATTTTGATTTTTCCACCTGGAAGCCAATTTTCTTGTCCACATTATATGCCTCCATTATCTGATAATAATGAAGCCAGTCTCGCACTTTATTTTTTAATTTTTCAAAACTCTGTAATTTCAGTCTATCTCCATCTTGTTCCAAAATTTCCCAATATTTCGGCCATTTGGCCTCCATATTGAGCCTTTTCAGAGCTTTCGCTTCCATCGGTGACAGCCACCTAACATTTTCTTTTTCTAGGATGAAGATAAAGGCTGCCTCCAGACAGTTGCTCTATATGATGAGAGGGATTCAAGCGCACACCAGAAATTTAGTTGTTTTTGCATTAAATTGTGAATTAAAGTGCCATGTCACACCTGACTTGTGCAGATGGGTGTGTAAGTGCAAGGAGAAGGTATAGAAGTGGATGTGGTCATACTGCTCCACAGATCTTCTGCCTCAGCATCTATGTGAGGTAGTAAAGGGATTAGGACTTCTGCAAAATGAGGGCAATACCCAGCTATCAGCTATGTGGAACATGAGGAAGGGCTGTAGCTCAGTGGGAGAGTCCCAGGTTCAATCCTGGCATTTCCAGATAGGTTCTTGCCCAAAACCTTAGTTAATTGCAGCCAGTCTGTTTAGATGATACTGAGCCAGATGGACCAAACTCCTGTGCTATTTGGCTGCCCCAGGACAGTGCAGAGTTTTAAGCTACTATCATGGGCATAGCAGGAGGTGGGCAGCTGCCCCCCCTCAAGTAAAACAATAGAAATACTTAACTAACTGACCATTCACATCGGTTCTGCCCCCCAACAAAAATCCTTCCCCTCCAAAAAAAACCAAAACATCTTGGCTACACCCATGGCAGCTGCCCCCCCCAAATCAAGTAAGTAAATAAATATACTTAACTAACTGACCAATCGCCTTGCGGATAACTCGGTTCTGCTCCCCACCCCCAACATAAATCCTGGCAACGCCCATGGCTGCTATGGTATTCATGCATGCCAAGGCTTGTCCAGTTTTAATTTATTCAACTGTTTAGGCATTGTGAAATGTAAAGAGAAAACAAAGACCGACAGATGACACTCATATGTGAAGGAATCACCTTTATCAGTGTTGAGTTCTTGGTTCGCAAGAGGCCACAAGAACTTCCAATACAGTGGTACCTCGGGTTACAGACGCTTAAGGTTACAGACACTTCAGGTGACAGACTCTGCTAACCCAGAAATAGTACCTCAGGTTAAGAACTTTGCTTCAGGATGAAAACAGAAATCGTGCAGCGGCAGCGAGGGGCCCCATTAGCTAAAGTGGTGCCTCAGGTTAAGAACAGTTTCAGGTTAAGAACGGACGTCACCTCCAGAACAGTGGTACCTCAGGTTAAGAACTTAATTTGTTCCGGAGGTCTGTTCTTAACCTGAAACTGTTCTTAACCTAAAGCATCACTTTAGCTAATGGGGCCTCCTGCTGCTGCTGCGCCGCTGGAGAACGATTTCTGTTCTCATCCTGAAGCAAAGTTCTTAACCCGAGGTACTATTTCTGGGTTAGCGGAGTATGTAACCTGAAGTGTATGTAACCTGAAGCATATGTAACCCGAGGTACCACTGTATTGAGAAATGCCCGCTCCTTTAATCCTCGCCTATCACCTCCATGCCACTATCCTGTTTCGACGGAGACAGAGCGCACCCCGCCCTTCTCTGCCCTGCCCGCGTCTCCCTCCCGTGACCTCCTTCTCCCCTTTCGCAGTCCTGCCCCTCGCCGGCTCCGCCTCCTCCTCTCGCCCCGGGGCTTCTTTTCTCAGCAAAACGATTCGCTTTCAGGATCAGAGCGACGCTGTCCGCGCTCGGCGACGATGGGCTTTTGGGCGATGGCTCCGGAGCGCGCGCGGCTCTTCTCCTGGGCTCTCGCTCTGCTCGCCACGCTCGCCACGCTGCTGGCCGTCTTGCTCGCCCGCTTGGTGCTCGACCAGTACTGGAAATACAGGGAGCTGAAGCACATCCCGGGGATCCGTCCCTGGTACCCGCTGCTGGGCAATGCGCTGCTCCTTGACCGCGATCGGAAAGGTAAAGGCGCCCTCTTCCTCCCTCTCCTCCGGGCAGCTGATGCGCGCAAGCAGCGCAAAAAGGCAGCGCTGTGAACCAGGAAACCCGCGCCGCGCTATCTTAATCTCCCACTCTGAGGTTCTGCCTTTTCTTTTGCTCTTTATTTCAATAAGGATTTCCGACCGACACGTACGTGAGTCATTTCCTTTTGTGCAATGTCTGTTTACCGCAGTTGTGTGAGTGTATGCGTGAATTGAAAAAGGCAAGCAAGCAGGTTGATTTTTATTTTTAAAAAGCACAACTGTCAATTAATTTATTATCGAATAAAATACTGTATCTTCAGTTGTTCCAGATGAAACAGAAAAGTGGGGGGGGGGGGCAGGTCACCCCCAAGGGGAAAAAAAAATCTCAAAAAATAAGGAGGAAATAAAAGAGAAGGATGAAACTCTCATGTGATTGAAGATGAGGCAGCATCAGGAGGTGTTGGTGGGTGGCATAAAACGAGTTTGGAAGTTTTCCTGAATGCTCTGTTTAGGATCCTTGGTGGTTCCCCAAAGAGCTAAAATGTTAGATTTAAAGAAATCCTGAAGCCTAAAGTAAACATGCTAATGAGGAAGCACTCAGAACTCCATTATATATAGGCAAATCATACTGGAGCCAATTATCTTCTATAGGATGAAGTCCATATTTTGTAGCATGCTTAATCAGCTCTGGTGATATTGGAAGTAATTATCCTCCACATCCCAACCAAATCTAATAGGCTGCCTGAAACCTGTTTAAGGCATGTTGGAAACATCTCAAAAGGTTGCCCCTTCTCCATTACAGTACTCAATTTTCATGCCACTATGTCAGTGGTTGCCAGCCTTTTTGGACCCATGGGCACATTTGCCGAATGGAGAGATTATTGTGGGCACCACCTCCGTGCCACCCCCTATTTTATCGGCTACAGCAGAATCCTTTCAAATTTCATGGGGGGGGGGGGAGAGAGAGAAGGGGACCTTGTGGTACCAGGAAGGGCTTTGTGGGTACATGGCCACCCACAGGCACCACATTGACAACCTCTGCTCTCCCTGTTGATTTGTATTCACAGCTGCATGTTTGGGCCGAGCTATAGGCAAGCTACAAGATAGTGTGGCATGACCCATAGGAGTTGAACTGCAAAACTTTTAGATATCTCTTGAACAATCAGTTTATGGCATTTGCATGCCCTTCATGAAACTGTATATCCCCAGGGCAGTCACAATATGAAACTATGACAAAACACAATGGCATAATTAAAACTCCGCAAAAAGGACAGTAAACATAATTGCAGCAAGAAACTACAGCAGTTTCCTGTCCTACTTAGATTTTCTACACATGATTATTATTATTATTTTTTAAAAAACCAAACAAACAGGAATGAATCAGTTAAGAAGAGCATTTGAACAGGATCTTCAGGTATTTCCAACACAAGGTGTCATTGTCAGGAGGCTTTTTATCAACAATGCTAAGTCAAGGGTTAAGTCAAGGGAAACACGTTTGTGCTGCTCTGCCTGCTCCCAAGACTGCAACATCTTGGCTTGTATCAAGAGCAAGGTTGGCTTTGCAATGTAACTGGAAGCTCTTGAGCTCTCCCCTCAAATGTTCTCCCAATATGTTACGAGGTTGGAGGACAGAGCCAAGTAACCCAGTGCAATGTTAGAATGGGGCCCACTACCCATTAATCATGTGGAATCATCCCTTTGTATGGAACCACTCATAAATGGGGATCATTTATACAGTCAAAATGAATTCTAAGCAAATGTAAACTATAGTCTTAGACTTGCACATAATTGTTCTCTTTGAATATCAGGAGGTGGGAGGCTGGAATCTGCACCTCATCTCTTGCAATCTTAATTTGGGTAGAGGGGTCTCCTGCTATGTAACTATTAATCTTAGCTTAGAGTGGGTGCTGTTCTCATGATAACAAGTAGCATGGATGTGGGATCATTCACTTTCTCATTTTCAAACTGCATGCATGTTTTTTCCAGGTGCCTTTTCTCAGGTGATACGTTCCACTGAAGTGTTGCGGAATATCCCACTGTTACTCCTTTGGGTAGGGCCATTGCCCTTTTTAGTATTATATCATCCAGATACTGTAGAGGTGAGTCTCCCATTGTTACTCTTCATAGCAGGGCAGGAGAAGTCTCTCCCACCCCCCTTCACCCAGGGTTGCATTTGCGGGGATTAAACTGTCAATGGGTACATGTCAGCAGTGGGTGGGGCCAGTGGTGGAGGAAGCCGCTCAGGCGCTGGCGGACGAAGGTGGAGGTGGGGGGAGTGGGCCACACCGGGTGCCATTAGGGGAAGGGGTGCCATCGCGGCCGCTCCCCAGGTCACGCACCGCGCCCTCCCGGGATACACAACTCATGCCGTGCAACCCCGGGATGCATGCTGTACCCCCGCGTGCGGTGTGCCACACCCCTGCTCTGTGTGCCACGCCCCCATGGGTGGTGCGCCATGCCCCCGGGACATGCACCACGCCCCCGCAGGCAGTGTGCCACGCCCCCGGGACACGCGCCAGCCACGCCCCCACCTGTTCTCCGCTCTGGGGGCTGCAGCATGTAGCTCCGCCACTGTGCTCGGGCTCCTGGGGTGGCACGCCCAGGGGCAGGGTGAGCCACCCATAGGGGCAGGGTGCACCATGGAGGATCTGGAGTCTGCCTGCCTTATCCCACTCAGCTGCCCTACAGCGAGGGGGAGGCAGCGGGTGGACTGTTTGGGCAGCGCGGAGCCTGCACGCGCCAAGCCACCGTGTCTCTCCCAGGAGAGACGTGTGGCTTGGGTGTGCTGCAGGCCCCGCAGTGAGTGCCACCCGGCATTTTGTCACCCCCCTCAGTGGTGACAGCCGCGGCAGCCCACACCCACCGAACCCCCTTCCTCTGCTGGAATGGGTGGTGAATAGGGCCAAAGTGTCTGCTAAAACTGTAGAAACACCCACCCACACGTTTCCTCACACACATCATCCATCACCTTGGCTATCTTACCTTAGTGCACTGCAAGTTGTGTAGCGGTATTCTAGGTTGACCCTTGGCATTATTATGTCATAAAAGACTTTTGCGAGAAAAATCCTAGATCTGTCACGTGCACACCTTGGATTACTGCACGGAGAGAGAGAAAATAGGGGAAGAATGTTGACATTCATCTGGTGACCTGGTATAATCTGAGGAGACAACAAAATGGTGATAGATGGAGCTGTACACATTGCTCAGTGTATCCAAGTAAAGTTCATTTTCAGCCTGGTACTATCAACACAATCCTGTGAAAATTTCCTCAGAAATAGGTTCCATTGAGTCTCATGGGGCTTTATTGCTAGTGTGTGTTTTGCAAATCTATGCACACTTATCTGGGAGAAAGCTCCATTAGTCTCATAGGAACTTAACTTGCATCCCTGATGCAGATTAGAGAATGTAGTTTCTGATTTCAGGATTTGTCATACCTCGGGGCATAATCAACATCGGAATATAAAGATAAAGCAAACCTGCCTTGCAAGCCACTTTAGTCAAGCCCACTAAATCACTAAGTCACTTTGAACTCAAATAGAATCTATTTCAGATAGCTGACTTACTTTGAAGGACAAATTGAACAGATAGCATAGAAGGGCAAAGTCAATAATTTATGCCCTTCTCTTCTGTTGGCAGGTTGTATTGAGTAGCTCTAAGCATATTACGAAATCCGATCCCTACAAGTTTTTGCATCCTTGGCTGGGCACAGGACTTCTAACAAGGTAAATCAAAAACAACCCAGAACATGGGTGAGGCAGTGTACCCTTTTGTCACGCCTTGTGTAGGTGGAGTGTGTGGCACTGATTGAGCTATTAGTCCTGTTCTGAAGGCCTGCCCCACACATTTAATGAATGTATGAAGGTGGAAGCCAGACTGAGATCATAGGCCATACCCCCAACATCCCACTGATTGTGTGAAAAGGGTCTCTCCCTACAGAGGTATTTATTGCAGATGGGAGGCCCCTTTCAGATGCTCTGCTGATTGTGTGGAGAAAATGGTCAGTTTGGGGTGAGGAAGAATGGAGTGACTGGAAACCTGAACAAGAGCACTGCAATATTGTATGGCTGGTTCTGCTTGAAGACATTACATGCATTTTGTTTTGAAATTTGTGTAGAGAAAAATAATATTTAAGTCTTTGTTTTGCAGCACTGGAAGCAAATGGCGGTCCCGAAGGAAAATGTTAACGCCCACTTTCCATTTCACCGTCTTAGATGATTTTCTTGAAGTGATGAATGAACAAGCCAATATCCTTGTTCAGAAACTTGAAAAGCATGTGGACAAGGAGCCATTTGATTGTTTTTTATACATCACATTGTGCGCCCTTGATGTAATCTGTGGTAAATGCAGTTGCTGCTGTCAAAGTGTTGCAGTGAATGAGGTTTAAAGATCCTTGCTCATTTGTTGGGCGAATGGACATTTTTGTGAGATCTGACCAGAAGAGTTGTTCACCTTGCAATAACATTTCGCTTCCTAAATTGGGCACATTTACATAATACAAATAGCTTGTTATCCATTTAAATGCTGATTGAATAATCCAGTGGAGAACAGGGATTTAAAATATACACTGATGGAGTTGGAAAATAAAATAACAGACTGTGATCAGTTTGAATAATTGTTGATTTGCCATCGGTCTGAATACAGGTCATGATTGGGACACAAACACACAATACTATGGGAGGAAATGAGAAGTTCTGGATACAGTTACTGTAGTAGTGGTGCTGTGTTAGTACAAGACACACTTGACAATGAACTGACCAGTGGTAGAGTGCAGCAGGTCTTGGGTTCAAATCCTGGCTGGGAAACACCCTGGCTCTGAAACTTGGAAAACCATTGGAAGTCAGTATGACTCGATATATGGTTGCTCCCTGTGTTCATTTTATGTCTCACTCTTTGGTTTGTAGGCAAATGATTCTCTAATTGATTTCTTTCTCTCCTGTTCCTAGAAACAGCTATGGGCAAGAACATAGGAGCACAACACAATAAGGATTCCGAGTATGTCCAAGCTGTCTACAGGTAGGTGTCAATGTGATGATCTATTCCAGCAGCAGGAAATAGAGATGGTAGTTGGACTCTAGCCACATTTCGAGGGCTGCAGCTCCCCCCCCCCCCGCTTCAATGGAGCCTTGGTCCGCAAATACTAGGAGAAAAAGTCTCTTTCCCTTCCATGATGCAGACAACCTTCAGCTTTAACTTGACTGTCTGCATGATAAGCCTTCAAAGGAAATGATTTTAGAATGTTGTATTATTTTTTTACTGTTGTTAGCCGCTCTGAGCTTGGCTTCGGCTGGGGAGGGCGGGATATAAATTTATTATTATTATTATTATTATTATTATTATTATTATTATTATTGTCTGCTTTGTATGAGCTTCCTCTCTGCACCTCTTTTCTGGAGGTGGGTTGCAGAAACTGGGCCTCTCTGTGGGTTGAATGCTGATGTAGAAGCCACATTAACCCTGCAGGCGATAGGGGCATGGCATATCTGTTTCACATGTAAACTATTTTTCTCTGCCTCTTTACATGACAGCCTAGTTGCAAGAAATCTGGGCTCTTTGCTGTACTTTGCAGCACTTTTCTAGAAAGCGTTGTTGCTTGTTACCCTAGGATGACCGATCTGATTCATAAAAGACAGAGGTCTCCTTGGTTCTGGTCTGACCTTTTGTACCTCATGTTCCGACAAGGAAGAGAACATCACAGGACCCTGAAGATACTTCATAACTTTACTGATAATGTAAGCTGTTGCATTTTCTCTTTATGCATGATGTTTCATAGACACCAATATCAAAGTGATTTCTGCTAATATTCACAATTGTGGCTCTCCCAACTCAAACGTCCTGTTCAGGGCGTGTTCACAGGGTGTATGTGAGGCCTCCCATTTTATCTTCACCACATGCCTGTAAGGTAGGCTCTGCTAAGAAACCGATTTCTCCCTAGTGGTTTTTTTCCCAATTCAGAATGCTGGTAAGATTTCAGCTTAAAATCACTGTCTCTGTGAGGAGTTGTCACTTAGAATTATTTTGTTACATGGGATAAAATGACCTTCGTAGATTTACCCAGTCAGGCGTCCATTTTCACGCAGTGCATTTACATCCAGACAGCTTTTACAGAGATATTGGAAATGCCTTGTATCCTGATTTTATGTATATTTACCCAGAAGTAAGTTTTGCCCATGGCAGTGTCCATAGGGCGCTTTAGACAAGTTGGGTGCAATTGGATATATTCCTCTTTTTCCTTGTCAGCACAATGTACTTCGCTAGGTCCAGGGTGCAACAGAGATAGCTTATCACTTTATATGACACTGCAGGGAGTACACACATTGGATTATGCAACCTGATAAATGATTGACTTTTGTTTTGTTTTGACTGTCTAAGGTTATTGCAGAAAAAGCTCATGAACTAAAAATTCAAGAGCAGCATAAAAGTGAGGTTGTTGGCAATGGTGAGCAAAGCAAGCGCAAAGTCAGGAGAGCTTTCCTTGATATGCTTCTGAATGCCACTGATGATGATGGGAATAAGATGAACTACCTGGACATTCGAGAGGAAGTGGATACATTCATGTTTGAGGTACAGAATGCCCTGTATAAGAGTGCTGGTTGTTCTCCCCTATTTAAAGGATCACAACAAACTAATGTATGTGAAGGTCTTTGAACAAAGACAAGACGTTAAGGGTCTTTCTATCAGATGACTTGGTAGTTTGGTGGTCATCCATCTGTCTTGGGAGACATTGGAGGTGTGTCCCTTTGAGGGTGAAGTCAAACTGTTGGAAGGTCGCAGAGTCTGTGGTGGCTGTAGAGACTGATACGGGAGAGACATATTTTGTTGCAGCTGGGGCACATGAAGGCATTTGGTTGTGCTGCTGCAGATGCACCATGGTGTTTCTTCTCTCTATGCTTCTCCCAGTGGTCATTCCTCCTCTGGTCACTGCTGTGGTTGAACAACCTGTCTGTCTTGGACGTGTGAAACCAACCACCTGTCTCCTTGATCCTTGCCCATCCTGGCTAATAAAAGCAAGCTGGGAAGGGCTGGGCGATGGGCTCTGCGGGGTGGTGAATGCTTCCCTCTGTGAGGGAACATTCCCAGATCCGCTGAAAGAGGCGGTCATTAAACCGCTTCTTAAAAAACCATCTTTAGACCCGGCCAGTATGGCCAACTATCGCCCAGTCTCAAATCTTCCATTCTTGGGCAAGGTGATTGAGCGCGTGGTTGCTGAACAACTCCAGGCACGCCTGGAGGATGTGGACCATTTGGATCCCTTCCAATCGGGATTCAGGCCTCATCATGGGACTGAAACTGCCTTGGTCGCGCTGGTTGATGATCTCCGGTGAGCTAGGGACAAAGGTGAGAGTTGTTTCCTAGTTCTGCTGGATCTCTCAGCGGCCTTTGATACGATCGACCACAACATCCTTCTGGACCGTCTAGAGGGGCTGGGAGCTGGGGGCACTGTTATACAGTGGTTTCGCTCCTTCCTCCTGGGCCGTGTTCAGAAAGTGGTGGTGGGGAATGAGTGTTCAGACCCCTGGGACCTCACTTGTGGGGTGCCTCAGGGTTCCACCCTCTCCCCCATGCTTTTTAACATCTATATGAAGCCGCTGGGAGAGATCATCAGGGGGTTTGGACTGGGTGTCCATCAATATGCAGATGATACCCAGCTCTACCTCTCTTTCAAATCAGAACCAGCGAAGGTGGTGAAGGTCCTGTGTGAGTGCCTGGAGGCGGTTGGAGGATGGATGGTGGCTAATGGATTGAAGTTGAATCCTGACAAGACAGAAGTACTGTTTTGGGGGGACAGGGGGCGGGCTGGTGTGGAGGACTCCCTGGTCCTGAATGGGGTAACTTTGCCCCTGAAGGACCAGGTGCGCAGCCTGGGAGTCATTTTGGACTCACAGCTGTCCATGGAGGCGCAGGTCAATTCTGTATCCAGGGCAGCTGTCTACCAACTCCACCTGGTACGCAGGCTGAGACCCTACCTGCCCGCTGACTGTCTCGCCAGAGTGGTGCATGCTCTAGTTATCTCCCGCTTGGACTACTGCAATGCACTCTACGTGGGGCTACCTTTGAAGGTGACTTGGAAACTACAACTAATCCAGAATGCGGCAGCTAGACTGGTGACTGGGGGCGGCCGCTGAGACCACATAACACCGGTCTTGAAAGACCTACATTGGCTCCCAGTACGTTTCCGAGCACAATTCAAAGTGCTGGTGTTGACCTTTAAAGTCCTAAATGGCCTTGGCCCAGTATACCTGAAGGAGCGTCTCCACCCCCATCGTTCTGCCCGGACGCTGAGGTCCAGCGCTGAGGGCCTTCTGGCGGTTCCCTCATTGTGAGAAGCAAAGCTACAGGGAACCAGGCAGAGGGCCTTCTCGGTAGTGGTGCCCGCCCTGTGGAACGCCCTCCCATCAGATGTCAAAGTGATAAACAACTACCTGACATTCAGAAGACATCTTAAGGCAGCCCTGTTCAGGGAAGTTTTTAATGTGCGATATTTTAGTGTATTTTTGGTTTCTATGGAAGCCGCCCAGAGTGGCTGGGGAAACCCAGCCAGATGGGCGGGGTACAAATAATAAATTATTATTATTATTATTATTATTATTATTATTATTATTATTAGTCTCCAGGCACTGCAGTCATCTGCAAGAGCAGATATTGCCAGCCTTCATGCCATGTTTGCAGATGTCTTTGTTGTGCAGAGTTGGTCTGCCAACGCAGAGGCAGATTTAGGGGAGCGTAGCTGGTTTGGTTGCAACTCTCACACAGTTGCCAGACAGATTGTTAATGGTAGTTCATTGAATATAAACTGTGACTTTATCCACTGGTAAAAAATTAGCAGTATTGTTGTGTATTTGCCCTCTGGTGGTTATAAAGGCACTGAAGCATGCTTGCTTATTTACTAATTATTCAATTCCATTTATGAAGTCCTTCCTTTAAAATATCTTGGAACTGTTTAACAATACAAACAATTTAAAAACATCACATATAAAACAGTTACAAATCCATATGTAGACCGGGATCAATGATCCCCACTTAAAATGCTTGTTGAGAAAGGAAGGTCTTCACTGGGCACCCACAAAACAAGAGGCATCTGCCTGTTGTCTTGCGGGAGGCCGCTCCAAAGGGATTTATTGTTCTTTAAGACCTGGGAAGTTGGGGTGAGTTACAATGGAGTAATCAGCAACAAAGGAAGCATGCTTTTATACAACAAATTGTTTTTGTATGAAATTTTCTATTGTTAATTTTTATGACATTTTCTGGAATTGTGTGAAAGCAGGAAAGGCAGGATATAAATAGAATGAAGTAGCACCTTAGAAGCAAAGCTTCAGTTTATATGTCTGTCTTATTGCTAGATAGGATCATTAGCTGTTCAAACAAGATCTTTTCAGATTATGGGAGTGACTCAGGAGTGTCATTTTGCCTTTGGCATGTGGGAAGTGACCAGGCCTGGCAGATTCCCTGGCACCTGGTATTCCCAATATACTTTAAATTTTGAAAGCCTTACTATTGTGTATGGGACTGGTGTCTTTCAATTTTGGATTTGAACTAGCTTGTTCGGGCCCTAGACTGGACCATCACTATAATGCTTAAGAATTCTATTTTTTGTGAGAACATGTTAGACCTCTTAAATTCTTTCTTCCAAGGGTCATGATACTACCACTGCTGCCATGAACTGGTGTATTTACTTGCTTGCAAGTCATCCAGAAGCCCAAAGGAAGGTTCACCATGAATTAGATGAAATTTTTGGTAAGTCTTTCTTTCCTGTGGGTATAAGCCTGGGTAAGTTTAGAATGCAGGGCTACTTCTAGGTAAGTGCTCATGAGTATCACCTGACTCCTCTAATGCAGAGATGGGGACTCTCTGGCCTGTGGGCCTAATTTGGCCCAGCACAGACCCCAGTTAGGCCCATGAGGCTGTTTTTCCTCAAACCACATCCACCTGCTGCACGTTTGATGTCATATGTGAATGGAGTAGGTGAGGCTGTGGTTACAGAGGGAGCTTAAAGTGAGAATGACTGCTGGGATTGGTTGCCCTAAGAAGTTCCTAGAGAGCAATGCTGTCTACAGGGGGAAAATGTCTGCTTGCAGATGTAGTTTTTGAAACCATGCAGCGTCTGCAAACAGGCATCAAAGGAGATTTCTGTAATTGCCAATTGGTTGGTTGGGGGTTACAGCAAGATCCTGTGAACTTTGAATGGTGGGCAGCCCCACCAACTTTCAAAATTGATCTGTACTGAGAAGAGTAAGGGTCTGGTCCCCTGGTCAGTTCCTGTTCCCCACCACTGTTCTAAATCAGGTGGGGAACCAATGGTCCTGAAGACATTCCTGGACTCCCAACTTGCTTTAGCCTCAGCCAGAATGGCCAGTGCTTAGGAAAGATGGGATATATACTCCACTAACTTCTTCTGGAGGGCCACAGTCTCCCCATTCCAGCTCTCAGAAGACAGCTTTAAACAAGAAACCTCTCTGGTGGGGCCTACACTGACTTGGCTTACTCATCATTCTGCAGATAGAATCCATGATGCATATGATCCTGTCTATTCACCCAGTAATGGCCATCCATTGGTGTAGCTCTCTTAACCAGATCTCCTTGGGCAGCTCAGTTAGCCCAGCCTTGGTTAGCTCAGTTGTTTAGCATGACACTGGTAATGCCAAGATTGCAGGTTTGATCCCTGTATGGGACAGCTGCATATTCCTGCAATGCAGGGGTTTGAACTAGATGATCCTCAGGGTCTCTTTGAATTCTATGATCTATATAAGATGTGCTGTGGTCTTCACAGCTTCAGTGTCTGTTAGCAAAAAGGAAGTCTTGATGAGTCAGTGTATTGTTTTATCATAACCCATGGCTTAGGAAAGTGTGCTGACTTAAAGCTATCCAGGCTAACTTCCTGAGAATAAGCACAGAAATGAATTATGGAAGTAACTGATCTAGACCTAAAATTGCCCCCTGGTCCATCACCATGTAAAATAGCTGTAAGAACTTCAGTGTTAGGATGCATGTTTTGCTGGTTATAAATAACACAAGTTTGTCTCGCTGCCACTGGTTTTATAAGGGAACTCTGATCGTCATGTCACAATGGACGACATGAAGCAACTACGATATCTGGATTGTGTTATTAAAGAAGCTCTTCGCCTTTTCCCTTCTGTTCCACTTTTTGCTCGCAAACTGAGTGAAGAATGTTATATTAGTAAGTACTCCAAGTGGGTTTCTGGCTTGATGAGCTATGGCTATAAGCTCAGGGCTAATTTCATGAATATCTGCTCTTTTTTCGCAGGAGGATTCAGGGTACCAAAGGGGGTAGATGCCCTAATTCTGCCTTTTGCGCTGCATAGAGACCCTGATGTCTTCCCAGAGCCTGAGGAATTCAGACCCGAGCGGTTTTTCCCTGAGAACGCGGCTGGACGGCACCCATATGCATACGTGCCTTTCTCCGCTGGGCCTAGGAACTGTATTGGTACATATGAGAGTCAAAAATCTGTATCTGGAAAGGAAAAAAAGGGGTAATCAGTCAGTGGCAGGGAGTGTTTAAAGGGGAAGATTATTTAGACATTGGCATTAGGCATTTAAAGCAGTGTCATATCCATTTAAACAGTCTGGCTTCCTCCAAAGCATCCTAGGAGCTGTAGTTTAAGGGTGCTATGAGTTGTTTAGAGAATTCTGAGAATTGTAGCTCTGTGAGGGGAATCTACATCTCCCAATAACTCTCAGCATCCTTAACAAACTACAGTTCCCAGGATTCTTTGGGTGTGTGTGTGCCATGACTTGTTAACAGTATCATAGTGCTTTAAATGTATAGTGTGAATGTACCTCAGTCTAAAGTTATTTCTACATCAATATTATCAGTCCTTCCCTTCCAATTTTTCACTTACTCCTTCCAATGACTGCAATTCCACTGCCTCACCCTCTCTGTGTTTGTTTGGTGGTTTTGTATAATTACAGAAAAGTGTTTAAGGATTTAAAAATGAATCTGAGAACCTGACCTCAATGTCACATGACTCATGTTGAATAATAATAAATATGTATTATTGCTCTAGTTAATTGTATATTGTCATTGCTTTCCAATTCCTCTGCAGGTCAGCGCTTTGCACAGATGGAAGAAAAGACTATTTTAGCCACCATCCTACGGCGCTTCTCTGTTGAAAGTGCACAGCGACGTGATCAACTTGACCTTGTAGGAGAACTGATTCTTCGTCCTGATAAAGGCATCTGGATTCAGTTGAAAAAGAGAAAATAAGTTAAAATAAGAACCCTCAGGGAAATTCCTTACCACCTTGCATTAGAACTGTTTCAGACTGCCTAACCCTTCCTGGACTTCATTTTTTTAACCAAGATTGTGTTGTTGCTTATTACAGGCCAACAGCTGCACTTTAGAAGCAGATGATTATTCAAATGATGGGTTATTCCAATTGTCTTTGCAATTTGTAGGCTTCAGCCTAGGTTGCCACTAGCTGACTTTCCTTAATCCTAAAGAAGATGAGCAATACAGTGGTACCTCGGGTTATATACACTTCAGGTTACATACACTTCAGGTTAAAGACTCCGCTAAGCCAGAAATAGTACCTAGGGTTAAGAACTTTGCTTCAGGATGAGAACAGAAATTGTGCTCCTGCGGCGCGGCAGCAGCAGGAGGCCCCATTAGCTAAAGTGGTGCTTCAGATTAAGCTCAGTTTCAGGTTAAGACCAGACCTCCGGAACGAATTAAGTACTTAACCCGAGGTACCACTATATGCTTAATTTTTTTAAAAAAACCCTCATTCATTTCAACATTTAAAGACCTTGAATATATGAGAAAAATTAGACCTATGTTTTGTAAGCATACAGACAGGATGGAGGATCTGCTCCTGCTTAGCCTCTGGTTTGCCCCTGCCCAATTACATTATAAGGTCTCTTACAGTCTAGATCAAGTGTTATGTCCTATGGTGATTTTGCTTGAGGATGGTATCTAAGTAAATTGTTCAAAAAGCACACAAGACTTTACTTGAGCAATGTTTCCAATTGAATGTTAATGGATTTTACACATATGCATCGTTATACATAGTGGTCTGTTGTCCACCTCTCTCTCTCTCTCTCTCTCTCTCTCTCTCTCTCTCTCTCTCACACACACACACACACACACACAGACACACTTTTATTTTAGTGCAAGTGACCTGACCAAGAATGTCAGAAACATGGAGTGTTCCAGAAAAGAGACTGAACCTTTAATGCTAAGGGAATTAAGGTAGAAATGGCCAGTAGGCTAACGTGTTCATAAATGTATACACATATACATGCTGCATTATACAGCTATTACCCAGCTCTAGTTAACAGTTATTTACAAGTTTACATTGTGTGTCTGCTTCCATTTCTTACCCATTACTCGTTTTATTGCTGTTTGTTACCTGTGTAAATTCAACTGCTTTGCTGCCTACCTCCTGAACATTTCAAAAACAATCTGAAATCAGTTTAATAAAACTGAATATGACACTAAAAATAAATAAATACTGATGAAAACAGTGGAAATTGCCAGCGTTAAATTATGGAAATCATCTAGTGAATATGATCAGTTTTGTTGTTCTTGTTGCTTTCAGTCTGCAAACAATACAGAATTCATTACACCCCTCCCCCCATTTGCATTGTGTCCTTTGCACTGAAATGAAGGGGATGGAATAACATCATGACAGCGTAATTTATGTACATTACATAGTCACATAAATTATGCTTGTTACATAATTTTGCCACAGCAGATAGCACGGCGAATAAAAGGTTTTGGCAGAAGGCGAACTGCAGTAGAATGGAAACAGCCTTGCATTTGACAAAGATGGTTGAATGGAAAGCGATGCCTTCTTACAGTCCTACTTCCAAGACTTTTCCTCTAGAATGGGTTGAGGAGCCCTGGACCACATGGATGCCATTGGACTCCCAACTCCCATCTGTCCTAGATACCATCACTGGTGGTGATGGATGATGGGAGCAGCATTTGGAGGCAGTCTCTCCATCTTTGTTGTAGAAGATGACTAGCTTTACAATACTATCCTGTGACAGGGGTTGGGTTGTTCAGACTCCTATGTCTGGAGGTAAAAGTGGTCCCTGAGAATAAAGAAGCTGGTCATCCCTGAAATAGATGAGCGACACATTTATGCATTTTTTAAAAAAAATACCAGTGGGCAAGAGTCACTCAGTTTCTTTCTCTTTGGCATCTCTGCTTATAGCCTCTATTTTTGTTTCTCAAAAGGCTCCCACCTCAGAGGTGCCAGAACCAAGTTTCAGCTGAAAAAAAGCCTTGGTGCATAAGCAGGCTGATGTGGAGGGAGGTGATTCTGCAAAGAACTGAGCCAAAATTTAATCAATCATAAATCTGCCCATGCAAAACATGGGGACTGCTGAAGGAGCATCTCCACCTCCATCCTTCTACCCTGACACTGAGGTCCAGCGTCCTTCTGGCGGTTCCCTCATATGTGACTGTAACTGGAGGTGAAATAGTTAAACAGGTTACCCAATCAGCACCCAGGGGGGTGGAGTCAGAGGGACTATAAAACCAGCTCTGGGAGGGGCGAAGGGGGGGTCATTGGGAGTTGGGTGGTTGGTTGGAGTGGGAGTGAATTGGGATAGAGTCTGTGGGGAGGTTGAGTTTGTGTAGCGAAATAAACTGAGTCAGGAACAGTTAGGGGCTAGGAAGACAAGTAAATATCTGAGAGGTGGTTTAATGAGTGAGAGCAGGTAGTGGAAGTTATAGGTCTGGATAGGCAACCCCATGATTGTAATTGACTGATACCGTTTCTGAAACCACATGCTTGTTAAACTGCAATAAATAAACAGAAGTTTATGTTCCAATTTAACCCTGACTGGACTCAATATTGTACCAGGTAGGGCCTGGGTGGTGGCAGCTAGAAATAAAGTGGTTGCACAGGGATCAATAGACGGTGAAACGTCCGGGGACCCTGTGTGATCGCCACACACTCATTGCGAGAAGCCAAGTTACAGAGAACCAGGCAGAGGGCCTTCTCGGTAGTGGCACCCGCCCTGTGGAACGCCCTCCCATCAGATGTCAAGGAAATAAACAACTAACTGACTTTTAGAAGACATCTGAAGGCAGCCCTGTTTAGGGAAGCTGTTAATGTTTGATGGATTACTGTATTTTAATATTTTGTTGGAAGCTGCCCAGAGTGGCTGGGGAAGTGCAGCCAGATGGGTGGGGTATAAATAATAAATTATTATTATTAGAAAATGCAGACCTGTGGAGCTTAAACAGAATACAGATAAATACAGTCATACCTCATGATATGTTCGCTTCATGTTACGTTCTTTCAGGTTACGTCCCACGGAGACCCGGAAGTACTGGAAAGGGTTACTTCCGGGTTTCGTCGCTCGTGCATTCACAGAAGCACAAAATGACATCACGCACATGCGCAGAAGCAGCAAATCGCAACCCACGTGTGCGCAGACATGCCACTGCGGGTTGCGCTCTTTTCATGTTGCGAACGGGCCTCCGGAATGGATCCTATTCACAACCAGAGGTGCCACTGTATTGATCAGTCTGGAGAGAACAGGACATGTTCCTTTGTGAGCACATGCTCACATGTGTGTGCTTGTGGACTGGATCAGTGGTGGAGCTTCATGCTCTGGCACCAGGGGGTGGAGAGCAGGTGGGGCGGGGCTGGCGCACGTCCCGGGGGCATGGCGCGTCGCCCGCAGGGGCATGACATGATTCCTGGGGGCGTGATACACCGCCCGCAGGCATGTGGCGCGCATCCTGGGAGCGGAGGGGGGGACAACGCGGGCGGGGGGGCAGCCACGATGGCACCCCACCAGGATCGCGCTGCCAGGGGCGGTGTGCTCCCTCTGCACTCTGCTTCCTCCGCCAGTGGACTGAATCAGGACCTGCTGCTTTCTGACAGAGAAGTCAAAGTACCTAGAACCAAAGGTGAACCTACTTGTTTCGGCACTTTAGGCAGAAAATCCCACAAGTGCCTCTCTTGGCAGAACCACCCCCAACAATAAATTAAATAACTGAAATTGTGCTGCCCTTTCATGAGAGCCAAAACTGGCGGGTCTGAGGCAGGTGCCATTAGGAGGATACGTGAGGAATGTATATTGAATGTTCTTGTAGGTCAGCAAACTTTTTCAACAGGGGGGCCGGTCCACTGTCCCTCAGACCTTGTTGGGGGCCGGACTATATTTTGAAAAAAATAAATGAATGAATTCCTATACCCCACAAATAACCCAGAGATGCATTTTAAATAATAGGACACATTCTACTCATGTAAAAACATGCTGATTCCCGGACCATCCACGGGCTGGATTTAGAAGGTGATTGGGCCAGATCCGGCCTTAGTTTGCCTAGCCATGTTGTAGATTTTGATGCATTCCTTTTCTATGCAATGTAGTTGTTGTTTAGTCGTTTAGTCGTGTCCGACTCTTCGTGACCCCATGGACCAGAGCACGCCAGGCGCTCATATGCCTGTTGTCTTTGTCCATGGAGTTTTCTTGGCAGGGATACTAGAGTGGCTTGCTGGTTCCTGCTCCAATGCAATGTAGTACCCATAGTAAACACCAGATGGCTTAGCTCATATAAAGGAGAGAAAATGACATTTTTCAGAAAAGAAAAAAAACCCCTCCGGTGTCACCCGTCAGCTTACGTCAGCTGAGAATCACTTTCAAGAAGGCAGAAGCAGTATTTACTGTGTGAGCTTTCCTCAAAAGTAAATATCACAGGCAGATAAACATTGGCAGAGGCAGCACGACTTATCACAAGTGGAATGTGTACATTTCCCCCTCTCCACCCCATTTTTGGGTACTGCAAATTGCATTTGTTCAGAAAGAAAAGTTACAAGTGCAGCAACTATCTCCAGGTAATGAATTTCCTTTATTGCTTTCAAATAAAATATACATCTACTGCAGGGCTTATATTAGATAGCTGGGAGCAAATCAAAAGTAGTAGTAGTAGTACTAGTAGTAGTAGTAGTAATAGTAGTAGTAATAATAATAATAATAATAAAAACAAACCCCATACCTCTGGCTGGGTTTCCCTAGGCAGTCTGGATAGCTTACAACATATATTAAAAATTGTTTAAAAAATTGTCAGAAATCAGGCTTTGTTAATGTTAGACGCATGCTTAAAAAAAAAATCTAACTAAAGCTGTGGTATTTAATCAACCAACGGGCTGATATAAAAGTACAGCACTAACTGCAGTAACTCATTATAATAAATCTTAGCTGATAGTTTAAACAGATGGGGAAAAAAATTATTCATCTTTATATAATAAAAGCATTATACTTTTTGAAATTACTGAGCAATGTTAATGACAACTTTTGATGCCCATTTGGTTAAACTCCTTCTGAGACCTTGGAAATGTGAGCTTTTGAGAAATCCCTCCTTATAGCACACTTTTAAAATGGGCATTGAATATTTTATTGCATTTATTTTTTAGGATGGCATGGATTTCACAAACATGTTCTTTCATTCTGTTAATTTCTTCAGTCTCTAGCGGTAAGTACCTCTAGATTGCTTCTTGTATCTGAATATTTGTAAAGATATACCTAAATGACTTCATCCGACCAAGCTCAGAAAATAAAATGTGGAACGGTAATAGTTTACCTAACAAATAATACTGGAGGAAATCCAAATACTCTGAATTATTAATTCTAGGGTAGCCAAATTTCAAAATATTTTGCATCCTCCAAGGCTTTTTTCCAGAGGAAGCTGGGGGTTTCAGTGGTGACTAATGGTGCTTCTCTCACAGTTTTGCTGGACAGTGTTAAATTTATACAGTGGTACCTTGGGTTAAGTACTTAATTCGTTCCGGAGGTCTGTTCTTAACCTGAAACTGTTCTTAACCTGAAGCACCACTTTAGCTAATGGGGCCTCCTGCTGCTGCCACGTCGCCTGAGCACAATTTCTGTTCTCATCCTGAAGCAAAGTTCTTAACCTGAGGTACTATTTCTGGGTTAGCAGAGTCTGTAATCTGAAGTGTATGTAACCCGAGGTACTACTGTACTGGAGAATTTAGGTTTGAGCAATTACAGTAGATTAAAACACACAATTGCCCTCTACTTACAAAAGAAACAAGAAACAGGGCTTTTGTGATTAGGAAAGTTTCCAACAGTGACAGTGCTGGAGGGGAAAATGGGACATTCCAGGATCAAATCAGAAGCTGGAATGGTTTTGGCAATTCTGGGAATGCCCCAGGAAAGTCTGGACACTTGGAGGGTACGCACCAGTAAGTTAACTTGTCAACTGTGGGGGCAGATGCTGTTCTGTTGCCAGCACTGAAATAAAATTTAACTGCCAGTTCAGTAGGTCTTTGTGCATGAAATAGAGGAGGGTGCCATTTTTTAAAAAATATTATTTTTGTATCAGGCAGTAAAATGTCTTGGGCTAGCCTTGGAGCTGACTGGGGGTGGGGATTTGTTACAACTCATAAATAATGAGGTGGAGCAATGAGCTTCCATCTACTCCAGCCATAACATAATGGTCTACTTACACCTGCTCTGGCCACCTATAAAGGCATGGCTACTTTTCCTGATATAAAAACTCAGAAAGGAGCAACAGGAACTGTAGTTCTGTAGAGGTTAAGAAATAGGGTTGTATTAAAAATAGCACAGTGTGATGCATCCCATTGGTGCAAGGGTTTCTGTTTGCTCAGTGGGACTATGGTTTTTAACTTCCTGTGTTCTTCATAGGAACTCATGAACGTAAAGCTGGTTTATAAATGAAAAGGGTCGCTGGGACGGAAAGAACTTGAAGTGCAGGGGTTGAAAGTGGCTGGGTGGCTGAAGTAGGGATGCTTGCGGATTTCATTTGTTCCACACTTTGATGCTGACAAAACCGGTTTGCATTCCCTGACCCACTGTACAGAAACATAACAAAACAGTCTGCTGGTTTTTGCCATTCTCCAAACCTTGCAATTTGAAAATGAGCTCAGAAAATGCACAAAATGTGCAAAATACCCTCACTCGTTTTTAAAAAACACACACATAAAATGCAACCAGAAATAAGCAAAATATTGCAAAAAGGACTATGGCAAAAGCTTTTAATAGCAACTAGAAGCCTAACATCAGCCACCTTCTGCCTATCTACCCCTGCTTTGGAAAACAGCAACAACTATGTACCATGAACATACGCTAACGTTTTGCATTTTTGTGCCTCAGAATGTGTGTCTGAAATCTACGAAAACACATATTTTCAAGGAGGAGATATCTCTAAGGTTTATGCTCCCAATGCAGACTACTGCCAAATGGTGTGCACGTATCACCCAAAGTGTCTATTATTTTCCTACTTTCCAGGAGACTGGGTGAAAGATATTGGAAGGTAACATTCACATTACATCTCTGATTTGTTTGTTTATTTGTTCATTCATTTAGTGGCATCTATATACAAGTGACATTAACCTTTGTCTGCTTTTATAATTGCTCTTTCTGATTTGTATACATTATAAAATGAAATAATATACTCGAACAAGACAGGTACCTCCTATCCCAAGCTAGGTGTAATTGAATTTCAACAGCAGGGGACAGTTTTAGGAGGGGACGGTTGGTGGTTCATTTTGTTTGTTTTTACCCAGGGAGGGGGTTTCTTTTTTTCTGTTTGCATAGTTCAGAAATCCACACTATAAATAAATAGCTAGATAAAGGGGAAGAAAAATAAATGCACGCTATAAATGAAGAGGTCCTTTCCAATTCTTTGATTCTATGATTCTATAATCTGTTTCTCTTCTCCTTTCCTTAATGTCAGGTTTGCATGCTTCCTGAAAGAGACTGATACTCAAGCGTTGCCAAGGATACCCACCAAAGGGGTAATCTCTGGACATTCCCGGAAACAATGCCCTGGAGTCACTGGTAAGGTCTGCTGGTTCGGAGACCCTACAAAGCAGCCAAAGGGACATAGGAAGCAGCCTTATACCAAGTCAGACTATTGAGCCATCAAGCTCAGTGTTGTCTACGTCAGTGGTGGGGAACCTCCAGCTTGAAGGCCCAATTCCCCCCTCCAGGCCTCCCCATCTGCCCTACACCTGGTACCCTATATCTGATGTCACACATGGGGCAGGTAGGGACATGGCTTGGCTGAAAGGGGGTTTTCAGGCAGTGGCAGTCAGCTAATCAGTGGTGCCTGCAAAGTCCTGTGCACTGGGGTCTGCAAGTGTCAACAATCATTTGATCCCTGGGCTTGCAAAGCACTATGCACTGGCCCATGCAAGAGCCAATGACCAGACGAATGGGCTTGCAAAGCACCGTGCCTTTGCTTTCATGGTATGATTTCAAACCATGCAAGCAAAATCTTGACATCAATGAGACATCAGGTGATTGACAAATAGCTAGGACCACCTACTTCTCAACCTTGGCTCCTGGTGGGGTGGGGGAAATAAGGATCTGCTCCTATGCATCTTTACTCAGAAGGAAATCCCACTGTGAAATACTACTACTACTACTGCTATACATGTGAATTGCTGCCCTGCCTGAGTAGGATCTACTTCCCAGGCTGTCAAGTTCTGAGATCTAGGGGGAACAGGCTGTCAGCTCAGTGGAAGACCACGTAACTAAGAAGTTGGATCTGGGTCCTGGGCTTTATAAGGTGTGATTCATTGGAATTGGCCCTTGGGACTAGTACTGGCATCTAGGAGTTGCCCTTGAAGTCTGAACCTCTGCCTCTCAAGCCTACTGTTGAAACAGAGCAGTGTGGGCCTTGGGGTACGGCACTGATGCCTGGTTGCTGGGAGAGAGAGATGCCTCTAGATGCCTTGCTATTGGTGTTCATCTGCATTTGCAGATTGCTGTTGTCCTTCTGCCCCTCTCCAGCTTGCAGCAAGGAAGTCCATGAAGGGTTGGATATGCGAGGAGAAAACTACAATATAACCACTGAAGAAAGCTATGACCACTGCCAAAAAAGATGCACCAATGAGAATCACTGTCATTTTTTCACATACACCACAGCTTCATTTCACAATGCACATTTCCGGTAAATAATGCCAATATGCTTTTTAATTGGACCCAATGGACTTCTCAGTACTATGGATCAGATAGTTCGTTTTTCTGTATATGGCAAGTGGACTACAATGACTCTGATGCCTTTGCCAGGCAGGAAAACAGGGACCACAGGCTGTTTGCTTCAGGATCAATCATCTGCCCATAGAATTAAAGGTAACAAATTGTCACTTACCCACCCTTGGCATTTGGCCACCATGCAATGTGGCCTTTAGGCTGCATAAATTTTCCCACCCCACATAATGGCATCAAAGCCTTCTGCTATGCCAGCCCTTGGCCTGGATTCAGGTCCCTGTACTAGTATGAGGGTATAAATACTGTTTCTTATGTTACTTCTGGGGTAATAAACGTGGTCATTAGGCTGTGATATTCATGCCCTCTGCCCCCGTCTAGTTAAAGTTGGTTCTGAAACTGCTATGACTTGAATTAGTTCTCAGGTTCCAATGGAACCAGGGGTTGTGGGTTTGTTGCTCCTTAACAAGCTACAATCAATGGCCTACCTGTTGTTGGCTTGCCAACCATCACACCAGAGAATGGCATACTATTCAATCCAGATAAAACACAATGAACCAGAAAATTTCAATGAAAGGAAGTATTTAAAGACAATTCTCACATTTCTGCACTCTAAGTTTAGAGATCTGCTGAAAATTCCCCAAGCTCTCCTGTACAGATCATGTATTTTTGTCAGTTTTTATAAAATTGTGCTGGCCATGTTGAGATTATATAAATTAGTTATGGTCTCTGGCTCATGGTGTACAGACCCTAAGGCTGCAATCCTTTAACCGTATACCTGTGAGCAAGCCCCTTTGACCTCATTTGGACTTATTACTGGGTAGACATGCATAGGATTGCATTAGCAGTAGTGTTTGCTGCCTAAATCCATCCTTCTTGCAGTAGCTAACAGTACTTTCTGTTGTCATAAAATGGTATTAAATTGTCTGCAATAGCACAAGCTGAATTAATCTATTTCAGAACAGTCAGTTTCAGTATTCTCTACTGTGGATTTAAATGTGCTAATGACCCAGCACTTTGGGAGTCAAATACAGATTGTTCGCAGTGGAATTGCATTACTCACTAATCTTAATGAAATGAAAAAATATCTTGCTCAAATCGGTTTGCAAGATACCTTACAGAGAATGGCAAGTCCTTGTGCTTTTTCTCCTCCTTGTTCAAAACTTAACGATGAACCCCCATACATTTATTTTGTACATTTATTTATCTCTATTTCTTTTATTTCCCTAAAAATGACAAGCAGTATGCTGGTATAATTTGATGCACATAGATCAACATTCTACTGCAATCATTTTTCAAGCAGAATGCGTATGAGTAGAGCATTATTAGTGACTTCACATGCTGAAATATTTTATAGCAGCATTATTCTGATACCTATCTACCTTCAGAGCACTGTCAGTGTGATTAACTGGATGATGCTTGTGGATTGCTATTCTAATAACAATTAAAATCCAGAAGCACACAATCAAAATTAGTACCTGCTTTGGTCTTTTTTAAAGTTGCCCTCTATTTTCCACACTTCAGGAGATGGATCAGGTTCTAGATAATTTCCTTTAGTAAAGCATTTAACCAAACAAAACATACAACTATCTGGATTTTGCTTCTTTAATGCAGGCCTCTCTATCTGGCACTCTCCTCAGGGCTTGCCCCTCTCACTTGACCATGCCCCTCCTGGCTTCATTCTACAGCTTCCTGGCCTGTTTTTTCCTGACTAGACTATATCCCTGAACTATGCCTTTTATTTGTCTGGATTGAGGACTGAGAGATGTGTCTGTGTCTCTCTCTGTAGAAAAATCTCATTTTTTGTTTGGTTGGAATGTAGCTGATTGTACAAAGGTAAGAGTCACATCAATTGCGTCGAATGCCTTTTTCTCTGGTCCCACCCACCATTGGCATGCAGACCCCTAAAGTTTGTTCTTGAGGGGACATGGCCCTCAGGCTGAAAAAGGGTCCCTATGCCTGACATAGAGGAAGGCAACAAATTTGGAAAACAATCAATCTGAGGCTAGATAATTATTTCCTTTCCTTTGACTGGGTTCCTATTTCATGCTAACAGTTTAAATCTCCTTTCTCATTCAGCAATAAATGCTACTTGAAGTATAGTGCCAAAGGAACACCAACCAGTATAAGGTATCTAAGTGGCGTTATGTCAGGATTCTCATTAAAGGCATGTCAAGGTGCCGATACAGGTAAATAAATATGTATATATTAAAAGAAAACAGTAGGGAGAGTATATTGTAGGGTGTTTTGATACAATGCCATAGGTGTAAATAAATATATATTCCATACAGCAGCCATTTTCAACCTGGTGACCTCTAGATGTTGCTGGGCTCAAGCTTTCATCATCCTCAACCAACATGGCCAATGGTCATAGATGATGGGAGTTGTAGTCCAACAATATTGGGAGGGCACCAGTTTGAGCCCCAAATATTGCAGGGCTCTGACACGCACAAGATGATGACGTGGATGTGACTATGAAAAAGAATGGTTATAGTAAAGGTTATTATCCATTGTGCCAATAACATATTTGAGTTATAACATAGTCAAATCTTATCCTGTTTTGCTAATTTATTCTCACAACAATCTTGTGAAGTAGTTATGCTAAGAGATAATGACTTGCACAAGCCATTGAATGAGCTTTGTTGCTGAGCTGAGAATATGGATTCAGGGAATGAAGGGTCAAACAGTGTCACAATACACAAATTCTGGAGAATTTGACTCCATAACTCTCAGACCAAAGTGATATTATATGTGTGTGTATTTCTTGATTTCATGGATGTGTTTGACTATACACATTCATTTTCTGTGCAGAGTGTCGGATGGAGATTTTTCAGGAGGAATTTTCTGGTGTTACGGTTGCAAGAGTTCTGACACCTGATGCCTTTGTATGCAGAACAATTTGCACTTACAACCCAGTCTGCTTATTCTTTACCTTTTATGATAGTGATGGAGATGTAAAACACCCAAAGTGAGTATTACTATCAAGTAGTCTGAAGACATCATGCTTCCTAATAACATGTTTAAAATTGTAACAATCTCTTTGAAATATTTATCCTTAGCCCTTGTGGATGAGTGAATGAATATCTGGGGTGTGTGCATGTGGCAGCCTGCCTCCTATTTCTCCACTCACCTGATTGTTGAGCACTACAATTCCCATCATTCCTGACCTCTGACTGTGTTAGCTGGGGATGATGGGAATTGTAGTACAAAAACAGCTGGAAACCCATGTTTGGGAAACCCTGGTTTACAGAATCAGAGTATATGATGTATTCAGAATGCAGCTGAAGAGGCCTAGAAGCACTTTCAGTATGCAATCAATACTATCACTGATGAGTTTGTGTTTGTGTTTTGGCTTTAGATTTACTTGCCAAATGATGAAATCAATAAATGGCACACCGGAGAGTTTTGTAGAAAGACGAGTTAAGTCAGGTTTCAGTCTCCTAAGCTGCCGGACAGCTACACCAGGTAATGCATAAGTTATGCTGTCCACAAAACAATTTCATGATTGATGAATTCCTTGCCCTTATCATGATAACACACTGTTTTTATTTTATTTTGTTTGCAATGGTTACAAACAAAATGGCAGCCTGTCATGTTATGGCTCACAACAATTTAAACTTTCTGGGGGAGCAAGTGAAGGCAGACTATGTCAAAGGAAGCAAGGAATGCCAACAACTTTGCACAGACACGGTCCGCTGCCAGTTTTTTACATACGATTCAGACCCAACATTGTGCAGCCGAGAAGGGTAAGTTTCTGAAATAAATCAACAAACGAACATCCCACAATATTAAGATTTACCCATAAACTTTTCCTTGCTGAGCAATATTCGAAAATTGAATCCGCCTTCCTTTCTTTTCTTGATAGCAAATGTAAATGCTACCTAAGAATGACTGCCAATGGGGCACCGAATAAAATTGTGACTGAGACGGGAAAGGTTTCTGGCTATTCTTTAAGATTGTGTCAGGTTAAAGACAGACTTGGTGAGTCAAAGTTGGAAGTATGTGGTTAACGTTTCTGTATGTGGGCTTCTTAAAGCATCTGGCTGGCTGGCTGTGGAAGCTAGACGGGTGTCTAGATGCTAGACGGGTTAGCAGGGGCAGGCGGCCTGGTGGCAAAGTGTTGCAGTGGCATGGCTGCTGCTTACCAGAATGGTGCTGAGGGTAGTGCTGAGGCAGACCTGTGTGGGTGCTCTGGTGGAACCAATCAAGCACATCTGCCAGTGTGCCCATGCACACCCAGTCTTGCTGCCACCCTGCCCTACCCCCCACACCATCCAGCTAAATTTTGGCAGCACTGCTGTTGAGATGATAGCAGTGCAGCACTATTCCACCCTGCCAGCCACTTCTCTTGGGATATCTTTGGTATGTTCCATCAGGCCTCTTATGTGCTTCGTTGAAGGTTTTGTCCTATATAAGAGCCATTAAAGTTCCCAGTTAATTAATTAAATTTTAGTCTAGGCACATTGCATAGTTATTGGGTGCTCACCAGAGGCAAAACGGATTTGCTTTCAAAATGCCGCCTTAAAATTATCTTCTCCGTTATTGTATATTCGCTATTCCCCATATATTGTTTTGTTGCTTTAATGATTGCTGAATATTTATTGAAATTTGCTACACCTTCTTGGCCTCCTATTATGTTTGAAATATCAGTAATTAATGGTATTTGCAAGCTGACATGCAATAGTATTTGACAAGGGCTTTCATGTAGTAGTGCTTAGTATTTCATTATAACAGATGGCTGACACACAATGGTTTATCATATGAGCAAATTTGACAGGTAAGCATAACATAATAATTCCTATTTGGTGCCAACTGAAGTAACCAGTGAGACAACCAAGTCTATAACACTACAAATTTTTGTTCATCTGCCCAATATTGTCTCCTCTGAGGTCTCTAATCTGCAAGGCTCTGCTGTAAGTTTATATACAGCAATATAGAATAACCTAAGGCTATATAAACAGACTGTGTGGCCCAGTTCAGGAACAAAAGCTGCCTATAATCCAGAATTAACAACTTTTGATAGATACCTTGATATCTCTTCTAACTTTGTAAAGCATACTTCATCTGTTTAATGTACCAGAGTCTGTTCAAAATGCTGCTCATGTCCCTGAACCTTCTGTGGTCATTCTGCACAAACATTTCTGTACAAACATTTCTGGGGTAGTTCTGTCTAGCTATCAAGTGCCCATCAGCTTCTGTTTGCTGGTTTGTGTTTACTCTTCTTCTTAAAAGGGATTGCATAGAAAAGGCCTCTTAGAGCTTAATTTGTGCTTGGACAAATCTTTCAATTTCCATTTCTCTTAGTTTCTTATTTTTCCATTTTGAAATTTAGTTCTTCACATTTCCAAAGCAGTTTTGCCACTTATTTATTTATAACCCCTCATAGAAATTCATCAACATTTAGGTGACATTTCTCCTAATATATGAATTTTGCATTCAGTTTTGATTCAAATGCACATTTTTTTTGCAAGCAGTTTTCCTAACACAGTGCACGTTCATAACTTATTTTCACTAATATATGTGAACTTGATTGAGAATACCTGCACTGGAGTAGAAATTTCACCCTTTCTAGTTTCTTCATTTAACTCTTAGCTCTGATAGGGAAGCTTACTGTTTGGTGAGGGAGACTGGGAATGGTTAGATATCATGAGTTCCATGCCACCTTCGAAAACGTATCACTTTCCTTACTGGAGTTGACAGCAGCTTTGTTTAAGTTTGGATTGGGGAAAAACAAAACAGGGAAAGAACTAAACACTCCTCTGCTTTTGCACTACTGCTCCAATCCTTGTGGGAAGGGACAGTCCCACACCTGCTGCTTGGTTAAAATGAAAGCATCAGGATGTCAGTGACCGGCTGTCCCAAGTCATGTCTGGTTAGCATTTGATTTCCTAAAGTCACATCCAGTTTGACTTTGAAAACAAGGGAAAGGACTCCATGGTGGATTGAATTGGTCTTCTGCCTGTAAGTTACAGGCCACAGAGTCCTTTTGTCTTAATAATGTATCCCACAAAGGCCTGAGAAATACACAAGATTGCACCTAGTGGATACAAGGAGAACTAGAATCGTTAGGAGTTTGGATAATCTTAATTCAGAGTATCAGTGATGAAATATAGTGGTGACAAAATTCTAGAAGACCATTGGGAGGTTTGGGTCAATTCATTTGCTTCAGTGTAACTGAACTTGCATGCCTGTTGTGGTAAAAGCCCACATATAGTCCTTGAGAGAGGGCATAAAAGAAAGTTTTTATTTTTTTTAAAAAAAATCATTAAATTTATTTTAAAAAACTTCAAAGTTTTATCATTTTAATCAACCTATGTGATCTGTTGCAATAAACAAAAACTATGAGGTAAAAACTATTTGTGCTAGAAAAACATTGTTGAGATTTAAGTATTTTCTTAGAATGTGTGAAGCAATCTGTGAAAATGGGACGGATTGTTGGAGGAACAAATTCGTCTTCTGGAGAATGGCCCTGGCAAGTCAGTTTGCACGCAAAGTTATCTCTTCAGAGTCATCTATGTGGTGGTGCAATCATCAGTGACCAATGGATAGTGACTGCAGCCCATTGTACAGAAGAGTGAGTAAAACCTCTGTGAAGTAAGCAAAACCGAATTGTTTAAATGTTTCTAAGTTGCAAGGGATGAGTCTTGAAAACAGTGGGTGAGATCCAGTTATGTCCAATGCAAGAAGAACTCCTCTAGTCCAATGGGACTTCTGGTTTCTCCCTTCCACCCCTCCATCTGTTCCGGAAGGTTCCCCAACCTCCTGGAGTAGGTTTGCTACATGCATGTTTGTGAGGGGAGGATGGAGAAGTCCCATTATGCTAATGGATGCCCCCTCATGCTATGTTTGATGTTTCTCAGTAGCACCGGTGGCCTAACAACAAAGCACATTTCCCACAAATAGCAGCTCTGTGTTGAATTCTGCAGGCATCTGATGCCTGGAGAAAACCACGTGAAGAGACCTAGGAATGGGTGGCAGCAGCAGCAGCAGGAGCAAGTCTAGAAACAGCTGAGGCCATAGAGTGTCTATGCAGTGGCTGGCCATTGCGCACCCCCAGCAACTCCTCACAAACCCCTAGTGATGCTGCCTGCCCTCCTTCCCTGCCCCACCCCCACTGGGCTTCCTCCAAGCCAGCTGAGGTGGCGCTTTTGTCTGAGCCTCTACCTTTGCCTCCAGCCTCCTTCCTCCTCCTTTCTTGCCTGCTGAATGGCATGGAGTCACTGCCCTGCATTCCCACTGCTCTCTGGCTGCTTGTTCCAGAAAAAACGGGAATGAGTGGCTTTCCCCACTTTCTGCTGTTAGTCCTGCTCTCATGTAGTTTGAGTGAATGAGTGCCTCCCCATTAATCCAGGATGCAAGGAATGAGGTGAACTGCTTCCCTTAGTGTATGTTAGCCTTGCTCTTGTGCTTGCTTGCTCTCCCTCTCTCACCATTGTGTGGGGTGTTGCACTTAGGTTAGTAAACTGTGAGGGCATTTTTGGCTATGCTATGGATGTGTGGAGCTGGTGGCACCTTCTCCTAAACTACAAATGAACAAGCCAAGTAAGTGCATGCACAGTAGGCTTGCCTTTTCTTCCCATGAGCTTGAATGCATGTGAGATAAAACCCTCTTTTTATAGGAGTAAAACATGACAGTGGAGCATCATTCTATAGTTTTCCTCAGGTGGCAAAATATCTTGGACCATCCCTGCCCTGCAGTATTGGTGAAAACTGTCCATCTCACTAGAGAGATGACTGTACATGAAATTACTGGACTGCTAGTGGGAAAACTTAATAGTAGGGTAGGAGGGCTGGGGGGGAAATCACTCCTGGCAACCAATGCACCCCTTTGGTTTCAGATAGTACATGGGTAGACAAGTCTAAAGAATCTGGGACACATGGTCCTCTAGCAGCTATGGTGTCTCATTTACCAGAAGTAATCTAACTAGCATGGGTAGGCAAACTAAGGCCCAGGGACCGGATCCGGCCCATTGCCTTCTAAATCTGGCCCACAGACGGCCCGGGAATCAGCATGTTTTTACTTGAGTAGAATGTGTTCTTTTATTTTAAAATGCATCTCTGGGTTAGTTGTGGGGCATTGGAATTCGTTCCCCCTCCAAAAAAGTAGTCCAGCTGCCCACAAGGTCTGAGGGACAGTGGACCAGCCCCCTGCTGAAAAAGTTTGCTGACCCTTGGTATTTAGTGTTAACTCTCGAAGTGTATACTTAATTCTGACCAAACTAACCTACCTGGTGTATATTGTGCTCTAGGAGGCTTAGTTTGGTCAGCATTGAGTATGCACTTCCATAGGTGCATTGGTTACCAGATGTGAAATATATAGGCATTACCGTATTTTTCACTCTATAAGACGCACCAGACCACAAGACGCACCTAGTTTTTGGAGGAGGAAAACAAGAAAAAAAATATATTCTGAATCTCAGAAGCCAGAACATTAAGAGGGATCACTGCACAGTGAAAGCAGCAATCCCTCTTGCTGTTCTGGCTTCTGGGATAGCTGCGCAGCCTGCATTTCCTCCATAAGACGCACACACATTTCCCCTTACTTTTTAGGAGGGAAAAAGTGAGTCTTATAGAGCAAAAAATACGGTATTTTCAGCTCTGCTACCCCACTATAAAGATTAGATTAGATGGATCCTTGGGCTGATCCAGCAGAGCTATGTGTTACCATGCTCTTATGTGTTATGAGAAGAAGGGAAAGACTACTAAGGCTTCAAGAAAGGCATGGGCATGTTATAAATGGCTCCAGATGTTATGAGGCACCAAAAAAAAAAGCACAAAGATTATTGGGGGAGAATTAGCTGCTACAAGAATAGAAATGAAAAGAATGCAATACAATACAGTGGTTTAAAACACAAAGAAATAGCTGAATTTCTGTGTGGCAGGGATCTTAGGTTAGCCTCTCTAAATCAATGGAAAACAGCCTCATATTCAAAGCTTTAAATAAGCCTGATCTTTTAAAATTGTTTCTCTGCTTAGCCTTCTGGTAACAGATGTTTGGCGTGTTTATGCGGGCATTTTGAAGCAGTCAGAAATAAATGAAGATACCCCCTTCTTCAGAGTTCAAGAGATTATTGTCCACCCTAAGTATGAGTATTCAGAGACAGGATATGACATTGCTTTAATGAAACTGGACAAGCCAATGAACTTCAGTGGTACGTGAAACTTTTAAGTTTACTGCAAAATCTTAAGCTAAAGTAACTTGACTGCAGTAGCTTTTAACCAGCTATTGTTCCAACCAAGTAAAAATTACGATTGGCATTCTTACAGGAATGCGATGTAGTTTTAAATGAATTCTCTTTCCTCCACATTTAACTATCTACTTTTCCTTTAAATGGAAATTCAGCTTTACAGCAACCTATATGCTTACCATCTGAAGACAGAATGAATACAGAATTCACCAACTGCTGGGTGACTGGATGGGGTTACACAAAAGAGAGAGGTATTGAAAAAATAAAACTAAGAAATGTGAAATACTTATCTTTGGAAATGATCATGTTGAGTCCAGAAAAGATGAAGTCATGCCAGGGAAAAATCCACATGCTCTGGAGGGGAGGGTTTCCTGTGACCTATAGGGTAGCAATTGCACTGATACACAATCTAGAAGCTTTCAATTTTGCACTGCCTACAAATATATAAATCTTTTAAATGTGTAATATATGTGGGGCCTTAATTTGATATTAGAAATTATGCGCTTAGTGTTTTCAAGTTGATTTTCCTGAAGGAGTCAGTGATGTGCAGGCTGGGCAGTTCTGTAACCAGTGGATGTTGCATGGAAAGAAACATGCGAAAGATGTGCATAGAATCATAGATATGGAAGGGACCTCAAAGGTCATCTAAGGCAACCATCTGCCAATGCAGCATCCTTGAACTACGGTCACTCTCTGCATGTGTACAGATAAAGCAGACAGCCTACATAGTGGGTGGGTGGATATTTCAGGCTCCTGGGAGCTTCTAGTTTCTTGTGACAATTTAGTGAGTCCCGACACACAGTCTGGAAATTACTGAGCTAGGAGGAATTGGCAACATTGTTGACATCTCTCTCCCCTTCCTGCTTTGTGCCCTGTTTCCGTCATTTGTAACACTGTAGGTGAGATACAAGATACCCTGCAAAAAGTCCGCATCCCCCTAATATCCAATTTGGAATGCCAGTCACGATACCAAGAACACAGGATAACTGACAAGATGATGTGTGCTGGCTACAGAGAAGGTGGCAGGGATGCCTGTAAGGTAACAGTCCCCTTTGTGTTACTTAGGATTTATGTAATTTACAAATGTTGACCAGTTTAATTGCCAAAGTCTCCTGGGAATTGTAGTTTGGTGAATGAAGGTGATGAGAATCCTGCTAGAAATCCATTTCTGTCCCTCCTACTACAGCTCCCATGGTTCCCTGGGAATAGTTAAAGAAATAAGCATGTGCCAATCTGCACCATGTATTCTCTCTCCATTTACTTTTCAAGCTAACTTATGACTTGAGAAATCTAATCTTTAACATCTGCTTTGGCTTGTAACAGTGTAAGCGGAACTGGCCATTTCTGTCCCACTTTTCAGGAAATCGGTGTAACTATTAAATATGGTGGGTCCTGCTTTATATTGTTCTCTGTAGACGGGCCGGGGCAAAAAGGCTCCATTACACATATGGTGCAGTGAGCAGACTTGCTGGCACTGACTAAAGGGTTAAAGTAAAAGCATTCCATGTACCTTTGCCTGGCAAGAAGGCCATTTTCATTTCCTTTGAAAAATTAAAGGTAGCATCAAACAATGAACATGTGAAGATATGACATAGGTTTGGGTGCTTAGTTAATGCCAATTCTGCAGACCACACATAAATTAACTCTTGTTTACCCTTGGTTTGAATTGCAAAAATATTAAAGTTCATTGGATTGAAATCAGCGCTTGCAATGCATTTGAGATTTACCACCATTTTACATTTAAACAGATTACGAACAGATTATTTTTGAGTTCTGTGACGTTACTCTAATGAAGAATATGTTTCTGCCCCCGTTGCGGTTTGTTTATACTCAGGAAAAGAGCTGCTATTGCAGTTGTTAATTTGTATGTCCCATTCAAGACCAGGACTCTCACATGGCCAAAATACTGACAATATGTGTGTTTCTTTTCTCTCTCTCTCTCTAGGGAGATTCAGGTGGTCCTCTCTCATGTGAACATCAGGGAAGCTGGTATTTGGTTGGTGTTACCAGCTGGGGTGAGGGATGCGCTCGTCCAGGTCAACCGGGAGTTTACACTAATGTGACTGAGTTTGTAGACTGGATTCATGAAAAAGCCTTGAAAAAAAATGTCCAGTGACCTAAACATATGGAAGACGACAGAAGAGGATGTCAGACAAGCAGCTCTAGAATTCTCTGAGAAATCTCTGAGAGGTTCTGTGAACTTGTGGTTTTTGAAAAGGCTAGTTAGCAGGGTTGAAACAAAGACTGAACTCATTTGACCTGTTGCATGCAATAAAAATAATAACCCCCAAAGTGGCAAATGCCTTTCACCCTGGTGCTCATATTGAAACTGACCGATGTGTATTCAAATTACAAAGGGGAATGAATGTACTTGAGCCAATCATTGCTTGACAAATGTAGTGTGGTGTGGTGTAGTGCTTAAGAGCGGTAGACTCGTAATATGGGGAACCGGGTTCGCGTCTCCGCTCCTCCACATGCAGCTGCTGGGGAACCTTGGGCTAATCACACTTCTTTGAAGTCTCAGCCCCACTCACCTCACAGAGTGTTTGTTGTGGGAGAGGAAGGGAAAGGAGAATGTTAGCCACTTTGAGACTCCTTCAGGTAGTGATAAAGCGGGATATCAAATCCAAACTCCTCTTCTTCTTCTTCTTCTTCTTCTTCTTCTTCTTCTTCTTCTGGGACATATCCTACGTGGGTATTGTCCACACCTAAGCATTTCAGTGAGTTTTGGCAAGCATAACTCTACAAAGTAGAGTATGATTTCAGCCATAAATGCAATATTTAAGACTCATGGATTTCACCATGATGCTGATGTTGACTGCTCTGTTGGATCTATATCACCGCCTCATTGCTCCTGGGTGGCTTGCAACAAAATCCTAAACACACAATACAGTGGTGCCTCGCAAGACGAAATTAATCCGTTCCGCGAGTCTCTTTGTCTTGCGGTTTTTTCGTCTTGCGAAGCACGGCTATTAGCGGCTTAGCGGCTATTAACGGCTTAGCAGCTTAGCGGCTATTAACGGCTTAGCGGCTTTAAGAAAAAGGAAACAAACTCGCAAGAACTCGCAAGACATTTCGTCTTGCGAAGCAAGCCCATAGGGAAATTCGTCTTGCAGAACGACTCAAAAACCGCAAAACCCTTTCGTCTAGCGAGTTTTTCGTCTTGCGAGGCATTCATCTTGCGGGGCACCACTGTATAGGGTGAGAATCAAATCAGTGACAAAATACAGAAAAGAAAAGTTCTCACATTGAGGCAGCATAAAACAACCTACAACCTGGATTTAAGGCACAATTTAAAAGCCTGGTTGAATTAAAAGTTATTTGCCTGATGCCAGTAAGGGGCACACACAAAAGGTGCTCTGTGAGTTTCATTGGGGAAGCTGTTCCATAGGTGCATTTCATTTCCTCGGGACTGCACTAGATTCTTAAAAAATTATCCACTGCAACCACTCATTTTTCTTGATACCGTTAAATTACCTTTCCAAGCTAAACTGTCTCTCGCTAACTGCAGTTACAGAGGGAGGGAAAAACAACAGCCAAGCACTGATTTATATAAGAAATAACTAACCAAAAGGTGGACCATCAGATTTTGCATGAGACTTAGCTTTGTTTTGTTCAGAACTTTCATGGAAGGGGGGAAATGTATGCCAAGCAATAGGTCTCCTCTTTCTTCCTTCCTGAAGCTGTTGCTTTTCATTAGTATGTAAAAGACCACTTTGGGTAGTTCCACACCCTCATATGTTTAGGGGTGGTGTTGGTGCCCCAGAAAAGGGCAATCTCTGTGGCAGCCCCTAAGTTATGAAATTCCCTCTCCATTGCATAGTTCTTGTCCTACGCTGAAGACACAACTTTATACCCAGGCCTTTGACACCTGAGATATATGTTTTTATGGCTCATGCTATTCTTTTGATTGTAAATTGTTTTCGTTGCTTTTAGAATTGTATTTTTACATTGCTGTAACCTGCCCTCAGACCTTATGGTGAAGGCAGGTAAGAAATCAAATGAAAATAAATAATAATAACCAGCTTTGACCAGCAGGTGAGAAATCCTACAAATAAATTTAAAGAGGGGAAAAATCTAAACTGAGCCTGTGATGAGAGGAGGGTGGTTTTATTGGTGGATGCCTGGGGTGTGAACAGTACTTACTGAAGTACTTCTACACTGCAGAAATGGAAAAACTGGCAGGTGAAAATTTCTATTTTTCCAGTTGTAAAATATGGTGGTATTGGGAAAGTATTGCATCCCACCTAATCTTGAGGAAAGTTGTTCAGATCTCATTAAAAAAAACAAGTATAAAGAAGGGGAGGTGATCACGTAGAGAGGCACAAGGAATTCATGTTGAGTATATGAAAGGGACGCGGGTGGCACTGTGGTCTAAACCACAGAGCCTAGGGCTTGCTGATCAGAAGGTCGGCGTTTCGAATCCCCGCCACGGGGTGAACCTCCATTGCTTGGTCCCTGCTCCTGCCCACCTACCAGTTCGAAAGCACGTCAAAGTGCAAGTAGATAAGTAGATACCGCTTCGGCGGAAGGTAAACGGCATTTCCATGCACTGCTCTGGTTCGCCAGAAGCGGCTTAGTCATGCTGGCCACATGACCCAGAAGCTGTACGCCAGCTCCCTTGGCCAGTAAAGCGAGATGAGTGCCGCAACCCCAGAGTCATCTGCGACTGGACCTAATGGTCGGGGGTCCCTTTACCTTTACCTTTATATGAAAGAAACCTGTATTCTGAACAAGTCTGCCAGTAGCAGACTATAGATATGGACTAACAATGCCCTCGTTTCCCCATTATGGGGATTTATCTGGCACATTTTGTGATGAGATGTGAGGTCACTTGCTTCTGGTTATACTATAACTCGAAAGCTGATTGAGCTGTCTGTTGCTTTTAGACACATCCCCTGCAGTTTTCCTTGTATGCAGCCTGTTGCCTTGTGTGGACCTTTGCTTGATCACTGTTCTGAGAAGAAGCCTATTTTTTGTCTCCATTCTTCAAAAGTATTTCATAATGGAGGCAGCAGATGAGAGATATAATTCATTGCCAGCCAGCACCACGACCAAATCTAAACACATGACGAAACTAGGGACTCAGGTACATTAGTAAAGAAAATGTGTTTTATACGTGTTATAGAGTAGAGCTTTAGGGCATCACATGTTTCCACAGCTACAGGATGGAGAGATCTGACAGTGACTCTCCATCTTCTACATCAGTGTGGGAGCTCCAATGTACCCCTTGGCCCATAGGATACCTTCCCAGGGGCCATAGGATTGCAGCCTTAAGTGGCTGTCACTGTTTTAATTAATTTGCATTTGTAATCCTGTTTTCTGGCTGAGATACAAAGAGCTATTTTGGGTACACAAACCCGACTCCAGGAGCCTCCAAGTGCTTGGACATGCCAAGCAGAATTTATGGCTTTTTCCTCTGAGGGCTTATCCACACTTTGGATTCTGCTGCTGCTTTCTCCTGGGGAAAACTTCCATCTAGTGCTCAGTTAGAGCCAACAGCAATTCGGGTTTGCCCTGGATTGTCATTTGTTCCAATCTATCACTGAAGAGAGGGTTTTTCCTTGGAAAGGAGTAGGGCAAGGGGAAAACTGCTCAGACCCATGCCTAGAAAGTGTGGGTCAAGCAGAAAACTGCTCAGACTCACACTTTCTAGGTATAGCACAAACAAAAGTTGGAGTGAGCTCTGAATGAAAGACCACCTTGCCATTTTGGAAACTGCTTTTGCCCCTATCTCGCATATCAAATACCACCCAGTAAGGTAGGCTGCCGTTCAAGAAAGGCAGTCCAAAGCTCACTTTGGTGTGCAGACATACTTGTGCAGTTCTTTGGACCAAACCTAAAAGTCTAGAAATACTTCAAGAAAAAGAAAACTAAATGTTCTAATACTGGCAAGTGAGAATATATTATTGTGGTGTAGGAAATCAGATTTATAACAGGATACTGACTAGACTTTAAAGGCACATTTTGTCTGACACCTGTACCATGGATAGTGCTAAAACACTGTTTTACATTCCACATTCTCCCCCCCCCCCCATCTATCCATGCCTAAAACAAACCTTTGTTCAAAGTATTCTGGCTTTTAAATTAGCTTGTCTCTTCCAATCTAGCAAAATTGTTTCTCTCCCAATAAAGAAGCTTACCTTTCCTTGCCATCAAAAGAACTTTTCTTTAAGAGAGATCAAATCTTAAAAGTCATTAAAATGTCTTTTGAGCAATTTTCTTTTGGCACAAAAATTGCTGAAACAGCTGCATGAACCCCTTTCTTCATGTGGAAAGAGTGAAATTAAACAGTATGGGTAGTAACAGCCTTTCTCAAATTTTTAATGCATTCGTAAGTTTAAGCCTCACATTCCTCTGTTTTTGAGACAGAGACAGCACACACACTATACATTTAAGGCACCTTTAAAACAAAGACTTCCACCAATGATGTAGTTTGTTGAGGGTCCTGGGAACTGTAGCTCTGTGAGGGGTAATCTCTACTTCCCAGCATTCTTTGGGGAAAGCCATATGCTTTGAAGGCGACTGAAAGGTGTGTATGCAGCCACAGGCATTATGAAATGTGGGAGATTTCAGAAAATAATGATAGGGTATTTTAGAAATTATTTTGACTTTTAAAAGCTATAGACCTGGCCACAGACTCATAATACACTCCTCGACCACCACTTCCCCCTCTCTGTGTTCCTCCCTTCTTGCTCCCATGCCACGGTCATTGCTATTGTTCTCTTTTGCTCTTCTACGCCCCTCCCCCCGACTTTTTTTGCTTTCATTTTCATCCCATGTTCTGCACATTTGCAGCAGGTTGCGGCTACAAATGGGGAGGCAAAGAAAGGATCGGTGGCAGGAAGGGGATGAGCAGGCGAGTGACGGGGTTGGTGGGATAGGGGGTGTCCCATGTTTCCCTCCCTAAATGTTGGGGTGTGTGCAAATCAGACAATTTTGGTTTCTCTCTTTAGTTCAGTTTGTAATAAAATAAAATAAATAAAATAAAATAAAATAAAATGGTCCTCATGAAAATTCACCAGCATTTCAGTGCAAATGTCTTCTAATCCACACTTTATTGTATGCAATTTACCCAAATATACACATTTTTGCAAAACAATTCCGCCTGATGTAACACAATTTTTTTTTGCAAATTATTTTCACTAATTGTATGCATTTCCCTACACGCTTCACCCATATGTGTTCTGTTATTTGTATTGTTAACGTGTTTGGTGGGGAAGTCCTTTTTTCCTGGCTAGGTGACAGTTGGTTTCATGTCACTGTGGGACCTTCACTTGCAAGCTAAGGAGGGGTTGGATATAAAACTCCCAGTGTACAAAAGAATGACAGAAGTTACACATATTCTGATTGGTGGCTGCACATGCCTCACAATAGGCCGGGAGCACAGTGCATGTCAGTCCACCGCCCCATGGCTTGTCACATGAGCAACTGTGAGGTGAAGTCCTGAAAAAGGTGGGGAAATTACCACACAAACATCCCATGCTTTTCCGGATTAAAGGGGAGAGGGTGCAAACGATTTTTGTTCCTGGCTAGAAGTAACACAGAAATAAGCACTAAACTTGCACTCTACTTCATCACAACCCATTTGTTTTCTGGAAGTGGCTTTTATGTCATGTGAAAGCTCAAATATAATGCACAAAATAAAAGTTAAGGAAATGTCAGGAAAAGGGAATAAATTGCCACATGAATGCTGCCATAATACTGTGATAAACAAGCATTAATATCTTTGTTGAATATAGTAACTATTTCTGACTGGCTTTGTACCACACTTATTTCCCCCTGTTACCAGGGCTATTGGCAAGTTAAGGGTGTAAGTGATATGCTGGCAATGGTGCAGGAAAACTATTATTAGAGTGCAAGTTGGGGCGTGTTAATAGCATAGGTAAGAAAATACCTCCCTCTCTAGACGATGCCAAACTCAGACATGTCAATACAGAGGACTATATAATACAGCAATCTATTAAAATGGCATTTAATTAAATTGTTTATTTTTATGACAGCTGAGAGGTTAGTTTGCTGAACTTGTCAAACTAGCACTGACCAAAGGAATACCATTATCTCTTGGAAGGTGTGTAAGTAATTAGGCCAATCTTTGCACAAATACAAGGTGTAAATGAAACTGGAAAGGTGCCCAATATGCCAAAGACATGCTTGGATGCCATTATAATTCTCCCCATGGAGAGCAGTTATTCTGCAGCTCTAATTTTATTTCTATACAGCCAGCATTCAAGGAATGATAGTAGTATTTTTGAACTCTCTGTGTGGCTGGAAGAGTTGACACTCATCATTCTAACTCCACCAGAAGTTCCTTCCCTGATTAGTAAATGTCTAATTCCTTCCCTGTGTTGATCCCTCCAAAAGCAAACAAAGCTATGAATCAGAACGGCAGCAGTCAAGGAAAGGAAAATGTTCATAGACTCCCAAATCAGACATATAATTACAATATAATACTATCTGTCAAGTCTTTCACAAACAGCAGGCGTATGAATGAATGTTGGGGAAATACTCCTTAAATATTAAGAACATGAGCAGGCAGCAACTAATGTCACTCTTGAGGCTGCTATTAATCAAGCTGGTAAAAATCAAATCTACAGAAATGGGATTCAGATTTTAAAATTGGAATTATGTAAATGTCAGATAAGGGTAATATGGGCAATGTCACTGGAATGAACAGTTTAAAGGGCCTTGTCTTAAAAATGAAACACATATGCAACACCTTTGAAAAACGTGGCTTGGAATTTCAGTACCAGGTTGAAATCTCTCACAAAATTTTCATTAATTTGCCATCCCAAATGCTCTGTTAATGAAAGGTATAGCATATCCAACAGGGACATTCTGTTTCTTACCATGAGAGAATAGTGATCATTTTGGTTGCCGTGATCTTGCACAATTCGGCTGTGTGATCCCCCCCCCCGAAAAAATGCTTTTGGGAGGTTGTGATGCCACGTGGTGCTCCCAAAGCTACGCTTTTGGGCTCCATGCCCCTAACTGCTTTTTTTGTGGGGGGGGGGTAGGGGGACAGCAGCAAGAAATCATGCATGATCACAGCAACCAAAATAGTCACCGTGCTCTCATGATTAAAAAAAAAAAAAGGGGGGGGGAGATGGTGTCTGGGAAGATGGTGTCCCAGATTTTGGCCCCTGAAGGAAATGTTTGTGGAAAGGCTAATTTTGCTGGATTTCTGCCCACCCAGATAGATAGAAGATAAAGGTAAAGGTACCCCTGACCATTAGGTCCAGTCGTGGCTGACTCTGGGGTTGCAGCGCTCATCTCGCTTTATTGGACAAGGGAGCCAACGTACAGCTTCCAGATCATGTGGCCAGCATGACTAAGCCATTTCTGGTGAACCAGAGCACGGAAACACCGTTTACCTTCCCACCAGAGTGGTACCTATTTATTTACTTGCACTTTGACGTGCTTTCCAACTGCTAGGTTGGCAGGAGCAGGGACAGAGCAACGGGAGCTCACCCCGCCGCGGGGATTCGAACCGCCGACCTTCTGATCAGCAAGCCCTAGCCTCTGTGGTTTAACCCACAGTGCCACCTGTGCAGATAGATGATAGATACACACAAAAAAGGACCTCCTGCAGTCCACATAACGTTAAGCAATGGCCCATAGCTCAGTGGTTGAGCCCCAGTTTTAAACATCTTTAGCATCTCCAGTCAGTGCAGATAATACTGAGCACCCTCTGCTCTTGCTATTTTATTTTTTGCAATAAACATTTCTCTTTAAGGAGCTGGCTATGTTCCTTCTCTCTCATCACTCACTGAAAGAACAGGACAGGATTTGAAAGGCATGTGCGGTTTCTGCTAAGCTCAAGTTACAGCATGTGTGGCAACATGTGCCTGAAGATGGGCCCTTAAAAACAGAACGCAAAAGAGTTGACCATTTTTATCCCCCCCCCTCCAGATGAATGTGGTGGCAATTGAGGAACTAAATGGAAAAGAAATGGATGCTACTGGAAACATCAGCAGTCATTCAATTGCTGGGATGGGCGATGCCTGTGCAATTATGAGGACTGCTTCCTTTGCATCAGTGGCTGTCAAAGCACTCTCTCCCTGTCTTTCCTGCTTTGTATTTCAAAGGCACTGGGAGAATGTACTGAAATGAGAAAGGAGTTTTGTGCTCGTTCGAGTAATGTCTTCCAACACAGATGGTCAGCAGCAAATGATGAGGCCTTTCGAAGCATCTAGCCAAGTGAGCTAGTGAGACAAGGCCCCTCGCAACCTGTCATACTGTTGTAGCCTTTCAAACCTTTCCCATTGGTTGGGTCTGCGTTGCTCCCGAGAGGGGAGGAAGGAGTCAAGAGACACCAAGGTTTGGTTCAGAGAAAGAGTCTTTATTTCTGCTTTCCGGAGCAGCAGAAGGCACTGCGTGAATCCTTTCACAGCAAGCACAAAGAAAGAGGAATTGCATACAGTATATATCCCCTCCAGGCCCCCTCTCCCCCTTCCCCAGGAATCCAGCCTTGTGAGCTCATACACGTAAGTTGACATCCTTGAGCATCGTTGAGCATGATATCCCTGTTCCTGTGTGCTTATCTTGGGTCAAGAAGGTCACCCAATATGGGGTACTCCTGGCGCCATCTCCGGGAGCGTGGGCTGATAGGCCTGACAGACAAGGTCTGTGGTCAGGATATTTACACCCTACAGGATAAGACCCAGATCTTCCATCCCATCTCCACTTGGAACTGACAAGGCCATCCATCATTAAGCCTTCATGGATTGATAAGGGAGACGGCTATGTTTGTACAGCTGGTTTCCTGTTATACATGAGCTCAAGTTAATGGATTGTAGGTAATGGATCATTGAAGAAGGAATTTGGGAGTTATTGGGGCCTGATCTTGGTAGCTCTGCGCGAACAGGTTTCAGGCTTGGTTAACCTGTTCCTTCACTGTGGCACACCATCTCAATTTCTGAGCGGTGTGAGATTTCAGGGGTTCCAGGTGCTTACCCAGGGTTCTGTTTCTTTCAAAATGAGAGGCAGCAGAAATGGTGGTGTCTGTATGATAGATGGTTGATTTACCCATATGTACAATCTAAGCCTACGATGGAGGGATACATGACTGTAACACCCCAGCAGGGTCTTTCTTCTCCCATAGCTGCTGCCTTGGATTCAAGCAGAAATCAGGCATGCCTCTGACTCCCTGGCTTCCCACCCTGCTTCTTTCTTCCACCACTCCGCTCCCAACCCTGGCCTTCGTCCTTCTAACTACCAGCGAGTTGAGAGAGTGAGGGGGAAGGGAGACACTGAGCACAGAACCACTTCCTTTGTTGCCTTAATGGACCATACTTTGAGGGCCCTTACCCTCAGGAAGCTAGCCTGGCTATTCCAGGAATCAAATCTGTGCTGGATCCAGGAATTAGAAGAGGGCTCAGGGATACAGCCTAACTCCCCCCCCCAAAAAAACTCATAACAATACTTGGAGACGCTTTAGCAGCTAGTACCTGAACTACATGGGGAAAATACATTGGAGATGATGATGAGAGAAGGGCAATCTGTCCATTTTGGTTTCTCATTTTCCCAATCTTAAATTCAGTTCTTCACATTTCCACATTTGTTTACGATCCTTAATTTTTTTAAAAGGTCCTCATGAAAATTCTTCAGCAGTTTAGTGCAAATTTCTCCCCATGGACACAATGTTTCATATGTAATTTTGCCTAAGATACACATTTTTGCAAAGCAGTGTTCCATACTACAATGCCGCCTTGCATGTTATTTTTGTTCAGCAATGCATTTTTATACACGTGTTGCCCTAGTTTGTGCATTTTCCTATGGATTCCTTGTCTGGAGCATCGTACTGCAATTGGTGGAGAAGTATATCTGTGCAAAGGGCCCAACAGAGTTTAATTTAAAGGGCTGATTGAGTCATCAATTTTTGACACTTTCCTAAGGCTTATACATATTTTCTAGCACTAGGTGGAGGTAGACAGCCATGATGAGGGAATGCTTCCCAGAGTCAAATACCATAAAATGACATATCATCTGGTTAACAGACAGTGAAGAAAATCATTTGAATGAAGTATCACTTCTGCTACCTAATTTACTGAAGGATATTGATGGCAGCTGACCTAGTGTTTACAGTGCTAGGTTCTATTCTTTTGGACAGAGATCAGGTTGTATCATCCAGATGTGTACACAGTCTGATGAAATCCAGAGGGAAACGGGAAATTTAAAGGAGCCCCAGATAATGGAAGCAGATTTCCTGTTAGCTTTCTGCCTTTTAACAGGGCAGGTTATTTGTCCATTAAGCCCAGCCCTGACAGCAATCCTCTAGGGTTGTTAGGGCAGAGGTCTTCCTCATCACCTTCCTCTGGACCCTAGAGAAATGGCAGGGATTGAACCTGGGACCCCTAAGGTTTATGGGGCTGCCACCTTATGCCCCAGAGGGAAAAGTTGGAACTGAACATGCTCTAGGCATGTATTTTGGGGACTGGTTTCAAGGTGGCTGGCAGGCGGAGAAAAATATACAGTGAAACCAAGAAATAAGACCAGTTAATGTTTCATCCCTATGTATATTATACATGCAAAACGTGTGCTCTGTCACTGAACTATGACTCTTCTCTTGTGGTTCCTGCTCTGCACAGGATTATTCCTAGTACAATTACCTTCTTGTACCCACACCAACTTCCTGCCCATTCCTTCTCTTTGTCATCCCTGTCTCCGATCTCCTATGTGAATAGAAACAGCACTGGTGACCTATTCCTGCCCTGAGTTTTTGTTTTGGTAATTTGAACCTATTGACTTGCATGCAGAAGCATCCAGGTTCAATTTCTGGCATTTCTAGGTAGAGTTGGAAGAGAAACCATGTCTGAAAACTCTGGAGAGCAACTCTCAGGCAGTCCTGAGGTAGATAGACCAATGGTCTGACTTGGTATAAGCTCCTTTACTTATGCTTGGAGTGACAGCAAACAAATTTGCTCCAGCGCTCCATCAGCTGTGGCTGCCCTTCAAATATCTGAAGATGCAGTTGAAGGGCTCTCGAGATTGGGCTGCAAATCCACAAGGAGAGAGGCAAAATCTAATGCAGATGTTCCAAATGGTTATAGAATAATTGCTTGACTTTGTTCATTTTAATGAAGTACCCAGCTTCTTCTAATTCCAGCATTTAAAAATTACCTACAATTTGCTAGTGAGTGTAAGAACAACCTAGACAGAGGCATAAATCCAAAACAATTGTTGCTGGGTTCACAACCCTCTATAATAATAGCCCACTTTGTCATTTTTGAAACTGCCTTCCTGCAGTGGCCAATATTTTAAACCCACTGCCCTGGAAATTAGGACAAAACTAGACTGGGGGTGATGCTAGAAGTTTCTGCATTAGTGTTAAAAGCATCATTTTACTTAGTTAAAAAGGACCATTGGTTAATTCTCTTACTGTCTAAACAACCTGCCCAGTAACCTTTGTTGTATTGGATTTTTACTTATTATCTTGTAAAAACATTAAGACAAGAATAAGTGTTGAAGTAGTTTGAATTTTAATATATTTAGTCGCCCTGTTTGTCTTATGCCGTAACTCAGTGACAGGGCACAGAATCTGGCTGGACCCAACCTATCATTTCAAGTTGATAGAAGGTGGTAGCAAGCTTTTGCTTATTCCTCTTTCTTTCTCTTAGGGCATGGGTGGGAAATGGGATCTGGCCCACTGGCACCATTTTTGCAAACCTGCAGGGGCCAAGTTCGACAGGTGGGTGATCAATCAGCTGATATCACAAGGTCATCATGGCACAGTGACATCATAACAACGACAGGCAAAGAAGTGTGTGCAGTGCTCCCCAAGCACCAAGAGCCAGCTGATTGTTGCCACTGGCCAAGCCATGCACACAGAGCTACCCAAATGCCAACAATCAGCTGATAGTTGGCATTTGAGAAGAGCAGCACAAGGGGGACCAGTGGTTCCTGCAACACCACTTTTGTCTAAGCCCCGTCTTTAAGTGACCCACACCTGACATCATATATCACATCTGGAAGACATCTGAAGGCAGCCCTGTATCGGGAGCTTTTTGATGTTTTTATTCTATTTTTGGATATGCTCTAAGCCACCCAGAGTGGCTGGGGAAACCTAACCAGATGGACAGGATATAAATAATAAAATTATTATTATTATTGATTATTAAGTAGGGTAGGTAGGTGTGGCTTGGCTGAATTGGCTTCATGGATCACATGGAAACTGCTGGGCCTAAACAGGCCTATGGGACAGAGGTTCCCCACCTCTGCTCTAGGGAAAAACAATCTGGCTCAAATTTTGGATATTTTAATGTGGTATTATCAACTCTCTCTCCCCTTTATTTTCCCTAAGCCACATCAGGCAGAGATCAGGAGGAAATGTCATGTGGCATTTCCCAATATAGAGTTGCATTGTACTGAAAATTTAGATCCAGATTTCGTCTTGCTTAGAGAAGACCCATCAAAATGAATGGGACTGAAAAGTATTACTATCTTAAGATCTATTGATTTCATTGTCCCTATAGTTCACATACATTGTAGAACATCAAAGCCCTCCCTCCTCCCATTGAATAGCTGATGGTCCCCACCTGCTGTATCCACAGGATATCCTAGATTATTTAAACTGATAGTGGGGTGTTTAAGGCACACTGGCATTTAAACTAGCAGCTGGACGCAAAGCATGTCTGAAATAATAATAATAATGCAAGGGTCTTTTTTATTATATAGCTTGGGAGCCAAATGGGATATTTTGAGTGCAAATGCAATGTGACAGCAAAAATAAATGAGTGAATAATGAAAATAGAGTTTAAAAATGAATATTATGGGCTACACAGGCAAGGAGAAGAGGGCCTTGCTTCTAAGGAGTCCTTTATTTGCAGTGGATTACAAATTAGCAGTAGCCCAAACGATAATGAGCCTATTGGAATGTAAATGAGCTCATTATTAATTTCTACAAGCTTTAAACCAAATTTAGAATAATAGAAGGAGGAGGGCATGCATTAAAGGTACAGGAAGAATAGAGTCCATAATTATCTCCATTCATTCCTCAGTCTACAACTAGCTGGATTGTTACCAGAGAATCTTAGGTCTGCATTGCTGATTCCTGCCCTTTGCTTAAAATTTCACAGAATACATTTCACTTAGGAAATGGCAACAGCAACAAAAAATACAATAAGTAGGTACATTTAAGGCAGGAGCATCCTTTTGCCATGGAGATGCTGCTTAAAATGGTCTTTGGTTGCAGAAAGATTCCTATATAGATGCGCTCGCCACATAGAATGACACATTGTGAGTTGCCATGCCCAAGAAGCTGCCAGGAAAATTAAGGTGTTTTAAAACATGATGTTCCAATATATGTGGTGAGTATGGGGAAGGTGATCAGCAACCATGGGGAGACCAGTTTTGGCATCACCCCTGATATGGATGCTCTCCAGTCCCCAGAAAAAGGTAGAAACATCTAGTGGCAGAAGTGGACCAGTTTATATCTGCATCAGGTGATGGATTGCGTGCATTAATACGCTATTTTCTACAAGCAGTTATTTTGTGTACAACTTCAAACACAACACTTTCTCCAAATGCTTTATTCAAATTTTCAGCTGTAGGTGGTCAGGTGTTCTGAGGAGAGATCACATATGTTATGTACTGAGTCGAATAGGATCCAAAAGGCAGCAGTCTGATTGGTCCTAGAACAATAGGGTCCAGAATGCACTGATTGGTCCACAGGAGCCACCCAATCCAGCTCCAGTGAAAGTGAATCCGCAACCTGATTGGCCTACAGGTGAATCCCGGAATTAGCCAAACATGTGGGGCCCATTGTGTAAATAATGTATATAAAGCAGACATTCTAGGGGAACGTCCATTCCTCCTCACCACTATGAGCTGAATAAAGAGCATGAAATCCACTCTCGACTCCGAGTATATTTCAACATAGAAGTTCATAATTTGGAATATGAATGTGTCCAGCTCTTAATGCTCAGTTGTTTTACAAATCAAGCTTTATTTTGGTGGTGATGATGAGGGCAGATGGATTTCCACCCCCATGGTTGCTACTGGGAATTCCAGTTCCCGGGGACAACATGAACAGGTAAATTTGATTTGGCAGCATCTGTGTGTAATCATTGACATTGTGAGCCTTGATGGAAATTTCACAAACAGATGAACTATTTTTCTGAATGCTCAAAACCACCCTGTGATCTTCGGATGAAAGGCGGTATTGAAATTTAACAAATACATAGTAATAATAATGAGAAAAATGCTCATAGTTAACAAGCCACTTCAAGTTTGAGCTGAGAAGAGCTTACGTTATTAGTTATGAGTAAGCAAGCAGTAAGAAATCAAATGATGTGCCTGCATGTGCAAGCTAGCTTTGAAAAGATAAGGAATTATCACTTTTTTCTGCACATGAATTGCTTTAGCCTTTTTTCACAGAGTTGCGATATTAAGATGTTAGTCAATTGAAGGAGAGCTTTGTTGGTTTTTTATTAAGCCCCACAGTTTTTGCTGCTACAATTCTGCTCCCTCTCTCAGCTCTAATAGTTCAGCTTGAAGATTATTACAGCAACAATAGATAAGAAATAGGACTGGCAATCCTGCAAAGCCCTTTTCATTCACATGCCTTGGGCGGGGGGAACAAACAAATTCTGCAGTTCTGAGAAGTGCTATTAGATATGGGTAAGCGTTTTGGGTCCTGCTCCTTCACTCTGCTCATTTACACAAATGTCTCTGGTGGAACACTTGCAACATCTCTAAACCATGTCCAGACAGATTTCGTACCACGAGGGCCACTGTTCACCAGGATGCTTCAGTGAGCACCTTATTTCATCTTCAACTGGTTCTAGAGTCAGACACTTTGCATATCATAAGTTGAGCTGTTACCTACCAGGAGCAGGGCCTTTTCTGCAGTGGCAACTACCCTCTGTTGTCTTGTGAAAGTCAATGAGACTTGTCTGTTGTTGTTGCTATCATGTTGGGGGTTTTTGTGCCACACTTTGCCAAGTGTTTGCATTAAAGCATCACATTGGTCTCCATGTACTGCTGATGATTCTGCTGTTTATTTTAAATGGTTGGTATGCTTTTGCACTGTGTTTTACCATTCAATGACCTTGAGGTTCCTCTGGATTAGGGGCAGACTTTGGTCTTTCAAATTTCAACGGCACCCTGTGCAAGGCCAAAATTTGGTACCCTGCACCTCTCGCCTTCCAATCTGCTCAATTTACTAGGTCATAGGCTCGTACACCCCAGGTAGTGTGGTTGCTGACCTTGAGCCAGACATCCTGGAGAGTGAAGTCAAATGGGCCTTAGAAAGCACTGCATATAACAAGGCCAGTGGAAGTGATGGTATTCCAGCTGAACTATTTAAAATTTTAAAAGATGATGCTGTTAAGGTGCCACACTCAATATGCCAGCAAATTTGGAAAACTCATCAGTGGCCAGAGGATTGGAGAAGATCAGTCTACATCCCAATCCCAAAGAAGGGCAGTGCCAAAGAATGCTCCAACTACCACACAATTGCACTCATTTCATACGCTAGCAAGGTTATGCTTAAAATTCTACAAGGTAGGCTCAAGCAGTATGTGGACTGAGAACTCCCAGAAGTGCAAGCTGGATTTAGAAGAGGCAGAGGAACCAGAGACCAAATTGCAAACATGCGCTGGATTATGGAGAAAGCTAGAGAGTTCCAGAAAGACATCTACTTCTGCTTCATTGACTTGATGCTTTTGAATTATGGTGCTGGAGGAGACTCTTGAGAGTCCCATGGACTGCAAGAAGATCAAACCTATCTATTCTTAAGGAAATCAGCCCTGAGTGCTCACTGGAAGGACAGATCCTGAAGCTGAGGCTCCAATACTTTGGCCATCTCATGAGAAGAAAAGACTCCCTGGAAAAGACCCTGATGTTGGGAAAGACTGAGGGCACAAGGAAAAGGGGACGACAGAGGATGAGATGGTTGGATAGTGTTCTCGAAGCTACCAGCATGAGTTTGACCAAACTGCGGGAGGCAGTGGAAGACAGGAGTGCCTGGTGTGTTCTGATCCATGGGGTAACAAAGAGTTGGACACGACTAAACAACTAAACAACAAAGTTGTGACACCCTGCAGTACCCCCTAGGCTCAGCACCCAGTGTGGCGAAACCGGCCGCACTGTTCTAAATCCACCTCTGTATGGATGGAAAGATGAGATAAAATAATTAGATTTATGCAGCATTTCCAGGTTGTGTGCTGGCCATTCTAACAAAGTTACTTCCACTGGCTCTTCGCTGGCAGGGGAGATTTTCAGGCACTCTTCCAATCAGATGCAAATTGCTAGGGTGGCCAGCCACTTAGGAATGCTGCCCAGCCCTGAATGACGTTGAGCTACATTTCCCATGATCCTTGGCAATTGGCCACGCTGGCTGGGGTTGATAGCAGTTGGAGTCCAAAATCATATAGAGTCTCCAGGTTACTTACCCCTAAGAGAGTTCATACCGAGCTCAGGTTGGGATTTCTCTGCCTCTCCTTGCCATTTCCAGTCTAACATTTCAAACCTTTGACAGCCACAGCTCCCTTGGTACATTCTCTGTTCTTGTCTCGCTGTATCTATTTCATATCACAAAAAGGCTATTAATGCAAATTTATGTGAACAATTCTTTTGGTCTGTAGCTTTTTCATTATTGCTCTATAAAGAGGCCTTTTCATTTCACTCGAGGAATCATGTGTGTTGCCTATTTTTAACTCACACATTTTTCTGCATGGGCTGCATATTTTAAACACTTAATTCTGCTGCAGAAAAGCTCCCATAACCTTTGCATTCAGAGGATCCTTCTTTTTCGGTAGGATTCACATTGTGCCTTGGTGTATTGTAGCCGACATTGAAAATCCTGCTATTTTTAGCTCCCGTGACTTCCATATACAGTTCAGATTGCTTTCTGAAGCTTTTCACTGCATCCTTAGTTTCTCTCATTTATTTTTTTTAAAAAAGCACTGATGGACTTGATTTACTTATTGTCAATCTCGTCTTCCTCCCTTTGTCAAACTGAACACAATTTTAAAACAAAGTTGCTTCCATTGGCTCTTCTCTAGCAGGGGAGATTTGCAGGCACTGTGCAAACAGATGCAAGATTGGATGTCGGCCACATAGGAATGATGCCCAGCCCTGAATGATATTGAAATGTAGAAAGACAGCCACAGTCTATTTTTGGTACCAAGCTGAATTTCTTCCGAGCTCGTTGTTTCACTAGCTAGTACACTGCATCATTGTTGTTCACCTTGAAAGCCAGGTATGGTTCCATCACCGTACTCAAAGAGAAGGCAGGGAAGAGAATGGAGTCTTATGGAATTGTACAGACCAAGACTACAACATTTGGAAGCAGGCTGCTAATCTGGCCAATGGATGCTGTCACAGTTCTGGACAAGCTGCGTGAGACCCTTTCTCATGAGACTCACCCAGAAGGGCCATAGCTCACTGGAGAGAGTGTATGTGTCAGGCTTCAGGGTATCTGATCCTTCCCACGATAGCAGCCAAGAAGCAGAGAAACAGTCAAAGTTCTCAACACTTTATTTATTACTATTCACAAAGATAGATGAAGGATTGCAGTCTTCCCTAAATAATGGCGTTGCTCAAAGTAAAGTCCTGCCCCCCTACATCTCTCCTATTCTCCATCACCCCTGCACCGGCTATTCTGAGCTTTCTGCCTCTGCGCTCTGTGTTCTACTACTCTCAATGCACACCTGGTCCTGGGGGGGGGGTCAGGAATGCTTTCCAAAGACCCTTCTTCTTCTTCTTCTTCTTCTTCTTCTTCTTCTTCTTCTTCTTCTTCTTCCTGCTGTTCCTCTTCCAATATTTCCCAGCTTCTCCCCTCTGCAGCCCCTGAACTATGCCCTTCTGCGAACCACTGTTCTAAATCTATACTGTCCTCCTCTTCTTGGGAAGGTTCAGGAGAAGAGGGGGCAGTCCCCACCATTCCTCCTCAGTCCAACCCCTGACAGTATGCTTTACATACAGAAGGTCCCAAGTGCTGTCTATTCTCTTGCCTCAAGCCTTCTATTGTCACCTTACTTAACCCCTTAGAACTTGACCCTGAACCCACTCCTGGCCCATCCAGATGCATACATTCCAAAGACTAACTCTTACTGAGGCCTAGCAGTGGGGAAAAAATACCCACTGTGGCAGCCGCTAAGCTGTGGCATTCCCTTCCCACTAACATGCCTGTGGCACTTTAAATGTATGACTTTCATTGTATGCTGGAGAGGCACCTCTTTACCCTGCCCTTTGACACCTGAGGGACAAATTTTTAGGATCCACTCTATTCTTCTGATTATTTTAGGAAATTTAAATATTGTATTTTTTTCCTTCCTGTAGCCTGCCTGGGGATCTTATGGTGAAGGATGGGTAAGAAAACCAATAGCTAGACCAATTATTGCTCTTAATAATATTGACACGTTATTCAACAGAGTTGGTCATGATTCCTTAAATTCTGCCATGCACTCTTCCGGCCAAGAAATATGTACAAAAATATGTAAATTGGGCAAAAATGCATACTTAAATGTGTAGGAGAAATTATTAGGAGAAATTCTCAATAAACCGCTGAAGCATTTTCATGAAGACTTTTTTTTTTTTTAAAAAAAATTGCAAAGTCTTGTGGAAATGTCAAGTATGGAAATATGAGGCACTGATGGAACCTGAAATTGACAGATGCACCCATTCTTGTATTAGGCTTTGGTATCAGGATTGCCAGTTGACAGTTGACCAGCAAAAACCTGTGTCTTGACCAGTTAAAAATCTGGTAGTCCTATGTATGCATCATTACACTTTCTGACTATGAGAAAGAGAGGGAAGGTGTGAGAGAGGGAGAGATCGCTACCATGATTAAGAAGATCTTTCTGGTACTTTACAGATATATTAAAAATGATAAAAATTGATAAGATGTGAGATCTATAGCCCAAGCCCAAGTCTGATTTGGACAGGCAGGCAAAATAATAGGAATACCAACAAACAATGGAAGGGGATATAAGGAGAAGAAAACAAAAAGGAAATGGCAAAGGACAATCACACACAGGGGAGCAATCCCTGCACAGGATTATCATTTGTTATTTACTTTGCGATTTCACCATTTCTTCTATGGCAACCAGCAATCAGAGCTCCTCTTCTGCCTGGGAGAAATATGATTTCTTTGGACATGGAACATATGTACTAGATAGACAGATATAGATGATAGATAGATAGATAGATAGATAGATAGATAGATGATAGATAGATAAGGGGGTGATGATTTGCTGTGCATCAAATACAAGGAAATATTTCTACAAAGAAAAGCAATTAAGGCTGCAATCTTCTGCACGCTTACCTTTGAGTATGCTCCATTGAACACTTCTGCATAAACACATAGAGAACTGTGCTGTAGGGAAGCCATATCCTCTGACATTCAGAATATGAAGTGTCAGCCCATGGAGTTGTATTGAGTTCAACGAGACTTGCACCTGGGTAAATGTGTATAGGATTGGAATCTAAAAAGATAAACATGTAGTGCCTTAGATCCAAATGCAGCCAAGAATACAGAAAAGGACAAGGAAGTTTTGGAGGCCATAATTACTGTTGCATGCAATGGAAACATGGATCAATTCCTAGCTTTAACATTTTTTAATTTTGTCATTCTCTCTCTATAAATGATCCCACAATGTCTCACTTTTTCTTAGGATGTCCCTATTTTCATTGGAGAAATGTTGGAGGGTAGGGAGTTATGCGACCCCCGAGCCAAGGAAATAAGTAACTTCAAAACCTTTAGAAGTCACATGAAAGCTCCCCTGTATAGGGAAGTTTCTTAATGTTTAATCTTTTATTATGCTTTTATATATGTTAGAAACCTTGCCAACAAAGGTCCGTATAGTTAAAGCCATGGTTTTCCCGGTAGTGATGTATGGAAGTGAGAGCTGGACCATAAAGAAGGCTGATCGCCGAAGAATTGATGCTTTTGAATTATGGTGCTGGAGGAGACTCTTGAGAGTCCCATGGACTGCAAGAAGATCAAATTCATCCATTCTTAAGGAAATTAGCCCTGAGTGCTCACTGGAAGGACAGATCGTGAAGCTGAGGCTCCAATACTTTGGCCACCTCATGAGAAGAGGAGACTCCCTGGAAAAGACCCTGATGTTGGGAAAGATGGAGGGCACAAGGAGAAGGGGACGACAGAGGACGAGATGGTTGGACAGTGTCTCGAAGCTACAAACATGAGTCTCATTTGGTGGGAGAAGTTGCAAGATCCCATCAGCTACTGGTTCTCTGACCAGCTACAAACTGGATTGTGCTTGGAACTTGAGTTTCTTTTTCACTCTCTGAACCAGCAATTCATTTTAGAAGGGTCTTCTTGTTTGGGTTTGCTATCTTCATGCTTGAAGCATTAAACATTAGCCATAAATCAAACGAGTGCTTAAACATTTATATGTGCATACTATGCATACTTTTTTTTTAAAGGCTGCATGCCTATTAGAGACAGAAAATTAAAAATGCTAAAAATATGCTTGACTGTGACCTAGTTCCATTACGGAGAATCAATTTCTTGCTTAAGTAAATGCTTGTCAGCATGACCAACCAAAAAAACCCATTAAGGAGGAAAAATATGGATATTTCTTATTTTAAGTAGAGCTGTGTTAATGTGGCATATTTTTAAATTTAATATATATATTTCAGTATGAAAATATATCCTAAAAAGGTCTACCTTGTATTTAATGCTAGGATTCCTTCTCCCATAAAAGTAATACTTGGGGGGGGGGGGGATCACAGCATTTGTAAGAGGATCACTATGTTCTATTGATGGAAGGAAACGATTCATCAAGTGCCAGAAAGACTGAAGCCTAGTGGCTGGTAGAGCATGTATTTTGCCTGCAATAGGTCCCTCTTTCAATCTCTGACATCTCTAGAAAGATCTGGGAAAGAATCCTGTCTGAAAAACCTACCAATCAGTGTAGACAATTCTGAGCTAGACGGATCAGCCTTCTGACTCAGTATAAAGGTGTTTCTTCGAAATTTTAAAGAACTGAACAACACATTATTCAATAAATAAAACAATGACTGAATAACTGAACAAAAAGGTGAAATAGACAGCAACAAAATCAAAGCTATGCCTAACACTTGACAGGTCAGGAGCAACAATGGACTGAGGGATGTTCTAGCCCTGCAAAGCTTTTCTTTCAAGTTGAGTGTAACTTCCTGCAGACTGGTAGATCCACCATTCGATTGGTTCCTTGTTCCTCCACCCCTCAAACACAAGCAATTATTTATATTGCGTTTCGGTTTATTTATATTGAGTTTCAGTTTATCCATTACTGACTCCAGGAATGATTATAACATGGGAAAATGGAGATCAGAGTTCAGGGGTCCAGGAGGAGAATTGGGACCCCCCCTGCTGCTACAGACATGTGGAACATGGTCTCTCATGCATACTAAGTGCCAACATCTTTGGTGTGATTTACAGTCATAGAGTTCACATATAAAATATATGAGATGAATAAATAAAAGTGTGAGATTACAGTAGCTTCTGCTTGGAAATAACCAGTCTTGCTGGGAAGCTCCTCCCCATAGTGCTTTGACACTGGCTGTGGTTTATGCAGTGTTAGATGATATCAATTTAAAAGGCATTGTTGTCTTTTTTCATATCTGGTGCAAAATGTGGTGGGACTCTTGCGCAAGGACATACAAGAACCTCTTTCTCAAGGGGAAGCAGGGGCGCCAACAATAGGGGTGAAAGGGGCTTTGGCCTCCTCAATATTTTTGGGCAGGGAGCAGAGCCCCCCCCCCAATTGTGGGGGCTGCTATCCTCCACCACTGCCAGGCGAGCTCTTGTGCACCCGGCGGGATGTGCGGAGGGCAAAGCTCACCCTCTGTGCACCCCAGTTCCTGCCACCAGGCGAGCGTTTGGGTGTCAGGTGAGGAGGGGGCGCATCACGTGACGCCAGGTCCCCTCAATGAGGGGGGCAAGTTGGCACCCCTGAGAGAAGGGAAGTGGTAGGCATCAACCACACTTGAATATAGGAATCTAGTCAGTCTCTAAATTCCTTTGTCGTGGCCGACAGAAGATGAAAATATGTTACTGAAAAGCTATGGAAGCATCAACATTTTCAGTTGTGAGATCCTTCCATCCACAGTGTGACCAGAATGATCACCCCTTACCAATGCTGCCAGACATGGCTACTCATTTTGTAGGCCCAGAACAAGATGAACTTGATAGGAAAATGGCATTAATCACAAGAACAAGGTAAAGGGTGGAGTCTTAGTTCCAGCCCATAACAACTGGAGACAGCGTTTAACTCTGTCATTATCCATCAACACAGTACTCATGCAAATAAACCTCTTATGCACTTTTAGTTGGGAGTTCCTGAGGAGGTGTGTGGTACATCAGATGACAGTCTTTTGCAAGTCATTTTGTTACAGTCTGTGGATTAAAATCAATATTATTAAACCTGCTTTACTGATAATTTGTATTTTTAAAATGGTCTTTTATATTTTATTGTTTTGCTTCCCTGATATTTAATGAGATAATGGCATGCAAATACTTCTATAAATAAGAAATATATACAGTCGTACCTTGGATCCTGAATGTCTTATGAGTCGAACGTTTTGGCTCCCAAACACTGCAAACCTGGAAGTGAGTTTTCTGGTATGTGAACATTCTTTGAAACCCAAATGTCTGATAGGGCTTCCACAGCTTCTGATCAGCTGCAGGAGCTTCCTGCAGCCAGTTGGAAGCTGCGCCTTGGTTTCTGAACATTTTAGATGTCGAATGGACTTCCTGAATGGATTCTGTTAGACTTCTGTGGTACCACTCTAGTTCTAAATCACGTTGACTCTTTTGGGCTGTCAATGCCTTAGTAACTAGAGGACTTTCCTCTGATGGGGTGGGGGATTCACTGTGACTATTAGTATTTGATTTATATACTGATTAATGCTAAAACAGGCTTCTAGGCATTTTGTAAAGTATAGAAACCAGTTAAACGTTAAAATATAAATATCCATAATTAAAGTATGCCATCAAACAATCCCATTAAAATAACACAGTAATTAAAGCAGGAGACTTGGGCGATTGTCAGCTGCCTGTGCATTGAAATGGAAGGGACAACTGAACACAGAGACAATGGCCTATACAAGCCAGTGGCACTTTTTAACAATGTCATATTTCACTGGAGGCTTAAGCAAGATGGCAAACAGGATCTGTACGGCACCGCCATTGAGCTCTCTCTCCCGAAACAAAACAGAAGACTGTTATTGTTGTGTGTGTGTCACCAACTGTCCTCCCAGCGGCTCATTATTTGCATAAAAGCAGGTAGTCTGCAAATATCAGAATGGTATCTGCATTTTTCACCTGTTCACACCTTCTTCATTTTCTTCTTCAAATCCTACTTGGGGTGTTTCTGAATGGTTTTCTCATCTTTAATACAGCTAACACCTGCAATCCTTATTAACTGACTTACCTTACCAACTGGTCTCTTTGAAAGTGATTGGGGGATTGCAGCCGTTATCACGAAAAGTCCAGCTCCGTTAGCCAATATTCAGCCAAGCATTCTTAAATTTTATCCTTGCCCTCCGTGCATATTTATGTAGGTGCTATTCATTTGAATGACATAAAAAAAACGAAAGCACTGTCAATGGGGTGCAAATCTGCCTTCTTCTTTTTGGTTTAGTGCTTTTCATTAACATCTTTGTAAATATTTTTAAAGGAAAGCAAAACAGGAAATTGGAATGCTATCGTTACACACTATGCCAATCTTGGAGCGGCAGTAGGCTCCAGGGATTCCAGGCACTTACCCAGGATTTGGTTTCCTTGTAATGAAGGTCATTTAGGTTAACTCTTTATTAGAAGAAACAGGCCTAGGGAGCACAGCACCTCTTCTTTTGTAGACCTTGCCCCTATGAGGCAGTTGTGGTGACTGAAGGTCATCCTCATACCACAGCTGCCTAAGTCTCCTTATCTCCGGGGTCTTTCCCAAGCAATCTGAGACTATGCTGGCATGCCTGCCTTTCTTCCTCCCACTTCATACCTCTCTTGGTCCTGAGAGACCAGAGGGGAAAATGCCCTTACTTCTTTACCAGCTTGACTGATCTCTGCTGCTTGGCATCCCTGCTCTCATGCTTCCACCTCTGCTTCTGCTTCTGGACTTCTCCCTGTCACAGACTCTCCCTTCTCACTAAACCCTGTTACCTCTTCAGCTTCTGATTCCTCTTCTTCCTCCCAATCTTCTCCCTCTAACCACTCATCAATGTCCCACCACCAATTCCCAGCATTTGAACTTTCTTCTCTTGGGGATTCCCCAATTGATGCCTCCCACCATTCCTCTGTGTCCAGCCAGTCCATGACACTGTGGTTTTACACACACACACACACACACACACACACACACACAACCTGAGCATAGGATTGTGGGGGAGGGACTCACAGCATTAACACTCACAACGGATCTTGCTTCCCCTTTAGATTTCCAGGTGAATTCCAGGTGAATCCCATGACCAGCTTTGCATCTGGCAAAAAGCAGACATCTCTCTATGTTTCCGTTAATGCCCTGGACAGAAGAAATGCAAAGAAAACCCTGAAACAAATTTGCAGCCATTTATTAAATAGAGTAAAGATCAAACAGTAATAGGTTGTGGTTTTACACTGCTCTGAAGTTGGGCTTGGCAAGAATGGTTAAATTATTTTTTAATCTATTGACAAAGGTTATGATATAGATTGCTCCTTCTTACCCTCTTTTATTGTTAATTCATTTTGAAAGATAATTGCATTTCATTTGACAGATATTTTGTAATTCTAATTCTGATGATGTTGTACTTAAATTTGGATCTATCCCCTTCCCCTTTCAAATAAAAACATTGTTTGAAGTTGGGGAGGAAAAAAGAAATTGGAAGACAGGTTTCTGCACAACCCAAGGCTACTTTGCCCTTTACCACATTTTCCTCTGTTTACTTCTGTATTACCTCCCCCATCCAATCTTCCTCTTGAAAAGCTAAAAGCACAAAGGGTGACTTGAGGGACACAAGTGTGCTAATCATATGTCAGAAAACACCTTTCTAATTTCTAAGCAGATGTTGGGTACCAACCTCTCAAGCTCAAATTCATGCTGGAGGTGAGAGAAAGAGGCGGGAGGTCTTTATTTTCCCACATCTTAGAAGCTAATTAAGACTCCACTGAAGAGGGTCATTGCTTCATTATGGACATACAGTGGATTGCTTGGATCTGAGTGAAGTCCTTTCTCTCTCTTTTTGACCACTAAGACCACAAAGCCACATTGATCTGGTTGCACAAAGGAGAAGGGATGCATGCAGATGCACTTGAGGTTTTATCTTTAAACCTTCACAGCTTGCATCTTCTCTTCTTACTGTGTCGATTTGATGTGTGCTGAGCTTTTCTGGGTCACATGTCACAGAGCAGATTTTGCTAGAAGGATGAGCAAAAAGGCAAGGACACACTGTTCCGTCAGAAGATCAAACTACATTACAGAACTGTTTTAAACACAGCCCACTTCCTATTAATGTGGGGCCGGCGAGGAATGAATACCACACAGTGGCAGGGCCATATTTTAGCATTTGTGAGCATGGTATTTTGGGAGGGACATGATACCAACTTCGGGTTGTGACACAGCCACAAAGACCAGGGAGATAGTGTACATTACAGAAGATGGAGTAGCTCACTTTGAAGGATGGGTTCTTTGGCAGATGATGACCTGTTGATAGACCCCAGTTCTGACCTCAAAAATGCAGACCAATTGAATGAGCACCTCAGGTCCTCAGGTGAACCCACTCACTAAATTGCCCAGGACTCCAGGCTGTTCATAGCTACTTGCCTAGTTTGCTAGTATACCTTCCTAGAACCTGTTGAACATTGCTAGAGGGCAAAGCACGATCCATCCATCCATCCATTCATCCAAACCATTCATTTAAAGCACATTTATGGTATTTTAGCAGTCATGGCTTCCCTAAAAGAACCATGGGAACTATAGTTTTCTCCCTATAGCTATAATTCCCAACACCCTTAAACTACAGTTCCTGAGATCCTTGCTGTGGAGATCCATTACTGTTAAAGTAGCATCAATGTGCTTTAAGTGATTCTCCATATCTTTAATATGGAGGATAACATATTGACTTCCCAGATATGGCTGTTGTAAGGATTGAGATATAATTCTTACGAAATTCTTTGAACCCTTGAGATTGCTGCACAAATGCTAATTATTCTTCATGATTATTCAGCGACACAGCTCTCTCTTGTCTTGCAGCCATTCATCAAGAGCATTCCTCAACAAAGCTAGTGAATATTGATTTCTGCCTCTGCTGTAACCTGAGGTTGTGTGAGCAGAGGATGCATGGATTTTGGGTTATAGAGAAGAATATTGATTGCTGAAGTCCTTCCTGATGAGGCATAAGCAGTTTCTAAAAATGATTTCCCTGTAGCCTAATTCTTCACATCTCAGTAAGTGACATGATATATTGAAAACAATATCTGTTATTGCACTGTTGTCCCTCGTTGATTTCAGGGTTTCTAGCAATGTGGCTAAAATGCATAGAATCATAGAACTGTAGAGTTGGAAGGGACCTGGAGGGTCACAAATTACAAATCCCTGCAATGCAGGAGTCTCAACTACATTATACATGACAGGTGACTGTCCAAGCTCTGCTTAAAAACCTCTGAGGAAGGAGAGTTCCCCCACCTCCAATGGCTCTAACTGCCAGAAAGTTCTTCCTGGTGTTAAGCTGGAATTGGTCGGGTCCTAGCTTCTGGAGTAGGAAAAAAACAAGCTTGCTCCATCTTCCATGTGACAGCCCTTAAGAGATTTGAAGATGGCTATCAATTTCCTCTCACTCTCCTCTTTTCCAGTCTAAACATACCCAAGTCTCTCAACTAGGTTTCCTAGACTGGAGAAATTAGCACATCCATTAACTCCAGTATCTTGAGAAACAAAGACTTACACACCCGAAATGGAGACCTACAGATTAGCATATGCATAGACTTGTAAAACCATATCTTTCATTTGATTTAAACACCCTTGTGACTTAGCCACAAAGATACAGTCCCATTTAATGATTACCTGTTAGGTTCTCTTCTCAGCTCTCCTTTAGCTTCAATGAAGATTTCCATGCCATGTTTCACAGTACATATATAGAGACATTACAGAGTTATTTTTCATTTCAATGTACAATTAAACAATTATCCTTAACACTACTGTAATTGTGATAGAATTTAGGGCAAGAGCTTTTTAAATATCTCAATGATTTTGCTATCAATTTTTGACTTTATTCCTTTTTCGGTTACTCATGCCGCAGGGTTTGTGGGAACTGATAACATGTAATAATAATTTGTAATCCTATTTTATTACGAAAATATATTCTCACATCATGATCAAGGAGCATGGGGGAGCAAAAGGTTAATGCACAAAGTAACAACTTCTGGAAAAGAAAAATGCATTAGGAGCTACCATTATTTTGTACAGATGAGTTTTAAGCTAAGCTTCTGAAGAAGTGATTTTCCCGTGTGAACTAAAATCATACTTTAAAACCTTTTCAGGTCAATCCTTACATTTAAGGTCTGCTACTTGTGATATTTATGAATTCACAAAGACAGACATAAATGACCTCCTGATGGATATTTTATTTACATAATAGCTACCTTTAAAAGGAAAGAAATAAGATCAATCCCAGTTTAGCTTAGTTTTGTACAAAGTTTTCTGGACCAAATTAAGGTTGGTGCAACTTCTGGATAAAGGTGAGCAAATATCCCCCCCCCCCATACACTGTTACGATATAGAAGCAATGCAGCTGCGAGCTGCTAGCTTGAAAACATCACATGATGGAATGTTAGGACTGTTCCGTGGGAAACAGAGGGACAGTCAATTCACAGGGCAATGCACCAGAATTAGCTCAGAGTGTAATATGAGCTCTTCCTTTTGCTCTTGTACAGGAAGTACAGGAAGTGTTTTTTTTCTGACTGCTGGAGCTTGAAGAGAGCAGTCATGCTTTTGTAATGCTGCAAAGACAGAAATAAAGGAATGTAAATACGTTTCTGTCTATCTCTTTCCCCTGCCGGGGGGGGGGCAGGAAAGAGGGGGTGTGTTCTTCTCACGCCGAGAAGAATCGCCTATCGCGACCTAGCCTGTACCTTGCCGGGAAAGCAGACAGGGAGGTCAACAGGAGACCAAGCCGGGTGCCTGGGAGAGTTGCCAGTTTCTCCTGATAAAGGCTTGATTTCCAACATACACACCTTCACAGTATTATAAGACCACTCAGTACCTGCCCCATCAACCTCTTGATTCCTAGATGAGAGAGCCAACTTCCTTGCTGGCCATGGTCTCACATAATGCTAGCTGCTTTGCTCCTTCTCAATCCTTTTACCTCAGTGCAGTAGCTAAGCAAAGCACTCTTAGCTACAGAAGCTACTTGGGACTCTGGTGACAGGTTGGAATCCAGGAGTACACCCAAACTATGAACCTGTTCCTTGAAGGGGAGCGTGAACCCTCCCAGAACAGGCCAAGGCAAAATCACTTGGACCCATGCCTAGAAAACACAGGAAAGTGGAAAACTGCTTGGACCCATGCTTTCCAAGCACAGAACAAGTAGAAGGGCATACCCTCCAACAGGCCGCAAAGGAAAAGCAGGACATGCTCTTACATGAGCCATGCTCCTGAGCGAGTCACATGACTCATGTAAGAGCATGCCCACCAAAAGTGTGTCTTTGGGGGCCACACTCTCACTGGAGCCAAACCAGGACATCCCAGGGTCCAATCAGAAGCCAGGATGGCTTCTGTAATTCCAGAACGTCCCATTCAAAGCGGTACATTTGACAGCTATGGAAATGTGGATGAGCGCTTAAATAAGTTGCTGTTCCTTCAGATACTGATGTTTACTGAGGTAGCTGTTGCTTGAAATTACTGTGGCATCACACTACTGCAGTTTTACAAAGATGACTTTGAGACATTCAGTCCCTCACCAAAACCAAACTGCCATTAACCCTGAGCCACTCCTCCCCAATTAATCTCACCATAGCAAAGGTTTGAGGGCTTTGCTGGATGTCTTCAGGGTGACCTGTTGCTACTGGAGGCACAGCCTTTCCCTTCAGGACTTCAGTTGAAGTTCAGCTGCTCCAGGAACTCAACATTCATTGCTGGCCTCCTGCCCTCCTGTTCCTTTGAAGACTTTCTTCAGTAAATCTCCCTATTCCCTTAGCTCCTTTTCATTCTAAGCCAGTGATTCCAGTACTTCAAGACTTTTCTTTGGGCTTCTTCAAATGCCTGCTATCTCTCACCTTGCTGAAGCTTCTACTGGCTTTTCTTCAGTTTTTCTCCCCAGACTAAGTGACCAGCAACACCAACCTCTCTTCACACAGAGAGAAGCTATTTATGCTCCAGTTCTTCTCTCCCTCCAGCCAATCAGTTTAAAGAGGACTAGAATTTGCCCCCTATCATACCATTTCTGTGATTCTATTATTCTAACCAGCGGAGGATCTTGGAGTCTGAAATTTCAGTGGCACCCTGTGTGACCCCAAAATTTGGTGCTCCCTGCCTTTTGCCTTCCATTCTATATCATAGTTGTGGCACCCTCTGTGGAGCTCCTGAGGCTCTGTACCCAGTGTAACCAAACCAGTGGCGTTCCACCATTTCCATCTCTGCTGTAACATCCAATGAAGGTGAAGCAGAACATTTACTGAATTGACTAATCAAAAGTACTGAATTTCAGTCCGCTGACACAGTGTAAACATCCAGGCCCCCCTTTCTTATAGCTTTCGCCAGGTGTTCTGTACCTGTCAACAACCAGTCAGACAGCCACCAGCTGTGTTTACTAGTGTTTCAAAGTAAACTCTTTATATTGCATTGTACACACTGAAACTCCCATGCAATTCAAATAAACTATTTTTACCTCAGTAAATAATACTTTAAAAAAGACTATTTTCTCTACAGGGCTCGGATAAATAATTAAAAATACTCTATATGTTACTTTGTCCTGAGTACAATGTTCCAGTTTTCCTGTTTGATCATTTTATCTTCTTGGTCCTTAGTATGACATTTATAACATGTATCGACTATCTTCATAACTAGTACATCAGTACATGTCATAGCTAATTGCTGGTGTATTGCAGAACCCCTGCAAAACAAATGGTTTAATTGATGGAGAATGTTCTAAATTTGATTTTCATGATGAAGAGCAACTCAAGCAAATGCTTATTCAACTAGTTTGCTTTGGGATCATGAACATATTGCAAATGGAATATTGATTCCATTGATTAAATGGAAGCCTTTTAATCAAAATGTTATGGTTCATTAGATTTGTATAATTGAAAGGTTAAATGATGATTAACTTTTAATGCAACTCAGTGTAAAGCATCTTTCTCCACTCCTAGCAATGCACATCAGTCTAATACAAGTCTAGAAGTTTCAGCCATAAAAGAGAGATATTTTCCCTATGTTAGTAGAGCAGGACAATTTGTGGCCTGAAAATGTTCAACTCCCATCTGTCCCAGCCAAAATACCCAATGGTTAGGGATGAAGGGAGTGGTTTTCTAGCAATATCAGGAGGGGACCACAGGTCCCCCACCCTTATTGAGAAAAGCAAACTTTTCTTATTGTAGAAAGAGCAAGCACAGCTGGTTTTGTGAGCATGGGTTCTCATGTTGACATTCCTGCATTGCAGGGGATTGGACTAGATGACACTCTGGGTCCCTTCCAACTGTATACAGTGGTACCTCAGGTTACATACGCTTCAGGTTACATATGCTTCAGGTTACATACTCCGCTAACCCAGAAATAGTGATTCAGGTTAAGAACTTTGCTTCAGGTTGAGAACAGAAATGGTGCTCCGGCAGCGTGGCAGCAGCAGGAGGCCCCATTAGCTAAAGTGGTGCTTCAGGTTAAGAACAGTTTCAGGTTAAGCACGGACCTCCGGAACGAATTAAGTACTTAACCCGAGGTACCACTGTAATTATATGCTTCTGTGTGCATGCTTGAAATGATGCAAATGTATTTTTATGTTTGGGGTCCACCCTTAACTACCTGATCTTATCTTTACTACAGTTTACAAATAAAATTCCACATACCCCTGCATCAAAGATACTGCACTAAACATGAGATGATCCTTTGTTATGGCTTTCGGTGTCTTTTCCTGGTTAGCACCACACTAGGGCAGCTAGTGTGGAGAGTTCAAATTATTGCAGCCCAAGTAAGTTTTGGCATTTGAAGCCCTCAGCTTCTAGCTTATCTCTCTTTAATCACATCCTACTTTCTCCACAGCTCATAAGATCATTTATTGCTTATCTTCCTTTCCCCTTTCTTTTAACCTCACATCTATGCTATGTTTTACAGATATTACTTCCATGCCAATATCCCCCCACACTTTGTTCCTGAGCCACAATAGTCCTTCAAAGCTCCGCAAAGCCTTCCCTGAACCATTAGACTGCTCCCTGTGCCTTGTTCTACATTGTAGTGGAATAAATGGGAGTGGTTCATTTGCAGGAAATGGCCCCTTGTCTGGTGGATTGAATGTGACAGAAGTAGGCTGTTGCTCATTGGTAGAGCATGCAAAAGGATCAGGCCCTGGCATCAGCAGGTAGGAATGGGAAAGACGCCTGTCTGAAACTCTGGGATGATGTTAGTAAGGAACCCCAAGATGTATGTGTACATTTAATGAAAATAAAGACCAAGTAGGACCAGAGATATTTTAGTGACATGTACAAAAATAAAAGAACTTTCCCTGTGAAGCAGGGACAGCTGGAGAGATGACCTAAATCCTACAATATCTTCATCTGGAGTATTTCCATGCATATGCACATTATTCTGCAACCAAAAGGGAGAAAAAGAAAGGTGAAGACTGGCATTCATTGACTGAAATAGATTTGGTAAAATCATCTCTCAGGTGCTGCTACATTGTGAAGTTTACAATGTCACAAAGTGGCACTTGATGCATTGGCTTAATTATTGTGAACTAGTACTATAGTGACATACAGCCTGATTAATTAATGTTTTGAGGGCAGATAAGTGCATCAACTGGGACCACTATAAGATTTAACCTTATTGATTTTCTCATTACAAGCCTTGGAAAAATTGTGACTGTCTTTTCATGTGTGACTTTGACTGCTATCAGTACAGAGCTGAGGGGGAAGCATTTCCCCATAAAATAAATTATTGTGTTTTCATGGTATACTTTGCCATTCTTAAACGTTATCAATTTCTCCTCCATTTGGTAAAAGCTGAAATGAGCCCAGACACCAAAAGAGTTGCCTCCTGAGCTGTTCATTTCCCTTCTCACACCATTTTTGTTGCTGTTTGATTCCCAAATGTGCTGCAAATAACAGATTGCTGGCCGTTTCAGTTGGCTACTGAAGTTTTATCACACTCAGCTAATCAGCATATGACCACATAATCAAAGCTGATGCTAGCAAACTGGTTTTGGAAGCACCCAATGAGTTTCGTTGGTGGTTATTTTACATATCTAGCAACCATCCCAAGATTTCCTAAGTCAACTGTATTCATTTTCTCCCCCCCTCAGACACCATTTTACTGGCTTTTCAGTACCAGGTAAAATCCTATCTCTTTGCCTGGGCTTCCATGAATAGCTAATCCCTAATGCATTAGATACGGGATGCGGGTGGCTCTGTGGGTTAAACCACAGAGCCTGGGACTTGCTGATCAGAATGTCGGTGGTTCGAATCCCTGCAAAGGGGTGAGCTCCCATTGCTTGGACCCTGCTCTTGCCAACCTAGCAGTTCGAAAGCACGTCAAAGTGCAAGTAGATAAATAGGTACCGCTCTGGCGGGGAAGGTAAACGGTGATTCCGTGCGCTGCTCTGGTTCACCAGAAGTGGCTTAGTCATGTTGGCCACATGACTCGGAAGCTGTACGCCGGCTCCCTTGGTCAATAAAGTGAGATGAGGGCCGCAACCCCAGAGTCGGTCACGACTGGACCTAATGGTCAGGGGTCCCTTTACCTTTTAATGCATTAGATATGTTTGGCTTTACTGCTATTTTACCTGTTTTATTATTGATGTGTTGTTTCATTGAATTTTAATGGTTGTTTTAATTAACATTGTTTACCTACCCTGGCATCATTTGATGAAAGGCAAAATATAAATGTACTGAGCTTTCACTAGGGTACCCCTGAGTGCACTTATTTCAGCGGGTGTGAGCATGAATCAAACTCTACTCAAGGGAGATTGTAAATGTCCCCACATGGATGGAGGGTGAGGTTTTCACTTTTTCACCCTGGATGTCACATTAGAGTAGGGACTTTGTGCACAGTGTGAGCGCCTTAATTTCAAATGGTGATAATTACCCAGACTGGGCCTCTGTACTGTTTGCAGGATATCTGTATGCAGTCTGCTCTTGGAAACACAACTCTTCCCAAACATTGAGGGGAAAAAATGAGGTTTACAGAAGTCTTGCCACACCAACATTTTCTGGAACAACTTTATGTGCTGAAGTGTTCCCATCAATATTTTAGCTCTTTAAAACTGCCAGCATTTTGAACTAGAAGTGATGCCAAATGACTTGACCCTACCATTCAACAAGCTGTGCAGGAAGAAATACAGATCAGCTGAGTTCTTCTAGGAACAATTGATTGTACTGAAGTACCTTTAGTGCCACTGAATGACAAGGAGCATGCTTCAGGCAACACCTGCAGAAACAATCTTCTTGTTTTCACACACCAGTTATCAAAATCACACACCTTTCTTCTCTCAGATCTGTACATCTAATCATACAAGAACACTTGGCAATAGGAATGAAAACAAAACACATGGCATAAAAGCAAGGTTTTTCTGATGGCAATCTTAAAGCACTTGGCTTCTTATTATTTATGTTTTAAAATAGTAACAGGTAGGTATCCAAAACCCCAACAACAATGCACACAGGTGCCAATGGGCTACCAGAGTCTACAATAAGTTCTGCCACAAAAATATTGCTAAACATAAGTCCCAAGTTTCACAAGGCATGACTGCTACTTTGACACACTGAATCTTGGAGATCTTAGGAGGCCTTACTTCTGAGAAGACAGGAAGAGGATTGGACTTCAAATCCTGTTAAACTTGTTGTATGGTCAAATGCTGGATTTGCTATAGTTGGCATGGGGAATCTGTTGCCCTCCAGATGCTGTTGGATGACAGCTTCCATCATCCCTAATTGTTGGCCATACTGGCTATGGTTGATTGGATTTGGGAATCCAACAAAGCTCTGAAGTGCTGCAGATTCCTCATCCCTTCGCTACAGAAATGTATCCTGGGGCAAAGGAACCAGTGGATTCAAAGCCTTTGGGAGGGGACTTAAGACTATTTTTCCTTCTCTCAAATTAGGCAAAGGCAGGGCTTTTTTGCAGCCAGAACTCACTGGAACTCAGTTCTGGCACCTCTCAGGTAGACACCATTGCCATTATCAGAGAACAAGGGAGGCATTAATGGTGTTTCTGGCACCTCTTTTTCTAGAAAAATAGCACTGGGCAAAGGGCTAGGTTACAGGTGTACATATATGGCTTTCCTACACTTGTGTGCTGTAGATTTGATGATGGTCAGCTGAATATGTGAACTGATCCCACTGAAAGGCATTAAAGTAAATGAAAATAAAGTTTCATCAGTGTTGTGATGTTTGCGATGGTCTAACACATTTGCACCAGTCATCACCTCATGTACATGCCTGTGTGAATCCGAATGAAAGAACTGTTGCTTAGTTTGTTTCCAGCCCAACTGAAGCATTTTAGAACATGTCCTCTAAAAAGTCAAGGTACAGTTAGAGAAAACATCAGTTCCGCTCCATGAATTTTCATGGGTTATACTTGCATCTTGATAAATGGCCCTGTACAATGATTAACCTAAGATAAGTTCACATCTGTTTTAAGGTCAATATAAATCTCCCTTGTCCAACACGACTTTGGGTGGGAGGGAAAATAGTAGGATTTATTTTACTGCTAATCAGATTTCTGACTGGCAGGTCAAGCAGTCATAAATGGCAACCTATCATGAACTCTTCTGCTAATGAGCTTATTATTATGGCTATCAAACTTACCCCTTAATCATGATAGATACCAGTGAAAGCTGCCACTCTGCGTCATTAGGCTTTTCAGTGTTTTACATTTAATAAGGAAAAGCCCAGCATCTGGTGTGATCTGCAAATGAATCTGTATTAAGAACTCATACTCATTCTGCATGAAGAAGAGAAGAAAGGAAGAGGCATGAAATAAACCAGATAATAATCAGGTCAGCTAGCGAGCATTAGAAGTTACAGTGCTTCGCATGACCGGAATGTGCAACAGATCCTATTTTAGGAAAGCCTAAGACCTTAGGCATTTCCAATGGAAGATTTGGGTCTTTTGCCTTTTTTGAAGAAAGTTTTGGGATTCCTTATATTGGTAGGCTTGCCATCTTATCCACTCATTGACTTCATGACTGAACACCTGAACTGAAAAGGTCAACAAAACCAGATAAATATTAAGTGTGTGTGTGTGTGTGTGTGAGAGAGAGAGAGAGAGAGAGATGAGGAGGTGTTCTCATATTTTTAATTGATTGACAATGTGGTGACATGGCATGATGATGGAGGCAGCCACAAAGATGCTGTATGCAAGTGTGTCCATTGCAGCACCCATGGGACATGCTGCCTCACAGGTTTTCCCTGGCACCAACTAAAATTAGGCTTGAGTTAAGCATTTTATTATAGTCAGTAGAATAAGTCCCAGTACGTGTTTGGTTGCAAAGCCTGCGATGTGCCCACAACTGTTTCCCTGTTTCCAGAGGTGTCTGTGAGCTCCAAAAGGTTGGTAGCCCTTGCGATATGTGTACCGCAAGCTACAGTTTTACAGATGTGAGGGAGACCAAAAATGAAGAAAGACATCAGGAGGCACAGCGAAGGAAGGGCCACGTTCGTGTTAGCCTCCTGATGTCTTTCTCACTGCCTTTGTTATCAATGACAAAACTCTGAAGTTGCTGCTTGGCGGATGTAGATGGCAAAGCATATGTTCAGTATGTATCATTCTTACCCTTCTCAGCCAACCTTCCCACTCAAGGAGAGTGCCATGTTTATGTTGGATGTTTGTTTACTGTCACATTTTGCAGACTAATATGTGGAAAATGTGTGGGCGCTGGAAATGTCATGAGGAATGACATTTCAACTGCATCAAAACAGTAAAAGGAATGGGTGGATCAGTCAAGTCACACAGTATCCATAACTCAGTTCCACTGGACAGCAGATGGGAAGGAGTAAGCCTTTTCACCTGACATTGGCAGGTGACAATTGTGGAGAGGCAATGCTTTTTGCCCTGCTCCAAATTTTCAGGACTACTGAAAACTAAGGATATTGCCTATTGTAAATGTTGCCCAAATCAATGCAGCATGAAAAACTTATTTCACTGACTTTCCTGGAGCAACATCCCCAGCTGTGCACATCCAATAGTTTTACGACATTTTTATATTGCTGGTTTTAACTGTTTCCTGCAATATGTTATAGGCTTGCCTAAAAATCATTTGTATATAATTATGTTATTAGGAGCTGCCCTGCACTTCCTCCGAGGAAGGACGGGTTATAAATTTGAAACAGTAAATGAACAATAAATAATGCTTATCAAGGGCTAACTGCTGTCAGATGTCATAAAGAGTGAGTGTGGAACAGTGGATGGAGGATTAGATTGGGAATGTTTCTCAGTTATACTAATGTTCACCACACATGGAGGTCTGGCTACAGGTTATGGGGGACATTGAGCAAGCTGCCCTCAGGAGGTTAGCCTGGCAGCACCATGCCCTCCTTAGTGGCAATTGCTCCTGAATTTTTTTGTTGTTGGCTACCTGACTACCCATCTGTGGTAGCAGTGATCATGTTGTACCTGTATTCCAGACACCCATGTTCCACCTGTACTTACTGTTAGAATTCCTACTCTGTGATTGCAGTCATGGGATTTTTGTCTATCACATGATGGTGTATGTTTTGACTCCACAAAGTGGGAAGTGATGGAGACAGGATGTTTGTGCTACTGTGTTCTGTGAAGTGGGACTATTGTTCTTTGTTTCTTTTTCTCTTTGCTGTCTGATGCTAGAGAGAGAGGGAGCCATATTGCAGTGCTCCGTGTGTGTTTATATATAAATAAAGTAGATTAGCCAAAATGCTGAGTTTCTGAGGTCTGTTACGCAAGCTGCACAAACTCTGTGGAAGTGTGCCGATGTTGGTTGGCATTGGTCGCTGTGATGTTCAGGATGAAGAAGGCTTTTGAAGCTCCCGAACAATTGACCAGGAGGGAGGGAACATGCCAGTCAGGCATGTGTCTCTGCCAGGGTCCTACTTGAGAGTAGGACGAGCTCCTGACACTTACTGGCATTCCCCAATGTACATTTGTCAGAGGTTGTACTGGTATAATTAACATGGTGGTGCTGGCTAGGAGCTCAGCATCACTGCCAGATTGTACCACCCAGCCCTGCTGGGCAATATGACCCTGCGCACCTCTACATGGTGACACCACCATGTTAATTACACTGATACTGTCCACGCATGGTACATGAACACTAATAGCAGAGCCAGCATGAATAACCTGGTGTCTCCAGTGGGCTAAGGCATGCAGAGCTGGATAGGCTGTCTCCCAAGACCCCTGCAGCCATCCAGCTAAGCAGTATCGTTTCTCGGATGCCAAACGTCCGACATGACTTCCATGGCTTCCAATTGAATGCAGGAAGCTCCTGCAGCCAATCGGAAACCACGTCTTGGTTTTTGAACTGTTTCAGAAGTGGAAAGGACTCCTGGACTGGATTAAGTTCTACAACGAAGCTGGCACCAGGTCTCTGTCCATGTATATATGTTGTCTGTACTGTTTGATCCAAGGTATTTCTTAAGCTAACATTGTTGCATACAGAGTATGCACATTGTTGTATACAGAGCATGTCTGAGGCTGAATCCCTCTCTTTTATGAATTACTCTGTTAGGTTATTTGGATAGAAAGGATCCTGTGTCATTACATAGGATGAGACCAGCGAGCTTACTGGTTTAATCCAGCTATGCAGCGTTGCTATTCACATCAATACATACCAATTCCTCTCCACAATATTTAAAAAGGAAATTTCATATTTCTTTGTACTCTACTTTGTGCGATCCAACTTTAAGCCCTGCATAATGTTTTCATTTCCCAATATCTTCTGCAGCAATGCAGTTTTTACAAAGGTTGATCAAAATTAATATCACTTAATAGGATCAAATCAATAAAGAGTTGAACTCCAAAAAATAATTAGCAATACTTCACCAGACTGCCTGCTTGGATGCCTGCCATTAATCAATAAGCCCAAGCAAAATAATCCATCCAAAATGGCTCATTTGTTTTTCAGTGTACTTTATATTATTCATGGGTGCCATTAGACAAGGCTAATAGAACAACAGTACATTTCTTTGATTGGGAAAGCAAGCAATAAAAAGTATTATTGTGTCAGAACATAATTTCCATTCTGTTGTCCTTATGAACTCCCCTCCCTGTAATAATTGGAACTTGGAACTTTCAAGAAACAATTGTAAATTAAAATTTGCTAGAATTGACATTTCTAGTGTGGTAAAAAGGAATATTTCTGTCCTGTTGTGCTGTACTCCAAAATCAAATGTATGCACTCTAATCCAACAGAGAGGACATGGAACTAGCATTCACAGAGAGGACATGGAAGGACCATTCACAAGCAACCCCATAAAAATCCATAGCTAAAAATCCATAGTAAGTCTACGGCACCAGCTTCTCCAGAGCATTGAGGGGTCCGATGTGACATTGTGTGACATCCTGATTTCGCGTGTGTGATGTCGTGAGAAGACAGCGGGTGGAGCCCAATGGCCTCTGAAAATTGAGGGGGCTCAAAAAATACAATGGGAGAGGGCTGAAACTGCCTTGGCCCCGGGAGTTGGTGCTTATGACGGGAACTAGGGCATTTTGTAAAGCATGGCTACTCAGCTTCTCTGCCTGGGGGCAATGCCATACACTGGAACGCCTTCCTCTCACCAGCAGAGGCAGAGCTGGTGAAGCAGGTGGTGGAGCACAGCCTCTTGCATTTCTACTGACCAGTTCTGTGTGGAGGAGACTAATTTCCCAAACAGTCTATGGATAAATACATAATTGTATTTGCATGCCTCCTTTCCACAGTTCGAACCATGCTCAAGGCAGCTCACAACATGAAAAAAATACTTAACTACGGCATATCAAAAGGAGTCATGAACAATAAGTAAAACATAAAAAATACACAACCAAACTAAATAATTTCCCCACAAATCACAAGAAGATCTAAAATAAAGTTGCAGAAAACTAACAACAACAACTCCTGCTAAACAATACCCCAGCCCAAAGCCTCAGCTTTCTGTAGCTAGAGTTGGTCACGTCCCTGCCCTCCCAGGCCAGGTGGAAAAACACCTACAAGGCAGGGAGCAGGACCTGACTGGTCAAGATGGAAAAACTCACACAGCATTTCTTTATTCCAGGTTTTAGGAGATGTTGGACTCCAACCCTCCTCAGTTCCAGTCTGCACGGCCAATGGTAAGGGTGCAAGGAGTCAGACTCCAAAAACATTTGGTGCGCCACAAGTTGTTCCCCACCCCTGCTCTGGAAGAAAAACGCATGCAGCAGACAAGTTGACAGGGACACAAAGACACACAGCATGTAGGCACTACTGAGCAAGTGAAAAATCATGTGCTCCTGAAGGTGAACTGGAACTCCCTCAGGATACACTTCCAATGGGTCCCAAATACATTCCTTTCTAATGTTCTTTGATTGCAATGTACAATATAGCCTTTTGGCTTGTTTTTGAAAGAGGATAAATTTTACAAGTGCATCTGAAGCACTGTTGAGTGAACTGACATTTCAGATGAGTCCAAAAGTCATGTAACGTGCGACAGAAAGAATAAATGCTGTCAGCCATAGGTGACTGCCATGAAGAAGATGCAAGCTGAAATTTACTGGAAATAAAACTGAATTCCTTATCTGACTCATGCTTATGAGTCATTGCTTTACTGGAGGGGTTTAAAGGTAGACCGAGGTTTTAAGAGGACCTCAAACTGCCATTTAAGCAACAGGGTAAGCACAAAACTAAGATGTTTCTTTTTTTGGGGGGGGGGGGATACATTCTGGTATGAAATAGGAAGCGATCATAACTGTTGACATTAACCACTGCAGTTCTGATTATTTGTATATTAGTATTGCTACACAAACATTGCTGTGGCTATAAAGTATAATTTTTCAGTGTATTTTATTATTTATTATTTATAAATATTTATTTTTTATTATTTTATTATTTATAAAATACAGAGACAGACAGGTCCATATTGTGGTTTCACATAAACAAGTGTTCAAAATTACCTGAATGTATGTTACAACTTAGCCTTCCCATTTGGACAAGAGCCAGGAGTATTCTTATTCCCAGCAGAATTGTGGGTTGCAGTTGATCCATCCTTTATATTTTGAACTTGGTGATTGTTTTGTTTCTCAGAAGCAGAGTCAGAGATGTTTAATGCGTTGTGAGGTTTGGCTGCTGTAAAGGAAGCTTCTGTGCTACTTCTTCCAGCTTGCAAATATGCAAACAGATTCTGATGAAGTCTTTTTGTTTTTTGCTGATACACGCAAACATGCTCATAGCTTTATATCTTGTCAGTCGATGACTTAGCACTTGATGAGTCACAGCTGAATGTGTGAACCACTGTTAGATGTTAGGCATAGCATGCAGACTGTGATGTGTAACAGTTTCACTCCTTCCTCCTTACGGATTTTGTGCTTGGTTTTCAAAGCATTCTTGGCTAGCTGGCTGGTTTGGTTCAACAAGAATGAGTCCAAGCATAGCACTGCAGTTATGTTGCAATCTACAGGCAAAGCTTGCATGACTGGTTGTTACCCACCAATCTGAATAGTCCAGCCCATCAACCTTAGTGTGGAGTGCCAAGTGCTTGCAGTTAAGGATGATGACCAAAACAAGAGGAGTCCCTAGTGGGCCACCATACATGAATGAATGAATGGCTGCAGTGGGCTTAGCATGACAAAGGCTGGTATGTGCAAGGATGGTATAGTATCATCCATGTTGAACACAGGGTTAAGCTACACAATGCCTTTGCAGAGCATGTTCCCTGAAGTCAGAGAATTGGGGGGCTGGAGGGCATTGGTATGCGGAAAGTAGAGGATTAGAGGAGTATGTTCTTAATCTTTTCCATGCTTGAGGTTCCCTTAAGGAATATCTCAAGTTTTTCTCCCAACTTGGTTTGCTTTTGGTTTTTGGGAGGAAACTGGCTAATAACAGTCTGCGAGTTATTTGCAGGGGAAAATCAGTGGGAGCGAAGAGTTAATCTATTATCCAGTCCCAACCCCATACTCTTATTGTCTCTTGTAAATGCAAATACTTCAAATGATGTTATGAAGCCAACACAGGGGTTAGAATCCTTGTATTTGTCTTCTTTGTGTTGGTGCTAACCTTTAAAGCCCTAAACGGCCTCGGTCCTGTATACCTGAAGGAGCGTCTCCACCCCCATCGTTCAGCCCGGACACTGAGATCCAGCACCGAGGGCCTTCTGGCGGTTCCCTCATTGCGAGAAGTGAGGTTACAGGGAATCAGACAGAGGGCCTTCTCGGTAGTGGTGCCCGCCCTGTGGACAGCCCTCCCTTCAGATGGGAAGGATATAAGCAGCTATTTTCTTTTTAAAATACATCTGAAGGCAGCACTGTTTAGGGAAGTTTTTAATACTTAATGCTGTATTGTTTTTAACACTTGATTGGAAGCCACCCAGAGTGGCTGGGGAAACTCAGCCAGATGGGTGGGGTATAAATAATAAATGGTTGTTGTTGTTGTTTTGTTTTGTTCTACTCAGTGTATGAGAACCCACGTAATGTAGTGAATTTGGAATTGTAATAGAAAGACTCATATTCATATATATATTTTCCGGCATAAATTTCCTTGAGTGACATTGAGTTAATCACCACCTCTTGGCCCAACCTACCCCATGGGGTAATTGGGAGGATGAGTGGTTAATGCTGCGAATCCCTCCATTGCAGACTCAGGTTGTAGGTGTGTGCAAATAAACCATATATCATTAAGCCACCACAGTTTCTGCTGTCCCTCATTCCAAAGGAAACACAAACCCTGCATTAGCACCTGGAACCCGCTGGAATATCGCGCCGCTCGGAGACTGGGATGGCGTGCAACAATATAAACAAGAGGTAATATGAGGCCAATAACGTTCTGCGCACAATTAGATTAAATAAGATAACAATGAATGAATCTCTGAGGAGCCTCTCAATGGCACTGAACTTTAAAAGAGCAAACTTCAGAACGAGGAAGAAAAGGTTGAAAAGGTTTAGCAACAGGCAGAAGGGTAACATTAAGAAAGATTAAAAACCACTGACAAAGTCTGTAGGCTATTTATTGTGAAAACACCATCTCACTGGGGCACATTGTTTCTGTATCTGTGAGGGCAGGGGTTGAGGGGTATCAAAAGCAGAAATAATTCTTTCCAGTATAACTCATGACCCATCATGAAAAAGAGAATTGTAATTGGTATACAATGGTTCACTTACGTGGGATTAAGCATCAGGTCTTTTGTGGTGCTTTTGCTTGTTTGCTTTAAAACGGTTGATACATCGGGAGTAGTTCTACCATTTGACAGAGTCAGATAACCACACCAGGAGGCTGATGTCCAGGGGGTGGCAGTAGCAGTTCCTGGCTATATCTTCTGAGCCCCCAGACACTCCTCTCTGTTGCCACATGGCCTCTCCTGTGGTCCCTCATCTGGTCTTCTGCTCAGGTGTGGTGGAGGATGCTATCCTTTCATCAGTGTTGAAGGACAATTCAGCTGCCAGTCCAAGACATGGAATTCAGTGGGGCAGCATCTTGTCCTTCACCTCAGACAGCCAAAACCAAAGCCCACAGGCTGAAATCCTATACCCCAATTACCCACGAGTATGCCTCATTGAAACAAATTGAAATTACTTCTGAGAACTTACGGATGATCAGATTGCATTACTAAGATTATTGATTTCCATGGGGTTTAATATATTTTATGTTGGACTTTCACCTAAATAGCTAAGAAACTCAAACAAGGTTGGCTCCCCCACCCTTTTGCTTTCCAAGTGATCTGAGTGTCTTCCTTGAAGGACAACCAGCTTCTTCTGCTTAGCCTTTCCAAATAATTTTGTCACATTCAATTTCTCTGCAGTTAATAATAGTGGCTGACAGGGGTGCCAACTTGAATAAAACATTGTGGCCGCCCAGGTAAGCCTCACCCTGCACAATCGATCATATGACACAGTGCACACATACCATTTGAATGGGAATATCCATCAATTTTGTGCGGGCCCGCCCCCCTCAAATATTTTATTGTGGGGGTCGAAGCCCCCACAGCCTCTTGGAGTTGGCTCTTATTGTGGCTGAATGTGTGAAAGGGCTCCATTGAACACTGAGTTAGACAGATGTGCAAGAGTAATGCTCTCTCTCCCCCCGCCCATATTGGTCACTTTCCAAATGACTTGTTCAAGGTGTATATCTTCTTATGACTTGCATAATGCTGCTGGCACATTTTCTGTGCATTAAGATACTGCACCATTGGCATAATCTCTTGCTTAAAGAGCATTTTAGTTCAAATCAGAAACATATTTGGAATGCGTATGCCTAAATTTCACCATTGTAAAGGGAACACAACAGGGCAAGACACTTCCTAATTTATATAACCCTTTTATTGGAACTCTAAAGTGTTTTATTTCTCATAATACACACACATGGAGAGAGAGAGAGAGAGAGAGAGAGAGAGAGAATAAATATATGCTGGTTGCTTCCAAAAAGGGTTTGTTCAAGGTGTATATCTTCTTATGAGTTGCATACGGCTGCTGGCTCATTCGAAAGAGGATTTCCCACAAGACAGTGTGTTCACTGAGATAAGGGACAAGCCAGAGTATTCTGGACAGCATGACTCACATTTCTGTAGCAAATATGGCTAGCTGAATCTGGGCAAGCCATGGTATTGGCTAATAAGTCTCTTACTGATGCAAGACAGTAATTATAAAATATGGGTTAGTGTTATTTATTCAGTATGACTTATTTGGGTTTGAGTTATGAAAATATTTTGTATCTGGTCCATAACATTCTGCAGTATCCTCAGACATCCCCTTGGTGACACCCAAGATCCCTGCCCTTCCATCCTTTTACTGTTTAAAGAAATTTGTGGTTCTTTGAATTTTGTTGTTTGAGGAGTGTTGCCTACTTTTGGTCAGTGTTTTACTTATTTTGGGGTGTGTGCAGATGTTTTGCCTGTGTGGGTTTATTTTTTTTTGGGGGGGGGAGGGAGAGGTCTGAGCACCACCAGCTTTCCTTTTACAAAATGATCCTTTTGGTAGTGCTCTTTGACTATTTCTCGAATTTTCAAATGTGACTCCAGGAGGTTGGGAAGCATTGTTTAGAATCTACTCAAGACACTTTTAGGCAACCAGCAAACTTGAAAGCATAATGCGATAATAAAAAAAGAAAGAAACCTAAATTCTCAAAAAAAGAGCAGCAGATCAGTCCTACTCAGCAGAAAGAAAACCCCACTAAGCTGCAAGGGGGAAAAAATCCATAGCACATTTATCAAATCTATTAAGTTCAACTCCCTGGTGTGATTCCCCCTTTTCAGTAGCAAGCAGCAGCTCTGAGTCTTCTTATCTCTTCTCCAGTAATGTCAAGGAGTACAGAATACATGACACAATGCCACTGCATTGTGTCCTTTTCCACTGCCCCACTACATTGGCTTCTGCTTGCAGGGGATATAATATATGCTTCAAGAAAGACATGCTGCCATATTGGCTTGGCTGTACACTGCAGTCATCTGCTATTGCTGTCTTCCTGGGGTCTCTTTACTGTCAGAGGTGATTTAGGTGGTGATCAGAGTGTGGGCATTTTCAGTTGAGACTGAAAACCATGGCTCTGTTTATTAAAAGTATTTACGTACCACCCATCAATCAAGTTTCCCAGGGCAGTTTCCACAAAGCATGGAGCTGGTGATCCCACAGACATTGTTGAACTGCAACATCCATGATGGTTGAGGGTACTGTCTGGGGACCGATGGAAGTTAGACTCTCACATTCCCTGGGAGGCCACCAGCTCCCCATTTCCGACAGAGATGGACCAAGGGCTTCACTCTGTCAAAGCAGCATCTTAGGTTCCAGTTCTCCAGAAGCCTACTCTGTGGATTTGGTCACCTGGATTTGTTTCAGATGTTGTTTATTGGTCTTTTGATTGCTATTTTGGCTATTGTTCTAATTTCTTATAATCCCTACTCCCTATAGCATCAAGAATGAGTGGCAGTATAAATATATGGGGGGGGGGGAGAAAGTGAAACACACAGACTTTGCTATCCCCAAGGAACACTTCTTAGGTGAGCCAGAGTTGCTGAGGGGGGGGTGTACTTGGGTCTTTTAAGACATTGTTCATGTTTAGTACATTTTTTATTATATTTGGGGGGGGGAATACAGCCTGTCTGCTATTACGGCAGTTTACAAAGAACTCTGTAGAAAGATGAAAGCTATTTTTCTTTCTTTCTTTTTAAAGGAGCAAGAGTTAAAGTACAACTAAATAAGAAAAATGTTTTTATTAATCTCGTTCTGCTTTCTTTAGCAGAGGCAGCATAATAGACACTGAGGTGAGAACACTGCAACAACAAACAAAAAATTCTTTTAGCTTTGCACATTGTAAAATGTGCTTTGAGCCTCATCATCTGTGTAATAAACTTCCATTGCTTGTCTATGAAAAATCAACTTCTGTGCCAAAATATTATAGGAGAATACACTGGAGGAAAGCTGTCAATTTCAGTTTCTCTCCGTTTATCGTTTTTTTTTCCAGTCTGAAGTTCAGTAATTTCTCTATCAGTCTGCAATTTTTTAGAAGTCCACATGAACATGAAGATGCATGTCTCCCAATACACACGTTATTCCATGCAATTTTCTTTATTGTGCATTTTTGCAAGAAATTTTCCGAGAATGTAATGCATTTTTGTATGAGATTTTCATTAGTGTACACATTTTTGTTTTCATTTTGCCCTAATACTGTTTTGAGTCATCCCTATTGCTACTTATCAAGAGCTTTTTATGTAGTTGAATATGACCATGACACCTTCCACACCTTCAGCCTGAAGTGGTACAGCCCCAAATTCTAATACCTGCAGCACTGCATACTACAGAATGGGTAGAATGATTTGGAATTAGAACAAAACCACCTCTTTCTTCCTCCCTTCCTGATCCAGCACTTACTTCCTTAGTCAATAATCCTATACATGCTTATCTTGGAGTGAGTTCCACTGAATTCAGTAGAAGTTACTTCTGAGTAGACATGCCTCAAATTGCACTGTTAGTCTTTTCCCCTCTGCATGATGTATTTTTTGTGAAATGTTAATATGGAGTATTTCTACATTTCCATGCAGCTGATAATAATGTAGTCTGTTTTGTACTGACTCTGATCCTTCCGTGGTGAGCGAGTTGCTTGTTCGCGGTGGTTGGGGCTGATGCATACAAAGCAAACATACTGAAAAGATGTCCTGAGGTCTAAGTCCAATGTGAAGGTCAGTGGCCTTATTTATTATTAACCAGCGGTTGCCAAATGTGATTTGTGGAACTAAATAAATATTTTGCAACAATATTCTTTCCTCATTGTAAGCCTTCAGAAGCAAGGCATTTTTTCTTGGGCTCGTTTTTTTTTTTTGGCTGGAGATTAATTAAAGTTGGTTTCTATATTATTTATTTATTTGTCCCTTAAGATTCCAGGACGCGTGATGCTTAATAAAAGCCAATACATTATATGCACATTTCAATCCATTTAAGAGTAATGTCGGAGGATGCAATTATACCCTGGCATTTATTTATATAGGAAATTTTTAGCCTACCCTTCACCATGTGATCCCAAGTTGGACTGCAGTTTGATTAAAATAACACTCCTTTTCCTTCTTTAGCACACCCTCCCTTGTCACCCAAAGGCCCAACCTCCTTCCCTAGCTGGTCTCCTACTACTAATGGATTTGAAGGCTAGCCTTTTATGGATTTAAGCAATCTGCTCCTTGTATTCTTTTGTGTGTGTGTGCGCGCGCGTGTGCACCCAATGCTTGCATCTTTATGCCAAGATTTGTATCCTCTTTTGTTCTCCTCTTTTGGACATGAATTCTGTTTTCTGACAGAAACCTTCTTGCTTCTAATATCTTCCTTGACTCTGCCCATTAACGACGCTGGAGTCTTCATGGCCCTGGTCTGCAGGATACATTCTAGATGGGCTTCTACTATTGTGGTTTTGAGATGTATTTTTGAGGGGTGCCGGGCCCCCTCAATGTTCAGAGGCTCCTCACAACATCACATTGGGCCCCCTCAATCATCTTGAGAAGCTGGTTTTCCCTTTCAGCTGCTTTTTTTAAAAAAACACCAATTCACTCGTTTTTTAAAAAGTACCCTCTTTGAAGTCAAATGTGACTGAGTTGGAGTTCCTTGGCAATTGTCTGCTTACATATATGTTGAATTTGATAGCACTCTAATCACTGTTGGTTCAACGAAGCTTGCATTTTAAACCAGATCTTGGACACCACTTAAATCCAGAGCTGTCATTCCTTTGGTCAATTCTAGGGCATAATCATTTAGAGTATCTAGAATTGTTTACTTCTTTCTCATTGATACCTCCTTGATTTCATTCTCCATTTCAAGGTCACTCTGGGTACTTTGGCCAAGGGAACAACTGTTTTTCTCCAGTACTAAATTACTCTTTGTGTCTGCTGTCATTATCTACATCACTTCTGTGGAGGAGGCTGAACCTTTTGGTATTTATAGCTCGTTGGACTCTTTCGTACAGAGTAACACCACCTCTCATACACCCTGAATAGCTCAGCTGGTTAGAGCATAGTGCTGATAATGCCCAAGTTGCAAGTTCGACAGCTGCATATTCCTGCATTGCGTTGGACTAGATCAGCAGTTCTCAACCTGTGGGTCTCCAGATATTGTTGGGCTACAACTCCCATCATTCCTGAGCTCTGGCCTTGCTAGCTAGGGATTATGGGAGTTGTAGTCCAACAACATCTGGGGACCCACAGTTTGAGAAAGGCTGGACTAGATGATCCTCAGACTCCCTTCCAACTCTACAATTCTATGATTCTATGACCCTTCTTTTTCCTTCCCATAGAGTTTGCATCTGGAGATAAGTGTCCCACTAGTTCTTCCCCTTCTACCAGGTTTCATTACACCCAGTAACTCCAGCCTGCTCATCTTGGCTCAATATATGTTCATAAAACTTCCCTCAGGATTCATTAGTAGTGGTACCTACCTTCCCAGAAATGCCCCCTTTATAAATCAATCAGTTTTAGAAACCAATAACACTGATGGCCTGATCAGTTAATGGAGGGTAACCTTGAGATATCTCCATGTATTATGAAACAGCTTGGGGGTTGTAAGGCTCTAAGATAGCCTCCCTCCACCCCTCAATAAATTGCTGAGATGCTATGACAAGCAACAGATCATATGCAAATGACCTGCTGCAGTTATGCCCTTAGAGATGGATCAGTTTTACAATAAATTTGGGGTGGAGCAATTGGGTTCTAGCTGGTTCTGGTTGTAAACTAATTTGGGTTTCTTTCTAAGGAAAAAAAAAGGGATTGAAGTTTTTTAAAAGAAAATGTATAAACTTTTTTATATGTCAGGCATGTTCATCTAATTTATATTCTATCCTAGCTGAACATATTTATTGGAACATTTTGCAGTTTTAACCAAAGGATGTCATATTTCAGAGCTATTGAAACTGAAAATGCCAGTACTTAATTTTAACCCACTTCAGGGTTAAAGAGATTTTCTTTGGGTTGTGTTGATTTCAAGAAGTTAAGACGTTGTGCTGAATTATAAAAAGATGTAGTGCAAAATTCTGGTTCGTGGAAAGCATGATATCATTCTGGCTTCATCTGTGTTCTTATTTCCTCATATTGTGGGACTGTGCAGGCTATCATTACTAATACAAATTCTTCCGAGTACTTTGAAAAGGACAAGAACTGAGGGGAATGCCAAAAATAATGAATGTCGAATGTATCCTGTAGCTAAAAGAATGCCTGGTTTCCCTGCAGTTCCAAACTCCAGCTTGGCAGATGCCATCCAGTAGGTAAAACTTTCCTCTTCCAGAAATCCATTCACCATCATGAATATTTCTTGTAACTATTCCTACCAACTGGTGGTGATGCCGGTCCAAATATTATTGCATCTGTTTGTCACAAATACCTTTGGCCTTCCATGGACAACTAGAGCTGAGGGTCATCAGCATACTGATGGTGGATATTAATTTAGAGCCAGTGTGGTGCAGTGGTTAGGATATTGGACTAGGACCTGGGAAACCAGGGTTCAAATCCCCATGCAGCCAGTCACCTGGGTGACCTTGGGCCAGTCACTATTTCTCAGCCTAACCTGCTTTGCAGGGTCATTGTGATGATAACGTGGTGAGGAGGAGAGCCATGTATGCTACCTTGAGCTCCTTGGAGGAAAAGTGGGCTATAAAAATAAGAAAGAATATTAACACTGCAATACATGTGGAGTGGAGCCATTCCTCCAACTTCCTGGCAGGTAGGTCACTATTGTTTCCTGGGAAAGAGGGGGCAAGGGGGTAGGGAGGTGGTCAAGGTGTGAATGCTCCAGCAAGAACCAATCCAGCAGCATTGCTAGTGTGTTTGCACCACGCTGACCTCCTTGCCACCTCGCCTCTTCCTTCCTTTCTCCTAGTAGGCAAGAGACTCACCTGCCAGGAAGCCAGCATAGCAGCTCTGCCCCAACTGATAAGCCATTTCTCTACAGACGGTCTTGGAAATTCTGAAATAAAAATATTTATATAAAAAAATTAAAAGGGAATCAAAAGGGAAATCCCATTTTGGATTTTCAAGGTTTCAAATAAGTGACTGCGCTGTCATTGCATACAAAACGTATTGATGTGTATATATACCAACCACAGTTTTAAAACTCCAAATACATCACTGCCTTTGTCTTTCACATTTCAGATGTCGCCTCCTACATCTATGTACAAATGTTAACATCTTGCATGAAAAAGTGCTAAAAGCTACTGGTTCTAACAGCTGAAGTTTCATTTGCAGGGCTATGGCATAGGTTGACTTGTCCACATAAAATGACTACATATCAATACATAGGCCCAGAAATAACACCCATAGCAGTGTTTTTAGGATTAGGAAACACTTTTCATATACTCCTATCTTGAGGAACCTGTAAATATTTGCCACATGACTGTGTGCAATAATCAATAGGATTTTGTTGCAATTCTGAAGCACTTTGTCCTAGGGTACCTGTATTTTTCTTTTTAAAAAAAAAACAACCTCCCATATATTAACTATTTATTCTTCTGTGTCTTAAGTAGATTTATAAATTAAATTAGCTGAGATATATCCACATGAATGAGTGTGAAAACTTTTATAGTTATTTCATTGCATTTAATGTGAAAATGTTTGATTATATCTATCTAACCATAATCAGAGTAGATACATCCATGGACTAACTTAATCAAGTTGATTGATTTCAGTGCATCTGCTGTTAGTATGACTTTGTCAAATGCAACCTGTCGGCTCTGATTTTTAGCTAGTTTTCTGACATGACTTATTCAAAGGTCAGGGAAAGTTTTGAGAATATAGTACATACAATTTCACCTTTGAAAGAAAAGGAAAAAAGATCTCTTTTAGAAGGGCCCAGAACATTCCAATTTAACCACTTGGTTTGCTTGACATACTTGTACCTTATTTTCTTTTAATGGTATCTACAAGGCAGTTAATCACCATAGAATTCATAAAGCAATCCAGCATAGACTTGATAGAAGAATCATTTTTCTTATTTTGTATCAAAACTGTAGAAGTACAAAAGTTTATTCCCCAGAAGCCTGAGTGAATAAGAAGCTCTTAAACTAGTCTCAAAAACCAGAAGGAAGCTAGTAACACAGACCTAGTAGGGGGAAAGTTCCACACTTGTGTGCCACCACTGTAGATGCCCTGCTGTTTATAGATATCAATCTAATTTCATGATGACGAGTGGAAGTACCCCGCCAGAAAGTCTAAGCCATGGAGGAGGCTCATAAAGGGAGGAAACAATCCCAGTGGTACTTGGGACCCAAACTGTTCAGAGTTTTAAAGATCATATGAAAAATACTGATAAAAACTCTACTCACTTCTCTCTGTTATGGAAGGTGTAGAGGGCATCCTTGTCAGAAAGTTAGACAACTGCTTTACTGAATCTCTCAGTACAGGAAATGCCTGACTCCACCTAATGACTGAACTATATAATGACATTATCCACACACTGTCATTCAAGAGTTAGTACCCAGCTCACCAATCCTTTTATAGCTATTTGATATCTTCTGCTGTTTCAGCCTTCACATTCCCCACTTTTGAGAAGCAGTAGTCAGTTCCAGGATATTTCCTTCTGAGGAATACTGAAGATTTTTGGTATCTTGCAATATCTGTTTATTTACAAATGAAGAGATTGAATTTGTGGAATGGAATAGGTTGGCCATGTGAGTTCTGAAGCTGTGTCAGTTCCTCAAAGCTAAGCTCACACAATTTTCCATTTGGGAAAACACCAACACTGCTCAACACTGCTCATTTGGGAAAACACCAACACTGCTCAAATTCGTAGTACACGAAACATTCCTTTTAGATAACAATGTGCAGATAGCTATGGCTTAATGTATCTTCTACAATGGCTACAAGAGCATTAGAAGTCTTAAGAAAACACATTTTTTCCCATCAACTAGCAATTTCCACAAGAATGAAGAAGAAATGCGGGCCGCTTTTCACACAGCCCTCATGTTCCACAGCAGAGTTTGCATTTATTTAATAATGATTCATAGTTTATTTAGAATTTACCATAAAGTAGGGAATAGTATGAAAGAATTGTTTCAATGGTTCTGCTTGCCAGCTAATTTCTGTGGCATGTGCTGCTATATAATGGGAGATGATGCTTGAAAGAAAATGACCGATAGATTGCAATCCACATTTGAAGGTGGAGAGGGGTCTTGTGAGTAGCTATTGTCATTATTCCATTGCGAAATGGCTTTTTTTCATCTTCTTCCTCCTTTTTTTTCTGGGGTCATCTCTCTTTCTCTCATGCACAAGTACACATACCCTCAGCAAAGATATCTCCTTGTTTCACGAAAACAGAACAATGCCAAAAATGACTCATCTTTGTTTGCCGGCCTTTGTGTTCATCGTATTAGATGGGAGAGGAGGAGGAAGTATTGGAGAAGGGTGTCCTGACCTTGATGTGGCAATAGCGCTGTAGATTTAAATAAAACAAAATTAGTTCAGTGAAAAATGGTCAGATAAAACTCTGATGGATTTGTGCATGTGTGGAAAAACTGATCTCAGGGGGAGTATGATTCCACCTCACCAACAACCATCTTATCATTCAGTTCCAAAATTTGTATAACTCTGCAAAAAGTGTCCTTTCAAATATCTCCCTCGAAATCATTATGATCAGATTCCAGCTGAGCTGCATGACAACTTGATATGATGATTCCAAGGATGGCCATTTAAATGTGCTGCTCTCACAGTGCATCCGTCTATCAGAAGTTACCTGCCTTGGCTCACCTGCATTGTTTCCAGGCAACCAGAAGCACGATGGCATTTCTGCTTTCACAAGCAAATCCAGGCTCATCAATGTGGAGTCATATAGTAGCCAGGATCCTTAGCTTTCCACACCAGCAATCTTTACCTTTCATCACAGAACATCTGACAGACAACCACAAATAGTTAGACCAAAAGGAAAGTCATAACTAATGTAGATTGTTATGGTTGGAGGGAAGAGAGAACAATCATAGCAGGCCCCTTACATTGACAGCTTAACTGCAGTTATTAAAGGTGGGAGTGTCTTTGCAAAGGACCCCTGAAGTCCTGATCCAGTGAGGGGAAGCATCATGGTGAAGTAGGCTCAGGCATGCGGAGTCTCTTACCGGACTGGGAGTGACCCACAGACACAGTTTGAGCATATATCCATACTGAAGTGCGCGTCTGCCTGTGACTCAGCCTCTGTAATCTCCATCTGCATCGCAGGGCTCTTGTTCCCAACTGCATTGCAGTGGAGATGTGAATGAGCATCCCCACTCACTCCCTTGGGCTACTTGTGCGGCACAAAACTGATTATTGCCTTTGACCATAGGAGCCAACACCTAGGGTCCAAGGTCCCTTCATCCTCACAATAAAATATTTGAGAGGGTCAGCTCCCCCCACCCAGCTGATGGGCATTGCCATTCAAATGGTGTGCATGTGCTGCATCTTGTGATCGATTATGCAGGGGCGGGACTTACCTAATCCCCCCCCCCGGTCATATTTTATTCAAGTTGGCATCCCTGCCCTGGACTATTTCAGATCTGGGCCTTTACCTTTTTAACAGATCAGAAATCATGCCACAAGAGATGGGAAGGAGAGCAGAACACAAGCTTTCTTTTCCTATGGAATGGATGGACAACCTTTTGTCTCTCAAGGGCTGGATTCCTTCAGGAGTTGCCTGCTGATGGGGGGGGGGTGAGACAGAGTCCAAAGTGGGTGGAGCTATCACTTTCCCCTTCTCATTCTGCTTCCTCCTCTTCTTTCTCTTTATGAAACCTTTCCCCACCCTTCATGCCCAGCAGGTTGTCAGGAGAAGGGTACTTTGCTCTTTTCTGAAGCCTGAAATTAGGCTGAGAGCCGTATGCAACCCTTGGGCCACACATTGCCCTAGAGTCATATTCCTTCTCTAGGGGAAGGGTTATAGCTCAGTGACTGAGCTTCTTCCTTGAATATAAATGTCCCCAGGCTCAGTTTATAGCATCTCCAGGCATCTCCAGGTAGGGCAGGGAGAATTTTCTGCCTGGAATCCTGGAGAGCCTCTGCCATTCAGTATAGACCATGCTGAGTTAGAGATGGAACAATTGTCTTATTCTGTACAGTGGTACCTCAGGTTAAGAACTTAATTCATTCTGGAGGTCCGTTCTTATCCTGAAACTGTTCTTAACCTGAGGTACCACTTTAGCTAATGGGGCCTTCTGCTGCTGCCATGCCGCTGTCGTGCAATTTCTGTTCTTATCCTGAAGCAAAGTTCTTAGCCCAAGGTACTATTTCTGGGTTAGCGGAGTCTGTAACCTGAAGCGTCTGTAACCCGAGGTACCACTGTATAAGGCAGCTTCCGAAGTTTCTTTGTAGAGTCACTTTAGTTTAATGTGGCAGCCTGGAGGTCTGCATAAAAAAAAGGAAAGATTCACATTCATTCCAAACCACTCTGTGTCGTTCAAACTATATTCACCCAGATGACCTGATTATTTAATATTTCATTGTGATAAGTAAGCTGTTATCAGCATGAATAGTATCAGAATGGTAAAAATCCATCAAAACCCTGGGTTAAAAAACACCAACAATTCAATCAAATAACTGTTTTTTAAAAATTTTTAAAAAATGATCTGCTAGAAAGCATCCCACAAACGCAAAAAAGACTAAATTAAATGACTACATTATTCATCGTTTTTACTGCTGTGATAAAAATGTATGAGCTCAGTATTTCACTTAAAAATGATAAATGCATATTATGGATCTTTAACATTAATGGTTTGCCCCATCAGTCAGCGAGGCTCTGCCCTCTGAGAGGGGCCTCTGATTGGCAAGAAGTCCACCCCTCAATCCCACTGACTGTGGGGGCATTCCCCACCAATGGCAGGCAAGCAAGCATGCTCTTACTGCCAGGGATGAAGGCAGAGAGCAAGGGGCAGCAACTGCCGTCACCCCCAGAAAGTGGTGAGGGGCCATTATGGATCTTTAACATCAATGGATTCCTTTGTCTCAAAATGAAATTTAATTGGCCAGCATTTTGGCTATTTACGTACATAGAAAATGTAGTTATTTAACCATGTCAGTAACTTGCCTGCATCAAGTGTGCTGTCTTGTGTGCTTTAGCTGAGATTCCTACATTGCAGAGATTTGGACTAGAAGACCCTTGGGATCCCTTCCAATTCTATGATTCTTTGATTCTGGTCCTCAATGTGTTTATCACAACAGAACAGAGCTCACAGTTCATGCAAGAGCCCATGGAGATCTCATTTTGTGTACTGGACATTGGCTGGGCCTGGCTATTCTAGCTGACAAGCTCAACCCAAGCTTCCTTGGTGAAAGAGCACACCAGCTTCTGCTGGTAGGAGAACAAAAAAATGAACCCTGTTCTCTTCCCATTCAACACCTTTGGGAGATTCAGATGAAAGCCCTGACATGTCAAAAGTATGTGTGAAGGGGTCACAGGGTTGTGTGGACTGGCTCTAACTCCCCATTACCAGAGGACCCATTGACCAGAGGGCCCACTGGCCATCCACACCACCCAAACCATTTATTTTTGTTATTTTGAGAAAGGTAAGGACTGGAGCTTAGGGGAAGGACTATATAGCTCAGTGGTAGAACATCTGCTTTCCACACAGAAGCTCCCAGGTTCAAACTGCAGCATCTCTAGGTAGGATTGGTAGAGACTGTGGTCCTCTGTTTCCATGGGTACTGACCAAATGATGGGGCATCCTGGGACATAGAGGAACACTCCACACATACATTGGAATGCATGTAGGTCTCCTTCTTATTGTTACCAAGCCCATGGCTGACAGAAGCTTCAGTAGTGGGTGAAGGGCTAGCCCATGTCACCTTTTGGGCACATCAAGCTTTTTTAAGAAACACACATTCTGAAAGAGATGGACTTTGCAGAAGCTTCCCTCTGCTTTCCTGTAATGCTGCCTTAAAGTATATGCCCCAAATGAAACTTTATGTAAACAGCAGGTGTAATTAACACAGACCCAGTATTATATAAGGAGCAGGTATATATAGCACAGGAGAAGTAACCTAGATATAAGTGACACATGCAATACTGGGTTAACTAAAGGAAAAAATAGAGCCTTCTCCAGTTCCTTCACTGGAACAAAGCTTAATTAGGTCTTCCCTGAACTCCTTTAGACCCAGATCCCTGCTTTTGTTGGGTAAAAAGGTAAAGGGACCCCAGACTGTTAGGTCCAGTCATGGACGACTCTGTGATTGTGGCGCTCATCTCGCTTTATTGGCTGAGGGAGCCGGCGTACAGCTTCCGGGTCATGTGGCCAGCATGACTAAGCCGCTTCTGGCAAACCAGAGCAGCGCACAGAAACGCCGTTTACCTTCCCGCCGGAGCGGTACCTATTTATCTACTTGCACTTTGACGTGCTTTCGAACTGCTAGGTTGGCAGGAGCAGGGACCGAGCGACAGGAGCTTACCCTGTCGTGGGGATTTGAACCGCCAACCTTCTGATTGGCAAGCCCTAGGCTCTGTGGTTTAACCCACAGCGCCAATCGCGCTGGGTAAGGAGAAGCAAAAAAACCTCCAGTGGCAGGTTGGTTCCAAACATCAGGAATCACCAACATTGCCCAACATGCAAAAGAAAAGGAGGAGGTGGTAGCTGCTGTTGCTATCCTTGAGGTTTTGCTACTCATCTTCTCCAGGAGAGTCAGATGCTAATTAATAGGCAGCATCTCTCTTCATGGTTGCTTCTGCCTGGAAAGGAAGCCATCCAGCCTTTTTTTTAAAAAAAAACACAACAGCTGCTCAGTTTGGGCTCACCCTCATATGGTTCCACCCTTTAAGTCTTCTCCCATTTGAGACGATGATAAGTGCCGCATTGCTTAATGGAGGCAGCAGAGCATCACTGCTGCCTCTCTCTTTCTCCACTGGTCCAACTTTCCAGTGAGTGGGAAGTCGGGCCTCTTCCAAGGGGTTTTGTCTGAACCCCTTTCTTGGTTTGCAGCAACAAATTACCCCCAGATACGCCCAAGTTATATCCAGAACAAATAATAGTAAAGCACAATTGGTCACCTTTTTGTACCCAGGGCCCCTTGCCCACAGCTCTACATTTACTCTAACAGATACATTAAGCACCTACCTAAGTAGGTATCAGGCTCTGACTTCAAAGCAAAATGTGGGACTGGGGTGGAGAGAAGGCTGACTAGTACAAAAAAAAAAAAAAGTTTGCCCCCAAATGCACCCGTGTTGAAGAAAGCTGATGGTTTTATTTTTGCATCATTGTCTTATGGCTTGAGAGAAAGGGGTGTTTTTCCATCCCTTTTACAAGCTGCCTCCTCCTCCCCCAGCCATCTGCAAAGCAGTTTTTTTAAAGATGCAAAACAGAAAAAAAGCAGCATTGTGCACACGAGTCTCAGCTTTTAAAGGCTAAAGAGGTTAAAATACATATATTTAACATATCTTTATGTTGGGCAAGATTGTGGCGATGGACGGGGAGAGGATTACAATGAGGCTGAGCAACCTTCCAAGGACTGGTGTTTCTTTGTAAAGAAGGAAGATGTTGGGCAGATGGGGACATGCTTAAATCATTCTTATAAAGCTGCAAGCGATTTTAAAATAAGTGCAAATATTGTTGTGGGTTGCAAGAATCTGCATGCATGCAGCTAAATATTTAAAAGTATGGTTTTTGTTGTGTTTCTCTGACACCAACTATACCAGTAAAGAGAATTTCAGACATTTTTTGACAGCCTTTCTGTAAAGGTCTGTTCTAAGCAACACATTTCTGGCAACCTGATTTTAATAATATATTCTAGGAAACAGCTTGCAATTATTAATTGCAAAGAATTCCTCTTAGGTTCTGTTTATCTTCATTTTTATTATTGTTATTCCAATTTCTAATCATATTCTTTGGGAGTTAGTTGACTGAGTTCAGGGCCAAACTACACATTCTGTGCACATGCATTGTGATGACTCTTTTAAAAGAGGGGGACCCTCTAGAGGAAGGGTCAGGTTGGAGCAGAGAAGTGGTGGACAGGGAGGAAGGAACATGTAACTTTTTCCTTGGTCACAATTTCTTTGCTACAAAGTGAATCTCTAGGTGGCTCCCCACAAATGCATATTTATCTTTTACCAGTTGGCCCCTTATAGGGAAAATGAATAAAGTGCTTAATCAATGGTAGATAACACACACACTCACTCCCAGATATACATGAAATCATCATCATGAAAACACAGCAAGTAAACCAGTCCCAAGCCATTAATGGGTTGAATCTAACACAAACTTAGGAGTAGCCCTCTATGTACTGGGGGGGGAAAAAAGGATCAGGAAAAGGGAATTAGAGACAATAGCTATAAATTGTTTTGATGTTTCAGAGGTTTAATCTGAAATCAAGACAGATTTAATCTTATGGTGTCTTTGTTTTCTCTCTCTTACATCATGGATGTTGTTTATTTCTTTCAGTCAATAACCAATTGAGAAGACTTATATTATGGATGGATGTTGTGTATTATTTTATCAATACCATTGCTGCAAGTTTATCATGGCCATTGGCTAGAACTGTGCACAAAAGGTAGAGGAGCTGATTTAATTTGATAGGCTTTGGTGATTTAAAATACTTTAATTTTAATAAAGGCAGAGGTGGAATGCTAACTTGCGAAGAAGGTAAGTGAGCTGTGACAGATGAGATGTTGAGCTCAACAAATTATGGAAAACTGGCTTCTTGCAGGTCACAGAACATGGCGGGGAGGGTGGGAAATCTGTGGCACTCTTGCTATTGCTGCGCTGAAGCTCTCATGATCCCTGACCTTTGGTCATGATGGCTGGGGATACTTGAGTTTTGTCCAGCAACATAGGGAGGGCCACAGGTTAGCTGCCTCAGCCTTAGATATTTCACAAGGGCCTAGGTAGGAACATCTTTAATTGTGAGGAATATGGGCACAAGGAGCCAAATTCAATGCAACAATATGCTTGCTGAGATTTTAGGAGGCAACGATTGTTAAGAGCTCTCTTCCCCAGAGTTATGGCATGCAGCTTATAGTGCATGAGTACCACATTTTACTGACCATTGTACATTTCATTAGGCTCGTGGCAATCTTGAGTGTGCACATTTGGAGTTCACAGAAGGACAGAGAACTCTATAGCATATTACATAGCTATTCATCTGCTCAAATTGAAAAGCAAACAGGCTTCTTGTAAAGATCTTTAGAATTAACTTTTCCTTCCACTGGCTTTCACCTGAAGGCTTAAAAAAAGATCTGCTTTTGCTGTTGGGTTTAAATATAATTTAAGTAATTTTGGATGGGCTGCCTATTTCATCAGTTGCTGGTTTCCCAGTATTTTATTTATGAGTATTTTTAATGGTTTGTGTGTTTTATTGTAAACTATGATGATATGGTTCACTAGCAATGGTTTAGGAATGGATGGGTCTGTCAATCTTGGTTTCTCTCCATTTCTCATTCTAGTATACTTAAGTTCAGTTCTAGATTTATTTTATGTTTTTTAAAAGGTTCACAAAAAATTGTACCTGATTTTATGTGCATTTCTCCTAATACAAGTTTTGAACGCAATTTTGCCTAATATATATGTTTTTACCAGTAGTTTCCAATACTTTTAAAAAGGCAATAAGCCATTTCCATTTATATATATATACACACACACATATACTAATAAACACTTTTTTCCTATGCATTCCTGGGGTTGGAAAAGTGCATCACAACATTTGAAGAAGTGTGAATTTTGAAGGATAGCTGTGCTTCAGTTTGCATATTGGTTTGGGAGGTGTGAATTAGGAAGTTCACGTTAAAATGAACCTTAAAATGTGAACAGTCTCAACAAAGGCAGCATGAGAACATCTTCAATAAATAGATATCACCCAAACAACTTTCATATTACACAACATTATTACCCTACTTGTATGCTTTGTTCCCCCAAAGCCTTATATCTTTGCACGCATGACAAGCCTGACAATGGATTGCAGATTTTCAGAGGCATTCACTGGCTATCATACTGGCAAAAAAGATGATAGACTTTTTTTTCAACCAAACTCAGCATGTTGCCAATTGTGCCTTTTGAAAGTCTGTCTAGAAGACACACTGCATGAGGCAGTGAGAATGAAGAACTTTTGAAAGGGAGAGGTATAAATATTTGGTGACGTAATACCTTGATACCTGACACAAAGTGTTCATTTCAAAGTGTTCCATTCTAAAAGTTCTAACAATTCCCCATACAGTGCTTTGTATACAGAGCCCCATAAATTGTCAAGGGCTCATGTGTGTGTGTGTCTATGTCTATGTCTATGTCTATGTCTATGTCTATGTCTATGTCTGGGATGAGGGTGGCGCTGTGGTCTAGACCACAGAGCCTAGGGCTTGCCAATCAGAAGGTTGGCAGTTCGAATCCCCGTGACGGGGTGAGCTCCTGTTGCTCGGTCCCAGCTCCTGCCAACCTAGCAGTTAGAAAGCATGTCAAAGTGCAAGTAGATAAATAGGTACCGCACTGGAGGGAAGGTAAATGGTGTTTCTGTGTGCTGCTCTGGTTTGCAGACAAATGCCGGTTCCCTCGGCCAGTAAAGCAAGATGAGCGCCGCAACCCCAGAGTCATCTGCGACTGGACTTAACAGTCAGGGGTCCCTTTACCTTTAAGTATATGTATATGTTGTCTGATAACACATGTAGGGCTGAGGTCAAAATAGAAATTAGCACGGGGTTTGGAAATCCAGACCTGCTTAAGGGAAGGGGCTCAGTTCTGCGGTGAATTCAGTCTGGATCCTGACTGGCTTCTCTAATCTGCCAAGTTATTCTGGGCCTGTCCACAACTCACTGGTGATCTTGATCCTGAAGTGTGCAGATCAGGTCCTTCCCACTTACCTTGCTTCCTTCACAGAAGCATCCATATGGGAAGATAGGAATGGTGTGATCTGCATCACAGAGCATTAAACAATATCAGAGGTGCTACAGGCAACCTGCTGGATACATGCAGCCCTGAGGAGCCTTCACTGCAGCCCTTCAGAAGGTGTGTGAAAACCTCTCTCTGCTGCAGAATTCCCCCACCACTGAATTTTGCTGCATCCCAAGTCTATGCACAGTGCTACAGGTGCTACAGTGATCCCCCAATATACCGAAGAGCTATTTGATGAGCTAGGGAAGGACAACTGAGAATGGTCATCCTCATGCAACATCCTTTCTATGTAAATTGCACTCGCTGAGCACATCAATCCAATGGTTGGTGGGTTGGGTGGGATGCAGTTGTGATGGGAAGGGTGGTGTGCCAGGAGGGGAGAGCTTAATGTTTCTTCCCAGTATGTGCCCTCCCCGTGAGTGTTTGTGTGAATGAGTGGGAATGGATTTCTGAGTGCCCCCACCTTTGCAGTGGCTTATGGCTATTTGCAATTAGTATTTATTGTCCACCCACTATCAATCCAAGCTCTGCCCATCACAGCTTCAAGCCTACTGGCACATGCCTCCAACCGGCCACCCACCATGGCAGGGCCAAAAATCTTGCCCACCTCAATTCTAGATGATTCCACTCCAAGATCTTGTGGCATTGCAGAAAAAGAGCCTTCAGGTTCTCCTTCCTACTAGATGTTTTAATGAATGCATCACTAGTATGTCATGTATCATAGCTTATTATGCTAGATTAAGGATGCACTTATAAAAGGCAGCAGTAGGAAGAAGAACCTACAGACTCTGTTTCCTTGCTGCCAGATTTCAAAAATTATCTTTCAGGAATGAGAAAATATTGCTTCCAATTTGGAGGCACAGTTCTGTTTATTTTTCATATAATGATTCATCATTTTTTACTAACTTAGTGAATGATTTTTTTTAAAGGAACCAGGGGCTACCACCCCTGATCGAGTTGTTTGTCAACCCCCTCAAACCCTTGCCAACCCCCAACCCCATGTATATCATTCAACCCCCATACCCTAACAGCTCCTTTATCCTCTGCCTAACTCCCTGTTACCAATCCCCTCCCTCACAGTTAACCCCAAACTCCCCTTCCCCCAACAGCTCTCCCCAAACTCCTCCCTCGCCCAACAACTTGCCCCAATCCCAAGATCCCCTTGTAGCTGTTACCACATGTACAGATCCTTTGGGCAGTGCCAGACTAAGGGGAGAAAGACTTCAAACCATGGCTGCAGTCACAATGACAGGGAGCATGTAAGGACTGGGCGGCCTGCCTGGGCTGCTCACCTGCCAGGCCCATACACAGCTGAGCCACCTGCTTGCTCAGACTCCAGACTTGCCTCTCTCTGTTGTGCAAGCAAGCAGGTAGGTAGGTAGGTGGCAGCAGCAACAATGACAGAGGGTACATGGAAAGTCCCCCACCTGCTCTCTCACTTGCTTGCTCTGTCAGTCTGCTCACTTCCACTGCTGGCCTGTTATGTTTCTCTAGCTCACTCCACCTGCTGCTGGTCATGCAAACTGCAGCGTGATGACTTTTTTTGTTACAAAACTATTCAAGACTACCTTGGCTAGTCAACACCAAAAAGTTACGCAAATGAAATGAGGTTAAGGGTGGTTATTTTTTATTTTTTTAGGGACGCAAAGAGATTTTGAATTCATGAATGTAGATGATGAATATTGTGACTATAATAAAGGAAATCTTGAGACACAATGACCCATAAATTGGTATTTTGAGCTACAAGTCGATGCTGCTGATTGCTACTGGATACAGTCCAGCAGAGTTGCTAATGGGAACATAAACCAAATCATCCATTCCTACTCTAGAGACAAATCTCATTGCAAAGTGGGCTTGACGTGGAAAAAATGCCTCTTCAGATTACCAACCTATAAAAACCCATTAGTGATTCTATAGTCAGTGCAATTCAGTGCGACAATGCCTACATTTTGAACCAGGAGAAAGATGGAAAGTTTATATTAAGCTTAATGGTGAAAAGACATGTAAGACTCCAGTACAAGGAAAAATAAAGCAATCCAGATCATATTCTGATGGGCTTGAATGTGGACTACTTAAAAGAAATTTATGACCAGTGCCAGATTTATGTATAGGCTAAGTAGGCTGATGCCTAGGGCCTCTAAATCTAGGGGGCCTCACCAGCCCTCCCACTCCCCAGTGCCACAGTCTCCCCTTTCCCAAAATTGCAACCCAAAACTTCATGCGAGGGCAGGGCAATTCAGGCCCAGCAACTATTAGACTCAGGGCTAGCCAGTGGAGCCCAATTTGAAGCAGTGGGGCACAACTTGTTTTTTGTTTTTTTTTTGGTAGGGTCCCAGCTCACAGCCAAAGTCTGCAAAATCTTATAGATATAAATAAAATCCATCTAGATTGCCCTGATGCAGGGGCTCCCCTAGGAGCTGCCCGCGGGGCCCAATTTGGCCCAATTGCTCCAATTGCCTTAAGGTCAGCTCTGATGAGACTGTGCAGGGGTTGGACTGACAAGCCCTGCACCTTCTAGGTCTGTGGTGTCACCATTCAGAGTACAGACTCAAGGGCTTGTTAAGGAAATAAGGGGGGGGGGCACTTATTGGAAATCAGTTTTGTCACCTCTTCCCCTCCAAACCCCGAGACAATGAGCCCAGCCACCTTTTATTCACAGTCACATAAGCACTACACCACAGCATGGCCATAAACTTGTATGTTCAACTGCTGAAATATACACCCAGTATGTAGCAATGGAGATTTATGTTACTGCTTTATGAATGAACATCTGTATTTTGTGATTTACCTAAGAGCCACCAATAGGGAGCTCTAGAATCTGACAGCTAACCAATTGGGTACTACCAAACAGTGACCCCTATTGCTGAAAGCAGGTAACCAGCAGGGAATGCTTCAGCTCAGCCTTTGCACTGTTGACTGAACACCCTCTGCTGTGCAGAAAATGGAGGAAGCTTGTAAACTGTATCCCTTCTGGCATCCTGGCCAACTCTATTACACTGGTGTAAACCCTGGTGCACCAGAAGCACAGAATAGCAGCAAATAAAATCCGCTCATACATCAGCAACTGATAAGACTTGTCAACCAGTTCTTCCAAAGTCTTCCTAAATTATAAAGCTCCAAAATACAGGCCAAAAGAGAGAGGTCTGGGAAGAGCAAGGCATACAATGGGCACCACCAGTGAAAAGGCCCTGCTCCATGCAATTCCTGCCCTGTCATTTGATAGAGTGAGCAATTGCCCTCCTTCTTGACAGGGAATGCTCTCTATTTGAGTCTCCAGGTCCAGTACAAAGACCATAAGAAGGGAGAGCAGGGACCTTGAAGTTCCCAACAGCTGCTAATCAAGCAAGCAAGCAAGCAAGCACACAGGTCACCTTTGTCACCGTCAGTACGCCTATGTCCTGGCCAGGCCTGAACCCAGTCTTGTTTTTGTACAATCTTGTTTGTCCTCAGTAACCAAAATTATATTATCAACATATACAAGCAGAAAAGTTGTTTTCCTTCATTTGCAAGGAATCGTCAAAAACAAAGTGGCACTAATAAAGAAAAGTTCCAGGGTGGCAACAGAAACCAAACTAAAAATGCTTTTGCAGTTCATCAAAACTATCCAGCAATATCAAGTTATAGGAAAACTGGTGCTGTTAACAGTAATCCTTCTAGTTGCTTAATTGGTTTGGCAACTTCCATTCACATGACGTGTGATGCTAATTATTTTCCCCAAGCTATGAGATTCAGGTGAGGGTCAGATGCCTTGTCAATCCCAGCAGGTATATAAGAGGACGACCCAGCCTGCCCAGGCCCATGACATTCCTGAGAAGAATGTGCAAGTAGTACTTGCCAAATGCACTACTTACATAATTTTTATCATTTCTTATGAAGATCAGTTTTGAACAAATTAAATTTAAAAAGACAAATTGAGAGGTGTTGGGGGAATCACAAAAAGCATCTGGCATCAGAGCAGGGGATCTGCAGAAGCAGACAGTTTTGTTTTGTTTGTTTACTGAAATTTTTATTATTTTTAAATTAAAGATGTGCAGTGGGGGGGGGCTCAGGGGCCACCTAGAGTTATATCCTAGCACCACACTAGGGAACCAAAAGAATAGTCAGCTTAAAAAAAAATGGGGGAGGATCTCAGGGTACACAATAAACCTGAGTTTTCCACATTCTCTATAGCAGGGAGAGAGAGAGATGTTCTTGTCTAGATTCCTGTCTGGTGTGTCCTCTAACCTTTTGGTGACAATCCATTGTGGCATGTGCTTCTGCAATAATTTTGGATGGCTTGCATCACCTGAGATAAAATTGGTGGCAATGTTTACATCCTCTCTGTGTATTATTCAGGCAAACTGTAAGCACTTCTGTGCAAGGATTGTCATTACCAGGATCTCAGTTGGGACCCAGAGCGCTGCTGTGCAGTAATCATGGCTGGCTGCCTGGCTGCCTGCCAAAAATAAGCTATTTCTTCTAAATTGATAAAAGCGGGCAGAACACACACACACACACACACACACACACACACACACGAGTATTCAGCATTTTATGTTTGAAGATGCACATTTTCTCTGCTTTTGGAACATTAAACATTGCGTTAGTATTCACTATTTGCAATGGATTAGCTTTCCATTGTTCCTATTGTTCACTGGACTCATTGGTCTGTGTTCCAACAGCGGAATGGTTTATAACTATATATTTATAATAAAGCAGCAAAACTCTCACAGACAGCATAGCAAATTAGTTTGATTCCCCCCCTCACTGTAGTCTTTTGTTATTTGAAGTTAAAAGTTAATCCTTGCCAAGGAAGGGCAGGATCAGCAGATGGTTGGCACCAGAGTCTAGGTTACTTGGGCCTGACTAATTATTGCTAGTGGCCAGTCTAATTTGCTCCAGGTGTAGGTTTTTAACATGCCTCATCTTGTTCTCTTCTTGTCCCTTTAGAGTTTCTTTACCAGACTCCCTTTGTTTCCCAGGATGGTATTCTTCTGGGGTTTTAAAACTTCAGAGGAATTGGTAGTATAATTGCAGTAGTTTGGTAAGGTCACATCAAATATAAGCTCTTCTGGTAAGGTCACATTAAGGGTGTGTTCACCCATGGGGTTTATTGAATTAGTTCCACTGATTATAATGAAGGGCTTCTGTTCTGATTTATGATGTCCCTTTCACACTGCGTTTTTTAACCACTAGAGCACCATGTTGTGCTAAATGTCATTCACAGTCATGGTGCTTCTGAGCTCCTGTTTTTCTGTCCTCTCTTCAAGTTTTGCCTCAATTAGTCCCACCTCCCTTCTTTCAGCATTTGCCTTCTAGCTGCCCTGTTCCCTTCTTTTGCTCTGCTGGTACAGATTGATGGTCCCTCCTCATCCCCTTTCATTTTGTCCTTCGACGCCACCCCCAAATGCTTCCCCTCCTCATTTTCCTGCCATCTGGGTCTCCCCCCCTCCTTCCTATTTCCCACAGTTTGCTACTTGCCTCCAACTCTTAATGGGGGGGGGGGGAGGAAAGAAGTGCATTGCCTTTTCTGCTTGTCTTGCCTTTCCCCTCTCACTTTCATGGTGGTCATGGCCTCTGGCAGAAGCAGTCTACAAAGCAAAGGTAAAGCTTGCCCCAACTAGGGAGTGGGAGTTCTTTTATCCTTTACTGATAAAGGAAGTATTCCCAACTCACAACATATTCATGCAAGTCCTAATAATGACCTCAGGAGGGATGCATGAAATTTATCCAACCTCTTAAGGTCACCTTATACAGTGGTACCTTGGGTTACATATGCTTCAGGTTACATACGCTTCAGGTTACAGACTCCGCTAACCCAGAAATAGTACCTCGGGTTAAGAACTTTGCTTCAGGATGAGAACAGAAATCGTGCTCTGGCGGCGCAGCAGCAGCAGGAGGCCCCATTAGCTAAAGTGGTGCTTCAGGTTAAGAACAGTTTCAGGTTAAGAACGAACCTCCGGAATGAATTAAGTACTTAACCCGAGGTACCACTGTAGTGGGTTTCAGGACCATGGAGAGTTCCCAGTTCTATTACAAGCAAATGAAGGATATTGTATCACAGTGATGGCCAAACTTGGCCCTCCAGCTGTTTTGGGACTCCAGTTCCCTTCATCCCTGACCACTGGTCCTGTTAGCTAGGGATGATGGGAGTTGTAGTCCCAAAACAGCTGGAGGGCCAAGTTTAGCCATCAATGTTGTATCAGCAAAAGAGCGACAAGGTCTGTTCTGCTGCAGGCCCTGCCTCCCCAGGCCAGCTGACTGTGCTCCCTAAAGAGTCATTGTAGTAGTAGTAGTAGTAGTAACAACAGCAGCAGCAGCAACAACAACAACCAAATTAGGGGGAGTGGAGCTGTGCCGCCACCTTGCTTCTTTGACTAGATAGGAAGTATGCATTACCCATGATGGTTCATGTATTGGCTAATTCATAATACACGCAAGTTATTGCCATCTCTCTCTCTCTCTCTCTCTTTTTTTAAATGATATTTATTGGGAGTTTAAAATTACAAAGAAAAAAGAAGGAAAAAACAAGAGAAAGAAAAAAAGAAAGAAAAAGGTAGACAAAAATAACAATTAAACAATACAAATCAATAAAAACCAAAGTCAAAAAGAGAAAACAAAACACACAATACATCAAAATCAAAAAGCAAAAATAAACAAAAAAATTAAAAACAAATCCAATATTCCCAAATCCTTAACTTTCATTAACTTATTTCATCGACCTCCTCACACCTCCCTTTTTTGTATTCTAGTTGTTAATTATCTCAGCAAATCCTTTCCATCTTTCACAATATTCTATCATTAAATTACCTTAATCTATTTTAACCTTATCTTACCATAAGAAACCCTAAAGCTTAAAGCTTAAATCTTATTTAAACCTAATTCTTTTAACCATAACATATTCTTACATAATTCATTTAACATTTCTGCTAAAGCCAAATAATTTCATTCCAACATTTTTCCTAATACTCATTAATTTTACGATAATTTTCTAAATATTTTTTTTAAAACTTTCTTCCAATCTTCATCCATCGTCTCTTCTTCCTGGTCTCGGGTTTTGTCAGTCCTTTCTATCCCATCCATCTAGTCCATCAACCTGGTGACCTTCTATCCGAGGCTCTTAAGTCTTTTCCATGTCCCTTCCGCAGGTCTTCTTCATGTTTATGCCTGTACTTTACTTTATCTTCTGCTGATCTTATTCTTAATTTCCTTCCTTTCACTCGGGGAGACTCCAACTTGACAATATCTTTGTCCCTTCTCGACAAGTCAGCCCATTTTCCATAGTCAAAACTGAAATCCATGTAATATTTAAAGGCATGTTTCAAAGTCCCTCCAAAGTTAAGGGCCCCCACAACTCCCAACTCCCCCTGGCCCAAAGCCAGACTCGAAAGGTCAAAACATCCCTGCATAGGGGGATCCATCCAGCCCCCCATCTCCAAGCCAAACAGAACTCCATCTCTCCAAATCTGACTTTTTCCAGGTTCATTCGTCAAATCCAACAACTCATGTTCCTGCTGGGCCACAGCTCTCTCCATTTCTGCTACTTGAGGTTCAGCAACAACCTCCTCCTTTATCTGATCTGTCAAAGCACATTCCTGGATTAATTCCTGAGTGGGTTCTATATAGGTACCCACTGCCTGTCCAAAATTTCCGACCGCAACAGTCATCAAATCCATCTTCTCATGTAACTGTTCCAATAAAGCACTTGTCTTGCAAAGAGCAAGCACCAAAGCCTCCTCTAAGCACATTCTTGTTCAAGGTCAAAGTCTGGTCCCACGATCTTTAATCTCTACAGCTGCAAAGCTCCCCAGTTCGACTCTAATAACAGTTTCACAAGCTCCCTCTAGGGGAAACAATTTATATTTCTATCCGTCTTTTTTTTTTTTTTAAAAAAAAGCAGATCTAGCAACAAAGTTCCTTTCCTTTTCCAGATATTATGTTCCTTTTAAATGCAAAAGGGAACAATGGAATCAATATGTTTCTCTTCTTTTGACTATCTGTCAAAAACGTCTGTCCACAGTCAATGAACTTCCCCAAAACATCTGTCCTGACACCCCGCTCCCAGGTTCAAGACGGTGGAAATTTACCTTTCTTTACTCTCTTCTGCAGGTTTAGACAGTCTAAAAAGGATTCCCCCCTCTTATCCTGCTTCCAAGGGGGGTTCAGTAATTTTAAATGATGAAAATTTAATCCTTTACAAGCAACTTTCCAGACTCTAGCTTGCTGTGTCTTTGCTTCAATCTATTTACAAAAGCGGAAGGCGGACTTCCTGTTTAGACCTTCCCGCTTCAGTGCCAAATTAAGAAATTTCATAGTCCAATTTTCCGTTCTACTCACGGGCAGTTGTTTAAAATCCAATTGTCCACAGGAAAAAGTCAGCGCTCTCCGGCAACAGCAATGCGGCTTCACTCCGTGAAAAGAGCAGTCAATTCGAAGCACTGCGCCATTCACCCCACGTCGCTCCGGATCCCCGAAACCGTGTTTCCCCGCGAGTAGGGGAGGCGCGAAAGGTGCCAGCCGAATCCCACATCCACAGGCTTCTCCTGCCTGTGGTTTTTAGTGGGTCTCCGCCTCGCCGCGGCGGTCCAGACCCTAATTCTCACGGAGCGGATTCCTCCCGATCAGAGGAAATCCGCCATTGCCAGAGGCGCTAACCCGGAAGTCCGCAAGTTATTGCCATCTCAGTGGTTTGTCACTTAACCTTTGTGACAAGTGCAAGGTCATGCTCCAAGGTCATACTTCAGGAAGGAAAGTTGGAAGCCTATACAAACCCCTTAGTTGAAGCAACTTTGATTACAAAGGAGGGTAGGAATAACTTTTCTTCATCATATTAGAAGTCTGTACCTTTTCTTGTACAATAAACCAACATTCCAACACTGTGGTTGAGTCCTTTATGTTGCCATGGTGTTGTCCGGGTTTTCCTGGGAGGTGATGCTCTCATGCTGTTCCTTAGTGTTGCAGGCTGCCAGACCCTTTTGCTTTCCCTTAGTAACAGTTGCCAAGACTGCCCAGCACTGTCTCACCCCACAACTAATTATGTTTTTGCTTATCCCATTTTCCCCAGGCAACTAGCCTTATGAAATCTATTAAAACCAAAACAGAAAAACCTGAAACATCTCATCACAAAGCATGAGTGTACATACATCATCTTCCACACAAGGAATCACAGGGGTTCTGGGGGTGGGAGGCACTCCATCTGGCAAGTTGATTGTTTGTGTGGCTTCTCATTTGGATTAGGAGATTCCAGCTATGCCACACACACACACACACACACACACACAGAGAGAGAGAGAGAGAGAGAGAGAGAATGGGCATCAATTCACTGAAATCAAGTTGGAAGCTGCTTTTAATAACAGCAATGAGCAGCCCAGACATGGTTCTCTTATAAGGTGGGTGACTGCATATGTGAATCAATCTTTTCCCCCATCAGCAGCAAAAATGTCTTGAGCATTTGTGATATCACAGCAGCTCAGCCAATGTTGTCTGGAAGAGGGGACATTTTCTTGTGATAAGGAATCTGTCTGTGTGTGTCACAACCTGTAAACCCTTTAACACTCCAGTTTTTATTCTATTAGCAATGTAGCTTGTTTCCTTCATTACATGATGTAGAGTGAGCTCCGCACCTACCTCATCAGGAGCCTATTTGATAAAAATAAAGACCCACCACCAGTAGTGGAAGGCTTGGTGGGACAGAGATGCTTACCTGACCTCCTGGCAAGTGAGTTACTGATACTCACTGGGAGGTGAGGCCAGCACTCACCAGTGGAGCTAATCCAGTGTTCCTGCCACCACCATCATCATCCCCTGTCAATCTGGTTGGGTTTCCCCAGCCACTCTGGGTGGCTTACAGTGCATACAAAAATGGGAAAACATCAGACATTTAAAATTTCCTGATACACTTGTGTCCACTACCCTCCCGGCTATTGACCTGCTATTGTCTACCACTTTCCTCAATTGTAGTTTCTCCAAAGTGCAATACATTGAACCCACTCCTTGCATTTTTCTTCCTTGGTCTAACTCCAACGCTTTCCCTTCTTCCGTTCATGTATTCATGTATTGTGGGTGATATATGCCCTTTGTAACCAAATGAAATATATTTAACACGTTCAGTATTACTCTTCTCCTATAGCCTCTAATCATGGTTACTACCCACAGCAGATCTTCCTCATTTTTAATGAGTAGACAGAAGCAAATCTATTTTCTGTGTGTCATGTCACACAGGGCCACAGTAAACAATAGGTAGGGATGGATTTGTTGAATGAACTTTGGAATCTTATTTCACACCAGCAAATTAACACATCACACAGCTAGAAGACTTCCCACTCTCCAAAGAAAATAAACTTAACATTCCTCTTTTGCTGCAAACCTATTGAGAAATTAAGCTTAAGAGTTACTTTACTGTGCAGAAATTCTTTTAGGTATGATCCTACTCCTCACATGGGGATTGCCATAGGCTTTGAGTGTGCCCTTTAACATTCCCAGACCCTTAGGCACATATAAGTTTGCTGACACAATGCAGCGCATGACACCATTACTAACAATGTTGATGTTCTCCCCTTGCGATATTTGGGACTCCTCAAAGGCTCACAAGCAGATATGCTATCCTGCACACAAAGAATTGGCACATCTGCCCCAGAAAAGAGAGAGGTCACTGAATCTCAACATAAGAAAACCAAGATGCCTCCCATTGTGAGTAGTGAATAAGTCCAATAACCTAAGGGTATGGTAAATGCTGCACAAAGGAAATAATAATATTGTCCCACCTTACAGATCTGTTATATAAGACTACTAGGCAAACTATAAGAAGTGTGCGGCAACACTAAAGTTTTATTTATTTGTAATATTTATATACCATTTTTCCGGGCAGACTTCAGAAAATGGTTCACATAATAATATTATTACAAGAATAAGCATGAAATTGTTTTAACAGTTGTCCCCCCCCCCCAAAAAAAAATGGAAAAAGACAACTGGTTGGTTTAGAAAAAGCTGTTGCTTCTTCTTCTTCTCCTCCCCTTCCCTCGGGGCAAGAGGGTCCTTCAGACATCTTTGTGGTGACAGTTGGGAGAGGGACAGGTCACATTGGGACCTGGATGGTGACAGTTTCATAAGCGTCTTTGTTCTTCGCTTCTCTGAGGGCAAGGGAGTCCTTCAGACAATTACTTGCAATTAGCACTGAATCTCATTGCTGAGGGACTGGGTAAATTTACTAAACTCCCTTCCCAGATATGGAGACATTCATGCTCAGTCCTGTACTCCATTACACCAGACCAGTGGATATTGATATTTTCTTTCTCTGTAGCATGAAGGAGCCATCATGGATTTTCTGCACAGGCATTGGATATATTCCTAGGCAACTCGATGCATAATGTATATGACCTACAGCTATTTCAGTCATGAAATAATTTCTATCAGAAGGTCAGAATGCTGACTTGACCCCAAGATCCAAATATATGTTTCAAAAAACGAAAGAGAAAATATATGTTTATAGCTAGCTAGCTAGCTAGCTAGCTTCCTTTCTCTTTTTCCTTTCTTTTCTTAGGCTGCTGCTCTTAAAAGAAGGGAATAATATATAGTATAAATTGACTTGTTTCCCCACAATAACTTGTCAAGGTTATAAATTAAGACATCCTTCATTGTTTCATAGACTTGATTTTTCATAACTACACCAAATTAGCCAAGCGAGTGTTAGCCTGATTGTGACTCAGCGCAAGTGTTTTCTTGCAAGTAGCCTAAGGTGGCCATTGTCCCACTAATAGTCAGATTTGGTATTTTAAGATGCACTGATTTTATGATATCTGACAGACTAGTTTATTTGTAGTTAACGTCACGGCTGTGATAGGAAATGTATAATTGAAGGAGAGGGAAACAGAAGGGGGGAAGGGTCTGTCAAAGACAAATCTGCCTTCCTAGAGTTACAAAACCTTTAACCCCCTCCCCCCAAAAAATCCCCAAGGCATGGTTTGTTTTGTGTTATTTGTATTGATTTGCTTAATTCATGGGAGATACCAATATGTTATAATACAAATAAAGGGTGCTATTTGATCAAGGGTGATTTGCCCAGAATCTGAACTTGCACCTAACTATAAATAGGTAGAGTGGTAGGTTTGGGGTTTGGAAATTGGTTCTGTAGCCTGCTTTGGCTGGAGCTGTGCTCCTAGATTTCAAATATCCCTAGACATCCCTAGACTTTACCTTGTCACTGGAAATCCAATTGGTTTTAATGACACCACATGCCTAGTTCTAGCTCTGCTAGGTTTGCTAGTTAAGGCTGTTCCAGGATAGGACTAGCCTGGCCACAGAATTCCATGCTCTAGTAACCTCCTGGTTAGACCATTGCAATGCGCTTTACATGGGACTGCCCTTGAAAACAGTCCGGTTTCCATGCTCCACCTTCAAAGATGGGGTTGCGGCGCTCATCTCGCTTTATTGGCCGAGGGAGCCGGCGTACAGCTTCCGGGTCATGTGGCCAGCATGACTAAGCCACTTCTGGCGAACCAGAGCAGCACACGGAAACGCCGTTTACCTTCCCGCTGGAGCGGTTCCTATTTATCTACTTGCACTTTGACGTACTTTTAAACTGCTAGGTTGGCAGGAGCAGGGACTGAGCAATGGGAGCTCACCCCGTCACGGGGATTCAAACTGCCAACCTTCTGATCGGCAAGTCCTAGGCTCTGTGGTTTAACCCACAGCGCCACCTGTGTCCCTAGGGGGAGGAGACAGATTGCCTGTTCTGAAGTGGATGAAGTTGAAGCACACTGGAGAGAGTCCCTTCCTCTGGGTCTAGTTCCCACCAATCAGCTCCCCCTTTGGTTTTCTTCCACCTCCTACTTTGGGGGCTGCCAACCGAAGCCTATCCTGACAGAGCTGGAGGGCTAATGATAGTCAGGACTTGCAGGGCTATCAGGAGTGGAGCTTGCATATATTCCCATCCCTGTTTTAGCTCTGCACACAATCACCTGGACACCAGACTAGGGTACGTGATCAGTTTTGTTGGGCTGGTTCATTTCCCCATTGGATTGTTTGCATAAGGACTGAGAATCTGAGGACTGTTACCTTGGTTAAGGAGACGGGAAAATAGCACCACTGGTGAAGCAGTACCACTGAGGCGGATGACTCATCTAACAACTCACAGTGGCTGAGATATGGTGACTGAGCTCATGAGGAAGAGGAAGACATAATTGGAACCCACTTTCTTGCGTGGTCTGACTTGGGATGCCATAAGCCAGTCCTAAAATTAAGGGGTGTGATGGGGACTACGGCGCAATTACGAGCACAGTAAGAAAAAAGCTTTGTTGAAATCTTTTATTTACTTATGACCTTTTTTTTCTTAACAAAAAATGCTGCCTTTTGTGTGACCTCTTGCTTTTCATCACAGTATGACTCAGCAAAGTTCCCTCCTGATGTGTACTTTGATTATTAAGGTTACTGTGATATTTGCTCTGCTCCTCTTCTCCGATTGCTTTACTTGAAGTCCATTAGGGATCACCCTAATACAATCTGCAGGAAAAGAAAACATGCCAGAATAAAAAAAGTAAGGGTGTCCTCTGAAGGACAAGTCTAAGTAATGCCACATATTAATAAGAGAGCTCTGCAAAGCTAATAACCAACAACTTCCCTGCTTGTTACTCACCTTGACTGTCTTCAGGATAGGATATAATTTCCCTGCTTACTGAAAGTATCATAAATCACACAGTTAAGAGTGGTGGTGGGAGGAGGTGCCAATGAATAACTAGGTGTGTCTGTGGAAAGGAGGGGTTCTTGTTTTGGCTTCTATTTTATCTTGTACTTTATTCTGTGAACCACCCTGAGATCTTTGGATGAAGGGTGGTATATAAATCAATCAATCAATCAAACAAACAAACAAACAAACAAACAAACAATAATATTTATATGTTATTAAATAAATAACAATAGGAACCAAATATTTTATTATTATTATCCAGGAATCCCTAAGCTTGTCAGAACCATGTACTGATATAAATTGCACTTTTTGTCGATGCTCCTTCAGGTGGATTCTATTCCTTTGTAGGACCCACCTGGCGGGTGCTAGTTAGACATCCAGAACAACAACAACAGTTTCAAACTTCCTTGTTGACAATGCAGTTAGATGATGAGCCACATGTGCAGAAAATTGCTGTTTTTCTTAATGTGGCATGCACTGACGGTGCTAAACTTTTGAAACTCCTTTGACTTGTCTGCTGAAGAGAGAAATAATTATAAGGAAAATTTTGAGTACTGTCTTCTTAAAAGTAATGTAACAATGAAAATATATACATTTAAATCGAGGTACAGTCAAACCTCGGCTCTCGAAAGGCTCCGTTTTTGAACGATTTGGCTCCCAAATACCGAAAACCCGGAAGGAAATGCTCTGGTTTTCAAATGCTTTTCAGAAGCCAAACGTCCGATGTGGCTTCCGCTTGAGTGCAGGAAGCTCCTGCAACCAATCGGAAGCAGCGATTTGGTTCCCGAACGGGCTTCCGGTACGGATTATGTTTGACCGCTGAGGTTTGACTGTATTGGCAAGATAGAGAAACTCTGGGAATGTTTCTCTCAGATTTAAGAATTTGTTATTTTGGAGAGCTGAGGAAATTGTAAATAAGAGATCAAATTGACATGGGTAGAAATAATTTTGGATGGTGAAGATGTTTCTTGACTGACTTGACATTGAGTAGAGCTATGCTGTTATGTCAAGCAGTGGAATTAAACTGGCAAAACCTCAGAGTAGTGGAGGAGTCAAAGGTGGAAGTGGCTGGGGAAAAGATAAGCAAATATAAAGATTACCGAGACAGAACTTGGCTGTTAAAATGTGTCCCTGAAAACATACAAAATGTTTCAGTTATTTTGTGATCGTACAGCAGAAGTGCTATTGAAGTCAAGGGGTGTTAATGGTTACAAGGTTGTGGGGGAGGCAACAATTTTAATGTGAATTAAATTCTGGAATTGGCTGGATGTCATGATGGAATGTCACTAGTTTCTATTCATGTATTATTGGTGACATTTATATTCTTCCTCCTCAAAGGGTTCCCAGGGCAGCTATCAACATAGAACCAAACCAAACAATATCCAGTATACAGTGATTAACATGACAGTCATAGCAGGCAAAACTGGTTTGGCAGATCACAACCCTAAATTGTGTGAGCGATGTAAACCAAACTCTACCCCACCCAACTTGTTGAATAGGTCTTTGCAGTTCTCTTTTTCTAGAAAAAGAGGTGCTGGAACTCACCTTGAACACCTCCCTTTTTCTCTTAGCATGGCAATGGCACCCACTTAGGAAATGCTGGAAATGAGTTCAGGTGAGTTCTGGCTAGGAAAAAAATCAGAGTCTTTGCTGCATCTGTTAAGCCAGTAAGCAGCACCTGCAGATATGTTGTCTTGCTATGTATCTGAGGTCCTAGACAAAGGCAGAAATGCCCCACCAGAAAATCTCTCCTATGCTGCTCTCAAGGGCAATGAATCAAGAAACAGGACATCTCTGATAAGAAAGGCTGCCAGGCACATGGCAGCACACATGGTAGAGAACAACATCTGACAAAGTGACAGTGAGAGTGGGTGGTCTGGGAATAGTGTGTGGGTGGGTGTGATTACAAAAACAGTAAAATATCAAGCAAAATATGTTAAACAAGGATGGGAGGGGGGGATTGCTCCCAAATATATGACTGCTTTTGTTGGACTGTTTAGTATCATCAGCCAAGGGCATGATCTGAGGATATATTTTTACACGTAGCTATGTGCAATTTAAAATCGTAATAATTATATTTGAATAGCCAAACTAGGTGCCTTCAGCATACTTTCTCTGCAGTACATTTTGATCTCCTAGATGAGGCAAGAAACCCCCATGGGTCTGGATGATCATACAGCAAAAGCTGTTTACAGCATAATAAATGTTAAAGAAAAGGAGAGGAATGCTTAACACTTTGCTTTTCCCCTCCATTGAGGTTAACCGTCAAAACTTATTGCACTTCCATTTCTTTTCTTTTTGTAATAAAACCCCCCAACACACATTGATATGTTCATTGACTATTGAGGTGAAGCCCTGATAATTTTATGTGTATGATGTGTTATCATATATCTATTATTATTAAACTGGAGGGCTCTTGATAGGCAAACATTTCTACAGTTCAGTAGTCAAATTCAGTTACTTTGATTTCCAAGTATCACCTAAGAGAAATGTAATTCTTCAGTCACAAACTCTTGAAATGATATGAGAAAATACCTTGAAAAGGTCACAATGAGTCAGACTTTATGAGTCTGCATCTAGCATTAGAACAGAAGAGTTGCTTTGCTGGAAGAAACCCAGGGTCATCTAACAGGGCATGGCAACAATTACCGTTGCTTGTTGAGTGTCCCCAGCATGTGGTGTTCAGAAGCCCAAGTGGAATCTGCAACAAATTGTTGCAGCATATCTTCACTTTCAAACAGGTGCAATTCTGTTGAGGGTTTCAGACAGCTGTTATATTCTCATCCCTTTAGTTCTCCATTTTTCAGCTGTAGCCTATTCCTCACACTATGAGTGTGAAGGAAGGAGAATCTATGGTTTTATGCCTGCCAGGTCAGAAGCAGAAGCATGTAGTAGTAGTAGTAGTAATAATAATAATAATAATAATAATAATAATAATAATAAATTTATTTTTTCCTCAGCCACTTTGGGTGGCTCCCAACAGAACATTATAAACACTATAAAACATCAAACATTAAAAACTTCCCTAAAGAGGTCTGCCTTCAGTTGTCTTCTAAAAGGCAGATAGTTGTTTATTTCCTTGACATCTGATGGGAGGTGTGTTCCATAGGGCGGGTGCCATTACCGAGAAGGCCCTCTGCCTGGTTCCCTGTAACCTCACTTCCCGCAGTGAGGGAACCGGCAAGAGGCCCTTGGAGCTGGACCTTGGTGTCCAGGCTGAACAATGGGGGTGGAGACGCTCCTTCAGGTATACAGTGGTGCCCCGCAAGACGAATGCCTCGCAAGACGGAAAACCCGCTAGACGAAAGGGTTTTCCGTTTTGGAGGTGCTTCGCAAAACGAATTTCCTATGTGCTTGCTTCGCAAGACGAAAATGTCTTGCGAGTTCCTGCAGGGTTTTTTTCCTCCCCCCCCCTTTTTCCCAAGCTGCTAAACCGCTTATCAGCTGATGGCTAAGCCGCTTATCAGCTGATCTTTAAGCCGCTTAACAGCTGATGCTAAGCCGCTTATCAACTGATCTTTAAGCCGCTTAACAGCTGATGCTAAGCCGCTTATCAGCTGATCTTTAAGCCGCTTAACAGCTGATGCTAAGCCGCTTATCAGCTGATCTTTAAGCCGCTTAACAGCTGATGCTAAGCCGCTTATCAGCTGATCTTTAAGCCGCTTAACAGCTGATACTAAGCCGCTTATCAGCTAATACTGTAGCGCTAAGCGCTAAACCCCTAATGGGCTTGCTTCGCAAGACGAAAAAATCCGCAAGACGAAGAGACTCGCGGAACGGATTCTTTTCGCCTTGCGAGGCACCACTGTACTAGGCTGAGGCCGTTTAGGGCTTTAAAGGTCAGCACCAACTCTTAGAGGGGGCAGATGGAGGAGAAATAACACATGTGTAAGCTCTAGGGCTGGCATGCATCCCCTCCATTTGTGGGGGTGGAGAAGCATTCTCTTAATCTCTCTTACATGCTCTTTCCTCCTCCTTATTGACACTGGAACCCAGATGACACAGGAGGGAGAGCTACAGAAGTCTCCACAACCAAAGTGAAGAGGTCTGTGGGGGTGGACATTCTCTGCCTGCAAAACTTCCTCTCTGCATGCATACAATATCCCATGGTTCTTGGGATGCCCTCCTGGAGATCATGGCATTGTACCCGTCTTTGAGTCTTAGTCACCACTGCAACATAGAGAAAGTAGAAAAAATGCAGTATTTTTGTATAGCAAAGGTGGGAGTATTAATGAGCAGCAATGGATGACGGCCAAAATGCCGAGCAGATTAAAAATTATTTGCCATCTTTTCTAACTGGACAGTTCATTGTGTGTCATCATCTCACACAAATTATAATTTATTTTTCTTTAAATGTTTGTCAGAGCAATCAATTTCCTCAGAGATGAGGTTACACATCCTTCCTATATAAATGTATTAAACTACTTTAAATTCTGTTCTTATTTGGGATATCTTTACCAACGCGAAAATATCAAGATAATTACTTTTTTTACAAATAAATATTGATATAATGGGATTATTTTTAAACAGAATCTGAAAAGTGAAGAGGCAACAGTAGCGACATAGAGAGAGTGAATTCAGCGTATATTTTACATGCAACTAATTAAATAACAATATCAACATCAGTTTTTAGCACTTGAAATTCCATCATTCTCCCTGGACATTTGATGCAAATACTAATTTGCATGCATCTGTATACAGCTCCTTTGGAATTTGAAATCTGATTCCTTACTTCATTCACATTACTTATCATCTATTGCTCACACTATCCCAGAGTGAGGAACAACATTCATATACAATAAAACAGTATTTCATTTAAACACAATTTAACGTAAAACACACAATACAGTGTAACTCCATCAGCTACATACTTTAATACTTGGTAGCAACACTATGAAGGGAGTATGGAAAGTCATATGCCTCCTGTAAAACAAGACAGCCTCAAATAATTACCTAGTATGAATGCATACAATTAATCTATTAATATATCACTCCATAAACCAGGATGGGATGCTGGTGGTGCTGTGGGTTAAACCACAGAGCCTAGGACTAGCCGATCAGAAGGTCGGCGGTTCAAATCCCCGCGACGGGGTGAGCTCCCATTGCTTGGTCCCTGCTCCTGCTAACCTAGCAGTTCGAAAGCACATCAAAGTGCAAGTAGATAAATAGGTACCACTCCAGCGGGAAGGTAAACGGCATTTCCATGCGCTGCTCTGGTTCGCCAGAAGAGGCTTAGTCATGCTGGCCACATGACCTGGAAGCTGTACGCCGGCTCCCTCGGCCAATAAAGCGAGATTAACGCCGCAACCCCAGAGTCGGTCACGACTAAACATAATGGTCAGGGTCCCTTTACCTTTAGCTTTAACCAGGGATGGGGGAACTTCACAGACATGGCATGATCTTTAGTGCTGGGTGGAGCCAGAATCCAAAGTGGATCAAGCCACCATCTCCCTCTCTCTCATCATCTTAATATCTTGCTCTCTCTTTCTCTGCCGCCCTATTTCCCTCTCTACATTTCCCTCTCTCTCCATGTTTTTCTCTGCTACCTGCAGCCAGCCACAGCCCTGATGCCACTGCCATTGTCACCACCAAACAAAACACTCAGTTCCTCCACTGCTTCCTCTCTCTGTACTGCACCATTCAAGCAAATCCACACTTTCAAATGGCTCTACTCTCCATTGGAACCATTTGGAAGTTTGGTGCAGCTTCCCTGTCTCACCAGGAATGGCTTACGACTGAAAGGGAGGACATGCCACAGATGCCCTGGGCTGCATGAGGGTTCCCCTTCACTGCCCTAAAGAGGGGTGAAATAAAGGCAGAAAAGATGCCTAGCACCAGCAGCCTTACATTATTTCCCTTACCATCCTGTCTGACTTCGGGATGCAGGTGGGCAACCACGTATTTCAAAACTTTGTATTCACAAAAAGAAATCCTAGTCTAATAGAAGTCGTATTGTGGAAATCACAATACAAATCTATATTCCCTAAAACTGATCTTTTTATAGCTTGGTAAATAAACTGGAGTATTCATGGCCTTAATAATAAGATGCAAATAACTTGTTCTCCTCCATATAAGCTATGCAGGAACATAGGTTCTTAAAATACTCTGGATTATGTTCCTAATTGTAGTTCATTGCCCAACAGAAATCACCTGTTTTTAACTGGATAACGCAAAATAAATAATGTTGGCATATGCCATGAATATGAATGAGAACATCAAGCTTCTCAATGAATAGTTATGTCCACCTCATAAAGCCCCCTGACTCTCTTGTTTATTCTGTAAGAGAATAATATAACTAGCATGAGTATGTCTGTGGGTTAAACCACAGAGCCTAGGGCTTGCTGATCAGAAGGTCGGCGGTTCGAATCCCTGCAATGGGGTGAGCTCCTGTTGCTCGGTCCCAGCTCCTGCCAACCTAGCAGTTCGAAAGCATGTCAAAGTGCAAGTAGATAAATAGGTACTGCTCCGGCGGGAAGGGAAACGGCATTTCTGTGCACTGCTCTGGTTTCACCAGAAAGTGGCTTTATCATGCTGGCCACATGACCCAGAAGCTGTATGCCAGCTCCCTCAGTCAGTAAAGCGAGATGAGAGCCGCAACCCCAGAGTCGTCCATGACTGGACCTAATGGTCAGGGGTCCCTTTACCTTTACCTATGCCTGCTATAGATTTAATTTTCAAGCTTGGTAACTTGGTAAGAGTTTTGATTAACTAAATAAATTGTTGCTCTTTCACAGTCATGTGAGAAAATAACTGCTCTTGTATGATTTCATGAACAGCAGCACTGTGCTTAATTTCTGTAAAAACAAAACAAAACTGAGAACCTGTAATGTAACAGTAAGAAGCATGTTTAAAGGCGTCAAACCAAATAAGTGAAGGTACATAAATAACATCCCCCTCAAATTAGCATTTATTTTAATATGATCAGAAACAAACTATATCCACTAATCCCTCCCAAGTTTCAAAATTGTTTATATCTCAAAAACCTTTCCTGAGCAGATGTACCCCAGAAGTTTATTTTTTAAAAAAATTATTTCATAAATTTACACACCACTTGGTTGTGAAAAAACCTCAAAGCCATTTACAAAAAGTCAAGAAAAATGTACAATACTTTAAAATATACAAAAACAAATTAAAATTACCTCAGCAAGTTGAACTCTTGCCACTGTCACAGCCATTTTGTCAAGTACTGTTTCTGCTTCTTTGAGGAAAGGAGAAATGACTTCCTACTTGCTTTTAAAAATCTCTCATTGCTTCTCAACTCCTCATCTCAAAAGCAGAAGCAGGGTTTCAAACTAATTTAGACAAAGCTCCCATTTTCAATATATCAATTTTAAAATAGAAGTCAACTGAAGTTAAAGAACGTAGTTAATATCACAATCTCTAATACAGAGTTCAGATATTTGGAAGTTCAACTTAATTAACTCATTTTAACTTGTACTCATTAAATTACATCCAATTGCTTAAAGATGTTAAATATGATTTATGTAAGTGGAATAAACTTCATTTTTCCATGTTAGGAAGGATTGCAACAATGCAGATGATGGTATTCCTCAGGTTCTTGAGTCTTTTTCAGGTACTCCTAATCTCCCTTCATCTGGGTAATTAGAAATTGGCAAAAAATTATAAACATGTTTGTGTTCCAGAAGAAAAAGCCAGGAATAGCAAAGAAAAACCACTATCAACCCTATTTGGAAGGGTTTGGGAATTTCCACACCTATCATTATACTATGGTACATTTCACTTAAGACAACTTTGCTTTATTCCCGGGGTGTCAGATGCATTTTTGGAGCAAAGTTTCTATCCCATTCTCCTTTGCTTAATAAAGCTGAAGTATTATAACAGAGCCCTGCAATAATGTGCTTGACTGATTGATAAAATGTTAAAAAGGCAGTCATAGACAGTATTATGAAATCCTCTTTTATAACTAAATTGGCTTGCTGAAATTACATGAATCACTGCTTTAACTCATCAGAACTCTGCCTGGGCTAAAGGAAAATAATTTTTGCTTGCTGCAAAAATCTACTGACTATTCACGTTTCCTCAAAATAAAGTACCACCCTCTGGAAATGACCATCCAAGTAGGACCGGAACCAACAGAAAGCAATGACACCAACTCACAACTCAGAAGGATACCAAGGTGTGCCTTCTTTGTTGTCTTCACTTCCACAAAGTAGGTCTGATAATGAGCTCTCACCAGTGTTTAGTGGCATTCATCCGGAGTTTTCCTCCACTTGTGTTCAAACCATCTCCTAGCTTGTTTAAGTGCCTTGAGCTCTGGAACATGAAGTGGGAGAGGGTTCTCATTGTGTCAATGATCTGAACCATTCAGGTTTTCTGAATGTTGCCCCATTTTTCAGCCAGAGGACTAACAGAGCAATTCCTTTGGGGCTGAAGAGGAGGCTTGCATTAGGTGGAGAAGAAGAAGAAGAGTTTGGATTTGATATCCCACTGTATCACTACCCTAAGGAGTCTCAAAGCAGCTAACATTCTCCTTTCCCTTCCTCCCCCACAACAAACATTCTGTGAGGTGAGTGTGGCTGAGAGACTTCAAAGAAGTGTGACTAGCCCAAGGTCACCAGCAGCTGCATGTGGAGAAGTGGAGACACGAACCCGGTTCACCAGATTATAAGTCTACCACCGCTCTTAACCACTACACCAGGTGGAGAACATCAGCATCACTTTGCTGGTGCGGAGCTGCTCTTTCCACCTTCTTGAAGATGGACTTGAAGATGTGCCACCGATTTCCTGCCAGCAGCATGCCCCAAAATAAGGTGTGGTGTCGGGGGTCAGGGGCTGAGCCAGCCTAGGATCAACCCAGGACCCTGAGCTGGCCCTACTGTCACCATGTGATGGCACTGGGCCTGATGCAGGTTGCAATAATAGCAGTTGCTATAAATGGCTACTTTCTCATTTCAATCACTATGGGGAAAAGTGTGGTAAAGCATTGCAAAAGGTACTGGGAAACAACAAAACTGAGATCTAAAAAGTTAACCTTTCTAAACTATATTAAGCAGATGAAGCTATATCTGCATTAATCTTTTTTATATCACCATTTCTTTGATGTGGGGAAACATTGTGCTTCTAAAATAGGCATGTGCTCTATTATTTCTTTGTTGAAACAATCTACTTTTGTTTAACAGAGAGATTAAAATGTAGAAATACAATGGACTTTCACTGACTGCTGGTGGTAAATTTAAGACAGCTCCTTGAGATATAAATCACTCTCTTTTAAATGGGAATAGTAACACATGGCTTTTCAACCACATAGTTCTGCAGGCACAAATGGTATTCCAATGAGTGGTCCACTAAGAATTGTCCTTCCATCACTGCCCCTTGGCTGAGTGTGTTGATGCTCTGTGAGGCAAACTGCAGCATGGCCAGCTATTTCACACAGAATATGATCCAGCAGCCTGTTCCTGTCAAAGTACCCAATGTAGTGGGGTCAGAAAACTTTTTCTCTAGCCAGAATCCTATATGGGCAGAAATGGAAGGAAGGAGAAGTTCCAACCAAGGGAGAATGGATCTTAAAAGTAATGGACTATTTGGAAATGGCAAAATCGACAGCAAGAGTCAGAGAGCAAAATGATGAACTTTTTTGTTGTGGAGACTCCTTTTGGACTATTTTAGGAAGTATTCTAGTCAAATTAAGCTGTGAGCAGGATTAAAAATTTAAGCAGCGGAAGGGAAAAGACGGCAATTGTAATAGAGGAAATAATTATGAGATATAATTACATAATGCAGCAGGGAAAAAAGAGTGAGAATAAAAACATCATGGAGGCAAAGGTGGGAAGTCAAACTATTAATGGAAATATGTATTAAAGTTGAAGTTAATTTGTTAAAAATTCTGAAATTTAATAAAAATTCAATATAAGAAAAAGAAAACCTTTTTCTTTGAAGAGCCATTGATCCACTGGAGGGGTGGCAAAGAACCAAATAGGGACCAGAAGCATAGCTAAGTGGAGCCAGAGTCAAAAGTAGACGAATCTAGTAATAAGGTATAAGAATCATAGGGGCTGCATTTCGAACCTCGCATCACCTCCTATTGTGTTTCCTTTGGATGAGGCTGGACTCATTGCAGAGGAAAATGTTCACTTCTAGAAATCAACAGTTGGCTGCCAAAGGAAGCCATCCATCAGGGGTGGCCTGTCCCCTTTTGCCACCTGATGCAAAACAGGAATGTGCCACCTTCTGCCCCGCGGTTGCCAAGTCCTGTCACCCACCAACATGCCCCACCTGCCCCGCCACTTCTGCCACCAGTGGAATGCCCTCCTCTTGCCAAAACTTAGTGAGAGGGGGATGTTCTGGTGGTGGTGGGGTAGATGGAGTGCTGCTGGTTGCGTTACCACCCTGCCTCATCTGTGAGTCAGCTCCGCCAAGCAAGGTGCAACACACACTCCAATTCTTCCCCTCTCTTTCCAGACTGAAAATACAGTGGCACTTCAGGTTAAGTACCTAATTTGTTCCGGAGGTCTGTTCTTAACCTGAAACTGTTCTTAACCTGAAGCACCACTTTAGCTAATGGGGCCTCCTGCTGCCGCTGCACCGCCGGAGCACGAGTTCTGTTCTCATCCTGAAGCAAAGTTCTTAACCTGAAGCACTATTTCTGAGTTAGTGGAGTCTATAACCTGAAGCATATGTAACCTGAAGCGTATGTAACCAAAGGTCCCACTGTAGTGGCAAGAGCCATTTCAGAGAATGCCACCTATAGTATTTAGTGGCGTGCAGCCCGCCCCCCGCTCTCACTTGCCAGAAGAGGGTGAGGATCACAGCACACGTTGCAAGTGCCACTTTAAAGGAGACAAATATTTTGGCTCCTCTTTGTGTGACCCCAAAAGTTTTCCAAAATGGGGAAGGGCGCTTCCCCTGCTCCCTGCAAAAGGCAAAATGTTTCAAGGAAAGAAGCCCCTCTGCTTTGGTTCAGCTTGAAATTAAATAATTTGAAAAGCAGTGACCAGCTCTTCTGCATGGAATGTATTAATGGTTTGAAATACAACCCCTTTCTTCCCATCCTGAAAAGCCAGCTACTGTATGCTGTTCAGAGAATTTGACTGGGCTTGCTGGATCAACTGGATGAATCACATGTACAGCATCCCTTCACATCCCATCCAGCCAGGAATACTCAGGTAGCTGCTAATAGACAGGGCTGGATTTAGGTTTGATGAAGCCCTAAGCTACTGAAGGTAACGGGGCCCTTTATATGTCCAGCTGCCCTTCGTCAATAACACATTGTCTCTGTTTTTTGTGTTGAATATATGCTATATGGTAATCATAGGAGCCTACACAACACAAAACACTGTTGCTGTATGTAGGTTTTATTATTATTTTTTATCTTATATTTTGGAAATGTACATCTGTTTAGCTTATATGTAAATCCGGCACTGCTAATAGAGGAATGGGAGCATCTGTCACCAACTCATCTGCCCTGTGCAGTTGAAGATGTTCTGCTTTTCAAAGATGCTGAGATTTTGGCAAAGTTCTTAGCTTTTGCACCTTAAGAGAGGAAGGTGGGGGTGGGGGAATAGCATTGAGAAATGCCTGCTCAATATGAAACACAACAAAGCATATCTCCATTAATGAATAATGTATTTATGGTTATGAGATATTCAAGGATATTGAATATTTCCCCTATTTCTCAGTTGGCATATTAATAAGTATCAGTATAATCCAGTCCTTCTGGGTCTGTTGCTGTATGCTGTATCATTATAACATTTGAGCTTTTTGCTGTTAACATGACTTGTAATCACTTCTTGGTAAGGCAGACAGGGACCTGTGAACTTAAGTACAGAAGTGACATTTCATTGGCACATTTTAACAGTTTACCCTCTAAGATCCTAGTTGGTAAATGTGTCAAAGTTTCACTGAAGGATATATGCTGTCAAAGATTGAAACAGTTTCTTCCCTGTTCTACATTTTAACAAGGGGGTGTAGAATGTACAGTGGTACCTCGCGTTACAGACGCTTCAGGTTACAGACGCTTCAGGTTATAGACTCCGCTAACCCAGAAATAGTACCTCGGGTTAAGAACTTTACTTTATGATGAGAACAGAAATCAAGCAGCAGCGGCGCGGCAGCAGTGGGAGGCCCCATTAGCTAAAGTGGTGCTTCAGGTTAAGAACGGACCTCCAGAACGAATTAAGTTCTTAACCCAAGGTACCACTGTATATCCTCTTATTCAGGAGGTTTTCCAGTTGGTCCTCAGAAAGCCTTTTGAGTATCTTCCTTAAGGTGGCTAATAAGTCTATTACTGAACAGATGGCAGAATATATAACTTTTGTTATATCTCTTAGACCTGCTACTGTGGTTAATAATTGTTTCTTCTTAGGCTATGATTTGTATTTTATATTTTATATTTCACATTTCACTTTTTGCTTAGTCAACCATAATAAACACTTAATGGGTGGATTGGTAGATTAATCAATTGATTATCATGACAATAGAATTACTAGTACAGCACAGAATTCCAACATAGTGGTTAGTATCCATTCTTCATAAATGGTGTATTGATCCTCTCTTTTTCCCATGCCTTCTCCAAATCTTGATGTCCACCAACTCTCTGGAGCAGATCTTGAAGGTGCACAAAAGGCTGCAGGAGAGGGGAGATAGGGAAGTTTTGTTGTGCCAGTGAAATGGCAGTGTTGGATTCAAGCCATTGTTAGTTGTTCAGCTGAGGAACAGGATGAAGGACTGTGTCATCTCCCCCCACCCCAGCACTGGTTTCTTACTAGGGATGAGTGAAATTGTCAATTTCAGTTTCTCTCATTTTCCCATTTTTCTAATCCTGTCAGGAGTAAGCATGGACCAATGGTACCAAATAGTATGGGAAACAGCCCTATTAGAAAAATTAACCAATAAACTGAAACTGACATGGGGACAAACAGAAGAAGACACCTTTACCCCGGTATGGCTCCCCTTTATCACGTACACAGCCCAACAAGACAATGACAATAATCCACCAACAGCATATAAATCAATATGGCTAACCTGATCCAAAACACCCACCCACCCCACTCACACACAAAAACAAAGATCACCACAGCCAATCACAAACAAAGAACCACACCCTAGGCCAACCCCAACCTCTCTCACCACCAAAGGAACACAAGTGAATAGCAGAGAACCGGCACGAGTAACGCTGACACCAAACCCTACATACATTAAGCAAAATAGAAACATCGCCACCCGACCCCACCCATCTTCCCCCCTCCCCCCTTTTCTTCCTAATGTCTCAACAAATGAAACTGATTTGTAAAAATGTTACATGGAAAAAAATACGAGAGACATTACACATACTTCTGTAAAACAAGGAAATCTTTAATAATAATTAAAAAAAATTCCACATCAGTTTGCACTGGGTCTTTTTTAAAAAAGGTCCTCATGAAAATTTATCTGCAATTTTCACCTAATAGACACATGTATGCATGTAATTTGCCTAATATACACATTTTTTTTGCAAAGTGTTGCCCCTACAACAATGAATTTTTGCATGTTGTTTTGCATGTTGTTTTCAATCATATATTCATTTATCTGCACATTACTTCAAGTATGTGCATTTCTGTACACATTACTTGTCTGGAGAACTGCATTGCAAAATTGGGAGAAGTGTGAATGTCCAAAGATGGCTGTGTTCCATTTCTCATATAGCTTAGAAAAGTGCAGATTAAGTCGATTCACCTTTAAATGTTAACTGAATTGAATTTCTCCCATTTTCCCCTTGTTACCCTTCACCCCTCCCTCAGAGGAAGCACCAGAAGGACCTCAGGTGACAAACATGAGGGATGTAGGTAGAAGAAACCCAGCATTGCAGTCACTGAACATTGAGGTTAGACCATTGGGATCTGCACACAACAGAGGATACGACTCCAACATTCAAGGGGCACAAAAGCATTTCAAGCTCAGCATGTATGTGCTTGCCCAGCACTCATTTTACACCTGCTTGTTGGATGGATGTTAAAGCCACTGAAATCATTATGGTATGTTGCAGAAGAGTGAGGGACTTGTACATTAAGATGAAGTCATTGCCTCAATTGATTTATTAACCGAGGATCAAACCACATATGAAATTGTTCACATAGATTATGCATGCATGCAAGTTTTCCTTCCAGTTGTGAGGAATGGGGCCTGATCCAGATTGAGACCCTGTTGTGAAGGTAGGGGACTTTAACTGCAGTCATAAGCGTGCCTTCAGTTTGCACTGGGCAACAAGGTTCTCAACTAGAGCTTCTGTGAACTCCAATGAAAGTTGAGGCGCAAGTGGTCCACAATCTGGATCAGAACCAATCTGGGAGACAAAAGAGTAAGCTCTTACACTCAATGCCAATTTCTATGATAAGCATCACATATGGTTTCGTGCTGAGCTGGCTCCATTTCTGTATTTGACTCTAAAAATGACCTTCAGCATTAAAGATCAATGCAGGCAATGAAACTATTGTATAAAAATACATGAGAAAGAATTACAGGAAGCATGCATATATTAAAGGCTAAATTGTAAGGTATCGACATACTGTATGAAGTATGACTGTTAATATTTTAATCTGTCAGTCAGTCACTGAAGGCTGCTTTGTATTATACCTGTGGATTACCCAAGAGAGAACGGAAGAACTGACAGCCAGAGAGATGGCTGAAGGGTAGATAAATGGCTGAATTTATCAGATCAGGCTTGATATTTTAAATGTTTACTTGTGGAGAACCCTCCCCCTCCACAAAACTGTTGCTGTGGCTCAAATGGCACAAAAGACAATAGATAAAAAGGAAGAATGTAAGGTCATGATTTCTAAAAGTCTCTATAACTCAGAGTGAAGTCCTGCCTGAAAACTCGCTAGCAAGTTCAATTTTGACAGATAAATTAGCATATGTCACACGCCACCATTAGAATGTTATATGCTTGGGTATAACCTTTTTCCTTGATAGGAAGGTTGCCACCTTTTCCCTGTCTTTGCTCTTGTGTTTTTGACACAGGCATTAAGCAGCCAAAGCTTTTCTAGACATGTAGGTAAGCAGTGTAAAAAGACTCACTGTGGCTCAGATGGTTTAGTGGGATGGAGATGCTTACCTGACCTCCTGGCAGGTTAGTTGCTGGTGCTTTGGGGGTGTACAAAGTGCCAGTGAATTTGGAGTAATGCAAATGCCACTGGCTGATCCAATCTGGCACTCCTCCTGGTGCCTGCACTGTGACACCCGCCTGCCACCTCGCCCCTCCTGCTATGCAGCAATGACTCACCTGCTGGGAGGTCAGGTAAGCATCTCTGCCCCACTACAGCTTCTGCTACTGATTGATAGCCGTCTCCTCCATGAATCTGTCTAAACCAGGGGTAGGCAACCTAAGGTCCGTGGGCTGGATGTGGTTCAATTGCCTTCTCAATTCGGCCCATGGACGGTCTGGGAATCAGTGTGTTTTTACATGAGTAGAATGTGTCCTTGTATTTAAAATGCATCTCTGGGTTATTTGTGGGGCATAGGAATTCATTAATTCCCCCCCCCCCCAAAATATACTCCGGCCCATCACATGGTCTGAGGGACGGTGGACTGGCCCACGGTTGAAAAAGGTTGCTGACTCCTGGTCTAAACGATTTTTAGCTTGAGGGAAGAGAAGGTTTAGAAGGGCAGGTTCAGCATCCCTCTGCCATGTGCTCATCAATGCTCCCTGCACTGCTCCTTTTACATGCTAACAGGGCAGACACATGGAAAGAGACACGTGTCTGTTGCCTTCTCATCTCGTTTGGCTCTAAATAGGTTTTGATCTCAAAGCTTGTCAATGAAGCACAAGCTACAAGCTTTAAATATACTCAAAAAGAGTTGTTGGGTTTTTTAAAAAAAAATAAATAAATCCCCACAACCTCTCTATTTTTAACTACATTTGTACTTCATTCTATAATCAGTCCCTTTAGCCTCTGTGGTAACCCACAAGATTCTCGCTTGGGAGACAGTCTGCCTGGCAGTGTAATACTTTTTTCTTTTCAGATTATTTTTTTTAAATACAAAAATAAAAAACCTACTTAAAGTCTCCAGGTGCTTTGGTAGCAAAGAGATCAAAGTCAAAGTTTGTATGCATAGCACTGAACTTTTCTTCTCTTTCCCTATTTGTGTGTATACAATATTATTCGCTGTCTAAAAGGATTTTGCAGAAGTCCAGCTCTCTGCTACCTTCTGTATTTGGAGATTTTCCCTTCTGTCAGTGTGAAAGCTCAATAACCACTTTGATGGTGGTTATGTTATTATAAGAAGCTCACTGGAACAGAGAATGAGTGTGCCATGGCATTTATATGCAAGCTAAAGAAATGGCTACACTTTCATCAGGAGTGTGTGGCAGGAAGCCTGTGAGGGAGTGTGCATTATAGACTGCCCAGCATCAGGGTCATATCCCCTCGTCTAAATGCATGGCACCCCCCACCAAGGATCTTGAGAGCTGTAGTTTGTTAAGCATTCTTGGAATTATGGGTTAGGACTCAATTTTAACAGGCAACAGGTTCTACATTTGTTGAACGCAGTTTGTATGGCAATTGGTTACAACTTGGAGAACTCCTCGTCTCCAACATTAGATGACTGACTAAATAAGGCATGGGATGTAGCCTACATGGCCATATGATATGGGTGAGACACGGCTGAAGGGACTAGGACCATTTTGTTGAAAAATGGATCACCTATATTGTTTCCTAGGCAAATAAAGTACAGTGGTACCTCGGGTTACATACGTTTCAGGTTACATACGCTTCAGCTTACAGACTCCGCTAACCTAGAAATAGTACCTCGGGTTAAGAACTTTGCTTCAGGATGAGAACAGAAATCATGCTCTGGTGGCGCAGCGGCAGTGGGAGGCCCCATTAGCTAAAGTGGTGCTTCAGGTTAAGAACAGTTTCAGGTTAAGAACGGACCTCCTGAATGAATTAAGTACTTAACCTGAGGTACCACTGTACAGGAAAATGCAAATCCAGATTTGCTGTTGGAAGCGCTTTGAAGCCAGACGGATTTTATTTAATTTTAAATAATCTTAACAGGGTCAAAGCAATATATAGTTCAGTATTTTTCATGAACTGCATACGTGAGATTAGCTGTCAAAGACTTTTAGTGGATGACCCAACAGAGGTTAGCTGTATATAGCAGTTGAGTAGTTTTCTTTATGTTTTTTATTTTCATGTATTTTTGTCATTCGTGTTATGTCAATGTGTTTCCTGCATTCATATATTTTGTTGTTGTTTTGAATGTCTCAAATATATATATTTCTAAAAAGGGGCTGGGGACTGGGGGAAACGACAGCTCCCTGGATTCCTGAGTGTAGGGAGGATGTGCTTGAGATGTATGGTGCCTATGAAGCCTTAGATTCATGTGAATGCCTTTTGCTTAGCCATGCTTTGGTACTGTATAATAATGATAGTTGTAAGTGACAGTGTCCAGGAAGCAGACCACTTTATGAAAAAACCTGAGAGACAGCCAGATAGCCAAGAGACAGCTCATTAAGTGATGGTTCATCCCTAGCCTTCTGCATTCATTGACATGCCCAAATTGTTTGGGGCATTAACTCTCTAAGACCTGAGGGAAATTACTTGATTTAGTGCTGTGGATTATAGTCCACTTGAATGTAAATCCCAAACAGAATGAATGTGTTTCGGAAATTAATTGAATTACAAAATCAATCCTAGCTGGTGCGTTTTGCCAGGGTCATTTGCTGGCTGGAAATGGGCCAAAAGAGAGATTAATGTACAGTAGCATCTTCAGGTCAGACTTTGCCTGGAATTTATGAGAGGAGACTTGTGGGGGATTATTTTATACAGCGACATTCTGATCCCTTCCCTTCCAACTTTTTGGACTGAATAAACATTTCAAGACCTGAAAGGAAGTAAAATCTAAGTGAGGGGTTGCCTTGCAATTTCCTTCATATATGTAGAGAAGTGTACATTGCAGCTCTCTTTGTTTAGTTTCCCATCATTTTGGGTTGTCCGTTTTCTGTTGTCCGATTTGTTCTGATGTTGCTTTTTATATTATACAGTGTATTGTTTTGTACTACTACTACTACTACTACTATTCCACCTTTGCTCCAAGAGCTCAAGAATGCACATGGTTCTTCCTTTCTCCATTTTATCCTCACCACAACCCTACAAGGTGGGTTAGGCTGAGTGACAGTGACTGGCCCAAAGTTTCATGGCTGAGTGGTAATTAGACCCCTGGTCCCCTTGGTGCTAGTCCATGCTAACCACTATGCCAAACTGGTTCTATATACATGCTTCTTATATAGTCACATGATATGTGTATTTTCTGGGTCATGTGGCCAGCATGACTAAACCACTTCTGGCACAACAGAACACCATGATAGAAACCAGACTGCATAGAAACGCCATTTACCTTCCTGCCACAGTGGTACCTATTTATCTACTTGCACTGTTGTGCTTTCGAACTGCTAGGTTGACAGGAGCTGGGACAAAGCAATGGGAGCTCACCCCATTGTGGGGATTTGAACCACCAACTTTCCAATTGGTAAGCCCAAGTGGCTCAGTGGTTTAGATCAAGTGCCACCTGAGTCCCCAGTTCACACAATATACTAAATAAAAAAAAGTCAATTATGGTTTTAAAAGATAAATACATAAAACCTTCCAGTGGGCCTTAGACATGACAAAGTCACTCTGCTCAAGAGTTTTTCCTCCCCTGGTTATTTTCAGGGATAAAAGAGTATGTCTAAACTGGGCAAAAATGGAAGATTTGAAGTGGTAAATATTTCCTCGCTGTTAGAGATAATGGATTCTGTTCTTTGAATTCATTTTTCACACAACACAAACAGAAAGCCCACATGGTACTATAATTAAATACTTTAGTGCTGAGTTTTCTGGAGATACAACCAGGACATTGGAAATATAATATGTGTATTTGTTGTTGAAGGAGTTTGGTTTTTTAAATCGCTTGTTGGGAAGAAACATGATTTCTTCCTAAACAGAATCAGACCAAGTATATGTTAGAAAGTTTAAGAATGGAACGTATCTGTTCTGCCCTGTATTTGCACAGACTCTTTTTGAGAACAGCAAAATATCCTAGGGATATATTTAAGGCAATCCATCTTGCGGCATTCTCTATTGATAGTCATTCTATTAATTTCTTGTGATATAAACACTGAACTCAGAAAAAAGCTTTTACAAGCTACATATTACTGCTTGTAATTATATGCAGTTTTATATTCATTTTCTCTTTCTGCCCTTTTTTTAGACAGCCAGATGACACTTGGCTATTATTGAGCCATAATGATCTCTACAAGAACTGGTAGCCCGAACACAGCCTTTGCTTGTATACCAATTGATTCCCCAGATTTGTATTGACATTGCTTTTGATGCCAAGAGAACAGAAAACAAAAGCCTTACAAGCTAATGCCACTGATCCTATTATCACCGGTGTACTTTACAATATGTGGGTGACAAGGACTGCTCGAAACATGCTCTTATCATTTCTATGGGATGAAGCAATATGTGCTGATACTGCTGTGATACCAACCAGTCTATAGAGGCTTACTCTCACTGCAAGGAGCTTTCACCTAGATTTAAATGGACATGCTACTCATTACCAATGGGAGAGTAATACTGTATTATTGTGACATAGCCAGCTTTATCAGTGTCTAATGTGGTCATAAATCAAATGAATGGTTTTTTCTATAGCAGTATTGAGGTTACAGTTTGCATGCCCAAGGAAAGCAAGCAAGCAAGTACTGTAACGAGCCTGTCATGCTAAGCTTTGAACACGGCAGCTCTTCCCTGATTGGCTGATTGAAATGCCAGGAATTCCATCTTGGAATCACAGATGTCCAGTGTGGTTACTCAGCAGGTGAACCCCACAGCAGCCACAGCATAGCAAGGAGGGAGTGAAGAGACATTCCTACCCTGATCTTTCATGCTGGGGGTAGCAATGGAAGAGGCAGTTACTAAACTGCGCACTCCATGAAGCATGGTTGAGTGGGGATTTTATCACAGTACACCCAGTATAATACGCTGCCCATTATACCGCACTGGCATTTTATGCAGAGATGTTGCTGAAATCCACAATTACCCAGCGTGAAATACAAACTTCTCCCACTCCTAATACTCAGTTATATTGCAAATGATGTGTCATTCCCCAAGGAATCTTCTCTCGCTTGGAATGCAATCACTTCCTTTTATGTAAGCTTATTTTCAGCTCCGGATACCAAGAGCAGTTGGATCGCTCACTTTCCCCCTACAGAGGTCAGATTTACATTTTCTGCTAAGGTTACTTCTCAATGAAATCGATGAGATTTCTTAAACTGTTGCATTCCTTTGCCTATCATCCTGGTACTTGTTCCAATGGGCTTTTGTATACAAAAATCTCTTTCCCTCTGCAGTGCAGTCAATGTCAACACCTTTCTTTCCTAATAGCTTCAAATCTCAGGTTATAGCTTTGAAACACAGGTAGAGAGAATATTTCACAGAGATGAGTTACATTTGTGGAATACCATTAGGATTCGTTTTTCTTAGTTTTTCTTTTTCTCTTTTTGCACACTCGTTACCTACAACTTCCAACTCTGAAGTGTTCTCTTTGGTTCCCTTGGCAGTCCTTTGAAATTGATGATAAGGGCCTATGGCCTATGTGTACACATTATTTCTTGTGTGCTTAGCACACAAGATATGACCGTCATTTGTCAGTGCGAATGAGCCAATTATTTTTGATATAAAGGGGTAAGTCTTACACTTGGGTTTGGGTGAATTGTTTGGAACATAATAAGAACAGACATCAACTATGTGACACCCAACATTAAATGGAAATGAAATGTCAAAGAAAATCAGTGTGAAACTTTTGCCACACATTGGTCCATTGACCAGTGAATCAGGGTGCAAATCATTATGCTATCTGTCTGTCTGTCTGTCTGTCTGTCTGTCTGTCTATCTATCTATCTATCTATCTATGAATGACACCTCTATGTCACTCTTCACTAAAAAAACAAAAAACAACCCTTCAGAAGATCGCATAACAGAGTAAGAAGAGTCGAGCTGTATCAGGCCAAATATCTGTGACAGATATATGTCCATTTCCAACTTATGAACATTTTGTTCAATTTAGTGTTACACAGTAGCCCGAGATGAATTCTCTGTGAAGATAGAAAAATTGTCCCAGGGGCACATGATGGGGCTGCCTTGCTGAAAATGTCTGATTCTGGTCAGTGCCTGGGTAGAACCTGCCACCTTGAATAATATAATGGAAGAAATGGCATATTTCAAAAAGTGAAAATCCATACGCTCACATTTTCCAGGACATTTCCCCTGAAATTTCACCCCGGTGTTCTTTTCAACAGACGAATCCTGGATATGTCCAGGAAATTCCAGACGTCTGGCAGCCCTAAAGATATACATATACATGAGGTAGGGATTGATATGATGTGAAGAGAGAGATAGACAGAATGACCTTCAGAATTGGGACTTTCAGGCCTAGTGTCAAAAGCCCAATGCTTTTCTATGCCAGTTAGAGCATTTTAAACAACATTTCAGAGTGTTGGGCTAGCAGATAATAGGCACACTGTAAAAGTTTGAATTAATGGTTTCCTCCTCCCCAAGTAGCCTAATTGCTAATAAAAGCAAAGTTGGTACAGTAAGTATCCATTACCCTAATGCCACTGTTCTAAATTGCTACAAGCTATGCAACCATTGCATCAGACATCAACGTGACCCTTAATTAGTGCATATAATATTCTAGACAAACAGTGTTGGCTCCATTAATATTCTGCTCACTTATCTGTGACCTTACTCAGGAAATATTCTTGACTAAAAGCCACCCAGGTAATGAATCTGTGAGCACTACATCACTTTTTTTCCCTACAGAGAGAAAGATCATGTTTACATGGAGAGAAAAAGCTATACTGTCATGTATGGAAGCACTGTGGCTTCAAAACATATGTAACTGAGTAAAGGGCATCAACTGGCTGAAATTTTGGTGGGTTATGAGTCAGCAACTCAACCTGAAAATAATTTAAAAACATTTCCCCAGTGGTAAAACATTTCCATCACCTGCTGTTGTAGAGATCCATCTTCACTGTTGATACCCAGTCTGGCTGTCATTGATCTATCACTCTGCCAGATCTCAGAACTTAGCAGTTTGTGATTTTTGTTTGTTTGTTAAATCCTCATGAAATTTCAGCATTTTAGTGAGAGGTTTTGCTAATATACACATATTTTTTTTACAAAGGCAATTTTCTGTAGATATTTTGGTATGCTATTTTCACTCATATATGCATTTATAAGCACATTGTGCCCTAGTATATGCATTTTTGTATAGTGGTACCTTGGTTTTCGAACATAATCTGTTCTGGAAGACCATTTGACTTCCAAAACATTTTAAAACCGAGGTGCAAAGGGTGGTCTGCAGAAAACTGGGGAAAAAATAACATGTACATGCAGCAGAAGCCATTTGACTTCCGAGGTGCGTTCGAAAACAGAAGCATTTACTTCTGGGTTTTCAGGGTTTGGGTTCCAAAATGTTTGGGTACCAGGATGTTCGAAAACTGAGGTACCACTGTACACATTCAATAGCTGAAGAACTGCATTGCAAAATCTAGAGAAGTGTGGATTTCAAAGGATAGATGTGTTTCAGTAGGTACATTTATTCAGAAAGTGTGAATTTAGTAAGTTCACCTTTAAATACAAACTGAATTAAATTTCCCCTTTCCAGTCCTTCTCTCCTCCTACCTCTCCAGCAGCTCTTTAGTAACACAAAGATGGACAATGGTGTGATTTTAGCACAGCAGCCAAACCTGCTGAATATATTATTTCCATTTTCTATGCGGTGATTAATGTTTCAGAATCTAGGTATGACTGGTAGGAAAATCCTTAGTTTTAAGATGCATATATGCAGATCTACTATGTGCCATGGTGGGTGCATTTAAAACACTCTTCTAGAGCCACACTATGGCTTTCTTTTGCCAGTGTAGTGCTGCTAATGTGGAGGGATATGAGTAGCAGAGATAAATTTGTGTGGGTTGTATCTATCTTTATGGAAAACAACAACAGTTCTAACCTGTTCTAATTTTAAGACATGGTTGGGGGGGGGGAAGAGACTTTTTTGTGAAATTATCAGGAGCTACAGATGGTGATGATCATAAGTGCAGAAAGCCAGTGGCAAAATAACTTCTTGCTGTTGTTGTGAAAATGTTTTGCCTGCACATCAGAACCAAATGCTAGATTTAAACTGAACAAGTTAAAAACTAAGGTTTTAGAGAAAAATTTAACACCGATTGAAAGAGAGAGGTTTCAGAATGAGACAGGCTTGACTGTGGTTAAGAAAGTGAAATACCTGGGGATTAATATGACAGCCAAAAATGGGAACTTATTTAAAGATAATTATGAAAAATGTTGGACGGAAGTGAAAAAAGATTTAGAAATCTGGTCAAATTTGAAGCTTTCACTGTTGGGTCGTATTGCTGTGATAAAAATGAATGTATTGCCTAGAATGCTGTTTTTGTTTCAAACATTGCAAATTGTGGACAAGATGGACTGTTTCAAGAAGTGGCAGAGAGATATTTCTAGATTTGTCTGGCAGGGCAAGAAGCCCAGAATAAAATTTAATATATTAACTGATGCAAAGGAAAGGGGTGGATTTGCCCTGCCAGACTTTAAACTTTATTATGAATCAGCAGCTTTTTGCTGGTTGAAAGAATGGCTACTTCTTGAAAACACAGACATTTTGGACTTAGAAGGTTTTAACAATGTATTTGGATGGCATGCATATCTGTGGTATGACAAGGTCAAAGCGCATAAAGCATTTAAAACCCATATTGTCAGGAAAGCATTGTTTAATGTTTGGATAAGATACAAGGATTTATTGGAAAATAAAACCCCAAGGTGGCTGTCACCGATGGAAGCGAAAGCTTTGAAAAGGCTCAATATGGAGGCCAATTGGCCGAAATATTGGGAAATCTTGGAACAAGATGGAGATAGACTGAAACTGCAGAGTTTCGAGAAACTAAAAAATAAAGTGCGAGACTGGCTTCATTATTATCAGATAATGGAGGCATATAATTTGGACAAGAAAATTGGCTTCCAGGTGGAAAAATCAAAATCAGAAACAGAACTGTTAGAACCCAAAACTAAGAATTTGTCAAGAATGTATAACTTGCTGTTGAAATGGAATACTCAGGATGAAACGGTGAAATCTGCTATGATTAAATGGGCACAAGATGTTGGACATAATATTATGTTTGCTGACTGGGAACAGTTATGGACCACAGGTATGAAGTTTACGGCATGTAATGTCCTAAGAGAGAATATTATGAAAATGATATACAGGTGGTACATGACCCCAGTCAAGCTTGCAAAAATCTATCATTTGCCCGACAATAAATGTTGGAAATGTAAAGAAACTGAAGGTACATTCTTTCACCTTTGGTGGACGTGCCCAAGGATTAAGGCCTTCTGGGAAATGATATATAATGAACTGAAAAAGGTATTTAAACATACCTTCTTGAAGAAACCAGAGGCCTTTCTCCTGGGCATAGTCGGCCAATTGGTGCCAAAGAAGGACAGAACTTTTTTTATGTATGCCACAACAGCAGCAAGAATACTCATTGCAAAGTATTGGAAGACACAAGATTTACCCACTGTGGAAGAATGGCAGATGAAGCTGATGGACTATATGGAACTGGCAGAAATGACTGGCAGAATCCGAGACCAGGGAGAAGAGTCGGTGGAAGAAGATTGGAAGAAATTCAAAGATTATCTACAGAAATATTGTAAAATTAATGAATGTTAGAATGATGTTGGATAGTAATTAAGTGGTTTCCAGCTGTAATGCTTTAAGGGAATATGAAAAAAGGGTTATAAATAGGTAAAAATTTAATATTATTACTTTTAAAGGATTTGCTGAACCAACAGATTGAAGTGGAATACAAAAAAGGGAGGTATGAGGAGGTCCGGGAAATAAGTCAAAGGCAAATAAGTAATGGAAAATCTGTGTGTTTTTAACTTTTTTTATTTTGTATTTTTTTCATTTTTATTGTAATATTTTAAAAAATCTTAATAAATATCTTATTAAAAAAAACCAAATGCTAAATGTGTGGCATCTTTCACTAATAGCTTACAAGCTGAGGCCCTTTTCAGGACAAGAGGCTGGCAATTCTATGTGCATCAAGGGAGCAAGTGATGCTCCACCTGCTGTTGGTTTCCTACCTTTCATCCTGCTAGTCCCAATAAGAACCAGCCAGCACTGACAACACCAGTCCCTGCCATTGGAAGTGTGAAGCCTTTGGTGCAAAGATCCCATACTCTGGCCTGGCTGCCTGGCAGCCTGGCTCTTGTTCCAATTCCACTAACTCACATGAAAAACCTTGAGCTAGTGAACATACCCTTTCAAGCAGGATTCATGTCAGGGACATGGCTAAATCGAGTGCCAGCAAAGAATCAGACTCAGGAGATGAAAGATTGCCAGTACAAAGAGAGAGAAAGTCTGGCTCTGGAGACAAAAGATTGCAGACAGAGCAGGAGGAAATGGGCTTGACCCCCCTTTACCAAGAGTTCCCTGACTCAGAGTGACACAGGCAGCTTGCAAGAAGAGGGAGAGATAGATGGCGGTGGGAGGGTTGCTAGGCAACCAGCAGAGAGACAGTGGGCAGTTCTTGGAGAGCTGAGAAAGTCAGAATGCAACAGAAGTGCAGAAGGGGAGGGCTGGACTTTGGCGTCCTTCCTGCTGTGAAGGAGACTCAGAGTGACCAACTCATTGCAATGGCAGCAAGCTGGGAGCCATGCTCTGGATGTAATTTGTAAATAAATGTACCATAAAACTGCCAAAGGGTCATTAATTCTTATCAAGGCTTGCTTGCCTCCCTGAGATCATTACAGCTCAGATACATTCACCCTAGCCCATCCCTTTCTTGCCTTTGATATGCTTACACTTCATGGGCCCAAAATATTTTTTATTTTTTTAAATGATATTTATTAAAAGTTTAAGAATTACAGAAAAAAGAGAAAAAGAAAACAACAAAAATTTTGACAAAACATACATTACAATACATAAAAAGAAAAGCATAAAAAACAATACAATACAGCAAAAAAACCCAATAACATTAAAACACACACCCAATGTTCCATATCTTTATCTTTCATTTACTTGTTTCATCGACCTCCTCACACCTCCCTTTTTGTATTCTAATTTCATCGACCTCCTCACACCTCCCTTTTTGTATTCTAATTTAATTAATTGTTTCAGCAAATTCTTTCCATCTTTCTCAATTTTTGTTATATAATTTATCTTAACGATCTAACCTTTTAATTAACTCAACAAATCCTTTCCATCTTTCACTATATTCTGTCATTCAATTTACCTTAATTTATTTAACCTTATCTTACCATAAAAAAACCTTAAAACTTAAAACTTAATACTTATTTGTACATAACTCCTTATATCATTTCTACTAAAGCCAAATAGTTTCATTCCAACATTTTTCCTAATACTCATTAATTTTACACTAATTCTCAAAATAAAGAACTTTTTAAAAAACTTTCTTCCAATCTTCATCCAACGTCTCTTCTTCCTGGTCTCGGGTATTGTCAGTCTTTCTTGTCCATTCCATCTAGTCCATCAACCTGGTGATCTTATGTCCGAGGCTCTTAAGTCTTTTCCATGTCCCTTCTGCAGATCTTCTTCTTGTTTATACCTGCACTTTACTTTGTCTTTTGTTAATCTTTTTCTTAATTTATTTCCTTTCTCATTGGGGGGTAGGTCTCGGGAGGGCTCCAATCCAAAAATATCTCCATCTCCCCTCAGCAGATCAGCCCATTCCCCACAGTCCCATCCCCACAGTCAACACTGTAATCCAGGAAATATTTAAAAGCATGTTTCAAAGTCCTTCCAAAGTTAAGGGCCCTCACAACTCCAGACCCCCCCTGGTCCACTCCAGATTCAAACTTCAAAAACAGCGGCTTATGCTCCTGCAAGGCCTCGGATCTCTCCATTTGTGTTACTTGAGGTTCAACAGCAACCTCCTCCATTATCTTCTGCACTTGCGCTTGCCTTGTCAAAACAAGTTCCTGGGCTGGTTCCTGAATGGTTTCTATATGGGTATTCACCGTTTGTCCAAAGTTTTTAACTGCAACAGTCATCAAATCCATCTTCTCATGCATCTGCTCCAGCAAAGCACTTGTCTTGCAAAAAGCAAGCACCAAAACTTCTTCTAAACACATTTTTATTCAAGGTCAGAGTCTGGTCTCACGATCCTAATCTTACAGCTGTGAAATCCCCAGATCGACTCCAGCAACAAATTAACAAGCTCCCTCTAGAGGAGACAATTTCTATTTGTATCCATCTTTTGAAAGCAGGACCAACAAAAGGAAATTACTTTCATTTTTCAAATATTTTGTTTCTTTTGAATGCAAGAGGCAACATTGGAGTCAATTTGTTTCTCTCTTTTTTTTTAACTATCTGTCAAAAGATGTTCCATTCACAGTCGATGAACTTCCCCATAAATTTCTGTCTCTGACACCGCGTTCCCAGGTTTGAGACGGTGGAAATTTATCTTTCTTTACTCTCTCTCCTGCAGGCTTAAACAGTCAAAAATTCTCCCCCTTTTCTCCTGCTTCCAAGAGGGGTTTTGGTGGTGATAACTGAAGGAAATTTAGACCTTTATATACGACTTTCCAGACTTTAGCTTACAAAGTTTTGCTTCAATCTATTTACAAAAACGGGAGGCGGACTTCCTGTTTTGAGCCTTCCCGCTTCAGTGCCAAATTAAAATGTTTCTTAATCCAATTCTCCGTTCTACTCACGGGTACTTGTTTAGAGTCCAATTGTCCACAGGAAAAAGTCAGCGCTCTCCGGCAACGGCTGTGCGGCTTCACTCCGTAAAAGTAGCGGTTGATTCAAAACACCGCGCCACTCACCCCACGTCGCTTCGGATCCCCGAAAAAGGGTTTCCCTGCGAGTAGGGGAGGCGCTCCTGGTGTCAGCCAAATCCCACGTTCCCAGGCTTCCTCCGCCTGGGATTTTTAGAGGGTCTCCGCCTTCGCCGCGGCGGCAAGACCCGATTTTCACGGAGCGGGTTCCTCTTGGTCAGAGGAACTCCGCCATTGCCGATGGCGCTAACCCCGGAAGTCCATGGGCCCAAAATATTTGCCATATAAATTGTCTTAGTATTCACCCACCCACTCCCACCCACACAAAACTGAGCTAATTTACTGCATCATTTCTTCCAGTTTTGAATCTCTACATGAAATGGGCAAGGAAGGTAATACTTATCATGCAAACTGGTGGTTGTTTTTTTTAATGATTTTGCGTCACGTAAGGGCTTCTGGGCAGACATAAAACTCTCCAGTCCAAATAGTTTTTTCATTCATTTAAATGGAGGGGGGTTTGGGAATATTATAGGGGATGCACATGTGGAGTTCCTGTACCTCTTGGCAATAATGGGAAAGCTTTTTCATTCATTCATTCATTCATCCATTCATTCATGTATTTTACATATTTAGAAACAGCTTAACACAAAAACAGCCTCTGTGGAGGAGCTCCTTGACCAGACATTAAAATATGTTAGATTTCTCTGACTTGATGAGGTGAGGGAAGAATTTATATGAAAGTTAAAAAGAGGAGGAGAAATAATGAAAGCTTATCAAGTTGCAACATCATTTTAAAAGCATCCTCATTTAGAGAAAAAACAGTTATGAGACTGAGTTACAGTTTAAAAATAATAATAATAATAATAATAAATTTTATTTATATCCCGCCCTCCCCAGCCGAAGCCGGGCTCAGGGCGGCTAACAACAATCAAATAATCAAAAAATCAAATAATCACACAATCTAAAAATATTTCATTATAAAAATTAATTAAATCAAATTGATGGCAACCAATTAAGCAAAGTTCTGTGCAGGTTGCCAGAGGAGGGAGTCAGGCTGCGCCCTGATCAAAGGCCTGGCGGAACAACTCTGTCTTGCAGGCCCTGCGGAAAGATGTCAAGTCCCGCAGGGCCCTAGTCTCTTGTGACAGAGCATTCCACCAGGTTGGAGCCGCAGCCGAAAAGGCCCTGGCTCTAGTTGAGGCCAGCCTAACCTCTCTGAGGCCTGGGACCTTGAGGATGTTATTATTTGCAGACCGTAGGTTTCTCTGTGGGGCATACCAGGAGAGGCGGTCCCGTAGGTAGCTTGCTAAAGTAAAGTATGCTGTCTGGAAACAGAAAAACCAGGGTCAAAATGGCTTAAAGTGCCTCAATGTCAAATACATACAAGCATTCTTTTCCAAATTAAAAAGCTACAGTTTATATAACAAATAAAAATCTTAAGTTGTCTTGAGCTAAACATCTTAAACAAATTATTTTCTTCAACATAGTTTTAGCAAAAGATCTGATTTCTCATAACGATGCCACAGAATGGCTGTATGTGAAAACAGTGACTAGAAGGTTATATTCAGGTTTGTGCACTGTCACATGGGTACGGTTTAAGGGGCGGGGGAACAGAACTTTGAAGTTCATGCATATGTCTCATATTGTACAACATATGCCCCCACCCCCCACATCCAGGAAAACTACATAATCTTTTTACAAGATCAGAAAGATTGTTTTGAAAAAAGGTAAACTTTGGACTCATTGTGATCAAGATTTATGGGCAAGCTCTAACACCATGCCACTGGACATGATGGAATTCCCCTTTGGATAGCTCAGTTGGTTAGAACATGGTGCTGATAACACCAAGGCTGAAGGTTCGATCCCCATATGAGACAGCTGCATATTCCTACATTGCAGAGGGATGGACTAGATGATCCTCAGGGTCCCTTCCAACTCAACAATTCTATTATTCTATGATTCACTCCTCTCTCCTCTAAGGTGCTCGGGAATGAAGGAAGGTGTGGTGCTAGAAAATCTGGGGACCTAATGTTGAAGAACTCTGTACTAGATATTATACTATGGATCACTGTTGGTCAACAGATAATAGTACACTGTTGATAATACAGTGGTACCTCGGGTTACATACGCTTCAGATTACATACGCTTCAGGTTACACACTCTGCTAACCTAGAAAAAGTGCTTCAGGTTAAGAACTTTGCTTCAGGATAAGAATAGAAATTGTGCTCCGGCAGCGCGGCAGCAACAGGAGGCCCCATTAGCTAAAGTGGTGCCTCAGGTTAAGAACAGTTTCAGGTTAAGTACAGACCTGCGGAATGAATTAAGTACTTAACCCGAGGTACCACTGTACAGTGCTGTTGGCAAGGCAAGTACAGATCAGGTTTTTGGTATTTATACCCAAACTGGCCATTCCAGAATGTTTGTGCTGCCTGTCAAAGGATTCAGTGCTACACTCACATAGAGGACTCCACCAGCTGCTTTTCAAATAGAGAGATATGCTCCATAAATGTTGTTAATAAGTTTGATATGCAGACTTTAAGAAATTATTGAAATAAAGAACTGGATGTGCCTATACCAGCTAGACAGTGGGACCATGTATTAGCTTCTGTAGCAAAGGTATCGGTGGATCTTAAACTAAGATTTAAATAACAGAAAATAATATTTAGAATTTATTGGACTCCATTACCTTTGTATAGAAAAGTACTGTCTAATGCAGCCTTTTGCTGGAGATATAATAAGGATAACGCCTCTTTGAAACATATGTTCTTACAGTGTCCTATTCTCAATAAGTTTTGGAAGAAGGTGTTGGACTGTATAAATATGACTGTACAGAAAGACTTAAAATTCTCTGAGGAAAACGTTATTTTGAATTATATATCTATTATATGGAAGTTGACATCTGGACAACAAAAAATGGATTCTATGTGCCTTAACTATGGCCCAAAGACTGGTACTGATGAACTGGAAGAACTAATATATGGTCCCCTTTAATCAATGGGTCGAAGACATGACGGCACTCGCAACATAGGAATGGATTGCTTATAGGTGCAGAGACTTTGTTTGGGTAAATATATTGATATTTGGAATGTGTCTATACAGAATATAGTAGGTTATTAATAATCATATATGTATTAGCATATACAAGAATCTCTGTGTGTGTTTGTGGGTGTGGGTGTGTGTGAACTGAAAAATATATCAACTACAACAATCCTTACTATGTCTTATCTGGCTTTGGGCTAATAGCAGAAGAACATTTTTATCGACTTCCTTGGACATCTTTGAAAAGTTCAAAGACTTGGTTGGACTGGTTGTGCTTTCACTCACTGTTCACACCAAAACTGTATAATGATTCTAATTTTGGCCTGCTGTATGAAGTTACCTCCCATGGCCTTGCATCTATTTACATCATAGCTGAATTGAGCCAGTTATGCCTATGGAGAAGCTGCTCTTGATTTCTGCAAGGCTTGTATTGTGCTTTCAGCTTGCGCTGTTGGACTCACGTAATGCGGACAAGGGCTCATGTCGTCCGACTGAATGAGCTGAGCAAACAGAGCAGGCAGGAACAGCATGCCAGCCCAGAGGGGATAATGGAAAAGTCAAAATAATGCAGCATTTCTTCTGACTATGCTCATTTCAGCAACCATATTGTGGCTGCAGATATACATTTTTAAGCTTTGTATGCAGATTCAGTATTCTTATGTTGCATTGCATTATTATTTGTTTATTAACAAATATATATTTTTTTAAAAAATAATTGTCCAGTAGCACCTTAGGTAAAGGGAAAGGGACCCCTGACCATTAGGTCCAGTCGTGGCTGACTCTGGGGTCGCGGCGCTCATCTCGCTTTACTGGCCGAGGGAGCCGGCATTCAGCTTCCGGGTCATGTGGCCAGCATGACTAAGCTGCTTCTGGCGAACCAGAGCAGTGCACAGAAATGCCGTTTACCTTCCCACTGGAGCGGTACCTATTTATCTACATGCACTTTAATGTGCTTTCGAACTGCTAGGTTGGCAGGAGCAGGGACCGAGCAACGGGCGCTCATCCCGTTGTGGGGATTCGAACTGTTGACCTTCTGATCGGCAAGCCCTAGGCTCTATGGTTTAACCCACAGTGCCACCCGTGTCCCCCAGTAGCACCTTACAGACCAACTAATTTTGTTCTTGGTATAAGCTTTCATGTGTATGCACACTTCTTCAGATGTTATTAACACTCCACATTTTCCCGTGATGGGACTCAAGGAAGCTTAAGTTACATAGATTGTTGTTCATTTATGAACCACCTGTAATTTCATCAGTGCTGCACACAGGCTCCCCACCCCAAAAACATACAAGGATGGGGAGAGGGGAAAGAACACAAACCAACTCAGGTAGGAATTCATTCCAATACCAGTCCAGCTTCAAAGGAAACAGCTTCAAAGAGATGGGAGGAGCCAATTGACAGCTGGTCTCTCAGTGTTGCTGATGCAGTAGAATGATCCCTGATGTTCCACCTCTCCTTCTTAGGTAGAATAAGAGGTGATGGATGAACAAGGAGATAAGTCAAGTGAAACCTAGACTCTCAGCTAATCCAGTGAGGAGGGCCTCACTCTGACTCCTCTCCTCCTGCTGCAGCCTGTTGGAGTTATTTATGCATATACATTGCTATCCTTAGAATGATAAGAGGGTGGTAATCAAAATGTATCATATGCCAGGAAGACCTGTGGCTTTCCCGGTATTGCTTGACTGCAAGTTTGCCTTCCTGGGCATACATTGCTGAAGGCAGACTGGGAGATAGAACTAAACTGGCTAAGCTGCTTTCAGGAAGGAGTTCAATTCGTCCGTCATTTCTAAATTCTGTTTCAAATTCACACTCTTAATATTGCACCCTGAATGGTGTCCTTCAAATCGAGGATTCACAAGGCAATGCATTTTTACAACACAGTGACAATGTTTTTGTTTTTTAAAAAATGTAATGTATTATGAGGAAGCGGACAGTGAAAAAATCTCCATCATTTTTCAACTCCCCCCCCCCACCAAATAACAAATTATGCAGTGCCTTCTCATGAGAAGAAGAAAGAGATTATTTCTCCTCCCTCCCCCCAAGAGCCTTTCTTAGAAGCCTTTTGTGACACATTGATTTGGAAAAACCTCATTACTTATTGACTCATACAGGGCCTGATCCAAATTCCCCTTAAGTCAATCAGCCCTTTCCCACACCTATAACAACTTCAAAGCTGTTGGGATAGCCTTCATCAGAATTGTTTGTAGTTTGATGTCAGCCTTTCCCCCCACCCTTTGTAGCTTTAGCATCCCTCCAATGATGACATCATGGTGGAAAATCAACATTAAATCTGAGGCCTCCCACTTAGGAAGGTGGAGTGGCAGCCAGATGAGTTGGTGGCAGTGCCCAACTCCCACGAAATGATAGGCTGGTGATGGGGAAGGACTTAATGCCCCTTGGTCAGAGATGAGGAGAGTTGTATTCACATAACCTGGACTTAACAATCCAGGAGTCATTTACTTATAGGTGAGAGATGGGGTGGAAATAACAAGTTTTTTTGTTGTTTTTTGACATTACATCTGATTGTATTATTACATGCTGAGACCTTTTAATATTACAGAGATTTTTAGATATATTCTGTGATTATGTTGCATAATGGCTGTGTATTGATATACTTTGATATTTGGTTTTCATTTACTTTATTTCTTCACCTCGCAGGGGGTCGACCTGGCTTGTGTGACGGAGACCTGGGTGCGCGAAGGGGTAACTGTTACCTTACGAGAGATGGCGCCCCCGGGTTTCTCCGTCCTCCACCAGTCACGGACTGTGGGCCGGGGGGGAGGGGTGGCAGTATTAATCCGGGAAGATTGTTCTTTCAGGGCTCTACCTTCGCCATCGATCCCCGGCATTGAATGTGTTGGCCTAGTGTGGGGCTCCGAGGAGAGCTTGGCTGTCTGGCTGGTGTACCGGCCACCTAGCGCACCATCAGCCACCCTGTCAGGCCTGCTGGAGGCAGTGGCCGGCTGGGCCTTGGAGTTCCCTAACCTATTGGTATTGGGAGACTTCAACTTCCACGCTGATGCCACTCCCTCCTCACAGGCTCTGGACCTGGTGTCTTCCATGGCGACACTAGGGCTCTCCCAGTTTGTTTCGGGCCCCACACATCAAGCAGGCCACACGCTGGATTTGATCTTTGGCGCCGGTATAGATGTGATCATGTCTCCTTCGATGAAGGTGCCATGGTCTGATCACTACGCTCTGAAAGCCAGGATTGACTTTCCACCCCCACCCTGCTTAGGTGGCGAGCCGATTTGGGCTCGCCCGCAGAGGCTGATGGACCCTGATAGATTCCGTCAAGCCTTGCGGGACCTTGCTCCCCCTGGCGACTCATTGACTGAGCTTGTTGAGGGCTGGAATACCCAGCTCCTGGCAGCCATCGATGAGATCGCACCTAAGCGCCCTCTGCGACCCCGCAGAAACCGGGCTCCCTGGTTTACCGAGGAGCTTCGGAAAATGAAGCGGGACCTCAGACGGCTAGAGCGAGTATGGCGGGGTGCCCGTGACGGAGCCTCAAGAACATCTTATAGGGTTTTTATGAAAACCTATGAGATGGCAGTGAAGGCCGCTAAGAAGTCTTACTTCTCGGCCTCCATTGCATCCGCTAGCTCTCGCCCGGCGCAATTATTTAGTATAATTCGGTCTTTAACGTCCCTTGAAGGACAGCCAAATTTAAATAACAATCTGACACACAGCTGTGAGGCATTTGTGAGCTTTTTTGCGGAAAAGGTCCTGTTGCTCCGCCATGACCTCCCTGCCAATTTGGACACAATAAAGGAACTGGAGGCCCCTCGACTGTCCTCGGGTCCAGTATTGGACCACTTTGACCGGATATCTCCAGCCGATGTGGACAGATTCCTCCAAGCTGGAAAGCCCACCACCTGTCCTCTTGACCCGTGCCCGTCATGGCTGATTAGAGCGTGTCCAGACGAGGTGCGGGCCCCCCTGGGGGATATTATCAATTTGTCCCTTGGCACCGGGACATTCCCAGGGGAACTGAAGGAGGCAGTGGTGCGTCCGCTCTTAAAGAAAACATCATTAGATCCCTCAGATCTATCCAATTACCGCCCGGTCTCGAATCTTCCATTCCTGGGTAAGGTGATTGAGAGAGCGGTTGCTGAACAGCTTGGTAGGTTTCTGGATGAAACATCTGCTTTGGATCCATTCCAGTCCGGCTTCCGCGCTGGTCATGGGACCGAGACGGCTCTGGTCGCCCTAACAGATGATCTCCGCAGGCAGCTGGATCGAGGTGGGTCGGGGCTGCTGATTCTTCTAGATCTGTCAGCAGCCTTTGACATGGTCGATCACGAACTCCTGGACCACCGCCTTGCCGACGTGGGGATCCAGGGCACAGTCCTTCAATGGCTGCGCTCGTTTCTCTCTGGTCGGGGACAGAGGGTGGCGCTTGGGGGGGAATTGTCATCGCGCCACTCCTTGGTGTGTGGAGTGCCTCAGGGTGCGATTCTCTCTCCGATGCTTTTTAACATCTTTATGCGCCCCCTCGCCCAGCTTGTCCGGAGTTTTGGGCTGGGTTGCCATCAGTATGCTGATGACACCCAACTCTATCTGTTGATGGATGGCCATCCTGACTCGGCCCCAGACACACTGACCAGATGTCTGGAAGCTGTGGCTGGATGGTTACGTGGGAGCCGGTTGAAGTTAAATCCTTCGAAGACAGAGGTCCTCTGGCTGGGTCGGGACGATATGGGATTGAGGGGGCAACTCCCATCTCTTGCGGGGGTGCAATTAGTGCCAGCACCGTCCGTTAAGAGTTTGGGTGTAATCTTCGATACCTCCCTTTCTATGGAGGCGCAGATTACAGCTATAACAAAGGCGGCATTTTTTCATCTCCGCCAAGCTAAGCAGTTGGCCCCTTATCTCTCTCGCCCTGACCGAGCCACTGTGATCCATGCGACGGTCACCTCCAGACTGGATTATTGTAACTCGCTCTACGTGGGGCTGCCCTTGAGACTGACCCAGAAACTCCAGCGGGTGCAGAATGCCGCGGCGAGACTCCTTATGGGGTCTTCGCTGCGAGATCACATTCATCCGGTACTATACCAGCTGCACTGGCTCCCGGTGGAGTACAGGATCAGGTTTAAGGTGCTGGTTTTAACCTTTAAAGCCCTATACGGCCTAGGACCCTCGTACCTACGGGACCGCCTCTCCTGGTATGCCCCACAGAGAAACCTACGGTCTGCAAATAATAACATCCTCAAGGTCCCAGGCCTCAGAGAGGTTAGGCTGGCCTCAACTAGAGCCAGGGCCTTCTCGGCTGCGGCTCCAATCTGGTGGAATGCTCTGTCACAAGAGACTAGGGCCCTGCGGGACTTGACATCTTTCCGCAGGGCCTGCAAGACAGAGTTGTTCCGCCAGGCCTTTGATCAGGGCGCAGCCTGACTCCCTCCTCTGGCAACCTGCACAGAACTTTGCTTAATTGGTTGCCATCAATTTGATTTAATTAATTTTTATAATGAAATATTTTTAGATTGTGTGATTATTTGATTTTTTGATTATTTGATTGTTGTTAGCCGCCCTGAGCCCGGCTTCGGCTGGGGAGGGCGGGATATAAATAAAATTTATTATTATTATTATTATTATTATGCATGTACAGTGGTACCTTGGGTTACATACACTTCAGGTTACAAACACTTCAGGTTACAGACTCCGCTAACCCAGAAATATTACCTTGGGTTAAGAACTTTGCTCCAGGATGAGAATAGAAATCGTGCTCTGCCGGCACAGCGGCACGGCGGCAGCGGGAGGCCCCTTTAGCTAAAGTGGTGCTTCAGGTTAAGAACAGTTTCAGGTTAAGAACGGACCTCAGGAACGAATTAAGTACTTAACCCAAGGTACCACTGTACTACATTTAAGACATACAGTTTCAATATTTTTATTTTTTATACTATGTAAACTATTAACATTTATTGTTATCGTGAGCAGCAGGGCTGAATGTGGAAATTGTTTTTGTTTTTAACTTATTGAGATTTCTTCATGTGCCTCCTCCATGAGAGGTCCAGAGGGTGACAACATGGGAAAAGGCCTTTTTCTGCAGTGGCTCTCCATTTTGGGAATGCTCTCCCTAGGGAGACTTGCCTGGAACTGTCAATAAACATCTTTAGGCACCAGGCAAAAACATTCCTCTTCTTCCAGGCCTTTGTCTGATTAACATTCTATGTCCTTTTAAAAGTGTTTGTGGAAGATGGAGTTAGGCGCTATACAAATTTGATAAATAAGAATAAGAATAATATTTCTGTCTTTATAAGGGCCAGACTACAGATTACATGGAAACTGTAGCTTAATGGCCCTTTTCTGGGGTGGGAAAATTGGGGGCTGGGAAGGGGCATTTAACCCTCTGCCTGACATTTTCTTGCTCTAAGTTGGCTCCTCACTACCAGTGACATTTCCTTCTGCAGAGCTCAAATGTGTATCTGGAATCGGCTTTCATCTCACTTCGTTCTTTTTGCTATTGGTATGCACCCTCGTTCCTCCAGCTGCTCAGCAAGAAAGTTTCCTTGCTGCTTTGTACCCACTTGGCAATCTGGACTTGAGAGACCTTTCATTCTGTTTAATAATTCTGTCACAATTATAAGGCAATTAGGTTACAGTGCTTTACTGACCTCCCACTGATTTTGTCTTCAAATGGACAGGCTTAGCTTTGCTTGCTGCATAACATTTCACAGAATGAAGAAGTTTGGCTGAAGTTTGGCTGCTCAGCTTCCTTACACATTCCCTTATGCAATGAGCAACCCCCTACCAGCTATTTAAGGGACCATTTAAATAGCCAACACATTGCAGAGAACACAGCAACCCATAATAAGCTACTGTCAACACAATTTTGTTGAGTTTTGCCCCCTGCTTTTGTTCCAATTTGAATTCATCCTTCACGAACACTATGGACCGAAATGGGGCACAGATAGGAGTTTATAGGAGTGCTGTGACTCGTTCTAGTTTGAGCTGCCTGATTCACACACTCAGCACATGTGGCAATTGCACCTGTAGCTTTGGCAAATGACCTGCAGGTCTTTCTTTCTTCTTCTTTCCAGCTAATGGAGATTGGAAATGGTCCAAGTGCCCAATTTACTGTATATTATGACGCTTCAGACTGTTTCTATGTATTTATTACAGATGCTTAGATCCTACTCATTGGAGGCTGGTGCCCCATTGGGACTCAGAGTGTGTCAAGGACAGGCAGGGCTCTGACAAGTGTGTGACAGGAGCGAGCCAGCAAAAACAGGATCTGCACAGGGGAATCAGGCCGAATGAGCACAGCAACTCATCTCCAGCAGGTCTTGACTCTAGGAAGCAGTTGCTTATCTTGGGGTATAAATTTATGTCCAGGCATGCATACCTGGGTTTAAAATACACAGAAGTGTGGAGGGCAGGTGCATTAATTTTTCTTGAGTGTTCCTCTTTAGAAGACACACTGGGGTCTGAATCTAATTTTCACATGTGATGAACAATAAATCCATATGCCCTTTATTTTTTTTTACTTGAGTACAAAGCAAAAAATAAAATTACCATAACAGAGTTATTGTAGAGTAATCAGTGTGGGTAGCTGCCCATAAGCTTGCATATTATATATGGAACATGCTGTATTTCAAAGAGAAACATGCCCCTAAACCCTCAATTTCATTTCTAAAAAATGAATAAGCTGATTAGATATTTCACATGCACTGAACTCTCTGGCTCATGTCTGATACAGATGTCTAGCTGTGATTTTTAAATGTTCCTTTTCTGGTGAATTTCATTCTGAGAGCTGTTCCTAGATAAATGTACAGCCAAGCTGAATGGCATGCAACGTTGCATAATAGCATGTGCATTGACGTCATATGTCAGTATTGTTAAGTTAGTAGGAGTCTTGCCTGCGGGCCACAAGGTTTTTGGTGCCAGTTCCATTCCAGGATTATGGATCCATGTGCATACTGACACTAGTAATCTGTCTGGGAAGAGTGTGCTGTTGAAAGCACCTCTCTGCTTTTTAAAATACCAGTAGTTCATCCTCTCTACTCCTCTCCACTGATAATTCAAGAGGAAGTTAGAGATCAGTATCTTTGAGGAACAAGGAATAACACCAGTGTCCCAAGCAGAAGAAAGGAGGAAAGGGTTACATGTATTTTTAAACTGAGGGTGACTTTAAGTAAATACACTATTGTGTAGTGTGTCTTTTCTTTTTTCTTTTCACTAATGGTTGCAGACCATTTAGGATTGACCTTCATGAAAGTGTTGCTCAGGAAACATTTGAACTTGTTCCTGAATGCCCAATGTTCAAGGTTTGGTATGTCATTGAGACTAGAATGTTTTAACCTGCATTCTAAAAGCAGATCAGTTCATGCAACCTTGAAGTTGACTGGGCCAAGGTGGCTCTTCCATATATAAAAATAGGGGCTAAAAGGATGGTGGACGGGATGTTAAATGCTCTGCTGAAATCCCTTCATGAATGTCCTTTGCTTCCCTTCTTCCATGGATGTTCACAGCCACAATGATCCACCTTCCTGCTCTTCTGTGCCCAGCCAGTAGGCTGATATATAGGGAATTTTCATAAAAATGTAGATCTTCCAATGCTGTGGGAGACAAGATAGCTGTGACTTTTCCTGCATGTGCCCACTTGGATGCTGACTTTTGTGTCTGTTCCTACCTAGAGTCTGGCTCACCATAGCATTGGGTTGAGAAAACAGTGTTCAGTCTGAGGACCACCTTCCTTTCTGGCCAACCTTCTGGCCAACCTTCATGCCAGTTGTGGGCAGAGCCAGAGCAACAGTGGGCACAGCAATGCATGCAAATTTCCCCCTAGTCTCTATGCATGCTCACATCCAGCCCCTGGGCCTGAGGCTGTCTACCCTATCAGAGCATGTGGGGAAGGAAGCAGGATATGACACTGGGAGGGAACAGGTGGAACAGTCAATGAATGCCCCTTGTTTCTGTTTGATCGGGGATCTAAGGTATACAAATTCTTCCCATATTGCAACCTGGCAACCTTCTTCCCACAGATTTCAGTGGAGTTTATTTTTAAGCAATCGTGCTTGCAAGCCTGGTTTTAAACATGCTTTCCTCTATTTGTATAATAAATAAATAAATATTGCAGAGATCTTACAAGGTAATCAATTTCTCCCCTTCCGATTTGAGTTTCCAAGCGCCCAACTTATTTAAAGGACTATGTTGTTGGACAGGTATCACTGTTGGTCTAAGTATGGGAAATGTAACCGATATGCTTTTGTGCTTAATTGAACCATTACGCGTAGTGCTGTATATAAGGAAACCATTACGATTGTAACTAACGCCTTATCTCGGTGGGGAGGGGTGTTATGTAGTGTAGTTTCACCCTGGGCCAACAGGGGGATACTGTATATAGTTTTCACTCAGGTCTGTAGATAGTTTTCACTCAGGTCCGCGTCTGTTATTTTAGGCGGGAACTCTGGGCTGTTGTGGTTACAATGTTGACAGCCGGCTGCCTATAAATACAGGCCGGCTGAGCTCTTCGCAGTCAGTTCTATTCCAGCTTACCATAATAAAGAGCTACTTGAAGAAATCGCTGTGCCGGCTGCTATGTCAACCCACGACCTAACTCTGGCGACGAGGATGGGATGGATGGACATCAGAGCACAGCCAGATGCGGCCAGCCTCTGAACTGAGCTGAATCACTGAGCTGAATCACAGAGCGAAATCACTGAGCGAAATCACTGGGCAGAACCAATTCAGAGCTGACTGTTCTGGCTAGAGCACTGTGTTCCATCCATCGCCCTTCACGCCGGCATCGGGATCATGGCTTCACTTGTGCCTCTACCGCTTTTTGCGCCAGCCTCTGAATCATGGGACTCCTACCTCGCTCGGTTCGACTGCTACCTCCAAGCCAACGAGCTGACAGAAGTATCACAGGAGCGGAAGCGGGGCCTATTCCTCAGCCTCTGTGGGCCTGAGGTGTTTGAGACGGCCCGAGCGTTGGTTGCGCCTGAAGCAGTCCAGGCAACACCATGGGACACGATCCAAGAGAAGCTCCGCAACCACTACGCACCAAAGCCGTCCAAGATTGCTGCCCGCCATGTGTTCTACCACCGGAACCAGGCAGAGGGGGAGTCAATCAACAACTACACCACCGCCCTGCGACAGGCTGCCATGCACTGTGAGTTCCGAGACTTAGACGATGCCCTGATGGATCGAATCGTCTGCGGGGTCCGGGACATCCATCTGCAACGGCGCCTCCTAGCCAAGCCAGACCTCACGCTACAGAAAGCCATTGAGGAGGCTGTGGCCTCAGAAGCTGCTGAACGCTCCGCCCAGGAGATCCGCAAGTCCAGCAGCCCGCGTCTTGCTAGGGAGCCAGTTCCGGTGCATCATGAAGAGGCCAGCAGTGAGGAGGCATCCTCCAGTGAAGACGATGACGTGCACCAGACAAAGCGGGAGCGCAGGAAGTTCCAACAGAAGTCCAAGGGCCAACCGGAATGTGCTGGCTGCGGAGGCAACCATTCCCGTGCCAAGTGTCGATTCAGAGACGCCATCTGTAGGAAGTGTTCCAGAAGGGGCCACATCGCTAAGGTCTGCCGATCGGCTCCGTCTGACACCCCCCCTTCATCGACTCGCAAGTCCAAGTCTTCACTCCAGTCTGCCAAGGAAAGTTGTTTCGCTCTCACCAACTGCCGCTGCCCGTCTGGAACCACGATTGGCCAAACCGACTCGCCTACGCGACGCAAGCTGAACGTCACGGTGCTCATTGAAGGAGCTCCATGTGACATGGAGATCGACACCGGGTCTGCCCTGTCCATCGTGTCATGGAGCACCATCAAAAGACTGGTACCCAGAGTGTCCAAAAGGCAACTCGACTCTCACCGCGTACACCTGAGAGACTACCAGGGAAACGACATTCCCGTGGTAGGCGTTGGCCGGTTCCGGATCGCCTTCAAGGATTTTTCGGGCCTGCTCCGGTTGGTGGTGGTCGAAGGTCAGCGGCCAAGCCTCCTAGGGCTAGACTGGTTTGATGCCCTCGGCCTGGAAGTCACCGGCATCAACTGCATCTCTAACGCAGAGACTGAGGGTCTGGTCAAAGACTTTGCCGAGGTTTTTGACGGCACCTTGGGCCAATATACAGGTACGCCCATCTCCTTTAGCCTTGATCCACAAGTCGCCCCCATCAAGCTAAAGCCACGCCGGGTTCCCTTTGCTCTCAAGGCTAAGGTGGACGAACAACTGGACAAACTGATCGCCCAAGGAGTTTTGGAGCCGGTTGACCACGCAAAGTGGGAAACCCCCATCGTCACGCCTGTCAAGCCAGATGGGTCGGTAAGAATCTGCGCTGACTACAAGTGCACGATCAACAAGGCACTTCAGCAGCACGCTTACCCGGTTCCTGTTGTCCAACACCTGCTGCATTCCCTGGGTGAGGGTAAGGTCTTCGCTAAGCTGGACCTTGCCCAAGCCTATCAACAACTGCCAGTCGATGATGCCACTGCTGAAGCCCAGACGATCGTCACCCACCGGGGGGCTTTCCGTTGCCGCCGGTTGCAGTTCGGGGTGAGTGTGGCTCCTGGCATCTTCCAAAGCCTTATGGAGCGTCTCCTGCAAGGGCTTCCGGGCGTGGTACCATATTTTGATGACGTCTTGATGTCTGCAGACTCACACCAGCAGCTGTTCGAGCGCCTCCGTGCCGTGCTGACCAGGTTCCAGGAGGCCGGGCTCAAGGTAAAGAGGGACAAGTGCCAGATCGCCGTTCTACAGGTAGAGTTCCTGGGCTATCTTATCGATGCCTCCGGTCTTCATCCAACCACATCCAAGATCCGCGCTATCCAGCAGGCCCCCACCCCAAAGAACAAAACGGAGTTGCAGGCATTCCTGGGGCTGCTGAACTTTTATAACATGTTCCTGCCCCACAAAGCCACAGTGGCTGAGCCTCTTCACCGACTCCTTAGCACTAAGACGCCTTGGGCCTGGGGTCATCGGGAGACGGCGGCCTTCAACGCGGTCAAGGCTCTCCTTTCTTCAGACAGTGTGCTGGTACAGTACAGTGAATCCAGGCCGCTGGTCCTTGCCTGCGACGCCTCACCTTTTGGCATCGGTGCTGTCCTTAGTCACCGTTTTCCAGATGGAAGAGAAGCACCGCTCGCCTACTTTTCCAGGACACTATCTCCGACGGAACGGAATTACAGCCAGCTCGACAAGGAGGCATTAGCACTTGTGGCTGGAGTGAAGAGGTTCCATGAATACCTCTATGGCAGGACTTTTGACCTCATCACTGACCACAAGCCACTCCTGGGCCTCCTCGCCGGTGATCGTCCAACTCCACCGGTCCTCTCACCACGCATGCTGCGATGGACTGTTTTCCTGGCTGCCTACCACTACCGGCTCATCCATCGCCCGGGGAAATCGATGGGCCATGCCGACGCCCTCAGCCGTTGCCCTCTTCCAGCATTTGTGGAAGACCCGGCTCCAGCTTCATCGCTCCTTCTGATTGAGGATCTTCCGGCAGCGCCTGTATCGGCTGCCACTGTGGCCTCCACATCTGCCCAGGATCGCACCATCAGCCGGGTGCTCAACTGGGTGTGGAGGGGGTGGCCACAAGGGCCTGTTGCATCGGAGTTCCAGCCCTTCGCAACCAGACAACATGAACTCTCAGCTCATCGCGGCTGCCTGCTGTGGGGAGACCGCGTCGTGATTCCCCAGGGACTCCGTCAGCGCGTCCTGGAGGCTCTGCACGTTGGCCACCCGGGAATTGTCAAAATGAAGGCGTTGGCTCGGTGTTACGTCTGGTGGCCTAATATGGACGATGCCATCACTGCCTGGGTGTCCGCCTGTCAAGCGTGCCAGGAGTCGAGGCCTGCACCACCGGCAGCTAAGGGACACACCTGGGAGACGCCAAAGACACCCTGGTCGAGGGTGCACATCGATCTGGCTGGCCCCTTTCACGGCCGGACCTTTATGGTAGTGGTGGACGCCTATTCCAAATGGCTGGAGGTCGCCCTGGTGCCCTCCACCACTACCGAAGCTGTCATCCGGGTGCTGCGAGGCCTGTTTGCAACGCATGGGTGTCCTGATGTCCTTGTCTCTGACAACGGACCGCAGTTCACGTCAGGCACGTTTGAGCGGTATCTTTTGGGACTGGGCATCCGCCATGCCCTAATGGCACCCTTTCATCCATCCAGCAACGGGCAAGCGGAAAGAATGGTGCGCTCGACAAAAGAGGCACTGGCGCGCCTGGACCGGGGAGACTGGCATGAGCGGGTCGCCGAATACTTGTTCGTGCAACACATCACCCCTCATGCGGCCACAGGGAGGAGTCCTGCTGAACTGCTTATGGGCCGCCGCCTCAGGTCACCGCTCGACCGGCTACACCCAGACTTTGCCGTGGCTGAACCCCCAGGCTGTGCCAACGCACCACGGTCATTTGTCCCAGGAAACCAGGTCTTTGCCCGGAACTATGTGGGGGACATCCCTTGGGTGCCAGCCACAGTAGTGGGAGTCACTGGACCTCGCTCGTACCAGGTGGCACTCGAAGACGGACGCTTGTGGCGATGGCACATAGACCAGCTTAGGCGCAGGGTTGGGGACTTGGACACTACCGAGGTGCCCCCAACTGCGCTTGCGGCTCCAGAGGAGACACGTACAGATGGCGAGGCCCCACCTACACCTCCCTCGCAAGCTGCCAGCGTGGAGCCGAACCAAGCCGTTTCAGAACAGACTCAGACCACTCCACTTGCGGAGGCTCCACCCACAGCAGCGGATCCAGGGGAGTTGGTTCCAACGCCACCTAGGGTCGCACCACAGCCTCAGCGAGAACTGTGTGGCCCTCCGGACTTGGCTACCAGTCCCCGGCGGTCTGGCAGAGTTTCCAAGCGCCCAACTTATTTAAAGGACTATGTTGTTGGACAGGTATCACTGTTGGTCTAAGTATGGGAAATGTAACCGATATGCTTTTGTGCTTAATTGAACCATTACGCGTAGTGCTGTATATAAGGAAACCATTACGATTGTAACTAACGCCTTATCTCGGTGGGGAGGGGTGTTATGTAGTGTAGTTTCACCCTGGGCCAACATGGGGATACTGTATATAGTTTTCACTCAGGTCTGTAGATAGTTTTCACTCAGGTCCGCGTCTGTTATTTTAGGCGGGAACTCTGGGCTGTTGTGGTTACAATGTTGACAGCCGGCTGCCTATAAATACAGGCCGGCTGAGTTGTTCGCAGTCAGTTCTATTCCAGCTTACCATAATAAAGAGCTACTTGAAGAAATCGCTCTGCCGGCTGCTATGTCAACCCACGACCTAACACAGCCCCTGGGCCTGAGGCTGTCTACCCTATCAGAGCATGTGGGGAAGGAAGCAGGATATGACACTGGGAGGGAACAGGTGGAACAGTCAATGAATGCCCCTTGTTTCTGTTTGATCGGGGATCTAAGGTATACAAATTCTTCCCATATTGCAACCTGGCAACCTTCTTCCCACAGATTTCAGTGGAGTTTATTTTTAAGCAATCGTGCTTGCAAGCCTGGTTTTAAACATGCTTTCCTCTATTTGTATAATAAATAAATAAATATTGCAGAGATCTTACAAGGTAATCAATTTCTCCCCTTCCGATTTGAGGCTCCTCTGAGCATTGAGAATTCAGGGCCCAGAGGAATTTGTGTTAGAAAGTTCTAATACAATGGCACAAAGAAAAGAAGAAGAAGAAAAAGAGGTCAAATGGGAAGTAGAACCCAGCTGGATTTCTACTCCTGCCTTCCCAAATATACTTTATCCTGTGCTACAAATTGAAGCACCTTCTCCTAGTTCAAGGACAGGAGTGAAATATATCAAATTGAACATATTCACCTTCATCTACTTTTTTTTTCTGGAGGAAAAGCTCTTTGAGACAGATTTCTTGAAGGAGAAAAAATAAAGTCCCTGCTGTAGAGAGCAGCGAATTAAAAGTTAAATTTTGAGTGAAGCGAGGTTATTTGGTACAGATGTGTCTCTGCTGATATTCATTTCAGAGTACATGAAATTAACAAAATGTCCTTTGGAAGAAAATCCATGGTGCTCCAGCACATATAGAAAGTCTTCTTAAAATGCTAAAAATAAACCCTAAAAAGCTATTTGATTCAATTTCCTCCCTCTGTTCTGGTCTGTAGTTAAAGGTGTGAACAGCATGGCTAAGTTCAGATTCACTTTATTACATATTCACACACAGCGTGCAAGGAACACACCTATAGGGAAGCTAGAATTCATTAAAAGAACTAGCGAAAGGGCAGACACAAAGGCAACTCCCCCCTTGAGATATATACCAACTTTTACCTGCCGTTTTCATATATAGATCTATGAATGTAAATCTTCTTCTTTCATAGATGAGATTGTTAGCCACACCATCACATTACCCCAACTTCTGTTCCTCACGTGCCTTGTACCATTCAACACTGGCAACAGAGAGATCTCAACTTGCAACTGCATGAGAGCAAGGCACCCCCAATGACCACTGTGCTCTCATGGGGGGGAAAGGGGGATGTCCCAGTTTTTCTGGGGCCATTGATGATTATGTAAGTATCAAAGGTCAAGCTAAAGAGGCGTGTCTTCCCCATCCAGCAAACAAATACATGCCCCCAAGCTTCTAAGGGCAGACAGACTATTGAGAAGGCCACCCGCTGCTGATCTCAACACCTAAGAGTGTTTGTAGGGAAGGAGATGGTCTTTTAGAAATTTGGGGCCTAAGCTATTTACAGCTTTAAACACCAACATTGAGCTGTGTCCAGAAATGAACTACCAACTCATGCAGCTGTTTTAAAATAAGGATTATACTGTATGAGATCTCAATGGAGACTGGGGGGCTGTACTTGCTTCTGGGCAACTTTGCAAAGGCCACATGCCACCGATTGGGTTGCGCCAGAGGCAAATGTGGGCAGAGCAGCGGGTGTGAATTTTACGTTTGTACAGCAGGCTGCTAAAACCAAATTAATAAAAAAAAACTTCATATAACAAAACTGGGAAGTACTAATGGGGTGTGTGTGTCTGCAGGCACATGGATGCTCCCAGGCACCATGTTGGGGAGCCCATAAATATACGGGTAATCAATGTACAGTGGTACCTCGGGTTACAGATGCTTCAGGTGACATACGCTTCAGGTTACAGACTCCGTTAACCCAGAAATAGTACCTCAGGTTAAGAACTTTGCTTCAGGATGAGAACAGAAATTGTGTGGCGGCAGCGGGAAGCCCCATTAGCTAAAGTGGTGCCTCAGGTTAAGAACAGTTTCAGGTTAAGAACGGACCTCCAGAACAAATTAAGTTCTTAACCCAAGGTACCACTGTAGTTCCTTCCAGATGTTGTTGGACTACAGTTCCCATTATTCCTCACCATTGGCCATTCAGGCTGTGATTGATGAAAGCCAGAGTCCAACAACAAGTGTGAAGTATCACATTGGCTTCCCCAGCTTAGAAAAGAACAACATATTCATTTAAAACTCTAAGCCTTTTATCAGGCCTTTGGCTTTTATCATGGGTGGGATTTTAGTTTTTTATATTTAGAAAAACCTGAATTGTCCTTTAGGTTGTTCTAATGCTGGTTTTAATGTATGTATGTGTTCGTATGTGTTTATTGTAAGTCACTTTGAGTTGCCATGGCATTAATAGTGACTAATAAATTTGATAAACAACACCACCACTAAAAAGTAGCTCATTGAGAGAAATCCTATTTTAAATTTGGTGCACAAGCAAAATTGAACATTTCTTATTTTGTTCTTTATGTGGTGTGTATTCCTCTCTCCCGCCCCCTCCTTCCCTCTATTCATTGGTTTCATTTGTCTGAACCCTGGAAAATTAGTTCAGTGATGCTGTGAGGAAATATCAAATATGAACAAGATACAATATGTCAGAAGATCTGATACTGATTTCTTTTAACATTTATTTGGATTTTGTCATTTGATTTGACTTTAGTCACAGGTGTCTCCCAGAACAAGCAAAAAAGTTCCCAGTACAGATGTTTATTTATATGATAATTCCACATTAAAATTCATTCAAAAAATAAAGCACTCCGATTATGTAGGCTACCTTGAATCTGTGATATTTCAGTTGCTCAAAGGAATGTCAGAGGAATGTGCTAACTGTATGAAGGCAGCAGTTGCTCAGGCAGCTGAAGCATGAACTGAATCTGTCAAGCAAAATTAGCCTAATATGGTCAAATGGCTTCTGTTTTTTTTTTTAAAAAAAAACATAGACAGCCAACAGAGAGAAATAATATTTCCCCCCTACCATTTTAGCATCAAAAGACTCATTCAGAAATTCATCGAGAAACGCTGTTAGTCGAGAAGCATATCTTGGAAACTGAGTAACGAAATGGTAGTTGAGATGACCAAACCTTACTCTCCTATTTTGTACCAAAGCACTGGTTTGCGCTGGTCTTTCCAATGAGCCACAAATCGCAGAAAGGATTATTTCAATGGTTGATGAGATGCACTGATCCCAAAGGCTGATTTCCCTTTCTTCTCAAATCACCTTGCACTGTAATAGCTCAGCCTTTTGTTTGCTCAGTGTGGGGTTTTTTCCCCCTCCCACATTGGCCCTCCAGATATGAAAGGAAGTGAGTCATTTTTTTTTCTATATTGAGCAAATGGCATGACACGCAGATAAGAGCCCAAATATGCACGAATCAAGTAAACAACCAATAACCTTTTGAAATCTGCACTGGAATTTTCCCTCATTTAACTTCAGCCAGTTTCCTTCACCCACCTTCACTTGTGATGTAAAGAGGTCACTTCGGACACATTTAAAGGTACATTATCTCAGACAGTTGGTTTATAACTGTGAGAAAGCCTTATTTTAACAATACAGTGGGACCTCTGATTGCGAACGGGATCCGTTCTGGAGGCCCGTTCACAACCTGAAAAGAACGCATCTGCGCATGTGCGTGATGTCATCTTGCGTGTCTGTGCATGCGCGAGCAGCGAAACCCAGAAGTAACCCTTTCCGGTACTTCCAGGTCACTGCGGGACGCAACCTGAAAATGCGCAACCTGAAGCAAACATAACATGAGGTATGACTGTATTGGACAAAATTCACATGGAGTCTGTTTCATCTAGTTCAGCATCCTATTCTCACAGTGACCAACCAGAAGCCCATGGGCAGCCCACAAGCAAGACCTTTGTGATTCCAAGCAACTGGTCTCCATAAGGATACTGCCTCTGACAGGGGAGGAAGAAAACAACCATCTAGCTACTGATTACCTTATCATCCATTCCTTTCTCAGCAACACATTGGAGCAACCCCAAAAAGTCAATCAGTACTTCTCTGCCCCCAACAGTCACATTTTTTTAAAAAAACAAGTATTTAAGATATAATGAAAGAGTGGGATAAATGTAAGGAAGGAAATGTGTTTGGTGTACCTCATCTTGGGTACTGTAATTTAATAAGGAAATTAAACCATGGCTCTTCTTGGAATAAAAATGGCTTGACTAGGTTAAGGCGATTTTGTTTCATGAAATAACAATAAATTCTGGAGAACTACTCCGTGTTTCATAATAAGGTCCATGAATAACAGGTGCATTTTTTCGTAACAATAATGAGATCAGAATTATAACATCCTTTGAACAAATTCCAAAGAGACCCGTTAAGATTAAAGAGCTGGTTTAACAATCAATCCCCCTTCCAGGGGAACTCTGGGAATTGTAGTTCTGTGAGGGGAAGAGGGACCTCCGAACAACTCTCAGCAACCTTATAACAAACCACAGCTCCCAGAAATTTGTAGAAGCCATTCTTATTTCATGTGGGATGGTAGCTCTTTAACATATGGTGTAATGTGGCCTCAGACAACATGGCATTTGCTGTACACACAAATGGGTGATGAATGCTGATGTTTGTTTCTCTCCTGATAAAGAGAAGGCTGCAGCTTGATGCCTGAAAAAAAAAATGCTTTCTATGGAAATAATCAGCTCTTACATTAAGTGTTCTTGGCACACAATAGCCCAAGAACTTGAATTAAGTGGTACATTGATTCCCTCACTCTCTCCTGAGGGTGACCATGGTATTTTTCTTCTGCCTATCTGGCAAGCAGAAATACACAGGTTTTTTCCTTCTAATTATAAAACTGACAGTGTTATCTCAATAATTTCTGAAGACACCAACATAAAATCCTATTCCACTGCCCTCCAGATACTTTTATGCCTTTGCTGAAAATCCCAGCTGAAAACCAACAAATAGTTCTCAGGGATGTTTTGGCATTTCCACAGGAAAAAAAAAATCTGACCCTAAATATACCAGCTTTCTTGGGTCTGTGTAGATATGATTTCTTCTGTTTAAAATGTATCATGAAGTATTATTCACTGAAATTTATGTATGCTGCAATAAAATCCTAACTGAGTAATTTCTATTGGGTTTTAATGTTAATTGTATGTTGAGTAGACCTAAAGGATTTACTATCTTCTCCACAGCTGAATAGATATCACTGGGCTCTGAAATACATTTCAGTGCAGCCATATTTTCGACTCATTGAGACTTTTGCCTTCTTCCGAAACCTTTACACTTCTATGCTTGTTTTGTTAAGCTGTTAAAAGAAAAACCTCCCCCAAAACTAGCGCCTCCGAGCCACTGTACAGAAATGTGCTGTTTAATGTTGCTACCGCTGTGCCAAAATGACTTACTCAGATAGGAAAATGTGTATCCGTGAATTTCACACAGCAAAAACAAAGCTGCAGTAGAAGTGCCTGGAGGCAAAATGGGCTAACTTTAGAATATAAAACTGTCACCCATTTCTCCAGCTTCTCAGAGTTACACTTTGGGATGTCTTGCTTTGTCAGAAAGCAGCAGAAACGCTCACATCCAAAATTCCCCTGGAAAATAGATGTGTCCCTGAACATGATAGCACTTGGTACTCGAGAGGTGCTGCCATTTTTAAAGAGTAAATTCTAACTAGAGTAATGGAGAGGAGAGACTAGCAACCCCCTCAGCATCAGAAAGAAAACTGGGGGAAAGGGGGAAAGGCCAACTATTATCTTATAAGAGAAGGGAAAATATAAATGGCTATATTTTGTTTTGGAAAGTTCTAGGTCTGTCTTGCTCTGAGCATGTCCAGAGTGCTTAAAAAAATCTCTGACACTAAACATTTGAAAAACATGACCACTTTGTGTAATGTTACTATGGGATATAGCTGTAAAGTTGTTGGGTGCCGTATGTATTTGAATATTAGTTGTTGGGAATCACAGGTGGGAGGAGTACTGCTGCGCTCAGACTAGTGTTTTTCTTCAGCCAGAGCACAGTTCTGGCACCTCTCAGGTGGACACAATTATGGGCTGGCAACTGTCAGGCTTCAGGAAATCGGCTTCCTCCTCCGTGGCAGTAGATAAGCAGAACAACGGAAAAGGAGACTTCTTACCAGTTAGAAACTTTAATACAGTGGTACCTCGGGTTAAGTACTTAATTCGTTCCGGAGGTCTGTTCTTAACCTGAAACTGTTTTTAACCTGAAGGACCACTTTAGCTAATGGGGCCTCCTGCTGCTGCCGCGCTGCTGGAGCACGATTTCTGTTCTCATCCTGAAGCAAAGTTCTTAACCTGAGGTACTATTTCTGGGTTAGTGGAGTCTGTAACCTGAAGTGTATGTAAGCTGAAGCGTATGTAACCCGAGGTACCACTGTAATCACAGCGAGAGAACAAAGAACACGGGGGGCCGCTAGGGGCGCCTTGGAAGATGGCGGATAATAACATCTATCCAGCCCGCAAGAGGTAATTTGAGGCTGATTATGGGGAGTAAATCAGTCTCCCTCGTCTCTCCAGGGAATGGAAAGACGCAGTTTTCACCCGCAGATGCCATAAATCACCCCCGAGTTCGGAAGAAGGAGGGGGTGCAAGGCACTGGGTGCACAACCCTCGGCGGGTCTCGGCACTCCTCCGAAGCTGCTTCCAGGAGCGAAACTAGTTGCGTTACTTAAAAGGAAAAATTTGGAGAAAGCTAACGCACATGCTTCGAGAGAGGCAGGTGGTTTTATCTGCTAATAATTTGGCCACTGAAAGGAAGAAGATTGAGACGGAAGATTACATCAAAGTACTACAGACATGCTGGTATGTGTAAGGCAATGGAACGGAAAGGGGGGGAATGACTTTTTATTTCTTGTTTCATGTGATTACCTAATAACCCTCCCCCTCAGAAGATCCGTCACAATAACTAATTGGCAAATGGGGTTAAAAATGAGCTGTGTGGGGAAAAATAATATGAATTTAAAGGTTTTATTCTGTGAAGGACTTGGAAAAACAAAGGCTCCCTTTGTGACGCAGCAAGAATTGAGATTTGATACAGAAGGACAGACATCTGTTGCAGGGAGTTTGGTCTTAGGGAGGGTGAGCCGAAGATTTGTTATTTGGATGGAAATGTGAACTGGAAGGGGCAGCCCTCCTGGAAAAGACTAATTTACGATGCAACAGGTCTGGAAAGTTAACGAACGGACTTTTAGACTGTATTTCACCGGAACGGCAAGATGGCAATTGCCCGCTCGAGTGGAAACACCTGGACTATTGGATGGGAGTGATTCACGAGAGAGCAATACAGAATCCACACAGAAAAATAAATAACTGTTTTTTTAACCCACTTGCGGAGATAACTCAGAGGTGAATGAAAAGGAAAATGAGTAATGACAAGGACTGAGAAGAGGGACTGAAAATATCATTGTAAATATGAAAGCATCAGAAATATTCGAGGATTGGACTCCTGCCGATCAAGAGGCATGGGTACCCCCCACAAAATTTTTACAATTGGGAAATAATTGGATTATATGATGTGTATTGTTATAATTTGGATTAATTGGTTTGATATGTTTAATTTGGTAAATGGAAACTTAATAAAAATATTTTTTTTTAAAAAAAAGATAGAACAAAGAACACATCTCCTATAATGGTGGCACTCCCAATTAAGGCTCCCACCCCCTTCTGTCCCTATTAATCTACGCCACTTCTACGTTTTGTAATCTGAGTTTGTACCCTCTCTACTTTCTGTTCTGCCACTTTCTGAGCTCTCCATGACTTTGGGGGGGGGGGGTGAATGCTGTCCAGAGACTGTGAATCTGTTAACCCTCTCTTTTCCTGTGTTTCTTCTCCTAGCTGTTCCCCATCCAGAATTTCCCAGCTTCTGCCTTCTGAACTATGTCCCTCTGCAAACCACTGTTCAAATCTATACTGTCCTCCTGCTCCTGGGAAGATTCAGGATCCAGATCAGGAGCAGGGGTAGGAGGAGGCTCCCACCATTCCTCCTCAGTGCAGCCCTCCTCAGCACAGTCCCTGACAGCAACTTGCTGCAACAACTTCATGGTGGGTTGTGGCACCTGTTGTTGTTGTTGTGTTTTTTTTTGTCATAAAAAAAGCTTACTATGGGCATTTGGGTGGCCACTGAGAACAGGATGCTGGCCTAGATGGGCTTTTTCCTGACGCAGCATGGCTCTTCTTATCTTTTTAGTTGTGGAGCCCGTAGCTTCATACTTAGCTGCAAAATATTGGCTGGGAAGAAGTGGGATTGAGGGATCAGTGTTAGACCATATGCAGTGCATGCATAAGGCAGTTGCCAGCATCTCCATGACAGGACTGGGAAAACCATCCCAGAGTTTGGTCAGAGTTCAAAGGCTTACTGAAACAAGGCAGGTTTCTATGGTACACCTAGGCTTCATCTCTAGAACATTAATGAAAATTAGTATGTATTAATATTAATGGTTTGATTAAAAATATTATAGTATATTAATATTATGTTGATGCTGATATTAACAAGCGCACTGGTTTAGAGTGTTGGACTCAAAACTGGGAGAACAGAGTTCAAATCCATGAAGCTCATTGGGTGGCCTTGGGCCAGTCATGGTTTTTTGGACTGACCTACCTCACAGCGTTGTTGTGATGGTAAAATAAGGAGGGGAGGAACCATGTCTGTCACCTTGAGCTCCTTTGGGGCAAGCTGGGATATAATTCAAGGAAATAAATACATAAATAATGGGCATGTACTTGGTGTGTCCAAAGAGAATGACAGGAAGAGGTGACTGGAAAGGGACTGAGGCCAGGCTGGGAGAGCTGTATCGGCTGGAAAGCTTGCTAGTACAGCCCTGTTTTGTGATATATTTCAAATAATACTTATCATCAAATGTCAATGAAGTATAGGACTGAGTAATATGGGGGGGATGAATATTATTTGCTTGGAAAAACATGAGGCTACCTTCCACACAGAAGAGTGTGTGAACAGTAGAATGGAGATAATAATAATACACAATGTAACACTTTGAAATCCACACTTCTGTGAACCTTGCAATGCAGTTCTCCTGCCAAGTAATGTGTACAAACATGCATGTGCTAAGATAAAGTAAGCATAAAATTGCATATATTTGCACATATACAAAAAACACACCACATTAGGGAAAACAGAGAATCACATACAGCAATGTGTATATTAGGAGAAATTCGCACTAACACCCTGCTATTGTTTTTAAACCACAAACTGTTGTGGAAATGGGGAGAAATGAACCTAAAACTGGACAAATGAAAAACAGAGAGAAACCTAAATGGACAGATTCACCCATCCCTGCATGACAAACATAAAATGAACAGCTGAGGAGGCTCATTTACTCTGTGCTTTCATCAGCATAGCCATTAAGAAGCTATTGAAGATGGGTTCTGTTATCACTGCCTAACATCCAGTGCAGTAGAGAGTTGGACAACAATGATGGGAAACCAGGGTTCATAATCCACCACCTGGCCATGAAGCTCACTGGGTGACCTTGGGCCAGACACTGCATCTCAGCTTAACCCACCTCGCAGGGTTGTTGTGAGGATTAAATGAGGACGTGGAGAACCATACATGCCACCTTGAGCTCCTTGGAGAAAAGAATGGGATATAAATGCAATAAATAGCCTAATGAACACATACCAGTGTTACATTGCTTATTATTATTATTAATCAGCTTTTCAGCATATCGTCTGGGCTGATTTGTGGCTCTTTTGTAAACAGGTAAACAGTTTAGTTCAATAAATGAGACATTGTTTTCCTCTAAAGTGTGTACCTGAGAAAAACAGCGCACCTGACATTTCCAGATGAATATAGGATATGCGTAAATTAAATATCCCATTTGCTTCTCATAGTGTATTCATACTAGGCAAACAATGAACATTTCCAGGGAGCTAATGTGAAAGGGCCCCAAATGCAAACTATCACACTTTGGCTTTCAGATTTAAGCAATTGTTTTCCCACATCCTTTTCCCTACATAGCCAGCGTTCCTATGAGAGCAATATGCTGAAATCCTCAAGGCTCCTTCAAATACCATCACATTCTGTCTGCAGAAGTAATATAGCAATTTGTCTCCCACAATTTAGATTCACTTTACCCAAGAGCTCCTTAACTGATAGATTACTTTATTCAGTGACATTTTACAAACTGTTTTTTTTAAGGGGGGGGCAGATTCTTAGACACAAAAAAAAAATCAGAGTACAGTGGTACCTCAGGTTAAGTACTTAATTCCTTCCAGAGGTCCGTTCTTAACCTGAAACTGTTCTTAACCTGAAGCACCGCTTTAGCTAATGGGGCCTCCTGCTGCTGCTGCGCCGCCAGAGCACAATTTCTGTTCTCATCCTGGAGCAAAGTTCTTAACCCGAGGTACTATTTCTGGGTTAGCAGAGTCTGTAACCTGAAGTGTATGTAACCTGAAGCTTATGTAACCCGAGGTACCACTGTATATTTGTTTTAAGAGGCTGCAATTTTGTGCATGCTTAAGTGGAAGTTTGTTCCTTTGAATGAAGTGGGACTTGCTTCTGTGTAAACATTTATTCATTTATTTCAGAATGAATAAACTATTCTATATTTTGGAGAATACCTGAGCAGTGTTGCAGCAATAGAGTAGAGAACATAATACGGATCATAAAAACACTTTATAGCAAGTTTTTCTTACTTCTGCTTCCAGTTCCGGGGGGGGGGGGGTTCCCATCTTTGTTGTGCATGGTTAGGAATGGAGCCTATTTCCTTTATTTTCCTTTATTTCATTTAACAAAATCTACATACTTCTTCACTGTGAGAAAATATCTAAGCGGTTTACAAAAATACAACATGAAACATTACGATTCTCAATTAAAAACAGTTAAAAAGAATGTTTAAAAGCATAAGAACTGACTCGTTTTGGAATAAATCATTATCTAGACGCATAAAAATATTAGTCAAAGTTTACTTGCAGAAATTTATTCAATGACATAACAAAACACATTGATACATCCCAAACATCCATACAATGTTGTGCTGTCCCGCACAGGCTCAGCATCTTAGAAATAAATGATACCTCCAAAAATCAAAATGGTGACTCTCTTCCTCCATCCCATCCTGCTTTAGCCTGCCTAAGGCTATGCAGCTTCTTGGAGTGAGCTTTGAAAGAGCCATTGTCACCTCCTTCTGTTCTCTGTGGTGCTCAGATAAAGATTAAACAGGCAGCTCCATTCAAAATGGCAATTGAATACCTTTGTCAAGTGTTAGATGCTAGAGAACAACAATCAGTTAATTATCAACCTGTAAAAGAAATTCAGAGAGATAGCCCCATGGAAAATCCCCATGTTAAACCTTTTCACCAATACACAGACAATTCCCATTTCAGTGTGAATTAAATCAACAATACTTAACACCCCCAAGGATTTGTGCCCAGTGCAACTGAACTGGTCGTGTGCCCCTAAATCTGTTTCTGCCTGGATTCACATCCAAAGTGAGATGGCATATACCAGGGGTCAGCAAAAATTTTCAGCAGGGGGCTGGTTCCACTGACCCTCAGACCTTGTGGGCGGGGGGCAGACGGCAGTGGTGGCAGCAGAGGGCTCCGGAGAGGGGCTGCTTTAAATGGTGGCCGCTCGAGCGACCACACTGCTGCTGCTGGCACCAATCAAAGCCCAGCCCCCTTCCTCCGCAGGGCAGGGAGAAGCCAGGAGGAGGGAAGAAGAAGAAGAAGAAGAAGAAGAAGAAGAAGAAGAAGAAGAAGAAGAAGAAAAGAAGAAGTAGAGGAGGAGGAGGAGGAGGAGTTTGCATTTGATATCCTGCTTTATCACTTACTGAAGGTGTCTCAATGCGGCTAACATTCGCCTTTCCCTTCCTCTCCCACAACAAACACTCTGTGAGGTGAGTGAGGCTGAGAGACTTCAGAGAAGTGTGACTAGCCCAAGGTCACCCAGCAGCTGCATGTGGAGGAGCGGGGAAGCGAATCCAGTTCACCAGATTACGAGTCTACCACTCTTAACCACTACACCACACTGGCCAGGGAGGAGGCGCCACTGCGGTGTGTGTGAGGGAGGGGGGGAAATGGCACAGCCCAAACGATCAGAATCAGATCCATGCAGATCCATGCGACGATTCCTGGGCAGTCTGTGGGCTGGATCCAGAGGGCAATTGGGCCGGATCTGGCCCCCGGGCCTTAGTTTGCCAACCCATAGCATATACCATCACAGTATTACTTAGAGTGGGGTGCATATTGAAAACACAGCACAACTTACATATCAACTTCTGAGTTCCTTGCATCAGTGTGAACTTCTGAGTTCCTTGCACCAGGACTGAAGCCTAAAATATGAATTCCTGTGGGTGAAATTTGCCCTCCTTGCCTTTCAGAATGAGCTTTGGGTTTCTCTTATTTGTTTTACAGGCAATCTCACATACTCCTTGATTGTTCTTCTTTGTCCAAACTCTTATCATTTTCATCTCTGTGTCATGCAAATAATGTTATTCTGGGTTAAATTTCATTCATTAAATTGGACATATTGCCTGCCTTATCCCAAGGGGATCCTGTTTCAGCCAGGCAGCCCTATCCTATGGATGTTGACTCAGAAGGTTTGCTGCTCTACTTCTAGAAGGCTCAACTGATATCCTGCTACCAGCATGTAATTTTCCTAATAAGTATCTTTACTGTTGATGGGGGGGGGGGATGCAGCAAAATTGTGCAATTTGCACTTTGCTCCTGGAGGCTGATAGTAGAATTAAAGCTGAGATCTCCTTTCAGCCAGACAAAAGAGAAATTATTGCTGGGATGGCTTCTGAATTAGATCTTATACAATGGTGGCTTTACTACCCATCAAGTTAGTCAGTTAAAGAGCAGCATGAATATGCTGAATGATCTTTAACCAACCACATTGTGGTTATATCATTTCCTTTGGGACATCACCATTTGTGTGTTCATAAATATATTTAGATTCAGGTAGGTAGCCGTGTTGGTCTGACCCAATCGAAATAATAATTATAAAATTGTCCAGTAGCACCTTAGAGACCAACTAAGTTTGTTCTGGGTATAAGCTTCCGTGTGCATGCACACTTCTTCAGATACACTGAAACAGAAGTCACCAGACCCTTATGTATAGTTATATATATTTGTTAAACATTTGGGGGTGGGGAGCTGCTACACAGAGGTAAGCCATGGAGTGTATTATGGAATGACAAATGTATTAACAATAGTAGAAAACAAAATTATTGGGCCGAGCAGAAAACTCTTACAATACTCTACTCAAATGTAACACATTCAAATCATCTGAAAAAATACATTAAAATACTCACTCCCCACCCTGAACTTTCATGTCATTTCAGTGCTGTTTGACTGGTGCCTTTTTGTTCACACCTTTGTTGTTTCTCATGCAATTGACCTCCTTCCTTACCCTTATTCGTTTCTCCCCTCTTCATGTCCTCTCCTTTCAAGAGCTGAGCATTTCCCTGGTTGTCTTGGTCTTATTTCTCAGGAAGTGGGGTGGTGAAGGTGGATAATGGTGCATTTTTTTAAACCCAAAGATACAGAGAGCCTCAGAAGCAGGGGTTGGCAACCTAAGGTCCATGGGACACAAGCGGCCCACGGGGGTTGTTTAACCAGCCCATGAGCCACCCCTGAACTGAGCTGCCCGCTCAGCGAGTCCCTGCGCACTGTGCTAAACCAGCACAGTGTGGTGCGGGGACTCGCTTCCGTGGCACCAGAAATTGCAATCCCGCCCACGGAGGGATCTCTGCTGGAGTGAACCGACCCAGGCAAGGTAAACTTTGCCGACCCCTGCTCAGAAGCTTAGAGAGGTCCTGATCCGCCTCAAGAAACCTTGTTAAGAGCATGCTCTGACTAGGAAATATGACAAACATCTCCAAATCAACCTGACTCCCCTCATAATTCAGAGCCCTGGTAGATATGCTTTACCATGATAACCTCACAAGAGTTTGGTTAAAGAAGTCAGAATCGTGGATCACGGTTCTGCTTTCCCATTTCAATTTTTTAAAAGTGCCAGATTCCCATTGCCTTGAGGCCTAGTTTCTTGATCTTAAAATGTGCTTCTGTCTTTGCAATGGTGTTATTTTCTATACTGCTACATAGGCTTTGTGCATTGCTCCGCTGCCACTCTTACAACTTCAACAGAACCACTAGCAAAACAGTCAAAGGATGGCAATTATTAGTAACATAACTGCAGATAGCTTTTCATTTTTTGGGTTTTGTTTCCATTACATCTCAAATACTTTGGAAAGTGTTGTTTCAGAACACATTTCTCGCAGAGACAGATGTGACAGAACAGTGACAGCCATCTGGGTGATGACTGGGGGATTTTTGAGATATGGTTTTAAATATAGATGATAATCGATGTCACAGACCTTAGGCTGGTGTATAGCAAAAGACAACAGATAATACTAAGTCAAGGAAAACTAGAAGTCTTCATTATCCATGCTGTTTTATATACTGTGTTTCCTTTCGAGGAACCTCCCACATCTCCCATGATTGTGAACTGTAAAACAGATGGCCAGAGGAACACAAACATTATGATATGAAGTTGCTTTTTCCAGCCCTGTTTATCTACATATATGGCACAGATTGATAGCAGAAGGAAGAAGCCGCTAGAAATTGGTCTGTTTTGATCTCTAGAACTACAGTTTAACCATATCCACAAATGAAACAGTCATTTCTCTCGGTGTTGTTCTGAGACAAACCTGGAGTCACAACCAGAATCTACATGGCTGGACTTGAATCTGACTTAGGAACTTTATAACTAACTCGGATGCCAGGATGTTTTATATTCTTTCATAGTAATATGATGCTGATTTGAAATGTTGGGTAGTTTTATGGGATTCTGGAATTCTTTGGTTGTCAACATTTTCCTGAAGAATCTGGAGTTTGCTCCAATACATGTTAGCGTCAACACATCAGTATTAGAGCCTTTCCGCACTTTCCATTTATACTTGTTGTTTGATCCAATGTTTTTAAGAGTAAATTTGTAGCTGATTGTCTGTACTTTCAGTCACATGTCACTGTCATTAGAGGATGAGTGTGTGGCTGTAGTCACACTCCTTATGTACCCTCACGTTCCTCCAGCCAGTAAGTTTTGGAGTTATAAGACTTTTTGTGGCTTTTAATGCCTAGTGGGTGGCGCTGTGGTCTAAACCACAGAGCCTAGGGCTTGCTGATCAGAAGGTTGGCTGTTCAAAACCCTGTGATGGGGTGAGCTCCCGTTGTTCAGTCCCAGCTCCTGCCCACCTAGCAGTTTGAAAGCACATCAAAGTGCAAGTAGATAAATAGGTACCGCTCCAGCGGGAAGGTAAATGGCATTTCCGTGCGCTGCTCTGGTTCGTCAGAAGCAGCTTAGTCATGCTGGCCACATGACCCGGAAGCTGTATGCCGGCTCCCTCGGCCAATAAAGCGAGATGAGAGTCGCAATCCCAGAGTCGGTCACGACTGGACCTAATGGTCAGGGGTCCCTTTACCTTTTTATTACAAAATTCTAATTTTGTGGGAGTATGAGAATTTAGAAGAGGAACTATATGTCTGACTGAGCTATGGCAAACTTGGTTATTATGATGAGAGTTTGTCTGCAGATAGAGACTGGGCAGTTATTTAACCCAATACCATCATCCTTTGCTGGCACATCTCTCCTCTGAACTATGCTCTCAAACTGACAGCTCGCACCAGTCAGATGGAAGTGGCCTGAAACAGACCATCTCCCACTAACACTAAGCCCCTCCACACAGAAACCAATACAATGCTTGTACACATGCCACACAAATGAAAATATCAAGAATCCATTCTGGATCTTTCATAAAAGTCAGCTTTTTTGAGGTAGGGGGAAAAAGTTCCCAAATATCAATAACAATCATTTGCATTTGAATTAATGCTTCATGGCTGATTACTGCTAGGAAGCGTAATTTTGGGTATGGCTGAAAGATATTTTGTGGAGGCTGCAAAATATATTTTTTGAAGTCCCCTTGCATTATTACGAGAAATTTTAACTTTAGTCAAGATCTTCATTGACTCCTGCTCTGCTTGTCTCCCATAATGCTGAAGTAGTGAGGGAATTAGAAATGCAATGAATTACTTGCATTCATAAGGAACTAATTCAGTACTGCAGATTTGAGAATTCAGAATGGTGACACTTCTTACAATAACTGCTCTTGCATTCTGACTTACCTCTATGAAGCCAGAATATTAATTCTTAATTGTCAAGTTCACAGAATAATTTTCTCTGCGTCAAAAAATTCCAGTAGCACTCCCTCTGACTCAACAGGAAATAATGAACACTTTCTGTCTCTAATACCAAACACAGCCTGGTGAGTGACAAGCCAGTGCTAAAGTAATGTAGCCCCCCCCCCAAGAGAAAACAGTGTGGGGCTGCATTGTGAATCTCATGGTCTTGTTACACTTCAGCAAATGGTTGAGCTGAAGATGAGACAGCAGACGTGCTAATATGGACATAGCATAACTTGAGTTCAAGAACTTTGACTCTACTATTCCTACTTCTGGTTTCTGTCCCTTTGCTCTACTGTTCTGTTGGTGTTGTGAGTTGCCATTTTCCAGCTGCCATAACCATGGGCATTTCAGATAGAAACAATATGGACTGCATATACTGGCCTTTAGGGTGAAGTTACATGGCAATGCTTCATAGAGAAATATTAAGAATCTTCTCCATCATTTACTCATGAGGATTTTTATTTTTTAAAAAAGAAATATGTACCCACTGCATGAGATCAATATCTGACTGTTCCATGCAACATATTCTAGGATGTGATCAAAAATCTATTTCATCACCTGGAGATGGAATTCAGGGGATATCTTCACCAGTAGAGAATCCGCCAAAAAGCTGTCTTGTGGAAATACTTCCCTTTCCAAAGTGATATTGTATTTTCCTTAGTCTAAACACACCACACACACACACACACACACACACACACACTGCTGCAGCAGCAGGCCAATGGCCCACTTAGTCCAGCATCCTGTTCTCACAGTGGCCAATCAGATGCCAGTCGGGCAGGCTAACAGCAGGATCTAACTGCAACAGTGTAGAATTTTCTTATTTTGCATTATGGGGGTTACACAGATTTGCAATATGTGTCCCTTAACCAGCTTAATGATGATTAGGTCAATGGAAGTAGTCACGTGTGCTGGACTAGTGCATTATCGACTGCAAATGTATTGACTTAAGTTCATTAACAAGTTGAACATTTAAATTAAAACAGAACATATTCCTCAATAAGGCACAGGGGGGCAGTGTTTAATAAACTCAAACTTGACTTACTGTTCCCAATAGCGATGCTAGTTCTTAAGAGAAAATCAGCGGCAGGAACAGAAGATCTATCAAAATGTGTCATTGCATATATCAGCTCGGTGGCATACGGAATGAGTTAATAAGACAAAGGAAGGCTTAAAAGCTTGGTAGATTAACCCTGCGGAAATCCTTTCCTAGATACCTAACCCAGTGGATGATGCCATAGTAACAGCTTGTTGCATGCAACCCCAATCTCCAAGCGCTGTGAAGTTCCAGGCGTTCCAGGCACTTTCCCTGGGTTCGTGTTTCCTTTTGAAAACGAGGCAAAGCAGAGACTGTGGTGTCTTTATGATACATGGTTTGCTTACACATATATACAACCTGAGCCTACAAGGGAGGGTAGGACCCCCTGGATGGTTAAGCCCAATCGAATTTGACTGTGGGGTGCAGCACTCATCTCCACTTTCAGGCCAAGGGAGCTGGCATCTACCTGCTGACAGCTTTCCAGGTCATGTGGCCAGCGGCAGAGCAAGTTGATCAGGCGCCTGGGTAGCACACGTGCCCTGCTCCCAGGGGCAGGGCCAGCCACCTGCGGGGGAGGGGCAAGCTGGGGCAGGATGCTCCGTGGGGCCTCCAAGGAGTCTGCCTGTCTCCTCCCACTCAGCTACCCTACAGCTGAGGGGGAGGTGGCGGGCGAACAGTTTGGGCACCACAGAGCCTGCGTACACAGCTGTAGGCACTCGTCTTCCAGGCAAAATGAAAGGTGCACCCACCAATCCCGATTCCTTCCTCTCCCCTTCCTGACCCCCTCCATTGTTTGCTCACCTGCCTCCTTCCTGTCCTCTCGTCTGCCTGCCTACCTCCTCCAGCCGGGAGCGCGGGGCAACAGCACACTGCCCATGCACGGACTGGTGGCGCGCCAAATGTCACCCCCCTCAGGGATGACACCTGGGCCAGACCACCCCTACCGCACCCCCCTTCTGTCAGCATTTCACTCCTCCGTTGCTGGATGTGTGAATGTTACATCACATGTCAGTGTTTACTTTCTAGGCTTGGAAAGTGTGAGAACGGAAGCCAGTCTTATCTCTTTCGCTGTACTGTACTTTTGTACTTCTCTCTCTCTCGGAGAAGAAGTGAGAGGACACCATGATTGCTTTGTCCTGTATATATTGATTAATAAATACTTAGAATGCACACACTCATGCTCCACGATTGTTTCTGCTATACTCTGCTGGTTGAGCGTGCACATGTCTTTTGATATGTGTCGCTGGTGCACACCAGGACTGATTTGTGAACGTCCCAGCTGCACTTCATCAGGAAGACGCCACTGCATGTGGCCAGCATGACTAAACCACTTCTGGTGCAACAGGACACAGCTGCATTCTTGGATTCAATCAGAAATCAAATATTGTGCTCTGCCTCTCTGGTCTTCCAGTCTGCAGCTTTACGTCTAGGTCACATTACCAACTTTCAACTATAAGATCTGGCTTTTGTCCTTCTCACTATCTGCGGGAGGAAGTTGAAGGAGGGGCCCCACCAGCCCCCCTCATTTGCTGCCTCACACAGAGCCGCCTTTCCTTTGCTTACGTAATGATCCATTACCTTTCCTTTGTTTTCTATTAATGGCCCAGCACCATTCCTTTGTAACAACAACAACAACATTTGTATACCATCCTTCATCTGTATATCTTAGCATGGTTCACAGCTCGAAAATAAAACCACAAAATACATAATGAAAAAGGAACAAGAAAACAAAATAATAACTCCTCCTCTCACCTTCTCCCAAAACCACATTTAAAATGGCCCATCACCCAGGCAATTTACCTGAACACAGGAAGCTAGGCCTGGCTTATATTTTAACACTTGCTGGGTTCAGAGGTTAGAATGGGTTTAGCACCTACAAACTCATAACAAGCTGAAAACTGTGCTACTCTTTTTCATTATATGCTAAAAAGGTAACTATATAATTAGTGATTCTCATCCATGCCCCTATTCCTATTAATAGGCATAGAAAAGTACTTCTAATAAGAAGGGAATGTGACTGGTCTCAAGACTAAAGTGATGAAAGGATAAGAGCTACTCTCCAAATATATTACCAGCATTACACTTTGAGATCAAATGTCAAGGCAGATTAAACCACTACAGAGGTAGACTGAATATTCTCTGCTTTCTGTTTTCCAAGTGGAAATATCATTGTTTGAGCCAGGGTTTCTCAAACTTGGGTCTCCAACTGTTTTTTGGAATACATTTTCCATCGTCCCTAAACACTGGTCCTGCTAGCTAGGGATGGTGGGAGTTGTAGTCCAACAACAGCTGGAGACCCAAGTTTGGGAAACTCTGGTCTAAGCTTATCCAGTGCCAACTCCTATCCACCCCTTATTTTGAAAACCCCAGCTTCAGAGGAGGAGAGTCTGCTGGACCAGGTCAGTGGCCCACCTAGCCTCAGCATCCTGTTCTCATTGTGGCCAACCAGATGCCTGTGAGAAGCTTGAAACACGTTATCATTAGAAAGCATTTCTGACCCCCCTTCTCCTAGGACCTGGAGTGCACTGAGAGTAGTAGAACAGAAAGCTCAGAGATTTTAGGTCAGTTTGAATCACAACAAATTGCATGGTGTTTTGTATGGACAAAATTTTGAAAATAATGGATGGGGGGCGGGTTGTGTGCTTTCCTCCAGAATCAGGATTATAGACTTGCCATAAAAGAAAGGTTTGGTGAGAGGAACAGAAATGAAACCCTGTAAAGTTCACCTGAAAAGTGAAATAGCCCAAGTGGGGCTTGGTAGCTTGGGAAATAGGTATGTGATGCCTCAGCTGCAGTAGGCCTCAGGTGAGGGTCAGATGCCTTGTAAAGTATATAACAGAAAGACCGCCCTGGCCTGCGTCCTGGCCAGGCAACTTAGTAAGAATCCTTCTTGTTATCTGCTTCTTGGCTGCCCACCTGACAGGCAGCTTGATAGAAGTCACATCCATAGTATGCTTGAAATAAGGGCCGACTGTTTTCAGGTAGTGAAAAGAGAACATTCAACTGGGATAAACAGCCTTGTGGTTAACCGCTTGTACCTTGGTTTCACAAAGCACTGCCTAGCTTGAATGGTTAAGCCCAGTCAATGCCACAGAAAATGTTCCAGAATCTTGGGAACCACCTGATTTATTGTAACAATGAGCTGAACATCAAAAGGTTTTCAGAGTTCTTTAAGATTTAATTTCGTCAGCAGTTTATGCTTCCCTACATCAATCATGCTGAAAAGGTGTCTAGACAGGTTATTGGCAACTATGAGGGTGTGCCAGGCGCATGCTGTGCCTAACAATTGTGTCAAATTCATTACACGGAAGGAGCCAACATCTTGGTGGCTCTTAGCGGAACTCATCAAGATTATTACGAGGATGAGTTTTTCTTCATGATCAAACGTGCAAAAGAACCCAATGCGTACCAACAGGCCCTCTTGCTACGGTGTCTCACTTTGTTCAGTCGCTTGCTCCTTAACACTAGTTGCCTAACGCAAGCCATATTCACGCAAAAGGCTCACACACTGAATCGATGTATGAGCCATGCTGCACCGATTGGCCTTGCCTCTGATGTCTCACGTGCTGATCTGCTCTGCTCATTGATGTCCACGTGTATAGGGTGAATATCTGCAGCAAGGAGGCCTTTGTGTGTTCAGCTGCATATGCAAAGCCATACATGTGATTTGGAACCTTTCTCTGACATATTTCTGCCTGGGCTTTAAGATATTCATCTGCTCAGTGGTCAGAGAGCCAGCATGGTGTAGTGGTTAAGAGCGGTAGTCTCGTAATCTGGGGAACCGGGTTCGCGTCTCTGCTCCTCCACATGCAGCTGCTGGGTGACCTTGGGCCAGTCACACTTCTCTGAAGTCTCTCAGCCCCACTCACCTCACAGAGTGTTTGTTGTGGGGGAGGAAGGGAAAGGAGAAGGTTAGCCGCTTTGAGACTCCTTCGGGTAGTGATAAAGTGGGATACCAAATCCAAACTCTAATATGGGTCACTACCAGGAAGACAACCTTTTCAGTGGTGGTTCCCCATCTATGGAATGCCTTCTCCAGAGAGCCTCCTATGGCACCTGTCTTTTACTTGCCAGGTTAAAATCCTTCTGTTCCCTCAGGTATTTTGATTGTATCCTCCACCCTATATTGAAAACCTCCCCATCTCTAAACTTGCTCCTGCGTAGGCGAATACAGTATTTCAGCTTAAGTGTAACCATTTATGGAGGACTCTTGCTACCCTAAATCAAGAGTTAACATGCTTCATTACTACTACACTGTAAGGTTATTTATTTGTTTAGCTAGTGTTGCACCTGTTTTCTACAATTTACATGCAGAGCAGATGGGATAGTAGAAATCTAAAATTTCCCTTCCATCCCTACTGTGGGATTAAAAAAATACTTTTTGATAAATAAATGTTCGACTTGCATACTTAGCAAAGATTTTAGTGAATTTCTCATTATTCCTTTGGCAAAAGGATAGTCATGATGCAGCGAAAGGTAATGGGTAGGTAGCAGCTGCAGGAACGTTGCAAGATACAAATAACTCTCTATGCATGAGCAATGCCATGGAGATGGGAATGAAGGGAGCAGGAGACGTACACATTTCCGTTTTGTTCTCCAAAAGCAAAAAAGAAAAAAAAATCAAGCTTAACACAAGATGTTCTTCTGCCTGAGGCTGAGCCACTGCCTCCTCCCTCCTGCTCCTTTTCCGTTCTTTGTCCTGTTGCAACAGCATAAGCATACCGAGTCTTTGTAGGCCTCATACCCAGCAATAGTTTGCTCCGATGTGGGAACATACAAAACACAGGGTCCTTTGAGAGTAGGGCATTGTGGGCGAGGTTGCCCCCAAAGAATGCTTGATTTACTGCTGGTTTGCCACAGTGGTAAAAATAAATAAATGCTATTTAAACTTTAATGGCAGTAACATAAAGGTAAAGGTAAAGGGACCCCTGACAATTAAGTCCAGTCATGAACGACTCTGGGGTTGTGGCACTCATCTCGCTTTACAGGCCGAGGGAGCCGGTGTTTGTCCGCTTCCACAGACAGTTTTTCCAGGTCATGTGGTGAACCAGCAGCACCACCAGAGTGGTACCTATTTATCTACTTGCACTGTGTGGTTGGCTGCTAGGTTGGCTGGAGCTGGGACAGAACAACCCATCATGGGGATTCGAACTGCCCACCTTTCGATCAGCAAGCCCAAGCGGCACAGTGGTTTAACCCACAGCGCCACCGACGTCCCATAGCAGTAACATACCTGAATGTAAAATGCAATGCTGTACTTCTGAAGTTAGCTTTTGAAATGGTTGCCATTTTTTGAGCTCCACTGCATCTTTTTCACTCTACACTCATGCGAGGAAAGCTTTTGTTAAATTTTAGGTCATGAAGCTTTCTAGAGGGGTTCCAGCAAGTTTGAGCTGGAGCTGAAAAAGTGTGTGTGGGGGGGGGGGGGAGAAAACCTTGGAGGCAAAAAGATCTGGCTGCTTCTGGTTAAGAGCTCTTGCACACATTTGCATCCCTCCAGGGACAAGGAGTTCCTCAATCTGAGCCAGAAAAATGTATTATTTAACAATCTATTTCTATCTTTGGGAATTTGTAGGACAGCCTCTTGTACTCCTTTTCCTTTGTTTACTATAGGGAATCTCAAATTCTTTAGCGTGGAGTTATGAATGTGTTAGGACTACAATGAAATGCACCTGTAATGTTATATATGCCTCTGCTGCCATACATAGATTAATCATATACAGTGGTACAGTCATACGCTGGGTTATGAATGCTGCAGGTTGTGTGTTTTCGGGTTATGGACCGCGCCAAACCCAGAAGTACCGGAATGGGTTACTCCTGGGTTTCGGAGCTCCCGCATGTGCAGAAGCGCAAAATGACATCACGCGCATGCGCAGAAGCGCTGAATTGCGCCACACGCGTGAGCAGATGTGGCGCTTCAGGCTGAGAATGCTGTGGGTTGTGAACGTGCCTCCCGCACGGCTCACGTTCGCAACTGGAGGTATGACTGTACCTTGGTTCTCAAATGCCTTAGTTCTCAAGCACCTTGGTTCTCAAACGCCAAAAACCCAGAAGTAAGTGTTCCGGTTTTCAAACATTTTTCGGAAGCCGAACATCTGATGCGGATGTTGGCTATTGTTTCCAGGGCACCTGCACCAATCAGAAGCTGCACCTTGGTTTTTGAACATTTCGGAAGTCAAACGGACTTCAGGAATGAAGTCCTGAACCAAGGTACCACTGTATATGATTAAGCTACGTATGGCTATTTATTTTGCATTTTTTTTTGTTAATTTGTTTTTGTGACTGTGTGGAACCCATTTCAGCTACTGATTGATTGATTTTGTGACTGTAGAAATAGATAAAAGCCCCCCATCCAAACAATGACTATCATCAGTGCAGATAAGAAAATAATAATACTGTCTTATTTTTTTATACTACATTGATTATTGCTTTTATTTTATGGATCAATGGTCTCGTTAGATAGTAGAATTCATGTTAAATTGCTGTTTTCAAGGTTGTTTTTAAAAGTCTGGAACGGATTAATCCGTTTTGCATTACTTTCTACGGGAAAGCGTGCCTTGGTTTTGGAATGCTTTGATTTTGGAACGGACTTCTGGAACGGATTAAGTTTGAGAACCAAGGTACCACTGTAACTGCATCATGATTCATCTGCTTTTGTTACTTAGTTTCAATAGATGAAAGTTCCATTTTCCAAATCTTGGTTTGGACGTGTCGTTTTGGGTCACACCTCACTTGTGCACATTTAGAACAGAAAAAAGATTTAGTTCCTCTCTATGAGGTGGTTGTATGGGTGGCTCGGTGAGTTGCAGATACACACAGGATCCTTTCAGACACTCCTAGCATTGGGGTTAGGGCGAAGCTTTGGCCATCAGTCACATGGCCTTAAGGAAATGGCTTACAGAAAGTATTGGAGCCTGTGAACAGAGGAAAGTTGCCTTATTCTGAGTCAGACTATTGGCTCGTTTAGCTCAGTATTGTTTACACTGATTGGCACAGGCTCTCCACTATTCCAGAATGGATACATTCTCAGCCCTCCTCAGAGATGCAGGGGATTGAACCAGCAACCTTTTCCATGCAAAGCAGATGCTCTTCAACTGAGCTATGGCCCTGCCCTGTTTATTCATTGGGGGCCTTGTATGGAACTCTCACTCCCAGGGCTCAAGAGTTTCAATGAGGTGTGGCCTGGTGTCATAGCTCAGGGACTCCATCATTTCCTGGAAACTGTAAAAAATGGCCTTTGAAGACAGATTCCTTGTCAGTTTGCATTTCTTAGTACAGAAAGTATTGATGTGTAAAGATTTTTCCTATTCTAATTAATTCAAGAGGGTTCTGGAAGCTTCTCTGTGTAAAAGAAACAAGCAGAAGGTTCATGATGTTTGGGTTATTCCTTCAGAGAAGCTGAGTACAGCCAGTGGCGTAGCGTGGGTTGTCAGCACCCGGGGCAAGGCAAGTAATTTGCACCCCCTAACCCGGGGCAAGGCAAGTAATTTGCGCCCCCTAACCCGGGGCAAGGCAAGTAATTTGCGCCCCCTAACCCTTAACCTGCCGCCGCTGCCAGCTTCTTCTTGCTGCTGCCTGGTCTGGTCTGGTGTGGTTCTCTCCCGCGCTCAGCGCTGCGCTGGGCGGCCGCTGCACTGTCCCTCCCCCAGATAGTCCCTCGCTCTCTCTCTCCGCACCGCACGCCTGGCACCCACCCCCTCCACAGTGGGCGGCGACCCAGCGGCTCGGATCGGATTCGCACAGCCAGCACTGCAGTGAGAGAGAGTGAGTGAGCCAGGTAGGGGCAGAGAGCTGCGAGTGCGAGCGCCCCCCCAGATGTTGCGCCCGGTGTGGCCGGCCCCCCCTGCACCCCCCACGCTACGCCACTGAGTACAGCTGGCTTAAACTGGTTCTCTTATCTCTTTCTGTCAAGGTCATGCTGACTATAAAAGTAGGGCCAGAAGGAGCGTGGGTTTCATCTTTTCTTTCCATCTCTTTTCCTTCTGGTGTGGTGTTCTGTACATAGTGTTAAGGTTTAGACTTATTATAAGATATTGTAAGTTTAAGTTAAGTCTGCTGCAGCTGGATTTTTTATGGACAGTACCAATCCTGAATGTATTGAATTTGTGACCATTATGCTCATTTGCCTTCAGTAGCAGTAAAGCTCTGCTGGATGAAATACAATCGCCTCAGGTCTATTTTGGGGGGAATGCTGTAACGTGTTTAAGTTTTTACTCTGCCATCTATATATTGGATTCTACTCTGGATCAATATTGAGTAGAATTTCATGACAGTTTTGATAGTATAAATGCAGAAACTAGCTTTACACTTGAAGCTGGGAAGGAGCTTCAGAAGAACGGTTCTCAGTTTGTAAGGCATCAAAACTGGATAAATTCATATTGATAAGAATGTTCTGCAAAACTGCTCTGGTATAAATCAGTGGTTTGGAAAGGGTGTGGTTTGCCACACTGATGACATGTGGCAGGTTAGGATGGTAAATGTGGTGGGAAGATTCAAGGACTATCAGCATTATATTTTGGGAATGATTTATCTTCTTATGTAGCTGCATTGTTTTGTACTTTCTGGATTTCTCACGATCATATTATAAAGTACTTGTTCTATGTTATAAAGTTCTGTGATATAAATCAAGAACTGCTAGAAGTTGTTTTTTTTTTTTCCTCCAAAGTATTTCTTATCAATTAAAAAAAATGGTGTGGAGTGAGCAAATTTTTATTCAAGCCCAGAGAAAAAAGTTTGAGAAACCACTGGAATGGAGTTTATTATCTATTTATTTTTGCTTTGCAAACAAGACCGACTCTTAAAGTGGTTTACAATCAAATCAACATATATCAATAGCACATTTAATACAATTAAAATTCAATTACGTAAGGTATCTAATTCAGATAAATCTCCATTCTTCAGTAATAAATTCAAATGTAAACCTTTCTCCCACAGAGATTTATTCTTATTTTTGCAAAAGACAGACTTCAGGAGACCATTCTAAACCCTAAAAAACTTTTAAAGGTTATTGTTTTAAGCAATATTTATCCCAAAGGATATAATTGACCTCGTAAGTTAGCTCCCGGCACTTTATTCATTATTAAATGTTAAATGACATCTTCAAATGTAATACACTCGCTGTTTCTGCAAAAATCTAGCTATAGTAAATTTCTTCCCAAAGGCAAAAATTAGTCAAAACTCAAAAAAAAATTCTTTAATTTTTAAGGGCCAGTTTTGTTTTGTTTTAAATAGAGCTGTTCAATAATGGACAGTTGACAAAAACACAAACATCTTCGTTTTAATTTTCAGCCTGATATTTTACAGTTACAGCTAGAGCTGACATTTTCGTACTGTATGGATTTTCTCCATCATATCCCCATCACTCATAATGACTTTGAAATGGTTTAAATTACATTAAAGTCTGATTCATTCTCCTTTCTCCTATTCAGGCCCTCATCTCTCAGGCTTATAGCAGATTTGCACTGGAAGGTAATGAAATATCCTTCCGTGACTTTTATTTTTCATTTTTAACAGAAGTTAGCTACAAAATAAGCAGAATGACCTGAAAACCGAGCATTTGTTCTCAAGATCTGCATGAGTTCAGCCCCTTGCAGAGCTGCACACGACTATCCTCTTAAGGGCTCAATGTGGCCACATCTGCAGATAAACCATTGCTTTGTCTAGACCTAGCCTAGCTACAGATGCTTTCAGATCAGACCTTGGTCTTTGCAGGGGAAGCTGTATAATGTAAGTCGTACCTACCTGGTACACCACTCTCTTGCAACTATCTCTACCTGATATGTTCCCTGAATTCCACTCCATGTGAATAGATACTTTGCCAGTAAATATATGCCTTGGTTTTTCAGAAGTTTCTTTCTGCATAGCTTCTTGAAGACCAGGCTCATGGCTCCTGAATTTCCTTGTCAATTCCAGTCCACAGTGTTGCAGATACTCAAGTTTGGTTTAGAAAGACCCATTAATAATCCAGTTGGTGAAACTCACTCATCACTAGGTAGAAAAACTTGGAGGACAATATATGCACTAGGTAGAAAACCTTAGATGGACAATATATGCACTTTGAGCCAATGTTTTGCAATGAAGTCAGGTCCGGATATATTGCTGTCTACCCATCTTTCATCGAGATTTCCACCTGTGAAATCAAGAGGAGAATTTAGATGCTCGACAAGCTTGAACTCTCTAGTTTTAGCTCAGGGGTTTACAGCAGGCCATGGAGGCAATTCAGCAGGCAATTCACCATCCCCTACACACTAAGAGAAACATGAGAAACCTATTGTCTTGTTAGGGCAGATCATTGTCAATGTATTCCACTGTTATATGGCATGGCCTTTAGATGCCTGTTTCCCATGCCCTGTTTGTGAGTCTCCCAGAATCATCGGGCTGCCCATGGTTGGAAGCAGAATCTGAGCTAGATGGGCCCTTGGCCCAAACCATCAGAGCTCTACTTGTGTTCAATTTTCAATTAAGAGGCAAAGGAGCAAGATGTTACTTAAACAGAGATTTGTTTATTTTTATTTATTTGTTGCTTGCTACAAAACATTGTCTCAAACTGACAAAAAAGAGAAAGCATGCAATACCAAATTTGAAATAAATCAGAAGATAAAAGAACACAACTAACTAAAAGTGCTTGTTCTGCAGTAACTTAACAGGAACACATCCTATTCCACTCGACTAAAAGATAAACAACAATTGAAAGCAAAATGTGTGGGTGAGCAGGAATTTCTTTGCCCGGTATCCAAAGGCTGATAATGATGGTGCTGGGTGCACCTCTCTAATGAGAGCATTCTGCATTTTGGAGCCACCACTGAGAAGGCCCTATCTCATGTGGTCACCCTCTGCACCTCCCTCAGAGGGGGCAAAAGAAATAGTTCCTCAGATGCCAAATGCAGGCTCTGGGTAGGTTCACACAGGCAGAGGTGCTCCCTCAGGTATTTGGATCCAGAGCCACATAAGGATTTGTAACTCAAAACCAGTACCTTGAATTGAGCCCTGACACTAATTGGCAGCCAATGTAGTCAGGCCAGGAGTGACAATGGCTCAGACCTCCTAGTTCCTGCCAACAACCTGGCCAAATAATTTTGTACTAGCTGAACTGTCTTCAAAGGCGGATTCTCAAATAACACATCACAGTAATCTAACCTAGACGTTAGCAGATAATAATAATAATAATAATAATAATAATAATAATAATAATAATTTATAACCTGCCCATCTGGCTGGGTTTCCCCAGCCACTCTGGGCAGCTTCCAACAAAATATTAAAAATGCAATAAAACTTCAGACATTAAAAACTTCCCTAAACAAGGCTGCCTTCAGATGTCTTCTAAAAGTCAGATAGTTGTTCATTTCCTTGACATCTGATGGGAGGGCGTTCCATGGGGTGGGTGCCGCTACCGAGAAGGCCCTCTGTAGACAAGCTAGGTTCTCTGTCCAATCAAGTTGAACTGGGCCACCAGCCAAAGCTGATGGAAGGTACACTGTGCCACCAGTGCTATTTTTTTCTAGAAAAGGAGGTGCCAGATCGCACCATGAACTTCTCCGTTGTTCTCTTAGAATGGCAATGGCGCCCACCTGAGAGGTGGCGGAGCTGAGCTCCCATGAACTCTGGCTGAAAAAAAGCCCTGAGTGCCCGTAAGACCACTTGTGCCTCCAATGACAATGGTGGATCCAGAAGTATCCCAAACTGTGACCTGCTCCTTTAATTAAACAGCAGCATCTAATTAGCATATATAAATCATGCAAGCCGATGCAAGAAGGCTCATGCCACAATATATCAGTTTGTTGCTCAATGCCATTACTTTCTGCTGAAGACCAACATCGTTCCTTTCGGAGAATTATCCTTCAGAAAGATCTCTGACAGCAGAGACTGAAAATATTCAGCTGTCATGGTTGGGCATAATGCGTGCAGCAAGCAAACCTGACCCAAGCCCGCCAAAGCAAATAATTCTCATGGACCTTCAACACCACTTACAGCAATCAATATGTTTGTACAAGCAGCCTGACAAGATTGCTGAGCAGTTTTCCAATCTATAACGGACGAGCCAGGTACTTGACAGAATAGTCGTCCTTGCCCGCACCAGGATTTTCAGACATTTCATTGTCCATCTTCCACGGAGAAGAATGCAATGCACTGCTCTCATTTCGAAACTGTAGTCAATTGCACAAAATTATGCATGCTGAACGCATCTGTCCAGAGATACAAAGAAATGTGGCTGCTCTTGCTTGATCTTAAGTAGGTGGGAATAATCCCAGTGGCATTTTTATATTAGGAAACCCCATTATTTCAACATGCCTTTGATTACAGTGCAGAAGCTAACGATCTGTATAATTCTTCCACTGAAATGGGTAGGAGTTAAAAGTACTTAACAGTGTTCAGTGCCGGCATTATTCAAATGAAGCTGCCTTACACCGAGACAGTGCTGAGCCACGTTTAAGGGACACTTAACACACATCTGAATAACACGCCTTCACCAAAAGAATCTTGGAATTAAGTTTGTTAAGGGTGCTGGGTATTGCGACTCTGTGCGTCGCAAACTACAGCTCCCAGGATTCCTTGGGATAAACCATGTGCTTTAATTGTGTGATATGTGCTTTAAAGTGTGTAGTGCAGATGTGACCTTGGTCTGCTTAGGCAAGTATTCATACTCTGACTGATGGACGCTCTCCAAGGAGCGTGGGGAACTGGATCCGCCCAGTGATCAGCAGATGGCCAGGCCTGGAAAGTGGTTGGCAAGCCATGCACAGGGCCGGACAAATTCCGGAGGCTTTGAAAATCCCTTTTTAACCCAGCCACAACTTTTCCTGCCCCACACATGATGTGAAATGGGTTGTTGGATGGAGGGCAAGTGGGTGCGGCTTGGTCAAAATGGCCTCACAGTCCAAATTGGGAGGCTGAATTAAGTCTGAGGGCTGGAGGTTCCACACCATTGCCTTACGTGATGCTCACACCCAGCCTAAGAGCCTAACCTGGCAATTGCATTCGGAATGCACTATATCTGCTCTATCCACTGAGCCACAGGCAGGAGAGAGGCACCTCAGACCCAGGAGGTGAATACAGCCCTTCAGGACTTGCTCAGGCTATTACAACTCTCCACAGGACACAACCCTTCTCTGGCCTTGCTGTGCATCCCAGGCATTTATGTTTGGCTAGAAGTATTCTTGAACTCTGGATGGTAGATGGAGAGGGGTGTGTGTCAGTTTGCATTTCTCAGTACAGAAAGTATTGATCTGATGTGTAGAGATCTTGCCTATTCTGAATAATTTAAGAGGGTTCTGGAAGCTTCTCTGTGTGAGAGAAACAAGCAAAAGCTTAATGATGTTTGGGTTATATCTTCAGAGAAGCTGAGTATAGCTGATTTAAACAGGTTCTCTTATCTCTCGTCTGTCAAGGTCATGCTGACTATAAAAGTAAGACCAGAAGGAGCCTGGGTTTCAAATTCTCTTTCTATCTCTTTTCCTTCAGGTGTGGTGTTTTGTACATAAGTATGGTTAGTGTTAAGGTTTAGATTTATTACAAGTTATTGTAAGTTTAAGGTAAGTCTGCTGCAACTGGATTTCTTATGATCAGTGCCAATCCTGAACGTATTGGATTTGTGACCATTATGCTCATTTGTCTTCAATAGCAGAAAAGCTCAGCTGGATAAAATACGGTTGCCTCTGGTCTATTTTCTGGGAATCCTGCAACATGTTTTAAGTTTTTACTCTGCTAACTATACATTGGAATCTACTCTGGATCAATATTGAGTAGAATTTCAATGATAGGGTGTGCATGTAGAAACTGGCCTACTGTACAAGGGCAAGATGTACATTTGTTGTTCCACCAATGTGTGGCTTTGGCCCCAGATGGCTCCTGGAAGGTTGTTCAGATTAAGACATAGCTGTCAACTTTTTCCTTTTCTTGAGAGGAATCCTATTCGGAATAAGGGAATTTCCCTTAAAAAAAGGGAAACGTTGACAGCTATGGATTAAGATGTAGCCCTCAAGCTGCTAAATGGTTCTGCACCCCTGTCCTAAGAAATGGGGGTTGACTACCACTGATGAAACAATGTGCTTTCTTCACTATTTGGTCAAGTGGGGTCACCTCTGCCACTAAAAATGAATGAGGCTGTGGGTGGCAGGGTAGATAACTGGCAGAAGGAGGACAAAGTGTGTGGGTCCAGTGTTTCATGCCGGTCTTTGTTCTGCAGAGAAATCAAGTGTTGTACATGTTTTTTCTGATTTAGTCCTTGGTGGAGGGAAAATTATATGCATGCTTACACGTCTGCAGCTGAAAACGCAGCGAGTGCAGAAGGATGGCCTAAAAATTGGCAATGTTTATCAAAATGCAGTAAAAAAAATAATACTGTACACAGTGCAGATTGCATGTAACTATGGCAACCATTTCTGTTATTATGCTAAATGCATTCTGTAGGTTGTGCCTGGCAGCAAGTAAGAGCCAATATGTGCTTTGAGGATTAATGTCTTGTATTTCCTGAGGGAGAATAGCCGGTAAAGCCTTGTGGCCTTCTCGAAGCAATGAAGGAAATACCCTATTAATATGTAAAGAACTTCGAATGCTTCCAGTTGTTAGTTACTGTTTATCTTTCCTAGAAGCCTGTAGCCACATTTTGGCTGGTAAAGTCTAGCACACACAACGCTTCCCAACCCCTTAGCTACCTCACCGATGGAATGAGGTAATCTCTCACACACACACACCTTCCCATTCCCTCAATTCTAACTAGGCCATTGGCAGACCAACTCTGCATTACAAAGATGTCTGCAAATGTGACACTAAGGCTGGAAACATTAATCCTGTGGTGTGGGAATCCCTTGCAGACAATTGGAGTGTCTGGAGGCAGACAGTCAGGTTATGTGACTATAGGAGAAATGACCGCTGGGAGGAGAGTAGGGAGAAGAAACACCCTGATGCACCTGTAGCAGCAAAACTGGATGCCTTCACCTGCCTCACTTGCAGTAAAACATATCTCTACCATATCAGTCTCTACAGCCACAGCAGGCGCTGTAGCTCTCCAATGGTTTGGCTTTACCCTTGAAGAAGAGAAGAAGAGTTTGGATTTGATATCCCGCTTTATCACTACCTGAAGGAGTCTCAAAGCGGCTAACATTCTCTTTTCCCTTCCTCCCCCACAACAAACACTCTGTGAGGTGAGTGAGGCTGAGAGACTTCAGAGAAGTGTGACTAGCCCAAGGTCACCCAGCAGCTGCATGTGGAGGAGCGGTGACGCGAACCCGGTTCCCCAGATTACGAATCTACTGCTCTTAACCACTACACCACACTGGCTCTCAGTGAAGGCACACACTTCCATTGTCTCCCAAGACCATTGGATGCTAACATTATTACAGTTATACCCGACCTTTCCTCTGAATTAAAGCATATACAGCCATACCTTGGAAGTCAAATGGAACCAGTTCTGGAAGTCCTTTCGACTTCCAAAACATTCGAAAACCAATTTGTCACTTCTGATTGGCTGCAGGAAGCTCCAAAAGAACGTTTGCAAACCGGAACACTCACTCCTGGGTTTGCGGCGTTTGGGAGCCAAGGTATGACTGTATGGTTCTCACCCTCTCTATTATATCGTCACAACAACCCTGTGACGTCGGTTAGGCTGAGAAAATGACTGGCCCAAGTCTCCCAGGTCCCAATCCAACACTCGTAACTGCCACACAAACTCTCCTACACTGACCTTTTCCTCACAATTGCCATTTCTCTTTCTTGTGTCAACTCCCACCTGTCACTTCTCTAGCTCTCGGGACAGTTATTGCACAGTAGCGGCTGGCGGGAGACTGTGGATGGGGCTGTCTTGCTCTCCTGGCTTCCTAATGCCCCACATGTCCGATGGTTCCTGGGAGGGGATGGAGTGAGGCCACAGGGTGAGGGGCGAAGCCAATCTGACACACCCAATGCTGCGCCCAGGCTGATCTCCCTGCTGTTTTGCTCCTCCTCTTGTTGGTAACTGGTAGTGACCCGCGGTGTCGGAAAACCAGAAGAGCAATGCAGCCCTATCCACACTGCATCGCCGGCTGCTACTGCTCACCTGCTATTTATGGCAAGGCTTCATTTCCACAAGTGAAATGAGTAAAATATAATATTTGCATTTCCTTTGCAATTCTAATGAAGCACTCTGCTTCTCAGTATTCATACAGTGGTACCTCAAATTACAAACGCCTCACATTACAAATGCTTCAGGTTACAAACTGCTAACCTGGAAGAGTTACCTCAAGTTGAGAATTTTGCCCCAGGTTGAGAATGGAAATTGTGTGCCGGCAGCGCAGAGGCAGCAAGAGGCCCCATTAGCGAAAGCACGCCTTAGGTCAAGAACAGTTTCAGGTTAAGGACAGATCTCCGGAACAAATTAAGTTCGTAACTAGAGGTACCACTGTATATTTCCCCCCCACGTTGTGTCACTTTATGGTGCCTATGGGGTTGAGTTCTCCATATCCAAACTGTTCAGGTATTCTGGTAATGCTTTCATCTTCTGAGGAGGCACGCCCATTTCTCGTTCACTTTTATGACACCCTTTCCTTCAGCTACGAATTTTTCTTTTCTCGTGAATGTATTTTGTCATTCATTAATCTATTGCTGAAATATAATCAAGAAGGGGTACCTCGGAGGGAAAGAAAGCAAGAAAAGGAAAGTACAGAGGCATTATTCACTGTCAGCCTAATGCTGTCAGGGACACAGTGTCCCGACACTTTTGCGTTTGGCCTGGAATGTGTCCAAACGGAAAGCACCACACATTTTTAAGTGGGAAAACAGACGCTATCAGTCGCTCACACATCACTAATGACCTGTGTGAAAAGAAGGCATCCCTCCAATCATTGAAGCTGACCTGTACATCTTCTTATATGCAAAACAGGAGTAGATTGGGTCCCTGTAAAATGTTTTTTCTCTCTGTTATAAGCTTTTTCAAAAATATTACATTTAAATGGGAAAACTGGGGGCTGCTGCCCCTAGTCACTCTGCTTGCCAACCCCACCTGCCTGCCAACCCCTTTACCAACTGCTTTTCCCTCCCACTTGACCCCTCCCTTTGCTCCTACCCCACCCCTCCTTCACAGCTCACCCCATGCCCCGCACCTCACAGCCTTTAAAGCAATGGTGCTTTAAAGTGCTTCGCAGAGCAGCTTGCTAAACCACTGTGTGAAGCACCTCTCTCTCCTATTAAACCCTGCTGCAGCCACATTTACTGAGAGGTGCTTCACAGAGTAGCTTGTCAATTTATCATCTCAGTAGCAGCCTGAGCAGGCTCATAGGTCCAGTATTCCCAATATGGGAAGGATTTCTATTCAAATTATAGTAATTGCTGCTTATAAACTTGGTTCAAGAAATCAAATTAGCACATGCAATGTTATGCCCTTTAAAAATGTGTTGGGGAGGGGGGTTATTGGGTTGTTTTTATTATGTATTTTATGTTTTCGTGGTTTTCTTTTGTGAACCACCCTGAGACCTGTGAGTAAAGGGCGATATACAAATCAGCTTTCCAAGGCAGAGAGAGACCTTTTGCCACCTTGTAACCTGATCTCCTTTGACTGGAAATGCATGCGAGTCAAAATGGAACCTTGTACCCACAAACCACACACCCTTCTACTAAATGGTGGGCTCTCCCCGTAGTCCTGATGGGACGGATCAGTAGAGGCAGGAAGAATTTGCTCATGATTTGTGAGCTGCCGCTCTGCTTATTCCAACCCTGGAAACTGAATTGGAAAGAAAACAAAGAAAACACATGCTACAAACAGGTGCAGCTGATTTTTCTGGGAAGTATTTTCTGCAATCAGTGTTGTCTATGTAAATTGCCAGCACTTACTAAAGAAAGGGTTGTATGAAAACAGCGACTTTTAGAATGACTGTATAAAAGATGGAAATTGAGAATGATGAGTTGGGGAGAGGGATGTCTTTTTCTGTGATAATGTTGCTGGCTTTTATGTGACTTGATGTCACCTTTAAGTGTTGTGTATGTCAATACTAAATGTCCCTAATATCAATTGAAAGGAAAATAATGCTGCAATAAATTGCTTCGAAATCTAGCATCCCAAGAGCTAAGTACTCATTTTCACTGTGTGCTACAATAAATCCGTCTTTCTGAAGTGTTCCAGCACAAACGGTTGTTTTCAAGCAGGTCCCACACATAATACCATATCCCAGGTGACTTGAAGTGGTGACAATCAGAAAGCTATGCTGATTCTGCAGTCTCTCTCACTTCACTCTATTTAATCTCTGCACTAGGAAGATGACACACAGTATTCCCCGCTGAGTACACTTTGCTGTTTTCATTTCTCCCCCATGTCGAGAGTGAAATTGTGGTGCTAAAAGACAACAAAAAGACAACTTCAACTATATGGGAGCCGATAAAGAGGCAATCTCACTCCAGACCCCATCATCCTGTTGCCTAAACAGCCACATACAAGAGAGAGATTTCAGCAGACTTAGGCTGCATTAACATGGCAGTTTATTCCACTGCCCTAATGGTTAATTTCCACATTATATTTGAGCTTTAGCATCGTGTTAAAGCCAGTTCCAGAAAGCTAATGGAATACAGTGGAACCTTGCTTCCTGAACGCCTCCGTTGTTGTACGTTTTGGTTCTCGAACGCCAAAGACCTGGAAGCAAATGCTTCCATTTCTGAATATTTTCCAGAACGTGCTGCACGGCTTCCACTGAGTGCAAGACACTCTTGCAACCAATGGGAAGCCGCGCTTCAGTTTTTGAACATTTCAGAAACTGAACAGGCTTCCAGAATGGATTTTGTTCGAGAACCGAGGTACCACTGTATAGTGGATGTTTAGCCCTTGTTTCCATTTTGTTTGATTCCAGAAAAAAAACTATTTGCAGCCCTCTTAAGCCAGAAAATGGTGTAATGAAGATCAGCATACAGTTCTTTCCTGCTGTTGTCATGTGGGAATCATGGGGGAACAGGAGCACACATGTGCAGGAAAAGAGGGAGTAGCAATATTGTTGACCCCCAAGCCAAGGAGATAAGTAACTATATAACCTTTAGAAGACATTTGAAGGCAGCCTGTATAGGGAAGTTCTCTAATGCTTAATGTTTTATTATTATTTTATATATGTTGAAAGCTGTTCAGAATAATAATAATAATAATAATAATAATAATAATAATAATAGAATAGGATGTCCCATGTTGGGGGTATGTAACTGCTGCATTGAGGTACGGGTGGGGATTTTAGACTTAGATAACAGCTTGCAGGAAAATGTGCCATTTTATTAAAATTCCATCAAAATTCCCTTCCGGTTGGCAAATAAGGAAATCTTCCAAGTTTTGAGGATGCATCTGATCTTAAGTATGCACATATTTGGATGTGAATCCTTCTGACTTCAATTAGACTTACTCTCAAGAAAGAGCATTTATGATGCCAGCTTTATGGTTAGTAGGTTAGAGACAAGAAGACTCTTTCACTGGTGATCTGTAAGTTACCCTAAGAGTTGAAATGCAACTGATTTTCACCAAAGTTTGCAGTTTCCTAACAACATAATGTCCAAATCTGCCCTGAACCTGTGATTAAATTAGATTTTTCACTTTAAGAACTATCTGAACTATATACCAGAAGTTACAACAGGGCATAGACCAAGGGGGAAAGCAGTTCTAATGTTGTGGATAGAATACTAACAGCATTTGCAGAGATTATTGGCTATAAATACATTTAGGAATATAAAAATAGAACTGCAGACTATAAATCGCATTAAGAATACTTTGTAGTTTTTACCACTCTAGAGATGACATTGGGAAGCTGCCACAAAGGGCAACCAAATAGTTGGAGCATGGTAAGTTTGAACGTGGTGCCACCTTTCATAAATTACAGTGTCTTAGTGTTAGTTTTCCAAACCTTTCTTCCTAATATTTTTCATTATAGAGTCACTTTTTCATAGTTTTTAAAGTGCTGTCCAAGACATTTTTTACTTTTCTGGATCTTACCCAAAGTGGTTTTTTTTTTTAAAAAAATAATCATAAAATTTATATACTGTTTGATTATTTTTTTTTAAAAAAGCAAAGAAACCTCACAGTGTTTGCAAAAATGGGATGAGTCCGTTCTGTAGCCACAGGGAAATGTATATCTTTCTGCTTGACAAACCTAGAAAATGTGGGGAGAAGAAGAACAAGACAGTCACAACTCCCCTTTTGACACTTCCCTGAGGCATTCTAGGTGACTCTGCATTTATTTTAGATTGCTGCTAGGGTCCTGTTAAAAACTGCTACAGAGCTCACACCTGGTGTTTCGGTTTGGCGGCTTTCCTGTTAGCAAACTATACTTATCAGAGACAAATTCAAAAATGTTTAGTTCTCTTTGTTTTCTCAGTTTTTATTGATCAAAGACCACTGTTTTCTGCTGACTGACAAGTGCCATAGATAGTTTGTGAGAGCTCTAGAAGCAGCAGGAAGCATTTGCCAAAATGAGGGGTCTTAAACTATAGGCTCCCACTTTTGTGTACAGTGGTACCTCGGGTTAAGAACTTAATTCGTTCTGGAGGTCTGTTCTTAACCTGAAACTGTTCTTAAACTGAGGTACCACTTTAGCTAATGGGGCCTCCCACTGCCGCTGCCGCACAATTTCTGTTCTTATCCTAAAGCAAAGTTCTTAACCTGAGGTACTATTTCTGGGTTAGTGGAGTCTGTAACCTGAAGCGTCTGTAACCCGAGGTACCACTGTATTAAGTTCCAGCACTCCTCCTCTATGAACAACTTTCCAGCATTCTATCTGGCAACTTACGGGAACATCCTATTCTACATAGTACCAGATCTGGTCCCTGGTTGATGTAGTCCAGTATGACAGGTCTTCCCCAGCCAGATTTAGAGATGTCAGGCATTGAACGAGGGACGTTATGAATGCAAAACAAGTGCTCTGTCTTCTTGAACTGTCATTAAAAACTGAAAGTCATGAAACAGACTTTCATGATTAGAAACATTCATTATTAGTCATTCTGGAAGCTGGGATTGATAGTCAATGTTTGAAACCGTATCACTATGTGATCTTTGGCAGAATTGGATGAAATTAGTAGGCATATTAGTGCCTCCTGAAAGGCTGAATCCTGTCAAATTTCAGAAAGATCTCTGTAGAGGGTTTCCTATAGGCTGTAAGGGCAACATTTACAGGTTTGGGGTCAAAAGAAGATTCACTTAATCTCCTCTAGAGTTTTGAAGGAAATTGGTCTGAAAATAACAGAGCGGAGGAAGATGCCTTTTGGTAAGAAAGCTACAATTTTTCAAATTGTCCCAAAAGGTTTAGTTCAATGACTCATTTAAAGCTGATTTGGGGGAGGAACTAAAAGTGACCCCCCCCCCGGAGGTTTGCAGCACTGATTCAATAGCAGGGCCTGTAGGCATGGTACTGCACACCGATCAAGCAACTTGTTTTCCTTTGAAGAGTAGGCTGGACTGGGCAAGGGATATCCCCCCCCCCCACAGAAACAGCTTTCCTAGAGGCACTTTGTCATAAGATAGTATGCTTCCCCAGTGCTATTGGTGAGTTGGGACTGGAAATGTCCCATTTGTGGACCCATATTTTCCCCCATCCCAAATTCCACATAGTGTAATGCTGAAGCTGCTTTGTGTATGCAGCGGTGTAGCTAGCCGCTCAGGTGCCTGGTGTGGGGACGTGTCCTACAGCTGGGGGCAGGGTGATCCACCCATTGGGGCGGGGCAAGCTGCCAGTGGGGGTGGGGTGATCCGCCCATGGGGGTGGGGCAAGCCTCTCTGAAGCTTGGAGCCTCTCCACTGCCTCCCCCTCAACTGTAGGGCGGCTGAGGGAGAGGCAGTAGGCAGACACAAGAAGAAGAAGAAGAAGAAGAGTTTGGATTTGATATCCCGCCTTTCACTCCCTTTAAGGAATCTTAAAGCAGCTAACATTCTCCTTTCCCTTCCTCCCCCACAACAAACACTCTGTGAGGTGAGTGGGGCTGAGAGACTTCAAAGAAGCGTGACTGGCCCAAGGTCACCCAGCAGCTGCATGTGGAGGAGCGGAGATGCGAACCCGGTTCCCCAGATTACGAGACTACCGCTCTTAACCACTACACCACACTGGCTCTCGCAAGTCCCATGCTGCCATTTCAGGCAGTGCAGAACCTGCAGGTGCCTAAGTCACCACATCACTCCTAAAAAGTTTCATGAGCCCAATTTTTAAATTTTATTTTAAAACTCATTTTGTCACACACCCCCTCAGTGATGACTGCACCCTCCGCACCCTCTTCCTTTGTCACTGTGTGAGTGTGTGTGTCCTGAGAGTAAGAAGGGAACCTCTGATTCTTGCTCTGCCCTGTTCTCCTCTTGCTTGACTTTTCTGACTCTGACTCCTCCTTGGGGGAGAGGGACTGGGGCTGCCTTTTTAAGTGCATTAGAAAACTGCTGGTGGTATACTGCCCTGGAACCATCCCCCTTGGCCAGCTGTTTCCTGCAATGTAGACACGTTGCATATATGTGATCCTCAGCCAACTCAGAGTGAACCCAGGCCATGCTTTGCTGCTTTTCTGGACATGCAGAGTCTCTACCTTCATTCGGGGCAATAGCTGTTTCATGTTCACTGTGCTTAAAAGACAGAATTAGCAAAGAACAGAAAGAAGCCAAGAGCAATGCTATTTATACCACAACATCCCTCCCTGTAAACACTAGGAAAGCTTTTTAACATGGACCCACATAATCAGTTTTCTGATTATCTCTTCCAAGTGACACTCAACAATCTCGTTTCTCAATGGCCCCATTTTGGCTTCACTTCTGTCGGCAGTCACCACCCAAGTTTGCTTTTAAGAGCCCTGCTGTCTCCTGCTCAGCACAAGAGCTTTCAACAGCACAAGCACAGTAGGAAACTTGGGAAAGGACTAGAAGGCAAAATAAGAGTGTTTCCCACCTTAAAAAAGGGAGCAGCACGATAAAAAACCACGCAGAACTCAAAAAGTAGAGCAACAGCATTTTAAAGGTTAAATATCTCAAGCATATTTGGGCCTGGTTCTTTTTTTAATCTTTAAATAAAAAGAACTGTATGTGGGAGTAAGAGGGAACAAACAAATTTAAATGTGTAAGTGCTAACATTTTACAACTGTCACTGCTTTTATTTAGAATTATAAGAAGCTACTGTGGCGCAAGTCACATGAAAGGACTGGTGACCCAGTTACAATTCAGGGAAGCTTCTTCCTTTCTTTTAAGAGGTGGAATAACTTTAATGGAGAATTGATGTGCCTTCTATTGTATGATTGACTTGGCAAGCTGGTTGTTTATTGCATTTCATCCATCCTAATCATTCCCTGGTTCCCTGAGACCTTTCTAGTGACACGTTAAATGAGTTATTTGCAACTCATGGACAAACTTGAAAGGACCATGTGCATCTGGAAATCTGTTGTGGGTTAAGTCAGCGATCAAACTTAGCCATTCTTGCAGACATAATCGTTTATCATCATTATCTTAATTTCCAATGTCAGGTTGTCATACTGTCTAACATTTCATTCCATCATCACCATCATTTTACTATTTCTACCCCGCCCATCTGACTGGGTTACCCCAGCTACTCTGAGAGGCTTCCCACACCCAGCATGGGGTTTGAACACAAATTCCTGACCGGCAATGTGAGTCTTTTGGTATTGTCCACCACACAAACCTCCTTCAATTACACTTCCCTCTTGTTTCCCCACTTCCTCTGCATGCAAATGACTATTGGCTTGTAAGAAGCCCAACCATGCTCTAATGCCTGCACAAGGCCGCCCCAACAAATCCCTGTAATAGGACAGGGGTGCAGTTATGTGTGTACAGTATCAAGCAACAGATTAGAACAGTGGTACCTCGGGTTACATACGCTTCAGGTTACAGACGCTTCAGGTTACAGACTCGGCTAACCCAGAAATAGTGCTTCAGGTTAAGAACTTTGCTTCAGGATAAGAACAGAAATCGTGCTCGGGCGGCACAGCGGCAGCAGGCATTGCCTCATGCAGTTTCTGTTTGCACAGCCGCAGCTCAAGTAGTGAAGTTTTGAGATTCAGAGAAGAATTTGGCCTGTCTTGCAGAATTTGCATTAGCATGCAAAAGCAGTCTTGCATTAAATGAGCCTTCCTTCAAGGTTCCTCAGCTGCTGAGGTAAGGTGGGGGTATGGGGAGAGAGAAAGAGAGAGAGAGAGAAAAACGCTCCTGAATTGGACCTGAGGGCATTCTCTTCAGCACCTAATAGTTTGGCAGAGAAATGGCAACCCCTAGCATAATCCCCAAAGCAGGGACAGCACATCAAGTTTTCTTTAGGCTGAAGGGCATTTTGGAAGGACAAGAGAGATCTACAAAGCAGGCTAAAACGACAAACTTTTGCACACTTTGCAGAGAAGCAGCAAGTGAGGCTTGCTGTCAAGAAAATGCACACAGGATCAGGAAGCTTGCAAATGCAGTTTGTTAATGTTAAGTTGTGGGCGAACATATCAGACGACACGGCGATTCTTCCAAAGCAGCTCTTTATTTGTAAACTGGAACTGAACTGAACTGAGGAGCTCAGTCAGCTTGCTTATATAGAGCTCCAATAGAACGCAACAGTAACCATTTTCTGTAACTAGCCAATCACTGAACGTCACTTTCGATCCTTCATTTGCATATAAACTATCCAATCACTGATCTCCTGGGCAGAGCGTTCAGCAGCTTCTGAGGCCACGGCCTCCTCAATGGCTTTCTGCAGCGTGAGGTCTGGCTTGGCGAGGAGACGCCGTTGCAGATGGATGTCCCAGACCCCGCAGACGATTCGATCCATCAGGGCATCGTCTAAGTCTCGGAACTTACAGTGCATTGCAGCCTGTCGCAGGGCGGTGGTGTAGTTGTTGATTGACTCTGCCTCTGCCTGGTTCCGGTGGTAGAATGCATGGCGGGCAGCAATCTTGGACGGCTTTGGCGTGTAGTGGTTGCGGAGCTTCTCTTGGATCGTGTCCCATGGTGTTGCCTGGACTGCTTCAGGCGCAACCAATGCTCGGGCCGTCTCAAACACCTCAGGCCCACAGAGGCTGAGGAATAGGCCCCGCTTCCGTTCCTTTGATACTGCTGTCAGCTCGTTGGCATGGAGATAGCAGTCAAACCGAGCGAGGTAGGAGTCCCATGATTCAGAGGCTGGCACAAACGGTGGTAGAGGCACAAGTGAAGCCATGATTCCGATGCTGGCATGAAGGGCGATGGATGGAACACAGTGCTCTAGCCAGAACAGTCAGCTCTGAATTGGTTCTGTTCAGTGATTTCGCTCAGTGATTTCGCTCAGTGATTCAGCTCAGTTCAGAGGATGGCCGCATCTGGCTGTGCTCTGATGTCCATCGATCCCACCTTCGTCGCCAGTGTTAAGTTGTGGGCGAACATATCAGACGACACAGCGATTCTTCCAAAGCAGCTCTTTATTTGTAAACTGGAACAGAACTGAACTGAGGAGCTCCACTAGAATGCAACAGTAACCATTTTCTGTAACTAGCCAATCACTGAACATCACTTTCGATCCTTCATTTGCATACAAACTATCCAATCACTGAATGTCACTTTCGATCCTTCATTTGCATAACTATCTACAGTATCCCCCTGCAGGCCCAGTACATAGGTTTTAGGAGTAGTTGCTCTATGAGGGTTAAACCACAGTTCTCAGGATTCTGGGAGATTGTGGCAAACTTCTTCAATAAAGTTGGGAGTATAGTAACAGTACCAGGTTTGTGGTGTTTTAAATTTATACAGCACCTTCCAGTGACATGTGAGAGGTCTGGGATTTTCTGCATGTAGTAGCATTGACTAATATTCCACAGCAAAGACTTGAATTGATGTAAAAGGTAAGCCTGTGACCACTTATCCCTTAAACTGGTAATAAAGCTGAGGCAATTTGGAAACAAAACTGGATATTTGTTTATGCACACTCAATGAAAGTTAAAGCTTAATGGTTGTTCTGATTAGGCACAGCACTTTGTTTCAGTCAGAATCACTTTTACATACGTCATGATTTTATTTTTATTTTTTTAAAAAAACTCTAATTAAGACTTTCACTTTAAACTTGTTTCTAAATAATCTGATTCCTCTTGGAATGGCTATTTTTTCTACTAACCAAGTAAAGCCCTCTTCTAGGATCTTTTCCTTACCTTGAAGGAAACAATCTAGTTTGCCCTGCCTTTTAAACCCCTAACTACCCAGCTAACCCCTTAGCCAAGCCCTTTCCAGTCCCATCTAAATGGTTTCCAAGCCTCATCTAATTGTAAACTGCCAGGTTCTATCTTTCAACTTTGCACTTTGAATGGTTGACACTCCACCCAGCCTTGATTGGCTGCAGGGACTCTAGGGGAGTGACCCAAGGTCCATTCATTACAGGAACCATGCACTTTAAATGTATGGTGTGACTGTGACTAGCTTAGTAAATGCATTGCAAAACTAGAAAATGCCCTCCATATGCACATTGCTTCTTATTTTCTATATAAAGTTCTCAGCTTTGCTGAGGCTGGTCAGATCTCTCCCCCCGTACTTCCGGGGACCACCTGAAAGGTGCCAGAATGCTGTTCTGGAATGTTCCAGCTGGGGAAAAAAGCCCTGGTGTTAATGTTGTTGGAGACACTTATTTCCCCCACATAGCTACAGTTCTCAGAGTTCCTGTGCAAGTCAAAGGAAAGCTATTTCTCTCCCCAAGGAGTAAAGAATCTAGCCCCAACAATCCATAGAGGAGAAAAAACCATGACCAAAAGCAATCCTTGTGGTAAAAGGGTCTTTTCTGGGAGCAACATTTAACCCACCCTGTATTTTCTTAAAATCCTCACTGTTCCCCCCCACCCCATATTCCCATTATACCCACCCACCCATGCCAGAGAATCACTGCAGTTACCATTCAGAAATTTGACAGGCTTCAAGCCCTCGAAAGGGATGACTACGACTGCAAATTGCATCCAATTTGGGTATAAAATGAGAATGTTATAGACGTTTCCATTAGAAGATTTTAATTTTTTTTAAGGTCCTTGCACAAAAGAACATGCATTTGGCAGGCTTAATCCACCCTGGAATGGTTGATATTCCTGAAAATTTCATCCACTTCTATTAAAAGTTCAAAAAAGTTACAGCTTTTTTTTAGATTCCACATTATACTGAATGCAGGAAAAAGAGAATTTAGTTTGTAACAGATCTAATTCACTCTCAAATAACAAGCTGAAGTGGAAGGACACAGAATGTCCCTGAAACCTTTGTAGGGCTATTCCCCAATGCTGTGGCTACAGATAGATATCAAATCACCCTCCTAGTTTCTGGTGATTTTTTTGGAATATTTTTACTAAAATTTGGAAAAAGGGAGATAAAGATTATTATCAAATATCTTTTTCATAGCTCCCTTCTGCAGTTGTAGAGTGCTTCTGAGGCAACTGGTGGGAGAATCACGTCCACATACTGTGCATCTGTAGGATGTGGTAGAAAATATCTGGCCAGATTTGGTACCAGAGGATTCAAACTCTATTTACACTTGGGAGTTACACATCTGGGAGTAGTGAAACCTCTAACTCTGCTGTACTGAACTTGTCGATTCAGGGATTGGAAGAGAAATAAAAGGAAAAACCAAAAGCAACTGCTTTGAAACTACACTCTGAAAAGAAATAGCAACTGTTCAGTAAATATCCCGTTAAGGTCTTGAACCTTTGAACACTTATGAGCATCTTTAATTAAATTTATCTCAGGGCCTAGCATGCTGCTGAAAGGAGTGAGATTTCACTGGCCACTAATCGGCTGATTAAACTAAACGTTATGAGTATCTCAGGAATTGCGCAGAAGAGGAATTAACTGTGAGTGCACATGCTTTTTGGTACAGCTGGAAACAGAAGCAGGATAAGAATCTGTTTTTTGTTTTGTTTTAAAATAGCCAACTTCACCCTAAGTAGGCCACATAGAAGCCAACTCCTAGGGGCTGAAGGGGCTCCAATATAAAATATTGGAGGGGACTGCCCCTCCCCCAAGTTAATGGCCATTGCCATTCAAATGGTGTGCATGCACCTTGTCATGTAAGTGGGGCAGGACGTATCTGAGCCCCCCCCCCCCAATATTTTATTCAAGTTGGCACCCCTGGGAGGTACAGTTGATATCAAGCTTGTTAAGGAAACAGAACTGTCAATATAAACTTTTCCAAGAGGACTCCAAGCAAGATAGCTTTGTGTGTTTGTGTATGTGTGTGTTCCCCATCAATATGAAACGATAATTTATTTGTTCTTACTGTATTATCAAATGGTGGGGTTGGTGGTGGTAGGGTCATAGGAGTCGATTCCTAGGGGCTTAGGTGCCTTTGCCCCCCCTAAAATATTTGAGGGGGCCGGGCCCCACCAAAGTTAATAGACATTGCCATTCAAATGGTGTCTGGTTCCCTCCACCCCCAATATTTTATTGAAGCTGCCATTCCTGAGTAGGGTTGTGTGTACATTTTAATCAGCTTTGTAATGTTTGGAGGTGTGTTTTTAGAATAAAAATTAAAATGTATCACTCTTCAAATGCAGAGTCGCAAAAGCTTATCTGTTTTTGAGCATTCACGTGATAGGTATGCTAAGAAAATTATTAAAGAAAACCTTGAAAGAATGAGAAAGGTGAGATAAAGGATTGTTATCTAGCTGCGTGCAAAAGGTTTCTTTAAAAAAATATAAGCCAGACTTATTCAATGTGAGAATCACACACAGAAAATCAGATTTCAAGGTGAATTTATCAGTAATCTCAAAAGAGGGAGGATGCAAGATGATCAGGTACCACCAAGGCTTGACAAAAGCTAGAAATTCAAACCTCAAACTGAGGCCATTTTAGAAGCTCTCTTAGCCTTTGTGTTTTCCTTATGTGGGTAAATGAATATGTAAACAATTTTGCCAGTAGAGCACATCATGGAGTGAAAGTCCTATCCCAAAATATTAACAAAAGTATATCCAGCAAATTGGAAACTCGAAAAAAGGCAAGCTAATTTTTATAAATAGAAGAATTGGACTCAACACAATAGATTATTGGTGGGGAAAAGAAGGTTTAAAGACGTCTAGCCTGATGCATACCCAAAGTGGTTGCTGTGAAATTAAGCAATTCTGTGGTGTGACAGACAGTAGCTTCTCTCCCACCACTAACATCATTGTAGCTTACCTGGACAGGACTGGTGCTGGAGCAGGGCAATGGCAAAGTTGGGGCGGCATGGGTGCCCCAGAAGGAATGTCAAATTGGTCCCACCAGTGTATGTGTGCAGCCTGATCGTTGCCCCACTCTCAGACCCATCCAGGTCAACAGCAGTCATACCGGTGTTTGGAAGGCGGCTTCATAGCTCCACCCCACAATATCAGCTGCTACCACCACCAACAGATCCCATGGATTGGATATAGTTTCTGTTGTTGTGACTAACATAGCTAATGTATTTCTGTTCCGACAACAAAGTTTCTGGAAATATGTATGGAATTGGCTTGGCTTGGACGCTGCTGCTATTGTCTCTACATAATCATCTAGTTGAGAAAAGAGAGAGTTTTCATTCACGTTTTTTCCAGTACCTTTGGGATGGAACATGATAGGATCAACATCATCAGCAACTGAGGTACTGCATAGCTGTGGAGCTGCATTCAATTTGCAGTGACCTTCTTTAATGTGCCTATTAGAACTATGCTCTTTTGCCCCACTGGTATTTTTTGGTCTGTCTTTTCCTGCTCAGGGTGTAAGCATTTATTCAGGGTTGCTGATATGCTGTTTATAAGTAGAGTCCAACCATCCCTCATGAAAGCTTTTTGCCTTATTAATGTCATATTATCATCAGCTGCTCATGTACCTCTCATCACCTTTAGGCAAGAGAGGCGTACATGCGGAAATTTATTACTCTCTTGCTTGCAAAGTTGGTTCCACTTGGATTCCGTCGGATCAATTCATTTCCTCATAGTTCTTTTAATCTGCCTAGTATTGCAGCTGCCAAGGAACTGGCTTCATGTTAAATACCTGTGGGCTATACATTCTTAATAAGGCAAGTCGCTTTATCACCTAAAGTGCTTCTCATATCCTCATTTATAAACAGCGCAAAGCCAGCAAGCTCAGGCTCACACCATGCTCTTTCTGAGCTCATCATCTCACTAACTCCTTTTGGCCATGAATGACCCAGACCTTTTTGCGAGTCAGCCATCAGCAACAGCAGCCTGAGTGTGCGAAAGCATTCTCTATTGTTCTCTCTGTCAATTTACAGGTTGATACTGTCTTTAACCGGGTGTTGAATCTGACCTTGAATATACAGTGGTACCTCAGGTTAAGAACTTAATTAGTTCTGGAGATCTGTTCTTAACCTGAAACTGTCTTAACCTGAGGTACCACTTTAGCTAATGGGGCCTCCCTCTGCCACCGCGCCACCAGAGCACAATTTCTGTTCTCATCCTGAAGCAAAGTTCTTAACCCGAGGTACTATTTCTGAGTTAGCGGAGTCTGTAACCTGAAGCGTATGTAACCTGAAGTGTCTGTAACCCGAGGTACCATTATATTGATATCCATGACTTTAAAAGTATCACGTGGAAATATTCTTTATCTGGTATGATAAAAAATGGCAAGTAAGCCTTTTAATATATATTTTAATTGGGTAGAAGGGGATGTTCCATGCATTTGCTTTCAAATATAAATTGCAACAAATTTTAAAATACGTAATTATTAAAATATGCAGTTAACAATATGCACACACATATACACACATGCATCCCATAAAATCATTTATCTAAAATCTAAATAATAGTTATTCAAATCGATGAAACACGTGCATTCACAATGCGTTCTCTAGCATTAGACTTTGGTAAAACCAAAAGCTGTTACTTTATAGCTGAGGTTATTGTTGTTGTTGTTACATTACTCTGATTATGCATGCAAAAAAAGAGAGAGGATCATGTGCCTCTATGTGTAAAGGGGAGCATTTTAATTCTAAAACAAACAAAGCATCCCTAATGCTAAACATTTTTAACAATCACTCTTTATTATCTATGTTCACAAGCAAGGTTCCACTCGTATGATTGTGCTCCATTGCATCCAGTCTTATAAACTGGAATACAGGGAGACAATATATAATTATTCACATCACTGAAGTGCTTTATTCCACACTGCAAGGATATATCCACATGATTTCCTCACTGAAACTGTGAGGAAGGAACTGAGAAATGTGAGGAAGGAACTGAGAAATCCTTAATCTTGGCTCATTACTCGCTACACAAATTTAATATAAACAAACAACAGCAACAGAAAGCAAAGAGGTTGAAGTTCTTGCACTTTCAGTTCCTAGTCTTATTTGAAAGCTAGTTCTAAGAAAGAGCTTCTGAAGAGGCAAGACTGTTCCTGGACAGTTCCACATCAGACTGCCAGTGAGGATTTGCACGATTCCTCTGTACAAATGAAAAACAAATTCCTTATAATTTTTTTTAACTTGTAGATTTCCCTTGAGCTCTAGCTTTTCCCCTGACCAGCTAGCTTCCTGCATGCAGGGAATTATTTTGAACAGAGGAGAGTTCATTCATGCAAATCCATACTAGCAGTCTGAAGTGGTAGACCAAATACAGGTTGAGCACATTTTTTTCTGTTTGTGGCCATGTCTCAAATTTCCTTTTTTCAGGTCCCTTGGTCCCATTGCTCAATGGTAGGAGTATTTTTGCTCACCTTCATAATTCACTGTTCCATTAATCTTACCTATTTGCATCAACCCCATAACCAAGTTCCTGCTCCATTGGAAAACTCTAGGAAATGTCTAAAATTATACCCCCTTGGCAATTTTGGATGCTCTGGGCTTGGCCAACCTGAGAAGAACACAAGCAGGGCCTGCAACAAAACGTTGCAGTCCAGAGTGTTCCTGTTTACTGTTCCTGTCAGTCAGCTGTTCCCTTCTCTATGACACTCCATTCCATTACTCTTCCTACACAGTTCCTGTCCTCCTCCCACCATGCCATCCATGTAGATAGCCAGCAGTCATAGTCACATTAGAAGCTCAGTTCTCATTGGGTTATTTTGAGGGTTCTCTTCCATTTAGGGTTTTCTAAAGTCTGCTGAAACCCGCCTTTGTGTGGCGTCATTTTGGCTTCATAAGCAATAGCTCAAGCCTCCTGAACACCAGAAGTGGAACGAATGATATATTGGTTCCTAAGTATGTTGCGAACATATAATTATACTCTGTTCCTTAAATCTTGTGTGTTGAAGTGTGTACTATTATGCGTAATTGTTAATTTGCACTTTTCAGAAGCCAGTAGCTCTGCCTCATGTCTAAATTACACTGTTCAATAGTGGCACAGGTTGCTCTCATGTTGGGTCTAATTACAATAACTGTTCTTTTGGACAACAAATAGTCAACGAGTAGAACTCATTTAATAGGGGAAAGGACTGGTGTCAGAGCTGTTTGCACCATTTCTCCCAAAAAAGCAGTGGCCCTTCTGTTCTGCAAAAGGGAGATAAAATCAAGTTGTATGAATATATGTACTGCAGGGGCTTTCTACAGCAGAGAGTCTGCCTATAGCACAGTACACACAAAGAAGACGTTGTTTTTGTCCAGAAACTGTTAAAGTTTACGGAACCATGCTGCGAAAACCACGACCTTTCTTCAAATGTGCCACTGATTATTTTAGGGCTGAGCTGAAACTGTTCACACTTTTCTTACAATTTTTCACACACGCACATATATACAAAATTGTGTATGTACCGGTATTTATCTATTTTCCCCCAACCTGATCCCTGAAGGGTTTATCTTGTTAGATTGCTGAAGGACAAATTCTTCCTTTTAGTTTTATTTAAAGGGGGTCAGGTACACTGATGGCCAGCATTTCTTCATGCTTTTTGATGGGCAGCTGTCACACCCCACAAGGGAAGGACAAAATGGCTCCCAAAGTAGCAAGGAAGCCCCATCACCAGCACTGTCATTGTAAATCTACCTTTTCAAAAACCTATATTTGTACCTCATTACAAATTTCCGCTATGTTTTTAATAAAATAATCTTCCATTTCAAAGCACAAACCATTTGGATACATTTATAATATTAAGATGGATGTTAAATTACTCTGGAATCTAGAAAACAAATTTTAGGCAAAGTCACAAACGATTGGGCTTGTTAGATTAGCAATGACCAAGTTAAAGTCTCCTAACAGAAGATCCTTTACTTGAGTGTAGGAATGAAACCGAAGAGATTCCTCCATTCCTGCGGACATAGTAAATATTCAATTCTTCATTCTATCATTGGGGGCTTTCATGATGAGTCACTATGTAGGTTGCTGAGATTAGGCAGAAATAAAAATATTTAGAATGTCTACATCGAAAGTGCTGAATAAACATTTGCTGATTAATTAACACCCTTCAACACTCCTGGGAGGTGAATAAGTGAAACCCAAGAGAAAAGTGTCATCACTATTTAGTCCATCTGGTTTTATTTTGCTCTTTTATTTGCTGCACAGATGCTTTCAGGACACAAGAGCTCACATGCTGTAGACTCACATCAGTAGTTGGTGGCAAAGGAACTGCCACTGGTGGTCCCTGCAAAAACACAGCTAACCGATTATTTCAGAATCTTTATTACATCTCTAATTGGGAACAGCAGCAGCAGCATGTTTTAAATAATAATAATAATAATTTATTATTTATACCCCGCCCATCTGGCTGGGTTTCCCCAGCCACTCTGGGCGGCTTCCAAAAGAATATTAAAATACTATGATACATCAAGCATTAAAAGCTTCCCTAAACAGGGCTGCCTTCAGATGTCTTCTAAAAGTCTGGTAGTTGTTGTTCTCTTTGACATCTGGTGGGAGGGCGTTCCACAGGGAGAATGCAGAAAGTCTTGGGCTGAATGTTTATAATTCTATTCCAGGGATTGGATGGGATGGGAACATAGCTTAGGGCTAGTGCACATGCTTTTCCAGGCTGAAGGCTCTATGTGAAATGCTTGAAAGCCACTGCTAGTTAATGCAAATGACACTTCAGTTACAACCAACAGGGAAGCATATGGGATAGGTCATAGTGGTGGCATCAGTCTTTGGTCTTAGGGGTTGCCAACATTGTACCAATGGGCATCAGGGTGTCTGCCAGGAACTTCTATGGCGACCATGAAAAATCTCAGTAAATATATTCTTTAAAAATCCGCTATACATGAAAGACTGTTTGCTCTTCCTGCCCAGTTCCTATTTGCACGGGTTCAGCCTCTTCTATATTGAACATGCCCCCTAAACCTGCTCACATTTCATTCAGTGCCTACCCTTCCCTTGGTTCTTTGGTGCAAAGTCCTTCCTTCTTTAAGTGATCATGTGGTGGCTGATATAGATACCATTTCACCCTTTGATAGCGTGGTTGATAGGTGGGGATACGTGCACCATTTTGTGACCCTGCCTCTTTTTCTGTTTTAATGGGCTGTGGGGGTTTTTTTTTTAGATGTGGCAAACCTTATGTCATGTCTCCACGGAGCCATTTTGTGGCTGGTGCCCACAGCATTTGCTTCTATTAGCATGTGTCCAAAGGCACAACACTGGATTACAGAAACGTTTGGTCTGGCAGCTTTTTTAACATGAGAGGTTTCTGAAAGGCAAAAACTTGCCAAGGGGCTTAGATGGTTGCATTTGGGAGCTGCTTGGGTATGCTAGCAAGTGCAAGTAATAATGAATATGGGCTGGGAAGATATGGAATACACAATACAAATGGCTATCAAGGGGTACTTTTAGAAGCTACTAGTAGGGATGCAAGAAGGCTGTGATTTTCATTCCAGCCTATCTTTGCCACAGTCAGCACTGTTTCCATCTCACTGCAGTTCAGTTTCCTACAAACACTATGTTATTTGTCTCACCGTCTACCACTTAATTAAATTTATATAATTAGCTGCGTAAGTTGCAAATTTAATGTAATATATGAGGTCATTATTTCCACACCATTCATTCAGTTCAACACACAGAAAACGCAATTTAAATGGGGAGAAACTCACCACTGTTTACAAAAGCAACAGCAAATCCCAATCACACTTCCAGACATGATTTCCATTCCAGATACGGGACAGATGAGAGAACACCAACAATTCCCACATGTTTCTGTTTTGATTGTAATTCTCTGACATCCCTACTAGCCCCTGACTCATTTGGTTCTTATGATCCAGGGCTAATGAAGAAAGGTTAGCCATCTAAACAACCAAACGAAAATGCCACCAGTAATCAGATTGCTTCTGTGCAATAGCTGGGAAACATATCACACTGTCTCTAAAGGAAATTGAAGAGAGCGAGAAAGAATCTGTTCAACCTTGCCGGAACTTTCTGCTCTGGAGCAGCAAATATGCAGCGATTCTGAAGCTAGGCACCTGGAACTAGGTTGTTATCTGGGCTACACACCTGAGAAACCTATTGCTCCAGAGCAAGTGCTGCACTTTCACGTAGAGCTCAGTGGATTCTGCATTTCTGCTCTGCCGGGCATTTGTTACTTGCAAATGCATGGCCTCTCCAACTGACAAGCAGTATGACTTGATTCTCAGTATCTGTGGCTCTAGTAACACACAGGCTTAGCAGGATTTTTTCTTTCCCTGTGTTTTATCTCTTTTTAACTCTGCAGCCTGATTTGATCAATGTTAGAATTTGATTTAGGGATGCCTTCCTTTCTGTCACCCTGAAGCGGGGCTCTGTCCTGCAAAAGGATCGATGTTTTGTGTCTTCCATACTTTGAGCCAGGCCTCAGCTCTGATTGCAGGAAGGACTCCTGTTACAGCCTCACATCTCTAATTAGGTTGATCTTGCAAGAATACCATAGCTAAAGTACAGTGGTACCTTGGGTTAAGTACTTAATTCGTTCCGGAGGTCTGTCGTTAACCTGAAACTGTTCTCAACCTGAAGCACCACTTTAGCTAATGGGGCCTCCTGCTGCTGCTGCACTGCCAGAGCACGATTTCTGTTCTCATCCTGAAGCAAAGTTCTTAACCCAAGGTACTATTTCTGGGTTAGCGGAGTCTGTAACCTGAAGCGTATGTAACCCGAGGTACCACTGTATGTTATCATGGTCAAATTATTGAAACCTCCTTTGGGCTTTAGGCCATGGTAGGGTTGCGATATTTTGAAAAGTGAATATCCAGACACAAAGATTATTGAGCTTTTTTTGGCAAAGTTACTGAGCTTTTTTCGTTTTTGCCAAGGTTTTTGAGCTTTCTTTAGTTTTTTAGTTTCGTTGAGGAGTTTTTAGGCTATGACATGGGTTGCCAGACATCCAGATTTTCCCAGACATTCCAGAGATTTCTGCCTGGACATTGTTTCCGATGGCTGCATCCCGGCAATGTCTGGGAAATTCTGGACGTATGGCAACCCTAGCCTATGGCAACAGTTGTAGAATGGTGGTTATCTGCACTGGGTTAGCGCTCCAATAATCCATAAAAGCTATTAAATTTAATTCTGTCAATTCCTATGCTAATTTTTCTTTTTCTTTTTAGGTAAGTGGAAATGCATATCTGGATAGTGTTCCTTATATATTGCAATATACACATTTATTGACATTCCTTGTGGGTATTTGCTATGCTTTTGTTTTGTCACCATGAGCACAGGCATTCATTGAAGCCTTGCCATATGCTTGTGACATCATTCAATAACAGCAACTTAGTGAATTATAAGAAGGATTCTTTTGCACAGCCCAGCTGATTGCCTCAAAGCCAAGAACAACTATAAGCCATTTAGGTCAGAAAGCTAGGTTGATAAAAAATGTATAATGTTACATGTGCATTTTGACCTAGTTAAAGAGAGAGTGCAAGGACTACACAAGAATGTGGGCTTTTGAATTCAGTCACATGGAAAGAAACAGAGGACATGTTTCAGAATAGAAGCATATTGAAAGGGCCTTAGACTTTTAATGAAAATTCATTGCAATGCAAAGTACATGCCCTGTCCTTTTTTTTCCTCCTTTACTCAGCCTACCTTGTATGCAGGGGTAGAAATTGAATACATTGCCTTGTACTGATTCTATATTCTATATTTTACTTGCACACGTCATTCTTTAATGAAAGAACCTGGTGTGATTGTGGTGAGAGCGAGTGAAACTGACATGGCTTTCACTGTACCTTATCAGTTTCACTATCCAAGAGGAGAAGGTGGGATCCTTGACATAAATGGCTTGGATTCGGCATGCAGGAAATGGTGGAAGGGCGGCTTATTTTATTTACTGGTTTATTTATTAAATTTCTATGCTGCCCTTTCCCCCAAAGAAGTTCAGCATGGCAAACAACAAAGCAATTAAAGTGAAATAAAAACATATTTAAAACAATTCAGAACATCTAAAAAATATTTTGCAATGTTGCACACTGACACCAACTGCCTGACTGAACATTCCCCCACACTATGTGAGACAATGGCACAATTATGTTCTTGCCCCAAAGAACTGTGCTGCAATAGCCCTAGAACATGGGTAGGCAAACTAAGGCCTGGGGGCCGGATCTGGCCAGTCGCCTTCTAAATCCGGCCCGCGGATAACCCAGGAAGCAGCATGTTTTTACATGAGTAGAATGTGTCCTTTTATTTAAAATGCATCTCTGGGTTATTTGTGGTGCCTGCCTGCTGTTTTTACATGAGTAGAACATGTGCTTTTATTTAAAATGCATCTCTGGGTTATTTATGGGGCATAGGAAATAATTCTTTTTTAAAAAATAAAGTAAAAAATAGTCTGGCCCCCCACAAGGTCTGAGGGACAGTGGACCAGCCCCCTGCTGAAAATGTTTGCTGAACCCTGCCCTAGAAGCTTACAGATATTCTCTCTTTCCCTCTGCCCAGGGCCAGCTTACCCATGAGGCAGGGTGAGGCAGCCACCTTGGATGGCACCCCTTCAGGTGGGTGACCTTGGGCCAGTCACACTTCTCTGAAGTCTCTCAGCCCCACTCACCTCACAGAGTGTTTGTTGTGGGAGAGGAAGGGAAAGGAGAATGTTAGCCACTTTGAGACTCCTTCGGGTAGAGATAAAGCGGGATATCAAATCCAAACTCTTCTTCTTCTTCCTCCTCCATTGACTCTGCCATCTTCACCACCAGCATTGGCGCCAATTTTTGGTGTGACCTCCCTGGAACCTGCCGTCACCCTTACTTTGCATTGCCGCCATGCAACTTAAGGAAATGGATACTTTGGTGGAAGTGCAGCAGAGGCAAGGCAGGGCTGCAAAATGTGTTGCCCCTGCCTCTCTCGTTTACTCTCTGTCACTAGAACTCTTTACTTGAGGTTGAGGGGACTAGATTGCTGCATGTCCCAATCCCTTTGTTTAGTGGGAAATGAAAGTGAACAGGGATGGACAGCTCCAGCATACCAGCAAAAAAGGGACACACACAAAAATGGCTTGTGCTCCTCACCAATCTTAGAGTACCTGAAATGACGGGAATTTGTAGAAACTAATGGATAGTGCCAGAGTGCCATGAGAAAAAATAATAATCCTAGTCCTATTGATTATCTGCACCTTTATGTGCTACAGGGAATGTCAAGAGTACTGCTGCTTCCAGAAGAGAAGATGGGTGGGCAATGGGATAGTTTCCATGTTTACCTAGGTCCAGTGCTTTTTTTCTGGGGGGACACAGGGGTACGCATACCCCTAAACATTTTGTGAATCTTTTGACCATTTACTGTATTTATTTTTCCAAATTTGAACTATAAAATGGTGATTTTCTTGAGTCAAAATGAGAGTACCCCTAAACATTTTTTTAAAAGAAAACAAGCACTGCCTAGGTCTGATTGTTCTACTCAAATGTGGAAAAGAAGGGGTTGGTAGGCTTGGCCCCAGGACATTTCGCATGTTTTATGTCACTGGCCCCAGTCTTATACAAAACAGATGGACTGTAAAAATATCCAACTTCTTCTCTGAAGTCCCCTGGGAATGCAAAATGCATTCTAGGATATTGTGCAAAGATTTATGTGTGGACAAGACAGTTGTCACCTGGCACTGCACTGGCACTAGTATATGCATGTTTAGTAAGCTATTGTGTGATTGGTGCGGGTAAGATGCAACATGCAAAGCATGGAGAAAGTGGATAGACATTTTCCCCCCCTTCCCCTCTCATAACTAGAACTTATGGACAGCCAAGGAATTTGCATGTTGGAAGATTCAGGACAGTCCAAAGAAAGTAAGTCTTTACAAAACATGTAGTTAAACTAAGGAATTTTCTCCCATGGGTAGCAGTGGTGCCCACCAACATAGATGGTTTTAAAAGAGGATTGGACCAATTCATGGAAGAGAAAGCAATCAGTAGCTGTTATTATTATTTTATTTATGATTGTCAGTTTAATACATTTCAATAATTTTACAATCATTTTAACATTTCAAAACTCGACTCCTTCCCCCTCTTTCTGCAGTTCCTTAAATTTGGGTTTTTTTATATTTTCTGCGTATTCCAAATTAACTTAATTTACTCATTTATTGATCTACTTTAAATATATGCTCTTATAAAACTGCAGGTTAATACAATAATCCTGCCAATGTTCTTCTCTGTTTACAGTTTATTTGCAAATATTCAATAAACCATGCAATCAGTAACTATTGGCCATAATGGCTTTGCTCTGCCTTCATGGCTAGAGGCCTTATGCCTCTGAATGCCAGTTGCTGGAAACCACAGAATGGGAAAGTTGGGTTGCTCTCAGGTCCTGCTTTCAGGCTTCCCACAGGCTTCTTGTTGGCCAGTGTGAGAAGAGAAAGCAGAACTAAATGGGAAACTGCCTTGATTCAGTAGGTCTTCTTGTGTTCTGATGTATTACTTGCATTCGGGTTTGCTTAGATTCATGCCCCTTGACACGTATGAGAAAATAGAGCTTTCTGGGTGAATAAGTGCAGGCTGAGAAATGCTCTGAACATGTAGCAGAGCACATAGCACTTTGCAGAGACCAGAGTTCTGCGAATGAGGAAAGGTTGCTGAAAGTGAAGCAAGCCCTTTTTTGTGGAATCTGCTGCCATAATTTGGTTAAACAGATTTCTGCCATTTGCTATGATTTGACTTAATATTTGTATCCCACTATGCCAACTGCTATGTGGAGCTCATGGTAGTGCACAGTAATAGCAGCACTGAAAATTAGCAAACTTACAATGACTGTAATAGTATCAAAAACACAGTAACATATAAATACGGCTTTAAAAACAAACAAATCCATCAAGCAATTAATACAACTCAGTGCAAATTCATAGTAGTTCAACATATCAGATATGGCTGCCACCTAACTTCTACACTTGACTGGTTCAAAACTTGTAATTTAAGTGGTGTTTCCAGGAAGAACAAAGAACTGCAAAAAACCCATTGGTTTCCCTCAGAAAAATGTCAGTCCTAAACTTGTTGTTTAAGGAAGAGGGGACATCTGGTTGGTCACTGTGAGAAGAGGATGCTGGTCTAGATGAGGCATTGGCCTTCACCAGCAGAGCTGTCATCACCCTTAATAGAAAATACTTTGAATATTCCACTCATAATTTCTACATACTTCAGGAAAGAATTCTGCCATATTGTAGGTCAACACAGAAACCCTAGGCACTAGGAACTACAAATCCCAGCAAGCTTTGAAATTGAGAGCATGTGCAACCGATGTGATGATTGGGAGCTATCGTCCAAAAAGCATGCGGTGGGTCGACCTCATTACTATATGCAGCCTAACAGAAAGCATAGTTAGCTGTCACAGTGAAATACAAGACAGCGTTATGGTGAGAGGAGTACGGTAATTTCCTGTATCTGCATAGAGTTACTGGACATCACAAACCTGGACAGAAAATGAAGACTGTAAATGTGCACCAGGAATCTTATACAGATTACCATAGTGGAGAGACTGCAGGACTTCAGAGATAATGTCAAAAGGACAGAACACTGTCATAAGATAAACATTTAGTTTCTGGGCAAATGTTGGCGTGAAGCCATGTGTCTCTCCTGCCCCCCCCCCCCCAGCTCTAATCATGAGGCATCAATTCCGTAGGTGCATTATAGTGTTTTGATTTCTGCTATAAAATATGGGCTATTTTCTTGCTAGTGGATGTTTGTGCACTAGCCTGCTGTTGCTCAGTGTGCTAGCATTAAACAAAAATTTACTCTAATTGGTTCAAGAACAAATCCTGTGGTCTTTTTGCTGTTGGGACTATTGGGTTTTTTTTTTAAAAAAAGCAGCATATCCAAGGTGTCCGCTATGGAAATCAATTCAGGCAATGGGACTTCTGGTTTCTGTTCTCCCCTTCCTGCTCTCAGTGTGCCCCCCCCAATCTGATAAAGGGCGCCCCTGAACCCTCTAGAGCAGATTTTGGGCTGCACATTGTGCTGCAGTGGCGAGGAGCTCCACTGCACAAGCTGAGCCCATTCACCCTATGCTGGGCATCACCCATGTTCTTTTTATGATGGTGAGATGGACTGTTAGTATTAAATACGCTTCAGAACTATGTGGGATAGGATCTTTAAAAACAAAGGTTCAAAACCAGTGGAAGTAGTGAGAGTAAATTATGTGAAGGGTTTCTCACCTGCTACGATCTCTGATCATGGTTTTGCTGGCTTTTCAAACAGTACAGAATTTTTACCAAAGAGACCACAGTGGGGCCAAAACCAGTAGTGTCATACACTCATATCACTTGGGAACTTTTTATTTTTGATAGTTACACCCTCCCTCCCCACTGCAAGCTCCTAAAAACAATTTAAAAGAGCATCCCATCATCATGAAAGTAGGGTGGTGTTTTGTTTTTTGTTTTTTGTTTTTTTTTTTTAAAAAAAACCCTAAATATACCTTTGGGCAAGAATAGATTACAAGTAACTTAAAAGCTGATTTTCTGCAGACTTCCGGGGTGGCGCCATTGGTAATGGCGGACTCCCTCTGATCCGGAGGGACTAGCTCTACGGAAATCGGGTCTGTTCCGCTACGGCGAAGCGGGGACCCTTTAAAAAATCACAGGCGGGTGAAGCCTGTGACCGTGGGACTCGGCGGGCACCTTTCGCGCCCCCCCAATTTGTAAAGGAACCCAATTACGGGCTCTGGAGCGAAGCGGGGCAAGCGGTGCGGTGCTGAGAGTCAACTGCTTCTTCCGTGGAGCGAAGCCACACAGCTGTTACCGGAGAGCGCTACCTTTTTCCTGTGACAATCTGGGTACAAAAACAACTACCCGTGAGTAGGTTAAATTTGGACAATTGGACTCTAAACAACGACCCGTGAGTAGAACGGAAAATTGGACTAAGAAATTCCTTTTAATTTGGCACTGAAGCGGGAAGGTCTAAACAGGAAGTCAGCCTTCTGCTTTTTGTAGAAAGATTAAAGCAAAGACATGGCAAGCTAGAGTTTAGAAAATCGTTTGTAAAGGATCAACTTTCATCATTTAAAATTACTGAACCCCCTTTGGAAGCAGGAGGAGAGGGGGGATTTTTTCTGGACCGTTTAAACCTGCAGAAGAGAGTCTAAAGAAAAGCAATTTTCCACCGTCTTGAACCTGGAAGCGGGGTGTCAGGACAGACGTTTTCGGGAAGTTCAATGACTATAGACAAACGTTTTTGACAGATAGTTAAAAGAAGAGAAACATAGTGATTCCATTGTTCTCCTTCGCAGCTAAAAGGAACAAAATATTGACAAAATATCTGAAAAAGGAAACTTTGTTGTTAGATCTGCTAAAAGAGAGAGAGAGAGAGAGAGATGGATACAAATAGAAGTTCTTCCCCTAGAGGGAGCTTGTGAAACTGTTATTAATCTGAACTGGGGAGTTTTGCAGCTGCAATAGATTAATATCGTGGGATTAGACTTTGACCTTGCACAACAATGTACCCGGAGGCTCTGGTGCGTGCTTTCTGCAAAACAAGTGCTTTATTGGAACAGTTACATGAGAAGACGGATTTGATGACTGATGCGATTAGAAATTTTGGACAGGTAGTGGGTATCTATATAGGACCCACTCAGGAATTAATTCAGGAGTGTGCTCTGACAGATCAGATGAGGGAGGAGGTTGTGGCTGGACCTCGGAGGCAGAGATGGAGGGAATTGTGGCCCAGCAGGAACATGAGTTGTTGGATCTGATGAATGAACCTGGAAAAAGCCAGATTTGGAGAGATAGAGTCTTGTTCGGCTTGGAGATGGGGGGCTGGATAGACCCCCCTATGCAGGGATGTTTTGAATTTTCAAATCTGGCGTTGGGCCGGGAGGAGTTTGGACTTGTGGGGGTCCTCAACCTTGGAGGGACTTTGAAACATGCTTTTAAATACCACATGGAGCTTAGTGTGGACTATGGAAAAGGGGCTGATCTGTCGAGAAGGGACAAAAATATTGTCAAGCTGGAGTCTCCACGAGTGAAAGGAGCAGAAGACAAAGTAAAGTACAGGTATAAATATGAAGAAGATCTGCGGAAGGGACACGGAAGAGACTTAAGGGCCTCGGACATAAGGTTACCAGGTTAATGAACCAGATGGATGGGATAGAAAGGACTGACAAAACCCGAGACCAGGAGGAAGAGACGCTGGATGAAGATTGGAAGAAAGTTTTAAAAATTCTATTTAGGAATGTTTTGTAAAATTAATGAGTATTAGAAAAATGTTGGAACGAAATTATTTGTCTTTAGCAGAAATGTTAAAAAGAACTATGTAAGAATATGCTATGGCTATGAGAAATTGGTATAAATAAGATTTAAGTTTTAAGTTCTAGGGTTTTTTATGGTAAGATAAGGCTAAAATAGATTAAGGTAATTTAATGACAGAATATTATGAAAAATGGAAAGGATTTGCTGAGACAATTAACAACTAGAATACAAAAAAGGGAGGTGTGAGGAGGTCGAAGAAATAAGGTAATGACAGTTAAGGATTTGAGAATACTGGATCTGCTTTTAAATTTTTTTTTTGTTTAATTCTGCTTTTTGATTTTGATGTATTATGTGTTTTGCCTTTGCCTTTTGATTTTGACTTTTATCAATTTGTATTGTTTAATTGTTATCTGTTCTTTTTTCTTCTTTTCTTCCTTGTTTTTCTTTGTAATCTTAAAACTCTCAATAAATATTATTTTTAAAAAAAGAAAAGCTGATTTTCTGCATCCAGTTTTGGTTCCACATCACAATGTAGATAGCAGATGCTTTCTTATAAAATATCCTGATGCAGTGGGAGACAGACATGGCTTCTCCCACCTATTTCAACTTCCATCAGCCCTAGCAAACATGGCCGACCCACCTACAACTTGAGAGCACCTTTCAGGTCGTATTCCATGACTAAAGGCAGCAGAGCAGCCACCTGCAGAATAGAGCGTGGCTCTGTTCCTGATCAGATTTTCTCTGAAGCTCTGAAGCTTCTCTGAAGCTTCAGATGTACTCCACCCTGCAGGATGCTTTAAGTCAGGGGAGAAAACCTGTATGGTCCTCAAGACGTTGTTTGAATCCAACTCGCATTGTCCCTTAACATCGGCCACCAGTAGGTGCTGATGGGGGTTGGAGTCCAGCATCTGGGTTGCTATCCCTGCTTTTAAGCTCTCCGTTGGCTCTAGACCAGTGCTGAAGCCGTTTTCTGAACAGGGTGCTTGTTTGTTGGCCTCATAACTTACACAACCTTGCATCCAGTTCCACAGTGACCCCGACTACCCTGTATTCTTGTCAGTACGCCCTATGAGATGTGACCCAGAAAGGAAGACTGCTCTGTGCTCCGCGGCACCAGGGAATTGCAACACATGCTGCTGGACACCCAGCTACAGCTCTTACCAGGGCCCCGCATTATCCACCCCCCTTTAATCTCAGTGCCCTCCTTGCTTCTCCCTCTCATGCCCTAAATCATTATCAAATTCTCTTTACTATTTCTGGATCTGCTTCCCCCCCCCCCCCCACCCCTTGCTCTTTTAAAGCTAGTTCCTAGGGATGGAACTCGACATTCAACTTTGGCAGTGGGGAACATTGTCTGACAGATGAAACATTTCCAGTGGTTCAGATGGAAGTTAATTTTAGGGCAGAATCATGCCATACACCCCAGCTTTCTCATTTTCATTATCATTTGCCCGCATGCAAGCTGCCCCATGGCTCACAGTTCCAGAAGCTTATATTTAGAATGCATGCAATATTTTGTATTAAGCCTTCTTTTAGTTCCCTGAACACAGAGCAACCTCTGCTGTGCATTATCTCAGTCCTTCTTGACCTGCTCTCAGCACTAATATTTTACCCCAGTTTTTCAATAAATAGAACTTTATGTGTCTTATTGAGGCTGTGAAGGCTTTTATATATCTTCCTGGTTGCTTCTTTGCACTATTTCATGCAAAATGCTTCGTATATCAGTTTTGTTTCAGACAAAATACTGCAATATGTTTCCCCCCCCATCCCTTACAAACTATATATATAAAGTGAGATTATTTAGATTATTATTATTATTATTATTATTATTATTATTATTATTATTATCTTTTCAGCCAAGGCAGTCCAAGCTTCTCCATGATAAAGAGTGGCATGTGTTTTGGGAATTATAGGGACAGAACTACCTAAATTGTATAGAAATTTATTTGTGTATGCTACTACAGCAGCAAGAAGGCTGCTTGCCCCAAAATGGAAAGAAGCAGAAGTCCCAGCAAAGGAAGACTGGATAAAAAAAACTGGAATATGCAGAAATGGCAAAACCCACTGGAAGAATAAGAAATCAAGATAACAAACTTTTTATAAAATAATGGAAATGGTTTACTGAATATTTACAGATAAATTGGAAAGAGAGAAAAACATTGGCAGGATTATTGTAATAACCTGCCGTTTCAAAAGAGTTTGTATTTAAAGTAGATAATTAAATGAGCAAATTAAATGAATTTGGATAAGCAGAAGATATTAAAAAGTAAATTTAAGGAACCGCAGAAAGAGGAGGAAGGAAGTCAGACTTTGAAATGTTAAAATGATTGTAAAATGATTGTAAAATTAATGAAATGTATAAATTCAAAAAGTACAAATAAAAACTTATACAAATAAAAAAAGAGTGGTGTGTGTCCAGTCATGTTTGAAGGAGTCCTCTACTTGAAGGACTGTTGAATTCAGCTTTGACATAAAGATCAGCAGCCATGAGAAGTGTGAGTAGCAGTGTTGAAGTTGCCCATTAACGGATAGCTCCTGGACAACAGGCTGAGCAAGCACACAGATCACCATACGTTTAAACCCACTCAACAAATCCTGGGAACTGTAATTTACTCCTCAAAGAGCTACAATTCGCAGCACCCTTAAAAAAATACAATTCACAGGATTCCTTGGGGGTGGGGAACATGGTGTGTGAGCAGCCAGAGTCTTCCTCACTATATGAGATCTATTTTATTTTTGTTGGTCAACAGCTAGGAACTACATTACAGGACACACACACACCAAATACACCACAATTGATGTAATCCTGGCCCATCACCAAAACACACACACACAACTTGGTTCTCTGTGTCTGTTGCACAAAGGGAGGGTGATTGTGGTCCAGCTAATAGAGTCTTCGGATTCTGCCATCTTTATTCACGTTTCATGCTCCATTTCAGTAGCCTTTCATGCGTAAAGGTAGCAAAATCAAATGGGTAATCTCCCAAGCCCTAAAGATTTGAGGAAAGTGTTCTTTTAATTGTTGGGTTTAAAAAAATAACTACTTATAAAAATGTATTCCTTTCTTTACCACCATATGCTACAGATGTGCATGGGCCTCTAGATTTGCTTTGTATTTGTGTTTTTTTGTTTTTGTTTTTAAATACAATCTGTTTCTGTGTCAATCGCTGTTCCGTCCACTTCAATATGTAATTCAGTTTTCAGTCATTTTGTACAAAACGTAGCTCAGTATTCACCATCCATTATTACAGAGACCCAGAGGAGGCCCACTGAAAACCCTTTGCTAGCTGAACTCTGCCCTGGGGCAGATCTACATTAATGTTTTTTAACGTTAAGGAAGGGTTTTGATAACCATATGAACACACAATGTCCAACTTTTCACATTCTTAGTGCGTTATTAAAATGTGACACCAGAGGGTGCTGCAGAGCAACCAGCAACTGGCAGTAGCGAAACAGCATTTTCGCAAGGTAAGAAACGGTTCATTTTACGTGTATGCCCCGTGACATTTTAGAACGATATATCTAATATCGTTCTAATAACATGAAACAAGTCAGTGTAGGTCCAGCCCTGTACTGTCAGCAGAGATGCCATCAGTGGTACCTTCTACTGTTTGGCTGCAACTGTTAAGCGATGCACACTAGCAAAACCTCACCCCTTCTTCCTAATACAGTGGTACCTCAGGTTACAAACACCTCGGGTTACAGACTCCGCTAGTAGTACCTCAGGTTAAGAACTTTACCTCAGGATGAGAACAGAAATTGTGAGCTGGTGGCAGTGGGAGGCCCCATTAGCTAAAGTGGTACCTCAGGTTAAGAATGGTTTCAGGTCAAGAACAGACCTCCAGAACGAATTATGTTCATAATCAGAGGTAACACTGTACTTAACCTCAGAGCTTTTTTTAAAGCCGGAACTCACCGGAACTCAATTCCGGCATTTCTCAGGTGGATGTCATTGCCATTCTAAGAGAAAAAAGGAGGTGTTTGTGGTGAGTTCCAGAAACGTTTTTTCTAGAAAAGTAGCATTGCTTAATCTGCAGTTTATTATTTAATCTGTCTTTAGGTGCAATCCCATACCAATTCACCTGGAAGTAAACTTCTCCCAATGGGACTTACATCAGTCTAAACAGGTATACTAAACACGGTGTAGGATTGTGCTGCTTGTGTGACTGAATACTGTCAACCATGATTTGCTTCCTCCTTCCTTCCAAGGAATTAATTACCAGAGGATAAATACTATCAAAATCCTGGTGTAAAATAGTGCTCTTCTAAAAAGGTTTTGATCAATATTTGGTCTGCAGAAGAGTGCTTACTGCAGCATGTAGTAAATAAGGCGAGGAGATTCTTCCAGTGCCCTCTAACAAGGCCCAAAGGCTCACGATACCCTGGTGACTCTCGGCTGCTTCAGCCGGCTCAGCGCCTCTTTGACGGGCAAAAACTGCTAAGCACTCCCAGAATATAGTAAGTAGGGGATCAAAGCTTCTCATCAGCAGAGAGGAGAAGGAGAAGGAGAGAGGTTTCAAAAATAGAATGCGGGGGAAGACGGCGTGCATATCAAATCATCGCTGAACTTGTTGCCAGCACGAGGCAAAAAGCAGGGTTTCCCCAGCAGAGAAAGCAAGTACATAAGAAACCAGGCCGCGAGAAAAAAGTTAATTTGAAAGTGTCTGCTGAAGTTTCCTGCCAGGCTTTCTCGCTCTGATTGCATCAAGGCTTACAGCAGGAGCAAGAAGCCTTCATCAAGAGTGGGCATGTGGAAGGGGGAAGGGTGTGTGGCCACCCCTGTACAAACTACAGTTACAGCACATGCACACAGTATGCACAACCCCAGCAATAAAGTTTGGGTGGTGGGGGAAACAGCTTCCCACCCATTAGAGGGAGAATGATCTGCAGCAGCGGAGAGATGACTAGCTATGGAGGCATTTGGCTTGGGCTCCATATTCACATCTGGACTTATGCCCTCCTGGTCCACATGTCAATGGCAGAGCTTACTCTTTGCGTTCTGAAGGTCTCACGGCCAGTCCTAGGCATCTCCAGTTAAATAGGTCAGGCAGCAGGTGATGGGAAATACCTCTCTGTTATCACCCTTGAGTAGATAATACTGTTCTGGATGGAGAAATAGTTGGACCCATTATAAGGCAGCTCCCTATGGTCCTATCTTCCCCAGTACAATAAAGCAGTGCCTCCTTTTTTAAAAATCAGAAGACAGTTTGCTGTTCCCAATATGAATTCGAAGCCCATCTCCAGAATTTTAACATTCCTTACTCCACCACAAGTCTCCTCCCACTTTGAAGGCAGCAGGGAGGTGTCATGGGAGGCTGCTGTGTGAAACTTCCACCCCTTTCTTCTGGAATGCTACAACAGAAGCAACACGGATAGTGGAGACCATGGGAAACCTAATTTTCCTGGGATGCCACTATCCTTATGATGGAGGAGTCTTACACCAAGGCTCCAGTAAGATTTCCACAAACTGGTGGGAAGGGGTAGGGCTCAGGCTCAGAAGCGATATGGATTAGATAGATTGCAAGAGTTATACAGGCAGGATGGAGACAAGTACAGGCATTCCATCTGGAATTCAGTAAGAAGTAGAGAATACTTTAGAGCAGAGCTTTCCAAACTTTTCATGTTGGCAACACACTTTTTAGACATGCATCATTTCGCGACACAGTAATTCAGTTTTACTAGCAAACTGGAGGTTAAACTAACCCCTTTCCAGCGCTTGCATGACACACCTACACACTGCAGCTGACACACTAATGTGTCATGACACACAGTTTGGAAAGCTCTGCTTTAGAGATTAGTGGCTGCTTATTTTGTAATGTATATGGGGGACAAGCTAAGCAAATATGAATTTTGGTAGCTTTGCCACCCCATGTGAATATATTCTCCTGAGTGAGCCCCATTGAAGTATCAGTTTTATTCATGCTCAGCTGCTATTCATTCCATCAAACCTTGAGCAGAAGAAGTTCCTATTGAGTTTTGTCTCTTTCCTTCCTTCGGTTGCTTCAGTATTTCCAAAATATCTAAAAGTTAAAGCACATTTTTCTGAACTAAAAGAGGAGGGCTGCTCCAACTTTAGCCAAAGATGCTTGCTTTGTAAGAACCATCTACCTCCAGAGTAGATCAGTTACTCTGGTTTTTGCATGAGATGCACTGTTAGGCAGGGCTTTTGATTGGAAGAAGGAAGTCCAGCATCTCCACCTAGATAAAGCATCTGTTTGCAGTTAGCGCCACCAAACCATTGCACTCTTGGATTCACCAGCGCTAATGATCAGCTGATCATCGGAGCTCTGTGGGTTGTGTCTTTGTCAAACATGGCTTGTGGTGGCGGTGGGAGATAACGATCTGTCCCACTGGATACATCCACAGCTGCTCTGAGGTTTTGTGGGAAGATCAAAATGATCATTTTTAAGTCTCCTCCTGTTGCTGTTTGGCAAGATCAGGCCAAAGAACATGGGTGGGCCAGAGGGGTCAATACTGGAATGGAGGTATTGAGGTTTGGGGTTCCTAACAGCTGCCCAAAGATGTGGAGTGCTGCTGTCACCACTATCTGTATCAAGGAGTGTTTAAATGCTCTGATGGCACCCAATAGAGGGAAGGAGCAGTCAATTGCAAGGAGCAATCAATCAGGTAGACACAGTGGTCTGCCTTACCTGTGGATGGGTATTGACAATATATTTTGATGATTGAATTAGTTGCTTTTTTGGAGCACAGTGGTCTTACTGTGCCATAGCACACAGTTTGGGAATTGCTTGGCCAACTGTTTAGGCCATAAACTAACTTTGCCTGTTTTGAACTCCACAAACCCACATCTTCACTTGCCTACATCTGTTCCTAAGAATTAAGGCCACATTTGTGGGAGGTTTATTTTTGCAATATTTCCATTTTGATCTGCTTTTGTTTCCTCCTTGCTTTGAAGTGGCTTTGAAACACACACATACACACACAAGTGTTCTTTTCTTTCTTCCATTAATAAAAAAAGAGGCTGGCTTAATTTGCCTGGAGCACACTGAATCGTACAAAGCAGTAATGATCCAACCCAAGACTGAATATCTAATAAGCTGTCTTCAGCTCAGCCTGAAGTCTCCCCTGTGTACGGGAATACAGTAATTAGCACACCTCTGTAGGAACCTGATTTCCTTAAAGGCATCTGTGTCTTCAACCTTTATTGATCAGTGAAGCAGTCTTAATTATTCTTTTCCCCCTTCTTGTTTGTACGTAGCTTGCAGCTGCTGCAGCAGCCATTAAGCAAGGCAATTAACATCTTTCTTTGTTATTTAGAAACTAAAAAAAGAGAGGAGAAAATATAGATCAGTGATTTTTCCATCACTTGTTTTCACTGAAAGCAAATCTGGCCATATGGGCTATGCTAGGGATGGGGACAGAATTCAATTCAGTTTTGCACTTAAAGGTGAACCTACCTTAATTGCACTTCCTGAAACAATATACAAAACAAAATGCAACCATCTTTCCAAATTTTGCAGCCAAGTAACATCTACAGAAAGGCATATACTGTAGTCTGTGCAAAAATGTTTATGTTAGTGGGGGGGGGGGGCATACAAAAATGCATTGTATTAGGGGAAATGGCTCTGCAGAAATTTGTGTATTATGGGAAATTCATTGATGAAGATTCATGAGGGCTGTGGAGCCAAGAACTTAAGACTGAAAGAAAAAGAAAGAAACATTGAAATTTGCCCATTCCTAATGGGGCCACTGCAAGATTTATTTATTATTTATTTTATTTCATAAAATGTATGTACTGCTTGGTTGTAGAAAACTTCAAACCTACTTACAAAAAGAATAAAATGATAGTATTTTACACAATAAAAAAGCTTAAAACCGCCATGCCCCACCAAAATAAATGAATAATAATAATCCCTAAATGATTTTATTCGTGCATGGGATTCAAGTTATGAGCTCCAGGACTGTCAACATAAATAAATAGAGAAACAGACTCAAGGGTCATTTTTTTGTGTTCCTTCTAAAGCTATCCACATAAACATTACGGTAATTGGTCTAAGGCTGACACATTTTCCTCACACCCAACAGAGGGTCAAGTATGTGGAATACTAGTGAGAAATAAGGCCCAGCCTGATGAGCCAGGCATCCGGCCCTGATAAGACAGGCACCCCTTTCTTCTGCTGTAGCTGTGCACATGACTCAACTTCTATGCATGTGTAAAACAAAGGCAAGGAAATGAGTCTATATAAGCCTGTGTAATCTATTGACTGTTGGAACTCACCTCAATGGCTTCCCCGATGCCCGTTGCTCTTTGGCAAATAAAAATGCATCAGCTACCCCCTGCGTTTTCCTAGAATGGTGGAAGCACTCAGCTAATGGTGCTTCCATGTGGCAGTTTACTGTAAACTCGGTGCTGATCATGTATGCAAGTTTTGTGCTGTGTCCATACTTGATATTGTCCTCATCAAAATACTGGCATCATTGAATCTGGATTTACCATTTCTGTGCATTTCTCATCTCCCAGATTTTTCCATGGAAATGGTAAATCTGGTTAACAAGATGGTTTTTGACAACAATAAACTTGTGATAAAACAAGCCAGCAGATAAAACAAAACCATCAGGTAAACTTTTGGAATCCTTAAACACCTGAGAAAACACTTTTGTCTAGCAACTGAAAGAAAAAAAAAATATTGGCACCAGGCAAGCATCCCTAGAGAGGTCCTCCAAAATTGGGGTGTCTCCATCCAAAAAGTTGAGGTGGAGTCAGTGAGAGGAAATCAATTCTTGTTAGGTACATAGTTAAAAGTAATAGCAGTGCTTAATTTCCCTAACAAGTGTCCAATTTGCATTCTTCTTGCATACAAAACTGTGACTTGAAGATAACGTTCCCCTACTCACTTTTTTAAAAAAACAACCAACTTGCAATTTATTTTCATAGTGATTTTGCATCCATTAGGCTTCTTTGTGCTGCATAATTGATGTGTAAAATATGACCCATCACATGAACATGCAGCTCAGACTTCACTTACTCCCCAGGCATTTACAGATTTAAACTTTCTCCAGCACCAGCCAGCATTATGAACCAACTCACGTCTTCCTTGAAGATAGGCTTGTACATACTGTAACACTTCGAAGTTGTCTTCTAACTTGGTGGATCATGTGTGAAGTACAAGAAGCCCCCGCTGCATCTGTTGGGGGAAGAATGTGCTGATTGGCTACTGAATCTTAAAAACCTGTTGATCGTCATTCGCAAAAGAGATGGGGTTAAAGATTACAACAGAAAAGAAATATGCCTTATCAAAGCACACTGGAATAAATATGGGGGGGGCAGGTAAGCTCTGCCCCCATAATTGATCACATGACACAGTGCACACACAGCATTCGAATGACAATGTCCATCACTTTTGGTGGGGCCAGGACCCCTCAAATATTTTATTAGGGTGGGGAAAGGGTCCTCAGCCCCTAGGAGTTGGCTCCTATGTTATCAAAACATGGCAATAAGGGCATATTTAATATAATTACAGTGGTACCTCAGGTTAAGAACTTAATTCGTTCTGGAGGTCCGTTCTTAACCTGAAACTGTTGTTAACCTAAGGTACCACTTTAGCTAATGGGGCCTCCCGCTGCCGCAGCGCCTCTACCTCTCGATTTCTGTTCTCATCCTGAAGCAAAGTTCTTAACCTGAGGTACTATTTCTGGGTTAGCGGAGTCTGTAACCTGAAGCGTCTGTAACCTGAAGCATCTGTAACCCGAGGTACCACTGTATAACTTTTGGTTCCATGCTAAAATATAGTCCACAGAAATGCAGCTCCCATTAGAACATGGCTGACGAAGCTGTAAAGGAGTGGACCTTGGCATTTCAAACTACAGTGGCGTCCTGTGTGATGGCAAAATCTGACATGCACACCCCACCTCTCACCTTCCGTTGCAGCGCCTGCTGTGACACCCCAGAATCTCCATGCCCAGTGTGACTGAACTGGTCATTCTCCCCTAGATTCACCTTTGAAGTGTATCTGGGTAATATCACATTAGTTCGCCAGTGGGGAGTCTTATAACAGAATGCTACCTCACAGAATAAAATCCCCTTCTTAAAGAAAGCTAAATATCAGGGAGAAGCAAGCTCATCTAGCTTTGCCTTCATTCTAGTTTTCTGCGTGCAGGGGTTTATTTTATTTTATGGTATGAATCATTCAATTGCATGAGCCCACAGTTACAGCCCAAAGAGCCACAGCCTTAGGCTTCCTGTTTTTCTTTTGGAGTAAATCTTTGAGACTGAAAAGAAGCAGAGATGAAAAGGCATAGGGTAGAGCCAAGAGTGAATAAACAGTTCGGTCTGAGGATGAAAGGGACAGGACAGGGAGCCCTCTAGTACCTTGTGCCCAAGGGCTCCCAGAAGCCTGGAGCCATCCCAGAGCCCAATGATATCCAGGGGCTACAGGCAGAAGCAGATTTAGAGAAGCACGACCAGGTTCAGTTGCACTGGGTGCCAAGCCTTGGGAGCGCCGCAGGGGATTCCACAACTATGATTTCGAATGGAGCATGAGAACTGGGTGTGTGCATGCTGAATTTTGGTATTGCACAGGGCACCACTGAAATTTGACACCCCAAGGTCCTCCTGGCATGAGAAGTAGAAGAGTGATAGAACATTTAGAACCTACAAATACTGAAAGCGCACAGAATTACCAAGGCTCAACAATGTATGCAACTGGGAGCATAAACTCCCTTATTCCAAATCTTAGGAGCCTTCTTCACCACATTTGCATTTATTTCCCTGAAAGAGTTTATTACCCTCTGAAGAACAAAAATGGAGGAAGCTCAGTGGCTGAAAATGTAGGTATGTAATGTAAGAATAATTATATTATTTTCCCTTCCTTCAGTAGAAAGAAACTGATACATCACTAACAGTAATCTCTTAGTGCACATCATTTTAATGATACAAGAAACCAACCAGATTTATTCTGCAAAAGACGTCTTTAAAGTTAATAGTTTTTCTTCCATATTACATTATGTTTCACAACACCTGCTAGCAGGATGAGAATAAAATCCTATCTGATTCAGCTTTTCCTTTTAAGTGTTTAAAGTCCTTTCTCCTGTAAATGCCATACCCCAAGCAACAATTTTGCCTTTTCCGTAAGCAAGCTGTAATGTCCGGTCACCTTGGAAACAGAAGTGAGAATAATTTGGTATTTACTAGGGCTGTGAATGGACCTTCCAATCCACCTTGTGAACCTTGGTTCAGGGTGAGCCACCCTGTGCTGCCCGGGGGCCATTGCATCCCAGATCTGTCCCCAAAACAATTTGGAGGTGACACTAAGGGGCTATTTTGGGGGTTCTGAACTATAAAAACCCCTTTTAAAAGGTTGGATGGTGCACAGCACTTCACAGGAACAGAGCCTCTCACTTAATAGCTGTTGAGGATTTGATCTTGTGTGGTGATAGCCTCTGCTTCTTCCTGAGCAGCTTCCCTGTCACGATTCTGTGCATTTAAGTGATGTTGTTTTTAAAACAGAGCTTTACACCACAACAGGCATTATATCCCCAAAGTCACCATAGCCTTGCCAGGCAATCGGGCAACTGTGGCATCTCTGCTTTCTAAAGTAAGGGACATTAACGTAGAGTTAGCTTTGCCTAATTATTTGAATCAGAGGTCAAGCTGACACTGTGAAATGTATTGCTGGCATTTCATTTTCATTTGTTTCATTTTTTTTAGCCTTTCAAGTAAAACCACTGATTGCAAGGAGGATTAATTTAATCTCCATTATTAATAAACAAGTCAGACATGTCATAAAGGCGCCAAATGTGGTCTAATACAATGTCTGCCTTGTGTTCTGATACAATAATTCAGAAAGAAGTACATGGGGGTGGAAGACGACCAGTGAGCAATTTTCTACAGTGCAGAGCCTTAATACCTCCTTGACATTAAAGAAACATCTATGGCTGTGGTATTGTAGGGAGAAAATAATAAAGGCGCTTTTTAAAGACACGTTTTCTGCATTTGACATTTGAAAATCCTTTTGAAATTCTGAGAGGTCCACAAGTGGGATGCTCATTTGAATCCCTGACTACAACAAGCATAAATGACTTTGTTTTTGTCAGCTCTTGTGCTTTTCCCACTAAATCTTCATGACCAACAGTGAGGTAAATTCCTGTCTGGTGGTCAGTAAGAAATACAGTGGTCAGTGGGGTTGTTTAACTTCCATAGGGTTTCTGAATTGGATGAAGTGGGGAAAACAATTCACATTCAGAGGCTGAGCTCCTAAGTGGAGACAGTTGTTAGCTAATCCAAGCCCAAGCAGAGATAGTCAGAAGTGACTGATGTCAGATTCCAAAATGATCTCTCAGACCGTCTGTCTTGGCCGCTTGTCTCCTTCCAACAGGCAGAGAAGGGAGCGAGAAGATCAATGGTTATAAACACTGTAGAATCAGCCAGTTCCACCTCAAAAATAATAGGCTCTCACCAGCTGCTAAGCATGATACTGTTTCTAAGATGGGCTTAAATTAGTTAATTAATTGCAAAAAGAATGCTCACTGCTCCACAATGGAGTTTGATAGTTTTTCATATTATTTTTGAAGTTTTTGGAGTTCAAGTTAGTGACATTCTCAAAAACAAAAAAAAAGTTGCCAACATGGCTTCATGGGAGATTATGATGATGATTGGTCAGGGCAATCACTTGTGCTCTGGACCCTTTCCCTCTTGGCCAGGGGTCCCCAAACTAAGGCCCGTGGGCTGGATAAGGCCCGAGGGACTTGTTTATCCAGCCTGCGGCAACCCCCACCGCCCACTGCCGCTGCCTGCTCTTACCAGCGCTGTGCTGCACACCGACCCAAGGTGTGGTAAGTTTGCTGACCCCTGCTCTTGGCTGATAAAAATGAGCAGGGAGGGAATAGCTGGCTGGGCCAGGGACGTGATTAATGTCTCTGTGTGAGAGGGGGTGGCCCCTGCGTGCTTGGAGGAGACAGTGGTAAAACCACTCCTCAAAAAACTCCCCCTGTATTATTCAGAATTTCTAAGTAATTACCTGCTAATTTCCTCTCTTGGGTGGGTAGTTTTAGACCAGATGCAGAAGCTCTTGGAAGAAACTGATTTTCTAGATTCACTTCAGTCAGGATTTAGGCCGGGTTTTGGCACAGAAACTACTCTGGCCCCCCGTATGATGACCTCTGTTGGGAGAGATAGGGGAAATGTGTCCTTGTTGATTCTCCTCAACTTCTCGGGGGCTTTGGGTACCATCAACCAGGGTATCCTTCTGGAGCAGCTGTCTCAGTTAGGGCTTTGCCACTCCTCCCTACTTGGATGGTTGCTTCAGAGGGTAATGCTTGGTGAGTGCTCTTTGGCCTCATGGAGCCCTCATGGAGTTCCACAGGTTTCCGTTTTATGCCCTATGCTGTTTAACATCTACATGAAACCAGAGTTTTAGAGTATGTTGTCATCAATATGCTGCTGACACTCTACTTCTCCTTGATATCTGCAGGTGTGCAAGTGGATATACTGTCTTGTCTTGCCTCAGTAATGGACTGGATGAGAGCCAACAAACTAAAGCTCAATCCAGGTTAGACTGAGGCACTATTAGTCGGTGGTCCCCTAGACTGCATGGAAGGGAGGTGATTTGCTCTTGATGAGGTTACACTCCCTCTGAAGGAGTGCTTTAGAAGGAAAACAATCTGATTATTTCAAAATATGAAATATTGTACTGTTTCTTTCAGGATTGATAGGCTCACTCCATGGACCAATGCCCCCACATATACCTAAGAAAAAGCTGGCTAGTAGTGTGCTGGACCAAACATTTTTCAAGAATGTCAGAGGTAGGAAAATAGGTGGTCATTATGACTAGCATCCTAACACTACTAAGAAGGGGAAATGGGATAAATTGTAGTAAGGGATAAACTATTTCTCATCTGAGTTTTATATTATAATGTAATGGAGATTTGTTTTGTTCACTTGAGCATTCAAGGTGGACAGTCAAAGGATTCCTGTATCAGATAAAAACTTCCCTGCTTTGCTTCCATCTTAGTGTCAGAGATAAGAAACCTAAATGTCATTTTAATCTGGCTTGGGTTCATCCGTCCCTCCCTCTTTTTCTTTAATATATAAAAAGTCTGTGCAGTACCAAATAAAATGTCCCAATGCAACTATTTAATTTACTTATGAAATTGATGATAAACTCCTCTCTTATCCTAATCAATGATCATCTTAGTTTGGCAAACCTATAAGCAGTATATTTTAGAAATCCAGTATTTTCTTCTGATGTGCTGGGAAAATGTGTGAAATAATAGAAGATAAGGAAAATGCCAAACTTTTAAGATGTCAAAAACAAAAGTAGAATGTAGCAAGTAATCGTAAAGATCTAAAGCCTCTCCTAGAACTTAGAGCAAGGATAGTTAACATGGTCCCCCTCAGTTGTGGACTACAACTTCCATAAGCCTTAGCCAGCATGATGTGAACTGTATTTGTTGTCTTAATTCCTTATAATGCAGCATTAAATCCATATAGTCTCATGGAAAGGGTGTTGGCTTTAGGAATTCCGTGTTCAATTCCAAGCCAGCTCATGGATTTTCCAGATCAGTAGTCTTCACACAGTGGTTTTGCAACCTGCACGTGAGTTCTGATCTGACTTTCAGTCATCACAGATATCTTTTATTAAGCGGAGATGAAAAAAGCAGAAAGAGGGAAAGAGAAAGCTGAGCAAAGAAAAAGCAGACTGACAAAGAGAAAGAGTGGGAGAGGGGAGGGTGTGCAAATAAAGGTCGAAACAATGTATATGGTAAACTTATTATAGGTTGGGAATGGAATTAAAGGTTGTTATGAAATCTGTACATGCTAAAGGCACCTGTATTTGCATGAGCTTGGGCTTGTATTTCAGCTGCATACATGAATGAATGTAATCGAGCATGAACATCACATCAACATATGCTTCCTGGTGCTAATGGGGGCCATATACTTGGAGCCCACAAGGTTGCCCTGAAGAGAACATGGGTACTAAAAGGTTGCCTACCCCTACTCTATATAACCACGGGTTCAGCAGTACCATATTTTTATGGGTGAGAAGTGACATCATATTTGAAGGGCAGAAATGGGAATTGGGACAGGAAAGTACTGTGGAGAAGAACTGAGTGAAATGAGATTTCTGGACTCATGGATAGGCTGCTAAATTCCCTATATCAAGCAGATGTGAAGTCATATGCAGTATGACTGTTCCTTTGTCAGAGGACCCTAGCCGCATAAAGGAAGTGTGTGTGTGGAGGTGTAGACTAAGCTGTTGGACTATGCTGAAATGGCAAAACAGACTGAAGAAATTCAAGAAAGATTGGGAAAACTTTACAATTTATTTAGGAGACCACTGTAAGCAGATGAAAACATTAGCAGGATTTTAATCTCACTTGTAATGTAACAAATACTACGGACAGATATAAAATATGATTACAAAATAATATGCAGTTGAAACTGTTGACAATAGGACCCATGGAGGGGATGGTGGGGAAATATCAAGATTCAGAGTAATCTCTTTATATGGCTGCAGATTTGGTATGGTTATAAATTTATATTTGTAAAATCAAATAAAAATGATTTCAGAGAGAGAGAGAGAGAGAGAGAGAGAGAGAGAGAGAGAGAGAGAACCATCTTCTAGCGAACATGTCTTTGACTGAAGAAAGGTGGGCCAAGAAAATCCAAGTTACTCCCATTTCGTTATGAAAATGTGCATATACGATGCAACACTTTAGGTTGGGGAAGAGTATATGTAAAGCAGGGTGGAGGCGTATTTTTCTATTTTGCAGTGACACATTCACAGCTGACAGGTTTTTCTCCCCACGGGCATCTACAGCTCGCATCTGTGTCTTCCACTCCCCAAGATATTTATGTAAAGCCATTAGAGAATAAACACAGTGTTGGTGTAGTGACATATGATGACTGTGGTATCCTTTAACTAACATGCTTCTGCTGGTTCCTGCATTTTGAAACTGGGATCTTAAGCCGGAGATGCACAAGTCCCTTGGAGTCAGGAGGCTCATTTATTCTTGATCTACCTTGATGCACAACTGAACTGCGGTGACCTCACCTCAAAATGGATATTGCAGTTTGGAAAGGTCTCAGAAAAGGGCAAGCAAAATTATCAAGGGGGTGGAGTGACGCCCTTATGAAAAGAAAGGTTGCAGTATTTGGGACGTCTTAGTTTAGAGGGAAGACAAGTAAGAGGTGACACAATAGAAGTTTATAAAATTATGCATGGGGTGAAGAATGGGGATGGAGAACAGTTTCTCCTCCCTCTCTCATTACATTAGAACCTGTGGACATCCAATGTAGTTGGAGGACTGAGTACAGATAAAATAAAGTCCTTCTTATGGAACTCACTCCCAGAAGATGCAGTATTTGCCACCAACTTGGATGGCCTTAAAAGAAAATTATGGAGGAGGAGGAGGAGGAGGAGGAGGAGGAGGAGGAGTTTGGATTTGATATCCCGCTTTATCACTACCTGGAGTCTCAAAGCGGCTAACCTTCTCCTTTCCCTTCCTCCCCCACAACAAACACTCTGTGAGGTGAGTGGGGCTGAGGGACTTCAGAGAAGTGTGACTAGCCCAAGGTCACCCAGCAGCTGCATGTGGAGGAGTGGAGACGCGAACCCGGTTCACCAGATTACAAGACAACCGCTCTTAACCACTACACCACACTGGCTCTCAGAAGGCCATTAGTGGCTACCCACCATGATGGCTGTGCTCTGCCTCCACAGTTGGTGGCAGGAATGCTTCTGAATACCAGTTGCTGGACACCACAGGAGGGGGGGGGGAGTTCTACTGTACCTGAATCCAGCTTTCACGGAACACAGTAGCACGAACATCCTGTCTCCATCACTTCCCACTCTGTGGAGTCAAAACTGGATTGCAGGTTTCTTACAGGCATCTGGTTGGCCACTGTGAGAACAGGATGATGGACTTGATGGGCCAGTGGCATGATCCAGAAGGCTCTTCTTATATTCTTACCTGCTGTGCATACTTCTGGCTGTGTGCGTGTGTGTGTGGCTCAATATAGGTAAGATGTCTAGGACAGCATTCACTGTCAGGAGCTCATCCTACACTCGAGTAGGACCCTGGTAGAGACACATGCCTGACTGGCATGTTCTCTCCCTCCTGGTCGATCGTTCAGAAGCTTCAAAAGCTTTCTTCAGCCCAAACATCACAGCGACCGATGCCAACAGACATCGGCACACTTAGGGATCTGCAGAGTCTTCGCAGCTTGCGTAACAGACCTCAGCAACTCAGCATTTTGGCTAATCTACTTTATTTACATATAAACACACACGGAGCACTGCAACATGGCTCCCTCTCTCTCTAGCATCAGGCAGCAAAAAGAACAAGGACAAAAGACAATAGTCCCACTTCACAGAACACAGTAGCACGAACATCCTGTCTCCATCACTTCCCACTCTGTGGAGTCAAAACATACACCGTCATGTGATAGACAACAATCCTATGACTGCAATCATGGAGCAGGAATTCTAACATTCACATGGAACCATACTGCATCAAATCATTCCAGTTTCCAAAGGGGCACAAGTTGTATGTCAAATGCAGCCTTTTGGCATTTTGGCATGCCACACTGAAAGTCAGAACGAAATGCGACACACAACTGCAGGTGACAAAACTGAGATAGCTGGTTTTGTAAAGGGGTGTGTGGAGTTCTTAAGAAAGAGGTTGCTTTGGAATGAGAAAACAATATTCTGAATTATTATTTTTGAAAATCAATAAAATTTAATTGGCAAAAATAAATAAATATGTGGAGTGCTGTTTAACCCTTTCACTCTCCAGCAACATTTCCACTTCAAAATGTGTATTTGTCTTTCAATGCTTCAGTCATTTAGCCCTACCTATGGGCAGTGCAAGGGGAAAAAATGTCCAGAGTTTAAGCTTACCTGCCTAACAGGGCTGACAATTTATATGCACCCAAACAACTCAATTGCTTCTGCTGCATTTTCATGTACTATGGCCTAGCGCTGAATTATTCATATGCCATTATTTGTGAACTGCTCCTTTTCCAGTCTGTCGGTTATCGAAGCCCAGAAGCATCAACAAACAGCCAAAGGAATAGCAATCATAGGTGAAAGGTGGTGGCTGCAGAAAGAGATCTATGTCTGAAATTAAAGAAGGCCATAGGCTGTGCTTAGACTGGATTAGGATATCCAACAAGATAACTCCTAAATGGCACAGGCACCATGTGCATTATTACAAGATGCAAACTGATGGATTCAGAAGAATTTCCCCATACTAGTTTTGCATTCACAATCCCTAAAATGGATAAGATTCTCCATTTCATACATAAACATGTATTAAAAATAAACTTGCTTATGAGTGTAGTTAAAGGACAAGAAGGGGTCATTAATCATTATTAAGTAGTAGTAAGAGTCATCGTTGTAGTCACTGTTGTCATAATAGTTCCTGTTTCTTGGTGTTCAAAGTGATTCATACAGTAGCCCTGTATGAGAGACCGGTATTAGCCTTGCATTATCAATATGGAGCTTGGGATCAGAAATATTAGCTTTGACTATTCAGTGTACTCATAGTCGAGCTGAGATCCGGAGCAAGGACTTTGCAGTGAGACTATCATGCAAGGAACATAAAAAGTTGCCATAGATATTCAGCTGGATAAATAAGGATAGTGCTTTCTCAAAGAGTGTACCCCAATTTGTGCTCACACTAAATGCGATGGCATATTACAAAGCATGCACACATACATACACAAGTTAGGAATGCTGGTGAATCCTAATGGAAACAGAAATTGTTGATCTTTGCTTATTTGTCCCGTGTCTGGAATGGAAATCAATCCAATAAATACGATCAGTTTTTGCTGTTGTTGCTGCATTTAGTCTGCAAATGATATGTAGTTGATTATGTCTCTCCTCCCACCCCATTTTATTGTGGTAGAATAATATAATGGCAACGTAAAATATGTAGATTATGGAATTTTACAATACTGGACAGTAAAGCAAGTTACATAGTTTTGTGCAGAAGGCAGGCTGCAGCAGAATGGGAACAGTGTTGCATATGAAGAATACTGGGTGAAAAGGGCATCAATGCATTCTTACAAACACATATGCACACTGAACTTTTTTGATCTGCCCCTTGTTTCCCTGTGTTGGCTTGACTACTGACTTCTATAAAATATAAGGAGTAGGTAGAACTTTCTCAAAGCCAAGATGATCTTAAATCTTCAGAGAAAAAGTATGGGGTAACAGTTGCCTCTGTTTTTGTGCCCTTCAAGTAAGAAAAGTCCCATATGTTTATTGTATTTCTTTAATCCGCCTTAATATCAGATTGCTCTACTTTTAAAACATCTCAATATGTTAATAATCTTGATGCTAGCTTGATGTTTTGGACTACAATTCCCATGAGCCCAAAACAGAATATTCAATGGTCAGAGATTATAGGATTTGTAGTTTAAAAAATATGGAGAGTATCAGTTTGGGGAAGGTTGCTGCCCTACTTGAATCTTTAAGTACATCTGTTTCTTTATGTCTTTGTTTCTTTTAATTAGAAGAGTTGTATATACAGCTATTTGCTTACAATAACAAAGAGACTTGTAAATGCTGAACTTGTATTACGAATTTTGCACTTCTGGGTTTTTGTTTTGTTTTTAGAGGAGGAAGAGGCTGCTCCCACCAGGAATGATGAGCTGTGATCATTAGGAAGTGCTTTCATAAGCAGCTGTTAAATGTTCTAGAAAATGTGGCATGACACTTCGAAACTGGGTGGAGGTTTTTAAATGAAACTTCAGTGTTTATCAGAATAACGAAAGAGCTGCCAAAAAAGGTCTGAACTAAGAGAATAGTTTATTGACAGCTGGTGTAATATCATGGGTGAGAGACTCTTATCTTTGTATAGTAGGCTGCTTTCTGCATAGACCCCTCTCTCTACCCTCCATCTAGGCAAACAGAGTTCAAGAACACATTTCTGCTGGGCAGACGCATTCAAGGGAAGTACAAAGCAGGGCTACTGAGGATTGGCAATCTGAGGAGAGTAGGCATGACTGGGGGAGGTCCAAGGGCCAGGTAGAGAGACATAGAGGGACATTTGGCCATTGTTCCCCACCCATGCTTTAGATTGCTGTATAAATGCTAACTTATTCTACCTGTACCATGGGGCAAAACTGCACAGCTGTCCTTTCTTGTTTCCTCATGTAAAAGTGACTTTTAAAACCTTAGAATTAAAACTTAAGTTAATTATTAGTTGGGTTTAGGCTCACCTTTTTCTTTTCTTTGAGAAAATGTAAAAATGTGAGTGGGGGGATTAGAATAGACATTTATGAAATATTCTGGGAGGAAAACATTAACTGATTAAGGCTGGATTCCTTTCCCCTATATATATGTGTGTGTGTGTGTGTGTGTGTGTGTGTGTATGAGAAATCCCCAAGAAATACAATGGGACTATTTTCTGAGTAAAAATGAATGAGATCCATCTGCCTGACAATTTTGTCTTCTCTTTTTATTTTCAGTGGCTGACTGTAAAGGCCAAATATCTGGCAGGCTTTCTCTGAAAAACCTCTAGATGAGTTTATGTAAGGCAGTTTTATCCCAGTGATTCACTCTGGCTGCCATGGGACATATCTGCAGTGTGTGCCAGACCTGCTAAAGCAACACAGATCAAGACAGCCTGTGTCTTTTGTCCTGAAAACCTAACTGAATGTGTGTGTGTGTGTGTGTGTGTGTGTGTGTGTGTGAGAGAGAGAGAGAGAGAGAGAGATGGGGGCAGGGACCAGCCCTATGAATGCATTATTTGCCTGCAGAGCAATGGCAAGTTGTTGGGGAAGTGGCTGTAGGCTTTCAGCCTCACCCCAAATCACACATGCTTCCTTACTGCCTGTTGTCTGTAAGGAAACCTTCGCCCTCCTGCTCATGTGATAGGGCCTTCCTGCAGCTGTGACACTGGTTGTCCCGATTGTGCTAAGTTCTTGCTCAGAAGCAGGAGCTCAAATGCTGAGTTTTCCTTACAAACAACTGCATGCAACATACTGCTGTTCCAAGAAGCACATGTGATGTCAGGGATGAGGATAAAAGCATAACCCCACTCTATTCCCGTGCCATTCTCATAGCTGCCAATGTTTAGGAGCTGAGGGTTCTTTGTCCCCCCCCCCATAAAATATTTGAGAGGGCTGCCCCCCCAAGTTGATGGGCATTGCCATTCAAATGGTGTGTGTACACCATGTCATGTGATTGATTATGTAGGGGGCTTATGTGCCCCCCAATATTTTATTCAAGTTGGCACACTTGGCCATTCCCCTTGTACAGTGGTACCTCTAGTTATGAACTTAATTGGTTCCGTAGGTCCATCCTTAACCTGAAACTGTTTTTAACCTGAGGCACACTATTTCTGTTCTCATCCTGGGGCAAAGTTCTCAACTCGAGGTAACTCTTCCAGGTTATAACCTGAAGCGTTTGTAACCTGAGGCGTTTGTAACTCGAGGTACCACTGTATAGGAGAAATGCATGCATAGGAGTATCACTTGAAGACTGACAACTGAATCTGTGAGCTGCCTCTCCAATCCTGGCTTTGAGCAACGAGGTGAGATAACATGAAAACCTTTTCTGCACCAACTGTTGCACACGACAAGATTGTCACTTGAGGTTGGAGACATCAAAGAATAAACGTGCATTTGTAAACTTACCCTTATGCCCTGTTTGCATTCATTTATAGGCCTGCTGTGCTTTTGTAATGAAGCATAATATCATGGCTGTCTTAGCACTGGCCGAGGCAATCTGAGAATGACTTGTTACCTGTGATGCATCAGGGCTCAGAGCCAATTCAAAGCTAAAAGTGAAGGACCACTTATTAGAAAAGATCCCACAGCAGGGGCTTGTTAACAAGATAGATTTGGAGATGCTGAGGGGTTCAACATTAAGACTAACAACACCTCCACAGATGCTCTACTTGAGATGATCAATCAATTATTGCTTTGCTACATGAGAAAGCTGTTTCTATCCTTTTAATGAGATGCCAATGATAGCACTCAAAATACAATATCATAGGATCCATGTCAAGTTTCAAAAAGAAAATAGTGCTATCATGCTGGTTACAAAAAAGAGAGGAGCTGCTTACACAAATAGAGAAGTTTATTCAAAAAGCAAAAATTGCCACCTAAACTTCTGTGCAACAAGTAAACTCTTTAAGCTTCGCATATGTGTTGTATGGAAGCACCAGCACCATTGTTTGCTAGGAATTTGGAACAGTGAACAGGTGGCTAAATTCTATAAAGGGTTCCTAAATCCCAGCCATGATTGTAAGGGATAGGAAAAGCAGAGACCCATTGCATGACATTATTAGTTTTATATTGCTATAATCCACAATGGTATTTGGAGAGAGAAGAGAAGATGGAATATTCAGGTTGTATTTCAGTGTGGATTGGGAACTTATGAGGCTTCCTGACTATTCAGAAGTAAGCCCACTGAGTTCAATGGGACTTATCTGAGGTAGAGATGGGTGACTGTGTCATGCTTGGTTTCTCACTTTTCTAATCTTAAGTTCTTTTCTCCACGTTTCCACATCAGTTTGTGATTTGGTTTTAAAGCCCTCTTGACAATTCATCAGCATGTTAGAATGAATTTCTCCTGATATACACATTCTTGCAGATTATTTTCCCCTTATATAATGCACTTTTATGGTATTTGTCTAATGTATGTCAAAAATATGGACACTTTAACCTACCACATGCATTTTCGTTCACATTACTTTGTTGAGAATTCCACTGCAAAATTCAGAGAATTGCAAATTTTGAAGAATGTCTATGTTTCAGCTCATGTATTGTTTCAGAAAGTGTGATTTATTTATTTTTGAATTAGATCGGTTTGCAAACTGAATTATATTTATTCTCCATCCCCACTCCTACATAACTGTGTATAGGCTATAACACACCTATTCAAGTTTAACTTCTATTGAACTGGATGGGGCTTACTTCCGAGTAGACTTGAAAATGATTGAACTGTAAATGGATAAGGAAGTTTGTCACCAGTGAGCAGACAGTTATCAGCCTGGCATTTTAAGGACTGAACCTATGTTTTCTCATCCTAAATCAGGCACCCCGAACCTTTGGCCCTCCCTGACCATTGGTCCTGTTAGCTAGGGATCATGGGAGTTGTAGGTGAAAACATCTGGAGGGCTGCAGGTTGGGCACGCCTGTCTTCAGATACTGAGGCAGCGATCAGAAAACTCTTTGTTGCATGGCTTTTAAAAATAAAATAAAAAACATAATTATACTCAGACCAGACCATTTCTGCTCCAAAACTAAGTACTTTCTCAATACAACATAAAATTATTTTGTTCCTTGAAATTAATAAGTAATCAAAAGAAGAAGAAAAACTCCTAGATACTCATTAAATCCTCATTCTAATTATCACAAATAAAACAGATCTCTCTCATTATGTTTAAGATTGCATATTAGCCCAACCATCTGGTTCATGTGTTGTTAATCTGAAATCCTGTTGTTGTTCAGCAAGTTCCCAGGCATCACACAAAGAACCCACAAAACCACTGTAATATCATTCCACTCTGACCAAAATCTTCAAGGCTTTCTTGCAATGTAAACAGTCCATGACCTAACATGAACCCTGAGGCGGTTCCCACTAAAAATCCAAACGCTTCACAAACCCTGGAATACATGAAACCTTAATCCATATGGATATAACGCTTGCTATAATTCTGTAAACATCTACTTAAAATAACCCACTGTAACCAGGTTATCTGATCTGCTACCATGTTTAAGTATAGTGATTATTTGTGAGGGAAATTCAGATTCACATCTTCCCGCCTCCCTACTCAGTTGTCAATCACAGTAGGTAGACTTGGGCAAATGGAGGGGAGAACTTCATTTTCAATAAACTCAAATGATTTTCATTTTCAATAAACTCAAAAGAACAGGGATGAAGAACATATAACCCTTTGGATGTTGTTGGACCACAACTCCCATCATCCCTAATGACTGGATCTGGTGGCTAGTGCTATTAGGAGTGGATTCCAATAACCTCTGATGGGCTACATCTATCCCTGCTGTAGAAGATTCATCCTAAATTTCATCTTACAGCTTTATTATTCTTCATTGTGAGGACACACACACACACACTGGTTTGGGCTTGAACATCCAAACCCATAAGCCAAATGAGTCATATTGAAAGGGGTGTCTTCTGAAATGATCAGGACAGGTCATTTCAGAAGATAAACCAGCATGAAAGATGCTGTTCACCAATTATTAAAAAAAACCACATTGAAATATTGTAATCCAATGTAGTGCTAAAAGAAACATTCTCTCCACTTGTCTGACAGAATGACCGCTCCCCGTATTAACTTGAGGACAGCTTTTGCATGGTCGTGCACAGCAACCCCTTGGAGACTACTAGACCTCCGGCAAGGTAGCTGGCTTCGCTGCCCCCCCCCAAGCTGGATACCTGGAGGTTCCCACCTAGCCTCGTCAATTAGCCAATCCTGGCTGGGGGGGGGGCATTGCCAAGGGAGTTGACCAGTGGAGGCGGATGAGGAGAGGAGAGGGTCCTGCTAGCAAAACTATGGAGTTGAATCTAGCCCACTGAGACCCCAAAAAAGAGAGTTATCTGGAAGCATTTTACCTTTGGCTGTTTAACCTATGAATAACATGTCACTTAATGATTAAAGGATCTGTTGATCACAGGGAAACCCCTTTGTATGGTGCTTTTATGATTAAATACTCTGCAAAACTCTTTGCATCCGATAAAATATTGTTCTCCCTGCTGCTCTGCCTTGTCAGTGATTATATATGACACAATATACTCATGATTCATTTAGCTGAGCATTCTCATTATTGTTGATGTATGTGTCATTCACTGACTTCCTTTCCCTAGATTACAACTGAGCCTTGCTTGAGTTTATTTTTTTGCCATATGGTGAGAGGAATGCATGGATTTCCTTCTCCCTGGTTCTTTTTCAAGGGAAACATCCACTAAATAATTTGGTTAGTCAGCACAAAAGCAAAAATGAGAAAGATGGGAGCAATCCATTAAGCACCTGCTGTTGGCCTCAAGGATCAAGACAGTACTTTGTGCCACATACAATGAGAAACCCCTGAGATATGGACGCCTGAACATTTACAAGCTCCTTTCATCGGAAAGGACAGATAGCTATGTCTGTGTGGTATTTCAGATCATGGTTTTCTAAGCACAGCCACCGAAGTCCTGTGCAGTGCAATCTCAAACAGTTTTACTTGGGTAGGAAATCCCACTCCCTAGTATATGGGTTTAGAAATCCAGACTTTCAGTGTTGCTGCTGAACTTGTGTGGCTGCCACACAAGACTGTTTGCTGTATGTGAAGAATGGCCTCATGTGAAGAATGGCCTTCAATGTACCTTTGGAGCACCTGGCGTGGTCAGTTGTCACAGTCAGGATATTGGATTAGGTGAACTATTAGTCTAATTTGAAGAGCGGTTCATGTGAACTTTTTACAATAGCAACAATGGATTCCTAAAACATTTCCATTTGTCTGTCACAAAAACAGTCTCTATAAATAGGACTGACCTCACTGGAAAGTTAAAGACTGTAGGCCAAATGTTTTACTTGTGCTTATGGCCAACTGAGAATAGAACTAAATAGAATGAAGAACTGGAGCACTGTCATAAGATCAGGGATGAAATTAATGGAGAGAAAGGAATTTTGCGTTTTCATTGTTTAACATTATTGGTAATATGACTGTTCTTGTTGCAACTATTCTACTTTAGGGTTAGAATTTGTTCTAGGAAAATGATGGCTACCTACCATGGCAATTTTATTAAAAGCAAACGCTTGGTGTTCTTGATTAAATGAATGGATAGATGACTCTTTCGATAGATATAACAGTGCTATGGGGAAACCAATAAGGGTGTATGTAAGTAACTGTGATTATTATTATTTATTTAGTCAACTTACAGACTGCTTCCTGTTGCTGTTGTTGGCATTCATCTGTCTTGAGAGACAATGGAGTGTGCCTCTGGGAGGAAGTCAAAATGCTGTCTTAGCAGCACTGAAGTGACCTCTGCAGGGTGCAAGCTATATATAACAAATAACCAGCAGATAAAAGCATCAGAAATACTAAGAATAGTACAGAACAAACAGTAGTTCAGTCCAGCTGTGCAACCCAGCAATCAACAACCAGGAAATGCCTAGACAAAAAGGTACGTTTCCAGTATTTTAAACACACTATAGATAGAGCCTCTCAAATTTGGGGTGGGGAAAAACATTCCAGAGATCAGGTGCCACCATAGAGAAGGTTTTGAATTAATTTTTGAAGGCTTGTTTCAGCGCTGAAGTGCAATGTGTGCTGTGGGATAACAGTGTTATAAGAATTCTGTGCTGCTAATAGGGAGAACTGGAACAAGTGCTTCAGGCTGCAATCCCATACACACTTTCGTAGCAGTATTTCCTATTGAACTGAATATGGCCTACATCTCAAGAGACATGGATGAGATTTCACCCTCAGTGAGCTAAGAATAGGTGTAGTGTTTGTTGCTTTGCTACACACAGAGACATGCAAAAGTAGTGAACTTGAGCAGCAATACCAATTGTAGCCATCTTGAGATCCTAACTGGTATTTAACTCCAAGAGCTTTCAAGGACACACAATATAAAGCCATTACTTGCAATAAATGCAAGACATCTCTCTTTTTATTCAAGAGACCCACTGCAGAACAAGAAACTTGTGTTTGAATAGATGTCTTTAGGCTGCAAATGACTATGTCTTTTATTTGTGTTAACAAAATCAAGCTTCAATTTACACCCTTGTTGCCATAAAGCACAGGTTGAAATTAGGGAGATGTTTGAGAGGTGAGAGTACCAGCAATGTTTCTTCAAAAGAAGGTGGAGTTCTTAACTGTGGCGCAGTTAAGAACCACAGTTAAAAGTGGAACTAGGAGTGTTAAGTGGAATAAAGATTGAGAAAAAAATTAAATACTTTGGTGTATGGCTGATTGCTAAGAATCCCAATATATTCCAAGATAATTATGTCATAGTATGGAAAAAGGTTAGAAAGAACTTGAAAATATGGGGAAGGGTGAAATTATCACTATTGGGTAGAATGTCAGCCGTAAAGATGTGGCTTTCATCTATAGAAACAATTTCCCAGAAGAAATTGAACATGCAATAATATACAGAGACCTATTAGATTTTACAGAAAAATATGTAAAACTGAAAAAGTTTGATGATATTAGAAATTGGGTAACGAGCTGGTTGCATTACAACCACCTGAATGAAATGTTCACATGTGATAAAAAATGTTGCTTTGATGAGCAAAGTTCTCAATTTGAAATCAAACTAATAAAAAATAGAGTAATAGTGATATCAAGGATGTATAAGTTATTGTTAGAATGGCAAACCAAAGATGAAATGGTTAAATCTACTGTGGTCCATTGGGCTAGGCATGTGGGACACAACATTAGAATCACTGGAAAAGTTGTGGAAATTCGCGTTGAAATTCACAGTATGTCATACCTTGAGGGAGAATTTTATGAAAATGATATATAGATGGTACCTAACACCAAGTAAATTATCCAAACTGTATAAATCAACTTCAAATCTTTGTTGGAAATGTAAAGAAGTAGAAGACTCATGTTACAAATGAGTAACAAAGTAGCTAAGGACTTTTGGGAGTTGATTTATAATGAGTTGAAAAAGATATTTAAGGCAACTTTTCCAAAAAGACCAGAAGCATTTTTACTAGGGATAACTGAAGCAGAAATCCCCCCCAAACAGATGAATCTATTTCTTTACACAACCATGGCAGCACAAATATTATACACACAAAAATGGTGTGTTGAGGTGGTACCTACCCAAGAAGAATGGCTGCTGAAATAGGATTTGAGTAAGAACAGCAGTGTGGGTGATTTTTTGTATTTATTGTGAGATAAGGTAAAGGTATAGAATAGAGTAACTATAATATGCAACATAAATTGAAAATTTGAGGGAACCATGGAGGGGAGAGAGGAGAAGCTGTAGGAGGAATGATTGCTTTCTAAATTTGAAATGTTGTGAAACTGTTTATTAGTTGAAAAATTATAAATAAAATTATTTTTAAAATAAAAAAGAAGGTGGACTGTTATCCAGAACTGGCCCAAAATTATGTAGGACTGCAACATACATGCTGTGGGCTCTCAAGCCACAAAAATGGTGGTCTGCATTGCAGGGGATTAAACTAGATGACCCTGGTGGTCCCTCCCAACTTTACAATTTATGATTCTGTGATTCTAAGAGTGACCAGTTCTGTGGGCACTTGAGACTCATAGGGAAAACAGGCACTGCCCAGTCCCCAGTCTGAGTCAAGCAGAGAGAATACAGGACCTTGGACAGCTCCAAAGGGCTATGCTAAGGCAGCCTCAAGTTATCTTGTCTCTGTGGGCAGCTAGAGCTAACTGAAACCTTATGTAGGCTGGTCAGGACTGAAGTATGCCAGCCTCCCTGGAAAAGCTGGCTAGGTTCCTTGTTGTTATTGTTATGAGCTCACGCCTCAGTTGAGGATATGAGTAATATAAGAATAGTATCTTCTTATAAATGTGAAGTGAGTCACCAACAGACCAGCAGCGCTGGATCGATAGGAACTTCACAAGAAATGCAATCTTTGGTTGTAAATTATATTTCACTAAAATCGGGAAATGAAATAGATTTGAGTGTTCAATTATATGAAAATATTTATGAAAGCATGGGGCGAGGGGGACGCACAGAACAGTGAGTCCTCCACCACATTTGAAGCCCAGCTCTTTCATAAGGTGGGTTTTCACTATAAATGCACACATACACACAAACATACATATGTACGGCTGCACCCCTGCTCGCTCCACTAGACAACTCCCCTGCCATCCCCAAATTAACCCTCTACAGCCTTCTCTTCCCACCCCATGCAACCACTAAACTCACTTTTCACCTTCCCAACCCCATTTCTGAAGCCACTTCTTTATTCTAGTCTGTAGCCCCACTTTGCACCCATTTTTATCTTTATCCACATGCATCTTCCTTTTGTGCATCCCCTCTGCACACAAATAACCCCCATGGTAACCTCTTGCATCTTCCTACTCCCATACATTGTGTCTCCTCCATGCTGCTTTTTCTCTAATTTCTGCTGTTTTGCAACACCTCTGTTTTCTTATGTGTCCATCCCTGTTTTATTCAAACTTCTGCTGTCATTTAAAACTACACCTTTCCTCTGCTGTTGTGCAACCTGCCTTCTCTCTTGTTCCCCTCCCTCATCCTGACTTCATGCAAATCCAGGATTGCCATAAGGCACTATGACTTGATTGAATTGTATTAATTGTTTTGATTAATGTTGCTGTTTGCTTTATATGCTAATGTGGTTGATAGTATAGTGATTGTAATGTCCGTTGTTTTTTAAATGCTGTTGTGATTACTGTGAGCCACTCTGAGGTCAACATTTGTCATTGGAAAAGAAGAGTACAAATATTAAATCAACTCCAGTCCTCTAACTGGGGCTGCACTCTGACTTCATGCAAATCCAGGATTGTGATGTGCACTACTAATCCTCCAATAGAGGCTGCACAATGACACCCTTACATTTTTATGTATATAAAGTTAAAAGGTAGGTAAAGGGCCCCTGGATGGTTAAGTCCAGTCAAATTCAACCATGGGGTATGGTGCTCATCTCCGCTTTCAGGCTGAGGGAGCTGATGTTTGTCCACAGACAGCTTGGCAGGTCATGCGGCCAGCAGGACTAAACCGCTTCTGGCACAACGGAACACTGTGACGGAAGCCAGAGTGCACGGAAACACCATTTACCTTCCCATCACAGCAGTACCTATTTATCTACTCACACTTGTATACTTTCGAACTGCTAGGTTGGCAGGAGCTGGGAAAAATCAACGGGAACTCACCCCGTCGTGTGGATTCAAGCCACCAACCTTATGATCTGCAAGCCCAATAGGTTTGGTGGTTTAGACCACAGTGCCACCTGGCAAGGTCCAGGCTGGTGTGGTAGCAGTCAGTTATCAAAACGATCTAGATATGTAGGGTCTTTAGGAGAAACTGAGGTATAGCACAGTGAGGTAGTCCAAGAATGAATGAGGTCCAATAGCGTGTTGTGAGGCAAAGGCAAACACAGCATAACTGACTTTCTTCCATGTCTGTATTCATCTACACTTTTGAAGCCTGCTCAGTGCTGTAGCATGCCTGCTTTCTAATGTCTGCATGCTTGGTAATTCTTTGGTTTGTTGCATGGTTAGCAGTACTTGCAGAGTCTGCGCAGAAGAGTACTGCAGCCCTGACTGTAATGCTGGTTGCCATTGCATTCAGGGAGAATACAAAAAGAAACATACAGCCTAAACTCAGCTGCTCTTGAAAGGAGACATTGTATTAAAAATAATCTTGCAGTTCTGCATTGCCACTAGCAAAAGGGAACAGTAAGAAGCAGCTACAACTCCAAAAGCTTTTCAAGTATCACTAGGCATGCATTATGCCTTTCCTTTGCTGCATGACCTTTATGCAGGATCTCCCATCTTGGCGGTGGTGGGGAGGCATTCATAGTGAAGAGGTGCTACCTTCTGGAGTGTGTAATGATAGCTGCTGCATGCCCACCCCCATCAAATATTTTTCCTCCATTACCCATTATCCATATTAGTATGGAAGCAGAAGTTCACATTTCCGTTGATGAAAACCTTCATCGTATCCCCCACAAAAACACACATGCACCTGTTTTAGCTAAGGTATAATTAGACCTTAGGACAAGATTACATATCTTGCATCCTCTTCTCCCCAACGGGAAATTGCATTGCCAGAGAGTATGTGTTTGGCAATCTAATACGTTAGGTGATGTGGAGAGGCCCAATAAATTCTGTGGAGCAGATTAATTTGAATTAATTTTAGCTTGCAGCCAATATTGGATGTTTGAACAGAGGCCAGAATTTTCTGCCATTATTTAGTCTGGATGGTAATTTGTGCCTCGAGAATACTGCTTAGCCTGAGAGAATCAAGTGGGGGTTAGGAATTTTCTCACAATAACTTGCAATATACTGAAGCCAATGTTCCGTACTAACTAAATGCATTTACAGTGAGATGCAGCTATTGTGAGGTTATAGGAACAGCTTAAGTCTCCAGCTAAATGTGTGATTGAGCAGCGAAGATGGACAAATCTGTCAATTTAGATTTCTCTCAGTTTCAAGTCTTAAATTCTTCATGTTTCTGCATCAGTTTGGGAATTATTAATTCTTTAAAGTCCTCTTGAAAATTCACTAGCATTTTAGTGCAAATTTCTCCTAATAGACACATTATTGTATGCTGTTGTTCCTAATACAGGATACACATTTTTGCAAGCAATTCCTCCTAATATAATGCATTTCACTAATAGTTGCATTTATATGCACACCATGCCATAATATATGCATACTGTTAAACACTATTTGTTTGGAGAGTTGCATCACAAAATTCAGAGCAGTGAGGATTTTGAAGAAGAGCTGTGTTTTGGTTCACATATTATTTTGGGGAAAGTGAAAGTTTGAACTTCAGATCCAAAATAAGTTTTTCCACATCCCCATGGAAGTGATCTGAAAATGATGGAAGGGGAAAGGATGGCAAGAACATCTTGGTTATTTTCTGGTGGGGAGGAGAATAGAAGTTCAAGCAAGATCTATCTGTAGTTTTAAGTCTAGGATTGTTCCAAACTGAGGGATTCTGTTCTAAGTTTAAAATATATTCATATTGTCCAGCCACGTTATTATAATCTTGATTGGAGTATTGGTTAAATCCATTTTGGTGAAACTCCTCTCAATAACTCTAACTACAACTGTAATGGGGCCCTTAAGATAAGTGTAATTTCTGCAGGTGAGGGCAAAAGCAGCAAGAGAATCAAGAGGTATAAGAAAATGGTTTTTTCCCTAGTATAACCCAGCTCAGAAAAAGTATTTAATGTTGCCTTCAAATGAATATTCTTCCTCCCTTGTATCCACAGGACTTCTTAGTCAAAGAATGGGCAATATCAGAATGCTGGTACCTGCTCCTCTTTCCCAGCTTCTTGTCCCAGTCATAATCTCCAGCATCCCCTGTGTTGCTGCAGAGGCTTCTTCCACCATGGGTTCCATTGTGTAAACTCAAAAAAGGAGGAGGAGGCTTTCTGCATGGCTTCACCCAGGCTATGGAACCTCCTGCCAGAGGTGGGCCATTTCTCTGTGGGCTTTTTGGCACGCCGTTAAGTCATTATTATTCCGGCAGGTGTTCAACATGCTTTTTCACCTGTTGCAGACCCAATTGGGCACTTTAGGTTTGTGTGTGTGTGTGTGTGTGTGTGAGAGAGAGAGAGAGAGAGAGAGAGAGAGAGATGCCCTGCACAGGACTTTTTTTTTCAGCTGGAACTCCCCAAAACTTAGTTCCAGCACTTCTCAGGTGGCACCATTGCCATTCTAAAAGAAACGAGGGAGGTGTTCATGGTGAGTTCTGGCACCTCTTTTCCTAGAAAAATAGCACTGGCCTTGCATATTGTTATGGCAAATGAAGGATGGGCGATTAATGTTTATAATAGCACAAATAATAAAGATGTAGCCCTGCACCATGAGTGTGACACAGTTCTGATGCCATGATTGTGGAATTCCCTCTCAGTGGAGATTTGCATGTCTTCTTCATTGATATATTTCCATTACCAACTGGAGATTTTATTTGTTCTTCCTGGTCTTTGGCGGCTTATAATAGGACCTGATGGTTGTGTGTTGAGCTGCTTGCGAGCATTTCCACATTATTGTGGTTTTGCAGTTTTATCATTGAGATTTTATTCTGTGTATTAACAAAATCTGCACACCACTCTGTGAAGATCAGTTGAAGGACAGTCTAGAAATGTGTCAGCTAGATATAATACTAAGACGCATTTCAACTTCCACAACTTTGACTGCATCAGGGACCCCAGTTGTCCATATATGCCAGGACTACCTGTGTCCCCAGCAGAGACACACCTCTCTGGCTGAGTGCACAGTCATTGCTGCAGGGATCTAAAATATGCTTCCCACCACCATCAGTGTGGTCACAGAGAAGGCAGTCAGAATGTCAACATCCAGCAGAGATTTCAATTTTTTTCTAAAAGGAGAGTTTTCTTGTTTCTTAAAGGAACAACACTAGTTGTGCTACAGCCCATTTCAGGTTGAATTGCAACATGCCTGTTGACAAAAAATACTTTCAGCATATTGAGATGAGACTGCAGTGTTTCCTAGGCACGCTCCCCTGGGAGTACATTCATTGAATGCAATGGGACTTACTTACAAATAAACATGATTCCACTGCTGGTTGATTTCAGGGTGCAAGTCCAAAAATTTGTTTCAGTACCAGGCACAGTTTGAACAAAAATAAAATTTTGAGCAGGAGCAGACTGTATTTTCTTAAACTCTGGGGAGATGCCTTCTTCCCTAAATGTAAGAAGTGTGACAGCAGGGAAAATAGCAGGGTTCCCCACTAGGTTTGAGCTAATCAACTCTTTTTTAAAAATAACAAAATTACACCAGTTTCAGTTTGCATTCTGAAGGTTTCCTTTTAATTCCTGAATAACAAAGATGGAAAAATTATCATATGCTGGAGGGCAGCAGCTTGCCTTAATATTTGCATTTGGATTTGCATTTAATTAATATAATGTCTTTATTATTAGTATAGCTGTGGAGCATGCTGGTCCACAGCTAGTAAATTGTTGTGCTTTTTTTTATTCAATATTATTCTAGGATACTCGCTTCCATATATGGAAAACCTTTGTGCTGGAAAGAAATATGCAGCCTAGGCACTACTATAAGGCACATTAAATTTGCACAAGGCCTATATTTCACAGACAGCACAGAAGCAAAACAGAATCTGCCACTGAATCTGGCTCCTATAAGAGATGCAATATGCAAAGGCATTTTTCTTGCATCCTGACAAATTAAGGATCAATTAATACATATATTGGATTTACATTTTATATAGGAAAAATGTGAGAACCAAAAACAATTTCACAACTATGTGCTTCTCCAAAAACTGATCATTAAAATTTATTAGTAAATGTATACATAATTTTGTGATTAGATTAGAAGTCTGAATTTCAGACACACACACACACACACACACACACACACATATATATATATGAAATCACCACTTTTAAAAAAAATAATAACCCCTTAATCTCTCAGTTACCATGTTTTAATATTTCCACAAGCCAGATAAAAGGGAGAAAAAACAAATTTCTTTTTTTGTTGTTGATTGCAGCAAAAATACTCAGAAAGGTAAGTCACTTATTTTGCCCACTGCCAAAGTCTTTGTTCCTAGCTACAATAATGAAGCCAGGCCACCATCTTTATAAGAATCGCCTTCCCATCAGCTCTCTTCCATATCTGTTGGCTATGAAGCCTACTCATTGCAGCTGCAAGCATTCATTCTCATGCAGCTGGTTTCTTTTGACTGTCAGATGTGGCCCAGAATTCTTTTCTTACCCAGTGCCATGTCATGCCCTTTGATACATTGCTACTGTTGGCATCTGCATCCTTTGGCATATGTAGAAACCAAAGGTGACAGCTGCATTGTGCTGAGCAACAAATAGGGACACCGTTTCTGAACTGGTAGAAGCAAAAGTCACTTTCTGTCTAAGTGGGTGGATAGAAGGATATAAAGATTATTAGATTATTTCAAACCCAATTTGAGTTTGTAGAGCTTTTGCCACCATTTGAACTTTGAAAAGTGGGTGCTTAATTGTACTGAGAAGTCTGCATTGCATGACATCCACATCAAACACTAATGGTTATACAAGGAGATATTTCTTTCTTGGGGAGTAGAAAGGCTGCAAGTGTGAGTTTGCTGGTACTAGTTAATTGTCACCTAATCAAAGGCACTCAGAAGTTGTGCTGTTGTGTAAATTCAGTACATAAAAGGCAGTGAATATATGTTCAAACGGATGTGTTTTGAAATACGTAAACAGATCGAGGAGAGCTTAACTTCACCTGTCTATTTACACCAGGTTTTTCCATTCATTATTCAGTGAATTGATGAAATCCCTTTAAGACACATGAGCTAGAAGTTCACAGGTATTTTGGAACATTTTTCTTTCCTTCTTTCTTTAAAATATGGAACATTCCATGAATTTGCAGGTCACCTTGGTACATTTTCTGAGCTGAGTACAGTAGAGTAAAATTTGGAGAAATACAAAATCTGAATGATAATTATGTTCCAGTCCATCTATTTGTCTGAGAGGTGCAAATTTGCTTACAGAGGTGGAATCAGTGACACTCTCCTCCATTCCTGCTTCTGAGTCAGAGATTCCCCACACCAGACCTGCAGCCCACCTGAAAGAAGGCCCTTAGATTCCACTGGTGAACCTTATACTGTATTTTGTTGCTGTTCTTTCATGTCCCTAAAGCAATTGCCGTCTCATGGCAGATAACTCAATTACCTGTGACAGACCTACAAGTGTCAGTTTAAAACACTGCACAAATAAATATATTTCCAAGCAGCATTCTTTGTTTGCCTCTCTAGTTTTGCATAATGTCGAGCTCACTGCATTTTGAACATTTTCATTTCCACAGTTATTGCTGAGGGCTTTGAAATCACTGCTATATACATTTTTTGAATTTAAGATGAGGTATGGCCTCATTTTTCCCCTTCCATTGCCAAAAGCATTAGATTTCCAAACAAACATTATTTTCTTTTGTTTTTAAAATGGCATATTTGATTAAACTTATTAGGTTTAAATGGTTCCTCATAATACATCAATACGAGCACAGTACAGTAGCTGATATTAATGAGTATGCCACAATGCTAAGGAACACAATCAATGGCTTAAGTGAATATTTTCTGCCTGAGGGAGAGAAATCAGCATTAAAATATATCAGAGCCTTCCTTTAATGCTTCCAGCTTGATAAACATGACCTCACTCTTTCTTTGTGGTTTTAGTGCTGAACCAGGGCCTGGAATCAGCAAAGCAAGGGAATCTTTTAGGAATCCAAAATGTCATCATAGGGTGGGATCTCACAAGTGAGTTCTACATCAGGGCTGGATAACGTCAGGTGCAAGCTTTGAATGTGGACTTCCAGGTCTTTCTGTCTAACCCTCAAAACTCTTCCTGGACCACACCCATCACTGGTCCTCATTCATACCCCAGGTTCTTTCACTTGGCTGGGATGTATCCCTGGACTTTGTTCACGCCTCTTGCTTGTCTGGTTGAAGGACAGAAAAGGGTGTGTGAAAAAAGCTAACCTACAGTGCAAAGATAAAATCTGCATTCATTGCTCCACCCACTTTCACCTCAGGTCCCACCCTCCATTGGCATGAGTGCCTGGAAGGTTGCCCAGAAAGGGACTAGAGCCTTCAGAAAGGTTCCCCATCTCTCTTCCAGAGTATCTCCAGGCTGTTAATGTAAAGTGGACATTGGAGGTCCTGATTCATGTTCTGTTGCTATCTTGATAATTCTAGATCTGTGGTTCCCAGTGGCGCCAGGTATATGGGACAAAGGGGGCTTCAGCTCTCCCAATATTTTTGGGCAAGGGCAACGGCCACCCTAATATTGAGGGGACTGCCACCCCCTCCTGCTGCTGGGCACCCTCTGCCAGCAGTCCAGGACCCAGGCAGCAGCTAGGACAAGTGAAGCAACGATCACCTGCGCTCGTCCCAGCTGAAGCCCAGCTCCTGGGCTGCCAGGTTGCTGAGCTGCGGCTGGGACGAGCAGGCATGGAGATCACCCTCCACACATCCCGACCCAGGCAACATCATTTGACACATCATGTGATGCATCAGGTGAGCGTACCCCCTCAGTGTGAGGGGCAAATCGCCCCCCAGTGGTTCCCAAAGTTTCTGGGCCCACCACATTCTTGGTTCCATGAGCTCACCCCCAGTGTCCCTCACCCTATAAAAACATTATTCAGAATAGCAATTTGCACAACCCATGATGGAAGATAACGACACAATAAAATTCAAAACAGTACCAATCAATTGCACATTTATTCACAATCCTGTTAAAACAATTTAGTTTAATTTTCAGATAGTCATTTACATCCCCAGTGCCCCCACTGCTGCCTCATTGCCTCTTAGCACCCCCAGGTAATCCTACCCCCACCCTCGGGTGTGGTAGTGCCTCCTTTGGGAACCACGGTTCTACATACGAAAGTCCATCAAATTCACAAATTTTCATGTGAAGTGCACAGAATAATCCCCACATTGCCTGATGCATTTGTATTGCCTGTGCATTGTTTTTCTGATATAGAGCCTGCAAGCTGACAGCATTTTGCTATTGGATAGCAATGTGGTTCAGTCTTCATCAATTGCCCCTATTATTTGAGCAATTGGTTTCACACCGAAAGCTAAACGATAGTTTCAAGGTTAACTTCTGGTTAAATAACAACCCGGGGTCAAATAAGAACTTTGAATCAGTGCTCAGATTTCAGGAGAGATAGTGAATGTTCCATGCCAGCCCTTCCTTTTTTCATAAGCAGGCTCCCTGGCCAGTTCAGGGATGTTGCAAAGAGTATTGGAAGGCTCGTTGAGGCCTGTGGGGTTTGAACAGTTGGGAGAGAGGTAGGTGCACACTTCTCTGCACATGAATGGTCGAAGAAGCAGACAGCACAAAGGAAAGTCAAATCCAGGCACTGTGCATCAAAGCTGTTGATCCAAATTTTTTTGTCAGTTTCGAGCAGTCACACCCTGGGGTTTGGCTGGTTCTTTTCCTTTTCATCTACCATCACCCTCTTCTCCCAGGGTGTGCCCTCTCTGCACCTGTTCTTACATTAAAGCACACTTCGAAGACCTGGAATACATGATCAACACTTTAACTTCCCTTTCTCACTAACCCCCCCAAAAATGTTATGCCAGAATTTCTTTCCCCAGGCAAAGTTCCTTCCATCTGGTATTACTGGGCTTCATTAGTTCTCTGCAAAAATTAAGAAAGAAGTCAGCAGTATGGATCTCCTCTTCATGGAACGGTAGTTATAAACTCCCAGTATGTTTCCGAGCACAAATCAAAGTGTTGGTGCTGACCTTTAAAGCTCTAACAGCCTTGGCCCACTATACCTGAAGAAGCGTCTTCACCCCATAGTTCAGCCTGGACACAGAGATCCAGTTCCAAGGGCCTTCTGGCAGTTCCCTCATTGCAAGAAGTGAGGTTACAGGGAACCAGGCAGAGGGCCTTTTCGGTAGTGGCGCCCGCCCTGTGGAACGCCCACCCATCAGATGTCAAGGAAATAAATAACTATCTGACCTTTAGAAGACATCTGAAGGTAGCCCTGTTTAGGGAAGTTTTTAATGTCTTATATTTATCGCTTTTTTATTATTATTATCATTAATTTTGTTGGGAGCCGCCCAGAGTGGCTGGAGAAACCCAGCCAGATAGGCAGGGTATAAATAAGAAATTATTATTATTAATTATTATTATTATGATTATCTAACATTTGCAGACCATCCTTTGTTTTCAGCAATGGATATTTCCCCTCCCCTTGTTGTTATTAAATCCGACGCCCGGTTTAGACCGGCATACCAAATATTGCACCTTTTCTAGAGATGTTGGAGCTAGCCACAGTGCGGCATGCTTTAGTTTGCATTGAGACTGGACTACTGAAATATGCTGTACATGGGAGCTGCTATCAAAGCTTTATTTATTTGCTTTGGGGAAAGAGTTGATTGGTTCAAAACACAGCAGCTAGGATTCTCACGGGAATACGAGCACAATATGTGTGGTGTTGCACACATAAGAATTTGAATTTCTTTAAATGTAGCTGATGAGTTTATTTCTTTTTATCTAATTAACTGACCAATTACATTTAAATGAACCTTGATTATTTGTGTATAATCGAACTGGCATAAGAACAAGTATTGGGAGAATATTTTTTAAAATGAAAATAATGGGTAAAATATTAAAGCTCAGCATAATGCAGTTCACTGAAATTAAAATAGGCATAAATCTAAAATTATATTCTTTGGAAGGTCTTAACATTACAAGCTGAGAATATTACCATCCCAAAGTGTTTAGGATATATATTCATTATGGAGATTTATGTTACACCATTCTATCGAAACAAGAGCCGAGGCACCTGAGAATATATGTGCATCCTGTTATTAGTCCTTATTTGGTTAGGTACATTTCTTCACCACTGAGAAACTGTTAACTATATCCCAATGCCCTAATTTATCAGAGTTGTCTGCTCTGAAAGATCTCTTTCACGTACCCTCAATGGTGCCTCCCCTTTGAAAGTGTAAAAATTGGAGTCTAGACTTCTTATCAACCTCTTCTTTTATTAAGCACTGATAATAAAATATGGCTAAAAGGTTTCACAATAGCTTTCCCCTTATCATGTCCGTCCAGATCAAACAGGCCTACTTCATAGTGCTGGTGCTAATATTAAGCATTATACATTGTGCTCAGGAAATTCAGTGTGGGAGTCATGCCTACTAAGCTTTGATCCTGAGAGGCCTTTGACCTAGTTAAGATTAGGATTGTGTTTCAGATATTTCGTAGAGCTGACCTTGGTTCACGGCAAGAGACAAGAAATGCAGTTTTCCTTTCTCCCTAGTTTAAAGAGTGTTATATTCATTCTGGCCCAACCCAATACAGCAATGCATGGTGGTATCATGGGAACAAGTGCAATAGCCAAAGTGTAGCGCACAGGTGGAAATTTTGTGGCCCTCTAGATGTTGCAGGACTACACCTCCCACCATCACTGCCCACTGGTTCTGCTGGCTGGGGCTGGTGGAAGTTGTAATTCAGCAACAACTGTAGGGTCACCAGCTTAGCCAGTTTACCCAGTTTACCATACAGTGATTTATTTATTTATTTATTTATTTATTTATTTATTTATTGCATTTATTGTGTACAGTGTTATATTTATTTATTGCATTTATTTATCTGGCCTTTCCTCTAAGAATCTCAAGGCAACATATGCTGCTCTCCATACTCCCATTATATCCTCACAACAACCTGTGATGTAGCTTTGGCTGAGTCACAGTGAACATAAATCTCCAGCACTCTGGCCAGATCCACTCCATACATTTAATGAAGCTTCAAGCATTGTTGACTTTGATTTTTTTCATCATTCCTTCCTGTTGAATGTCATGGCCCAAGAAGAAAGGAAAATACACTGGCAGTGCAGGAAAGGTTTGGCTTCTTGGATCATGGTTGCCACTTCCTTGAGGAAAGACTTCTGGCAAGAGATGGATTGCACCTCACAGTGGTTGGCAAGAGTATGTTTGCTAAGAGTCTTGTGAACCTGTTCAGGAGAGTTTTATACTAAATCATGAGGGTGAGAGAGACAGTATTACAGAAGACAGGGAAACACCTGGTCCTGGGGGTAATAGCTTCATTGCTGCACAGGAGGCAGCAATGTTAAAAGGCAGGAAGCTGCAAGAAGGAAGCAGCTGGAAGGAATGACTCATGGTTTCAGTTATCTCTATACCAATGCACAGAGTATGGGAAACAAACAAGACAAATTTGAACTCTTAATACAGGATGGCAAATATGATCTAACAGGCATTACTGAAACCTGGTAGGATGAGATTTATGACACGAATATAGAAATTGAGGGGTGTAACCTATTCAAAAGGAATAGACCAAACAGGAAAGGAGTAGTAGCAGCATTATAGGTAAAGGATATGTACATTTGTGAAGAGATTCATGGCGTGGAACATGGAAGGCAGATTGAGAGTATATGCGTAAAAATTGTAGGAGAGGGAAACAACAGTGACCTTACTATGGGTGTCTGCTAGAGACCTTCAAGCCAGACTGAAGACTTGGATAATGCCTTCCTACAGCAGATTACCAAACATTCAAAAAGGACAAATATTGTAGCCATGGGAGACTTCAACTACCCTAATATCTGCTGTAACTCAAACTGCCAAGAATGCAAAGTCCAACAGATTCCTCAATTGCCTTGCTGACAAATTTCAGAAGAAGCAACAAGGGGATCACCTATATTGGACTTGGTCCTCATCAACCAGGTGAGATCTCATGGTCAGAAATCCCCAAACAGAAGGTAGTTCAAAATGGATGGGAGGTACTTAAAGGTGAAACGCAGAATACACAAAGGCACACAATTCCAAAAAGCACGAAAAGTAGGAGGCTTGTAAGAGAGAGGGAGAAGACTTTTGTAACAAATGCATTTTGGTTAATATACAGAATGATCATATACATGACTTGGGAAAAAAGGCATTATTTTCTTCCACGCTGGATATTTAACAAAGCAAATATTTTTGTTTGATTTACTACTGGAAAACATTTCAGTGCTCCCCCCCTAAAATGATAAAGAGCAATTACAGAGAAATTAGATATGGAAAGGGGAAAAGATGAATGTAAACCCCAGTGAAAACATGATTATTATCTAAAACAGATGATGTTCATCAAAACCCAGATTAAAAAACAACCATCTATGTATCTTCCATTCCTGCATATAACACATCCATCACAGTCTACTGCACAAACTTTGCATGCAATAATAATTTAAAAAATGGTACAGTACCTCATCTATATCTGCATAATTCCCCTATTATTGCCCATTTCTGCAGTAACGAACAAGTTGGCTGCAGTCATCTGTGGCCTTGTATTGATAGCATAATTATATCACAGCAATAGATCTTCAAATGGCACAGAAGGATGTGGCAGAAGAGAGGTTTCTCGCTTTATATTATCAACCCAATCCAGCTGGGGAGCACAGACTGTACGGAAGGAAGATTCTGCATGATTATCTCCAGGTGGTTGAGAAACTGTGTGCCCCAACAGATCCTGTATGTGGTTCCCCTCTCCAATTGTTGGAGCTTTGCAAGCTAATACTGTGGCCTGCTGTTCATCATGAGATTATTGCCTTCTGGGAATAGGAGAGAATAATAGATATGAGTAGACTCACCTTGATCCTGGGCTTCCAATATATCAATCAAACCCTAAGTGGGAATCCCATTCAAAGGTGCCATGGGCTGTATCTAATCTAAGTCCTACTCAGAATACACCCATTAAAAATAACAGACATGACTTGGGTCCATTAATTTCAGTGGGTCTATTCTGAGTATAACTTTGCTGGATACAACCCCAATTTCTAACACACATAAGCCCAATTCACACATTGCATTGGCACATGGTTAGAGAGCTGAACTCACATTTTTCTTTCAGTAACAGCATGTTGTGCCCGAAGAAAACCTGACAGGTCTCCTGCACATGAGCTGGAGCGCCGCATGAATAGGACCCGTGGTTCTTTGGGTGTTGTGACCCCACAGAGCTATTGCTCATGAGCAGGAATCCACACAATGGGCTTTCTTCTTGCACAGCTGTACAGGACATGTAGTTACTGATAGGCAAAAAAATGCAATGTTGCTAGTGCTATTATTTTAAAGCTAACGGTAAACAGAACCAACTAATCCTGATTTTGCCCTTCTGCTCTTCCCTATTGAATTCGACAATGATAACACTGAGACTGTGGAAAGGGAAGCTAATAGCCAGAGCTGTCTCTTGGATTTGTTGTGAGAAGGCAGGTGGGTAGCAGCTGGCTGAGAGCAGACTGATGTTGTTAGGGCAGTGCCCCATTCACCTTAACAGACCTTTTAATTCAATCTTTTAATTATTTCAGATTCAGAAAGGCAGGTGCAGTCAGTCCCAGTGCTCAAATTAAAAAGATATGAGAGAACCCTTGCATTCTTACCTTTATATAGGGTCCACTGAGCTGATGTTTATAGACGTTTATGGGAGAGCAAGATCCGGCTAAAATTAAGGCAGATTAGGGAATGGAGCTTATCAATTTCTTACATAGCTCATCACTGCTCAATCTTTCTCCTTCTCCTTGCTCTTTGAATCAGATATTTAGAGAAGAGTCACTTAACATTTGCCTGAGAGAAGTTTGGAAAAGCTTGCTATCCTTCCAAACCTCTTTTTATTTTTAAAATAATGGGTGCAAGCTGTGTTTGGACAGCAGCCAGTCTTTTTATATTTGCAACCAATGTTTTTATATTTAGAGATGTGAGTGAACAATGGCTTGCATGAATTGGGTTTAAAAGGAAAGCATATGTGCCTCTGAGTTAGTTTGCATGGAAGTGTGGTGTGAGTCATGGAAATTAAGTTGCCCACCTTCACTTGGCCTGGATACTCTGGCTTGCTTTTGATTGGTTCTAAGTGCAGAAGTTGGAGCATATCATTGGCCGAAGGCTTGCAGCCATAATACTTTTAGAGTAACCCATTTCTCCAAAGGGGTACTGAAGCAGGGATTAATGTTATAAGAGTCAGTTCTGCAATGGAATGATGGACTAGAATATACATATTGATGAGGACAGCTGGGCAGCAATATAGGATAAATTTCTGTTCAAATCTACACCAGTGTCTACAAAGGAACTCTCCTTGAAAAGATTGCAAAAATGGCACCTCCCATCTCTTTATCTTGCTCGCTCTGTTGGCGAAGATGTGGTGAGGATGTTGACAGCAGAAGTGGTAGCATTGTGTTAAGGTGTTGGGCTTTGGGGAGACAGAGTTTCTAGAGATACACAATATCACTGGTCAACAAGCCATTCAGCCCCTGCAGTATCTTTATTAAATATATTTCAGGTTCATAATGTAGATATTTCATTTAAGTCTCTTGTTGGTTATTTATTGTTAGTAGTTAGGCTTGTTATAGCTGGGTTTTGGGAATGACTTGATAGGGGCATTCTTATTGAATTGTTTTAATTCAATAAGAGTTTGGCATTTGGCCCTAATAGAGAAATCGTCCAAAATATGACTAGCTAACGGACAGAGATACAAAGACTCATTTACAACTGACTGGTACACTTTATTGATTACATGAAGAATAAAATAATCTTCAGCTTTAGCAAATATCCAGAGATTTTGGTTGCTCTATTTTAAACCATATCATGTGCTGACTATGTGCTCTTATGCTATATTTTCACTGCATACCTTGGGATTTTGGGGTGGGGAAGGGGGAAAATAACAAATTAGAACAGAACAGAAGGTTGGAAAGAGAGATGAATGGATGGATGGATGGATGGATGGATGGATAAGTGGTAGTGGTAGTAGTAGTAGTAGTAGTAGTAGTAGTGAGTGTGTCTAATGGCAACATATCTTTTGTTTTCCTGCATGGGAAATGCCAGTGTCCACCTTAATCATTCAGCATGAATGTGGGGCTCCTCTCTCCATGCCATACCTAAGATTCAACAAAAGGATAGAATTAAATGTCATATTTTCATTGCAGTTTAAGTATGTGTCAAAGGAAATAATTCATAAATCCTTCAGGAAAGCAACTGATGTTATTAAACAATAACAACATAAACCTCTTCAGGGATCATAGGTAGAGCAATAAAGTTAAAGCAAGCTATTTCCCCTTTCATTTTCTGGTTCATTAACATGAATGTAGCCAGGAAGTTAATAGCTAATGAACAACGGAAAAGAGAAAAACTGAATCGGGTGTCAGTATGCCAGCATAAATTACAAAGAAGCACACTGGCAATGTCAATAGATATTGTGTAAGAATCCTCGGGGGTTGCCAGATAGGTGAGAAAGCTGAGAGAGAGGTTTTCTGAACCTAGGCGGAGAAATGGAAATGTACTAAGGAGAGATCAGAGGAGCAGGTGGATGAATTTGTTGATCAGCCTGTTCCTATTGAAATGCTGGAAGAGGAGGCAATAAGGCCGTGGTCAGCAAACTTTTTCAGCAGGGGCCCAATCCATTGTCCCTCAGATCCTTGTGGGGGGCCAGACTATAAGCCATCCCCCCCATGACTCCCCTCCCTTCTCCACAACACCAGATGAACCCCAGTGGCTGCTTAGCTGTGTCTTGCCAGTGGCAGGGGCTGGCGGCAGAGGAGAGATGATGAGCAGTGCGCCAAAGGGCTCCGGAGAGGGGCTGCTTAAAATGGCGGCTGCTCAAGCGCTGCTGCTGCTGACACCAACAAAGCCCAGCCCCCTTCCTCTTCTAGGAAGGGCAGGGAGAAGCCAGGAGGAGGGAGGGAGGAGGCGCCACCCCCATGTGAGGGAGAGGGAAAGAATGTGTGCTGGCGATCCACGCAGCGATTCCCAGACTGTCCACAGGCCAGATCCAGGAGGCAAGTGGGCCCCTTAGTTTGCCAACCCATGCAATAAAGAATTCGATCTTCTTTTGGCTCAGCTACTGACTGATAAACAGCTTAGAACAGGGCAGACGGGTACTGGAGCCAGATCATCATGTTCTGCTGTTTCATGCTCGAGCAGACACTAGGTCAGCAGGTATTCAGAGGAAACAGATCTAGGCTTGAGCCTTTGAGCAACATCAAAGGGCAGTGACCATTATGAGAGTAAAAGCTATTGGTGGGGAAGGGACAGTTGGCATGCTGTCTTTGAGCTTTCTCTTGAGTTTCTGCATTGGGGCACAGAAGAAGAAGGGAGATGAAGAATGATTTGGGTACCATGTCACTTTCACAATATATCTCACATAGCTCCTTGGGGGGGGGGGGGAAATAGCTGGCATTAGAAACCGAAGTTGAGTAGTCCTGCCCTTTACAATTAATTTACAATTAGTTACTCACCCTACACATACACTGCATTAAACATTTTGGCTATGGCCCAGATAACAAACAAGCGGCAAAACTATGTACAGGTAAGCTCAGTCACACCTGTACAACTTCTGGCCCATCAGGTAGAATTAAGCCCATCTGCTCTGTACGGCAACTGGTCAGAACATTAACAACCTGTGGCAGCTCTAGAAGGAGAGATTTTTCCTTATTTCCATCCCCTCACACACCTGGCAAGTATTCTACACCACACAAAAAAACTATGATAGACTACTACCAGTCAAGATGAACATATTGAGATTCCCCTGGCTGTACAGATTGCTTGAAAAGTTTCTGAGCCTGACTCAGCTCCAGCTCAGCTTGACTCTGGGGGGAAATAGAGAGGAGCTTCTGTTTTCTTCCCTCAAAACCCAGTGGTCACAAAATCTTGTGAACTATTGTAAAAAATAATAATGGGCTGGGCAGGGGGAGAATGATAGCTTAACAACTGTGAAATTTAGCATGAGAAAACCATTTTTAAATTAAGAAAATCAAATGTGCAAGTTAAAAAAAAGGATATGTTTATTTAAGAAAAAAGAAGAGGGAAGGAGAACAGAAGAATCACACACAGATGAACAGTGAAATAAAAAAGGCAAAAAGCTTGTTACATGTTACCTGCTTGAGTCTTGGGTTTCAGATCATGTACGGAGTTCCTTACAGAAAAGAGGTTCTGAGAGAGCACATATTTGGTCCTCTGGCCAGATGGCTCCAACAGACAAAGACTGAGAGTGAAGCATTGCATTTTTATGGGAATCTGAGGCCAACAGAAACTGGCTCCTCAGCTCAGTCAAATGATTGCTTGGCCCATTCATGAGATACACAGCACCTCTGATGTCAGTGGTCTTTGTGGCCAATTAGAAATTAAAGGACTGCAGCTAGAGTTAAGGTAAATAGCAAAACCAAGGTTATAAACACAATTGCTTGTGTGTTAAAAAAAGGTATCTGTTGGGCTAATAACCTAAAATGTGGTGCGCATGATCTGTGTGATGTGGTCTATGGAAGTGCCAAGTTTCAAACAAATCCAATAAAAAATTCCACAAATACAGCAAGTTAAAAAGTGCTGGAAATCAACACTTTAATCTCTTTTTCCAGTTAATTAAAAAAAATCTCATTCTATATATTTATTTCCAGTTTGGGTGAAAGCAGATTTAAAAATGCAACATCCCATCCCACAGCAAACACTTCACACACTGACCAGCACTGAAGTCCCCTGCCTCACAAACACACGCTTCTTTAGAAAATATTTGAAGTATATTTTTTCCTGTAAAACCCCTTGGTCAAACCCATCATACTATAGAAATATTGTTATAGGTATTTTTTTTTTGAGGGGGGGGGGTAAACCCTAGAAGTTGGTAAGTGGTATAATTTTGATTGTTTGAAGTATTGAAGGGAAGATTGCAGCCCAGTGGAAAAATACAGGCAAAGCTTCTTTTCCAAGCCATGGCCTCACCTAGGATAGAAGCATTAACATGACAAAAGGTGTTGATGGTTGGTCTAAGAGGAATCTTGAGCCTGCGCAGACAGAAGTTGCCAAGAATGTCTTTAGCAAGGTGTGCTGGGAAGAAGAGGAGGAGAACCAAGAGAGAGCTGCATCTTGGGCAGGCTGGCTGAAGGCTGGCTGGGAGAGATGCCTTTGCCTCCAGTGCTGCACTGCTGTGGGGAACAAGCAATTCTTGAAATGACCACACTGTAAGATCTGGACTCCCTCCATGGAGACTGAAGGTGAACAAACCATATTTCTTAAAGCTATGACAGTCTGCCATGTCTTAAATTCTCCAAAGGAGCACAACCCCTGGGTGAGCGACCGGAGCCCCCGTCATCTTGCTACCGCTCAGCGGAGCGTGGGTGGCTTCCAACTTTTGAAACAACATTTTGGCAGTAGAAAAGAGAAACGATTTTTTTTCCTTTCTTGGAAGAATCTGAATGTTCAGGTAGATCCAGGCAGTTCCCCTTGACTATTTCAAAGTTCAAATCTGAGGGGCGGGGGAAGAGACATGTTGAAAATGTGTAAGCTCAATTGTTGGCAGGTGGTATTTGTCTGTCTTGAAGTGGGCCAGGACTCATACTAGCAGCAGGGCTTTGGCAGCCCGACTCAATTGACCCTGCTTGAAAGATGGAGCTCAAAAACATGAACATCCTTAGCAGGGGATATTGATTTGCTGTCGCAAAGCAAGCTCATTTCAAAACTTGGAAGGCTAGCGAAAACTTTACCGAGATGTTTTTCACAACTCTTGTCAAACTCAGAAGTTAAAAAATATTACCTGCATCTTTGAACTCAGGGAAACTTACCCTGCCCTTTCTCTTACCATCTCTCCCCAGGTATCATATATTAATTATGAATTCTGGTGCTGACTAATGTGAACGATGCAATCAAAATGAGACTACAGGGATGCAAGAGGAAGGTATCAGCACAAATGGGCGAAACCTAAATTTTGCATACGCATAAAAACATTTAGAGGGGAAAAGCTAAGGTCCCATACACACCATACATTTAAAGCACTCATACCACTTAACAGTTATGGCCTCCCCACCACCGAAAAATTTAAATCCTGGGAACTGGAATGAAACATCCTGAAAAAGGCATGGCTGGTTGACTGGCTAGAACCCTGAGCATGGCCACACTGTGTTGCAACATTTTGTTGTAGATCCCGCTTGCCTACCACATATCATCCCTAATCTTGTTTATTTGGCCTCCTGATTCACCTGGAATTCCCTATCATGATCCTACCTAAACATGCCTGGCTTTGGAGAAACAGTAGAATGTAGATCCCAGACAACATGTTTATTTAGAATTCGTACTGAGCTGTATCTACAGTGTTGTAAGGAAGTTATATACCACCAACTGTTTACTGAGCATTCATTGTGATTTGCTCATGAGGAGGTGATACAACATCAATTGTCATCCTCCACTTTCCATTGCATTTCCCCATCACTTTCTGTACCACAAAAAGTCCAATTTAAGGGCAGTGTAAGTGGGTTTGTTGCAGAAGAGCACCAAATCCGCTTTATTTGTGCAACTTGAATTTGCTAGTACACACTGAACCCCACCCACAAAATAGGAAACAAGTCCTTCCAACAAGCCTCTGTTGATATCAGATACTTCTGTACACTTTCACAGCTGTTGAAGAGCACTTATCTTCTGAGAGGTGAAGGAGCCTTGCGTTAATGCTCTTCCACTTGAGGGATATGAATGCTGTGAAATCTCAACTTTCAAATGAAGCAGGAGTGGCGAATGCGGAATGTTTCCTGCAAGACGGGACATTTGTGGTATTAGTTGCTTTTGCTTGGTTCCATGGAAGTTGTTTATTGTGCGAAAGGAGACGATTTAGAAGTTAATCCCCTGCTTTGTAGGACTGGGTGCAACATATTCTGCATTAGGAAATGTGCATAATTTCTGTTCTTCCCTCATCAGCTTTTAGGCCCTTTCTTTGAGTGGTGTTGGGGGAAGGGGGCGGAAATCCTATTTAATTGCAATTAAAGATTTCATGCTGAATGTTACAGATTTAATTAGTTTCTCTGGTTTCCTATAAGGATGACTAACCCTTCCCCACCCCCCAAACTTTTGACAGGCAGCGTTCAGCTAGAAACTTGAGAGGGAATGCTAGGTAGCTATTTTAAACCTCGGGTGTGGGGAAATAGGCTTAGCCACCTTCAAACAGCTGTATCCGGACACGCTTTTGCACATTTATCATGCTAAGCTCTTCATTTTAAAAAAGGACCGGCAGTCTTGTTTCAATCTGTGCACACGCCTCACTCAGCTGCAACTCTAGAGAAGGTCTGTTTGCAGAAGGTTGACTCCATGAAATCACGGAGCTGAGATATAGTTGAAAGACAATGGATATAAAAGAAAGACACTGCACAGTTTTGTCAAGTTAACATTCGGCTGTCCTTAATGTGCACATTCCTTATGTTCTTGGGGTTGTTTGTTTTTTGAAGATACTAAAAATTTTGAGAGTGGGGAATCCCTGTTGTGATGAGAAAGAAAGTGTGCATTATGAGATACATGCACAGATTAGCTGCTAATGGAAATCTATAGAAACGCCTACAGAAGTGGATTGGGTAAATAGTGTGTTAAAAATAAATGTGTGGAAAGAACTCCTGTTTCCAAAACAGATTAAAGAGAAATTTAAGTGTATCATCAAACATAAAAAGTGTCAAAATCATACAGAAGGTTCATATATATAATGAAGGGAAACAGAAGGAAGCCGTACATATTCCAGAAAAATGTGGAAGCAAGTCAAGAAAAAGCAAAGTAGAACAAAGGTATTCTTTTTTTAAAAAATTGTAAGTCACTGTTCCTTTATTAAAGTATCTCAGAAGTTTAATGTTACATGTTTGCTACTCTGAAGTGTGCTGGGCTTTTTATACCTTACTTCTTCTTGATGAACACACATCTGTTCAGTTTTGTATACAAAAATCTATTGTATAATAAGATATTTTTCTAAAAAAGCAACAATAATGTGGGTTTGTCAGGAACAAATATGGAACAAATAGGAAGCCCAGCACACTTCAGCATACCAAACTAATACCTGTAAAAATCTGAGACACTGTAATAAAGGAACAACAACAAAATGGTGACAGCATGTTATGTAATGATTTGCCCCCTTTTCACACCTGGAGTGTCTCGCTCAGCAGTATTGACACTTTGGCACCAAACTGGTACCAATCTGATGGCACCTCCATCAGTCTTAGGTTTCTCACTATGTGTTCCCCCAGCTGTCAAATTCCTTGGGGCTTCTTCACAAACAGTTAGTTATCTGGTTCATCTGAAACAATCATTTCATAATCAGCTAGACACAAGGATTCGGCCACTATATAATACAATTAATTTGTCACCTTCCTAAGGATCTAATTTCACCATCAAAATCAAGACAACGTAAACATTCCAGAGTCCCTGACCGTTTTCTTTACTTTTTTCCTTAATATTTTGCTAAGCAAAACAAACAACTCTCTTCAGTTTCAACTATGCAACTTGAAGTAGATTTTAATTTAATTCCACAGAATCATTTTGAAAATTACAGTGTTTGGGCTACTTTTTCCTTGATTTGTTTGCCTCAGAAGGGCATCTCAGATTGCTTTGCCGCTGCCATTCCAATGCTGAGCTGTTCACAAAAGCAGATTTGACCACTTTGTAGATCCTTTCTGCAATAAAATGTCACCTTCAGACCCATGTGGGGCTTCAGACTCATTCTGAGTTCAGTCTCTCCTATTTTTATGCAAAGTTATCCCTAATATATGCATTTTTTTTAAATTGGCTTGGTTGGTGAAGTGCATCACAAAATTCAGAGAAGTGCGAATTTCAAAGGCTACCTTTGATTTTATTCACATATTGTTTCAGAAAGGGCTGACTTGACAGATTCAGCTTTAAACAAGACCTGAAACTAATTTCTCCCCCATCTCTACTCACACAGACATAGGATTGCAGCTTTAAATTGTTTATAAGAATAGTCACATAGAGGGCAGAATAAGTGAATTGGACAGAAATTGAGGCACCTGTGTGGTTTGAAGCCAATAGAGGGAGAGGCTGCTGGTTTTCCTTCCCTCCTCTTAATGAATTAGGATATGTTGCACCTGGAAGGCAGGCATATTTAACCAGAGCTCCTGTTAAGAGCAGGAGTGGAGACTTCTTTTTACATTGAGGGCCGCATTCCTCTGTGTGCAGCTTCCCTGGGGCCACATGCCAGTGTTGGGTTTGGTCAGAAGCCCAAAATGGGCACGGCAACAGGTGGGTCAAGTGATGGATGAGACTCTGACCTTTGTACAGTAGACTACCTTCCATCCTTGCAAAAGTCAGGTTTCTACACACACACACACACACACACACACACACACACACCCCGTCCTATCAAGAAAAGGGGATTCTTGCAACCCAAGCGCATTTCTAGCTAGCATTTGGCCCTGCACGCCTAAGGCTTCCCACCACCAAGGGCTACCTGAAACCTGTTAAGTATCTAAGCTCTGGAGAGGAATGCCCACAATAAGAACTCCAGCAAGGCAGATCCACTGGTAAGGGATCACATTTGGAAGGGAATGGCTTTCTGTAAACTCTGCACTTCAGACGAGATCTACCAAATGTCAACTTTTCCTGGAATACAGTAGTTACCATAGCTATGGATAGTAACCATAGCAACTGAAGAACATAATATTTCGTCAGTTGTTGGAAAGCTCTCCACTTATGATCCTGCATTTTGTATTCCCTGAAATAGTTTAGAGCCTGAGAAGATGGCAGGAATCTAAATGAGAACACATCTGCTTTACACTAAGTTGTAGGTGTAAATTAATGATGGTGGCATCTTATGCATTTCCTATCATTCATAACACTGAAGTGCATGTCAAATGGGGACTTCCGGAGGTGGCGCCAACGGTAATGGCGGATTCCCTCCACAGAAACAGGGTCGGATACCGCTTCGGCGCAGCGGGGACCCCTGAAATCACAGGCGGGTGAAGCCTGTGAACCTGGGACTCGGCGGGCACTGTCTGCACCCCCCCAATCCGTGAAGGAACCCGGCAACGGGCTCCGGAACGGAGCAGGGAAGTGGCGCTGTGCTGTGAGTCGTCTGCTTCTTCTGTGGAGTGAAGCCGCGTAGCTGTTGGCTTGAGTGTTGTGGTGTGGATGAGTTTGGTGTGGGTTTTTTTGGGGGGGGGTTTACAGCATGGGAATTCTGAAAGACAGCCCTCTAACAGAAGGTGTTTGATTAAAAAGAAGATCTCTATTGTATTGAAGCTATGGAAAGGATGGCAGTGAAACTGACTGGCTGACACAGTAGCCCTGTTTCAACATTATTCCCACAAATGTTCACAGCATGGGGGAAAGTGTACCAACTTCCATGTCTTCAGGAAAAGATAATGAATGGTCTCATGTGCATCTATGCCCATGCATAGAATCTGGATGTGACATGGGCTAATTGTGCACAGAGACCCCTTTCAGATCTTCTGCCAAACCCTTGTAGGTTGGGGATTGATCCAATGGTTGTAACGAGAAGGAGGTAGGATTGGGGTCACTGTTCTGTTCCTTCTTATGTACATTCAGTGAATGAATGGAGGGGAGCTACTGCATACTGTTAGCATGATGGCATGGATTATACATAAAGAGGGAGGGAGGAGCAGAGCAGTGGTGGAATATGGGGTCTCAAATTTCAGCAGTGCCTTGTGTGGTGCCAAAATTAGGTGCCCCCCACCAATTGCTTTTCATTCCACATCATAGTCATGGTGCCTGATGTTAGTATTCCATTCCCCCGCTGTGCAGATGTGTGGGATTATCGAGAGCCCCCTCTTCCTCAAGCTGAACCCCATGACGAAACACATGACTCTGCCTGTCAGTGTCTTCGAGTCAGTGATTGACATCATCAATGGAGAGGCTACAATGCTGTTTGCTGAACTGATGTACACTCTGGCCACAGAGGCGGCTGAGCACATTGGGGTTGATCATGTGGCACGGATGACAGCAACAGGCGATGGCAAGAACTCCACAGTGGCCAAGCATCTCATTGCCCAGCACAGTGCCATAAAGATGCTTCACAGCCTTGTCAAGCTCATCTTGGAATATGTTAAAGCCTCGGAAGCAGGGGAGGTGCCCTTCAGCCATGAGATCTTGCATGAGGCCTATGCTCTCTGCAATTGCTTGCCTATGCTGAGCACTGACAAGTTCAAAACAGATTTCTATGATCAATGCAATGACGTGGACCTCATGACATACCTTGGCACCATCACCAAGACCTGCAACACCACAAACTGGCTGCACTTCCCTAAGTCCACCTCTGAGTAGGGAGCCCATGTCCTAAGCACACCCAGATCCAGGAGGACAAGCAACCAGCAGTTTCTTTATTGACAAAGCATGAACTTACAGTGCTGAAGTGTGCTAAACTGGCCACATAGTGGCTAGGCAGCTGGCACCCCTCCTGAGGCTTGTGCTCTGAGCTGGACTGTTGGAGCAACAGTGTGGCCATGCCACAAACTTAAGTACCTTCGTCTGACGGCATGAGCCCAAGCACCTTGCAACTTCTCCTACATGGAAGTTGCTGCTGTGCTTGCTTCTGCTAACCCATCCTGGTGCTGGAAGACAGTGAGGATGGTGGGATGCTGCCCACTGTCTTGGGCAACCCCAGCCAATGAAGTTATATGTCTGATACTTAATTCTTTATGGAGAAATTAAAGCAACTTCCATGGTGCTCTGGATACACATGCACACAAACAATTCTAGCCTTTAGTCAGGTCTGTGCCCTGCAGAGCAGTTGCAGCAACACCAGTTTATGTACCCTCGTCTGACAAGGCACATGCATGCAACCTGAAGCATCTCCTACATGAAATAAGCTGTTGCTCTTCCCTCTTCAACCCCTCCAGATTCTAGGAGACAGCCGGGTGGGGGATGGCAGGGATTCAACTGGCTCATCGCTCACCTGAACAGTCCCTTCCTCTGCCTCCAACACAACCAGCAAGGCTCCCTCCACCTCAAACTGCTCTGAACCTCCCTCTGCCCTGTCTTGTAGGTGGCACCAAGCCCCCCAAATTGCTGGTCCCCTCTCCTTGACCAATCTCCTGGCCCCTTGCCTCTGCCACACACTCATCAGAGCCCTGATGCCACCATCCTCCCTTCAGGCACACTCTCACCCTCCACCCCAGGCATGCCCTGTTCTTCCTCTAGCTCTGGCTCCTTCCCCATATCCTGCCCCTCCTCCCCTGTATCCAACTGTTCAGACCCCTCACCATCCTCCAACTCTGACTCCTGCTTCTTGGGAGGAATGAAACCCCATAAATGGTTACCCCTTTCCCCTAGATCAGCCTCTGGCCCTCCAACCTCATCCACCCACTCCTCTGCCTGTCTCTGAAAGCCCACAGAAGGGAGAACACCAGCAGGCAATGTGGATGGAGACAGAGGGAAGGAACTAACCACTGGTGACCCTTACAAGGGAAGGGAACCTACAGGCAAGGTTTGGTGGAGGAATAACATAGAGTAGACCAGGGGGTGGGGAAACCTGTGGTTCTTCAGATATAGCAGGATGAAAATTCCCATAATTGTTGGCTGTGCTAGCTCAGGCTGATGGTTGTTGGAGTCACAAGAACACAAGAAGAGCATACAGCATAAGACCAGTGGGATCCATCTAGTCCAGCATCCTGTTCTCACAGAAGCCAACAGATGCCCCATTGGGAAGCCCATAATTCTGATAGCACCAGGGAAGTTACAGGTTTCCCATGACTGGATTTGGCATTTAGCTGAGCTAGAGGAACTGGGGTGAAGTGAAGGTGATAGAGAATTTTTTTTAGGGCAATGGCAAGGGAGACAGGGAACTGAGGCCACTGATATCAATGCATAAGGTTAGAAGGGAGTGTGTGAAATGGTGGGTCAGGATATAAAAATACTATTGACGTTGCCAAGAGATGTTGCCAAGAGATGGCTGGTGGTGGTGCTAAAGGAAGAGGGACAAAGCTGGCAATGAAATAAACAAAGTAAGAAATTTTAAATATCACTTTGAATACACTAGCCAATTCTTTCCCTGTGGGATGTGATTTCCGTTTTTCTGAATGAGAATTGTAAGTACCCTCAGCCAAGACAATGAGTTCCATTGGTTGTTGTGGCTAAAAACTAAGGCAAAGGAGAGAGTGTGAGAGTGGAGTCACATGCCTGGAATCATTTTGACTGGGTGACGTGCTCAATATATTCTTTCCGTTGCTATAGCAATGACTTCCAGGAAGCTGGGCGATTCATTAATTCTCCCTATGAGAGGCAGAATTACTAATTTGTAAACACTAAAGGGTGCTGGGGTTTTTTTGTTTTTGTTTTTTTGTTTTGTCATGTCATGGAGTAAGTGTAAGTCATTCAGGAAGCTTTTAAAGCTGGCTGAAGTAAACATCCAATCTAAATGAGGAAATATGACTAATCTCGTGACTTTCACATCACCTGTCCTGATGTGTCCCTCAGATCAAATATGTTTTAAGGACTATACAGTGGGCGCTCGGGTTGCGAACGTGATCCGTGCGGGATGCACGTTTGCAACCTGCAGCGTTAGCAACCCGCAGCGGTGCGTCTGTGCACGTGTGGGTTGCAATTTAGTGCTTCTGCGCATATGCAAAGTGCGATTTAGCGCTTATGCACATGCGGGCTTGCCGAAACCTGGAAGTAACCCATTCTGGTACTTCTGGGTTTCGGCGGTCCGCAACCCGAAAAAACGCAACCTGCAGCGTCTGTAACCCGAGATATGACTATATCTGATCGTACTCTATGATGGTCAAGTAACATGGAAACCTCAGGGTTACCTAGGAGAAAGCTCTGATATTGATGTTCCCTGTGCCATTTATGCCTCTCTCAGGACATGGGGTGATGCTACATTAAAAATTGTCCAGCTCTGTGGGCCTTCTGGTGGTTTCCTTACTGTGAGAAGTTAAGTTACAGGGAACCAGGCAGAGGGCCTTTTTAGCATTGACGCCCTCCCTGTGGAATGCCTTCCCATCAGATGCCAAGGAGATAAACAACCACACAACTTTTAGAAGACATCTGAAGGCAACCTGTATCTGGAAGCTTTTATTATGTTTTATATGTGTTACCTAGAGTGGCTGGGACAACCTAGCCAGATGAGCAGGATAGAAATAATAAAATTATTATTATTATTAAGATAGCCTTCTTAGAGGCCCAGCAGACTGATGGGCTTATTTGTGTGTGTTACCTACAACGTGCCATTGGCATAATAATAGTGCATTAGTGGTGGATTGATACTGGACTGCCCACACATCATTCCAGTTTATTAGTTGTTCTGCAATGTTTCCCCAGTGTTAATCTACATTATTTCTATGGGACGGGGCACTCTTGCACTATAATGCAACAGAAGTGGGATTAAAACAGCAACAGCTCAGAACGTTTGTGGTATAAAAGGTTACCACACTTCAACAGGAAGTTAAGGGACATGCGCTCGTTGGAAATGAAAGGATGCATCTGCCCTGAAATTTTTGCAATCGCCAACAATATTAAAACTGCCCCAATACCAGCACGAGCATAGATTATCATGAGTGCAAGATGAAAAGGATGTCTGAAGGCTGTCTTAGTCTGCTTCTGCAAAACAATAAGGCATGCGTATCTCAAATGACTAAAAATGCAATCCTAACCTGGAAAGCAGAGAAGTTTAGTGAAACCGCACAGCTGTTGCCACACCCACAGCACCACCACTTGTCCTCCCCCCCCCGAACCAGGTCAAAGGAGCCTAGACTGGGTTCCCCTTCCCTAACTTTCAGCTCACTGGGCTAATCCAGTATCTTTCACCACCACAGCTCCTTCCCTTCCTGTCTCCCAAATGCCCCACTTCAGGGCTATAGGCTACCTAACACCACCAGCAGCTTTGCCCATTATGGATTTCATTGGGCAGAATGGGAATTTCCACAGCAGCAGGCCCTCCATGCTAGCAGAACCTTCCCACTGGATAGCCCAATACAGCCAAGGAGAGCTAAGCAGAGAGGCACCTTCACCTCTTCCAAAATCCCCCCTGTGCAGTGAGTTGGGGTTTGGATCACTCTGTCACACATATATTATAGCACAAGCTTTTGTGGACTACAGTACCCTTCACTGGGAGTTTTAAATGTTATCCTAAGTTGGCAGGGATATGTTAACACACATGTGTGAGTTTGCAGTGGATGGCATCAGGGTGGAAGCAGTGAGTTCAGAGGAAATGAAATGTGAGCGTGCGCACACATCTAAACCGTGAAAATTGCATCCCAGCTTTGGTGTATGAATTATAATTACAGTGATCAGACCCCAAGCACTGTGGGTGGTAACAAAAAACTTTCTGGTATGGAAAAGCTAATTAATATTTGCCCTTTTCCCCAACTGGATATAGTATCACATTTCTGGAGTGGGATATATGCCATTGTCTGCCAGCAAATACCCATCTGCATTTTACACAGAACAAACAGGTCAGTCACCAGCCAAGAGAATAAATGGGCACAATAATAATAATAATTTAATATTTATACCCCACCCATCTGGCTGAGTTTCCCTAGCCGCTCTGGGTGGCTCCCAATCGAGTGCTAAAAACAATACAGCATTAAATATTAAAAATTTCCCTAAACAGGGCTGCCTTCAGATGTCTTTTAAAGATAGGATAGCTGCTTATTTTCTTCACATCTGAAGGTAGGGCGTTCCACAGGGCGGGCGCCACTACTGAGAAGGCCCTCTGTCTGGCCCCTGTAACCTCGCTTCTCACAATGAGGGAACCGCTAGAAGGCCCAAGTCTAACACCAGAAAGGACAATATTCAGGAACCATTCTAGAACATTTCCATCTTCTAGGACTTTTCAGCCTTTGGCATAATACTCACATGAAGGACAAAAGTCTATAGATAAGGAGTCTGGAAGATTCCAGAAGTCGAGGAAGGCTATGTGCATAGAGGTCAATGTGTAAAGGCTTCTTAGCATTAGATGTCCAAGGCTGGGTGGAGTAATGGGACACCAGAGGCGGGCCAGATATGCAGCCCCAGGAGCCCTTTGTACATTCTTTTCCCCTTTGTGCAAGTTAACTCATGAAGGAGGACCTAACTTCATGAGCAGACATGCACAGGATCCACTGCAAATCAATATCTTACTGTTCTCCAGCAGGTGTAAATGGACTGCATTGTAAAGCCATCCCATAAATGTAATGTCACTGATTGTGTATTGTTTGCATCATCTCAGAATCAGAGTGAGAGAACACATTCCACAAAATCCAATCTGAAGTTTTATTTCCTTAAATGAAGAGCTCATGGGGCCATATTAATCTTGGGTCTCTGAAATCCTGAGGCAAATAGAAGCCATAAGTTGTCAAACTGACAATGTCAGCATTTTCTCTTCCCTGAAAGCAATATTTCAGAGTAGTTAAGAGAGCATCACTTATCTATCACAGTGGATTTATTCAGTGTAAGTGGGTATAGGATTGGAGCCCATCAGTATACAGGTGCAGATATAGAGAGGGAGGGGCATATAGAGAAAGGCATGACAAAATTGTCCATTAACACACTGCTATTACATGCCAGCATTGTTTTGAATGTCTAAGAATTATATATGTCCTGAATCTAAGCAAGGCATCTAAAACAAGCGTAGCACTGTGTTTCATGGGTGTAAATGTGAAAGAACAGTTTTTCGCAATGTGCTATATTCATTTTTATAGAGATCCTATTTAGCCCTTGCGCTCTCATAACTCAGTGCAATTTACACAGCAGGCAACTGATTTGTCTGACAAATTTCTGATTTGTTCCCTCTGCTGGGGCCCACAATAAATTGTTTGAAAATGCTAAATAAAAAAAAGGAAGGAGTAACAGATGCTGTGCTAAACAGAGAGATGATTGATGAACACTACATAGTTGAATGTTTTGAAGTTAGACTTCTTCTTTTTTTGCATCCTGAGAATGTCTGGGTGGAGACGCAAATCTTCCTGCTTCATATTCTTGGCTCATGTTGCTCTCCTTATTGTCTTGAGATTTATTGCCTCTTCTGACTTGCCAGTATTTATCTCGTTACTGAATTTCTAGTTTCATGGTGGTTTTGAGTAGCTAAATGGTAAGCTCTCACAATAAACTAATGGTGTAATTCAGACTCATTACACTCCTCAGATGACTAATTACCCTCATGTGACTCTTTTGGCTTAGAAAGGGGAGCGTCTCACTAGTTCATAAATTTTGCTGAACTCTAGGCTGAAAATAAATCCTCAGCGCCAAGTTCCTAACAGAGATGCTTGAGAAATTCAACTTCTGTAAATTCCAATGCAAATGCCATTGATCCTTATCTCCCAGACGAATATGTGGCGCAGAAAGAAATTACCCTTCAAATGTCTCAGTTCTCTGAATCTCATGATCTGCTTCTTGGCTCAAAGTATAAACTAAACGGCACTCAAGATTGATACTTGGGGATAAAATTCATTAATGCTGCAGTAGTATGGTTCCTCAGAGGCCATCTCAGAGGCTATAGGATAGCTCTTCTGTTCCACTCTGATGTTGGAGAGGGAGATCTGATGTTGCACTCTCCTATCCCACTGCTGCCAAAACTCCAGTGCTGGTATGGTGAAAAAGAGGTTGTTTCAGGGCAGATAAGGGACAGGGCAGGCGAGGAATATATAGAGACATTCAGGAGTGTGGCTAAACCTTTCCATCTCCTTTCCTCTCCTTAGAAACACTGGGAGGGAAAACATTTAAAATCTTGGGCAAAACTTAACAGAGTCGGGCCTGGCTCCTTCATTATACAGTTTCCGGTGAATGTTGAAGACACATCTATGTACCCTGGCTTTTGACACTTGTGGTGTAGAGTTTCAGGACCCTCCTTCTGTTGTGCTTGTAATTTGCTTTAAACTGTTTTTAATGCTATGTTTTAATTGTTGCAACCCACCGTTGGGGTGAAGTGTGGGCAATTAATAATAGTAATAATAATACATAATCAATGAAACTTCTTAACTACATAAGTATTATTATTATTATTATTATTATTATTATTATTATTATTATTTATTATATAATACATAATCAATGAGGCTACTTTCAAACATGTTACAGAAGTTCCGGGCAGAATCTGAGCGTTGTTGTGATGAGGCCTTGTTGCTATTTGTTCTTTTTATATTAAAATATGCACTCCCTTAAAAGGAGCCATCACAGAACATCTCACATGCCAAAATGAAAAGCAGCAACCCTCACAATTACCTCCTGTTGTCAGGACATCTTGAATCAGCAAGCTATGACTTCACCATGCTGAATATCATGACGAAGTCAAAGGTGTTTTCCTGAACGCCCTGACCCATTATAATAGCGCCGGCTCAATGCCTGCTGTGTTCAGCTAACAAGCGAGGAAACCTGATAAGAGCATACTGAGTGCAAACGGAGGAAATGGGGAGCGGAATGCATTTGGAGTCGTTCAGAATGCTCCAGTGCTCTTTGGAAGCTTTTCTGATCTGAAGGAGTTCATTTCATGTGGGTGTAACTTTAGTACAGTGTGCCATCCATGCAAAAGTAGACACATTTTACACACGCACACACAGACACACACACACACATACACACACCAGACAGACACATCAGCAAAGCTGTGAACTGAAATATTCATAGCATCTCAAATATGTGTTTGAACTACCAGCAGTGAATACTTGGACTAGCGCAAGACCCCTTGGGGTTCACACATGTCAGGTGTAGGCATTCAGCTGTCCTGGCTCTTAATAAAAGCCCTGGATCTTGAAACCTCCTAAGACATGTTCACTTCAGTCACTCAGAACCAATTAATACATATAGGAGAAAAACCATCCTAGGAGGAGTGTATTGGTTCAGGTAGCAGGTGAGTCAAGCAATGTTTTCATGCTTGCCCATCTCAGATACTCCCTGCAAGTGCAATGCTGATACAGGAGTTCGGGTGCTTTAAGAACACAACATGGAGTGTTCCAATATGCAGTCGACCCCTGCAGCCAGAAGAGGGAAAGTCCTAGGGAAACTGTACCATGTGCTTTTCTTGAACAGCGTGTGCTGATGTCAGGGATGAGTTCTCCCCACACCCCAAAATGCCTTCCTTTCCCAGTGGCATGTGCTGTATTTATGGTCAAATGCAATTGTGCAGAACAGGAAGCATATGGACACACCTTGCAAGAAGGAGAAAGAAGCATTATTTAGCGGGTTTGTTGGAGCTTCATAACACTTGTGTTTCTAATTGTCCTAAACAGGCTCAGAATACTTCACCAATCCAAGGTTAACTACAAGATATGAGCTCATCTTTCCAGACTCTCTCATTTGCAAAGTTAGGCACATCAACCACCACCACCCATGTTTCCATGTTATTAAGAAAGCTCACCTATGGGTAGGATAACTTTTGATCCTACAGAATTTAAAACAGTGTCCCAAAGACAATGCCATAAATGTGTATGGCTTATTGCCAAATAAGTTGGCTTTGGGTGCTAGTTTTAGGTTCAGTTTGTAAAATGCAATCTGATACGGGCATTTGAATTCAAGAGGGTAGGAATTAATTAACATTTCTTTTCGTGTCTTATCACTGAAAAGGGAGTTATTGCATTGCTCTGCAGGAGCTGTGTTTCAAAAGTTTTATTTTATTCCAAAGCTGCTGTCTATTCTTTGTACAAATAGCTGGGATAAAGAACCATGGTGTGGAATGAAATGGGGGCAGGAAATCAGGAGATATGAGCAAAGGTTTGGAAGTCATTCCCTCTTGTTTCCCTATCAGTGATGACACAAGGGTATAATGCCATGATAGAAATGCATTACAGTATATTAACATTCTACTAAATGTTAGAAGAGTTGTGGTGAGAGAGGAACGTGTTTACATCTATAGTGGCCATGCTCGAAAGTAATCAGATATTGGGGTAGATCTTGAGTTTAATCCTATACAAGTTTTTTCGTTAAGTTCAATGGGACTTACACCCAGCAGCTTGAGCCTCCAGTCATAAAACCACCTACCTGGGAGTAGGCCCCATTTAATTCAGTAGCACCTGCTTTTGAGTAGACATGGTTAGGATTGTATTGTTTGGGACTTCCGGGTTGGCGCCTCCAGGCAATGGCGGAGTTCCTCCGATCGGGAGGAATTTGCTCCGCGGAAATTAGGGTCTGACCGCCACGGCGAAGGCGGAGACCCACTGAAATCACAGGCGGAAGAAGCCTGTGAACTTGGGATTCGGCTGGCACCTTTTGCACCTCCCCTACTCGCGGGGAAACCCTGATTTGGGGATCCGGAGCGAAGTGGGGTGAGTGGCGCGGTGCTTCAAATTGACTGCTTCTTTCATGGAGTGAAGCCGCATCGCTGTTGCCGGAGAGCGCTGACTTTTTCCTGTGGACAATTGGATTTTAAACAACTACCCATGAGTAGAACGGAAAATTAGATCCTTAAATTCATTAATTTGGCATCGAAACGGGAAGGTTCTAAACAGGAAGTCCGCCTTCCTTTTTTGTAAACAGATTGAAGCAAAGAAGTTGCAAGTTAAAGCCTTGGAAAGTTTATTTTTGTAAAGGATTAAATCTCCATTGGTTAAAACTATTAAACCCCCCTTGGAAGCAGGAGAAGAGGGGGGAAATTTTGGACCTAGTGAGCCTGCAGGAGAGAGTGAAAAACCAAATTACCACTGCTCCGAACCTGGAAACGGGCTGCCAGAAAGAGTGACTTTTTTTGACAGCTAGCAATAAGAGAAATATATTGTTTCCATTGTACTCATCTGCGTTTAAAAAGTAGGAAAAGAAACTAACTTTATAGTTTAAACTGTGTTTGAAAGGATTGATACAAGTGGAGACTGTTTCCCTCTAGAGGGAGCTTTTGAAACAGTTACAAAAGTGGAGCTGGGGTTTTTCCAGTTGCAAGATAAGAACTGTGTGAAATAGAGATCGACCTTGGACTTTAAGAATGTTGACAGAAGGAGCCTTAGTACTGTATTATGTAAGATAAGGTATTCGTTGGAACAGCTCCACAAGAAGACGGATGCTATGAATACTAAACTTGAGAACTTGGGACAAAAAGTGACTAATTTGGAACAAAAAGTGACCATTAATACAGAAATTGTTCAGGATTTGACACAGGAACCTACATTGACAGGACAAACGGGGGAGAAGACGAAGGAGAATGTTGGTGTTGATAAACCTAAAATAATACAAGTGGAAGCCCCAGTTTTACAGAGGCAAACTGAGGACTATAAGTAGAGGCCTTTTATGAATGAATATAGAAAAAGTCAGAATTTGAAGATTGGAGCCCTGTTTGGATTGAAGAAGGAAGGTCGGATAGACTCTTTCATGCAGAGATCTACTGACCTTTGGGTCCTGAATCTGGGTCAGGAGGTGATTGGAGTTGTGGGGGCCTTTGGATCTGGGGGAGCCTTGAAACATGATTTGAGATATTGTATGGACACTGGTTTTAGCCGTGGAGAGTTGGTTGGTCTGTCAAGAGGGAATGGGGGCATGGTTGGTTCGCCCCCCCCCCCCAAGACTTGCACTTCAGCACCCTCAGCATCAAAGAATATGAAGAAAAACTGCAGAAGGGACTTGGAAAAGATTTAAGAGCCTCGGACAGAAGATCTCCAGGTTGATGAACTATATGGAATGGACGGAAATGACTGGCAGAATCCGAGACCAGGGAGAAGAGATGGTGGTAGAAGATTGGGAAAGTTTAAAGTTTATATATAGAAATATTGTAAATTTAATGAGTGTTAGAAAATTGTTGGAATGAAATCTTATGGCTTTAGCAGAAATGTTAAAAGGAGCTAGGTATAAATAAGTATTTCAGTATTAATGGAAAATAAGGTATAAAATATGTTAAGATATTCATAATGATAAAAATAGAGAAAGATGGAAAGGAATTGCTGAAACAAGTAATAGAAGTGGAATACAAAAAGGGAGGTGAGAGGAGGTCAATGAAATAAGGGAATGAAAGATAGAGTAATGAAATGGTATGATATATGTTTTTAAATTGTTGTTCTTTTGTTTTGTTTAGTTTAGTGTGTTAAGGTTGTGTTTTGTATTGTTTATTGTATTGTATTGTATTGTTTTTTCTTTTCTTTCTCTTTTTTCTTCTCTGCTCTATTTTGTCTTTTTCTTTCGCCTATTTTCTTCTTTCTTCTTTTCTTGTAAGGTTTAAAAGCAATAAAGATATTTTTTTTTAAAAAAGGATTGTATTGTTTGTTACAAAGTTCAATAATGGGTATACAATCCTCTTGGACTCATTTGTGGATTTGTTGGGTTGCATCGAGAAAGAGAAGTTTCAAGTGCACCAAAGGAAATAGTAGACCTTCAGGGGAAGGGGCAGAACACATGCTTTCATGCTGACGATACCAGGTTCAATCCCTGACAACTCCAGGCAAGATAGGGAATATACTCCCTGTCTGAAACCTCAGAGAACTGCTGCCAGTCAGTGTAGCCAAATGATTTGTGCCATTTAGAGTTCGTTTGTACTCAGATTTGAGTGTGAGTTCTAGGCAAATTGGTTCCCATTTCAAGCATATGTTGAACTCAGGAAGGGGGATGTGTTAAGGGCCTGGTAGATTCCTCCCTGTGTTTACAATGACACTCACAAAAAACATAAGCCAAGTTTAAAACATGTTCAGAAAGCCAACACATAATTTGTAATATATTGTGTACAATACTTTCAATAAGTTTCATCTCTGGTCACTCAGTAAAAATAATAAGTATGAGAAAAATTGTTGGTGAAATGAATGGTTAATGAAGTGTTCGTTAATGTATTGCTTTTTTTTAATGAAAAAATAAACCTTCAAATGGGAAAGTAGTTTAAAAGAAGTCAGGAAAAAACATTTTTAAAGATTCCATTCAGCAGGTCATATGCATTAATTTGGAGGCATTTTTTAACACACAACCAAGCAAAGAAAACAGAATACGTCTTTAAAATTATTGCTATATTTAGCAGGTTGTTAACATCACCAACATGCATATTTTCTGTGAATTCATATTTAATACAAATATTTTAAAATACCAGATCTGAAAATGCTAACCATTTTAATAACTGACCTTTCCCCCCAAATATAGTCCTTTGGCATAGCAAACAGTATTTTCAGAATTATAATAAATACATATTTTAGGCTGCCATCCTATACTTCTTTATCTGGGAGCAAGTTCTGTTGAACTCCATGGGACTTACTTCTGCGTAGACATTAATAATAATTTGTTTCTTATACCTCGCCCATCTGACTGGATTACCTCAACCACTCTAAGTGGCTTCCGACAAAATATAAAGGGACAAAACAAAACTGTTGATTCCTCCAATAACCTACACTGATTACTCCTAGCAATTATTTTAGGGCATGTACATTTTCATTTTCAATTTGATCTACCAGTTTGTACAGGGGAAATGAAAAAAGAAACCAGCTCTTCAGAAAAGATTCTAAATACTAATCAGGCTACTGAAACTACATTTATGCTACTTTGTCAGATGCATCATAAAACATTACTATATTATTAATCATAATATTGTTTAAGTAAGGCAAGATTTTTTTGAAAGAATTTAAATAGTGTATTTCTCTTATATGATTAAAATCAGATGGTCTGGCCACCTTATTGTTCTGATATCACTACATACAAAGCAATGTCAATACACAACAAAACATCCTCTAAGGATGGAATCACACTGGAGGAAGCTGTGATCTAGAATTTACTTGGTCAATCATACCACATGATGTCACAATAGGAGAGCACTGACTATTTACACAGTGGTTTGATTGGCAAGAATGGTTTGAGTGTAAACAATGGTGAGTCAAGTGCCTTGAGAAATGCATTGACCAGCTTGTTCTTACCTAGAAAAGTTGTTGTTAATTCTGTTGCAGACTTAAAGTGAGCTAAGAACAACACACAAGGCTCTTGTTTTTAAGATAAAAACACCTATTTTGTTGCACGTGGCAGTTTCAAGTATGTATGAACGTATATTCATTTGCCGCATGAGCTACATTAAATTGCACAGTAATGTTATGCCTCAGGAAATAGATATTTTTTTGATCGTATGCCTAGATCTTGCAGAGCTCTATAGAGTACGATGAATATTTAGTGCTTGAAAAAGGCATTGTATCTAGTGATGGAAACAAAATATTTGAGAATATAGTATATAGAAGTGATTTGATAAATCCGTTTAGCTATACTTTACAATTATAACTTACAATTTTAAAAAAATTCAAACTATTCCCCCACCCCTCTCAACTTAAGAGATGGTTTGAACTTATATGCAGCATCATGGACCATGCTTGAAGATACAGGTTAGTGGGTGACGAAGGGACAAACTGCATGTAACTTGAACTGCACAGTTCTGCCCTGAATGCAGCTCCCCCAAACAAATACACCACTTGTCAGCATGGAGGCCCCAATCCAGACCGTAGCATGGGATTTAACCCTTTCTCTCCTACTGCTGTCTGTATCTGGATCAAGGTCCTTCTGCCTGCAGTTTGCATTGCAAGAAAAGCTCCCACTAGTTTCTTAGGGGTCATTTTTGTTTGGTTAATTTGCCATGCAAATTACAAATGATGATGACGATCACAGGTTTATGCTTTCCCAGAAATGTCTGTTTCCCTCCAGACTGATAACGACAGGTGCTATATGGAACATTGAGGTACGCTAACAGATTATTGCCAGTTTCTGGCACTTTGATAAAAGAGAGGTTCATTGATGATAGGAAGAGGCAAGTCCTAAGAACACAAGAAAAGCTTTGCTGGATCTGAACCAAAGACCCATTTAGCCCAGCATTCTGTATTCACAGTGGCTAACCAGATTCCTCTGTGACACCTGCAACCAGGACGCAAGGGCAACAGCACTCTCTTTCATATTCTACCCCTTCTGTTAGGAGTATTTTTAGGTTTGGAAATTGAAAACATTGAATTGAAAACATTAGTTTTTCATCCACGTACGCGCATTTAGTCTTTTGATTGTCCTCTAGGTTCTGTAGCACGGGAATGCAATTTAGTATGCATCTCTCTAATCTCAATACTTCAAAAGATCACTTGAACAGGCAACAGGCAGATTATGACCGAGAAGATGCTCCTCGGTTTCTTCTTTGAAGTGAGACTCAGTGACCCACCTGCCTCACCATTCCTTATCAGTAGTGGGGGTGGGGGCTGAAAGGCCTTTCATCCTTGGTGCTCATTGTCCAGAATATACACACATACACACACCTGAGTGGTTCTGGAGGCTTTGTTCCTCCATCAAATTAAGTTTCCCTGTCATACAGAACTCTTTTCAACAACTTGTCATCCTATAGCTTAGCAATGTATATACTCTGATAATTTACCAGCAGTTCCTTGTATCTTTTTAAAAATTATTATTTCTAGTTACATGTACTTCGGCTTATGCTTTGCAGCATTAGATTATAGTTTACGAAGATTGGGGTGTGCTTGGTTTGTTTGTTTGTTTTTTAAAAATCCAAGTAACATGTCTTTGTTAGTTCCAATTCATCTCTAGTGCTTACTTAAATTAAACAAAAGATTTAGAATGATTTGCTCTTTAATTCCATAATAGCCTACAGTTGTGTATCAGCGAATCACTAGGAATTACTCAACCGAAGGAAAAGAATACATAAGCCCCAATAATTTCAGATATTAATTGCATGCTTAACTATCCCTCTGGCATTGATGGGTCTGAGGTGCTTAACTTTGGCTGGATCATGTCCACTGTATTGAAACATAGCATGTAGTGCAATAGGAGGAACTTTACCTTAAAAACTGTTACTTTGGCTCAAAAATACTACACATATAATCTCATCTGAGTGCAATTGTACATTAGAGGACCAGTGTCTCATTGCAGAGCTTGAACCATGAGGCTAACAGATTTGACATTTGAGTACATCAGAGTGTCTATAAATTGTCAGTTAACAAGGTTTCTCTTTTCACACCGAGTCAACCTTGACTAAATTGTTGTTTGTGATCAGTGGCGAGGGCTTGCTTTTCATCCTGTCGACTGCATCATTTGAGCTGTCCTGGAAGAAAACTCTTGCTGTACAAATTGTCACAATAATTCGTTTGTATTCTCGTCTAAAATTCTGGTTCAAAAGTCCATAGATGATAGCATTAAGGCAGCTGTTGAAGTATGCCATGTAGTAACTGGAAACAAACAACCACTCTGGAATTCGGGGAATTATTGTTTCTGGGTTGACAGCCACTGCAAGGCCTATAAAATTCAAAGGAGCCCAGCAGACGGCAAAGAGTACAAACACCACAAACATGGTGACAAAGTTCCTAAAGTCATGTGGCTTTAGTTTGGGTTTGTTGTCGGGTTTAACTCTCCTCCGTACCTGAATGACCAGGATCCATATCCTCAAGTAGCAAAATGTAACTATGGCTATTGGGAGCATGAAATGGAAAAACACAACAGCTATTGTGTACGCTGAGCTCACCGACTGGGAGAAGGTGCATGAGAAGATCCTGGCATCATACTGAAGCGACCCAACAAAAAGATTGGGCACAATGGCAACAAATGTTAGGACCCAAATAAGGATGACGTAGCACAAAGAGTTCTTGTCGCTGTACAGCTTGTCATACTTGAGGCTGTGGCAGATATAGCAATATCGGTTAATTGCAATTCCAGTAATGTTGAATATGGATCCAATAACACTCAGGCCCATAAGAAATCCACTGATCTGGCAGTGGATGTATCCCAGGTTCCATCCATTGTGAAAGATAGATGTCAGGACCAGAGGGTATGGATAGATTGCCACAACCAGGTCAGCGATGGCTAGGCTGACAACGAAGACATTGCCTGAAAATGAAGCATACAGAAATTGATAAATTAACAACGGTAGGGTTTGTTTTAACCAAAGCACATTCCAGTTGACCTCCCAACTTCATACATCTATCTAACAGCTTTTGCACACGACAGAAACAACACATTGCCTACATACATAGCTAAGCGAGGTGTTAAAATCTGAAAGGGATACAGTAGGCTGTTCCACTTTGGACTGCAGGTGAGAGGGTGGGGTATCATTCTGAATGTTCCCATATATTATAAACTCACGGGGGGGGGGGGGAATAGTTCGTTCCTTGCTGTGCTAGTTTGCTATTTGCAAGGAACTGGGTGTTTCTTCCTTTTACTTTTTGGATGTGGTTGTTTTTACAAAGAAGTACATTAAAAAAATCCTCACCACCACCTTTGCTGCAGTCTGAAGCCACCATGCCCATACCACATTCCCCACCACTTTGCCCCCTCCCTCTTGGTAACTGGCAACCAATGTCAGGTTAGCTATGGCACACTGTCTGCTCTGCCCTGCCAACAACTACAATTCTGAAGTCATAAAATATTTGTACCACCCTGTTCTGATATATGTGTAGATCCAGCCTGAGATGTTCAATTTCTAAGAATAGAAGAAGTTCATAGAACCAGAGAATCATATTGCTAGAAGTGGTCTTGTAGGCCATCTAGCCAACCCCACTGCTCAATGCAAGGAATCCAGTTCTAGAGCTTCTGCACCAACTTCAGCTTGAAAACACCCAAGAAAGGGAGAACCCACACCATCCCTCTAGGTAACTAGTCCCATTACTGAACTATGCTGACAACCAACAAGACTCTTCAACCTTATTTAAGCTCATTAGATCTAGCCCTGCGCTTTGATTCAGTAGGAAACAAGTTCTTGTCCTCTTCTATTGACAGCCCTTCAGGTATGTGAAGGGTGCTATCATGTCTTCCTTACTCCTCCAGGCTAAACATATCCAATACCTTTGACCTTTCCTCACAGGATGTGTTTTCTATGCTGGTGTCTAAATCCACAGTAGTAGGATGAGGAAGAAAAATCACAGGGAAGTGAGGGGGGGATCTCTTGTACAGGCAACTCCCACCACTCTTCATCAACCAGCCAGTCTCTATCACACACCAAAATTCATCTCTAGTTGCAAGTAGCTATTCCTAACTAGTTGTGCATAGCTGTGCATAGCTAGTTATATCAGAATGCAATCTAAACCCGGGAGTAAGCTCCACTGAACATAATGGGCTTTACTTCTGCGCAAGCATGCAAAGGACTGCCCTCTCGGGTGTGCATCCTATGAAAAGCAATGCAATGCAGAGAGATGTCAGCAATTGCAAGGCCCCCAGTATCCACATTGCCAGCCAGCCTCTGGCTCAGCTGGTTGCACACAGCTCTGCATGACTGGAGCTTGGTCAGGGCACCAGCCTTCAAGCTCACCCTCTGAAATGGCACTCCAGCCATGAAGAGATAAGGAAACACTGTATGAACTCCACACCTACTCTAGGGAAGTTTTATTCATTTTACAGTTGATATCCTCTCCCTCAGATGTGGAATGCCTATTTTAGAATCCAGGTTCTATATATAAACCTGACTTGTATCAAAAATTCCATGTGCATATTAAATTTTAATTATGTGACAGGGGCCTGTGGGATTGACTTCTGATTAACAAATTAAATCTGGTGCTGCAGGTGGCCTTGCAAGAGAATGTGAATGGCTTCAAACTCAAGCATTCAAGCACGTGTCTTCCAACATATCTCCCCATCTAAAAATAGGTCTTACATGTTACATTATTTAGCAATTTTCACAAGGCTCTATTTTTGTTGCTCAGCTGGGAGAGTTGTACAGCAGTCACGTTAGTGGGCAGCAGAGTGACTGCTTGGCAGAAGGTACAAGTGGAACTTGCCAGTCATGTAGGAAGGGACCCAGATAGCCTTGAGGGCAGACTGCTCCAGACAAAAGCCTTCTAACAAGACTTGACTAGCTGCTAAAGCCTGACCATCAAGCTAAAAATGAGGCCAGAAGGGCTGATCATGAGATACCCCAACATTCAAGATCCCTAGAATCCTAAGAGTCCTCCGCACACCCCCCATTGCACACACCCCAACGCAGCCCACCCTTATATACTGGTACACTTTGAAGATATTCCCTTCATTCTCTTTTTGAAACGTTAGACTGGGATTGTGAACAGATTACAGGGAGTGCCATTTGATAAAAGACCAGTCTTGAGCAAAGGATGATCCCCTTGAGTCCCCTTGAGTAAAAAGGGATTAGATGCTGCACAATCATGCAGGTGTTGGGTTTTAGAGACTTTGCTGAGGATTTATTTAGTGTGCTGTTGGGAGTAAATATTAGGGTTGGAAAGGAAGTTGATTATGCAAGTCTAATTATGGGAAAACTTTATAAACATGAGTTAAATCAAAGCCACACGTCTGATTGTTTTCCTACAAAGACTCTTGTAATTTTGCAAAGTGTTGACCACCATTCTTCCTAGGGAAAAATATATTGCATCTTAAGTTGAATAAGGTCCAGAATGTTAGGTTTGGAAGAAACTATGGGCTAAAATGCATTTTGAATTCTCTGGTGCCTTGTGAAGGCTTCAGATGCCAGGAACTGCTGGCAATATATTACCACTCATTTCAGTATCTTCAATAATCACTGACGAACAGCACAATGTAATTGCAGTCTGGCAGATATTTGAAGTACTGTGTGATGTGTAAACTTTAATCTGTTATGATATTTAAGATGAATAGTTTATTGTCTTTCTCAGTTTATCTCAGCTAATCATTTTGGAAGTGTGTTGAGAATTTCACAGCTGTGTAGATTTTCATTTTTGTCACCAATATGGAGGCATCCAATGCTAAGAAGTCAACATTGTGTTTGTTCTCAGTACAGCTTAAAACATGTGATGTTCACACACACACACACACACACACACACCATCCTCATACCTATATTGCTCAGGAATTCTAAAAACCAAAGAAATCAGTGCAGTTTTGAAATAAGCAGCTTAAATCAGTGAAGTTGTGAAAGGTTCAGTCTGCCTTCTTACATCCAACCATAGAGGACAACTTGCTCCTTGTTCTCAAGATCCACCATGAAAAATGTGGTTATGATATCTTAAGGTACCCAAATGCAAGGCAAACAGACAACTTTCTAAAATATGTGGTAGATAATACACACCATACTTTAAGATCACAGTTAGGCTGAGTAAGAAGAGTACATTATAGCTTTATTTTTCTGCCATTTGTCCAACAAAAACACTCCTTCAGGTGTTTCCCCACTCACAGCAAAAGATAAAGATAGTAGATATTCTGCAATAGACAAGTTTACAAAACATGGCATGCTTTGGAATCCCTAGAAGAGTATGCACTTGCAATTCTGTTCTCGCCTACATGCATTCAACAGTGCTTGTGAATAAATCTTGTGCACTACTAAATGTATGCACAGAGGTTCTCCATGCCCAGCTTGGGAACTGGAAAAAGCTGAGAGCTTTCCTTTATTCCATAGAAACTTCTCCTACTTTGTGAATACTTCTTTATAGGAAAGCCTAAAGAACTCTCAAAAGGTTGCTGTTTCAGTGTACAATTGTTCCAGTACTCAAGAGCAGTATATTTCCATTTCCCATTGGACAAATCTGATATTATTCTAAGTCAAGGTGAACATATTGTTCTAAGTCAAGGCGCACAAGGTGCGGTTCCTCACATTCACATTATTATCTTCAGCATTCTTCCCTCGCTCTCTTCCTCAGTGACAGTTTTAGTTTGTAACCCCTCAAGGGGTAAGGCCAGTGCTTGTTTGCATAACTGAATAATGCATTCTGTACATTTGATGATACTGCATAAATATCAAAAAATCTTATAACTGATGTATCTGTTGGAAGTGGAACTTCAGGGATCATTCAGTTTGCAGCTTAAGGGTTAATCTGGTTGTCAGTGAGCAAACTGGTCAAAAGGAGGTGGGGTGGAGGTGTTTCTTAGCAACCAGGGAGGTAGCATGATTCTTAGTGAGGTAGCTGTGAGTGCTTGTGTATGTGTCTGGGAACTTTACTCTGAATATTTAGTTGATTCTAACCCAGTTCTCAACAAGGCCTGCCCCTAAAAGACTAAACCCGTCTGTTTCTTTCTCTTCAAGTCAAATACTGTTTTGTTTAGTTTGCTCTGTGAAATGTTGCCAGAATTCCTCTCTGGGGTCCATTTGCTTTAATTAAGTGATTCTGCTAACTGTATCATCATTCCTATTAAACACTACTCAAACAAAGCCATAATCCACACACAATATAACAAGGCAATTCTCTATACAGCGGAGAGGAAAGACTTGAGAGATCAGGTAAGCACTGGAACAATCCCCTTGTGTAAGCATTGGAACTACCAAGACAAAAACTACTACCACCATTCCTAGCCATGAAAAAATGGTTCCCATCAGCTAAATCATGGCATTGGTTTTGCCTCAGTGATGTTACTAGGCTATCCTAGACTCACTGCTTCTGTAACTTGGAGAAAAATAGCCTGCATTGCAGGTGGAGCTGTGGGTTAAACCACAGAGCCTAGGACTTGCCGATCAGAAGGTAGGCGGTTCGAATCCCTGCGACGGGGTGAGCTCCCGTTGCTCGGTCCCTGCTTCTGCCAACCTAGCAGTTCGAAAGCACGTCAAAGTGCAAGTAGATAAATAGGTACCACTCCGGCGGGAAGGTAAATGGCGTTTCCATGCACTGCTCTGGTTTGCCAGAAGCGGCTTAGTCATGCTGGCCACATGACCCAAAAGCTGTACACCGGCTCCCTTGGCCAATAAAGTGAGATGAGTGCTGCAATCCCACAGTCGGTCACGACTGGACCTAATGGTCAGGGGTCCCTTTACCTTTACTATTGCTCAGCAAGGAGAGATTTGCTTGCCAAGCACCCCTCTTTCCAGCCCCCTACCAGGAATAGACAGACCCATTCCCAGTCAATCACAGTTCTGCATCAGAATTTGACTAATTCTATCCTGACACATTTTCATGTGGATTTTGTGAAGTAGAGTACTACTATCATTATGCATGATAGAGTACTACTATCATTATGCATGATAGTAGTCAACCGTGCCTGTGCGAATGCCTATATTAATTGTTCTTGTGATTGCTATTAATAACAACAATAGTTGCTAGCATGATCTGTACACCTCTCTAGTTTCTTGTATTAGAAACTGCTGTCCGTAGTGCTCTGAAAATGCTTTCTATATACGGTGGTCAGTGGTATGGAAAATTTGTCTTACCAGAAAACGTTGATGGAACTGGATATGCATAGCCTGGATACGAGTTAACTGAAGGGACATGTGCAAGGGCTGTCACATCCAAGAGGGCAAAGATTTATTCTCTGCAACCATGAAAAGCAAGATTAAATCTAAAGGGTTAAAGTTACATGGGGGTGAATTCTGGCTAAACTTTAGGAGAAACCTATTGATGGTAAGTGCAGTACGGCAATGGAGTCAATGACTATAGAAGTCAACCCAACTCTGAGCTGGTGGTGGCCACAAAATACACTGTGCACCTTTAGTTAAGGCTGTGTGCAGCAAACCATGAATTGCATTGCCCCTGCTTCAATAAGCAAAGCAGGATCAGCCAGTTTGTCTCTCAAAATAAATACAAGTAGAAAAATGCAAGGGGGAGAATGCCTTTGAACATAAACCGAAGGGCTATATATAGACAGCTAAAGATAGTTTCATTTTAAATATTCAGTAAGAACACAGTTGTTCTCCCTCTGAACCTTCGCTTTAAGTTCACCATCCTTTTTTTAGATACACATGTAGAGTCTCCAGACCTGCTTTATTATTTAAGAAGATCTAACAAAGCAGAAAAACAACAAGGAAATTCTCCACTTAAGGAGCTAAAAATAGAAAGAACGCACCAACAGGAAAAAATATGGGATAATTAACTCTGTGTATAAATTGAAGACAATCTAGGTCTGAACTTTTTATGTAATTGAAATCTGTAAGTAATTGTGACATGTGGGACAATAGTTCCAAAGTTCCACCTGCTACTATCGACTGGCAATGCATTTTGTTATGTTTTGTTTGAAATACACATCATTTGAACATAACTCATCACACCATCTAAGCCCAAGGGCAGTGTGGCCAGGTACAACTTGCTTCCTAAAGGCTGCATTCATATCTTCCAAGCTGTTTAAAATTAGTTATAAATGTAGGAGCTGCTTCTCTATTAAAAACAACAACTGCACAATAGATATTCTAAAGTGCTTCACAACCTCTCTCTACACAGAGAAAGAGACAGTCACAGGCCTCCCTCTCTGCCACTGTTACAACTGCAGCAATGCTCCCTCGATGTGCATGAGTTGGATACACACTGAGAAGAATTGTGCATACCAATGTATGAGCATACAGCTGCTCTGTATGACAACAGACCCTGACTGGGCCAGGGTCAAGTGGAGGAACTCTATATGCACATATAACTCCTCATGTATATTAAATGTGCAGAACTCATGAAAGCATAGCATCAGAACACAGCCGAGGACTGGGCTAAACACATGTCCACACAGCCACATAGCCCTCTCCACAGGTCCCTTCTATGCATGGAAGAGGTTGTGTGAACTTCCATGCTGTTGCTCTGCTAGTTGAGATGCGGGTGCTTCACATGTGCACCAGTAGATTCCTCACAAGCTAAACATGTGAACTGACTCAGTTGAAAGGTTTGGTATGCGAAGTGATAACACAACTTGTGTCTATACTGTTTGCTTCTGTTTTTTTCATTCATCATTAGTTATATTCCAAATTTTCACACGTTATTTTAATTTCCAAAAGTTTCCCTTCTTGCCTCCGCCAACCAAAGATGCTGCCTCCCTTTAATAATAAATAATTAAATAAACCAAAATAGAATAAAAAATAGCAATGCACATACAGAGTATGAAAATAGCTGAAATACAACAAAGAAACAGTCACCGAGAAAATAATGATACCACATTCAGGGTGATGAATTGAGCAGTGGGTATGATTCCTCAAACAGTTCTTTTCTAGATTTTCTGAAATTTATTTTCCCTTTGCGGTGTGTTAAATAGGGCCTGTTAGTGAGCTGCCAATTATAGGAGTTCTTGTATCCATCCCTTAATGTCTGGTGTGTTTCTGTGAGATTTACAGTATTGCTGTCAGCTTAGCTCTATCGAACCAACTCCCCATTATGGCTTGCTTTGTTTAATAGCTCATTTGCACATACAAGACACCTGATAATGGATATGAATCAGTGAACTGGCTGGTGTTCTACAGGGTGATGTGCCTACAATCAAGCAAGAACAGCTCACTGACAGAAGAACATTTTAAAATGGGATAGCAAAATGTCAGAGAGGTTCATAAACAAGGAAGCAAGTAAAATACATCTCAGAGACATTATATCCGCAACATGTCACTTACAATCTCATTTTTAATTTTCCTGAGGCTGTAATCACACATACCTAGGAGGAAGCCCTGTTAAACTCAATGGAACTTACTTCTGAGTAGACATGCCTAGAGTTTCACTGTGAAGTTTTAACTATGATTTATATAAGTGTTGGAATCAATGTTCAGTTATGGAATTGGATTTTTTAAAATGTAGGCTAATGATCCAATTGTCTCTGCTGAGGCAACAGGTCTATAAGACTGAGCACTAGGATCCAGGTCCAGCCCTATCATGAGGCAGAGTGAGGCAGTTGCCTCAAGTGGCAGCTGCTGAGGTGGGGAAAGTAGCTAGGCCAGAGCTGTGAGTTTTTTCTGGGAGAGTCTGAGGCAGAAAAAAGCTCCAGAATTAGAGGCAGAAGCTGAAGCAGGAGAGTGGGAGGAGGGGGCCAAGAGACAGAGATGAGTAAGTAAAGAGTCATGGGTATCTCCTCCTCCTGTTGTGACATGCTCCCCTTCCCCCCATCTCCCAGAACCAGAAGAGGGCTGAAATGGGTGGAGCAGTGACAGGCTTCACCAGGTGTAGTCTCCAATTGCTTGGGAAAAGCCCTGGAGAGGAGGGCACTTAGATGGCTGTGGGGAGGTGAGGACTTTCAGCATCAGCAACTCATTCATGGGGAAAGGCCTACCATGGATGAGCCGCTGTGCTCATTAAGTGTGCTAATGAAAGAGCTAACTCCAAATTTGAATGGTGTGATTCACTGCTGGCCTACTCTCTGACACATGGTTATGGAGGTTGTCATGACAAGCAGGAGCATTTTAAAATATACCATTGCATTTACAGCTAATTTCAAGGACACAGGATGTGGTTGTTTTTTCTCCAGGCCCTTTTTGTGGCATCCATCAAGGCCATTGGACTCCACAAACATACATATACACCCTCCAATTTCCTTCAGCACAGAATCCGGTGCTGAGGGTTTTCTCTTTTGGAGCCCTAGTGCTCTCAATTTTCTCTTCAAACAACACAGGTCATAAGATATCAAATGGAAAACAACTGGATAAGATAATGCTCCCTGCGAGTTTCACCTCAGTGAGTGCATTATTCTGACATTTAGCCACTTTAAATGTGCTGGAGGCACATAATAACAACAATGTGGCATCAAATATTATTTGATAAATGCATTTCTTGTCGGCATCTATCTGATATGATGGTAATGGGGAGAAGATTTATGGACAGCTAGTCTCCTAGGTACTTTTATTTTTCTTCAGTTCAACAAACACTCTTTGACTCCTCCACAGTAATTGCCTCAGGGCTGCAAGAATATTTTATCTTTAAACATCTTTATAACAGCAGAGGGGCAATGAGATTCTTCCTCGATAAAGATTCAGGAAAAGGAAACCATCCAGAATTATATCAGACATTTCTCCAGCAGCAGCTTGAGTGGCCTTCTAGGTTAGGAAGACAGTCTCCTCCATGTAAATCAGGGTTGTGGAATCTGTGGCACTTTATATGTTGCTGGGGAACAACTCCCATCATCTCTGGTCCTTGGCCATGTTGACTTGGGCGGATGAAAGTTGGAATTCAACAAGAAGGGTCATGCATTTCCCAGCCCTGATGTAAGTGGACAATGTTTTTCCCCATATATCTCTTTGTGTAAAACACCAGCTTCTTAACAGTGCACATGTTAGGCCATCATACGGATGCTTAGTGTGCCACCACCAAATTTTTAAGGCTATACACGCCATGTACCACATAGAGTCTTAAAAATTATGTGGTAGCATAGAGAAAATTGCCTCAACTGCATATTGAGCCACCACAATGGAGTCTCATCATCACGTGATAATAGTTGTGGAGCACTTTAATGTAGATTCGACACAGTTGCCATAATATGCAGTGGTTCTCTGCTTTTTAAAATTATTTTAATGATAATTCACCATGTCTTTGCTATTTGATAGTTTGTTGCTTTTAAAGAACATGGAGAATGTTGCAGTAGCTTATTCTAGTCATCTATTTCCATTTGGAAGACAAAAGCAATTTGTCTGAGGCGGGAACTTTCAATGCTCTTTTTATGCTGGTTCTCCTTTGTTTGCATTGTTGGTAAATATGTTTGTTACCAGTGAAGATTTAATTTCAAAGAGCAATCCCTAAGGATATGCAAATCTAAAACAGGTTCCACATAGTAGTTGGCAGCATTTCTAGGAACAATGCATGAAGGCCAGTCCATTCAATAGGTCTTAGGAGCAGGAACTGGACTGGTTCTATGACTGTGACATAAAAAATAAAACCTAAAAGATATAAAGTTGCTGCTTTTGCAGGCTGTGCTGCCAAGAACTGCAACAGGTTTGGGTTATAGTGATTGCAATGTTTTGTTTGGGTTTTTTAATGCTATTGAGCTCAATATTTGTTGTTGGAAAAGTTGGATTCAAATATTAAATCAACTCAATTCAGCTAGCTGATTCAGAATAAGGGCTCAAAATTACCAGCTTTTTCTTCGCAAAAGATTAGGCTATAGAGAACCTAAACAGGTTAAGCAGAGGATAGAAACAGCACTTGGATGTGTAGAGTTGGATAATTGCAAGTATTGGTCTCTGGAAGGGACAAATCACATGGATCTCAAAGCTTCATCTGGGATGCCCTAGTGTCCTACTTTACAGAGGATAGTTCACTATGAGAAGGGTTGTCAGTCTTCAGTCCTCCTTTTGAGGAGCTATCAAGGTCAGTTTGAAGATGAAAACCTTAAGAAGGGTGAACAAGGTACAGTCGTACCTTGGTTTTCAAACACCCTAGTTATCGAACATTTTGGTTCCTGAACGGTTGAAACCTGGAAGTGACTGTTCCTGTTTTCGAACGTTATTTTGGAAGCTGAACGTCCAACAGGGCTTCCACGGCTTCCAGCATAGAATTATGCCAATTTGATTTAGATACACACTTTCATAGACTCATAGAATTGTAGAGTTGGAAGGGACCACGAGGATCACCTAATCTTTCACCCAACATGTGGCTCAAACGCCCAACCCTGAGATTAAAAGTCTCTTGCTTTACTGACTGAGCTAGTCCTCAGCTTCCGTATCATCCTCCTTTTTCTTTTTCTTTTTTTTGTCATACTTAAGTGACAAGCCTAGCTTAGACTGAAAACACTTAAGGAAAAAAACACTGGTGAATACTCATGTTGCAGGTATTTGTTTGCTTATATACATTTTAGGCTGATTCTCCACCCGGAGACCTTCAAAGTGAAACACAAGATAAAAACAGATGAAGTCTAAAATCTGAACAAAGCAAAATAGGTGTAAAATATAGCAAAGAATCAGGAAAACAGCCTCCAACAATATGTTTTGTTTAAGGTGTTTAAGCATGCAATAAATTTTATTTAAGTTGTTTTGTGTTTCTCTGATACTAGAAAACCAACTCAGACTTCATTACTAATGAATTATAGACTTCATCACTAATGAAACACATATATGAGTTATATGTGTTTACGTTTGCATGTGTAATTTTAAAGATTTATTTATGCATGTGATAAGATCTATATGATTTAGATTGCTATTCTGGGATATCAATCCATGTCACAACAACAACAACAACCACCAGTTGGGAATGTTTGAGGCACTATGGGTCATTCATAGGTTACTGTGATTCTTTACAGAACTACACATTCTGCCAATACGGATAAAGATGATGCTACTGACCAGTTATCCCATCATGAAGGAAAGGTGAACCAGGAGCAAGAATCTCGTCTCTTTAAGCTCAGCACAATACTTGGAATATTAAGTGCACACACGTACCAAGGGTTTAAGTCCTGCAGCTGTCACGCATTGTGAAAGCTCAAAGAGGCAATGTCATTTCTTTGGGAAATGTTGTCAGAGATTAGGCAAGTGGGATGATATGGGTGCAACAAAAAAGTTGATGGAGTAAAACAGATTTTCAAAGTTTGCAAGAAGTAGCTGATGCCTCAGCTGTGACTTTCTGTGCTCTCCATTGCCTTCCCAGTATTATCCCTCCGACATTTGTTGCTAGTGCTTCTTCCAATGTCTTCTGCACAGAAAAAATAATGTCAGACACTTTGCTTTTCTGTCCCTGGTTTGCTTCCAGCCACATACTGGTTACACTAAATTATGTTTGACAGTTCTTGCACTTGGGCTTTTGCTCCTTATCAGCATAATTGCAATTGCTCCATTGGCAATGGGAATAGGCAGCTTTGATTTGGCACTGTACCCTTGCAACAGAAAACGGGGCGCGGTGCAAGAAGTTCTTTAAAAGGAACAATGCCCTTCAGGGTTATAAGACAGAATTAAAGGACACAAAGGCAGACTCCTACTGCAGTTACTGCCTGTATGCATGTTTTTAATAGTCCTGCTATTACTGTAAAAGTAATGTACAGTGTGTTGCATCTATAATCACAAAATAGTACCAAGAGGAATAGAAACGCAGGCTGTTGTGAAGCTTATATCACTTTTAAAACATTTATTCTTCCTTTTTCTTCTCACACATAATCAAACTGTGAATTTCTTAGCTCTGGCAGGGGATGAGAAAACTTGCAATTTTGTATATTTTCCTGATTCCCTTTTTAATCTGTTCCTTTTCAATACCAAAGCAGTCAGGCTGAACTCTGATCCTCTCATTAAAACAGAATGTCTGGAAGCAAACTGAATTAAAATGATACCATTTTGTTCCAGTATATCATTCATCTTCTTGAGGGCTATTTGAAATGTATTTATGGACAGTAGCTCTGGGTTATTTTCTCCTCACCAACTTTTAAAACTCAAAATACAGAGAAAACTATATCCCTTTTAGTTCATTTGGAACGAAGCTGGAACTGTTATCATTTTAAAGTGGCATAGTTGCAGAGCTGCAATAAATGGTACAGCTACCAATAAGATGAATAAATAATTATAGAAACCAGTGATATGCCCATTCCATAGGTTTGTCTAGGCACATAGAATCCTCATGGATATCAGGGATGAAACCAGTGGGGCAGGCAGCATGGGTGTCTGTGAACAGCCCCTGCGCAGGTGTGCCAAGTGGTAGGGGCTGAGGGGTCTTCAGCCCCCACCCCATTTTTACCTCCTCCCTGCCAATGTCACGTGGGGAGGAGGAGGCAGAGCGTGGACCCCGGCAGCCCCACTTTGCCTCCCTGATGATGTTGCACTAGGTGGGGGCGGGATGTGTCACATGACACGTAACGTGATGCATCACGTGATGTGCCCCAACAATGTGTGGGGCAAGTCGGCACCCTTGCCCCTGCCTGGTTCCTTTGTTGGGCCTTGGAGGAAGTCAGGGAGTAGTCTACTAGCATAGGATATATCTTCCTGTGCGAAAAATATGGGAGGAGAAAAGGTGTAATAAGTCAACTTCCTTGTGTGGGCTAGTCATCTGATGACTAGAACTCCGCCGGCCACTACACAGTAATGGTCAACAGAAGCCATTATGTTCTTCTGATGAAGATAGAAGATGCAGAGTATTAACACAAATGGATATGAGGTGGGGACTTTTACAAATGTGTATAGGCAAAGCATATCATGGAGATCAGAAGCTAGTTATTGTTGCTTTTACATGGCATCTCCCTGGCTATTACATTTACCAGAATCGTCATGTCCCGCTTCTATTATGAAAACTGACACAAGATGCTCAGAGGAAAGATTAATACCAACAACTGGAGTGGGATGTCTGTGGAGCTAACACACCACAGGACAGTTGGTCATCAATCCCATGCGAAACAAAATGATGGAACAGCCCATGAGAGCTGAGAATTCCCTGGGGAAAAGCAGAATACAGATTGTATCATACTTTACAATCACCTTCAAGGATGTTACACACATTTAAAAATTTGTGACAAAGTGCATGTCCACTGTCACACTTATGCACATGTCTGCTTCAGACAGTATGTAGCATGTCTCCGATTCCTAGCACTCATATGCATGGCAAAACAGATACAAGTGCACTCCTCATACATGCTGTCGTACATGTGCTCTGTATATAGATGTCCTATATGTAAGTGACACCCATAGTTTCCAGATATGTGAAAGGACTATCCAGATCATGTGACCCTCACAGACTCTGAAATGTAGACTGGACATGCCACACCCGGGCCCAGTCAATGTGTGATTGGCAGCAATCTGAGGGGGCCTACATGAGCACAGATGTAGGTCTCCTTACATGTCAACATAAATCCTGATCAATCAATATGATTGTCTCTGCTGAGGGAGCCCTACATATATTTCTATATTCCCCTTCATGCTGATGCCAATCACAGATTGTCTGAAGGTCATGGCTGGTCTGCACATATAGGAGAAAGGCCTATCTCATATATTCTTGATGACACTTTCTTGCATTTGATGCTCACAGGTATAAAACTGAACAGGGCTATAGTAGAGCACATTGCAACAATATTAAGATGCAGGGTAAGTTGCAGTATATAATGCAGGAGAAAGACTGAAAGAATGGGAGAATTTGACAAGATTGCCATTTTTCTTATAACATCTACTTCCACCCATAAATGCTATTTGTTCTAGATACCCCAACAAAAGTGAGAACTTATCAGTTCATTTTCATGTGCTTTGCTCTTGCTTAAAATTCAGATTTGGTTTGATACTTTTAGGTCAGTTTGTTATGAAGATAATACAAATCTTGAGCTAGCAGCTATAAGTAGAGTCTCATAATACCACAAACCATTAGTGTGCTTCCAACTATTTATATTAATTCATTTCCCACAAAGATCCAACTTGCAGAAGATGTGAATTCCAACACAGGGTAACAACCACTCAGGATAGCAGAGGCGCCAGCTTCTCCAGAGGATTGAGGAAGCACAATGCGACATAGTGCAAAGTCCTGGTGTCATGCGCATGATGCCGTGAGGAACCAGGGGCAGAGCTGAACAGCCTCTGAAAACTGAGGGGGGCCAAAACTCTCAAAAAATACATTGGGGGAGGCTGGAACTGCCTTGGCCCCTAGGAGTTGGAATCTATGCAGGATAGAGTCAGACAACTGGCGGCCACATTGCTGTAAAGGGGTGGGTGGAAAAACAGGGCTTAATCCTGAGGCGAAAGGCCAGAGGCACGTTCCTCCACATAAGGACCACACAGTAAGCTTTAAGACACCACGTGTCTCCCAGGCAGCTAACCATTCTATTCATGACACTCAGTGGATGAAAACAGATACTTTCCCCTCCTGTCTGCAAGCTAACACAGATAAAAGTGCTCTAAAGATCCCCATGTGGTGGCTATAGTACAGTAGTTAACTAGCAGTGGGGTCTTTCATGTGTTAAACCCCTGTGGATGACCCAGTTCTACAAAGATTTCACTCTGAAGTAGTTGCAAATGCAGCAGAGAAGGAAAGTAATCACTTGAATATAAGAGCTTTTGGACAACTGAATACAGAGATGGTGATACAACCTAGAATAACTTGTTCTTAGGGCTGATTAGTACTGTAATTCAAAATCATTGACTTCCTTTCCTTTTTGGTATGCTGGACAAATGCAATCCTATACATGTCTACTCAGCCCAAAAGGAACATAGGGTACAACTTTACACTGAGTTGGACTTTTGCTCCAACCGGTTCAGAATTGTCTATGCTACAAGTAGCCAATGTGGTAGACTCCAGATGTTGGACTACAGCACCCATAATGCATGACATTGATCATGCTGCAGTGTATGAAAACCCCACAATATAATCCACTGTTGTTATCCAGCCTCTTGGTGTGGTGGTGCGTGTGCATTTTTTTGGGGGGGGGGAGGGATGCAGTTAAGCTGTGAAAAGTACACACACAACCATCTGAAATACCACATCTGGTTTTGCATCAAGAACTAAAATCGGTTGATGAAAGACCTACGGTAACATATCTGGTTTACAGCTGCAAGTTCTTTGCGGGTTTAGGACTGGCTTTGGGGAAAGCAGGGGTCTTGTGACTAACAGCTTTGTGGCAGGCAGAAATTGAACATCAAGCTTGCCTAGTATGTAAATATTATTATGTTGAAAGCTTAACCAGTTGGCATTCTGTCTGTCGGACATCTTATTATTTATGTGGGGCCACTGATTTATTTTTGGACCCTCCATCCCACCTGCAATTTTTTTTAGCTACAAAGCACCAGCAAATTTGTTTCCTCTTTCATAAGCGCACTGGAGGGCTGAATCCATCTGCAGTGCACTGGGTCAAAAAAAAAATCCCACCAGTTGTGTGGGAGAATGTAATTTTAATGATCATTGCAAATGCTGTTTGGTACTGGTTGGTTTGTTTTGATGACCAAATAGTTTAAAACAATCAGATTCTATTCTGCAGCAGTGAGTTAAAATGTTGAAGTCACATTTGGAGAAATTAATTTGCACATCTGAAGGTAGAATTTGCATGGGAAATGTGTGAAACTCCGAATTGCTTTGGAAAAGGTTCTTCCCACAACCAACCACTGCTACTGTTAGGAATAGATACAGTGACTACTGCTAGGAATAGATACAGTTACTTCAGCAGTCATTAATTCAATGAATAACTTTCTCCGAAACAGATTCTGACTGCTTCATGAAGTTTTAATTTACATCTGTAATATATTTTTTTAAATCCTAAACAGCTTTGAGCCAGGAGTTAAAAGCCAAGGCAGACTGTTCTTCCAGGCACTTATTTCTTCATGCAATAAATTACACGCAATATTTACGTACCTGCCAAGACATGCATTTGAAGTGAGACTAATAGCTGGCATGCTCTCAAAATTTAAAGCAGTACTGACACACTTTTTAAACAACCCCCTCCCGAATGGAAAATAGCTTTGTATTTAGATTTCAGTATAACCTTTGTTCTAAAGCATAGCTCAACAGGTTCATCCATTTAATAACACTCACTCTATGCATGGCAACAATAGCCTGTTTCACCAAGTGACCTGAACATTTTTCAGCTGTGCTAACCTCTTGTTATATGCTTTTGTTGAATTCACCTTCCGTATGGTATCATTGACAAAGAAGCCACTCAAATCCTCAGATAAATACAAAGGTGGTGTCAGTAAACTATGGGAAATCACTGAGAAGCAGTCAGAGCCACTCATACACTAAAAATTTCTTTGCTTTGCTTTCTCAGTGGCTTGGCCTTGGACCAAAACATTATGTTGTGGAAGCAGAAGTACTTTCTGCTCCTGCTGCCCTTAACACACACACACACACACACACACACACTGCAAAAATAAATGTTTAGGGCACAGGGCTGCAGATGGGTGAGGGGTTAATAACGTCACACATACACTATTCATAAGCAGAGGTGGGATTTTTTGTATCCAATGAAAACTAAACTTCCTCAGTTTGGAGGATCCAACAGCCTGCAATGCAGGAATCTTTCACCCAACGTGGGGCTCAAACCCATGACTCTGAGATTAAGAGCCTCATACTCTACCAACTAGGGACACGGGTGGCACTGTGGGTTAAACCACAGAGCCTAGGACTTGCCGATCAGAAGGTTGGTGGTTCGAATCTCCGCGACAGGGTGAGCTCCTGTTGCTCAGTCCCAGCTCCTGCCAACCTACCAGTTCGAAAGCATGTCAAAGTGCAAGTAGATAAATAGGTACCGCTCTGGCGGGAAGGTAAACGGTGTTTCTGTGTGCTGCTCTGGTTTGCCAAAAGCGGCTTAGTCATGCTGGCCACATGACCCGGAAGCTATACGCTGGCTCCCTCGGCCAGTAAAGCGAGATGAGCGCCGCAACCCCAGAGTCGTCTGTGACTGGACCTAATGGTCAAGGGTCCCTTTACCTTTACTCTACCAACTGAAAGAAGAAGGAAAATATGCTCCAGGGGATTGGAGGAACCCTCCAAAATAATATTGGAAGTGGTCCAGGGATGTGGGGGGCTCTGGCTGTGACTGACTTCTGAAAAGTCACTTTTGGATCACTTTTCTAGTGCACAAGCTGCCCACAAAGAAATAGGTCTTTACATTGGGTGTGGAATATATGGTACATAGATTTTTCTGGGCAATAAAAAATGAGACTGCTTTGAATAAATTAACTTCCAGTGAAACTGATGAATATATCAACCACCTAATTACAGGAACACATTTCCAGTTGTAGCAATACAAATAAAACATAATCATCTTAGCCATAGGAACAAATTAAAGTCTGCACAGTAGGGAAGGAGTTTAAACACAGTCATTTCAAAGCTAGCACTGCCATGCTGACTGGTGCATGAAAAAGTATATATCATAATTTGGCTAACTGCAGTTTTTAATTGCTACAAGCAATAATGTGGCTAAATTAGGTTGCTGGATATGTTCCACAGGTACGAAGTCAAGGGACAGGTGCCAAAATTTGGAAGAGATAGAGATGTTCTTCTAGTCAGCCCAAAGTTTGGTAAACTGCTATTTGAAAGCAACAATATAACTTAAATCAGATTATCCATTTTTACCCAGACCTATCCAGATTTACTCTTAAGCCCCATTGAGTTCAATGGGCTTCAGTTCCAAGCAAGTCTATTTAAAATTGCAGTCTAAGTGGCTTTGCTTATCTTTTTCCAAGTGTTCTTTGGAGTTCAATTATTATTACAATTATGTATTAAATTTTATACCACCCTTCATACAAAGATCACAGGGCAGTTTACAATATCTTAGGCTGTCTCAGATTTAGCCACATCAGGGCTTACCCGTTGCCATAGTAACGATCTGAAGTGTGGCATTGATATCTCATGCTTTCCCCCAAGAAGCTCAGCATGGCATAAATCACTCTCCGCACCACTCTGCAATGGTCATCTGAAGTATGGTGGGCAGAGGTACATGAGAGGATTTTCTCAATTGTGGTATTAAAGTCTCTTTAATTATGGCTTTCAAAGAAAATTATTGGGTTGAACTTGAAGGTTGTTTCAGTTAAGTTGTTGGCTACTTTAATTCATCCTCACTTGTCAGCTGCATTCTTTTTATTTTATTTTTTATTGTTATTAGCAATAATTATAGTCAACTGGCAAAAGACAAGGTATAAAGATTATATAGATATATAACACAGAGCTTCAAAGCCATTCAAGGTTACGTCTACGATCCTTCTTCCAAATAAGCAATAACCTACTCCTTTAATAGCTTGGGTTCATGACCGAAAAGGGGAAGGAAGGGGGGGAGGAAAGATGGCTAGGCTATAAAACTATTGGTTGAATGGTTACAAGTATTCTCTTTAATGATGTAAACCTGGTGTTAGTGGGACAGAAAGGAATATGTCCCACTAACACAAGGAATGAAATGAGAGTAATAGACCGGTCTACCTTTTCTCTGCTGAGAAAATAAAACAGAACCCAGAAGTGACAAAATGTTCTTCTCTGTCTTATTCCCCACAGGCAGAAGCTATAACAAAAAGTGCTAATGAAAAAGAACCAAAACAAATAATTAAGATGGGCTCAGGTGGACAACTGGTACCCAGTTCATCTGGACCAACACATTCTCTCAATGATGGCTAGTGAGCCTTAGAGAAACTCAGTACAGGAAGAATCAACATCAGGTAGGAGAGTCACAGGATTGCATTACCATGCCATGCAACAAGTTTTTATAGGACAAGGTTTGTATGATATGTTTATTCCTTCTCTCTGGCAAGATAATCCTTTGAATGTATCAGCTGTTCAATAGTGGAACAGACTGTCTCTGAAGATGGTGGTCTCACCTTTGCAGAAGTTAAGCAGTGGTCAGATGATCATCTGCCAGATTTACTGTAGTTGTATCTGGCACTGTAAGTCCTGCTCTGAGCAGGAGGCTGAACCAGGTGACTCCAAGGACTCTTCCAACTCTAAGATTATATGAATCAATGCGCTAGCAACTGTTCAGGATAGAGCTCAATAGCTGTTCTGCCTCTACATGCAATGACCAAAGGAATTTGTTGGCATTCCACGAGCTTTGACACTAATGCCACAGGATAGTTTTCTAATAATATACAAGGAATGAGTCTTAATTGGACATTGTGGAGAAAAAATCTGAGCAGGAAGATTGAGGAGGTGATGTGAGGACAGATTGAATTAGCATTAGGACAAAACGTTGAGATCTGTAGTAAGCCAGATACAGATTATAGGCTTTCCACCACGCTGAATGCTTTGAGATGTCATAATTATGTTCTTAATATTCATCAGAAACTGGAAATAGTTATAACTCAGGGCTAGTCAATATTTTTGGGCCTGAGGACTGCATTTACCCTTGGCCAGTCAAGAGTGGGTGTAGCCACCCCACACTCCCTTGCTCATATAGTGGGATCTTGGGTTACAGATGCTTCAGGTTACAGACACTTCAGGTTACAGACTCTGCTAACCCAGAAATAGTACCTCAGGTTAAGAACTTTGCTTCAGGATGAGAACAGAAATCGTGCGGCAGCGGCAGTGAGAGGCCCCATTAGCTAAAGTGGTGCTTCAGGTTAAGAACAGTTTCAGGTTAAGAACAGACCTCCAGAACAAAATAAGTTCTTAACCCGAGGTACCAATGTATGTCAAACCTGGAGATGGTAAATAGAGAGCCAGAAGCAAGTTGTGCATGCAGTAAGGTAAGAAAAACCAGGGTCAAGATAACAGTTGACAGGATTTTAACAAATCCATCTTATTGATCCTCATTGACTATACAAGCTGGAATATATGATCCCAGACAGGCTTTTGTTGTTATTTAAATCAGTGTTGGGGAACTCCCAGTTCATGGACCTGCCAGATTCCTTCAAGCAGTCCATAAGGCTATTTCTAGCAAATTCCACCCATCCACCAATCATAACTGATCATTTTTATCATTCCAACACTTTCCACACTTCCTTAGGCTTTTATGTATTTTATGGGCATTTAACATATTTTACAGACAATTCTCATTAAGACTAAGGGAGCAGTCAATATAAAATACATAAAATGTATGGAAAATACATAAAATACCTTGGAATACGAAAAATTATCCCACCTACTTTTGCCTTGCCTCTTGTCTCTGGCCCCACCCATCATCAGAATGTGACCTTGGAAGATTTGCCAGGCTAAAAGAGGTTCCCTACTCCTGATTTAAATCAAAGATGCTTGCGGTTTTCAGACTGAATTTGAGACTAATTAGTAAACAACATATTAAACTGTGATTTATTTATTTTTTTAAAAAAAATCTTCCATAGCTGAAAGCAACTACCATCTCTTGAAAGGCTACAGAAATTGAAAAGCACAAAGAATCTCACAGATAGTTGGCTGTTTGTCAGAAAGCTCAGGCGGTATTTTTGGATTGAGTGAGGAGCAGAATATCATACTGCAAGTGTTCTTAAGATGTTGGCAGATACAAAGATAGACAGTAGCTGAATGGATAGGAAACTACATATTTTTTTCCATTGCCTTCATATATCCACATTCATTCTAGACCATTTATTTCCTGGCCTGTTAGACACTAGAGATTTGATGCTTGATAATTTGATACTTGTCTTTAGAATAAATCTGAAGTCTGGGATGAATTTGGGGTGAATATAACGGCTACTTAGGTCAAAGTCCTACTGGCTCCTTATAGTAGGGGAGGGCTGTGATATTCCTCTGGGTAGTTCTTAGCATAACATCAAAGGATCTAATGGGGGTCTCTTTTTGCAGGCAAAAAGATACAGGTTCCCTGAACGCAGTCTATCAGCTTTGCATCCACCTCCTGCTGTAATCTGCATTTGTCCAGCTACACCAGCAAAGCAGTTCAGGAGTAGAAACCAGGCAGACTTGCAGAAATGTGATATATTATTATAGAAGAAATAAGAAGTTATAATGAAAAGTACACAACTCCTTTTTAAAGAACTGTGTTGGATTAGCTAGGTCATAGTGGGCTAATTGGATTTGGAAGCTACTTCTGGGTGCTGTTAAAATGGGTTTTCAATCTGTGATGTGGCCTCAGCAATTTTGTACAAAGGCTATTTCTCAGCTCGCTCTCTCTCTCTCTCTCTCTCTCTCTCTCTCTCTCTCTCTCTGTGTGTGTGTGTGTGTGTGTGTGTGTGCTGGAACAGTATAACGTTCCTGATGTATTTTTGATAGGTGCTGCTTATGTAATTGATAATCTTAATTAACTAATGTTGTTATCCAAAAATGATATGAAAAACATTAAACTAGTGAGAATGTGCAATAGGCAGTGTGTAGAACTCCCAAAAAGGGCGGCAGCAGGGGGGAACATATAATATTTTCAGATAAATGGCCTTCACGTAATAGGGCTTTGCTGAAATCTTAGAAACTAGAGGACATTTAGAACTACAGATAGCTACAGTCCAATCTTTCATCAGAAGCAAGTCCCTTTAAGTCAAATAGGACTTATCCATGGTTAAGTGTACATAGGATTGCATCCTTATAGCATCATCCTATGCACGTGTATTCAGAACTAAGGCCCATGAAGTTGCATCACAGTGCAATCCTACATAAGCATAGCCAGACATTGGTTCTTAGTGGCTTCAGCCCTCTCAATATTTTGAGGCAGGGGTCTAAGCCCCCCCCCCCCATATTGAGGGGGCTGCCATCTCGCCCCCTGGGGTGAGTGCCACCACTCCGGGTGGGAGGCTCGGAGGGTGATTTTCTCCCCCTGCTGCAATCACCAGAGTGCCAGCCCACCAGAAGGGAGGCTTGGGGGCGATTTTCACCCTCTGTACCCTCCGCTGCGATCACCAGAGTATCCCGGCAGGCACCAGCACGTCCCGGCAGATGTGGCCTGATGGTGGGGCATTGTGCATGTGACGTCATGCACATGCAACAGCCCCCCTCCCACTGTTGGGCCCAACTCGGCACACCTGTCATACTCCCAGGTTTACAGGATATATTGGTATATATTGGTATCTGAAGAAGTGTGCATGCACACGAAAGCTTATACCAAGAACAAACTTAGTTGGTCTCTAAGGTGCTACTGGACATTTATTTTTATTTTTATATATATTTCAACTGCGTCAGACCAACACGGCTACTTACCTGAATCTAGGATATATTGGTGATTATTGAGACTACAATTCTATGCACACTGACCTGGAAGTAAATCCCATTTAACGCAACAAGACTTACTTCTGAATAAACATAGGTAGGGTTGCACTGCACTTTCCTTATCTATATAATGAAAGTCATACCAATAGTTTGCAGGCCTAAATGCTAGAGCAGAAAAGAAGGAAGGAAGGAAGGAAGGAAGGAAGAAGCTTTGGTCAGGGATTGTCAGCATGGTGCTCTGCAGATGTTTTGCAGTACAACACGTTTCAGTCCCAGCCATCATGGCTAATGGTAGAGGATGATGGGTATCACATAGGGTAACACATTGGCTTCCAATGACCTACACTTTTTTCTTACTTCCTTTCTATAACAGCATTTGCACCTATAAACCATGCTCCCCATTCATACACAATCACATTGAATGGGAAACTGCCTGTTTGCTCTCCTCCATGTTCTCAAGCTGCAATTAAGGATCTCTGCCATGGGTGAGTAGGTGAGAATCTCAGCCATGGATACTGGGGATCCCCAATGGTGTTTTCAATCATCACTGTGTCCTGAATTGGTATGTATGTTGTAAAAGAACCTGTAGCTTTCACTGAGGTCACAGTCTATTTTGGTCTGGGCAATTAATTGAAGATTTCTGTTCAAGATCTAGCAGCTCATATCACCCAAAAAGGGGGGAGGCTGAGTATTAATTTGTGAATTAAGGAAAATTAGAATTAAAGTGAAGATTTTTGCAAATAATGTTATATTCATTTTTTCTATAAAGGCAGATTCTCTAGTTCTTTTAATGACATTTTTGCTGATTGAGGATTACTTTCAATGCTATAAAACTGCTAGCTCAACACCGCATACTGAAGAGTTCAATTTTGTGGGATGCGGGTTAATCCATTTTAAATTGCCCTTAATCTTTATTACTAGATTAACAAAATGTATGTTCCCAGTTTCTTACAGATTACATGGACATAATTTGCTGGAATAGAATAGAGCTCCTTAACAAAATCTCCTAATGTGTGCTCTGAACAAAAACCACTAACTGCTACAGGAAGTCTTTGAGTGGGATGAACCCATTTTTGAACACCACTATTTCTATGCTTAACAATAAACTAAGTGCACACCACAACCAGCAACAATACAGAAACTGTACCACGCATTGCTCTAGCATTATACCATAAAGATAGCTTTTTCATAAGAAAAGTGGCCCTTTTGCAAAGAAGCAAAAAATACGTCAGTAACTAACGGCTGATAATGCCCACATGGCAATATTGGCCACAGAAGGGTAATATCTAGCACTGGACAGTGATCCTATTGGCACAAGACACCTCAAAAAGTGAGATTAAAAAAAAGGAAGGACCAGTAAAGGGGATCATTCCAACCATGATAATGGAATTTGGTATAAAAAGAAATCTTTCTTAGCTATTGAGAAAACAACCTTGATGCATAGCATTTTAATGCCTTCTAGTTCACCAGCTTTTTAAACCATGTACATGGACGTGAATGATTCATTGCTTCATATGGGGGCAAATCAGCCATGGAATAGAGCAAACCATACCATTCAATACAAACTGGGATGCCATCTTCCAGGGCCACACACCTACATAGGTCACATGACCCACATGAGATTGCTGCCCCCCAAAAGCATTTTCTTGGGGGGCAAGAGTCAGACCCAAAATTGTGTGAGATCACAGCGGCCATTTTTGCCACCATCCTCTCGTGAGGAAAAAAATGGGATGTCCCGTTTTTTCCAGGACAGTTGGTAGGTATGGGAAAACCCATCTGATAGCACCATATCTTGTGCCCAGCTACTCCTGTTGTCTTTCATCAATATTTAGTTTTTGAAAGAACATGTCCTCTGGAAGCTGCTAGGCCTAGATAATGGAATATGATCTTACCCACACAGAAGTCAAAACTGTTGGGTGTAGTGAAGGGTTAACCTTCTATGCCTCGAGCCTGAGAGGTGGGGCTTACAAGGGAAGTAAGCCAGGACGTGACGAAAGCAGCTTGGAATGCTGTGAGCTGAGTGGAAATCGAAAGCAGTCTGTTAAGACGCTGCAAGCAGAGAGAGAAGATGCAGCTTAACTCAGATGGAAGTTGGAGTTTGTAAATACGCTATTTTGTACCAATAAAGAGATATTAGGACAGAAGAAACGTTTGGAACTGATTTACTGCTCTTTCGACACACGACCGCTGTGTAACTCTGCTAATTGCTTTACAGCCACACTGCGTAAACAGAAGTTGCAGAAACGCCCAGGGGAAGCGTGGCTGGGTGCCAACAATAAAGCAATAAAACTAACGAACAAAAACACTGAAATGCATTGGACACACAAAACTGGAGCATTGGGAGGTTTGGGAGGGTGATGTCCTTTTGATGCTGTTACATTTCACGCTCCACCTTTTACTGAACCAAATTCTGTTGGTTCAAACTTAGGCTACGCAAGCTTTGAGGCAGAAATTCATGAGTGCTCATTCACAGCATATACAAAGAGGCTGAAATGACAGTTCATTTTGCATTCATGAATGGCCTCACTGCCTGCTCCTCCTCTCTCTGGTATGCATTCCTCTCTCCTTTCCTTTGTTGGCTTTTGCTATGGTTTCATGTCTGCACTGGTGTGAGGAATAATAAAGTTCACCATGGTTTCCCATGTTGTTGCTGTTTTTTAAAAAAAGTTTGAAACTAGGGTTTGAAGCAAGCTGGCAAACCATACTTAAGAGTGTATCTGCTTAGTGTTAACCATGGTCAGCACTGGGGCAGACATAATACTATAGTAAAGCCAATAGGAGAAGTGGGGGATTTGTGGTGGAGCAGGGAAAGACTACAATAACCCCACAGCCCACTTCCCATTGCTTAACTACACAAAATCTCCCTACACCAACATGGCTTCATTTTCAGTGGTCAGAGGTTTGCATCATTATTACGATGTTATGAAGCATTTAAACAATCGCTTGACATCCTTGTCTCAAAACATTTGCAAGCCCTATTTAAAATACCTAGTTTGCTATTCACAGAAATAGTGGGGAAGGTGGAAAGCACTGTATTAGCATTGTTCTTCATTCAAAAACTGTGGACCATTTTCCCCTCTAGTGACTGATACTGTAAATTACAGCTGCTTGAATGCATTTCTAAGCAATTATTTTAATGATTTTCTGAAGACTGAAATTTTGTGAAAAGGTCAGAAGGCAGATTTAACTACAAGCTAAGCCCCAACTATCTTCTTCCTGAGGGCCCCAAATGTGCAGCCACTGGCCTCAAAGAAACCAAGATTTTAAAAATATCTATTGTGGCTTAAAGCAGGGGTCGCCAAACCTTTTGGACCAGGGAGCACATTTCAAATTTTGAGAGAGTGCTGGGGGTACCGGTCAGAAAACAGCTGCTATGAGGAAGGTGGGTAAAGGACCCCTAGATGGTTATGGAGAGTGTGGGGATCCCAAAAAGCCTATATGAACCTAAACATCTGTTTGCTATTGCAGCCTGACAAATGGGTCAGATTACCTTTTTGCTGTTTCAGAGAGTCTATGGCATTTTTTCCTCACACACTATATTGCTAAGATTAATAAAGTGTGTATTCCCTCCAGGCTTTTTGTAAGTGAATGTTTGTGTATGTTTTGATCCTTTCCCCCCTTGGATGTTCAGTTGAGGGCATAATATACATGGAAATACCTAATTAAACAACACATCATTGCAAAGTTCAGATAAGCCTCTAATGTTCTGAGGTGATTGAGGCAACAACATCCACTCATGTGGAAAGTAAACCATTAATATACCAGCACTCGAAGAATACAAACAATAGTTAGCCGGATGCTTTTGAACAACTTCAGATCCATGCTATTCTTGTTGACCCTCACCTGCTACTCCGAAACTGTTTGAGAGCTAAAGTGTTGTGTTGATCATTATAATACTGGGAATTCAGTTCCATCATATCTCACTCATTAATCTTCAAAACCCATCAAACAACAAGAAAAGCAAAATGTAGGAAACATTTACTGGATCAGAGCCTAATATATGACAATCCTATAATAGTTATTTGTCCTAAAATTATTATTTAGAACTGTTCCAGTTATATTCCTGCTAATATTAATGTTCTTGGAAAAGTTTAATTCTGAGTATTTCATTTCATTTTACAGCAGACAGGCGCACATACCCTTTTGTAACGTTTCTATTGAAAATACAAAGATATTGATAAGTATTTAGTCTCAAGTAAGCATTTCTGTGCGCTGCTCTGGTTCGCCAGAAGCGGCTTTGTCATGCTGGCCACATGACCCGGAAGCTGTATGCCGGCTCCCTCGGCCAATAAAGCGAGATGAGCGCCGCAACCCCAGAGTTGGCCACAACTGGACCTAATGGCCAGGGGTCCCTTTACGTTTACCTTTAAGCACTTATTAAACTATTAAAAAGCAAAATATAAATGCACAATTCACACAAACCAGAATGCTATTTATTTCAGTGGCAGAATTAGGTTGCAATCCTATTTAGCTTGGGGAGATTGTGTATTCAACTTTATTAGAGTCATCTGCCTGGAAGCATGCTCTGTTTGAAGAGTTGTCCAATCCAAATTCAGTTAAAAAAAATCAGAGGAAAAAACAGCAGGGGCTTTCAACTGGCCCTTCAATAGCCAGCAGGTGGACAGCAGACTAAGCAGATACAGTACACAGATCAGCCGGTTACAGTCTTCTTTGCTAGGGTGAGAGGTATTATTGTATTGTATTATTTCTATTTAAATTATAGTTGTTATATCTAAATTTACATCCATACATATATCTTAGCATTTGTACATTCTCTACAAATTTGTGTCCACACATATATCCCTAGCAGGATGAGGGCTCATCACATCCTGGATGCTGTGTGCACAGAGTTCAGCCAAGTCCAAGAAACCTCCTGGTCATCTATCACTTTAAAAGAAGCAAACTACAATCAGCTGTTTGGTAGGGATTGCAGAAGCGCTGGACATCATTCACTCCCCACTTCTGTTTCCCTGCCCAGCAGCTGATTGGTGGGATTTCAATTTAAAAACAACAAGAACCTGGGAACTAGTCAGAACTCTGAGGAACAATATGAAACTAATGGATCATGTGCCACAAACAATTTCTGGTATTCAACTTTCCATTACAGAATCAAATTGCTATCTGTTATCATTATTTTCAGTATACTTTGTAGAAGACAGCTGGGAGGGATATAATGAAAAATAAAGCTTTAAAAAAAATGCCAAACAACGCCCTATTTAATATAAATGTATTTGGATTCTATGTGACAATCCAAAATAACACACTCTGTATGAATCACTTCTGGGTCTGACATACAATTTTCAAACAAAAAGTTAACTGTGTCGCATTACATCAATAACAATTTTCAGAAGATGAGTACTCTAGGAGGACAAAGAGGACTTCTGTGGAGTATCTTGCAGAATATCATAAGCAAGCACAGATTCTAACATGGTATCCTCCACTCCAAATGACCATAAACAGATTCCCCCACACCCCAGTTTAAGATTTTGAAAATAATCTCACAATGCTCTTGTGAGCAAGTGCAAACATCTGACGCTTGCTGAACTTTGGCTAAGTGCTGCCAAAGGATGTATAAATCAAATACTTTGCCTAAAATTGCTTTTTAGGGAACTCCCTTAGAGTTTGCTGTAGATGAATTAACAAGCAATTGGTTGTAGAGGGAGTTCTCTGTAGACAGTAAGCTAATGAAATCTGACAGGTTGAATGGTGCAAAAATAATGGCCTCAGCTGTCCAGTGACTGTAAAACAGAAGCTGTATCAAGTGGTTTTTATTTTATTATTTTATTTTTTGCAATAGAACTGCAAGTACAGGACAAGGCCTCAGTTGCTGGGCTTATGGAACTCAATCAGAAAATAAAATAAGAAGATAAAAACTAACCATCATATCCAGAGTGCACTCTGCTTACAGAGCCAGGGTCTCCCTAACCCTTCTGTCTTTAGCCAGGTACCAACAGTTGCTTGTAGCATGCCCACTAGGTTGGCAAACCACACACCCTGCTACAGTTTTCCGAAACCCAGTAAAATCCACATTCTGGACACAGGTGATTCCCTTTACAGTGGTACCTCGGGTTACAAACGCTTCAGGTTACAAGCACTTCAGGTTACAAACTCCACTAACCTGGAAGTTGTACCTCAGTACGTTGCCCCAGGATGAGAATGGAAATTGCATGCCAGCAGTGCAGCGGCAGCAGGAGGCCCCATTAGCGAAAACGTGCCTCAGGTTAAGAACGGTTTCAGGTTAAGAACGGACCTCCAGAACGAATTAAGTTTGTAACCCAAGGTACCACTGTATATCATATCGGACCAATGGTGTAACTATACCAGACTCCCTTAGTGTTCCGCCCTCCAAATGATTTAGACTACAACAATGTGATACAACAGCAAAAAAAAAAAAAGCTAATGCTATTCTAGGCTGCATCAACAGAAGTATAGTGTCCAGATCAAGGGAAGTAATAGTCCCACTCTATTCTGCCTCAGTCAGACCACACTTGGAGTACTGTGTCTAGTTCTGGTCGTCACAATTTAAGAAGGATATTGACAAGCTAGAAAGTGTGCAGGAGGACAACTGAGATGTTCAAGGGTCTGGAAACCAAACCGTATGAGAAACAGTTGAGGGAGCTGGGTATGTTTAGACTGGAAAAGAGGAGATTGAGAGGAGATAGAATAGTCAACTTGGAATATCTAAAGGGCTGTCACATGGAATATGAAGCGAGCTTGTTTTCTCCTGCTCCAAAGAGTAGGACTTGAACCAATGGATTTAAGTTACATGAAAGGACATTCCCACGAAACATTAGGAATAACTTTCTGATATTAAGAGTTGTTTGGCAGTGAAACGGACTCCCTCGGGAAGTGTGAGGTATCTTCATTGGGGTTTTTTAAGTAGAGGTTGGATAGTCACCTGTCATGGATGCTTTAGCTGAGATTTCTGCATTGCTGGGGGTTGGACTAGATGGCACTTCAGTCCCTTCCAACTCTAAAATTCTATTCTACTGTGATTCCCATCAGCCCTGTCAGCATTGCTAATGGTCAGGGACGATGAGAAATGTAAGCCATCAACATCTAAAAGGCAAATGGTTGAGCAGGGCTGATCTGAACTGACTGATGGAAGCTTCCTTGGGTCTTCCCCAGTCCTACCTGGAGATGCTGGAGATTAAACCTAGGATGTTTTGCCTGAAAAATGTGTGCTCTATGATGGAGCTGTGGCCAGTAGGTTTCATGACTTGCCATATCCATCCCTTCATTGACTTGACTACATTTGATAGCTTGCCTAGACTCTGGCTCAAGCCCAACCCAGGAAGTCAATATTTTTTAAAACCAAAGGTCAGCAGCAATACTGCCCAATTAAATCCACCCACATGGGTCTCTCCCTTTACAAAGGGAGATCAGATGTCAAAGAGATAAACAACTACTTGACATTCAGAAGACATCTTAAGGCAGCCCTGTTCAGGGAAGTTTTTAATGTGTGACATCTTAGTGTATTTTTGGTCTTTGTGGAAGCCGCCCAGAGTGGCTGGGGAAACCCAGCCAGATGGGCAGGGTACAAATAAATTATTATTATTGGTGAATCCTCACCAATAAATAGGGCCACGACACTTCTAAACACACAAACCCCAATCTAAAGCCAGATCTGAATAGAGAGTATGATGAAACATTCAACAGAAGAGCTCACCTCCAACGCACTGCACCATTATTTCTTGAATACCCATTATTACACAGTTAAATGAGACAAATTTTAAATGAAGAAAAATTGAAAAGACTCAAGGAGAGTTTTGGCAGGCTGTTGTTAATTTCAATCTTATAGATTCTTTTTTTAAAGGAAAAAGAAAAAGGCACCAAAGAGGAAGAACAGATTGAGGAGCTTGGTGGGGATCCCTTCAAAATCCTGTCTGAAGATAAGTATACCAGCAGGACTGCACATATTGTGAATGTGTTCGGTGGAAAAATCCATAATTAAAGTGTGCATGTGTTAATTAAATATCACATGTCTATTTTGGGAAGGTTTGCTTCAATAACGATAAACACTTTTCTGAAAACCTCCTGCTATGCAGCTCTGCCATCTCCCAACCATAACTGAAGCACAGTATAGCTAAGACCGACAGATTTGTAAATACAAGCCTGAAATAGTAGACTATCGCAAAGATCAGCTTTCTTTTCATGTAAAATGTAACCCAGTTTCTTGCACATGTGACATTGATACGATTATGTCCATTTCTGATCAAACTGGCTCATGGCAACCACAGACTAGTGGCTCTTTTGACCCATGGGAACATTTTGATTTTTGAATAAGTGCTGTGGGTGCCATCTTTTCTGGTAACTTCATTCCACGCTCCCCTGGATTATTTTTCCCCACACAGAACGCATATGAACACACAGAGACACTTAGCTTTTCAAAGGGATCTACATAAAAAGTCTGATACTGTAGAATCAGTCTGAACCTTGATAAAAGCATATTATTTATGAAATTTGTATACTGCCATATACCCACAGGTGTCAGGGCGGTTCACAACATAAAACCACAAAATTATACCCACAGTCACCACACTGGCAACCCCTGGATTAGGAGAAAGAGCATTTCAACTCTATTTTTGTGTGTGCATGCACTGTTTAGAAACATATAAATGTGAAAATGTGTTTTCTGGGTTGAGGGACAAAGTCAACATTGCTAACATTTGTTGTGATGGAATACCTCCCGTCTCTTTAGAAAGGGTTTGCAGATTTGGCTAGCGCTTTTCAGCCCTGCAAGCCTCTTGTTTATCAAACATAAAACAAACCTTGTTATTTTCTTTTTGTACAACTTTGAAATGAATTTAGCTGAAGGGGATGCAAATCATTTAAACCAGTGGAAAATCATGACAGTTTTGGTTTTTTTCCTGGTGCTACTGATGTGCAAATATAGCACACTCCATATTAATGCAAATTAGTATGTATATAAGTGGGGGGAAATGAGTCTTTATGAAGAAAGATACAAGAAAAAAAAGTTAACTGCAGCTTTGACCATATCAGCCTTTAGAAACTTGGAGTGCAACGCTGAACTGTACCATGATGTTGTCAAGGTAACCCCACCTTGAAGAACATAAGAGACTCCCCCTGGGTTTAAATCGACAAAGAATGAAGACATGCAAGGGAGAAACAGAGTTTGCATCAAAAGCTCAAGCTTCGAATCACAATGGTAATAGCAGACACACAAAGCGGTGAATCAAAGTGCTGACTCAGCCACCTGCTTGTGCCCACTATTCCTCAGGAGGACTGCCTTTCTTTTCCAGTCTTAAAAGTGGCATGTGATGGTTCGTTCATTCTTTTTGCCTGCTTGTTGTGGGGTTGCCTTTTATTAAAGGAAACTTTTTTTTTTAAAGGAAATACAAGAACAGAGAAGGAGGTTTCTTGGTGGTATCACACAGGCTGATCCATCAGAAGCAAGCTGAAATTTGCAGAACTGGGTTGTGTTAAATTTCTCAGAGCTCAGCCTATAGGCTGGAGTGGAATAGGCTTGCTCATGGATGAGTGGGGTATAACACACACACACACAAATGAAATAATCATGTTTCTTTTTGGTTGGTTCGATTATGCTTGGAATGTGTAAGTGGAATGAGAATTAGAGCAGCATTATCTTACATGGCAGAATCAGAGCATTCCCTGGATCCCTGGCATAGTTTGCTTGCCATGAGCAAGATTTTCACATACCAGACTGAGGGCAGTGCATGACTATCAGCTGGAACTGTCCTATTCCCATAGCGACCTCACCATGTTTTTTTTAAACAATGTTCATTTAAAAAAGAAGAAGCCATAAGCACATATTGCACAGAGAGGTACGGGAGAAATAATTTAACTTTTTAAGCCACTGGACCTTTACACAATAGACATTCAATGGAAGATGTAGAGATAACTGGCTTAGTGCCATGTACATCTATCTTAAAAGACCCAGTTAATGACTATTGTGGGTAGTTTGACAAACTTGCTTATGGGCAGAACATTCTTATGACAATAGAGAAATAGATCCTTTCTACTTGTGTCAAATTCAAGCTGGAGCAGGCTGTGACCCAAAAGGTATCCAAGAAGAACTCAGGCCTTCTTTTGTAAATGAACAATACTAAAACGTTTTCCTTATTTCTACTAATGTGCCAATGACCTCATTCAATTCACATTTCCTTTTCCAGTGACAAGTATTATTTCCCATGACAGTGGGGAAAGCCGCATTCTGAGTTCTTGTTAATAGGGCAATGCATTAAAGCTTAATATTCATAAGTTTTGGGATGAGGTATTCAGAGTAATTTTTGATATTTTACATTTCAAAGTTGAACTGGATCTGGCTATATTATGTCTCGTTGGGGGCAGGACAAATATATGTATTGTCTGTAAATCACTAATGACCCATCTCCTCATAGCTGTGTGAATGGAGATAATAGCATTTCTATGGAAAAGCGGATGACAAGTTAACCTCCAAAGGTTCTGACAGCAGGATCTGCATGTACATGTCGGTTTATACGTTTGTATTTTTAGTGTAATATTTTTTAACTAAAATTTAAATATATAAACACTACAGCTTGGGAAATGGGTTACAGAAATAAAATGGCAACCTTAAAGGTAAAGGGTAAAGGGACCCCTGACCATTAGGTCCAGTCACGGACGACTCTGGGGTTGCAGTGCTCATCTTGCTTTAGTGGTGAGGGAGCCAGCGTACAGCTTCCGGGTCATGTGGCCAGCATAATTAAGCCACTTCTGGTGAACCAGAGCAGCACACGGAAATGCTGTTTACCTTCCCGCCAGAGTGCTACCTATTAATCTACTTGCACTTTGATGTGCTTTCGAACTGCTAGGTTGGCAGGAACTGAGACAGAGCAACTAGAGCTCACCCCATCGTGGGGATTCAAACAGATTACAGCTCAAAACTTGTTCATTTTTCAAAGCTATACTACACCAAGTATAAAAAGGAGCATGTCAACTTCCTTTTCTTCAACTTCAATGTAATCACACAGAATTATAATCATGTTGATGACTAGTAGAAGGTTCTGAAAGATGTCTTTTCCACATTCCCTAGATTTCATTTTCTTTGTATTCCTCCCCTTCCCCCATCATCTCTTTGATGCACAAAGGAACATTTTTTATTTGTGCTTGGAGAAGCTCCATAATTGTCAGCTGAAGACAGTGGTGCTATCAAAAGCTATTGTTCTAGATGTGAAACCAGTGATTAAGAATTCACAACAGCCAAGAAATAAAAAGGGATTGGGGTGGGGGAGTCATATCTGCTTTGCCCTTTTAGCCACACACACACAGATTTTACTGAGTGCTAAAGCAGTGTTCACTTGGACCTAGCAGGGGTTTACAATATCTCAACCTCTTGCAATGAATTGGCCAAGGAAGAGGGCTAGCTAGATGATCTATGCTCTATTTTTTCCTTTCCCCAAGTATTACAGTTCATTACAGCTTGAGTGCTGGGGAAAATGTGATATCCCTCCAACAAATGCATTAGTCAAGGGAAAGGCATTATCTCTCACAACAACTGACTCACAACTATGTATTCATTGCATCATAAAAATGATGATCTAGAAAGGACCTGAGTCCATATAAATAAAACATCACTCTGATTGACTGATAGATTTAGAGTTCTGCTGCATTTAATATTTCAGTCTGAAGCACTCCATCTGGGCTCTTGAATCCTTTCAGGCTTCATCTATCTCAAGAGACAGTATAAATATTCCTTACAGACTGTGGAAATATAACAGACACAGCATGTTTGGAAGTATTTTTTATTATGCCACTATATCTCTTACTATTGTGCTAAATGCATCCTATATATAGCAGTCTAGTAATGAATATTTGTGGACTTCATACTTCCATTATTTCTCTGATGAAAATAGGGATGTCCTATTCCATCATCATCATCATCACCATCATCATCATCATAACCCACCTATCTGACCGGGTCGCCCCAGCTACTCTAGGCAGCTTCCAACATATATTAAAAACATAGTAAAACATTTTTAAAAAAACTTCCCTACACAGGGCATCCTTCAGATGTCTTCTAAAGGTTGTATAGCTACTAATGTCCTTGGCTCGGGATTTGCATAACTCCATATCATCTAACATTTCTATGATGAAAATAGGGGTGTCCCGAGGAAAAGCAGGAGATTCCAGGATCAGATCAGAAACTGGCATGGCTTCTGCAAATCCAGGACAGTCCCTGGAAAATAGGGACACTTGGAGGGTCTGTTAGATATGCAATGTTAGCATAGTTTCTCTATGGGTGGTTTTTATAGGAGGGTATGAAGCTGTCCCCCCCTCTAACTTGCTGTTTTCTACACTATCTGGCAGGCCTATCGATGATGCAGGCCTAGCTAGCTCTTTCAATGAAATTACAGAACAATAAAGTGCTGCTTGTTACTTCAGTTTTGGTCATTTGCACTATTACCACTCTGTCCCCCATAATACAGATATCCATTCCTTCCAGTAATTAGGTTCTAACTCCAGATATGAATACAATCAAACTAATTATCCTGCATCTGGCATCAAGAAGACATGGTTTCTTCAAGATAAATTCCCAGAAAGCTTTATGAAGATTGACTTTATTTATAAATAGGGTTGGCTCAACATGGCTAGTTCAGACTAGAATATACTACAAATGAAACATCCTGGTGGCTACCTAAATAGCTCAGTTTTCAAAAGTGGAGCTATGCTCCAAGTGTTGAGTTGGAGATGCATGAACATCAATCAGTATCTCATCAGCTTGAAACTCAATGGCTTGCAGGTTACTATGTGAAACTGCTTCTGATGAAAAGTATTGCATTTGCAGTGATATAAGATAATATGGAAGCACCACCTGTGATATCATTCTGTCCATGATGCCCATTTTACGTATAATTCATAAACTGATGAGTATGCACATATTGATAGATGCTATACGTGGCGATTTGATTTCTGAAAGATTTCTGCTCTTTAAAAAAATCAATTTGTTAATAATAAAGGAAAGACAGAGACTAGCAGTCACTGAGTTGAGAACAAAACAAGCTTGTTCCTTGCCATCCTGTAGTGGAAAACTGCATACTATACATACAGCTTAAAATACCTGTAAATCACAACATACAGTGGTACCTTGGTTCTCAGACTTAATGCGTTCCAGAAGTCTGTTCCAAAACCAAAGCATTCCAAAACCAAGGCAGCTTTCCCATAGAAAGTAATGCAAAATGGATTAATCTGTTTCAGACTTTTAAAAACAACCCTAAAAGAGCAATTTAACATGAATTTTACTATCTAACAAGACCATTGATCCATAAAATGAAAGCAATAAACAATGTACTGCAGTCACACAATCAATCAATCAATCAGTAGCTGAACTGGGTTCCACAAAGTCACAAAAGCAAAAAGCCACAAAAAACAAAACGCATAATAAATAACAAAAAACAGACAGACCCCAGCGTAACACTCAGAATGGAAGTGTGGCACTCAAAACGGAAGTGCAGCTCTCAAATCAGAAGCATAACACTCAAAATGGAGCACGTTCAGCTTCCAAAAAAAGTTCGCAGACCGGAACACTTACTTCCGAGTTTGCAGTGTTTGGGTTCCAAGTTGTTTTGAGTACCAAGGCATTTGAGAACCAGGGTACCACTGTAGTATAGAGAATTCTGAAATTCCCTGCCAATATGAGCAATGAAACAACATTCAGCTGGGGTTACAAATCCTAAAAGCAGCTGAAGACTCTTCAGTAACACGTCAGAAATGAAAGCACTATTGAGAGTCAGGAGATAATTACAAATGGTCAGCAAACCAGCTTAAATACCTTCCACAGTCCTGATCTCTCCTTTACATTAACGACACTTGTGTCAAGGCTCTAGGGCATGTTTTACTTGCCTTTATGATACCATGTAGCCCTGCTTGTGGAAGTGGAAGATGGGAGGAGAGGAACCAATTGGTAGGTTGGACCTTTCTAGTTGCCCAGCAGCCCCACTATCAAACAACTGATGGTCCTCTAGCTGACAACTTTTCTTCTTTTTTATGGCCTTTTAAAACTGTATTAGTCATTAAAAGTGTTTATGGAAAGTACCTTTCCATTTTTAAAAACAGTGTTGAAGGCAGGTTGCTACAACATACCATAATTAAAAAACAGCAACTACAAAATAATAGAACTACAGATCAAAAGTCTGGAGCACAGAAAAGGAATATAAAATTAATGGGACCTACCTGTTTTTCTTCTTTCTGATAAAATACCAGTGACATTTTGACAGATAATAGTTTCATGCCCACACATACCTTTCTGTCAAGCTTTGGTATAGAAAAAATCCCAACACGTCAGATCATGGAATATCATTATGCATATTGCCATCACTCTGTCACTATTAAATAAAAAGGAATTGGCACAGCACCAAGGCTGGTACTATATTTCACTGTCAGCTGAATTGGTTATTTTTAAATAAATATTTCACCTTCCCACTCTGACCCTTTTCCAGTGACAAGGGAAGTCTTAAAGCAAAATTAACAGAACAACCCTGTAGTTGCCTACTCAGAATAAAGTCCTCATTTAATTCAATGGTACTTACTCTCAGGGAAATGCAGTAAATCACATTAAACACAATGAGATTTATTTATTTACTATATCCAAAGAGCTTAGCTATAGCAGATTTCCCCTCTCACTGAAAGAAAGCAATAAGCACTTTTATTAAGGTCCTGTCATAATAACACTATATTGCAGGTAAATTGAATTTGTTTCTATGTTTATGGCCAGAAACACCTTTTTACTGACAACATTTTGTTCAGGCAAAATACCACCCCTGCTTTATTTCCTTTACAGTCATTTGTTTAATTCTTAAGGGTAACACTTATTAGAAATATTACCACTGAAGAGGCTGAGGGAAACGGTTAATCATTGCTGGGGATTATGTTTTGACCTACACAATTTGATATAGCAATTTGACACATAAGCCATTTGGGGGAAATATATGTGAAGCTTACAGATGCAATTTTAAAAGACAACCCCCCCCCCGACTCCAGTCACAGTTAATAATGTGTAATTCTGTGTCCTTTGCAGAGAAATAATTGCCTCAGGAATGCAAAGGAGAAAAGTGCCAATGATTTGTTACTGCCCAGCCCCCACAAGCACTGACATCAAATCACAATGTCTGAGAAGCCCTCTTAACAATCAATCAGGTTCCTTTTCCTCACAAAGCACAAAATTCAATCCAAATGGTATCATTCAATACAAAAATTACAGAACAGTTTTCTAAAGCATTTTTCTTACACTTTGTGTAAAAGCAATGTGACTGAAAGAATGAAAACCAAAGCAATGGGAAACATTCAGGGCGCTATCTAAGGTCCTTTAGCCAGCAATCCTCAGACCAAAACTACATGTGACAGCAGCAGTTCTATGCCTTTACCCCATGGATGAGACACATTGTTGGACCCCCAGCTACCATTAGCCACTAGCCCCATGGTTCCCACAGGGGGGGCAATTTGGAAGCATGTTTAGACCAAGTTAATGGTCTTTCAGGCTTTCTCCACATGAATAGGAGTTCATTTTTTGAGTAATAAGAATTATATGTCATTGGGGGGGGGGGAATCAGGATTTTAGAGATGCTTAGGTGGGGCATGGCCAAAAAAAAGTTGGGAACCACTGCCCTAGCCACAATAGCTAAGAGGTCTGGGATGGGGAAAACTGTAGCCCAAGAGGGGACTTTCCTCTTGCCTGCCTTCTCCTGTGCTTCTGCCTCTTGTAGGCCCATTGCAACAATTTAAAGGGGCAATGGGGTGCACTGGCAATTCCCTGGGTGTCGATCTGGAATGTTCAAGTATTCAATTTTAGTTTCAGCTACTGCTGGTGACAGAGAAAGATAGGGTTTACAGTGGTACCTCAGGTTAAGAACTTAATTCATTCTAGAGGTCCGTTCTTAACCTGAAACTGTTCTTAACCTGAAACACCACTTTAGCTAATGGGGCCTCCTGCTGCTGCCGCACCACAGGAGCACGATTTCTGTTCTCATCCTGAAGCAAAGTTCTTAACCCAAGGTACTATTTCTGGGTTAGCGGAGTCTGTAACCTGAAGCGTCTGTAACCTGAAGCATCTGTAAGTCAAGGTACCATTGTACTGTATTTTTCCATGTATAAGATGCCCCCTATTTTGAGGGACTCCAAATTAAGAAAACACCCCTCAGCACTACCCGTGTATAAGGTGAGCCCCAATTTTAAACCTATTTTTTGGTTTTTTTTAAAAAAAAACTAGTCTTACACACGGAAAAATACGGCAGGTCCACATTTCAGGTCTCATGAACTTTAGATGTGCTGTCTTTGAAGTTCACTATTGACCTACCATCCACCATGATGATGCCTTATGCTATCTGAGATGGGAAAGCAAAGGAATGCTAGACACTCCAAAACTAAGGTCAAGCTAAATATGACATCATTCACACAATTGTCACTAAGCCAAAGTGAGAGACAAATGAACAAGCGGGTTGCAATTATTATATATTATTCACAGGTCTAGAAGGGTGAGAATAAATTGCTTGAGACAGGAGGGGGCAAGTCAGGTGCCAATGGAACGCTAGTAATCTCTCACCATGGTTAAGAGATTGGTGGGGGTTCAGATTCACTGGCTCCATGTCTTCTGATTCAAAATCTTTTTTCCTTTCTTGGCATACTTGAATCATAATTTAGAACAGGGATCACCAACCTTTTTGGGTGAATGGGTACATCTGGGAATTTTAAGAAAGTGCCCTGAGCACCAGTCACAAAATGGCTGCTGAGCAAGCATGGCATATCACAAAATGGCTGCTGTATTTCAAAAGTTGTCCCAAACACTGGTTAAGGAAAGATCTCTTACGTCAATATTTTTTAGGTTAATACTAGTGAAGATGCCATGCTAAACCATGGTTTAAACTGACAATAAGGGTGTTTGTTCAGAGAGAATAAAAGAGAAGACAAAAGAAGATAGAGCCTGTGGCCTTCTTTTAACATCTTAACAAACATTATGTCTGCATTGTAAAAACACAGTACTACTTAGCAAAGTAACTGGGGTATACAAATTCTTGAAGTGAGGGCAGTAGGTGTGGGAGAAGGGAAAAGGATAAAACAGGATTGAGAGAAGAATCTAAACATGTGCTAAGGAAAGCATATTACAGAACTTCCTCCCTTGTAGACTTAATTTATTATGATTCAAGCAAAGCTCTTATAAGACTAATTTTGCTTGCAGTCAAAGTATTCAGATTTGATAATCTTAAAAGTCAGCCAGAGCTATTCATTTTTAAAGAAGCAGATTAATGAAAATCTCATACTCGAAAACAGAATACTATTAAAACATTTTATTTAATTATTTTTGTGCAGAGATATGTTTAGGTGCCAATAACAGAAAGGATGACATAGTTAGAACTGGCACACAAAAAATTCCTTGGAGGTGTGCTGCTACAAAATCACTACCAGTGTGATCTTTGTATTCATCAGTACCAACAATTTGGAAATGTAATCACATTATGAGTGGGTAGCTTACAGCAATTATCTGAAACGCCTTATTGTTAACCATTACATTCCTAAAATGATAAACTTTGCTGTATCAGATTAATAGAATTGTAGGATTCCAAGAGTGTAACAGATATAATTCCAATGAAAATACTCCGGAGACGTTTTCTCTATAAAGATGTCAAGTGATTCAGAATGCACAACGGAATATACAATTACAGAAATAAAAATATATATTAAACTTTGAAAGGAGACACACATAACACAACCTTGAAACAAAAAATGGATTTCCTGCCTGAATTAAGCTATTTGATCTTTGCAATTAACATCTATTTAATTTCTTTAAAACGTAAACAAGAAGCCACGCTGCTCAATACTGATACCAGTGGGATGGAAACAGTAATAATAACCATTAATGAAACAAAAAGCAAGTTTCTACAACAGGCATAGGCAAACTCCGGCCCTCCAGATGTTTTGGAACTACAATTCCCATCATCCCTAGCTAACAGGACCAGTGGTCAGGGTGGGATGATGGGAATTATAGTCTCAAAACATCTGGAGGGCCGGAGTTTGTCTATGCCTGTTCTAAAAGTATCAAGAAACAAAGGGAAGCTAAAACTAGTCACTCATCAGAAAATCTGAAGTATCTAAGTGAAGAAGTACATAGTCACTTGGCACTGAAATGACAGCAAAGTTGGTATCTGACATCCCTGTGGGGAGCATAGACTGAATCTATAGTTGGAGTCTATCTGTCTCAATCAACTGAGTCAAGCAAGGGAAGGAAACTCTCTGGTTCTGGGAGACGGGGGGAAGGGGAGCCTGTTGCAGCAGGAGGGGGAGACATTGTGACTCTTCACCAGCATGTCTCATCTCTGCCTCTTGGCCTCCCTCCTTCCACTCTCCTGCTTCAGCTTCTGCATCTGATTATGGAATCTCTGCCACCAACTCTTCCAGCACAATAAGCCCTGTTATCTCTTCAGCTTCCAACACCTCCTCTTTCCAGTCTTCTCCCTCTTCTCTTTCTGACCACTCATTGTTTCCCACCAACACTCCCCTGGTCTTGAGCCTTCTTTCCCTGGCGATTCCCCAGCTGATTCCTCCCACCATTCCTCTGCTTCCAAACTGTCTCTGACAGGAGGCCACCGTATTGCATCCTTGGCCCCTGGCTTTCTTTCTCAAGAGCAAAATTGCTTCGCTGCCATCTCAGTGCAGCAAATACTTAAGTATTATGAAGTGATCTGCAATATTTAAAGTTACTTTCAACAGTCCTTGCTGGCAAAGCAGTACAGCAGCAGTGGTGCAGGCACTCTCCTGGGAGCGACCTCTACCACAAAGGACTCAATCAGATACAACATTTCAACATAAAGACCGAGCTTTGTGGAGGTCTTGTTTTTTATGGCACATTTGATTTCCAAATGGGTTATTTATAGAGCTGGTGAGAAGAAAACTAGCTGGCCATGCTGGAGCTGCTGAAAGCTATGTGTTTGATGATGTGACTTCTTTCTTAAGAAATCTCTTTTTCATCTTGAACAGCATTGTTTAATGATGTGTGTCACAACTCCATCACTCAAATAAACATACTGTGAGAAAAAATCCACTCACAGGATTCTATCATAACTGTACATATTTGTGCACGTTACTTAATCCAGAATAACTGCCTCTATTTTCCCACTCAATCATCAAACACAGACTCGTTTCACCCATAATTATGCATTATTCCCTTCTTAACTCTTTAATCCCTCTATGAGTACAACAGAGTCCTTAAAGATGTTATTAGTTAAATACTCAGCATTAAGGGATTTTGAGACTCATACTTTACATCTGGCTTTGGTTTATTCATTCAGGGCCTGATCTATTCAGGTAAACCTGTAAGAGATGTTGATGGCTTTGCCATTTTTTTCATGCAGTATGGGGAGAATAAAACAGCTTTTCTTAACCAAAACTGGTAGAAACACCCTCGGCCATAATTTCATAAGCGAGCAGACACACAGACATTGTGTGTGTGTTTCTCTCTTTCAAATATACAGAGATATTGTCTCTTGACTAGCAAGAAGCCCAGAGATGGATACTCTGATTCTTTCCTTTTGTTTTGCCTGGATTAGTAAAATTTGCAGGAGCTAATAGCTGGTCTCCTATGTCAGGTGTGAGGAACCTTGTCCCTCCAAATGTTACTGAATTACAACCCTGGAGGGCATGACCCATAGCCAGGAATGATGGGAGTTCTAGTTCAGCAGCATCTGGAGGGCCAAAAGTTCCCCATCCCTACCCTATGCAAGTGTTATCCCAAGCAAGGTTTAACATCTCTTGAATCCAGCCACTGTCCCACCAACCCTTCCCTCCTGGCACAGAACATGATTTGGGAAATGTCTTGTATCCACCTTTGTTGTCCCAAAGGGACTCTGTCCTCTCCCACTCATGGAATCCAGGCTTAGCCTGCAAAAATACCCTGCTGTATAAGGTGAAACAGCTACTTTAGGCTTTCTGTTAAACAAGTAATTTTGTGCTCCCCCCCCCCCCCTTTTAAAATCAAGGTCTCATTTCTGTATCTTTCTGGCACAAGTCTTAATAAATATACCTTAGCTGAAGCTGTCAGAAGATCCTGGAGCACTGAACACAGATTGTGTCCAACTCACTCGCCAAACTTCTGTTAAAGGTAAAGGTAAAGGGACCCCTGACCATTAGGTCCAGTCGTGGCCGACTCTGGGGTTGCGACGCTCATCTCGCTTTATTGGCCGAGGGAGCATGACTAAGCCACTTCTGGAGAAACAGAGCAGCGCATGGAAATGCCGTTTACCTTCCCGCCGGAGTGGTACCTATTTATCTACTTGCACTTTGACGTGCTTTTGAACTGCTAGGTTGGCAGGAGCAGGGACCAAGCAATGGGAGCTCACCCCGTCGCGGGGACTGAACTGCCGACCTTCTGATCGGCAAGTCCTAGGCTCTGTGGTTTAACCCACAGAGCCACCCACGTCCCACAAGCTTCTGTTACCTCTCCTTAAAAGAATTATAATGGATTTGTGAAGCACAGGATTAAATCTACCTGGAAATGGCTAGCGGACTTAAGGAATTGACTACCTTATTCATTTGCAGTGGTCCAATTCAGAGCTAGCGAATAACTGAGCCTAGTGCCTGCTACTCCTGTGACAAGATGCCTCTTGGTTGGTTATTCAGTCAGGAAACAGGTTGGATACATGCTTGATATCAGGCACAGCCAACTTTACCTGCAAAAATGCCCATAAAAATAAAAGGACCAATAAACTAGTGAAATCTTGCCATTGGCAATGATAATGAGGAATCAGTGACTTCAACTGATTTCAAGAACTGGGAATATTCAGTCAGACAATTTCATCATTGCATCATTAAAACAGCAACACAGTGCTGAGGAAAACCCCCAGGCATGCGATCCTATACAAACTGTACAAATAAATACCTGCTCATTTGTGACCATATAACCCTTGATAGCTTCACCCTTGTCTTTTTAATATTCCAGTTACTTGAAACTGTGATGCCAATAAAGGTATTTAATTGATTGATTGGATTGATGGATTGATGGATTGATTGATTGATAGATAGATACCTGCTCATTTCACAGAATTTCGTATCGTGACACTCTAACCCAGGTGTGAGGAAACTTTGTCCCTCCACAAACACAGACAATGGCCAGGGAAAATGGGAGTTCTGGTTCAGCAAGATCTGGGGACCTAAAAAATTCCCATACCTACTCTAATAGAGCTAACATTCGAATGCAGCTGACATGTCTTGCTAACAAAAAGGATGGTATTGATCAGCTAAACTGAACATCAGTGAGCAAGAAAAAAAAATCTGTGCCAAGTCCTGAGGATGGCTGATTTATTTGGCAGTTATTCATTCTGAAATTAAAATAACTACTAAGTCTGCAAGAAACAGAGGAGATTCCATACAACCATTCCTACGCCTCTTCATAGCATACATCCTTCCATTCCTCAAGTGGAAGGAGTCTTCCCTCTGATAAAAGGTCTCATTCTCTTAGCATGATGACTCCTTCTCTCAATGGAAGACTCTTTCCATTGAAGAAAACCTCTTCTAATAGAGGAAGAAAACCTTCAGATACAACCCACAGGCTCCCTTTTATTATCTTATTCATAGAAACCTTTCTGATATTTTTCAGTGGTACATGGTTCCTTAGTTAAGAGACTCAGCTATGATTTGGGGAACCCTCCATTCATATTTCAACTCTGCTGTGAACCCACAAGGGGGCCTTAAGCTATTCTGCTTCTCATTTATAATATAGTGAAAATTATACTGACACATTGGGCTGCTGTAAGGATTATGCCAATCTAACGAATGTTCAGCATGCTTCACATACTAAAGCACATAGTACAGGCTTCTTCTTCTTCTTCTTCTTCTTCTTCTTCTTCTTCTTCTTCTTCTTACTACTACTATTATTTAGTAGCAGCAGCAACAGCAACAGCAGAGAAGACATACAGACAATGATTTGCCATTTGTAAGAATTAGATGAATTTTGTGTTCCCAAATTCCATTGTGCAGTGATAATGATAAACTCTGAAGCTTCAATCACACCCTTCATTTTTCATACAGCATAGGAGCAATAGGATTTATCCAAAAGTTTCTAACAGCTCATTAACTTATTAAATGCATCTCCTCATTCTAAGAGTGTATGAATAAATTAACTATAATACTGTACCCAAAAAAATCAGAATTAAAGCATGGCTTACCATATAACCATGTACTCCAGACAGAATACAATGGTACCTCTAATAACAAACTTAATTCATTCCGGAGGTCCATTCTTAACCTGAAACTGTTCTTAACTAGAGGCATGCTTTTGCTAATGGGGCCTCTTGCTGCTGCTGCGCCGCCAGCAGCACATGATTTCCATTCTCATCCTGGGGCAAAGTTCTCAACTTGAGGTAACTCTTCCAGGTTAGTGGAGATTGTAACCTGAAGCGTTTGTAACCTGAGGTGTTTGTAACTCGAGGTACCACTGTAGTTCTCAAAGTGCATAGATCAATCTACCTCAAGCAAGCCCCAAAGGCAGATAGGGAAGACGGGAGCACTTGCCTCAAATTCCCCATCCCCTTTATTGTACATTCCCACGCTGCTTCCTTTTCCAGTCATTGCAATATGACTGAGCACCTGTGTCACCGGCATGATCTTTTGAGTTGGTTGGTTTGGCTGCCATGTTGAACAATGCGGACCACAACTGTCCTTCATAAACTTTTGCAATCTCCAAGCCTTAAAGAATGTGGTAAACTTAGGACCACTTACAGAAATATTGTAAAATTAATGAATGTTAGAATGATGTTGGATTGAAGTTAAGTGGTTTCTAGCTGTATAGGTACAAAAGAATATGGAAAAATTGGTTTTTAATATGTAAAAATCTAACGTTACAATATATCAAGACTAAGGATTAGGATTAAAAAGGAGGGAAAGGAATTGTTGGATTAACAAATTTAATTGGAATACAAAAGAGGGAGGTATGAGGAGGTCCGGGAAACAAGTAAACGTAAAAGAAGTGAGGAAAAGATGGAATTGTTTTTAACTGTTTTTTCTTTTCTTTTTTACTTTGTATTTTTCCTTTTTATTTTTTTATTAATGTGATTGTTTTTCCTTTGAAACTTTAATAAATATTATTTTTTTAAAAAAAAGAATGTGGTAAACTTAGATTGCCCTTCTTTATTCCTTTATCTTCAACTTTTGACAGGACCGAGCATGGTCTTGGGATGAAAGTTTACGTATCCTTCGTTGCCACAAAAAACAACTGTGGCCACTCCTAGCAATTAGATTTTTTTGCAGTATTTTATCCTGTTGGGTTTTGTACTTTACTTATTTGTCTTATATGTGAATAGCCGATGGCCCAAGCATTAATAAACTACATCTACACATATCTTTTCCATAATGTGGAACTATATCCATGGATTTCCTTCATCACATACGCACTCTCGTGCCGATCCCATCAGGACCACTGATAGCAACATGGAAAGTTCTCACACAATCTGTTTACCAAGGTAAAATACCTACACCACAAATACATTATGTAAAATGGGCCGCAGTGACTGTGGAGACAGGAGACGGATACAGATGTACATTTTAGCACATAGCTGCACCTGATGTGTGGTAAAATCCCCTTGTCCCTTGACAGAAGACTACAAAAGAACAAGCTGCCCCAAGCTGGGCTCATCACAGGCCCTTTGGCCAATGTTTATGAGCTCATCATTAAGTGTCTTCTTGACTTAGAGATTTATCATAACAAACTGCACATGCAGAGCAATTACCTCACGAGAGACACACAATTCAAGACACTATGAGCACAGCTAGAATGGGAAAATCCATTTCCAAGTAACTTTGCTTCTAGTTAAACGAGGACGGGTCAAAGAGAACGAGTCATGTCACAATGATTTCTACCTTTGAAAAGATTGTCTTTAATGTCTGATGTTGCATCAGTTGCATCTGTAATACATTTCATACATATACAGAAGCGCTTCAAACAAAATTTTATGCCCAAGATAAACTTTTGGACTCTGAGTTCTTAAAAATGATTTTAAGCATTTGAAAACAAGTTAAGTGTTTGGAATGGGAAAAACCACCGCTACCAACTGAGAGATAAGAGAGTTAAAGGAACTTTGCTATGCTAATCAAATTTTGAAACCCCTTATTGATTCTAATGTCATTCAGGGCCTGGAAATATACACAACATTTCTTTAATGAGAAGGTCGTATGAACTGCAACATTTTTTAAAAATAAAAGTTTACAATGGTGTGAGGGATACAAATATTTTGAACTGAATGGTGAAGAATTCAAAAAGTGTGTTACTCAACTAGGTGGGCACCAGTACCAGATGGTAGGATAGGGTGGCAGGGCTTACCTGACCTCCCGACAGCTGAATCACTGCTACATAGTGTGAGGGGAGAGGCAGCAAGGGGCCTGGTATGGTGCAAACACACTGGTGGAGTCAAGCTGGCACTCCTGCCAATATGATTGCACTGCACTGATCTCCCCGCCACCTTGTCATCGCCCTCTTGATAAATGGCCATCACTCATCTGCCAGAAGGTCAGGTAAGTGTTGTCACCCCACCATGTCACCCACTGGTGGTGAGCACTCTGTTTGAACTGTTGCTAGCAGAACAGAGGCAGCCACAAGCTACTCTGAGCAAGTTCCCACCTTGAATCTGTTCACGACCCAAATACAAAATAAAATGTGTCTCACCCTTGCCCCCTGAGTCATTTAGTAGGTTAGGAAATAGTAAACAAAGAGATTGCTGTTCTTCTACAAGGCTTAAAGACCACTTACTAGCATATGGCATAGTGGGGCTACAAAAACTGGGACTGATAAAATGAATGAATGAATAAAATAATTTATTACTTATACCCTGCCCATCTGGCTAGGTCTCCCCAGCCACTCTGGGCGGCTTCCAACAGAATATTAAAAACACGTGAAAACATCAAACATTAAAAACTTCCCTAAACAACAAAACATGGAAAAGAAAAGCAGAAAGGGTAACATAAATCCGGATAAAAAGTAGGAAAGAGATCAAGGGCATGATTCACTTCAGGCTAATTGTGACTAACTGCTATTGAAAGCAAGGGAGTGAAACATCATTCCTACTAAGGTCTATTGATTGCAACAGACTCAAATGACAACTAAACTTTGTTGATTGTACTCACTTGTGCAAAGTGTAACTCTCAAAAGTTTTTTTAAAAGGTTAACACGTTAAAAACACGTTAACATTAAAAAATAAACATGTTTACAAATGTTTACATTCATAGAGGGAAGCATCACAAAGTAGGCATTAAAATGTCCCTCCACAAATCCAAATGCATTTCTCACTTTATTGCCAAATGGCCTTGATGTGACTTATAATGAAGCTTAAACAAACCCTAACAAAAATACAAAGATAAAAACCATAGGATAGAAGGCATCTAATAAAAATGATGGAATCAGCACATATAGATCCCAATTAAATGACAGTTGAACAGCAGAAAGCTCATGAAAAGGGCACCCCATACTGTTTAAATGTATTTACAAAGATAGAATGTAACAGGACTGATTTTGTCTGGGGCCTCAAAGACAGCACCAAAGGAAACACCTGCCCAGGGAGGAAGCTCTATAGCTGGTGCCACCAGGAAAAAGACCCTGTCTCTGGAAGCCACCCTGAAGGTGGTTAGGGTGGTCATGTGTCCTACTTTACAGACAACAGTCCTTTGATAGCTCTTCAAATAAAGGACCATCTTCTACTGGCTCTTCAAATATAGAACTGTTCTCTATTTGGGACATAAGGACACTTTACTGCTTTCAGAGAGTCCTCTACTGTCTAGTTTAAAGATGAATAACCTTGAAACTGACCATCAGTCCTCTGAGCAGCAAGCACATAGGTTATACAATTGCAGCCCATGATTGTGAAATTTATTGCATTCCGATGTATATTATTATTTTAGCGTATGCACATTTTATGCAATTCTGTCTTTTTTCATCCACTTTTGTGGAGATACATTTCTTCTCTTTCTGCTGATGCATCTATAGCTACTCTATAAGGCAGAGACACTCAGAGGGAGGCCTCTGTTGTACTTGGAGAATTAATATATCAGATAGCATGTGTTGAGCCCACCAGTGATACATTCCCCAAAGCTGTTTTGCTAACATCCTCTTCCAGGAGACTTTGAAAGGTCTCCAGAAACTTTAAAGAGGAAGGTCTTCATTTCCATGTGGCTCAAGTGACCAAAAACACAAGCCAAATTATATCTACTCAGAAGGAAGTCCCAATGAGTTCAATAGGGTTTTTTCCCAGCTAAGGGAGCATAGGATTGAGGCCAGTGCATCATGTTCATTCATTTCAATGGGAGTACTTAGTTGAAAACCACCCAAAGGTTGAAATCCTATACACACTTACTTTTACAGACTTCATGCAAAAGGACAGAATGTTAATGACAAATGCATACATAGGAACAAGAGGCTGCTTTTTTAAAAAATCAGAAAAATATATCACTAGCTTGTGTGCTTGTGTGTGAAATAACACAGAGGATTTAGTGTAAAGCACTTGGGAGTAAAATAGTAAATTTGATATGTCATTCAGTACCAACACTGAATTGAAACCATTAGGGGGGAGGCTGAGCAACCCTGCCAAAAAGAAAAATTATTGGGTTTTTTACAAGTGGAAAATTGCATTTTAGCAATACACAATGTACAGTTGGGGCATTGCAACAAGACACTGCACTATATCCCTGGTGTGTGTGCACATTATTTGGGCCTGTAGCTGACAGCAAGGGCAGTCGGGAAGAGAGAGGGACACTGGATTCCCTGCTCCAACTTGAGTCTTGCAAAAAAAAAATTTAAAAAAAGTTTATTCAATTAATTAATCAATCAAATTTATACCCCACCCTTCCAAAAATATTTTTGAACATTTTAAAAGAGTGAAACTCATCTGAACTAGTTTCAGTGATTGGGCCTCAGAAAAGGTCTGCAAAAAAAGTTTAAGTAGTCCTCTTGTTTGAAATATTCACAGTTGACTACATTGTGAGGACTACTATAAGCTGTCCTCTTTTAGCCCAACCTGAAATGTAGCAGATGAGAGCAATGGATAACATGGCAGCATTGTTGGTAGCCTCTCTGCTTTCACTTGCACCCCAAACCTATAATACCTCTAGGAATCACTGCAGGGTTGTAAAATGCCTATAGCAGTAATGGAGAAACTTGAGGTTCTGCAGATGTTGCTGGCCTCCTAACTCCTCTTAGCTCCAGTCCAGCTAGCATGGCCAAAGATCAGGGATGATGGGAGCTGTAATCCAAAAACATCAGAAAGACCACAGGTTCCCCACCCCTGACTTAGTCTGCTACTGTAGGGCTGTCTAAAACAAATATTTTCCAGGAGCATTTCCTTCCATCCTGCAATTGAAGGACAATGAAGTACATCTACCTTGGATTTTACCTGAGCAGTAACTACCTGTCCCCCTGTCCCCAGTCTCTCAACATTCCATGCTACTAAGCAATTTAATTCACTTTGGGGGTTTCCTCCACTTAGGGCTTATTTTTCGCCACTGTGGATTTTTTAATTAGTTTTGAGCATACCATGGGATTAACCATCCTCCTCTGTGTGCCTGGCACAGTTCTGGCTGAACAGGTGTAAGCACAGGAAGATTTGAATCGGTACTAGAAGAAATGATGCTCGCATCAAACAAAATCTAATAAAAGCCAAAGAACTGCCCAACAAACATATATGTATTACTGTCATCCTTCCACTGGCTGGCTAAGACCTTCTTATTCAGACAGGTCTTCAAAAATTTAGGTTCAGGGGATGCTAATTACACGGCTGCAGTCAGGGAAAATTACTGGTCTTAAAGGTGTTCTGATATATTTTAATTCTTGTTTTTATTACTGTGCATTTCATAATGTTGTTTTCAAATGTTGTAAGCCCCCTTGAATCCCAGCTTGGGAGAAAGGCGGGAATGGAATATTTCAAGTAAATAAACAAAATGTCATGGTTAATATTGTCCAATAGGTGAAGGATTTGGAAAGAGAAATGGATAATAGTAAAGAGCTAAAGGATTTCAGAAGCATTGAGCATCAAAGAAAGAGATCATGAAGTGACAGCTGGGGAAGGAAGGAAGAATGGTTGGCTCCCTTTGATGGCAACAATTTCATCTAACCTTCGGTTCAGAAACAAAGAAACTGTTAGACATAAGGAAGTGCAGCCTAATTTCATGCACATCTTATGCTACATTTAACCACTTGTGCCTTGGGAGGTTTTTATAGAGGACAAGACTTTGTGTTTCAGAATTGAATAGCAGGCACACTTTATAAATTATATCTGCCTTTTTATGTATGCACCTCCCTGCACGTTCCAGTCATCATCTGGGGCCATGCTGAAAATCTGCCGATCTTGTCAAAGGGTACAGGCTTTTCTGTTGTGGGATGCCATGCCAAGTAGCGCACCCGACCCACAAATATGGAGGTGTGAAGCAGGTACCTCAGGCAGCAGAAACGCAAGAGGTGGCATCCAACATTTCCACCACCAGTGGAGAAGCTATGCTTTGCCGCTGCTCTCCTGCCATCCCTAGGGGTGGAGAGAGGCTGGCAACAAAGCTCTGCAGAATGTCTCCCCTCTTGCAGAGTCAGCAAGAGAGGAGGTGTTCCACCACCCAGCTTTGCCCACCCACCCAGCAGTGATGCTTTACAAGGGTTTTGCCTTGAGAGGAAGTCCTTGTGGTGCCTCATGCTGCCCCCATCAAGGGCATTTCATATCAGGTGCAAAAATGTCTCAGGCCACCCTTGCCAAGAAAAGTCCATCAGGCCTCATAATTCTAATGCTTCTGGTGGTTGTTGGAATTCCTCAACTCTTCAGTTCTGTCATTTTTGTGCGACCGAAGCTTGTCAAACAGGTTTGATAACTTATTAAATTTCAAAGCATATGCATGGGTTAGTAGGATTACAATTGTTCTGTTTTTATTACTATTTGTTAGCCACCTTGAGTCTTTCTTGGAAAAACAGGTAGAATAGAAACTTGTAAAAATAAATAAAAAATTATTATTCTCGGTTTTGTCTACCTGCAGACAAAATTCAACCTCTCAGAGCGTCAACCCACCCCCTTGGAAACATACACAATGTTCTTACCATTTATGCTACTGGGTGTTAGGCAAGTTTGAAACACAAATGCTCATTGCCATCCACTGTTCATTTGCTTCTCTTCAGATCCTGAGTCCGTGTGTTAGGAGTTGGTGCTCTACAAGTAAAATGGTGTTTCTGATGATCCAGGTGTTCCTTGAATCCTCCATTTTTGTTGAGGATCTCCAGAAGCAGTTCAAAAGGCACCTGTAATGACAAGGATGTACTTACTCCAAAATGCAAAACCACAATAGCAAAAAATAATAAATAAATCTGTTTCTTATTAAAAATAAGACATATTATATATAAGACTAGAAACAGAATTCAGTTTATACTCATAGACCATCAAGAACAATGTGGTTGAAAGTGGCAGCTTGTGGTTTTTCCTTTCAATAGCATTTCAACTCTGCACCTGGCATTCGTCTTTCAACAAACACCTATGGAGAGGAATAGTTAATTGTGCTGATATTCAAAATATCACACATATTTTAGAAAGAGAGAGAGAGAGAGAAACCCAGGTCCAATTCTACAAGCCCAGAAAATCAAGAGGCTTGGCTTCAATTTTAAAATCAGGATATTAATGTAGACTTGCATATACTTAGAATCATAGAGCTGGAAGGAACCACAGGGGTCCCTGCAATGCAGAAATCTTTTGCCCAATATGGCGCTCAAACCCATGACTCTGAAATTAAGGATCTCATGCTCTATCGCCTGAGCTATCCATCATGGGCATCTTATTACATCTTTAAACAGTTCATTAGAATAAACTGAAAGCCAAGCTCCACAGTCAACAGAATCACATAGTGCAGCTCTTAAGACTATCCTTCTGTTGGAGATGGAAGATTGAAGGCTCAAATGCCCTCCCATGTTAAAGGAAAAGGAGATAAAAGCATATTAGATAGGAGAACATTCAATTATGCAATCTCCTTCCTGAAAAATGTCCCATCCAGGAAAGTTGTCTTGCAGGGATGAAGAATCTGTGGTCCTCCCAGGGTTGGACTTCCAACTTGCATCAGCCCCAAACAGCATGGCCAATGGTCATCGAAGGTGAGAGCTGTAGTCCAGCAATATTTGGAAGTCCCTAGAGGCCCCAGCCCTGCTGTATTACATGATCCTGCTGATCTTATAGTTTGGGTACACTTTGCCTGTTTCTGTTGTAAACAAAGACCCAAAGGCAAGCCATGCAAACTGAGGGTAGGCCTTGAGAATTTCTTCCACTTTGCGGCATGAATTTCTCCCATTCTTCTATCAGCCTTAACTACGTTTAGCACTGCATCTAATGCTGCCCTTAGAAATCACAGCCAAAAAATCATACCCAAGTCCTCAAAAGAAGAAGGAAGCAACCCTGGTTTGAATTACCCATGGTTAGTACTGGTGCAGATACAATGCTAAACCCTAGTTAAGGTGGTTGAGGGAAGTGAAGATGGGGGGGGGGGGGCTTGCACAGAGAGGCTAATCAGCCATATACTTACAAGGGAACCTTAAAGTGATGCCCATTCAAAAGAACATGGAGTCATAGGCTACAAAGTTGGGTCAATTGACATTCCAACTGACAATAGTTAAGGAGAAGGTTTAAAAAATCAACGTTGTGTAACTGGGCTGCTGTGTCTCAATCAAAAGGTGCAAGGGAACTGGGAACTGAGAGTGGGACAAACCTATTTTGGGTTGCTTTGTGCTTCATATCAAGAATCTCCAAAAAGAATGAGCTCGGTCCCTCCAAACTGAAAAAAAATCCCCAGCAACCCTATATTAAATCAACATATTTCAAATAAATATATTTTCTTTTTTCTGATTGAGCCTGGAATAAACCTTTTTGCTGTATGTCAAAGCTTTTCTGTGAATGGGTTTAAAGCATGCGTTCTCATTATGGAAGGATTCTAGTGTCACAAAAATTAATCTGGATATTATATAAAAAGAGGGATTTCCCCAATCTTGTGTGTACTGTGGATGAGTGTTTGTTTTTGTATTTAGCAACAGCAGATTACAGCAGCCCAGTGCCACCCCCAGCCTGTGCCAAATGGGAGCAACAGGAAAAAGACACAAGATATTGCAAAAGGGGGCATTATGACTGAAAGCAGCAAGTCCATTCACTGTAATAAAATGTCAAATGACTGAACCCTGTTCACCCAAACGAGGGTATTTTGGGTGTGCAAGGTGTGCAGGTCTAGTCACTAATAGTTCAAATATTTTTATAATAATAATAATAATTCTATAGAATGTGGTGTACATTTGCTCCATTCCTTTGTTCTTGAGGTTTTGCTTACTTTGCATGAATAACAATGAAGGCATAAGGATATTAATATTCAGAGGAGAATATGAACAGTGTTTAAGCATATCTGACATCATTACTGTTTTCTGGAACCTGCAGTCCTATACAGACTTACCTGGGAGCAAAAGTCACAGAATGCAGTGAGACTTACTTCCAAGTAGGCCTGCATAGGAGTGCACTGACAGACTTCTAACATGCAGGCACAGGGGTTAACACTCCTAAATATGCGTATAACACATGACCCGCCAGGGTGAACACATCTTCACGGCCATACTAGAGCCCACTTTCCCTCCACAGCCTGAAAGTGAGACTCCTCCCTCAATTCTGCAATTCCAGGCTGTTGGCAAAGACTTCTTAGCCCTCAACTGAGATAGCTCAGTCAGTAGAGCATGAGACACTTAATCTCAGGGTTGCGGGTTTGAGCCCCATGTTGGGCTAAATATTCCTGCATTGCTGGAGGTATGGACTTAGATCAGGCTGTTTTTGAGACTACAATTCCCATCATCCCTGACCACTGGTCCTGTTAGCTAGGGATCATGGGAGTTGTAGGCAAAAAAACCATCTGGAGGGCCAAGTTTGCGGAAGCCTGACTTAGATGATCCTTGTTCTCCTTTCCAACTCTACAATTCTATGATTCTGGCCACCACACATTGTTGGGCCAACTGTTAAGGTTGATGTGCCACAATCTGTGCACACTTGCCCTAGCTCTTTTTCATTTGCTCTTTTCTTTTTCTCAACTTCAGGAATCTGATTTTAACCTATCAGCCTGATATCTGCATAGTAGTGAATCTCCATAATAGAGTGAATGCCAAATCAAAAGAAGCAAAGATGAAGCTAGCATGTGCTGAATTGTGGTTTCTTCCCTCCGACTGGCAGACAATCTGAAAGTCATTCCCATTGTCCCTTTTTTTGGCAGGGAAGAAAGGAGGGACTATCACATGAACAGGATTACGTTATTGCTAATTAGAAACATTGGAAGTTCCTTATACCACTGGTCCATCTCACTCAGTAGTGCCTGCACTACTGGTATTCAGCCACCATAGAAATGTATGCTAAAAATGGAGAATTTGGGTCCCCAAATGCATATTTGAGTTAAAGGTGGGTCCCAGGTCAGAAAGGCTTAAAGATACTGGATCGACACTGACTTGCAGTAGTTCTCCAAGGTTTCAGGCAGGGCATATTTCCCCCAAAATAGAGTTACTAGGGATTGAACAAGAGACATTCTGCAAGCAAAGCAGAGTCTCTACTGAGCTACACAGACCACCCTATTGTTCTTTAACCACTCCCGTGATCTGGATCTGCACAAGCAAACAGTTCCCAGATGCATTCTGGCAGGAAGCAGCCATGTCTGGGTGTCACGTCTGTCCTGATTCTAAGGAAAAGCTCATGGAGCTGCAGAAAGGCCAATATGGTAGTCCAACACTCACAGGTCACTCCGATCTGAAGGTGGTGGCCCATATATGACATAAGTACATTCTGCAGTGCAACCAATCCCTTTCATGGGCAGTAAGGCTGTATAATAAAAAGACTGGGCATCAACTAACTGTGAGAACTTCACACAGTACATGTGTCAGGATACACCCAGAACTCTATACATGGAACTCCAAGAGTGCAATCTCTCTCTCTCTCTCTCTCTCTCACTCACACACACACACTTTCTTATTACTGATTATAATTTCACATGGCTGGCCAGGCCTCAGATTGTTTCATGAGACAGCCAACCCTGGTTTGGGGTATGAAGTAACTACTATGAAGTAACTCTCTGGTGTTGGGCTAAGGAGTAGAGAAAAAAAATGGAAAGACACTTTCAAGAACACTAATATGGTTGAAAGTTTTGCCCTTCCCTCCTTTCCTTCAACCAGCATTGCCCAAATGATTAACAGTAATTGTGAAACAAAAATTAGCCATTGAATTCAAAAGAAATGTTCCATTCTGGCATAACGGGAAAGTGTTGTGTTCTATGGGGTTATGTCATTTTGCAAATATGCCCAATAAAGAGACATCTAACCACAGATACCCATGGATCAATAATGGTAAATCAATTGAAGACCTCTAGGCTCAATTTTGTTCACACATCAAAATCCTTATGCCTTCTATGTATCCTCTGCAAGTTGTAGAAAAGTTACAATCCAGCAGACATGGGGGGGGGGGGGGATGAGTTCATCAACCTGGTAAATCAGATCAAATTGGAAGCCCATGTACCCACAAAACCCTTCCTATCCCATACATGTAAACAGAGGTAGCAGATCTTGTGTGCGTGTGTGCGCGCGCGCACATGGGCACGCGGAAATCTGCTTGTCCCCATTTGAAATGAAGGGGGCAACCCATACAAGACCTCACTGAACACATCGATAACAGGGTTCTGGTGTAAGCAACTACAGCGTGGAGAGCACTTGCAAGCAAAAGGGACTGGACTTTTCTCCTGGGTTCTGTTAAATCCAAAAAGAGATCAGATGAAACTTATTGACAGTCAAGTACATTAAATAAAATAGGATCCTACCAGTAGCATCATCAGCTCCTTTGTCTAGAAGAGCATCTACTGAAGCCATGCCTGTGACTATGAAGGAGCTCTTTGTATCAAGAGGCGCCTCGTTTGCTGGGACATAGCTTCTTAGGAATACTGACTCCTCTGTTTTGAGCACATTTTGGCTCTTACTAATGTTCTGACTGCCGGGCAGGAGAGACCAATTCTTGTCAAGGTGTTTTTACGGCCTTTCTACTGTGCATAGTCCTGTCTGTCTCTCTGAGAGCCAGTGTGGTGTAGTGGTTAAGAGCGGTAGTCTCGTAATCTGGGGAACCGGGTTCGCGTCTCTGCTCCTCCACATGCAGCTGCTGGGTGACCTTGGGCTAGTCACACTTCTTTGAAGTCTCTCAGCCCCACTCACCTCACAGAGTGTTTGTTGTGGGGGAGGAAGGGAAAGGAGGTTGTTAGCCGCTTTGAGACTCCTGAAGGGGAGTGAAAGGCGGGATATCAAATCCAAACTCTTCTTCTTCTTCTTCTTCTGTTTTATTAATCCAAAGTCAATAAAAGAAGTCCAGATATCCACTGTGACGTTTTCTTCAACCATTTTGCAATGAGATAGAAACAACAGAGACACAAAAGGATCCCCCACTGACCTCTACCATCTCCAAGTTGTCTTAATCTGTGTTTCCTTGGCAGAGGAGCAAAATCAATCTTCATTGAGTTACATGTTCTTCAAGAGGCATCTTCTGTTCCTCCCTCACCTGATCCATGTGGGCCAGGCCAGCCAATGTCCAGTTTTTCACAACGGTAATGCCAGGTTAATATACAAAGTTCCATTTTGACTCTGCAAATAGTTGCATTTTCGTTGTTGTTAGCAAATAAAAATAAAAGTAAAGATGTATGTTGTATATTATAAAATTATGATTATTCAAAGCATTAAGTAGCACCAACAGAACCAAATGAAAATCCTTGCTCATACACCCACAAAATGATAATATACTCTTCAGGTGGTGTGCAATTTCACTAACATTGGTAATCCTAACTTGCTTTGCTGTTAATAGTGTGTATTATCTTTTAATAGTGTGTAAAGTTGCACAGATATGCACATGGGTGACTGAAGACTTCAAAATCACAGAGTTTATAACAGTTACAGCCTAATACTATATTCCAGAATGTGACAGCAAATCTCCCACATGATAAGAACAGCTTATTTATTTAACAATATATATATACCACTTGATTGTAACAAAAGCTCTAAGCCATTTGGTGGATATTTGCTTTTAAATACTTCCCTCTTTTCAATAATCTACAAACCAAAAGTGTCTTAATAAAAGGGGACATCTTTATTCTTTCAGAAAGCTTAATTAATTGAAAGCCTTTTAAATGTCATTTTACTGGAACTTACATAAAAAGTTAAAATTGCTCTATTAGAGCAGAGGAAGACAGACCTGTTCTGCTTATTAAGTTAATTATGGTTGTCACTTTCCCAAGACCTACTAAACTGTGGTTGAAGATCCCAAGAATTTTGTATCTCACAGTTGTGTACTATTATACTTTTAGTAGTTTGCAATATTGCAAAAGAAAAGAAAAAAGAAACACGATGCTATTGAGCAAGTAGACATGTGTGTGATAGTCACTGGTGAGAGCAACATGTCTCTTAAAATGGGGGAGCTGTTCCTTGGACAGTGGTAGCTTTTTCTAGGAAAGCCTGAAGTCCAATTGACCATCTCCCAGCCATGACACCCCACTCCTGACCCCACAGGTTCCAGCATTTAATTAGAACATATATATATGGGTATTTTCACACAAGACACTCAAGAGCACTCAAGTTTCCCTTGTAATCTCTGTGTCACACAAGGATGCTAGTTCACACATTAGGCAGAGTGGCCTTGCCCACTGGGTCAAAGGCAAAAGATTTATACAATCTGCTGGCTAAAAGCAGTTAACAGAGCAGCAGTCAATCACATTTCCCAGACAAGAGTTTCCCAAAGAGTACACATGCCTGTGTTAGATGTAGATATAAATCATCTTAATTTGAAAAGCATAATGTTTGAAGTGGCCCTGACTTGTACATGAGGGAGAGAATACTATTGTACATTCTAGCCCTTGCAACTTTTGCAATTGCATTATAGGAAGCAGCAGCAATTAACCTCTTGGGTCAAACCAGCCTGTGTCCAGATGAGCTCTCTATAAGTTGAGGCAAACTTCCTTGCCACAACATAATCAAGACTATTTCAGTTCTAGGAAAGAACACCCAAGGAACCATGATACTTAAATATCATTCTATAAACTGAGCCATGCCATTGGGCCATCTAGCCCACTATGATCTTCTATTGAATCACAATCAGGGGAGGTCATCCGTCAGATAATTTGACTAGCTCCACCACTCATTTATGGCCCTCCCACTTAGGAGAAGCTTGATTTGGTGGGTTCTAGAGAAAAACTCAACAAGACATTAGAAGCAGCAAATGATTCAACCCTGTGCTCCATTTGTGTATGTGCCCATAGATTTCATACAAGAGTATTTCACATGTCACCTGCCTTAGAATAAAAGAACATTCATATAGGAAGTAATGTGCAAGATATACATAAATTGCCATGCATAATGATCCCATAGGTTTAATGTTTCCCACATTCACATATGGTTTGCATGCCCTGAGAAGCTGCAGCCAACCATGGTTTCTCGATATGCATATACACACTTAGTGTGGAATGCACAGACTGCATTGTCCCACATAAGAATCCATACATGGTTCATGTGTTATTTGCAACATGGAAATGTTTTCCATGTAGAAAATAATGTAATGTATGCAGCAACCCCAATGAAATCTAAAATTAATGTTCAAAAGCTGAGAAAAGCAAACACTTTTGTTGTTCTTATTTCATATATGTAATACAATACAATGTTTATCATCCTTCATGTACATCAACTTCCAAGTGCAGAAATCCCTCTAACTTTAATGAACAGCTCCAGCAGATCTCAAAGGGACAACACTTTTAATGCTATGGGTTACTATATCCAGACTTAGTTATGATTAGATTAGACTCACAGAAATCTAAGCGTGATTATGTCTGAATCCACCTTTATATATTCTCCTTTATTCAACCAACAAAATTCTGGCTATGTCATAATTAAAAGAACATACATGTGCAGGCAGGATTATAAATAAAACCCTTTATTATTTCCACGGCAAAACGTGCCCACAAACTCATTCAGTAACAATTTAAATTAGAATTATTCTAGAATAGCAGAGGGTCCTGAGATTAGCCCTATGGCCATCACAAAAACTTCAGGCAAATAGGAGAGCTTTGCAAAGTTGTCCTCAGGATCTAATTATCTTGTCTTACCAGATTTCAAAAACAGCACAAGCACTCCCAAACGAAGGTCTCCGGGTACTACTGTCCAACAAAATCCTGTCATTCCATTAAGACTACAAACCAGTGCTTTGCAATATTGGAAAGGGAGGTGGAGAAATGTGGAAGCAAATTTTCTGCCCGGTCTCCTGACGCAAATCCTTGCACGTGTTTCGCCGCTCTGTGGGTTGCTTCCCCCCTCCCTCAACGAAAGTTTAAAAGCGGAGTTGAGTGCATAGATTTAGTATATGTGCACACCAGCTGGTCTGACATGATAAAGCAGAATGACTCTGAAGGAGAATTTCCCTGTCTGTCTAACCAATAATCCACAAACTAAGGCAGATTTGTTCAAGAGACCATCACTGATCTTCTCCTCCCCCCCCCCCGCCTAAAATCTGTGTAGCTATCAGATGGTTTCCGTCGTTAAACGGAGTAAATAACAAGTGGATAGAGGGCAAAATGCAAAATGAGCTTATCACCACTGAGTTTACCTCAGCACCAGCTTTACGTTCCTCGAGTTTGCAGAGTTACCTCACAACCATCACGCCTTCATTCTGCACAAATATTTTCAATACAGATCTATTAAAAAGCATCTACCAAAGAAAAACAATAACGTAGACTCCATCACTCCGGACAACATAAGTATTCCCCCACCCCACCTCGGGCATCGTTGGGGGGAAAAACAATTCTTGTCTTGCCCTATGCTAGATCATATATTGAGCCGGAACTTTAAATAGCAGCTGGGGTTGTGGTGTGTTATTTTTTGTGTGGCTGTCACTAAAAATACACGCTGCCTCTTGATCACTGATCTGAGGTGAAACCATCACATGCACCGCTTTCGGCATCTGTCACAAGCTGGAATTGTTGCCTTGCAGTGAACCGGGGAGCAGCGGGGGTCACTCTTTAAGGAATGCAAAGCCGCGTCAAAGTTCTAAGGCGCATCGCCGAGGAAAGGAGGAGCCGGGAGGATGGGCAAAAGAGGTAAGACAATATCACTTCCCCCCACAACATTCGCGCGCCCATTCTGATATAATCTCCGGGCAAGGATAGCTTCGTGCTCTCGCTCGTTCTCTGCCTTTACCCGACAGCGCTGCTTTCCCAGAATGCCCCTCGCCGCCTGCCCCGCACTATTCGATTGAGCCTGGCAAGCAAAGCGCACGCACGGCTCCTCCTGGCGCGCCGGAGAAACTCGCCGTTCCAATCACAGCAAACGAAGGAAGGGGGGGGTCGTGCATCAACGCCCCCCCAAACATACACCAAGAAAGGAGGGCTTTGCCATTCTTGCCCGCTTTGCCCCCTCCCCTTTCCGCTCCAGCACAGCCCCCTCCCCAACTGCTGCTCGTAGGCACGTCCGAGGCGATTCTCCTGGTCTTCCTTCCTTCCCTCTTTTTTCCTGGCTTCTGTCCTCCTCCTGGCCACCCCGCCTTCGCCTCCCGATTCTCACCCGCGTTCCTCAGCTTCTTGTTCCTGTACACGGACAGGATCACCAGCAAGTTGCCCAGGATATCTACCACGATGGTGAAGATGAGGATGGCGGCCAAGGTGGAAGCCACCCAGGGGGGCCTGTCCAAGGTGAGCCCGTCCCGCGGCGGGGAAGAGCCGTTCAGCGCGCTCCCATTGCCTCGCATGCTGCCCGGAAGGAGCCGCGCACGTCCCGGGGGCTGCGAAGTTTGGGGAGGGAAGGTGTGATGCGGGGCAGGACGGGGCGCCCGCCGCCAGCTGGCAGGGAGCGTCACCTTGGCTGTGCCCTAGCCGGCATGAGAGAGGGGCTGCTTGGAGGGGGGGCACAGGGGAGGCAGCAGGATGCTAAAGCGCCTCCTTCCCCCCCTCGGGCTCCGCCGCGATGCCAAGCGGCCAGCCCGCCGCTGCTGCCGTCGATCCTCTCCTCTCCCGAGCTCCTGCCATCGCCTCTTTGCCCGGACGGGGAAGTTTCGCCCAAGTGTGCATGTGCCACGGCGAGTTACTTTTATAGCATCCCCCGCTTCCTCCTCCTCCTCCTCCTCCTTTACTCTCCGCGCAGATCGCCCGCCCCGTCGCCGCTGCTGCAGCTGCAGCCGCCATCCACATAGCCAGCCCCCCTCCCCAAACAGCGGCAGCCCCCCCCCCCCCGCGCCGCCACCACTGTTGCCTCCAGGTGACATCTAGCGTTGGCGCCTGGCCTCCCCCTCCCCGGACACGTGCGCTGCGAGGGGATTCCAGCTGCCGCCGAAGCGGGCGACGTAGCCACAGCTCCTCCAGCAGGCGCTCGCCGGAACTGGCGCCTCCATTCATGGCCGAGTTGTAAAGCTGGAACGTTGGGGAGGAGGGAGGGTGAGCGCGCGCGTGCCTCCAGCGCAGCCCCATTCATTCTTTCCCCGCTTTTCCCATTCATTCATTCATTCGCGCGTCCGCTCATTCATTCTTTCGCTCATTCAGAAAGCCAGCCAGGTTCATTCACGGATTTGGAGGCTGCAGGTCGCTGAGGGACCGTTGCAACCTGAAGACGCGACGGTGCTTTATAGCCTTTTTAACGACTTTTTGTGCACGGGACTGGGAGGGGTGGCGTCGAGAAGCACGAAGGAAGGAAGAAGTTTGCCTGGCTGCTTTTTTTTCCTTTTTTCCTTTTTTTCAAAAAAATAATACTTTGGATAAATATCAGTTTAATTAAACACTTTCCGGATTGGTTCTCGACGGCTGGAAGCTTTACAGAAGGAAGCACGGGCTGCTTGGAAGCGAGGAGAGCGGCAGTCAGTTCTGATCAGGCTGTGCTATTAAAAGCTCCACGTACAGTTATTTGCTCAGCATGGGGGGTGGGAGGGAGGTACCTCGGGACCCGAATCCCCCAGAGCAGCACGTGCATTCGCCTCACAGAGGAGGGGAGGGAGGAGAAGAGGAAAACAGCAGGGGGAGGACAAGAAAAGACTGCCTCGTTCTACATCTCCCCCTCCCCTTCGGACTCGACAATATATGAGAAAGGCGGACTTTTTCTCTTTCCTCCTTTTGGAAAGCAACCTCATCTACTTCCCAAAGTCGGAGATAATATTGGGGGCATTTCCTCTCGAATATCAGTTTCCCCCTGATTTCCGAAGGCAAATAGGATTCCATTGCTGAAACTTAGAAAAGAGGCTACCCCTCCCGCTTTCTGACCACCACCCAGAATAGCAACGGGACAGAGCGGGGGGGGGTGTAATGTAAAATAGGGGTTCTTACATAGTAGAAAAGATGGGCGCACTTCGTGTGTTGCTAAGTGGGAATTATAAAAAAGACTGGTTGACATTAAAACGTTGTGGAAATACGGTTTTTCCCTACTCAAGGAGAATGCCAGCTGTGTTTGCCAGAGGTGTGTGTTGTTAAATACTGCAGTAATTCATATTCTCCCCCTCCTCACGTTATTCATACAGCCCTAACAACTGATAGCCAATAAGCAAGGAGTCAGTTCTCTTTTCTCTCCTGTTTCAAGTCTGTTTGAGAAAACGTAGAGGAAAGTCTTGTACAGAGCACGGCATACAGTGTTTAACAGAGCACAGTTTTAAATAGCAACATTTTAGCCAATTAAGGACACCGTTGCCATTTATTAAATGGCATAAAATCTTCTGGGCTGAACAATGTGATCCTTACCATTTTGTTATTACAATGGCATTTTGAAACCTATTACGAACAGTAAAGGAAGAATAAAGAAGGGGAATCAGATAATTATGAACCAGAGAGCTGCTTAACAAGCTGAATAACAATAAAAAAAAATGTTGGGAGTGATTGGCATTAAAATAAGCAGGATCTAAGAAGATGCAGTAGCATTCTATTTGCCATAGTGTTGGCACACCACTCGTTCAAAAAAGAAGAAGAAGCTATGCTAAAAATAGCAGCCAGTGCTCTAACATGTGCCCTATGCTAGAAGGAAAGTTTTCTATTATTTGTATTCATCACATAGTCATAGGAATGCATGATGAGAAGGAAACTGAAGGGCTTCTAAGTATATCACTGCACTGAGACGGAATTACCCATCCTCAGACAGTCTAGCGCTGGGAGAAAACAAAGCTATTTTAAACCAACCTTTGAAAAATTAAAACAGAGAAAGAACTTAGCAGCTTTCCTAAGTGCCACATTGATTCAGGCTTGATTTCAAATACCTATTCTTCTGGATTGATTTATCTAAGTGGTTTCACCAGAAAGCTTCCTCAAAACTGTGATATTCTCGAGAATCACAGTTTTCTGCTTTTTAAAAAAAGAAAGTATCTAGTCCTTATGATGGCAAAAACACAAGCATGTATCTCTCATCTAAGCATTTCTCCAGCAGAACCTCAGGAAGAGCATGAAGAGTTACACTACAGCTGCTTTAAATGATGCTTCAAATAGGAATAAGATGGTTAGAGTGTGGTTAACACCAAGGTTGAAGGTTCAAGCCCCTTATGGGACAACTGCATATTCCTGCATTGTAGGGGGCTGGACTGGATGATCCTTAAGGTCCTTTTCAAATCTGTGATTCCATGAGCAAAACAATATACAGTGGTACCTCGGGCAGGGTACAGACGCTTCAGGTTGCAGACTCTGCTAACCCAGAAATAGTACCTCAGGTTAAGAACTTTGCTTCAGGATGAGAACAGAAATCGTGTGGTGGCAGCGGGAGGCCCCATTAGCTAAAGTGGTACCTCAGGTTAAGAACAGTTTCAGGTTAAGAATGGACCTCCAGAACGAATTAAGTTCTTAACCCGAGGTACCACTGTGGCTGGTTTTGGTCAGTCTGAAAGATGTCACAGGGGATTTTGAGTTTCACAGAAATCTTTCTCATGCTGGATGTTCCAGAAAAGTAACCTAATGAATTTCTGTAGGGAACTCAGGGGCTATCATCCATAAATAAGGGATTGGCTGCTGGGTAACAGGGACAAGGAAATTATAAGGGTCATTAAAAAGGATGGCATCCTTTATGGCAGGAATGGGGGGGGGGGGGCTTTTTCAGCCCAAAGATCACATTCAGCCCACCACTACAGTGGTACCTCGGGTTAAGTACTTAATTCGTTTCGGAGGTCCGTTCTTAACCTGAAACTGTTCTTAACCTGAAGCACCACTTTAGCTAATGGGGCCTCCTGCTGCTGCCGCACCGCCGGAGCATGATTTCTGTTCTCATCCTGAAGCAAATTTCTTAACCTGAAGTACTATTTCTGGGTTAGCGGAGTCTGTAACCTGAACCGTATATAACCTGAAGCGTATATAACCCGAGGTACCACTGTACTTTCTTTGTGAGTGTCTCCCATGCACCCAACTGTGGCTTCCTGTCTGATGGAAACATAACAAAATAGACATATGTCAGCCACAACCCTTGACAATCTCTGTACCGCTTGTCAGCCATTTCCTACCAGGAGGTGTTCCCCCTTGAAAATTTCTCTCTCTTTGAATTATTCCTCTCCAGGTGCCAATTTTCACCCTCTGCGGGAACCCACCAAGAACTTGTGATAGCTCTCGACCACGAACCACTATGCACACAAATATGGAACAAAGAAGACATGAAATTAAACTAAGATATCTGAAGTGAACATCTGGAGCCACATGCTTTGTAGATCAAACCCTACTACCTGCAAGGGAAAGGATTTTCAATAGAAATGCTGGGGAAAGATCCTGCCTGGGATCTTGGAAAGCTGAAGCCAGTTAGAATGGACAAGAGTCTAATTTAGGGGTGGATCAATAGTCCCATTTATCATAAGGCAGTTTCAGTCATTCATATCTTCAAGCTACCCATGCTGTGTACTGCAGAGGAAGATGAAAAGCTTGTACAGTTTCTTAAGAAAAATGTTCTTACTTTCCATGCATTTGCAGTCAAGACCCATTAATAAAATGTACAGTGTTGAAGGAGGCGGGGCTGTGCTTTGCATTTTAGCACAGCTTCAGCAAAGATTTAGAGCAGTGCTCCTTCCATTTGTTTGTATTGTGTTTGAGAGCCAGTGTGGTGTAGTGGTTAAGAGCGGTAGACTCCTAATCTGGGGACCCAGGTTCGCCTCTCCGCTCCTCCACATGCAGCTGCTGGGTGACCTTGGGCTAGTCGCACTTCTCTGAAGTCTCTCAGCCCCACTCACCTCACAGAGTGTTTGTTGTGGGGGAGGAAGGGAAGGAGAATGTTAGCCGCTTTGAGACTCCTTCGGGTAGTGATAAAGCGGGATATCAAATACAAACTCTTCTTCTTCTTCTTTGCTCTTTGCAGTTCACCGTATGGTCTTGCTTCACAGCCAGGGTGGTATTCTGCAGGCCAAATCCAGCCTGACAGACTGCTGGTTATGGCCTGCGAACACCCACAGCACTATCTCCTAATCTGATATAGTGATAAAGCTCTGTGTTCCATAGAGTGTGATCTCTAAAGGGCAGCCAGAGGGATCAGGTAAAACACACAAGTCTTCTTTTTTTAGAGAGGATCTGCTCTCAATACACCACAGCACTGAGATGGAGATAAAAAGCAGCATCTTCTCTCACCTTCCCTCCAATGAATGAATGGTTGTTTTTTTAAAAAAAGAACAGGCAGAGGGCTTATCTCTGGTCTCAGCACTGTGGTGCTTAGCAGTGAGAATGGACATGAGAGATCTTTCTGACTACTCTTCAGACATCCTTTCTAAAGAGCAGCTAAATGGGTCTTTTATGTCCTGATGGGAGTTATCTCAGCGCTGTGGTACTCAGTGCTGAGATAAAAGATCCCTCTGGCTGCTGTCTGAAAGACAGCTAGAAGGATATTTTATGTCTGGTCTTAGCACTAAGCATCACAGCGCTGGGATAAGAGAGATAAAGAGCAGGGGTGGGCTTTAAGAGTATAAGGCAGCATTCTCTCTCTCCCCCCCCCCATCTCACATCAGCACTGAAGTGGGGTGGATGGAGTGGAAACCACATTTTTAACTTTGCACAAATCCTGTGGAAAATACAAGAGCGATGTTTCCAGCTAACCCGACCCATGTAATGGGGTGGAGAGAGCTGGAAATGCTGGTTTTGTGTGTCTGGGTATGACAGTGTATGAGTGTTTAGCAGTATTATGAGACTGCTTGTGTAGTAGGTGGGTGTGCTGCATATGTCTGGGTACAGATATGTGTGATGAATGTGCATCTATAGTGAGAATATCTTGTGTGTCTGTGCACATATGTTGGCCACGCCCTTCATTGGTATGTGACAGCTGAAGAGCTGCCTGACTATCAACGCAGCCCTTGGCCCATAAAAGACATTTTTTCCCTGTGTGACAGGAAATAAATTTGCAATAATTTTGAATAAGTACAGATTGGATCATTGTCCCAGCAGGGTTTCTTTAACATTTGTGGTCCAAGCAAGTGTACTACTGAAGAGACAAGATGCTCTTCATTTGACATTAAACTGGAAATGGTGCTGCCTCTTCAGCATGTGATGGAAATGTCAATGAAAGCTCTGATTCTTCAGCACTTTCCTTCATTATTATAATGATGATCCATGGAACTCCTGGAAAGTCTCTAGACTACAGCTTAAAAGCCACTTAAAGACTAATCATGTCTTACAGAGCACTAGACATTTACCAATAGTAAAATAGATGTAATTTGGGGCATCTGTAATTGGGTCACCTAACTCTCCCCTCCCCATTTTAAAGCAGTCACAGACTTTGATTGGAGTAGCAGTGCCCAAAGAGAGCATTTCCAGAAGAGTGCTATAGGAGTGCAAGGAAAAGATTAAATATGTCCTTCTGCAGTGCCACTGTTCCAGTAAAAAAATGCAGTCTGGTCCAGTTGCTTACCAGTGAGATTGAAAAGGTCACCAAAGTGTGTAGTACCTCACTCTTGTTTCTTAGTGGCTCTCTCTTGGCTCCAATCCTGTTGGCACTCAGCCACTCAGGTTGATGTGAGAAAAACTATGTGTCACTTTCAGAAAGACATGGGAAAATGCCTACCTGTGGGAGAGGACATTACTGGAGAAGAAGGAAAACTTCATCCAGTTCTCAGATTTTCAAGTGGATGGAAGCACAGTCCTCCTTAGCCAGTGTCCCCCTGCAAGGAAAGAACGGGATGGGATAAAAGAATCCTAGTGGGTCCTTTTCTGTTCTGTCTTCCACCACCACCTGTTGCATGCAGGCTAAGAAATGGCAGAGTGGATTGTCACAGTCAGCAGAATCTGGCCCTGTGTCCCATTATCTGTTCTCCCCAAGTAAGGGCAAACGTTGGAAGTCAGAACTGGGCTAGAATCCATCATTTTATCATATGCTATTGATATGACATAGGAAGCTGCCGCTCCTGAGTCACACCATTGGTCCATTAGTATTGCCTGCAATGACTGGAAGTAGCTCTCCGGAGTTTCTCACAGGGAGACTCAGCCCTACTGGAAGGTTCCAGCAGTGCTTTTTTTTTCTAGAAAAATAGGTGCTGGTACTCACCATGAAGTTATACTAAGTGCCACACTTTTTAATGAAAAAAAGAGGTGCCAGTACTGTGTACCCTTGAGTACCCCCTGAAAAAACATTGTGTACCAGGGAATGAACCTGGGATCTTCTTTTAGGCATGAGCTACAGCCCTCTCACTACCTTTGTACCAAAACAACATGCTTCAAAAAGATTATTAAATAACTTGGCAGTGCCAGTGACATTTTACAATTGGCTAGTAACATCTTGTTCACTAACACAATCTGGATTCTCATGAGGAAAACCCTCAACTCTCATTTCTCTTGATGCACAAGAAGTCCTAAGGCTATTGCTGCCTCAACTCCTTGCTCTCAACCCTGGCTAACTATCAGTGCTCATTAGTCATTGCTTCGCCCTTGTTGTGTTCACCTGATACTGCAGCATTGCTTGTGCGCTGTTATCTCTGCATGGCTGATCTTGTTTGGTCATGTAAACCCCAAAGCAAGCAACCTAATGAAGATGTTAGCAGATAGAAGGGTGGAGAACACACGCAAAATAAAACTTCATGAGCTATGTACAACTTATGTTACCTTTTTAACAAAGAGTGTGCAAATCCATGTGACAAAATGTGAATGGGTAGCATTTGCACACTTGCCTTCAGTATCAGCATTGCCTTCTGTTCTATCTATCTATCTGCTATTAAGTGCATCACATCGAGACACAGTGCTTGCAGAGGGGGGGGGGGACTATCTGTGGCAGCACAGCAACTATAGAATAGATTGGAGTTCTTAAATCTTTGGGATTCAGATGGTTATAATGCTGACAAGATGCTGAGAACCAGAGGCAATGTTGTTCAATCAGATCATCTAGAACTCCCAGAATGAAAACCACAAGGCCAACACAGCTTTAAAAATGATAAGCAGCTGATCGGATATGTGATTCCTCATTAATGACAGTGACATGCTAATAGGACTGAGAAGAGGAGCTCTCGGGTGCTTAATGGTTGCATAATAAACAAGAACATACAGTTTGAATTTACATTGAAAGAGACCCCTTGTGGGCACCCATCCACTGGAATAAGCTATTCCTGTTGCTCCACTCTTCTTACACCTTCACAGCTCCAAAAACATCTATAACACTTGTCAGAATCTGAAAATACATCAACCCAGTTGCGGATTTTCAGAGCCAATCCACTGGAGATTTTCCATGTCACTTCCCACTGTGGGATTCCTCTTTTTCTCAATGTCCCATAGCACCACCTACAGTTGTCATGAGGGCTACCCCAAAGTACATTCACAATGTTATACTGACACCTGCAGTCATAACAGATTCTAGAAAATAAAAAAAATAAAAAGGTTTTCCATCTGGTTAGACTGGAAAAAAATCCCTTATTTCAAGTGATCTGGGATGGGAAACTTGTGACTGCCCAGATGCTGCTGGACTAAAGCATCTCCCAGACCATTCCATTAGCCATGCTTTTTCCCAGAATGCCTCTGGGCTGCAGGTGAAGAGGGTGGGTGCAGTGGCGTAGCGTGGGGGGTGCCAGGGGGGCCGGCCGCACCGGGCGCAACATGGGCGGGGGGCGCGCTCGCACTAGCAGCTCTCTGCCCCTACTAAAATCCACGGGTTAGGGAGCCCGCGCTCGCTCGGCTTGGCGAGGAGGTCGCGGAAGGGGGAGAGCGAAGCCTTCTGCCGCGGGCAAAAAAAGGAGAGGAAGCCGGGTGGGCGGGCGGGCGGGCTGGCTGGCGGGGGTCTGGCTGCGCCTGCTGCTGCCGGTGCAGGGCAAGGCAAGCAGAGCGAGGAGGAGAGAGGGGGGAAGGGGGGGAAGCAGCTAGGAAACGCTGCGGTGTGGAGGAGGAATCAATTAAGGAGAGAAAGCGAAAAGCCTTGGAGAAAGGGAAAAAAGGAAAGAAAAGAGGCAGCTCCAGGAGAGCGCAGGGGAAAGAGAAGCCTCGCTGCTGCTGCTGCTTGGGAGAGTAAATTACTGTACTTGCCTTGCCCCGGGTTAGGGGGCGCAAATTATTTGCCTTGCCCCGGGTTAGGGGGCGCAAATTACTTGCCTTGCCCCGGGTGCTGATAACCCACGCTACGCCGCTGGGTGGGTGGGTAGCACCCCAGCCAGGGCATCACTTTGCCTTGTAAAAAAAAAAAAAGGGTGAAAGATAAAATGGACCTCAACCTGCCTGTTGAGCTGCTGGGAGGGGAGGAGGGAGGGGAGGTGAAATATACTCAGAGTCGCAAAGTGATTTCATGCTCTTTATTCAGTTCATAGTGGTAAGGAGGAATGAATGAAAGTCCCCTCAAAGTATCTGCTTTAAATACATTATTTACACAATGGGCTGCACATGATTGGCTAATTCCGGAATTCTACTGTAAGCCAAACAGGTTGTGGATTCACTTCTATCTGGAGCATGATTGGGTGGTTCCTGCCAACCAATCATACTGCTGCATTGTTCTAGGACCAATCAGACTGCTGCATTCTGAATCCTATTGTTCTAGGACCAATCAGACTGCTGCAGTTTGGATCCTATTCAACTCAGTACATAACAGGAGGGGAGCAACCTGGGGGAGGGGAGAGCAGAGTGACCAGGTCATGGCAGGAAAGAGAAAGTGGAGAGGCCAGGGCACTGTGCAGGTGGAGAGAGGCATGTGTGCAATGGTGGCCACCCCATTCACAAAATGCTATCAGGATGAAGTCATTACCTTTTGATCCTGCTGTAGTGGCTTCTCTCTTTTTTCAATGAGCCTGTGCTGCCTCGTGCTCAAACATCAGGCAAAACCAAGCCACAGCTGAGCTCAAGCCAGATCAGCTACATGCAGTCAGTTGCAACAGCTCCAAAATGCTGTCAGGAGGGTTGTGTGTGTCCCTGCGTGTGTCAAGGACTAGGAGACAAAGCAGGCTATTCAGATTCTGGGAGAGGTGGCCCCTCCCCCCTCCTCTTATTACACTGTAACTTATTTTCTCTTTTTGTTTAGTTTCTAATGTTTTTCTGGCAGCTCCTAACCGCCATTCAAGTAGTTTGCTTAAGGTCATACATGCAACATCCTCCTCCTTTGCTTAGAATAAATCAGAGGATCCTTCATGTTGTCACATCATGCTCTGAGTGTAAGCAACCTGACTGCTAGGTAAGCACAGCCAGTCTGCACAGATCTGCTCTGAATGATGCTTCTCACCCAAGTGGCCAGTGACTCTCTCTCTCTCTCTGGTCATCCTGAGTCATAAGATTTCCCCTTTAAGATGTTAACTGCTGCTTCACATTCAGTTTGCCTGAGCCTTCTGAAAGCAAATGAAAGCAACCACAAAAGTGGTCTCTCCAACTCTTATCGGGCCAGGTGGTGTACAATTGTGAACAATCCCCCAACTTTTATTCTAGGAGAACAGAAAATCTGTGGGAACAGATGGTGTCTAGGATATCCAAGTAGGTCACTCTCTGCTGAGTTAATGTTCATGCTAACACAGTACTTTCCCCACAAGCATTCGCTCTGCTCTGTTTTCTGTCAACTGTTTGTGGCGTTTTTGATAACTTTTGGTCTAATGGAGTAGCTCAATGCATTTGATTAGATTTTTCTAATTACTTTTCGGCTGAAGCTCATAGAGATGCTTAAAAAAAATCAGGTTTAAATGCTCTTTGGGATATTATGCCGGCTGGCTTCTCCTCCGTCTGGTGCTTCTGTATTTACTGTTAGTGCTGTCTGGGGGTCTTTCTTCCTACCCAAAAGTGCACCTGATGTCATTAACAATAACATTGTGCAGTAAGTTTGCAAGTTGGCGTTTTGCAAGAAACACATTCTACCATTGCTTCCCTATAAGTTTATGTAGGAGAAGATTATTTAGAGTGTTTTGCTTTTATTTATTTGCTGTGCAACCTGTGTGAATTCTCAATTGGACTCTGGGGTTTGACTGCTTACTTTAATCACCCAAGGAAACTCATTGCTAGATCACTTGGCTATTCTGGATACAGGCTTCATATTCAGATAATGGAGGAATGCTAAGTTATTTGCACACTTCTGTGGCTGAATATTGAACATGAGCCAAGGGCGCCAGACTGCTCAATAGTGAAGTGCTTCTATTCCTATGGCTCAGCTTTTCACCTGTGATGAGGGAGCCCTCATGGCAGCCTCTCTCTTTTACCCATTGTCCTAGTGGCAACTACTGAGCATCTCACATTTGTGACAATGCTTTCTGGTTAATGCTTTCAGCATTACCCTGCACACTTTATGTACATGACCATTCTGGAGCTTGGCCTTCCCATTTAGCAGTTTGAGGCCACCTCTGCCGTTTCTCATGCTTAAAAAGCATACCTCTGGGATGGGCAGAGGTGGCAGCCAGCATTCCTCAGCAAAACTCACCATTCCTACCATGTTGATTTGGGGTGAGGGAGAACTAAAAGGGATTTGCTTTTGTGCTCTGAAGCACTGGGACTGCAGTGTTCCAGCACAAACATTCCCTCTGATTACAAGCTTGCCCTCTCACGCTGGTGTTCCCTCTACCTTCCCCCTCATCCTGCACCCTGATATTTTCCTTCCATGGCAAGGTCAGAGAGAGGGAGAGAGGGAAATCAGTTTCACTTTTAGTAGACACTTGTCCATGGCACTTTTTTTGGTGTCCGAGTCAAAGAGGTGCCAAGAGGCACTTTGGGGGGAATCGCCACTTCAGCTCTGGGTACCAGATTGTGCTTTACCTGCCTAAACACATTATATGCCTGCAGGACAGCAACAATACTTCACCTGGAGCTCTTAAGCCTTCATGTGGAAGAAGACAGTTTTCCAGACCATCTGATCCCAAGTCAATATGGCCATCCCCATGCAGAGGGTACTGCAGTAGACCAGGTGAGCTGTAACTAGCATGTGTCACCAGCACCAGAACAGATGGGTAGATAATACAGATGGGGAAAGAAAAGAAGTAAATGGGGCCAATTGATTTCTGTGTCAGAATGCAAACTGTGACTCTCAGGGACATCCCTGAGCTGGGACCAAAGCCTAACCCGTCCCAATAGACATCATAGACAAGGGGCAGGTTCTGCTTCCTTGTGGATGGCGTGGTTAAGATCCTTGGTGTACACTTTGCCATTCAAGTACATGGTAGCCATTCACTGCCCTCCATTTGGCTACAAACAAAGCTTCCTCACCCCATTATCCTTACTTTGGGATCAGGGGCCATGTTTGCTGCCTGGTCCGTCCCCAGATGAATTTCCTCTTATTTGAGGTCATTTCACTGTCATTGACTCTTCATGGGAAAAGTAGCAGCAAACCCTACAGAAAGCAGCCTGGGTTCTGCTGGCAGGGAGCAACAGGGAGCCAGGAGTCCCTGCAGTAGAACTGACCTCTCTCTGCCCTTTCTCCCATCACAGTGAAGGCTATTACTCTCATGGTTGTTCTAAAATCATTGCTGTTTTTGGCTTTCTTGTAATGACAGCAGTACCTACCATATTCACTCAAGTCTAATGTTCCATCAAATCTAATGCACACCTTAATTTTTGCAACATAATTTGGCCAAAAATGGTGAGCATTAGATTCGAGTAAATACAGTAATTACACACACACACATATCCTGGTTCCAGCAGCTGGGAACGTACAGTTAGCAGCTGTGGAATACAGACAGTCTCAATATTTTGTCACATTTTAGTTGTCTCATCATTGCAGCCAGTCATTTAGAGTAGACCTTCTTTCACAGAGATCTTTGAAATGACAAGTCTTCTAATATCGTGAGTAATCATAGTGTGATTTTGCAAAGGCTGACAATCTCTATTCAGCCTCCTTTTTAGCATTTTGCCTCTTTCCTTTTCCATTATTGCTTTGCAAACTGTGGCATGGTGTATTTAATTTTAAAATGCTAATAAAGAGCTATTTGACATTATCCAGGACCTTAGGAGAGTCCAGTAGTGTTATCAGGCAGGCACATACAGCATTAGCAGAGAGCAGTTGCCAGTCAGAGAAGGCAACACTAGAACATATGAACAAATAATCTGACACTGCATAAAACAGCTGCCTGTGTTTTAGTGACACAGGAGTCCCCTCTAAGTGTGGGCTTTAATGGAAACCTGACTGTACAGACATTGTATACCTACTGGCAGGGATGCTTTCCTGGGTCTGGTACTGCATATTTGGATTGAAGCCTCTGCATGCACATGCATGTAAATCTGTTGGCAAGATCTCATGGCACAGCAACTGGATACAAATGAGAAGATGCTTCCAGCAACTGCCATTCAGAGGCAGAACATAGCCAATTGTCATGAATGGCAGGGTGACAGGGAGGAGTCCTGGCAATTGGTGCAGCCCAGCCATGATTGGGGCACACCAGGGCAAGCTAGGGATGGGGAAGGAAGTACTCACAGGGTGATGGAGGATGGCAGTGCCCAGGAACCAGAGCAGCAGGACTCATCACCAGAGTCAGAGGGACCTCTGTCTATAAACATGGTGGGCTCTGAGGTATAGTGAGCAGTGGAAGGGATGCTCCAGGAGGCTGAGACAGCCATGGGTCCACAGCTCTCTAGCTCTGAGAGGAGGGGTGTGATTCCTCAGCTGGAGTAGGCTTGGAACAGGTGAGAGGCATATGACTCATCAAGCCCAGATGCTGCAATCAGCATGCAAAGTATGAGACCTCTGGGTATAGGGCAGTATATAAATTCAATTAATAAATAATAAAAGTACAAAATGGCAGCAGAGCTGAGGTTCTGTGCCTGCTCAACTGCTCATCTTGATGGACCTTGGCTGGGATGCTACAGGACTTTGGACTTACCCCTGACCGCGTTTCTTACCTGTTGAACTTGGGACTTGACTTACTGACTTGATGCCAGATAGAGCAGGACACCAGTTAGCTAATAGCCATTGATAACCTATATGAATTCTCTTATCCTCTTTTGAAGCCATCCAGCTTGGTGGCCATCACAACTTGTGGAGCACATTCCACAACTTATGCGTTGTGTGACAAATTACCTTCTTTGGCCCTGAATCCATGCCATCGGTATAACAAAAGGAGAGACAAATAACATAAACCAGGCATGTTCAAGGTTAGTTAAAGGTTAATCATGGCACCCCATGGAACTGCGGGCTTTTCGAAAGTCAACTGAAAATTGCTAGCAAATCTCCGTGACGCAGAAGACTTTGAACTTTTGAGCCACTGAAGTTTCTTAGGAGATGCAAGGAGCCTTGAAATCCTATTAGGAATTGACTCAGCCCTTCATGGCAAAAACAGTACCTTTAAATGACTGAGATCAGTGCCAGTGAAGTCCCCCCGCTGGCATTGCCCTTGTCTCCGAGGTGTCACTGGGGCTGTGTATTTATGCACAGTGTGAACTGCTTAAATCGTTACCTACTGAGTAAATATCCCAATCAAATGTTTAGCTGAAAGACTGATAAAACTCCGGAGAGCTGAGAATTTCTCTCCGCTTGTCACTTCATTGCCAACAGGGAGGCATGCCGCCTCGCCTGTCCCGACAATCAATACGTGAAACATTCAGAAGATATTTCTTTAAATGTGCTAAACTGTGCAATAATTGGCCTGGAAAACAACAGCTGTGGCGCCATCGTTTTGCCCAAGAAACATTTGGCTGCCAGGATGAGGCACTCACAGCAGATTAGATTATTAGTTTGACTCGCTTGTCTGCTTCACCTGTGACTTTGTGAAAATGGATCATCTCTGTACATGCGTATAGACAACTCTATCAGCATACATCTATGGAAAAAGATATACATTTACAGATATGGGTCTGTCTATATGGGTGTATATGTATAAAGATAGAGTGAGCACAGATGTGCATCATACATTTAAAGCACATTCAATGGACATTTAAAGTTCATGGCTTCCCCCCAAAGAATGCTGGAAACTGTAGTTTCCCACCACAGCTGCAATTCACAGCATCCTTAACAAGCTGCAGTTCCCAGGATTATTTGGGAGAAGCAGTCTGCTTTAATTGGACAACAAATTTGTTTTAAATATATGGTGTAAATTGGCCCACAGAAAGAGATAAAGGGCTTCTCCAGATGACTTTTTATGGAGCACCTATCCTGAGTTGTTCACACAAAGCTTATGCAGAGGTTAGACTATGGTCTTTATTGAGCATTTATTCTGATGTGTTTGAAGGGCTGTTATGTGACATTGTGTATTCATCCTGAGCAGTGTAACTTCCCATTAATCATCTGTTCATTTGGACTTTTTGCGTGAAAAGCAAATTGTATTGGAGACATTTGGGTCTGAAGATTGTGGAATTATTGCTTAACAGAAAGCAGAATAATTTCTTTTATGTAAATGACAGACAGAAAATTGGAAGTCCTCCGCCCCTTTATTTTCTGTGTTTTCTTTTTTCTTTTTCTTTCTCTGTTTTTGTTTTTATTTATATTAGTTTCTTTTATCTTATTGTATTATGAAAAAGCTTTAATAAAATAACAATTATTATTATTAATCAATATGCTAAGCCGTAGCAGACATCATTGGTGAGCATCCAGTAGGTAGGTAGCTGCCTGAGGATACTAAATTGTCATGCCAAGCCTGTGTGAAGCTACAGGAGCCTCTTCTTAATCCTTTAACCATGGTTAGGAGATAGGGAACATTGAATCTCTTACATGTAGCTTACATCCAGCACCCAAACTCATCCCTTCTCCCAGTTTGCAGCACTGACTGACCAGCTGCAAAAGAGAACCGGCTTCCTTCCTATCCTTTCAATAGTTGTGTGCTATTGGGCTTCTGGGTCATCTTACCCCAAGCACAAATGACTGTGACGTCAAAGGAAGCTCTGTGTGTTGCTTGCATGTGTCTGGACAAGATGACAAACGTGAGCCCTTTTTGTTCTGCAAGAAAATGGCCCTTTTATCCGTTCCAGTTCTCATCACTCCCACACGGCATAAGGAGAGGTGGAGGGTGAAAGTCATTTCCTGACACTTTTCCACCAGGTTGTTATCATATGTCTTGCAGAGTATCTGTCACTTTGATGGGCTGTGTTAGGATAAGTGATATCAGGCCACTGATGCAGAGCAAACAAGAGGCAGGTGGAACTTAGACAGTGGAAGAGGCCCTGCCGGGATGGAAGTTCCTATAAATTCTTCTTCTGCTGCAATACTGCTTCAATGTACCCCAAAGCACTTTTGTCCACACCATCAGATGAAAAAAAGATAGATTTGCTCAGTTCTTTTATTTGCTAAACCTGCAATGCTGCTGGAGAAAACAAGGCTAGGTCTCCATGAGTAACAAGAAAAAGAGTGATGTATTTTTCAATGTAGTGAAAACTGAGGTCCTGGCATTTCCCATGTATTCCGATGGTGTGAAATCCCCCTTCCCAGTGATTTTTTTCTACAAAAAAATTAAAATGTTAGGGGTACTCTCATTTTGACTCAAGAAAATCACTGTTTTATAGTTCAAATCAGGGAAAATAAACACAGTAAATGGACAAAAGTACAAAGAACATTCATTACACTGGGAAAGGAAATGAAGCCACCATTGGAGGTGGTAACAAGGAAAGTGACCAATCACCATGCTAGATTCCAACTCCTACTTCACATATTAAACGCTCGCTTCCGTCTGAGACTCAGGAAACACTGTGACAGGAAATGAGGCTGCCATCGGGGGTAGCAACGGAATTGACAATTCACCGTGCTAGAGAAGAAACTAATTTAGAAATTTTTTTTAGTTTCTTCTCCTGTTAGAATCACAAAATATTTAGGGGTATGCATCCCCCCAGAAAAAAGCACTGTCCCTCCCAAAGGGTCTACTTCCCTCCCCACCAACCATTCTGATGCTTTTAAATGGGCCTTAAATTCCTTTGTGTTGGAATTTTCTTTTCATTGCAGAAGCTGGTCTGGAGTTTTAAAATGGCTGTTACTCTCTGTTTTATTATTACTGTCAGTCTGTATTGGGATGCTTTTATGCTGCTATCTTATTTGTGTTCCAATGCTATGATCCTTGGGAGGGTCATTGGCAGCATCAAATCTCTGTCTCCAAGGGCAGAAAGAGAGATCTACCCTTAGAGAGGGATGTTGGACATCCACTCCCTATCTGTGAAAACATCTGCAGCCCTTGCCCTACCAAAGTTGGATTTCTGGTGTCAGCAGAACTCCAAAGGGATTCTGCCATGGCTGGAGTGGGGAAGACACGGATGCAAGGAAAGCAGAGCCTTTCAAACATGGGAGAATAATATGCTAATGGCAAGGGTGTGATGGACAGACCTTTGGTCATCCTCCTGGAGACCCACTAGCCAATCCTGGCAGGATGGAGTAATCAAGATGGCATAACAACCACCAATCAGGAGGGAGTGGAGCGTGAAAAGGTAGAATCTGACCATTTAATTGACAAATAGGGCCTGGCTAGGGAAGTAGCTGGATGATTAAGGGATTGTTAGGAAGGACAAACTGGTTTAATTTCCATAGGGAAATGAAGAAATCCCAGAAAGGGGCTAGAGACGTTTTACTGTCAGGGTAAACTTGATAGCCATTCTAGGAGAAATAGGATTTAATAAAAACAGTCTTCTAGAGGAAAGTTTTAAGTAGAGTTCTTAGCTGAATCTGTAATAGTGTTTTGACTAAAAATAAGTATTCTGCCTTTTCTAGTGTAACTATTAAGCTTTATCCCTCAAAGAGTGCTTGTTAATAAAATTCCAGTTTTGTTTCCATCATGCCTCATCTTTAATTTATTCCTTTTTCAAGGAATAAGTGGCCACATGAATCCCACTACAATAGAAAGTGCCCTTGCTTCTGAATATAATTAACCATTTACATAAAATCCCCGAATTCACAGTTGTTTCTGACAGGCAGTGACAAGGTTTAAATCACCCAGAGCTGGTCATGCTACCTCCGAAGTTTATCGCAGAGGGAAAATGTAAAATGGAAAAGAGGGGAGGAAAATAAACAGAAAAGGACAGAGGAGTGCAAGAGTGCTGATTTACCTTAACTAGCACGTGTTAGATGAGATGAGTTCAACCATATTCAGTTCTCCCCACTGCTGCCTTCAGGATTGGTGTTTTATGCTGCAATCCTAGCTCCTGGCTGACAGCAGCAGGGCTTGATGGAATGGTGTAGCTGGAACCAAATCTACAGCTCCACCAATCATGCCAGCAAAGAAAAAAATCTCTTTCACAATGCCAGCTCCCTGGCTGGTTCAGCAAAGATGCCATTACCCAACAAGTGATGGAACAGTGCTAGCTCAGGAGTGGATGCCGTGCTGACTCAACCACACACCATCCCTGCTCCTGAAACATCTTGGGTTTGGGTTTTTTTGGGGGGGTGGGGGAAGAGTTACACTGGCTACTGCTGGATGCTGTCAGTGGTAGCTTCCAGCCACATAAGGACACTCTTCAGTAGGTCTCTTCTGCCTGGCAGAGCCAGGGAAGGTTGGATGGAACAACCATCCAAGTAGGACTGGAACCACCACAAAGCAGTGCCACCCACCTCCAGCTGAGACAACCACTCCAGAAGGATACCAGGGTTGATGGTATTGAAAGTCATTGAGAGGTTGTGGAGAAATAACATCAACACATTTCCCCTGTCTCTCTCCTGACAGACCTCGTCATACAGGGAGAACAAAGTAGTTTCTTTGTCAAAACTGACCCTAAACTCAGATTGAAGTGGATCTAGAAAATCAGTTTCCTCAAAGAGTGCCTGGATTGTGGAAGGAAGGGGATATTTTCCCCAACGTCTTCTCCAGTGATTTTCCTAAATCCACACCACTGCCACCATTTAATATCATTTATACACTTTGCACCCTTAACTAACCCCAACCCCTGGTAACTGTAAACTAAAATCATGCTAAAAGATCAGATATAAGCAACAATTTTTTTACATGGATTTATTTCGTGATTATGTATTGTACAAGTTTATGGGAGTACTTGAAATAGGAGTCTCTTGAAATGGGTGTGCACTTTGTTAACTTGTTACTGTTGCTTTAAATACCGAAAGCTTATTTCAGTACACCAAGACAACTTTGAAGAAGCACTTAGATACATTATTAAAACTCTTTTGCCATATTGGTGTAGTAGTTACTGCACCCCAGTTACGCCTGGCTTTTTTCTGAGGCCTCTGTTTTGCCTCTACTCACCTTCTGAAGCACAGCTCTGATTTTGCTGCCCTGCTGTGTAATCTTCCTTTGGATCTCCTACCAGACACCAGAGCTTGGTATTCCAAACTGCCTCTCAATTTCTCTCTATGTGATTCTTCCCCTCATCTCTTCATCCTAAGCCAAGTGATTCAGCTACCCCGGCAAGTCTTCAAACAACAAAGCAACTCTGGCTTCCTTCCAGGTTTTCTTCCTTCTTCCTCAGCTGCCTCCTTCTGGCCACTACAGACTAACCCAAACTGACTAGTACTCAGCTATATATACACTTCTCCTGACCCCTCTAGTCCAGCCCCAGCCAATCAAATGGTATAACTGAAAATTCTAAACCTGTACCCACCAATCAGAATATGCACATATTCTATCCTTAATTTGCATACTGAGAGTTCTATCTCCAACCCCTCCTCATCTGTGTCAGTTAAAGTTCTCCAGTGACAGTTTTCAACTTTCACCTGACCAGATGGAAGACTTCCCCCATCAGTTACATTGCAGTGCACACTACAATACAAATGGCAGAATACATTGCACAATACTCATTAAAGCACAAGTTGAACAAACAGTATTGCATCACAGTTCTATCATAAACCACACTGTGGTTATAAAACTTTAAATAAATGAATAACAGGTAGACTGCCAAGCTTTCACCATTGGCGCATTACTCCATTACTGGGCAAGCTTCAGTGTTAAATTTCTGCATATCACCCATTTGTTAAAAGAATACAAACCTTGCCTGAAACCAAGGCCCAAGTGAACATCTGGTTTTACATTTACTATAAATCTCCCATCAGCTGACAGAAATTTAGCAAAAGAATAATAAAATTGTACCTGTTTGTTCTGAAAGGAAAAGAGGGGCAACTAGAGCCATTAACAAAGGAAGGGGATAAACTAAACTCCTACTTGAATGCTTTGAAATGCTTGCATCAAAGGAAGATGCAAATAAGCAAACAAACACATAAGCAGTTGGCTCCTTATTTGATTTCTCCTATTAAATGATGAAAATAATTCTAGTGCAGAGGAACATGGGGTGTTTTTCAAAAACAAAAACAAAAAACCGTTTTCAAAGTAGGGAAGTGGTTTGCTTACTCAGAAACCAATTTTATTTCCTGCTAGTGAGGGTTTTTAACTTGTGAAGCTGTGAATAAAAGCAAAGATGGACAGGTTTTCCCCATGTAAATTAAGTAGCAGCACCATGGTCACTTATCCAAGTAATGGTTGGAACAACTAAAGGAACTGTAACTGCTTTAATATAACTGTAACACCCATGTGTACTTAGACTTACATGGCTTAATCTTTGAGACAAGCCTTTGCTGTTGGCTCATCAACCAGGTAGCCGCAACCAAAGCCTTGCTTGTGAAGGGAATGTGGAACCTCCTTGACTCCCAGTGCAGAGAGAGCAGAGGTGGGGAAGAGACATGGAGGGTGAGTAGGAATGCTCCTGCTCCAGGGTGTGAGACCAGGAGCTCGACCTCAGAAGGCTACATTCAGCCATGCTTAATCCCTCTCAACATTCTCCATCCAGGCAAGTCAGGGGCAATATCACAGTTCAAGTGGACACATTCCAGCCAGTCAACAGCACTTGAAGAAGACACAGAGGAGGGGTCAGTCAGTGAAGGTTGAAGTGGGTTACGTGTCCTGACAGAATCCCAAGGGCTGGATAGAGAGTCTTAGAGGGCTGTATTTGCAGACTTTCCAAGTCTGAAACTGTTCCTGTTTTCCAGGGTCAGTCCCAGATTCACAAAAGCTGTTGCCCACCTAGCAGTTCGAAAGCACATGAAAGTGCAAGTAGATAAATAGGTACCGCTCCAGCGGGAAGGTAAAAGGTGTTTCTGTGCGCTGCTCTGGTTCGCCAGAAGCGGCTTAGTCATGCTGGCCACATGACCCGGAAGCTGTACGCTGGCTCCCTCGGCCAATAAAGTGAGATGAGCGCCACAACCTCAGAGTCATCCATGACTGGACTTAACGGTCCGGGATCCCTTTACCTTTATCTTTATCAGAGAAATGTTGGAGGGTTATATGATCCCTAAGTGTCAGGGAATGGTCTGAACAGGAGGATTAGGAAGTGTATCCTCAGCCAGATCAGCTTCTCTCTGAAGAGGAGGAGGAGGTGGACAATTTGCCCCACCCTCTCACAAGCAGTTTCAGTAGGAGAGAGAGAGGAGAATGCTGTACAGCCTCCGCAGGAGTTATCTAGCTATGAGATACTGGAGAAGAGGGGGAAGGGAGGGAACAGCTAGCAGAGTCCCCCCTAGAGAGCCTGAGCCATCCCCCCTCCCCTCAGACTCGCAGGTCCAGCCATATTAAAGAACAGAGAATGCAGAGGGCTGGAACTTCCTGTTGGCACCTAGGATGTTGCTGGGGAGGGAAGTGGAAGGGTTCAGAGTAGCCAACACCTCTCTTTGTGGAGAGATATAGATTCTTGCTTTGCAGCCAGATGACTGAATGGAAAAGGCTATCAAATACAAACTGCTTGTGATTCTTGCCTATGAAGTTACTGGGAGAGGAAAGGACTCTCCACACCGGACACCAAGCCAAAGAGATAAGTCACTATACAACCATCTGAAGACAACCGTAAATAGGGAAGTTTTTAATGTTTTATTATGTTCTGATATATGTTGGAAGTCACACAGAGTGGCTGGGGCAACCCAGTCAAATGGGTGGGGTATGAATAATAAAATTATCATTGCCACCATTGAATAGTACATCCCCATTTTCATGGGAGAAATGTTGGAAGGTATGCATTTGGGCCTCAGACTTGAGATTCCCCATTAAACAGACATCATCCAGTTTGTGTGTGCCACGAGACTGAGAGTAGGAGAAATGAAGTTCTCCAAGGAAATGAACATGATTTATTTATGAGAAGGAGGCACACACAGAGAGACCCCCCCCCTTCAGCCCCTTCATTTTCATTCCTTGCTCTTTGGTGCTTCCATTTATCAGCCTCTGGGAATCAGGCAGGTAATGATGATATACGAACTCGAGTGAAGTAATTTTCCCACCATGGTGCAGAAATCACGACAAAGCAACCCTACTTCAGGAAATCATATTATACCCCAGTATAAGCAGGATGGTTAAGCTTTAGTTGATGCCTACCTTTCAAATACCTACAGGCCCCCTTTGCTGTTACAGACTCAAAAGCACATTAATGTTCCAGTCATAAGCTGTGCTCAAAATGCTTTAACCTTTGTGCAAGCAGGAATTATTACAAACCCTTCTGTGCAAATTTACCAGCCCAATTTCCTAGCAATTACTACGTTCATTGTCCAGTGGCTTGAATTACAGAAAAATGAAATTGGTTGGTGAGAAGCAGGAGCGCGCTCTAAGGCTATTCATAAGTTCCAACGCCTTGTTGCTTGCTTTCAAGTATAAATGTATTAGTCTGTCTGGAGAGCAGAAAAGTTCTGCACAATATCCTACAGATCCTACAGCTGCAGATGACTGAGTTGGTATATGAGCTATTCTTGAATACACTTGCTGCAAAAGAAAAAGAGAGAAGGAAAAATATACACCATACCATGAACCACTGTTCAGGGCATATTAAGGAAAAGAGTTTCAGCCTGTGTACTGTCAGGGTTATTGATTTATAAGTTTTCTTCACCACTAGACAAATAACAGCTTTTTGGGATGTCACAGGAACAGGGAATAAAGCTGGCAAACAACAGTTTTTGCTAAGCCAACAAGAGAAGGGCTGAATTTTCATTTTAATATGAATGGATACCCTTCATAACCAAAAGCATGTAAAATATATGAACTCAAATTTGGCTAGAGGCAAGGAAATAGGAGTTCTTGTATTTATTTAGGTCTGTGCCTTGAATTATTTCAGGAACACACACACACACACACACACACACACACAAAGATGGGGTAATGTTTCTACGGGTTATCAAGCAATATACGATTATCAAAGTGCCCCTTTTATAAAAAAACAAAGGGGAGGTGGAGGTTTAATTTGATTCAGCTGATCTGGTCACCAGCTAGCTATTTTCTCCTCCATGTGATCAGCCTCTGACAAATTCACATTTGCATGAATTATTGGCGGTGCCTGTGCTTGTTCTGTTTACTTCCATTGAGCAGGCAATTCATGTTTTAGTTGCACAATTTGGCTATTTTAGAAATGATTTGGGATCAGCAGCCCAGAAAAGATGGTGTCACTGAAGCGCAAGGCAAATCTCAGTCCAGTGGAATCTAAACTTATAATGAAGATGGTAATAAAATGTGAATATTTCCCAGCCTGATGCCAGGGAGTGGGAAGAGAAAATGCCTAGCTTGATGTCTGCACGAGATATAAAAGAGATGATCTGGTGAATACAAAAGCAAAAGTTGTAAACAGAAATTATATTCAATTCACACCAAGAGAAAGCCAATGGACTGGTATTCAGACAATGTGTCTCTTAGCAAATAGAGATTCCTCTCTTGCCTTATTTTTCTCTTCCAATATGTCTCCTGTCTCCGGAGTAAAATTAAATTAGCATCAAACCCTTTTTTCTTGAGTCAAGAAAATAACATAAGCCAATGAACTATCATCTCCTGTAATCTTAGAGGAAACTTTAATGACTTAGGAATCAAAACTAATTTACTTAGACTGGATCCAACTCTTCTTTTTGAGTCTCATGTATTGTCAGGTTTTTTTATGCAAAAAACAGAGTTAAGGTAAAAAGCTGTTTATATAGCTGTATATATACATAATGCAGTATGCAAGTAAGCTTTAATTCCAACCACAAGGTATATTGCACACACCAAAACAATCTCCAAGTGGTGTAAGATTCCAGAGTTTCCAGTCACTTTCCTGAAGTTTGTGTTTCCTTTGGAAGTGAGGCACAGCAGAGAATGTGTTTATAAACCATATATCATATATACAACCAGAGCCTATGATGGAGGGGTTCACACCCCAAGAAACAAGGCAATGATCACCTGTTACCCACTGATGTCCAATATAAAAGTTTCTTCTGATGGAACATGGTGTTTCAAGCACTCAGAGTGGTTCCATCAGTAGGAAAATGCATCTGGACCGCATCCCATAGCACTAACATTTCGCTTCCTTCGGTCAAATGCCAACAGTAGCTTAGAGAAAGGCCAGGTACTTTTTTATGCACACCAGCTTCCAGTGTTTTCTCTGGTGACTCCTTAGAGCTCCACCAGCCTTTGAGGTACAATCCCTCAAGCCCCCTTTTCCCCATGCCCCATCCCTAAAAAGCTAAACCAAATTAACAACCAGCCAGTCAGATTTCCTTCAAGCCAAATCCCCCAACTACAGAATTGTCTCCCTTCATTAGAAATCACAAATGAAACACAGAACACTTCTACCGTGTCCACCACCCTTGGCTAGCAATGGTGCTCAGGTTGACAATGAGTCCTGTATCTGCCTCAAACGAGCTGAAAACCTCCAGGAAACAAGTGTTTCAACACACAGTTTATATGCTAGTCTCTGGGTTACTTGTGTCAGGAAAGAATCGCTACCAGCTGTCCAGGTGGGGAAGCTTCTGCAAACTGGAACGCTGTTTTCCTTTATCCGGTATCAGGCTGCCAGCATTAGTTTTCTTCCCCTGATAAAAAAAAAGTTTCAGATTTTTATCCTTGTCCACAGAGCGCTTGAGAATTTGGATGTTTGTGTGGTTTTGAGCTTATTATTGTGAGGTGGTCAAGGGTGGTCAAGAGTCTTTCTCCCCTTCCCCCCTCTCCAGCATTCATTATGACCCCTCCAGCTGCCCGCAAGCCTCAGGTGAGGAGTTATCTGGTGACAGGGGTTCCTAACATAGGAACCAACTCCTAGGGGCCAAGGTCCCTTCGGCCCTCCCCAATAAAATATTTGATGGGGCCAGGGCCCCCAGAGTTGATTGGCATTGCCATTCAAATGGTGTGCGTGCGCCACATCTTGTGATCAGTTATGTGGGGTGAGACTTACCTGCCCCTCAATATTTTATTCAAATTGACACCCCTGGGTCCCAAACTGTGGACAACCAGTGCCCCACAAATTCATTCATCTGTAGCATGCTTGTGGATTTGCCACTGAAGACAGGAGACAGCACATCCATTCATTAGTCACATCTATTTGTAATTGTGGACGCGGGTGGCGCTGTGGGTTAAACTACAGAGCCTAGGACTTGCTGATCAGAAGGTCAGAGGTTCGAATCCCTGTGACGGGCTAAGCTCCCATTGCTCAGTCCCTGCTCCTGCCAATCGAAAGCATGTCAAAGTGCAAGTAGATAAATAGGTACCGCTCTGGCGGGAAGGTAAACGGCGTTTCCGTGCACTGCTCTGGTTCGCCAGAAGCAGCTTAGTCATGCTGGCCACATGACCTGGAAGCTGTATGCTGGCTCCCTCGGCCAATAAAGCGAGATGAGCGCCGCAACCCCAGAGTCAGTCACGACTGGACCTAATGGTCAGGGGTCCCTTTACCTTTACCTTTATTTGTAATTGTATCTTTATTGCTTCTTCTATTTCTTGTGTTATATTTTTTTTACAGGGGAGTTTATGTGGGAGTTACATTCCGGGTCATCGTGCGCATTGGCAGAGCATGCATGAGCCTGCCCCGCCCCCATTGCACCTCCCCCCACATATGCATCAAACATGCACAAAATGGGAGTTGCCTTTTGTGGCGTTTGTACGGAGCCCCCAGTCGTCTCACAGACTATTGACCTGTACACCACCAATCCACTGCCACCAACCAGGTTCTCCCCGGTAAATCACTTAGTCTCAGTCAGGTTCTCAAGTTAACAATGAAGATTGTAGTTTATTGCAAACACAAATAAACTTTGAATGCATTCGAAACGCTGTTACCCTTTACCCTCTTAGGCTTATTCTATTCTGTCTCTAACTCTTCTACCTCCCCTCACACAAGAACCAACTGCACTAACTGTCTCTCTCTTTCCATCTGTCTGCCAACTGCTTTTTCCCAACCAACCAACCAACCAACCAACCGTCTAAACCTCGGGCCAAGCCCTTTTATAAACAGGTAGGCTCCGCCTCTGGCTTTTCTATTGGTCTACCTATTAACTCTTTCTCTCCTCCTGTACATTTTCAAAAGAACGGGCAAACGCCACACCTGTATTCTGATGTTAATTCTATAGAGTTCAGATTGCAATACAATAAAATGCAATATATAAGAAGCAAGGAAGATATGGTTTAAAAAAGCCATATGGCATCTAGCACAGCACATTACAATGGCCATGAGGGGCAGAACAATCATTTAGGTGGTCCACCCAGACCGTCAGTGGTTTTCAAGTGGTCCATGGGGAGTAAAGCTTGGGAGCCACTGCCTTGTGGCACCATCTCCTGGGCTTTAATTGAAGCAGAACCACCTGAGGAGGCTGCAGAGGGCAGACCATTAGAGAGATGGTTTATAGTAGCAAAGAAAAAGAAAGAAGCACTCACAAACACCCCTTGAAAGGAAAGTTAAATGCAACAAATAACCTGCACCTTACTTGTTGGAATTTCACTGAAATGTTCTCTTCCCTTTGAGAATTGTAAAATGCAATCTCCTTTTCTCCTTAATTGATGGAGAATGGCCAAAATTTCAGCATTACTGTGGAGCTAAGACGGTAACATAGATAATGTCTGGGCACACAGTTAAGTGAAAACGATCAGTGCTTGTGGGTTAGCAGAAAAGAATTACTTGCAAGGCTGTTGTGATAGTTAATTCTTTTGGTGATTGTAAATAATAAGCCTCATCAAAGTTAAGTTATATATCAAAGTATTATGGCATCGGCTTGAAAAGGTAGTTATAATTACTTCCCTCCAAATGCTTTATCATGTGGGACAGACTCTCTCTGGAACAAGCTACTAATCAAAAGAAGCTTAGATTCCATTTCTCGCAGACTGTTTTGAATTTGGTTCAGTGGTTTCTGCCACAGAGCAAGTTATCAGGCACAACAGGCAGATAAGAGTGTTAAACAAATGCTGGAAATGACAACCTGCACCTCTTCTCTTTCTAAGGGACTCCCATTACTGTCATTTTTAAATAAGTATCAGAATGTCAATACAGAAAAATAAAAGCAGAGGAAAAAATCAAGTCAGCATAGGAAAAAACTACAAACATTTGTGTGTGTAAATAATTGAATCACCGGACTTCATCTAAGTGAATAATCAAACTTGCTCACAGATGATGCCAGAGATTCTGCTAAATGATAATAAACTTCACATCATATTACCCTCTTTGAATTAAATAGAAAACTTCTATTCCCTTTACTGCAAAACAGTACCACACTGTAAGTATTTATTTTATTTTGTTGAAACCTCCTGGTACATTGTGTCCGTAAAGTTCAGAGTGGAAATATTATGTACTTCAGTTTAACCTTTTCTGGGGAACTATTTTGGTTAAGCATACCCAATGTAAAATTCAGGTTGTTCCACGTCTAGAGTGATGATTACATTAAATACTTTCAAAGACGAACTTCCAAGGTCACAATCCCAAGACAGGGTTAAACATTCTCCGGCCCCATTGATTTCAATGGGCTTGAACTACGCTTAGCGCAATGTTGGATTGTGGCTCAACAATGTGTTTTGGAGTTCCATAGCAGAATCTCGCCTTAGAACATAACATCAGGTTGTGTTTGCAGCACTCTTAGCCATATCACAAACAGCTCTTGGAAGCTCTCCATATTCAAGAGGTTGGAGAGGCTGTTGCTTGAGGCAGACAAACCCTTTGGAGCGAGGGCATCACTTGCAGGAATCCCAGCCAAAGTGCCCAAATCAGGGCTCTTTGGCTGGAATTGATGTAAGAGGTAGAGCAGGCTTCCTCAACCTCGGCCCTCCAGATGTTTTGACACTACAATTCCCATCATCCCTGACCATTGATCCTGCTAGCTAGGGATCATGGGAGTTGTAGGCCAAAAACATCTGGAGGGCCGAGGTTCAGGAAACCTGGGGCAGAGCCTGGATTTTGTTGTTGTTGTTGAGCAACAGATCCCCTCTTGAAGGTCCAGCTAGACTTGTACCATCAACATTAATTCTATTGAGCAAAAATTAACTGCAGTGCTTTTTGTGTTTGGGAAGTACAGGTTAGCCACATTGGTGGTATAGGATAGTTCTGGGCATTTTGTCCTTTTTTTTTAAAAAAAGAAGTCGTCGGAGATGATATATTATAAATGTTAAAGGTAAAGGTAAAGGGACGCCTGACCATTAGGTCCAGTCGTGACCAACTCTGGGGTTGCGGTGCTCATCTCGCTTTATTGGCTGAGGGAGCCAGCATACAGCTTATTTATCTACTTGCACTTTGACATGCTTTCGAACTGCTAGGTTGGCAGGAGCACAGACCGAGCAACGGGAGCTCACCCTGTCATGGGGATTCGAACCGCCAACCTTCTGATCAGCAAGTGCTAGGCTCTGTGGTTTAACCCACAGCGCCACCCGCGTCCCTACTTTGTCTGTAGCATCTTGTAATCAGAGTTATAGTGCCTATGACTGTGGAGAGAAATAATTTGTGAAGTTGTAAAACTTTACCAAATGACCAGAGTTCTATTCAGGTGTTCAGTGCCAAACTCTTGCTCTGGAGGGTAGGACTCAAACCAATGGCTTCAAATTGCAAGAAAGGAGATTCTGAGTAAACATCAAGAGGAACTTTCTGGAATTAATAGCTGTTTGGCAGCAGAACAGGTTCCCTCGGGAGGTGGTGGACTCTCCTTCCTTGGAGGGTTCTAAGCAGAGGTTGGATGCACATCTTTCATGGATGCTTTAGAAGAGATTCCTGTTTTGCAAGGGGAGGTTCACAAGATGACCCTTGGGGTCAATTCCAGTTCTACAATTCTATGGTTCTACATAAGAGTAAGGCTGCACTTGCTGCTCCCTTCCATCATGCACTCATCGCCTGGTCCTTTGCTCCTCCCCATGTATTGGAAGGTGAGGGTCTGCAGCAGGGAGCCCTGCTGCACTCATGGAAGCTCAATGCATGTTCACACATGGAGCTTACACAAGTACGGCAGACCCTCCACTTTCTCTTTCAGCATGTAGGGCCCGCAACCCCCCCCCCTCAAGCAATGCTAATCACATGCTTGCATAGGACAAGGGGTTTGAATACATTCCTAAATATACAGAGGGGCGCATCCGGCAGATCAGCATTATGCATGTATTGAGCATATAGTAATCATGCCAATTTTCCCATGTTTTCCTAGCAAATGCTTGGCATGTCTCAGTCCTGTGGCCGGAACTCTTATTCTACATGGGTGGAAAATCGCAGGCCGGGCTGTTAGATGTGGCATGTGAATGATAAAACACGGTTATGTTTTTGCTGGGATTCCGACAATGAGATTCTTCATCCGACAGCAGAATTGCATCACTGCCACTAAATAGGCTGAGAACCTAATCCAAAGCACTAGCAGCAGTCAAAAGGAATAAGAGGATTCTAGAAATCATTATGAAGACTAATACCTCTGCGATCTTCTAAGTAACTGTTGGATACGCTTATTCTCCCCAGAGAATGGGGTGGAGGTATAATTGTATAACACTCACCGGTGCTACAATCAGTGCATAAAAGAGAAGCATCTGAAACGTGAGTCTCATCCTTACATATTGCATCCATTCATCCCATTTGTGCTACTCTTTATTTTAATGAATTAAGCAGGCTCATGCTGCCATCTGGTGGGCTGTATAAGGAACACCGTTTTTGTTTTTGCTGGCTAGGCTTGCGCTAAGCAACGCATCTGCAACGTTACACCTGTGTAATAGATATGAAGTAGATAACGGTGAACAAAGCTAAAGTATTTTATTAATAATTTATTGTCAGTAAGAAAGACTGGCTAATGGTAGATTTCAGTAAAAACCTTTACAAGACCATTGCATCACAAATATACAGACACTATAAAACTGTGCCATGGTGGTTTTGGTTCTAAATAGGTATGCAGTGGCTTCCCTCCTCCCCTCCCCCCACACTTTTCAAGAAAGGAAAAATGTGTAACTGTCCTAGAGTACAGAAACCCAGGTGGGATATTTCCATGTTCGTCACCCAGAAAATATCAGGAATCTTTTACAGCTGGAAATTATGTACACTTGGAAATGCATGATTACATAGAAATCTATAAATGAAATGTCACACTTCTGTGGAAAACAAAACAAAACGGTGAAGTGCTGAATGCTATAAGACCCAGGGCGTGTTGGTTTAACGGCACACTAAAAACACCACTAGAATCAGTGGAAATCAAGTTTCGAAAGTATCTACAAAATCTAGTTAAAATTATTGAAATCAAAACTGTACATAAAATTTACAAAAAGAGATAGGAAAAAAAATGATTTGCTCTTGAACGATATAAATACATTTATCATGCTAAAATGAGGAAGTGGTATGTGTTTTTGCTTTATTTCTTTTAACATAGACAATGTAAGTACAAAAAACACTTTTTGGGGGGGATGGCACAGCCAATGGGAGACCTGTGATCAGTCAAGCGGCGGGAACGAGGTCAGGAAATGGTTAACAAGTTGAAATGAGCTACATGATCCAGTGCAGCCATGCCAGTTTTAGCTCACTGAAACGAAAGCGGCTCAAGCATTGCTGCCAAGAAAAATAAGCTCTCCGATATTTTTCTCTAGAATACTTTTATTTTTTAAGTTCATTAACATCCAGGCACTTTTAATTGAGGAAGGGTGTCAGACTTCTGTGTGGTGCTGAGGCTCGAGCGAAGGGATGATCACCTCTTCGAAATGTCCGTCGTCTCCACTCTCATAGTCACTCAGCATGGCCTCAGACTCCATTTCACAGCATGCCGACACGTCGGAGCAGGAAGCTGTGGAAGCGTACACAGACATGGACATGTTGTCTACGGGGGGCGCTTCGAAGTCTCTGCTGTACCCTACTGTGTAAGGAGCAAAGGGTTCTCTGTAATTCCCGGAGACTCCGTTGTTTGTGTTCTGAGGTTCCGACAGGTCTGGCGGATAGTGATGGGGAAGGTACTGGCTGAGATTGAACCTCTGCCTGCTCCTTGCAGAGGATCCCAAGCTACCTACAGCAGGCATGTCTCTGGATTGCTGTATTGAGTCAAACTGATCACTGTACTCGGGTGGCAACGGTGGGAGGTCGTCAGGCACTGGGAAGTCGTCTGGCGGAGGTGGAAAGTCACTCTCAATGTCGTAACCTCCAGGGTAGTAGTCTGCATCAATGGAATTTGGATCTGTATACAGGGGTGCCGCCTCTTCAACCACCTCGTAATTCGGATACTCCTGTATGCCAGGCAGTTGGACATTGGGCATCCAGTCAGAGGTATCCCAGTGATAGCCTGAAGGGCAAAAACAAAGCAGGTTTCAGTATCTAACACTGAAAAATCAATATACTGCACTAAGGACAACACAACCACCAGCTATTAGAACACAAGAGGAATGGGAGGAATCTGCCCCCGAGGTTAACGAACATTCAACATTACAACAGCAAGGTCATGGTGCACCATGCAAATAGTTTATTGTATTATTCAAGTCTGGGCTAACTAGGATCACAACATACCTCACCCTAAAGTGAGCTAAGGAATGAGCTGGTACACAACAGCAGGAAAGTCATTCTTTGTGTAAAATAAAAGTGTCTGGAAGCCTGTTAGTGGAACAAACTGGTGCATGGTAACTACATTTATCTCAATGTAACATTTGCAACAAGCTCGTGGCTCTGTTTGAAATAAAAGCCTAGCACGATCTGAGCCATGTTTACTCGGAAGTACATCCTACCGAGCCCTGTGGAGTAACAGTGTGCAGAATTGCAAGATTAGTCCATCAAAATTAGCAAGGTTATGATAATTTACCCCGCTGATTTCAATGGGTTTTAAATTACAATTTGATTTTTCCAGACTGAGGCCAGTAAGCTTAAGATTCCCTAATTGTTAAAGCATCCATAACACTTACCAGTTTAGTATTAATGTTATTAATTGCTGCCCATCGGCTGTGGAGTTAATTTTATAACAGAACCCCTATGAAACTATTAGTAAGGACACTCAGGCATTCAAATGCAAAAACAAAAGTCTCCATATAAGCCAATCATGCAGAAAATCACTTTCTGTTGTAGGGCAAGAATATAATATTGTACTTGAAACAAAAGTGCTTACTGGCTTGACTGGTAAAACATGGCTATGTTACAAGTATCAAGATTTTGTGATCCCTTCTACAAAGGGGAATTTGCACTGGGCTAGAATAAGTGTGCAGTAACTGGAGGGAAATAACTGCATACATACACAGTGAGCAGACCAAGTTAGTGTTGGGGACCAAATATTAACAGAAACATTTCAGTGAATGGCAACAAACAACTACATGCAGAAGTCACCTCTTGAATTGCTCAGGTCGGGAACAGCGAAAGACTCTTTAGGTGGCAAAGTGGAGAGAGAGGAAAAAAGATGTGCAGTTAGGCATCAAGTAGTTCAAAAGAACTCAATAGCCTAAAAACAGTAAGAATGTACACAATGCCAACAGTAACAATATCCTTTCTACTGTCCCCTTGTAAGTTAAGGAAGGGGGACTTTATAGTTTAAAGGTGAGATCCAAAGAGATACTTTAGATATGCAAATAAGGTTCTAAAAACTTTATTATTCCCTTCAGTCATATCACAAACTGCTTCTGTAAAGTCCCCAACTGGTCAGGTGGGATGTTGTTTCAAGAAACAAACTCTTGAGTGTGTAGAAATACCGTATTTTTCGCTCCATAGGACGCACTTTTTCCCCTCCAAAAATGAAGGGGAAATGTGTGTGCGTCCTATGGGGCGAATGCAGGCTTTCGCTGAAGCCTGGAGAGCGAGAGGGGTTGGTGCGCACTGACCCCTCTCGCTCTCCAGGCTTCAGGAAGCTCTGCGCAACCCTCGGGAGACCGACTCCGAGGGTTGCGCAGAGCTGCCTGCAGTCCTGGGCTCAGCGCAGCTCTGCGCGGCCACCAGGAGCCGGGCGCGAAGTCTTGAGCCTTGGTTGCCAGCTCAAATCATTGGTGTCCTAGCCATAGGCACCAAGGGGGGGAGGGGCCACGGGGCCCCCATATTCACGGTGTGTTGATGTCATGTGAAAACGCCATCGTGTGGCCCCCGGCCCCCTCAATCGTGAGGGCAAGGCAGCAGCCCTGATCCCTGCCCCTTACAAACCGAGGCTCTGTTGTATAAGATTTCAGGGGGATAGATGTCTAAGAAAGTGTGCCATTGATTTAGTGCTTGCTGAGTAAAATATTAATGAAACGCAGCTGATTTTGAAGACTTTCTTTTAGGCCTTACAAGTGGGAACTGCAACAACATGTGGCAGCACAGAGTACTCTTGTTTGGGATTCCAGCCAGACAACCAGGACCCTTCCCCCCCACCAAGAATACAATATTCCGGAATACACCTTTTCCAACCCCTTTCCATCATTCAGCACTCTGTGGTGTGCTCAATTGTCACTGAAAAGTCATCCCCCCTATTCCACCTCCTAAAATATGTTTTGAACTTCTGCAAATTTTGTGTTCCTCCAAATCTGCAGATACCTCTCTGCAGCTGGTGCCACATTGGCTACGTAAGGGCTGGCAGTCGGAAGATGAGTTTGCCATTACTAAATAGGATACATCTTAATCTCTTTCGTTGTCTAGGTCTTACCCCTGCTTCAAATGCCCTCCTGCAACTAAACCTGTAAGCAAGCCTAAGCATGTTCAGTGAAATTGTTTGTTTATTATGTTTTTGTTTTTAGCTTGTATTTTATGTTGTGAACCGCCCTGAGATCTACAGATGGATACAAATAAAATAAATAAATGAAACAGCAGCACTCTCCTTCCCTGTATATCCCTGCATCATTTTCTTTCTGTTTCCCTGAGTTGAGAATGTTAAGATTATAAACTCATCTACACCAGGAATGTATCCTCTTTCTACTCTATAAAGCTCCATGTATACTGATAGCGGCATTTGACAAACCACCTTACAACACATGCTAAGGGATCTCAGAAATGAAGCTTTTTTTTTGCAATTTCTCTATGCATAGCCCGTATCTAGATGACATAGTTATTTTTACAATTTTATTGTTTATCTAGCTTGACCCTAATGGAACATTTCCTACCCACTAATACAAACAGATACAGTGGTACCTTGGTTTAAGAACAGCTTAGTTTATGAACAACTTGGATTAAGAACACTGCAAACCCGGAAATAGGTGTTTTGGTTTGTGAACTTTGCCTTGGAATAAGAACATGTTCCACTTCTTGTTGAGTGTGTTCCATTTGTAAATTGAGTCCCCCGCTGCTATGGTAAAGCACACCTTGGTTTAAGAATGCTTTGGTTTAAGAACGGACTTCTGGAACGGATTAAGTTCGTAAACCAAGGTACCACTGTAGATGTCTATCTATGCATATAAGCTGATTCAATGAGCATTTTCTACAGAGTCAAAAATGAGCTGGATAAAAGGAGAGGAGTATTTCCAAAAACATTAAAGTCTTGATTATTTTCTCCTAGTAGTCCTTGTACACAGAAGAGGTGTACCCCAGGGAAAGAAGAAACCTATGCTGGGAAAAAGTTGTGGTACGAGCCTGGTGTGAACCAAAACTTTGCTGAGGCTGGTACTATTGAGGCTGTCTGCAGGTACGTTAACAGGAGAACTAGATCTGTCTGGTGATCAACATTTTCAGGTTCTTTCTACTTTGCATGTCAACTGTATGCCTTGGAGAATATCACAGTATTTATATTGCACTTGTTCTGTGCATTTAAGATGCTTTGTGTACCATTCAGTAATGCTTACAAATCCTGTAAAGTAAGCTGTTTTATTATCACCATCATTACATACGGGGAGAGCGGCATATTCTGAGTACCTAGTGGCCAGCCAGCAAATTAATGGCTGACCTAAAATTTGAACTGAAGACACCTCAGTTCATAAGTTCATGTTGTTAAACATTGCACCAAACTTCCTTTCTGTTTGCATTCAACCACCCAGCTACGATATCCCTAGGCAAACTGTACTTTAAACAGTGCCATAGCACTGTTCACTTGTACACCTCTACTATTTCAACAGAAGGGGGGGAGTAGTATTGTTAATAAGATTGCTTCTTTTCTGTTCTGGTTATGCAAGACCTACAAGGATTTTATAAGGTAATCTTCATATATATATTAACATAAACAAATCATAGACATGTAGAGTTGGAAGGAACTCCTAGGATTGTCAAGTCCAACTTCCTGCAATGCAGGAAACTCAGCTAAAGCATTCATGACAGATGGCCATCTACCATCTGCTTAAAAATCTCCAAGGACGCAGAGTCCACAACTTCCCAAAGGAGTACTGTGTATAGCATGCACTAGTGTGAAGTGTGTTCTTCAATCCTCTTTTCATTCATGACACTGCATGGGGCAGTTCCCGCTTGTTCCGGCCGCAAAACGAATGGCTTAAGAGCTGGGCGATAGCTCCGATACTGGCGAAGCCTTTGTGCAGAGAAGAGGGAAGGGGAAAGATGCTGCAAGGAAGAACTTCGCCCTATGATGGCAGATTGCTACTGCTCACCTATGGGGAAGAATGAGGCTGAAAGACAGGATGTCCGGGACTTGGCTGAACACTGAGGAATGGGCACTGGGACAATGTGGGTTTGGAGACTGACTTGGAAGAAGGGACCAGTGATCTGAGGGAGCCTGTAATATTCAAAGGCAGGAGAAGCTGCAGGATTGGAGAGTGGAGAACAGGTGCAAGGGGAGGAAGGGATAGGTCAGGCTGGTGTAGAGTCAAGGAGAGGCAAAGGCAAATTCAGCCCTCCAGATGTTTTGGGACAACAACTCCCATCATCCCTAGCTAACAGGACCAGTGGTCAGGGATGATGGAAATTGTAGTCCCAAAACATCTGAAGGGCTGAGTTTGCCTATGCCTGGTCAAGGGCTTCCACACCTCCTCCTCCTCCTGCCATCACCTCTCCTGTTCTACTGTCTCCCAGGACCAGAAGAGGACTGAAGTGGGAGGAGAAAAGGTTACATGCAGGCAGAGTCTTTGCCTGCTTGAGTGCAGTTCAGATAGGGGAGATACATAAACTGGAGGCAGAGCTTCTCTGTTGCGGCCACTGCTTTATCAGGTGCACATCTAGGAGTAACTGAGACACATAGGACTGATGGTCATGCCTTCTCCTGTCCTGGGAATGTACTTGTGATAATAAAGGGATAATCTGTGCTCAGTGTTATGGTAACATGCCAGGATTTGATGCTGTTTTCATGTTGGAATGCCCTAGTGTATGAATACATGCAGAGGTGGTCTTTTCGGAAATTGAGTAAAAAAAAAAAAATGAGACTAGATTAAACATCCCCATTTGTATGTCTATTAAAGCAAACAAATGTGTATACTGTTTATAAGAAATGATGTATCTTAATTTAATACCTCTAATGTATTAATACATTCCTAGAAGAGAAATGCATGCAACGTTCTGCCCAGACCATAAATAAAAAGTGAAAACTATATACCTTCTTTTCCCACCGTGTCAACAACAGCATTGACAAGGTGTATTACAGTCACTAGGGAAGCTTGTAAAAAGTATGGGAAGGAGCAAATTAAAAGAGAAACTTATAATTAGCAGCAGTTTCAAACAGCATATAAAAGCATACCAAGAAACATAAAAAAAACAACGCTTAAAAATCTTCTAATAATTACACACAATTGCACAACGTTTCAAGTGGGGTTAGGCACATAATGTTTACACAAGCACCAGTGGCATTCTGTTCTGACTGGGAATACACATTTAAAAAAATTCTGTGCTTTTGCCTCTTTGAATATACTCTGGACTCTGCAAACAGCTCTAAATGAATGGTCTGGAAAGGTTATTAGAACGGCAAATGGATTGCAAAGATGAACATGCGTATATACATTTTAGCAATCGTCAGGGCTCATTCGCACTTTACTTTTAGTATCTGGGAATGGATACTGAGGCGCAACATACATGTGTGCTGTGTCAATTGTGAATGGCACTCGTTGATTTAAACGGCCAATTTTCAACACACAAATGCCCAATTCTTTCTCAGTTGCTCCTATTCTTTTTTAAACAAGAAAAAAATTGTTTAAATAGACATTCACCGTTCATAATCGATGCACTGCACATGTATATTATTTTATTTACAAAAAGAGTAAAGTGTGAACTCGTCCTAAGTCAAGTTTGCATCTATCATTTCACTGGTTCGTTTTACTGATACAATAATTTCCCCCCCTAAAGGATTGCAGGTGGTAGATCAAAATTTGCTGAAATTCAAAATGGCATCTCAGTTCTGCAAATGGAACCTGTTTTATGGCTGTTATGTGTCCTAAAGCCCTATGCTGCTTCTCCACAGCTGGTCTGCAAACACCTCCCCCACAGCCAGTGCATAGGATGTTCACAATTTTTTAACTTCTAAAAAAGGAAGAATAAATAAGAATTCTGGGAAATATTGCAGCTTTTATGAGTGCAAAACCAAAGGTAAGAGGTGGGTAGGAATGTTGAGCAGGTTTTATGTGAAGTTCATGACAGGGGAAGGCAAGTTGAAGAATCAGAGAAAAGGTTAAGTGGAGGTCATTTTTAAAAGCACTAAAAGGTTTAATGAAACAGGCTTGGATCAAGGCTATTTCATAAGGTAATGCAGCTGATGTGTAGGAAGAGGAAAAGGAGGACAGGTTCAGTGATCAGGGACTGAAATCTTTCCAGTGTTTTATTTTTCCATTTCCAAAGTTCGTTAGTAACAAGGTATGGATGCCAACTGCATATAAACGCTAGGCAAGCCCAACAGGTTCAAAATTATTGGCTATGATGGCTAAAGACAAGTAAAATAGACAAGATAAATTTTCTCGGGGGGGCGGGGATCAGGAATTTTCCTGACATAAACTGAAAGCTTCCAATTCAAAGTTTTCTGGAATAGTCTACATCAGCAAGCGAGCGAACTGAGGAGAAAATGGAGAGGGGCAGCAGAAGAGGAACAGAAAGTCAGAGAAAGTGAGGGAAGAAGGGGAAGGGGGTGAAGTGGAGCCAAAAAATCACACAGAGCCCAGCAGTGGGAGAGGCTGCATGCTGCTGGATGGACAGAGGGAAGCGGGTGGGGAAGCAACACAAGATACAGAGGCAATGGGAATGTGAGTGGAAAAGCTGGAGAGTGGGGAGGGAAAATTTTGAAATAACCAGCCAAATCGTTGGCTAGAGTTCTCTGGTTCTCTAATTAACTGGCTGAGTGGAGAACTGGCAAGCTAAGTGTCATGCTCATAGCTGCATAATATTGTCAACTGTGACTTTCAATTCTGACATTTACCATTTGCATTCCTTTCTTTTATCACTCTGAATCATACTAGCATATTTGGAACTTGCAGCCAGCCATAGAGAAACAAATGGTGCGTACTAGTTGTTACAGTGCAAAACTATAAACTCGTTTCAAAACTCTATTTCTGTTCTACAGCTTTTTTTAAGTTCCTTTCGTACTGAAAAACCATTAATGCATATACATATAACAAACACACACACATACACAGAAACGTCACTGAAAGTGCTAGTGATCAGTAAAAAAATAAAAAAAACTTACTTTTTTTGGTTAAGTAATAAAAGGAAGTTTTATGTTGAGACCACAAACAAGTTAATACACTGAAATAAGCAGACAGGACATCTTGGCTGAGCATGAGCAAAATACTATGTATTTTAAAACGGTAGCCAATTATTTCCCTAAGCTTAGTAACAAAAACAGAAATGAAGCTTTGGAGTAATTTAAAAAATAACCCAATGAAGGTCAAATCCAAAGTAAATTCACGGAGTACTTTTGACAGGTCAGGGCCACTTTCAGAGTGTTTCGCTCACACTGACAATAGTATAGGGCCTGATTCAGTGAAGTGGAATGTCTTCCATGCACAGAGATTGGGCACAAATTTGCTCCTTATCGTGGCATAAGCCAGATAGCAACACAGCTACAATAAAAGCCCTGCTGGACAACTTCCTTCATTACTAACGTTATCAGACTTACAAGCCAGTCCCTCATACTCTGCTTTCACTCAGTACTGCTCTGATCCATATGGGAGCTGAGGCAGCAGCAAGGAAAAAGAGGAGACAAATGAAGCAGTAATCCAGTTTTCAGACATTTTAAAACCTCACTCCATCCCACACACCTCCAATATTCATAACCTCACTATTTTTACAAAAAGAATACTCCTTGTCTGAATGCAATTTGCTTCAGATCAAACATTCAACATTAACTATTACAGGTTTAAACGACTTATAACCAGCTTATGACGTCGTCTGCAACTTATAATAATGCATCTCTGCAGAAGTGGCTCACTCACCCAGAGGGGTGGAGACACAGTAATGGCCTCCCAGCAGAAGCAACGCTGCCATTTACCAGGAGGCTGAGGGGCAATACTGAGGTGGTGTCTGTGTTGTGTGTTGCACCCGTGCAAGCGCCTGGTTGTCTCTGCCCATGCGCCAACTCACACCTCACTTTCCTAGCAAGTGGGAGTGCTGCTGCTGCTACTGGGAGGCCATTGCTGCAGTTCTTTGCCCAACTGGGTGAGCCGGTCCTGACAATATGCCTGTTGATATTTGTAATGCCAGCGTGAGGCACCTATGTGGAGACGGTAGACAAGGAAGCAGAGCGACACGAAACAGCAAGGCATCATCTACCTACCATTATCATCACATGATTCTGACTGGAACGAGCTAAGGGACTGGACCTCCGACACGCTCTCTCTAGCGCTGTAAGGCTGAGAAACCTTTTCTTCCAGGGGCTTCTTTGAAAGGCAAGAGTCAAGATCTACAACTTTAGCTGAAAGACAGAGACATAAGCAGAAACAATCAATGTGACAACCAACTTGCCCCTACAGTCACAGTCGTACCCTGGTTTTTGAACAGCTTAGTTCTTGAACGTTTTGGCTCCCGAATGTCGCAAACCCGAAGTGAATGTTTCAGTTTGCGAACTATTTTTGGAAGCCGAATGTCCGATGGGGCTTCTGCGGCTTCTGATTGGCTGCAGGAGCTTCCTTCAGCCAATCAGAAGCTGTGCTTTGGTTTTCAAACGTTTTGGAAGTTGAATGGACTTCCGGAACGGATTCCATTCGACTTCCAAGGTATGACTGTACTAGAAACATGACAAAAAATTAAGCTTCATTGTTTTAAAACCCCAGCAGGCATTTTACTTGAAGCCTGATTTTATAGTTTTAATCGTTTTTTTTTTCTTTTCTGCACTGCATTCTTTTGTACACTGCTCAGGAGATGATGCTGGTTAAATGGGGTATAAATTGTCTAAATAAATATACAGTGGTACCTCGGTTTAAGAACATCCCTGTTTACGAACTATTCGGTTTATGAACTCCACAAAACCAGAAGTAGTGTCCCAGTTTGCGAACTTTACCTCGGTCTAAGAACGGAATCCGAATGGTGGAAGGGCAACGGCGACAGGAGGCCTCATTAGGGAAAGCGCGCCTCAGTTTAAGAACAGTTTCTGTTTAAGAATGGACTTTCAGAACAGATTAAGTTCATAAACCGAGGTACCACTGTATAGCAAAACACTGCAGTATACCAATCCCCTACAAATGTTTTTCAGAGCCAGTCTGAAATGGGAGCTTTTTGGTGCTGTTTAGGCCTTCTGCGGTGGGAAAGAGAAAAAAATACACATTTATTTCTTCTTCCTCACTCCCCTGAGGCCTTCCCTCTGTTGTCCTATATAACTCTAGAAGGTTTGTGTGTTGACTGTTAGTCTTGAAGGTGAGCTGCAGGGTGGGCAGCTAGGGTGTTGCTACCATTGTCTCCTTTCCTTTTATCTGAAACATCCCCTTACAGCACAGGAGAGGGATACTTCCTCCCCAATATTCCTGCTAAGAAGCAGCCAGGGACTGCCCCTCCATTTCTCCCTTGGACACCCTAACATTCTCTGCCTACACTTCTCTCAAGTACAGCCTAAACCGAAAGATTTGCAGACTCTGCCAAAATTCTAGTTCCTTTAGATTCCCTTTTCCTCAACCACAAGGCAGACCTGAGAGCTGCTCACAGAAAACAATGGAGAAATTCAGGATTTTGGCAAGGCTGTGACCGAAAAGCAGTGTTTCCCTCCCCTCCACAAAAGTTAGCAGCAAAATCAAGTATTTACTGCCTTTGATGTTCAGCGTCAATCTAGGAGTTCCCTCTTCCGAAAATGAGAGAGCTCTATTTTTATTTTTATTTTAAATCTGTATGTCTTCAACCTTTGTAGACAATTGCTAAAAGGAGAAATCTCAATATTCTGCCAGCAAAGCTTTTTCAGTTCAAAAAAGAGGCGGCGGCTTACTGTCATAATCGAAGTCCCAGCTGGGCTTCTGTATTGAGTCGCTGTCTGATGGTGAATTGGATGGAGGTGGGGGAGGCAAATTTGGAGCCACACTGCAGACAGCCACTGCTTTCCTGTGGCCATGAACGGAATCTGGGTTAAAAGTAGTAAACTCTGGGTGCTCTGGGATTGTGGAACCTTCAAAAGAGTTCCTGTCCAGATTGTTCCTTGAGTCACTTGGAATGCTCGGAGTATATGAAATGGGACGAACAGGCACCTGGGGTGGAATGTCAGAATAAATGTTCTTATTCAGTTTGGAATCAAAGTACGGCCTTTGCAAGAATGCTGTTGTTGTTCCCAGATGTTTGTCTTCAGGTTCTGGCTGGCTTTTCTTCTTCTTCTTCCGGATGACTTGGCGGCAGAAGACAAAAATCCCAACCAGTATGAAGACCCCTGCTATGAAAATGATAATTCCAATGACTTCTGCTAAGCTAATGTTCCAGGGGGTTGAAACATATTTGTTCAGGACGTCGGCACAATGCCTTCCCCCAAATCCGTGGCTACAATTGCAGTGATAGGCACCGTATGTGTTCTCACAGAGAGCGCCGTTCTGACATGGGCTTTCTAAGCATTCATCAACATCGGTTAAACACCTGCAATGAAAAATTAACAGGTAAGGAACAGCTTACAAATGCAGAAAATGGGAAAGTGCAGGATATATTTATAATATCAGCACATAAATTTTTTCCATGTTAAAAATACTGTGACTCATCTGGAGTGTTGGGTGCCAGTTTTCATTTTTATCATTATTATCATACCCTCCAACATTTCTCCAATGAAAATAGGGATGTCTTATTTAATACTAATAATGCTATTATTTATGCCCTGCCCATCTGACTGGGTTGCCTCAGTCACTCAGGGGGTGGGAGCTTACAACATATATAAAAACATGATAAAACACCAAACACTAAAAAACTTCCCTGTACAGGGCTGCCTTCAGATGTCTTCTAAAGGTTGCCTAGTTACTTATCACTTTGGCTCGGGAGCGCTGCATAAGTTCATACTTTCCAACATTTTTCTGGTGAAAATAGGGGAGTCCTAAGGAAAAGTGGGACGTTCCAGGATAAAATCAGAAACCGGGAAGGCTTCTGTAAATCCAGGACTGTCCCTGGAAAACAGGGACACTTGGAGGGTCTGTATTATTGATTCTATTATTATTACATTTTGTTCTAATCTGGCCCTTTCTCCAAGGACTCCAGGACAGCACACATTGTCCATACCTTCTTTTTATGCTCAAACAACCCCCCATGCTTCCACACCTACATGCCTTTATACAAGTTTATATGGAACTACACTTTTAATTATGTATTCTGTTTAAAACATATGTGTAACAGACAGCAAGAATTCTTATTTAATATAAAGAGTCTTTGCATGAAGCAGTTACTCTGAACCAACCATATTTTACAAACCATCTTCAAAGGCAGCCATGTATCCAATACACTGGAGCAGTTTTAACAGGATGTTACCAGAGCACAGACAATTGCAGCCTGGGAATTAATCACTTCATCACTTAGTGCCTCTTCTGGTACTCCACTCTAAGTTGGCACAGCAAGTTATTCAACAACTGGAACGCCAGCACTGGAAGAGCTCCTGTTGACTTGAGTTCTAAGTATGCCAGGGAGTAGGATTAGGAAACAGCTCTTATTAATGAGCCAGTCTTAATCTGGATAGAGCCTGGTCATCCTATTCCACCCAACCTCCTTCCTTTGCTGATTCCCCAAGCCCCTTCCTCGTTTTCTCCCACGTCAGCTGTTTTGCTGGCACCCTGGCTGGCAAGCAGGGAGAGGGATAAGAGAAAGGTCTCCCTCCTCTCTGTTAGCAGTGCCTGATGTGCCACTGACTACACAGTGCACCAAGCTGCCTCACAAGTAGCCCCACCCCAACAAAAATGTGTTTTGAATTCAGGAAAATGCATTCTTCCATGAACTGAAATTACACGACTGGACACATTCATTTACCATACTGCAAACAAAGTGGCAGCCAAGTTGCTACACATGTGAGCTATTTTATCCCCAATGGGTTTAGCAGGTAAGTTGTAAACGGGTTACCACAGAAAGCCAAGGCAAAAAACAACCACCCCAAAACCAAACTGCTTGGGACAACTTTGCTGGACTGCCTTGTGACAGCATCATAGTGGTGGTGAAAATACTGCACTACATAGGGGACTCTAAACATGAGTTCTCACTCATATTTGGTGTGGCAGGCCACCATTTTTCCTATTTTTACAGATGAAGGATGGAGTGTGTTCAGGCTCCACTAACAGTTTGCACTCGTGGCGCTTTGCCTTCTTTAGTTGATAAGGCTGTATATGCAGCTTCAAGGACAACAGCCAATAAGATCACAGTAAAGGTAGAAATTCAAACCACGCTTCTCAGGTCCTGGCAGTGCTCACTGGACAACACTGGCTCAGAAATTCAGAAGATTTCAAAATCTCTTTAAATACTGGAATTCAGGAAGTATTCCATTGCTTGGAGAAAGAAACCAATTCATTATATTACAAAAAAGAAAAGAAGATAAATATGTAGGGAGGGGGAAGGTAAATCAACTTAAAATTGTATTTCAAATGATCTGCAGAAATGTTCTAAAACTTCCATAGCAAAATTACCTCCTTGGTTCCTGTTCAAATGCGAACATTTTACCATTTAAAACTGCGAGCAAAAGGATGCTAATTCTAGTGCAGCTATGTTCTTCCCCCTGAAGTACAGAATGATCAGTAAAATCCCTGATCATGAGAGATGAAAGAGAGCTAATCCCAGTTTATTTGCCTTCTGCTGTTTTCTAGTAAAACAATATTTCTGAAGATTGAATATTATGCTATAATGCAATGAAGAAAAATGTGTTAACATCTATAATACATGCCTCAATAAGCAAGGAGCCCTCTTTTGTACACACACAGAGGGAGAGGGAAAGAAATTCAGGTTTGGTGTCCTTGGAGTATGGGAGCAATACCAGATGCAATGTATTCCCTTGTCTAGGATAAACTTGGCATAGTCCCCATCAATTTCAAGCAACACTAAATGCTACTGGCCATCCCTGAGCTGAATGCTTTGTAGACACACAATTCTGGGATGATTCTCACAATCAAATTTGTACTACAGCCTCCGATAGTAAATATACACTTTAAAAATAAAAAGATTTATCCTATATGCTAATCTTTGTAAGGGTTATGAACAGTACAAAGCTACCCACCTGTCTCCATGAAAACCTGCTTCACATTCACAAACAGGTCCATCTAAGCTATCAATACACTTCCCACTATTTTTGCATGGGTTGTCTTTGCAATATGGACCAATCTGACACCTGGAAATGGGAAAAAAAAGAGAACAGATCCTGTCAGTTTTCTTCAAAGCTATGAATAACATGAGTGTTGATGATGACCCTCAGGTACAAGCAATGTTGGGTTGACTCCCATGCTTGCAAATGTGCCCAAAGGCTTGCAGGACCAAGTCCCCCAAGTAAGACATGGTAGGATGTGACATAAAGGGCCTTTTCACATCTTACGGAAATAAAACGTGGGTTTGCAAATAAAACCGTTCACTCAAAAGATGCACACGCAATCTGGGATTCCTGATGAGTATGGGTTGCTTCCCATGGTGGCAGAAAACATTTCCTCTGGGGGAAGACTTTTTTTTGCTGATTTTCACATCTCATTGTAGTCCTTCAAGCCATCCATGAAAAGCTGTTTTGAAAGTGGGGGGATCCTCTGGAATAGTATGCAGAGAAGGCAGCAGTAGGTGGGGGATTGCAAAAAAACAACAGGTGCCCTGCCCTGTGTGAGTGGAAGCGCTTTTCATTGGTGCAAAGTCACCATTGGGATGTTTCTACTCATTGCTCACCCTTTATCTTTTCAAGTGTACAGTGGTACCTCGGGTTAAGTACTTAATTAGTTCTGTAGGTGCATTCTTAACCTGAAACTGTTCTTAACCTGAAGCACCACTTTAGCTAATGGGGCCTCCCGCTTCTGCCACTGCACGATTTCTGTTCTCATCCTGAAGCAAAGTTCTTAACTCGAGGTACTATTTCTGGGTTAGCAGAGTCTGTAACCTGAAGCGTATGTAACCCGAGGTACCACTGTACATGTAAAACATCTTGGCCCTACACTTTAAGAAAATGCAATCTGTGAAACTGTCTCAAAGGATTATCAGAGAGCGTTTATTCTAAAGGCAAAACATAACTTGGGAAAAAATACCATAGGTTTAATTCTATTTTGCTAGCAAAGAAGTCATACCTCTGACCAGTGTACAATCCTCTGCACTGGCAGATGAAATCATCACTGACGGAAATGCAAGTACCACCATAAAGGCACGGGTTGGAAGCACATGGGTTGACACTTACATCACAGTGAGTGCCCATGAATAAAGGTGTACATTTACAAAAATAACCTGCAAGAAAAACAGTATTAAAAAGATGTCACAGGTACCCACAAAGCAAAACACTGTTTTCTGTAACATATGGAACCAACCTTCTATTAGATCTTCTCAAAACCCATGTAAAACAAAAACTAATGTTATTTTGAGCATAACCAGAATATGAAAGCAATCCTAAGCTACTAAGAAGTTGCAAACAGCCAGACAATAAGCTATAATGAAGTGTGTCACTGGTGTAACCAATTTATAGGGTCATAACTTAAACCACAGCCATTTCAGAACTTACAAGGTTGCTATAATACAAAGGACACAACAATTTCCATCCTGGAGCTAACTCTGAAAAGCCCCCCAACTAGTTTCTGCTTATTTTACCTGGTAAAAGAGGAAGGGCAAGACTCAAATAACGCAAGGAGGCTTGTGATGTTCTCTCTTAAGATGTACGAAGCTTCATTTTCATGCTCAGAAGCATTTTTAAAACTATCTTTTATTCTCCAAAGTAAACACAATTCTTAAATCTAGAGCTGCTGGTGCTGTCAGTTGTGGAGCCCAACAATATGGAACTACATTTATATTTCTGATGTAAAATGAATGCATGATGAAATATAGGCCTATAGACAGTAAGTAAAGTATTTCAAATAAGTTCTTTCTCCTAGTAAGAAATGAAGTTTCTCATTTAGGTGAACTCAAGTACTCTGGCCACCGTATCATTAATTCAGCCACCAAGAATGAAAAGAGCATCCACTACTTAATACAAAGCAAATACTGTGAAAATGCGCCAAACTTACCTCCACTGGGTAGTGGGTTACAAATGCCCCCATTCTGGCAAGGACTACTTGAACAATCCTCTGTCATAGTCAGTAAACACCCAGGGGATACTTCCACAGATTCTTCCATGTGTGCGTAACTCCGTGGTTTGCTGTTCAGGGGCAATTCTTGGCCATTTAGTACAATGGAATCCATACAGCCTCTGAAGCCATTGCTAACCTGCGGGCTCCTTCCATGCCTTGCACCTTGCTGCCGAATGTGACCACCAAAAAACACATGGTTGTCCAGGTTCAGTGTCCTTAAAGTGCCAGGAGCAATGCCAGACGCGGTGTGTACCCTGTCCAGAATCAGCTTGGCATAGTTCCCATCAACTTCAAGGGACACCGAATGCCACTGGCCGTCGTTGATCTGTGTGCTCTGCACAGACACAATTCCAGGGCCACTTCCGCAGTCAAATTTGTACTGCAGCCTCCCATGGTAGATCTAAGCAAAGAGAAAAGGCAACACATAAACAGATGTCCTTTCTCTCTCTCCCAGCTTCATTTGTAGTAACAGCCCAGTATGGCGTTACCTCCTGTTGCCACTGATAAGTGATGCACCTGTAGGATCCAGACTGAAACCACCTTGCTTCCTTACTCATGAGGTGATCCTGGGTGAAAGGGGCCCACCTCTTGGCAATGGCTGCCAGGAATGGCAGCATGCACCACGATGCAGGATTCTACCTACTGGCCACTACATGTGGGACAAATAAGCAGCAGAACCCTATTAAAGAAAACTCTCATATGAGCAGAAGCCTCTAGTTATGTTAAAGCAATGTTGATGCTGAGAGCTTTATTTAAGCACCCTGAACACACCTTTGGGGTCATTTGATGGCATATCTAAACCCTTTGGCTTCAATGAAGTGCTTTGCTTTATTTTTTTCTTCCTTAAGAAGAAAAAAATATTTTTCTTCCTTAAGGTTATGATTATTAAGCAGAATACTTTCAGAATGGTGAAAGATCAAGGGGGTTCACTTTGGTGGAAATGACTGTGCTTTATATATACATTTTCAACCTCCAGTTACTGCTGGCCACACACACACACACACACACAGGCATTTTCATTCATTTTTCCATCTCAGTTAACACATCCCTTTTCAGTGTTTTTTATCATAGCATATTAACGTGGGGCATATTTGTCTATAAAGTGTTAGCAGCTGGAAGATTTAAGCATCATTTCCAATACTGTAGAAGGTATCACATACTTTACTAAACATGTACTGTCTATTGCCTGCTTATTTACAGGGTGTTCAGTTATATGTCGCTGGTTGGAATCAAATGATTCATTCTAAGCCTGGGACAATTTAGGTGCAAATTAGATTTCAAAGTGAGTGTGTTAAGGCAGTTTTCTGCGCAGTTTAAGGCTTCTAGCATTTGAAACTAACACACCTCTAAAATGCTATAGTCCGTTCCTCGGGCATACATAACAACCGCTTGAGTTGAATACGTCCTGAGTCTCATAGTGAGCTTCATTTCTTCCTTGTTCTCGTTTTCCATGAGGCGATACTTCATGTAGCTGCTTCCAGTAAAAGTCACTGATGGTCCAACCGATACTTTAAAAAAAAGAGGAGGAGAGGGAGATGGCTCAAAGCTGCATTTCTCAGCAAGAAGGCTGAAGACAAGCTGAAGGGTATTAGGAGTTAAAATCTTACCAGGGCACTGGGCATTGTTGCTTCCGTGGCAAATGCAAGTAAACTTTCCTTCTCTGGGATCTGCTACACATTCTGTACCTTCAGGGCACGGATTCCCCTCACAGGCACTGCTCACAAGGGGACAGCTTCCTTCTGTAAATATAGATAATAGTTATATATAAATAGAGCAAGGTTTTATTTTTATCACATTCTTCCCAAACATGGCAATTTTTTTTTAATGCAACGACTCCTAAAACTGAAAGCCTAATATTCTCCAGGCACAACGGGTGATGAAAATTATAGCTGTGTTAAAGTAGGTGACAAGGAAATAAGCAAGAAATTACAGGAGACATGGGATTCTTAAACTGCTATAATATGAGCTCCAGCTGGGAGAACTGCTCACCTGACACTGCAACACTTTCTTCTCCCGACATGACGCTATCCTAAAATGTTACCTAGCTAAAGCCGAACATATATTTTAACTGCTTCCATATCCCTTAAGGCTGCTGATCCACTTTTTTCAAGGGCACGCTATTTCCCCAAAGGTACTAGTAGAATTTCCCCTCAAAATCTATGCTGAAGATCTTGTGCAGAATCCATTTAAAGACAATAGAAGGCAAAAATGAAATTCTTCAAGTGCTTAAGAGATACCTTATTAGCTAAAGGAATAACTACCAGGTACATCTTCCCTATCTCATGAAATTGCTAGGCTTAAGACTGGAGCCTTAAAAGTAAGGAGTGCAATTAAACCCTCTGCGATGTGAAAGATCATACACAATTTATTTTCCAGCATACTTTGTATGGTTACTTTACCTGTACAAAGACAGGCTGCAGTTCTCCGGTGATGCGGTGTGACAAAACTCAGCCTGGCAGTGCTGTGGGTTGACATGATGTTCTCATCTAGGGTCACTTTTTCTTCACAAAATTTCCAAGGGCAATCGAGGCCCGAACACAGCTTGAGGAAAACGTTGAGTATCCGGACGCCCAAGGTCTCTTCAAGGTCAGCCACAGAGGAGTTGATCTTATGGAGCAGGGCTCTGGTTGAATGCTGAGAACCAGCAGACTTTTCTACAAGCAGCAGCACGTCAAGGTTCAATGGAGGATCGGACGGTTGCAAGCTAATAATCTGTATGTCATTTCTTCTGACTCCCAAGGTGGTCCTCAGAGCCCTCTGAAAATTGCGCCAATAGTCACCGATGAACTCCTCGGGGGCAAGGTTGGCAAAACGGAAAGCTATACTGTGGTTCAACAGTTCCTGCGTGATTTGTTGGATATGGACTGAAATGACAGCTGCGGTAGTAAACTTTCCATCTGTAACAGTAACGTTCAGCAGGTATTGTCCTACATCTAGCCTTTTGTGAGCTATCACCTTACCACCTGTTCTAGAGACAGAGAACACTGAGTCCATCTTGGGATCCAGGTGGTATGTCAGAGTGTCATAAACATCCTGATCAGTTGCATGTACTTTTCCAATGACACCGCCAGAATATTCCTCCCCAAAGGTTGTGATGAAGATTTCCAAGGGCAGAATTGCTGGAGGATGGATGCTTTCCTCAATGACCCTAATGTCCACGTAAGTCAAAGATGACAACTGAGGTCTTCCATTATCAGCCACCTAGTGGAAAATGATGCACAAGCATTGAGTTTCTGCTCAATTTCATCAGCTTTTAACTAGAAGCTTTATATGATTATTAAAGAGGTCAAGGTCTTTAATGAATGCTTTGTACAGAAGAACTGACCAGCGAAGAGCTGCCACATTAAAATAGTGCAATTTGCTTCCAACTTTTGGATCGCAATTAAGAACCATCCATGCACGTGCGGAGCTCCAACTACTGGAACTATTTCCAAAGAGTTGCCAATGGTTCTTGAAGAAGCTACTAGTAAACCTGCCACAGTGTTTTATGGAAAATATTAGCAATGAAGTAACCCGTTTCAAACAGCAGATGGCACTTTGAAAGCTTTCCCCCCTTCGAGATCCAAACTCAAAGAAAGCTATTCTTTTCCCAGGAATCACAGAGCCACATACAAAACTATTCAATGAATGTATTTCTTGAGATACTGACAAGTTATCCAATTACGAATCTCCTAAATATGTTACTACACACACCATTAAAATCAGAAGTCATCTATTTTGAGATTAGGAAGGAATTCTCTCCACTCCCTCCAGTTCAACTTAAATAGTGGTGAGGTTTTTGCCCTCTTGAGCTGCTGCTCTGAACTCTTAATGCACATGACTTAAGAGATGGTTCCCACAAGTAACAGCAGGACCCTTATTGAAACAGCTACTCAGATGAACAGGGTGCAGCTGGAGAAACTTATAATTTACATGTTCAGGGGAAAGGAGCCAGGATCCTGCATGAGCTCACTACTTCAATGCTGTAGTTGCCTCTCAGGGTTGTTGTGAGGGCAGTACAGAGAGGGGAAGAGCCATGTATTTCCCCTGGAGTTATTTGAAGGGAAGGAGAGATATAAAAGCAAAAAATGCAATGAATGAATTTTGTGCAGGTGCATCTGCCACGGGAAGAAACCTATGCTTACAATAAGTTTCTTTAATTGCCATGTCATGCCTCAGTCAAGACCAGTACTGGGTAGTGTAGTAGCAGCTTTCAGTATAGTCACAGCGAAGTATACTCCAGATTAGTGTTAACTGATTTATACATTCCACACTAAATCACTACTTGGAATATGCAGCAGCACTCACAAATATTGTAAGATCATCTGGAAGCCTTTCTCTTTTTCACTGATCTATAACTCACTCTGGGAGCTTTATCAGCTAAGAAGTGGGGTAAAATGTTTTAAACACACACACACACACACACACACACACACGCGTATTCCCTTCCCCATCACAAATGTTACAATACATTTCAAGCACCATATTGTGAACACTTTGCACCTTAACGTGAAGAAAATAATGATCCTTCACTTTGCGTTTTAGTTGAATAGCGGTTGTAAGTACTCCTTGTTGAGTGATCTCAAAAGCGCTGTCTTCATTCCCACTGACGAAGGTGAAATGGAAAGGTGGCCCATTGTGGGAAGAATCCTTGTCTGTTACCATTAGCTGCTGGACATTAAACCCAATTGGCTTATTTTCCTATAAAAGCAAAAACAGAAGTTGTAGCAGCAAGTAAAGTAGCAAAAAATAATCTGTCCACTCTTCATAAATATTAGATGACATTGCCTAGGTAGCCAAAACAGCAGCAGTCACACAAAAAATGGGAGTTACAAGAAATTCTTGGGAGTCCCAAGATTTGAAGACCCCCTCTCCAAAATAAAAACCCCAAGGGGGGGGAGGCCCTATGGGAACAACTCCTGCATTCATTCCAAAAACAACATGTATATGAATTTCCATTCATTTGAAGCTTTTTTTACTTTAGCTCAAAATAATATGCACTTTATATAACTAAAAAAATGTAAATAAGAACAGTTTAAACCTAAGTTGTTTAAAATTGAGCATATTTATTAAAAAAATTAAAAAGCTTTTGCAACCTCATACTCCACCCCTCCCAAAAAGCCCCATCCCAACTGAGCTTGAAGAAGTTGGAAAACAAAATATGGTGAATTGAGCAATGGAATCTGCTGGGAAAGAGAAGGACAACCTGGTGTCAAGTGAGTCCAACTGAGAGAGAAAGAAAGACGTGCTGAAAGGGATAGGGAGTCAGGTGGAAAGTGGTCAGTTTTATATCTCTGTGTTCCTATCTCTCCACTGTTGTCCTTTGCTCTGTCTCTTTCTTAGAGAAAGGAACATAAGAGAACAGAAGAGGCACACCAATATAAAAAAGGGTAGAGAGAACAGAATATCAGGTTTTTTAGACAGACATTGGATTTTCCTTTCACATTACATAACCCGGCTCAGTTATATGCTGAATGCCACTCAGTACCATCGAGCCGAGCCATCAGGAAAAGACACCTTGGAGAAACAGAGCAAACTAATTTACTGACTTGAAGGGGAAAAAAGACTTCTTAACTTTCCACTTTCCCTGCGATTTCTTTCTGATTAATAGGTTACCCTAGCATCTTCTAAATGACCAGGTAGATAATATTATCTGAAAAAACATAACAGGCTGTATTCAATTAACATTTACCCAGAGTAGACCCATTAAGATCAATGAACTTTAAGTTAGTCCTGTCCATTAGGTTTCCTCTGAATAAAAGTTCGCTCAGTACAACCCAATGCCTGTCCCTAGGAAACTTAAATTCTGCTTTAAGAGCCTACTTCAGATTTCCTGAGGAAAGGGATTTTTTAGGGTACTTAGACCTGCTAGGGTAGCTCAGCTGGTAGAGCATGATTCTCTTAATATCAGAGTCGTGGGTTCAAAACCCACACTGGGCAAAAGATTCCTGCATTGCAGAAGTTTGGGCTAGATGATTCTTATGGTCCCTTCAGTGGGACGCGGGTGGCGCTGTGGGTTAAACCACAGAGCCTAGGGCCTGCCGATCAGAAGGTCGGCGGTTTGAATCCCTGCGACGGGGTGAGCTCCTGTTGCTCAGTCCCTGCTCCTGGCAACCTAGCAGTTCGAAAGCACATCAAAGTGCAAGTAGATAAATAGGTACCACTCCAGTGGGAAGGTAAACGGCGTTTCCGTGCGCTGCTCTGGTTTGCCAGAAGCGGCTTAGTCATGCTGGCCACATGACCCGGAAGCTGTACGCCAGCTTCCTTGGCCAATAAAGCGAGATGAGTGCTGCAACCCCAGAGTTGGCCACGACTGGTCCTAATGGTCAGGGGTCCCTTTACCTATGGTCCCTTCAAACTCTATAATTCTATGAGACTCTATGACTAATCTCAATCTCTGTGCCTAGAACCTATGAGAGGTCATGGCAGGCACATAAAGAGAAAATGAAAGGGGGCGAAATGCATGGGAATAGTTGATTCACTCCACAGCTGGGACGTAACTGCAGCAATTTCTCTAAAACGGCCACTGCTGAGGTAGGCTGGAGAGCAGAATGAGATACTGAGCTGACCTATTAGGAAAATTCTTATGTGTAAAACAGCTGAGAGCTAAAAGATCCAGGATTACTTCCTGCCTGTGTTGTAACCTTCTTGTGAAGTAAATCTCTTAATCTCTCTGTCATTCCACTTCCTATCTGGTTAAAAGGAGGACAAAGCTCACTGTCTCCCATTCTTTGTCTGGTTCATACATTTATGCGGTAACCCTATCGTGTCCGAGGCAATAGACTCGGTCATGTTGGCACAATTAGAACCTCTGCTTCTGTGACTTATTTTTGCCATACTGAAATCAAAGATTCAGCATTGTACTGTGTTGCATTATTATAAGAGGAATGGATACATTGGGCAAACTGGATTCAACTCCACCAAGCTGTTTCTTTCCTAGCCTACTGCACAATAAACTCTCTGTGTACCGTTAAAAAAACACCCCCAAACCATTTATAAGAGCACATTCGCCAACATCTCTCTGCTGTTCTTCAGCTCAATCAACACTACCAGCTATCTTCTTTCAAAGTGCATCCACACATCATTGTTGGTCAGTGAGTAATGGAAAATCCAAGATTCCTTCCCATTCCAATTCCAGCCTTCAGATGAGACTGTACAAACTTGCTTCTTGGTGCATCAGTTTAGATTTGGGAGTAAACACAAGGCTGTTAACAAACTAATCGAAGGGTGCCTATTTTGATCACCGTACAAGGCCCCTGCAAATTGTTAACAATTGCCACTCTTGATTACTCGCTAACTACTGCTTTCCAGCAAATCAACATTACGGAATCAATGATGTGCTTTTCGTAATATGGAGGATTCAATAAAGCTGCTTACTGTAAGACAGTAACCCTCCACGATGTGGTGTGCGCCTATGCCCTGCTTTTGGAAACACAACTTTCTTGCCCTCCCGTTGCTCAGGGAGGAAAGCAAAGGCATTTTCTCTCCCAAAAGTTGGGCTTTTGTAAAAAGTACCAGCAGTGCCATGCTGTAATATCCTGCACAAAACTGTAAGGAACAGGGAGGGAAAAAATACCCTCTTTCTTCTCTGAGGCTGCAACATGGGGTAATTTATTTCCCTTCGTGTTTTTTGTTTTTCTTTTTCTTTTCAGGAGGCATTTTACAAGTCCATGCTCCCAAAGTCCAGTGCGTAGCATGGGGGGAAAGAATGGGAAGGAAATGAAAAACAATTTTGCTCAAAAGCACGGGCTTTTGCAGAAAACAGCAGCTGTGCCTTGTTGCTGCCTCTTGCAAAAACCTAATGGGAAGAGAAGAAGGCCACTGCCCATTCCCCATGGAGAAAAGCAGCAGCAGCAGCAATTTCTTTCCCTCCTCCCATTAGCTTTTCTTGCAGGAGGAAGCTGGAAGGCATGGCCGGCACTTTCCTGCTCAACTAGTAAGAACAATATGATATCTTCTTTCCTCTGTAGAAAATGGTGGCAGCGGTAGGGGTGGGAGATAGCTTCCATCCCCAGAAAATGTGCTTTGACAAAAGGCACCAGCTTCGACTTACCTCTTTTGCTTCCTGCCTAACCCCCACAGAAAGGAAATCAAAAAATACTCCTCCTGGGGAGCAGAGGGGTGGTTTCTTCCCCTTCTCACTGGACTTTTGTAGGACACAGCAACAGAGAGGTGCTGTTTGCCCTGTCTTCAAAACCCCACCAAAAGGACAAACACTTATTCCTTCCCTGAATTACCTGTACCAGCTGTGGGAACCAAGGCATAAACGGTTCAGTGATGATGCAAGTGGTCTGGCTAGTAAGCCAAGCCAAATTTTGCTTACCATTACCAGTATTATCAACTCCAAAACTTCAAACTGAAATAAAAATATTAACATTTTAATATACTACAGGACCAGTGCTTTTCTTCTAGAAAAAAGGTCACGGCACTGCATACCCTTAAGTACCCCCAGAGAAAAAAGCACTGCCCAGGACCTTGGTGGCAATGACCAAGGTGTGGTCCTCTCCCTGACAATCCACACAACTGAGTTTCCCATTAGCGTGTCTGTGATATATATGAGTTTCCCATTAGTGTGTATGTGATATATAAATTACCTGGATAATAATGCTGTAGTTCTCCTTGGAAAACACTGGTGGGTTGTCATTTACATCAGATACATCAATATTAACTGTAGTTGTGTTGACTCTAGGTGGGTTTCCATTGTCAGATGCTTGAACTGTCAGAGTGTAACCAGAAACCTTAAGAGTGAAGCACATGGAGATATTAAGAAAAATAGGCAATTAAAAAAAGAAAAGAAATTAAACAATATTAGAATGTTGCATTATGGCATTTTGTATGGTCTATCTGGGATCTTATACAGTGAGAGTGCTTGTTGTCTTCACACATTCACTGTTTAGACATTATCTGCGCATCATCTCTGCTATCCTGTCATGAACCCAATTCTCTAAACCAGACTAAAAAAAACATGATACAGTCTCCTTTGCTCTTATTACACAGAGTTTCCCTTCATCATTTCCTAAAGACGTCTAAGTCAGAAAACCATAGTTACCACTTTGCTTCCAAACTATGATTTGAAGCAAGATTACAAACCTTGGGTTAGAGGTAAGCTCCTAATTGCAATTTGTCAATTCTGGTATCACAACACAATATGGTAAGAGACAGCTAGGATGTGGAGAAGGAAACCCACATGTGAGGAAAAGAGGGAGGGGAGGAAGGAGCGTGGAAGACAAAACACAATCCTAACCCTACGAACCACAGTTTAGGAGACATGGACTCTAATAATAACAATAATAATAATAATAATAATAATAATAATAATTTATTATTTATACCCCGCCCATCTGGCTTGGCTTCCCCAGCTACTCTGGGCGGCTTCCAGCAAAGATTAAAATACTGTACTACATCAAACATTAAAAGCCTCCCTGAACAGGGCCGCCTTCAGATGTCTTCTAAAAGTCTGGTAGTTGTTGTTCTCTTTGACATCTGGTGGGAGGGCATTCCACAGGGAGGGCACCACTACCGAGAAGCCCCTCTGCCTGGTTCCCTGTAACTTGGCTTCTCGCAGTGAGGGAACCGCCAGAAGGCTCTCGGTGCTGGACCTCAGTGTCCGCGTAGAACGATGGGGGTGGAGACGCTCCTTCAGGTATACTGGACCGAGGCCGTTTAGGGCTTTAAAGGTCAGCACCAACACTTTGAATTGTGCTCGGAAACGTATTGGGCGCCAATGTAGGTCTTTCAAGACTGGTGTTATATGGTCTCGGCGGCTGCTCCCAGTCACCAGTCTAGCTGCCGCATTCTGGATTAGTTGTAGTTTCCGAGTCACCTTCAAAGGTAGCCCCACGTAGAGCGCATTGCAGTAGTCCAAGCGGGAGATAACCAGAGCATGCACCACTCTGGCGAGACAGTCCGTGGGCAGGTAGGGTCTCAGCTGTGTACCAGGTGGAGTTGGTAGACAGCTGCCCTGGATACAGAATTGACCTGCGCCTCCATGGACAGCTGTGAGTCCAAAATGACTCCCAGGCTGTGCACCTGGTCCTTCAGGGGCACAGTTACCCTATTCAGGACCAGGGAATCCTCCACACCTGCCCGCCTCCTGTCCCCCAAAAACAGTACTTCTGTCTTGTCAGGATTCAACCTCAATCTGTTAGCCGCCATCCATCCTCCAACCGCCTCCAGACACTCACACAGGACCTTCACAGCCTTCACTGGTTCTGATTTAAAAGAGAGGTAGAGCTGGGTATCATCCGCATACTGACGAACACCCAGCCCAAACCCCCTGATGATCTCTCCCGGTGGCTGCATGTAGATGTTGAAAAGCATGGGGGAGAGGACAGAACCCTGAGGCACCCCACAAGTGAGAGCCCAGGGGTCTGAACACTCACCCCCCCACTTTCTGAACATGGCCCAGGAGGAAGGAGCGGAACCACTGTATGACAGTGCCCCCAGCTCCTCAAGACGGTCCAGAAGGATGTTATGGTCGATGGTATCAAACGCCGCTGAGAGATCCAGCAGAACTAGGAAACAGCTCTCACCTTTGTCCCTAGCCCGCCGGAGATCAACGAGTGTGACCAAGGCAGTTTCAGTCCCATGATGAGGCCTGAATCCCGATTGGAAGGGATCCAAATGGTCCGCTTCTTCCAGGCGTGCCTGGAGTTGTTCAGCAACCACTCGCTCAATCACCTTGCCCAAGAATGGAAGATTTGAGACTGGGCGATAGTTGGCCATCGTGGCCGCATCTAAAGATGGTTTTTTAAGAAGAAGTTTAATAACCGCCTCTTTCAGTGGGTCTGGGAAGGCTCCCTCACGGAGGGAAGCATTCACCACCCCACAAAGCCCATCGCCCAGCCCTTCCCGACTAGCTTTTATAAGCCAGGATGGGCAAGGATCAAGGAGACAGGTGGTTGGTTTCACTTGTCCAAGCTGCCTGTACACATCCTCGGAGGTAACAGATTGGAATTGATCCCACGCAATTTGACTACACAGGACTCTAGCACTCTCCCACCCCGGCCCTGCTCCCAAGGTGGAGTCTACCTCTTCCCGAATCTGAGCGACTTTATCTGCAAAAAAACTTTGCAAAATCATTGTAGGAGATCATGTGGCCCGTACTGGGCCCCGATGTAACAGGTGGTTCTGCTAAATTGCGAACCACCTGAATATGTCTCCTGCTGCTGTTTTCTGCAGATGCAATAGAGGCGGTGAAGAAAGTCTTCTTCACCGTCGCTACCGCCACTTGGTAGGCTCGACATTGAGCTCTAACCCGTGTCCGGTCAGCTTCAGAATGAGTTATCCGCCACCGGTGCTCTAGCCGCCTCAACGATAGTTTCATTGCCCTCAGATCTGTGGAAAACCACGGGGTTGTCCGGGCTCCATGCAATTGGAGAGGGCACTTCGGAGCCAAACAGTCAATAGCCCTGGTTAACTCCACATTCCAGCGGGCCACCAGGGAATCAGCTGAAAGGCATGGTATCTGAGCCAAGTTACTTTCATAAGTACTGCACCTCCTGCTATAATCTTCTGTAGTGAAATGCCCTGTTCGCATCTGCTGCCTCATATACACTTTTATTTACTGTCGTTACAAAACTGCCAAATGCAAAACCAATAATACTTAACTGCTGTTGGCATTATCAGCAACAATTATGGATGACATCTAGAAACAGCAGAATTGATAAGAAGGGCTCCAAAATCAGAGGTTCTGATTTCCAGATAGGCTTGACTTGCGCAATCCCTTCCCCCAACTTAAGAACTGCTTTGAGAGAATAACCAGCAATAACCAGATCTTTCCTCTCTCTGGCACACTCAGGGCTTTTCCCCAATCTTTTCTAAAGTTTATCCATTTAAAAACCCCATGGAACAAATGGAGATTATGCCGCTCTCTTACACCTGGAAAGCCATGCCTTGAATCTCAAAACGTAGCAGCTTACCTTCTCTCTGTCAAGAGGTTTTGCCACCTTAACTTCACCCAAGGTGGGGTCAATTGTGAAAGGGCTCCCTTGGTTGCCATCTATAATTGTGTAGCGAATGTGGTTGTTCGAAGGCCCATCAGGATCTGCTGCCATAACCTAGAGGGAATCAGGTTCCCATTTAAAAACAAGTCAAGGTAATAGACAAGGGGTGCACATTCAAAATCTCACAATTTTGGTTTAGCATACTACAGACTCAATGAAAAATGCAATGTTCAAAATGCACAACTGTCAGCTGAATTATTTTCCCTTTCATCTCATGGAAAATGCATTTGCGATACAGAACGTTTTACAATTTTCACTAAAGAATTTTAGGCTTTCCATATAGATTTTTATTCCATAACTCTACACATGTGTATGCACTCTCTATCTCTATCTCTCACACACAAAAATGGCAGGGGATGAGGGAAACTGAATTACATACTGTAATAACCGATTGTTCAACTTCAGCGTCTTCACTGATTACTGCTGTGTAAGTGTCTTGACTGAATGCCGGAGTGTTGTCATTGATATCTGTTACATTTATATTTACTGTCACAACATCACTCAAGGAAGGTGTCCCTCCATCTGTGGCTTCCACTGTCAGATAATACTCCGGGGAGCTCTCATAATCGAGGCTTCCAATAATAAAAATAGCACCTACAAGGGAAAAACAAACAAACAAACCACAAGTCAGGACACTTTTCTATTAAGGGAAATATGGCAACAAAGGGAACTTTCAAAATTACTCAGTAAGTAATTTCAGGCTCAGCGGCTGCTTCTGCGCTTTCAAATGTCTTTTGTGCCTATCATAATGTACTGCTGCATCTCTCTGCTTTGCGGAGCAAGCAAAATAGCTGAAAATTTGACTCATGGAAACGAAGGCAAGCTTTAAAAGTTAGATCAGTTTGCATATATCCTCTATGGAAGTAGCACAGCAATGCCCATAACTGGCTGCATTCCTTGTTCATGGTGTTTGTCCTTGGAAGTCTGGATATATGATGACTTAGTGAACATTGGAGGAATAACTGCTAGGAAGAGCGCAGAGGGAAGAAACACCCTGTGGACCTGCAGCAGCAAAACTGGACACCTTCATCTGCCCCACCTGCAATAAAACATGTCTCTGCCATACCAGTCTCTACAGCCACAGCAGGCGCTGTAACTCTTCAGTGGTTTGGCTTTACCCCCCCCCCCAAGGTCTCCCAAGACAGACAGATTCCAACAATGATACAGAGTATTTACTCATGAACAAAACACCCACCATTACTGCCTTAATATCTATCATCTATATCTATCTACCTACCTACCTACCTACCTACCTACCACAATTCAGGGTTTATGCAAGCAAATAAATTGAGCACATAAATATCTTTCATAAACATGAAGCTTATTGCATTTTGGACTTGCATCTTTTTCCACAAAGAAAAGAAAAACACCCTTACCTCGGGGAGCATGCAAATAAATATATAAATGAAAACTCAACTGAAAACTATAGTGTTACAGTGTAATAACCATTTTCCAAAACTTTTCACTATTTTACTTATTTTCTATCTTCTACAGGTTCTTTAAATAAATAGAATCTGAGCAATGTGTAAGTTAAGCTCATTGAATCAGATGTTTTAAGAAGACACATTAATTGGTGAGGGGAATACTAAGTTTGGGTTACCAAATCTGATTATTTCCCCTGTTGCAAATGTTTACCTGTTTTTGAATCAATACTGAATTTCCCATGTTCATTTCCACTGATGATAGAATAGGTGATTTCGGCATTAGCTTCGATGTCCCGGCTAGCAGCGTAGACCTGAAGAACCTCCATTCCAACCACTGTGTCTTCTGATACAGTGGCACTGTACTCTTTGTACTCAAAGACAGGTGGGTTATCATTTATATCCAGAACAGAAATAACAAGGGTGCCAACAGAAGACAGCCTTCTTGGGGAACCTTCATCCTCAGCTTTCAAAGTCAGAGAATAGACAGCGTGTAACTCTCGATCCAAAGGCCTTTCCAACCGAACAATTCCAGAGAATTCATCAATAGAAAACTGCCCATCTGCGGAATTTATCAGGGAGTAGTGAATCTTTCGATTTAATCCTATGATTAAAAGGAAACAGAGAACATAACAGTTCTTAGTAGCATTCTAAAACACATTTCTTCAGCAACAACCCTGAACAAACAAACTGCGTAAGGTGGAAAATGAACTGTGTAAGATGGGAAAAGACGAGGAACATGCAATCATGCATATGTTCCTGCTCAATAGTGATTACACACCATACAAAGACTTGCACTAAAGTTTGATTTGTGACCAAGACGTCCTAATGAGCGCCCCCACCCTGAGTACCAGGTATCCACAAAAGCACTCGTCATCTTGCTAACAGCAAATATGTCATTTCCCAGGGGAAAAGATGACTGTATTATGAATTGTATACCCTGATCCAATACAGAGGTGGGCGTCAAAATGAAACGGGATAAAGATATGAGACAACAGATTACTGAAGAACAGAAATGCCAACTGAAGAACAGAACCTGCTAGGAAAGGTAAATAAATGAAGCTTTGAGAGCTGCTGATTCAATACAATTGGGGCAAGCCCTTTATAGAGAACACACTTCCCCCGCTCCCTAACCTTTCTAGTGGAGCTTTCTTTGGCTGGCACTTCCCTTTTCCACCTTCCTTCCTTTCTGATGTTGTCAGCTCTGCTTAACAAATGAGCCTCACCAAACTGATTTGGTGTTGCCTGGGGCAGAGAGGAGGGGGACAGGGCCAAATGCAAATCAGCAGCTTAAGTGCTAGAATGAAAGTATCTGTGAGATTGAGGAGACAGACAGAGCTAATGAGGAAGAGGCCACAGGCTGAATCCACAGGTGCTGGGGGTGTGCAATTCTCCATCCCTGCTACAGAGGACTCTGGGGTGCAGTTTAGGGTACACTATTTGCACAAGAAGCCCAACAGGCAAGTGCAGAGTCTAACTTTTGCCTTATGGAACTTGGCGCATGATCAACAGCACATCTACCACTCCCTTGCAGCAGTCACATCAAGGAACCCCAGAGTTGAAAAGCACACAACCCATAGCAGTGACTTCTGAACACTGGGTAAGCAACATGGTCGAATAGCAAGGAGGGAGAATGGGGGGGGGGGAGAGAGAGAGAAAGAGAAACAGTAGCTGCACCACAACTGCAGAATTTGTTTTGCGCATTTACAACCAGGATTAAGCAATTAAAATTTAGAATGTTTGGCATGTGTGTGTGTTTTATGAAGCACAATCTGAGAAAAGGGTTGGACTGAAAATATAAAAAGCAAACTGTCAGGGGTTCAGGAGCAGAGGCAAGGGCAAGGGAGGAAACAGAGAGCGAGGGGGAGGAGGCAGAAGAAAAGATGAGTGATGACGACGACCCGAGATCTCCGAGTCTTTCCAGTGAATCAGAAGATTCACAGAAAGGAGCACCAGTGGCCAGGGCAAGGGGGGAGCCTAGGGGGACACCCCAGGAAGATAGAGCCAGAGGGGACTCAGAGGGGAGCAGTTGGAAATCGGGACCAGCGTCACCGCCAGAGAGCAGGGAAGAGGAAGGGCGCCAGGGATCAAGCGCTGGCAGCTCACAACAGGGGGGAGGGCACGAGTCAGGAGTGGCCACACCTCCATCGGGGAGCGAAGAAACGGTCAGACGGAAGGTGGAAGGTTGGGCGCGCGCGACAAGTTCAAATGCACAGGAAGGTGGCGCAGTAGGCAGCCCGGAAAGGGAGCCAGGTCCTAAAGCCCGCCGAAAGGAGGGAGAAGAGTCAGGGGGGTCAGCGTCAGCGTCAGAGGAATCCCGGAAGGAAGAGACCCCGGGGGGCAGAGGGACCCAGAGAAGAACAGTCAGGCGGAAAAGGTGGAGCAAGGCTAGGATATTAAGTTGGTGTACAAGGGGCGGAGACTCAGATGGAGCTTCGCCGATCTAACCATTAGACGTAGGGTTGCACGCAGCAGCTTGAGAATGGAAACTGTAACTCAATAAAGACTTTTATTTAATGATCGCTGGCTAGCGTGATCCTCTGTGAGCTAGGATCTGGAAGCAACTCTGACAGTAAGCTCCATCTGTTAAATTGTGGGCATCTACAGCCTCGCGGAGAGGAGAGAAAGCGGGTGCCTACTAGCGAGCTCACGAACGGCAGACAACATGACGGCCGAACAGCAGATAGTGGAACTCAGAGAAGCAGTGTCGCGCCTGAATGCCGAGGCTCTTGCATCCAGGAAGAGAGAGGAGGACGCAGCTGCCGCCTACAGGGATCTCCAGGTCAGGTTGGAAGTGCTTACGAAGCAAGGGCAACTGACACCCAAACCGGAGGGGATTGGGTTGGGGAGACGAACAGGCGGTTTGGTCTCTCACTTCGATGGGAATTTGCAACAGTACCCCAACTTTAGAGCAGATGTAATGTGTGCACTGCAACTGCTGAACAAAGACTTTAGAGATGAGCAAGAGAAGGTGGGATTCATCATGTCCCATTTGCATGGAGATGCTAAAGCATGGCTGCGCAATTTGTGGAGAGATAAGGATCCGGCGCTCCAAAATGCGGATGCCTTTATTAAAGCGATGGATGGGTGCTTTTTGTCAAGCATTGACGTGGATCTTGCTCGGCAGCAGATACATGGACTGAAGCAAGGGAGGGCCAGCGTAAGGCAGTACCATGCCCGCTTTTTCGCTTTGGTCAGTGCTCTGGAATGGGACAGAGATTCGGCTCCTGTAAGAGACCTGTTTTGGGAGGGATTGCACGGCTCGGTTAAAGATGAAATTGCGAGGGGGGAGAGACCCCGGACCACGCAGGAGATCGTTCAGAGGGCGCTGGCGGTGGGGGTGCGGCTGGAAGGACGTCCGTGGAGCAGTGGCGAAGGGCGTGGAGGGCGCGAACCAGCCAGGGGCTCCTCCTTCCTTCCCAGAGAAGCAGCGCGTGCGCAATCCACGCCTCCGCCAGGAGGAGGAGCGGAACCTATGGAGGTTGGAGGTGCAAGGGCTCAGTCAGCAGCCAGAGCCCTAGCACCGGCAGCAGTGAAAGCGAAGCCTCCTAGAGGGAACAGGAAGTGTTACATCTGCGATGATCCACAGCATATGGCGAAAGAGTGTCCCCAGAGGCTCCACAAGCACACTGCAGCCTCAGCAATGGTAACTGCAGCAACGCAGCAAGGACAACCACAGCAGGGAAACGACGGAGTCTGGTTGGAGGAAGAGGCACTGGGGCCCAGCCAGACGTGTCAGTGAAGCAGTCCCCAGAGATTTTACAGCCCATGGACCCCCTCCCGCCCAAACCGGTAGTGAGGCTCACCGCGTCGCTCCAGCTGCCCAATGGAATCACCATGGACGTGCCAATCACCATTGACTCCGGAAGCAATGCGGACTTTATAGGGCAGGACTTTGTCGACCGGCACGCTATACAGTTGCTGCCTGCCACGCTGCCCCTGCAGGTTGTCACGGTGGATGGCAGGGAGCTGCTAGGGGGGCAAGTGGTGAAGCAGACGCCACCAATGGTGATGCGACTTGGGAATCACAGGGAAATCATCAGCTTCAATGTCACTCAACTATCGGACACGCCCATTGTATTGGGCATGAGTTGGCTGGACAAGCACAGCCTGACGCTGGCTTGGTACCAGAGGCAGCTGACCTTCGGCTCTTCCTTTTGCGCTGAACACTGCATCGTGCCCAGGCAGGAAGGAGGGGAAGAGGAGTCACAGCTGCAGCTAGGCACGCTGCAAGCGGTTCCCCACAAGTACGCGGAATTTTTGGAGGTTTTCTGCGAGAAGGAGGCAGACAGGCTACCCCCCCACAGACCATATGACTGCAAAATTGACCTGCTGCCGGGGGCGGCGCTGCCCAAAGGGAAGCTGTATTCCATGTCTGAGGACGAACTGCAGGAACTCAAAGAGTTCATAGATCATAATTTGGAGCGCGGTTTCATCCGAGAGTCCAAGGCAGCGGGGGGCAGTCCGGTATTCTTTGTTAAGAAGCGGGACACGCCCCAAAAAAGACTTGTAGTGGACTTTCGCATCTTGAACAGTGTGACCAAGCCATCGGACTTCCCCATGCCCCGAATCGACGACCTCCTCGCAAAGGTACGGAAGGGCAGAGTGTTCACCAAGTTGGACCTGCGAGGGGCATACAACCTCATTCGCATGCGGGAAGGAGATGAGTGGAAGACAGCCATGTTCACGCCCCTGGGCACCTACGAATATAGAGTTATGCCTTTTGGATTGCAAAATGGCTCCCACGTTTTTCAAGCTTTCATGCATCACGTGTTGGCGGGGCTCCTCTACAAGACGTGCGTCTGTTTCTTGGATGACATCCTGATCTTTTCGGAATCGCAGCAGGAGCATGACAGACACGTCAAGGAAGTGCTGAGCAGGCTACAGCAACATAGGCTTTACGCCAAGCTGGAGAAGTGCCAATTCGACGTGACGGAGGTGGATTTCCTGGGCTACAAGTTGTCTGATAAAGGGCTCGCCATGGACAGCGCCAAGGTCCGAGCAGTGTTGGATTGGAAAAGCCCACGCAACCGGAAGGAGGTCCAACGGTTTGTCGGCTTCGCGAACTTCTATCGCAAGTTTATCAAAGGCTTTGCGATGCAGACAGCGGCCATCACGGACACGCTCAGCTCCAAGAAAAAGAAGTTCATCTGGACAGAGCAGGCGGAGCAGTCCTTTCAGGCACTCAAGCGTCTCTTCGCATCGGAAGAGCAGCTGCTTCATGTCAACCCCAGCAGGCCGATGAGGGTGGAGACAGACGCTTCGGACAGAGCCGTGGGAGCAGTCCTGCTGCAGAAAGACCCGCAGGGGGTTTGGAGGCCGGGAGCGTTTTATTCAAGGAAGCTCAGCAAGTCCGAACAGAACTACACCATCTGGGACAGGGAGTTGCTGGCCATTCATGCAGCGTTCAAAGCGTGGAGGCACTTCCTGATCGGCGCCAAGCACACGGTGCAGGTCTGCACGGACCACAAGAATCTAGAGCACTGGCGCACGGCACAGTTCCTGAACCAGAGGCAGATACGTTGGGCTGAGTTCTTTGCGAATTTCGACTTCCGAATAGAATATGTCCCGGGGGACACCAACATCATGGCGGATGCTCTCTCCCGTAAGCCACAGTATCTGGAGGAGGCAACGCCAGCGGCCGCCATGCACATCTTTGCACCGACAGTGTGGGCGTGCGCGGCGGCAACAGTTGACCTGGATGCGGTGCGACGAGCGTTGCAGGATGACTCCTTCGCGCAAGCAAAGATGGCAGAGGTGCACAGGGGCACGGCAGCGACCGACGAGTTCCAGCTGCGAGATGGTTTGCTCATCCGTAAAGGGGCCATCTACGTGCCGGGAGACGAACTTCGCGCCAAGGTACTGCAGCAGCTGCACGACGCGCCCACTGCCGGGCACTTTGGCAAGGAGAAGACGGTGGAATTAGTAGCCAGAGACTTCTGGTGGCCCGGAATGAGAGGGGAAGTCGCGGACTACGTGGCGAGGTGTGACACCTGCCAGAGGGCCAAACCAGTGCACAGACCGCCGGCCGGACTGCTGGAACCGCTGCAAACTCCGTTCGAACCATGGGAGAGAGTGGCCCTGGACTTTGTCACGGATCTGCCCAGCTCGAGGGGCAAGACGGCTGTGCTGGTGGTGGTGGACTTGTTCTCCAAGATGGCACATTTCATTCCGTGTGCGAAGGTGGCCACGGCGGAACAAACCGCCAAACTGTTCATAGACCACGTGTTCAAGGTTCACGGTCTGCCGCGGTCTATTCTGTCCGACCGAGGGCGACAGTTCATCTCGAACTTCTGGCAGAGGCTGATGGGCTTCCTGAACGTCAAGATCAACCTGGCGTCGGCTAGACACCCGCAGACCAACGGGCAAGCGGAGCGGGTCAATGCCATCATGCAGCAGTACCTGAGATGTTATGCGAATCAACAGCCTGCGACGTGGGTGGATTACCTGCCTCTCGCCGAGTTCGCCTACAACAACACGAAGCACGTGTCCACGGGGGTCACGCCGTTCTTCGCCAACAACGGGAGGTACCCCAGAACCTTCCCGGGACTGGAAAGAATGGGGGAGGGGGAGCCGCAGACAGCAGATGCGTTCGCGTCGGAGTTGCAGGAGGTCCACGATCAGCTGCGGCGGCACCTGGAGCTGGCTAAACACGCATACAAGATACATGCGGACAAACACAGAAGGGTTGGCGAAGAGATCCATGTGGGAGACTGGGTCTGGTTAGCAGCCCACGCAGTGCCGGCCAGGTCGTTGGCGAAGAAGAAACTAGGGCATAAACAACTGGGGCCCTACCAAGTCGAAGAACAGGTCAACCCGGTGGCTTTCAGGCTGGCTCTTCCGGAGGGTTCCAGAATGCATCCGGTGTTCCACAGATCGGTGCTCACTCCCTACAAGGCACCTCACAGGTTTCAGGAACCAGGAACGGCACCGGGTCCGCTCCGAGAGAGAACCGGGCAAGGGGGAGTGGCACAGGAGGAGCGCATCAACGAAGTCACGGAGATTTTGGACTCCAGATGGGGGGAAGAGGGGGTAGAATACCTTCTCGCCAAGGAGGGCACCCCGGCCAGTGCCAACAGCTGGGTGCCGGGCTACGCTTTAGACGAACCTCTGCTCAAAGAAGAGTTTCATGCCCTCTTCCCACATAGGCCAATGCCAGCAGACTTTTTCGACGACTGGCTTTTCACGCCCACGCTTTCAGCCAGCACGTTCCGGGGGTTCGACTCGGACGAGGAACCGACACGAGACGCCCGTTCCCCGGAGGGGTCACCCTCGGGATCTGCTTCAGAACCCTCGTATTGGTGGGATGATCGACCAGAGGAGCAGTTCCGCAGAAGGTGGCTGGAGGGTCCAGGACGAGCAACGTCTCCAGAAGGCAACGAGGGAGAGACGGACATGGACGTTTTCGGGGACGACCCGGGTTTCGAGCACGGCGGCACAGAGATGGAAGCGGAGGTGACCGTCGTCAACGAGAGCAGGGAGGAAGAACCGGAAGACTTCGGATGGCGGCCCGCCACGGGAAGCGAACTGTATCCGACATTCGTCCCCCTGACACAGCAGCACCCAGATCCCGCACCGGAAGGAGGGGAGGGGGGAAGAGGGGGCTTCGAGGGGGGGATGGATGTCAGGGGTTCAGGAGCAGAGGCAAGGGCAAGGGAGGAAACAGAGAGCGAGGGGGAGGAGGCAGAAGAAAAGATGAGTGATGACGACGACCCGAGATCTCCGAGTCTTTCCAGTGAATCAGAAGATTCACAGAAAGGAGCACCAGTGGCCAGGGCAAGGGGGGAGCCTAGGGGGACACCCCAGGAAGATAGAGCCAGAGGGGACTCAGAGGGGAGCAGTTGGAAATCGGGACCAGCGTCACCGCCAGAGAGCAGGGAAGAGGAAGGGCGCCAGGGATCAAGCGCTGGCAGCTCACAACAGGGGGGAGGGCACGAGTCAGGAGTGGCCACACCTCCATCGGGGAGCGAAGAAACGGTCAGACGGAAGGTGGAAGGTTGGGCGCGCGCGACAAGTTCAAATGCACAGGAAGGTGGCGCAGTAGGCAGCCCGGAAAGGGAGCCAGGTCCTAAAGCCTGCCGAAAGGAGGGAGAAGAGTCAGGGGGGTCAGCGTCAGCGGAATCCCGGAAGGAAGAGACCCCGGGGGGCAGAGGGACCCAGAGAAGAACAGTCAGGCGGAAAAGGTGGAGCAAGGCTAGGATATTAAGTTGGTGTACAAGGGGCGGAGACTCAGATGGAGCTTCGCCGATCTAACCATTAGACGTAGGGTTGCACGCAGCAGCTTGAGAATGGAAACTGTAACTCAATAAAGACTTTTATTTAATGATCGCTGGCTAGCGTGATCCTCTGTGAGCTAGGATCTGGAAGCAACTCTGACACAAACTAACAAATATCATTTAGATTTCAGCATTAGTGTTGCATTAAAAATGCATCTCAATAAATCCTACCTGCATCGGCATCTGTAGCTTGCACTCTTGTCAAGAGAGTTTTCACCTCCGTGTTCTCAAATACTGTGATGGAGTATGGGTCTGCTGTGAACTCTGGGGTGTTATCATTCATATCTTCTATATTCAGAATAATTTTAGCCTGGCAAAACCTTCCTCCTCCATCTGATGCCTTGACGATAAGAGTATATACTGCTTTCTGCTCACGGTCAAGTGCCCCTAGTGTTTTCAACTCACCTATGCATGGAAGTAATAAAAACAAAGCAAATAAAGGGCTTTAAAAACAAGAACTGAGCATCCCACAAAGATCTGGAAACGTTTTGAGTCGAGCAATCTTTTAAAGAACAAAATTCCCCATGTGGCATAATTCAGCAGTGATATCTGACATTTAAAGATGGCTGCACACTGCTAACCTGTCTTGAACAAAATGTCAATCTTTTCAGCACGTAAGAAGATTATGGTTTTGTAAACCAGTTTTCCGCAATCCGCTGCCTTCCCGATGTTTCCAGCTACAACTTTCACCAGCTCGTTTGGTCAGGGAGGATAGGGCACTGATCAATCAAACTTTCAGAAGAAATAATGGCACAGCTTATAATATCTTCTGAATATTACCTGTTTCTGGACTGAGCATGAAATCTTCTGCTCCAGGACCGTGTAATGTGTAAGTTATTTCTGCGTTGGAACGAATATCTGCATCTGTGGCTGAGACCTGCATGATGAGTTTGCCAGGCAGGGAATCTTCTGGGACAGACTCTGTGTACAATGCCTAAAAGTTTTTAAGAACAGCATTGAAAAAGTGCATTAAGGGAACTAGATCTGGACACTACAGAGATTGCATCATTAAGATTAGATATTAAAAGTTTTTGAAACATGCAACACAAAACATGAAAATATATTGTACAGTGGTACCTTGGTGTAAGAACAGCTTAGTTATGAACAATTTGGATTAAGAATGCTGCAAACCCGGAAGTAGCTGTTTGGGTTTGTGAACTTTGCCTTGGAATAAGAACATGTTCTGCTTCCTGTTGAGTGTGTTCCATTTGTAAATTGAGTCCCCCACTGCTATGGGAAAGCACACCTTGGTTTAAGAACGTTTTGGTTTAAGAACTGACTTCCGCAACAGATTAAGTTCTTAAACCAAAGTACCATTGTACTTCTGATTCTCTCACTTCACTGTATTTCACTGTCAAGTTTTTCACTGGGTTTTTTAGTGGAGGATTAAATAAATTTCCTTGGGCCTGTTTATAACATTAAGTCCAAAAAGTTTATGAAGTGACACAAGGAAAGTGTGGCTTTTACGTAGCACCCTGTGATAGGGACTAGGCCATGGAAGCTTCCGTTAACTAGAAGGCAGCTTGACTCAAAGTTTTGAACTACAAAGCCTTAAACAGCTCAGGACTGGCATACTTCAAGAACTGCCTCTCCCCATCTGAACTAACCTGGACCCTGCATTCATAATCAGAGGCCCTTCTTTGTATGCCTCCTTCATGTGAAGTCCGGGGGAGGGGGACACGAGAACAGGTCTTTTGTTGGTGGCTCCCCACTTGTGGAATGCTTTCCCTAGAGAGGCTTACCTGGCCCCTTTGTTATATATCTTTAGGCACCAGGCAAAAACATTCCTCTACTCCCAGACCTTTGGCTAATTAAACCCATAGCTGTCAATCTTCCCTTTTTGGGGGGGAAATCCTCTTATTCCAGCGCCGTTTCCCGCTGCTTCCTGCTGCTACCCCGGATTGTTAGATATCCCATAGACTGTCCCCGGGACAGGTGAGGCTGCTGATCCCTTATTTTCAAATCTGAAAGTTGACAGCTATGATTAAACCATCTATGGCCTTTTAAGCTGGCGAAAAGGTATTGTTTTTGTTTGTTATTTATGCTATATATATTATTGTGTTTTTATATTGCAAACCTCCCTGCGATCTTTGGTAATGTTGAAATCTAATTAATATATAATTAATAGCAAAATATTGTTTCTGTTTTCTAGATATTCCACATAACCGCAAATAATTAACACCGGTATGTACTGACAGGCAGAGGTTACTAAAAGCTTTCAAGGATGAGCAGTGGAATTTTTCCCAACTTCCCTTTTCCAAAGTAATTATTTAATAAATTATTTTCCAAATGTAGAATGTATTTATTTGAGTCTGAAAGCAAATGTGTGCATGAAAACCCCATGCTAGTACCTTTTCACAAACAGGGCTGTTGTCATTCGAATCAAGGACCTTCACTTCCACCACAGCTTTTGTTGTGAACATCCCATCAGTAGCGGTGATATTCAGAAGATAATTATCCTTTACTTCTCTGTCCAGAGGTTTTCGGACATATACTTTCCAATCATTCTCGATATTTTCTACAGCAAACTGTCCCAATGGATCGCCTCCTAGACAAACGATAGAAGGCAATTCAAATCAGAAACGGGGAAACGTCATTATAGGGGTGAAGGGAAAAGACCTGCAATAAAATTCATAATATTTACAATAAATGCAATAAATTTATTTAGCAATAAATGCAATAAATTTATTTAGCAATAAATGCAATAAATTTCATAATATTTAGAAAGTATTACTGCTCCTTTGGTAACAAAAACCTCAGGAGAGCAAAGACTGCATTCCAGAATTCCAATCTTTGCATACAAAGAGCTGTGCTGGATCAGACCAAACTGCCCCTCCAGCCTAGCATCTTGTTTTCACAACAACCAGATGCTTCCATGGAAAGCACACAAGCCAGACCTGAACACAACACTGTCTTCCCACTATGTTTGCCAATTACTGGTATTCACAGCAACACTGCTTCTGATTCATCCTGTAAGTAGCAAACAGCCCTCATAACTGGTTGCCACTGTTACTTGTGGGAAACTCATAACCAATGCCCTCAGCTCTGACATGTTTTGTGGGAAGGGGATGAGATATGCAACAGCAGGTATACAGCTTGTTGCTACACAAAAGCCATATTTTGGAGAGTTGTTGTGTCCCCCCCCCCAAACACACACACCCTGAACTTGCAGTCAATTACTAGCAATTTTGCAAATAAAAACAGCATTGCAAAATACATAACATACATAAAAAGAACTATATTTTTTTCATGCTTCCTACTTTTTTGGGTATACAATTCATGTAGCAATTATACAACTGTGCCCAAGAAATTATAACTTTATATTGGCTTGGATTATTATATAGGTTTGTTGTTGTTGTTGGGAGGGGGGGTTGTTGCAGTTACCGATGCTAATTTGTTATATCTCTGTGTTTAGATCTTATTGTTTACGTGGAAATTGTTTCAATTTGGTTGTGTGCTTTTTGATGTGTTTTATTTGTAGTTTGCAACTGCTTTTGTTATACTTGTAATTGTATGTTGTTTTTCATGTTGCAAGAAGCTTTGAGCATGGTTTTAACTTTGGAAAGGCAGCATGCGAATAAAACAATGCAAATACGTATGCGAATAACAGTGCTCGATGTGTGCAAATGGCTAAGGCTATCAACCAAGCAGACAACACATATTGGAGAAATTCAGGTTGCCACATTGTAAGATACATGACAGTGTCACCCAAAATGACGGCGCTATTTCAAGTCTCCCCTTTCTGTAACTTCTTGTACAGTGGTGCCTCACAAGACGAAATTAATCCATTCCGTGAGTCTCTTCGTCTTGCGGTTTTTTCGTCTTGCGAAGCACGGCTATTAGCGGCTTAGCGGCTATTAGCGGCTTAGCGGCTATTAACGGCTTAGCGGCTTTAAGAAAAAGGAAACAAACTCGCAAGAACTCGCAAGACGTTTCATCTTGCGAAGCAAGCCCATAGGGAAATTCGTCTTGTGGAACGACTCAAAAAACGGAAAACTCTTTCGTCTAGCGAGTTTTTCGTCTTGCGAGGCATTCGTCTTGCAGGGCACGACTGTAAAATGTTACGTTTTCTGCATCCCCAAAGTCCTTATGTCAACACACTGTGCATTTCTGTTTGATTGCCAGTGATGTGAGTGTGGGCAAAAGCACAGCATGAAGACAAAACAGGACAAAACTTGATATAGGGCTGCCATTTTCAGTGACAGCCCTGTGTTTCTTGCAGCAGGTGATTCTACACTAAAGCAATGCTTCTGTGCTGTGGTTCATCAATTTGTCTCAGCTCTTACGGAGACACCTTAAGGAACAATACATGTATGGGGAATATGACAGTGAATCTCATAAATAAATGGAGAAGGGAAACTATAGACTTAAAATTGTAGAAACATTATATATATTTAAAATTATCTAGAGCCAAATAATTTTGTCACCATTTCTAAAGGTTTACCTGTAATAAAATAGTTGACCTGTCTGTTAGCATCTTCTGAATCAGTGTCTGTGGTGCTTAAAATAGCAACGACTCCTCCAGTTGGGTCATCTTCACTGACTGTCCCTTTATAGATCTCTGCAGTGAAGCGAGGAGGGTTGTCATTCACGTCAGTCACGGAAACTTCAACAATCGCAGTGGATGACAACTGCATTTTCTCTGCACGATCAGATGCCACCACAGTAATTCTGTACTTGTTCTGCTTTTCGTGGTCAAGCTCTCTCAGTGTAGTAATCCAACCTGTTTCCATGTTTATGGCAAAAGACTCAGTGATGTCAGTATCTTGGGCTGTCTCTAGCCTGTACGTTACCTGCCCATTCATCCCCGAATCCTGGTCAAGTGCTTTCACTTGTATGACTTTTGTTCCTACTGGCATGTTTTCCACAATGTACGCTTCATACGGATCGGATTCTAAGATTGGTTTGTGGTCATTTGCGTCTTTTATTTGAATGCTTATGTCAACAGAGGAAACAACTCTGTATTCTTCATTTAAATAGTATGCTAGCACTGAAAACTGGTACCACTTAGTTGTCTCGTGATCAAGACTCTTTTCAAGTTTCAGCCTTCCGTTCTGCTTGTCTATGACAAAAAAATCATCTCGGTTACTTTCAGGAGCATTCCCCTTAACAAGGGTGTACAGCAACGGCTGTGTGTGCTCTGCTCGTACAATGTCAATCTCCGTTCCAATCGGAGTATCTTCAGAAAGTGTGTAAGAATAAAATGGTTCTGAAAATTTTGGCAGAGATACTTCAGGGGGGAGTATTCTAACATAGAGAGGAACCCTGGAATCCTTTTTGGGGGATCCACCATCCTGCGCTCTGACAAAGAAAGTGAGAAACTCATTTTCTAAACCAATTAAACTTTCTTTTGTGGTTATTACGCCTGTCAAGTGATCGATTTCTAAATTCTCTTGAACATTTTCAGAATCGGCTTCGATTGTATAGGTGATGTCTGCATTGGTGCCTTCGTCAGCATCCGAAGCTAAAACCTTGATGACAGATGTGCCTTTTGGAACATTAGACCCAATGTTTACTTCATATTCCGTTGCTCGGAACAAAGGGGAATTATCATTAACGTCAGTAAGTATTACGTTGATGCTGCAAAAAGCCACTTTCCCGCCAGAATCCTTGGCCATTAACCTAATGAAGATTACTTTTTCAGCTTGAGTTTCGCGATCGAGCTTTTCCAGAGTAAATATCTGCCCCCTTTCATTAGTATAAAACCTATCTTTTGCAAAATCATTCACAATATGGTAAGTGATGTATCCATAGCTGCCAGTATCTTTGTCTGTTGCTTTGACTTCTGTCACCAGGGTATGCAATGGAGCATTCTCGGCTAGTTCCACTTCATATTCATTCTGACCAAAAACAGGGCTGTGCAAATTGGCTGCAATAACATTTATGAGAACCTGAGCGGAACTTCTGAAGACCCCATCAGAAACAGAGACATTAAGACGGTAAATGGGCTTCAGAGACTGTTTGTGCAAGTTTGAAAGGGTGATGACCCCTGTTTTGCTGTTGATTGCAAAATTCATATGATCATTGCCTGTTAATATGGAATACTCCAGCTTCTCTGTATCTGAACTGTCCGCATCGGAGGCCTTTACACAAGTTACAAAGTGCCCGCGGGGAGCCAATTCACTGATGTTAGCTTCATAAAGCAGCTGGTTAAAGACTGGTGGGTTATCATTCAGGTCTGTTACATCAACACTTACAATAATGTCCGTGCTCAGTGGAGGCATTCCACTGTCTATTGCTCTTACTAGCAATGTGTGATGCTGAATCTGTTCATAATCCAAACCCCTTGCTGTCAGAATGAGCCCAGTGCTACTATCTATGTGAAAATAATCATAGCCCTCGCTGTTGTTTTGTACCAAGTGATAAGAAATCCCTCTGTTTGCTCCAGAATCAGCGTCTGTAGCCCTGACTTGTACAACAGATGTTCCAATTACCGAAGCCTCAGAAAGGGTGGTGACATAAAACTGCTCTGTAAAGACGGGAGGATTATCGTTGATGTCTTCGACTATTATGTCAACAAACACCTCGGCATGGGCTCCAGTCAAGGAATCAGTCGCACGCACGCTCAGTTTGTAGGCAGGGTGGGACTCAAAATCTAGAGGGGCAAAAGTATTGATAACTCCTGTGTTAAAGTTTATAGAAAACTGACTGAAAGGGTCTCCATCTGTGATGCTATAAAACACTTTGAGCCCTTCTGGGCTGTTTGCTTGCACATGTACAACAGGACTATGGATTTGGATGTTTTCCGGTATCTCTGCACTGTAGAAAGCTCTTTCAAATACTGGCATGGCTTTATTCACAACCGTGATAGGGACTGTCACTTCAGCAGAAAAACTCGGCTCTCCGCCATCCTTTGCGACCACAGTGAGGAGATATTCTTTATTTAGTGTGTCTGGGTCAAACTGTTTCTTGAGAGAGATTTCACCAGCATCTCCTATCTGGAAGTGGCCATAGTGTTCCTTGAGGTAATAGTGCACTTGTCCATTTCTGCCAATGTCTTTATCCACAGCAGTGACACACCGAATAACTTGGCCCACTTCAGTATCTATTTTAACGGTGGCATAATAAGGAAGATTGACAAAAACAGGGGCATTATCATTCGTGTCTTCTACAGTGACCTTTACCACAACATGTGCAATTAGGGATGGCTTATGCTCTGCAGTCACTTCCACAACAATATCAAAAGATTCCTGCAGCTCACGATCAAACGGTATTCCGGTAGTTGAAAGGACTCCTGAAGTGTAGCTAATTTTAAACCTAATGTCTGGGTTTAGAATATGATAAAACAAAGGCTCATTTATTTGACTCCCTATAGCAGTGATAACAGCTATTGTTTTCGCCTCTGTGGAATTCTCTTGGACCACAGCATTGTAGGAACTCTGCGTGAACTTTAGCGGACTTGCCTTGCTCTCTTTCACATTAATTTTTACAGAGGTGGTGCTTGAAAACCGGCCATCAGAGGCTCTGACCGTCAATTCATATCTGCTTCTTAACTGACTCGTGTTTTGTACGGTTATCTGCCCAGTCTTGGAATCGATCGAAAATTTTTCTCCAATGTTTCCTTCAGTGATAGAGTACATTAGTTGTGAAAAGACCTCTGAATCAGCATCTGTGGCATTGACCGTAACAACTTTCACTCCTTTATAGGTTGGTACCAAAACAGTTGCTTCATACAGATCTTTAGAGAACATAGGAGGGCAATCGTTGATGTCGATGACGTAAATGGTAACATTGGCTGCGTATTCTGCAAATAAGCGGGGCGTCCCCATGTCGTACACGTTCACTGAAAAGCGAAATATACTTGTCTCTTCATAGTCCAAACTCATTACTGTACGAATGGCTCCTGTACTAGAATCGATGGCAAAGTACTTGTGGGCAGATGGCTCAACAATCTGATAGACGAGCAAAGCGTTTGTTTCTTTGTCAGCATCTGTAGCACGTATTACTAATGGAACGTTCCTGTCTGTCAGAACCACGCTGTTAACGGAAGCCGATTCGCTGATGAGTCCTGTGTATTCTGCTTGCGTAAAAGCTGGTGCATTATCGTTCTCGTCTTGAAGATGCACCAATACAGTAGTGTTTGTGGACTGGCCAGCCATGTTGGTTGCCTGTACAGTCAGACTATAAAAAGGCAACATTTCATAATCGAGTGTCTTCTGAGAGGTGATGACACCGGAATTTGGGTTGATAGTGAAGACATCACCTATATTACCATCTTTTATCTCATAAACTACAGATGACTGGCTGAATGCGGTGACCATTCCAATGAAACTGCCAATGCTGCTGCCTTCACTTATTTCCGTGGAATATTCTCGCATTGTGAATTTTGGCGATGCGTTATCAGAGATCGTGACTGAAATGTGCACAGATGTTACTTCACTCTTCGGAGGGTTCCCTTTGTCCGTGGCCTTCACCATCAGAGTGTACTCATTCTGACTGCTGCGGTCCAATTCTTTTGCAGTGGTAATACTGCCTAAGATTGGATGTATATTTAAAGCGTTTCCGATATTCCCTGTTAAAAAAGGAAGACAAAAAATTGACAATCAGAAAAAAATTGGAAGTACATTTGCAAGCAGCTACACACACATTCAAGTGATAGAAAATATTAGGTGCTGAAATATTTTAAATGAAAAATAAAATTGCATTCAACTAATGACACAGAATACTACTCAGAACAGACCCTTGAAATCAAGGGACCTCTTAAGTTAGTCTTAAGTCTATTATGTTCAGTGGGTCTACTCTAACATGGATACCCAGCTTTTCCACAACTGTTCTGCTGTAATAAATATCCTATAGTAGGTTAGTTTTATTTAGAAAATCTGACAACCTATTTTATACCAAAGTATGCTATCACTTCAGATTCTGAATGCTATTAATACAGAGCTTCTTTTTAATTTTATGGCATTTCTTTAAACAATTCAAGTAAAGAAAAAGACAAACACTATACGCAATGTGGAACTACAATTAAACTTTTAAAAGACTTTAAAATCATGGAAAACACTGCTTTAAATGAGTCTCAAGTGACTCTTAATTACATGAATGTCACTTTATGAGATTATTTCTAAATCAGAGATACTTCAGTGAATTTTCTCTTTCAAATTACTTCCACTTAAAATGGGAGTTTATGTGCTGTATAAAAAAACTTCCATTTGAGAAATACAAACTGCAAATTTGACTGCTTAAGAAAATCACCACGAACAAGCCTTTCAAAATGAAGGCTGAAGTACACTGGGGTTTTACACTTCACAAGAATTCAAAGAAATTAAGAAAACAAATTAACAGGGGCTGCTGTTTCTTAACACTTCAATCACAAAGCACAGCAAAAATAGTTATTGCTAAAACCATGACCTCATCATGAACAGATTTTATTTAAAACATTTAAATTATGTATTTGGGTAGGCAGTTGATATTATCTTTTTTCTTATTGAAGGTCGTAAACAGAGCACCATTCTTATAATATCCCATTACTAATCCTATAAGCTATTGCAAGTATTTAAGGAATGTTCATTTCATATGCTTCGAATTTCTTCCCTAACATTTTAGCTGTACAGTGCAGAATACTAGAAAAACAAAGCTGGGAAAGTTTTAACATTTCCTCCCACAATGTTTTTTTTTTTTTTTTGAATAAAGAAGGAGCGGGGGCATGTGTGTGAGAAAGACAGAGAGAAAAATGAGAACCCATGTATATGCCGGGGGGAGGGGAGGGGATTCACTGGAAGACCAACTTTTGTTATGATGGAGCCAATGCTACTAATTTTTCATGGGTTTTTCTACTTGTCACTTTGTTTCCAGACAGTGGTTTTAATCTTTAATGCCATACAGGATTTGGGATACCTCAGCGCAGATAGCGCCAACATGGTGTTTTCCAGATATCTTGAACTACAACTCCTATCATCCCTTTTCTTTAGCCATGCTGACTGGGGCTGATGAGATATGGTGTCCTACAATATCTGGAGAGGCAAATTCCACCAACTCAAGAATACAATCAGACCGTAGAAATGGGTTTGTTTTTTCCAGAGGTGGTGCTTGAAATCTGGAACTTTCTCTTCAGAGTGGTCCACCACACACATTCCTTTAAAACAGCAGTCAGAAACCTGTGGCCTTCCAGGTGTTTTGGAACTCCAACTTCCAGAAGTCCCAGGCAGTTTGTCAATGGTCAGGGATTAGACTGCACCTCTGAGGGAGGATACAGTGGACATATTCCATGCTGATAAAGGGAATATAGTGCATCAATATATACCAGTAGTGACTGGCTGAAATACATCCTTTAATATGGCTAACTTGCTGCTGGATTAAGTTTAGATCAAACAGTGTTGGAAAAGAAGTGGGAATAAACCTCTACTTTGCAGCTTTAAATCTAAAATCTTTTCATCGTAGCAAGTTATTGAACGTATTGCAGCATACCTGATTCTATGGAGTACACAATTTCTGCATTTTCCCCTTTATCCTTGTCCAGTGCTGTTACATGGAGAATTACAGATCCAACAGCTGCTGATTCATACACTCTCCCTTCATAGGAAGAACTGGTGAACCATGGCGCATGGTCGTTTGTGTCACTAACGTTGATGATGATTCTAGCAAAGTTGCGCTTGACAGGAACGTCTTGGTCCCGCACCTAAAATAATTACAGCGTTACTAGCAGCTCGTGCATAAGTTTATTCAGTTATATGACACTTGTTACAATTGATGAGAACTATCAATCACTTAAGGGCACCATTCTGTTCTGTTCTGTAGAAGTACATGGCATCATAATGGAGCAAATGTTTATATTTTATGCCATTGTGCAAAAATCCTACAATATGATTTTGGTTCGGCACAAATAATCTCAGAACTTGGAATTAAATATTACCATTTCACTTACAGTGGTACCTCGGGTTAAGTACTTAATTTGTTTCGGAGGCCCGTTCTTAACCTGAATCTGTTCTTAACCTGAAGCACTGCTTTAACTAATGGGGCCTGCTGCTGCTGCCGTGCCACCGGAGCATGATTTCTGTTCTCATCCTGAAGCAAAGTTCTTAACCCAAGGTACTATTTCTGGGTTAGCAGAGTCTGTAACCTGAAGTGTATGTAACCTGAAGCGTATGTAACCCGAGGTACCACTGTATTTGTTAAGTGGACGTTCATATATGTGTATACAGGGCACCAGATGAAGTGAGGGCCAATGCTACAGAAAGCGGGTCCTCAAATATACAGGAAAATCCTGCATTTTAAGGCAGGGAGGTACTTCAGCCACCCAATACTCAGCAGGGACTGAGGATGTACATGCCTGCTGCCAATCAACATGAGCAGGAAATAACAGTGTACCATGTAGCCTATTCAATTAGGCCAAAACGGGAGTGGGAATCTGCACCTAGAGGTGCATCTAGCACTGACCTACAATTTCTGATCCAGCAAGTCATACTTGTACTTCTTTCTGTTGATCTTCTCAGTTGGACTGGACAAAAAATGTGGCTGGGGGTGAAGGAGGAGGTGTGGAAGCAGAGCTAAAGGAAGAAATATTTCTTCCTCTTTGCTGTGTCTCTCCTCTTCCTTGGGGATGGAAATGTTAACAGAAGAAACCCATCCAAAAATTCCCAATGAATTGTGAAGGTGAAGTACAGATGGGCTTGAGCTCATCTGTAATAATACCAACACTTTGCATTTACACAGCAAATCACTTAATGTTTCATCTCAGTAATCTGTACAAGGACCCTGTAAGCTATGTCGGTGAGAGTAAGATACAATTCAGTCTTTCCACCACTCTAGCAGCTCTGAAAAGTATCTGCTTATGCTACTCCATTACAGTGAAAAAGAAGATCCTGTATCTGCTAAAGAATAAGTGGAATGGTTCCTTACCATCACTGTGAGAATGTGTTGATGAATGACCTCATGATCCAATCTTTCAGAAGTGTAGAGAGAGCCAGTTGCAGGATCCAGGCGAAATTTCTTAAGGCTGATGGGGTCAACACTATTTTGCATAGTAAAAATTAGCTTATTCTTTTCGTCCCTGTCTGAAGCACTGACTTGCAAAATTTCCGTCTCTGGCACTGTGTCCTCTGGAATAATGACTTGGTATTCTAATGTAGAAAACTCAGGCCTGTGATCATTCGTGTCTATTACCTGAATGTACACCTGTAATGGCACAAAGGTAAATTAAGGATGAAAAGGGTGTGTGATCAGAACGCCATGTAGATAAGCTTCAAGGAAACGCAACAGTTCTCCTAAAATACAAAACCAAAACACGATGTGAAGATTAGGGGCCATCACACATAATTTAGAGAAGAATAGCTGTGTCAATTCACTGCAGCTTTTGTGAGTTGGGGTTGACTATGTCAAATACATAATCATGTAGAAACGAAATACAAAGCAGAAATGAAATACAAAGCAGAAGTTGTTTAGAACAAAATATTAGCTGGGATCAGAGCCTTATAAAGCCTAGCACATTGCTTGCCTTCTCCTCTTTCAACAGAAGACCCTCATTCCACATCACACACTGCTTCAGAAATGCCAATCACTTAAAAAAGAGTTTTGCTATGTAGCACTGGGGTAGTGATTCCTCCCTAAACAAGCTTAATTATCTGTCAATAGACAAAACTAGTTGGTTGGTTTTTTCAACCCAGAGCTCTAATACATGGAATTGAAATTATTATTATTATTTCAATTTGTATGCTGCTTTTCCACATAAATATGCCCAAAGCAGCACACAAGCCAACAGCAATACAACAGTCAAAATACCCAGCAATACACTATCACAATAAACAGTCTAATACAAATTCTTTTCAAAACATAAGAATCCAAACACACAAAAATATTTTGAAAACACTAACATAATAACCTTTTAAATTTATTTCAATACAAGTATAGCAGAACAATTTGAAGGCACATAATAAAAACATATTTGGGCTACAAGTGCCTTTGCTTTACAACTTTAAGTACATTGTTAAAATTATTAAGAAACTAGTTAAAATAAAACTATTTAGTTGCAATTGGAATCAACAACAAATCACCTAAGTAATTTTTTTTAACACAAAAAGATTTTGTTAAGAAAATGAAAAGCTAAATCAATTAGGAAAACAGAATGTTCCAAACAGAAACTTTCCAAACAGAAACAGAAAATTTCATAATCTTGCCAAGATAAATTTGTTTAAACTTTAAGGTGCCACGAGGCTCTCTGCTGCTTGAACAAAGCATACTGTATTTAAAAAAACAACTCCAAAAGTAGAAATAGGCAGTTGTCATTTAGCAACACAAACACAACCAACTAAGAAGCAAAATGACATATTCTAAATACATCTGAACTGACAGAGCACTCCGAGCTATTAATGAATAATAAAAGGAGCAGCCAAGCGCAACAATGACAACGCTAAGAGAATGTATCGGATTTTTGCTTCAGTTTTTCATCACACAAGTACAATAAAAGAAATGTGGACCCTAAAACTAATCTTGGCCAGGAATTCCAGAAAAGAATGGCATAAAATGGGGCAATGTAAGTAAGAGAATAACAATGTCAATCTAGACACCAGCAATTTACAACATGGTTTAAAGTTATGAACCCCATGCACATAAATGAACACTTAAAGCCAAAGTATACAAGCTGAGCAAAATCAGATGAATTCAAGTTCATACTGTCCTGTGAGCCATTAAGGAGAACCAGTGTGTTTGCATTAGAAGACCCAGTGCCTTCCTCTAATAGCAGTTTTGTAAATCTTAGAGCAGGGGTCGGCAAGGTTTACCTCGCCTGGGCTGGTTCACTCCAGTGGAAATCCCTCTGTGGGCCAGATCATGCGTGCACCCACGATTTCTGGCGTCTGTGTCTGCGCAGACGCGATTTCTGGCACTGTGGAAGTGAGTCCCCACACTGCGCAGGTTTAGCACAATGCGCGGGGACTCGCCGAGTGGCCGGCTCAGTCCGGGGGCGGCTCACAGGCAGGTTAAACGACCCATGTGGGCTGCTTGTGGCCCATGGGCCTTAGGTTGCCGACCACTGTCTTAGAGGGAGCAGCTGGGAGCACCTCCTGTATGTTGCTCCCCCCCCCCCGCCAATCCATTGAAAAAAGGTCCATTTGCGTGCTCTTGGGTGAGTGGAGGGATGGAAGAGTCATCTCAGTTGTCACACCCAAATTGAGGAACTCAATTCCCCAGGACACCTGAAAAGGATTTTCGTTTTAGCAGACCTTGATCAATTCTTGCAGAATTGCTGTCACTGTCATGCTGGAGGAAGTGCTGGATGTGTGGTTCACTCACACACATAGGGTGGGAGTGCCCAAAGATCAGAGAACAATGGCATTTGGTTTTCACGGCTGTCATAGAAATGTAGACAAGTGCAATGAGAAGGGACTTCATCCTGTCATTATTATTTCTATTTTCATTGCAGTTGTACTGTACAAGTCCAACTCATTTTTTTTAAGAACAGCAGAAAAGTGAAGAGACCATATTCTGGAGGGAACAAAGAAAAGTCAAAACAAAAGGCAAGCTAGAAGCTTGCTGGGGGGGAAAGCACGTTTTCAACAAAGGTTGAAAAACCAATAAGCAGAAGGCTAGGAATGACAATCCCCACAACCACCACCCAACTGTATCTCAGACAGTGGTGGGACAAGACAAAGTCCCTTTTTGCTGGGTGGGAAGAATTATATGGGCAGAAGTGGCCCTTCAAAAGCTGCCTCCTCAGAAATCCTTCATGTAACTACCAAATCTTGCATAAGGCGTCAGAGCGAAATTTCCTCCACAGAGGCTACTGAATTAGAACAAGCAGATGCTCCAGTATGGGATGCATAAAGGTATGATATAAAAGTGGGTATCCATTATGTATTTGAGCCCTTGTCAGTCTCTTTTCTGAAAAATGCTTGTCCACTCATGTTTCAGCTGCACTTACATACATTCGTGTGCTGATAATTAAAACTGCAATTTAAGATCCAGAGGTCAAGAATAAAATCTTATTGTTTTCAATAAAGCTGCAATTTGAAAACTGAAAGCAGAACGTGTAAGGCAGAAGGTGCAACAACAGCCTATCTTCAGTGCTAATGCATAATAAAAGCATTCATTTTGCAGAATGCAGAACTTAAGTATGAAGGGAGAGGAAGGGCATAGATGGCAGCAACAAGTATCTGTTATAGTACTGAAAAGCCAATAACTATAGCTGGTAGACAGAGCCACAAAACCTTTTAATTAATATGAATTAATTAAGAATATTATGTCCCATTTCTAATGAATAATACTTTTCATTTAAAATCAGGTTAAAAAGCATTCATGTTTTGAAGGCACATGATGCCTTGCCCCCAATCTCTCTTTTCTTCCTCTGTCAACTTTTACACCAACAAGAGTATAACTGAACACTCTGAATTTTATCTGTACATCATGCATTTAGCTGCATATTAGACACAACAGCAACCTTGCTTACAGCCTCAGTAATTTTTCCAAAAAAAGGTATCTAAATAATTTCACTGAGTCAAATGTTTCACAGATGCTTATGGCCCAAAGCCAATCACAGCCTTCCCATTTAGAAGGCATACTCAATAGGTTCCTTTTCCCATAAGGAGGCCAATATAGTTAGTTTACTATTTTTACACAGACAATATGATAACATTCACTTTCACTAGTAAAACTGAAATAGCATGTGGGAATAAATGGCTGTTAATCAAGGACTCGTTAAACTGTTTATTGTACAGTATTTCAAATACCAAGCCAAATATTTTATAACCTGAACAATCCAAGGCAGTGTGGTGCATTTAAATGCATTTTAGCACGTTCTCTGCATAAAACTTTGTAATTCATCTCAATGCTGTTTTCTAACAATTATCTGTTCTTACAAAATTCAGTGGATCAACTGTTAAAACATTCTTATTTAAGTAAGCTGTTCTGGGTACTTTAAATAGAAGAGTGAGTTGTAAGTATTTATTTAAACTACTATTATTATATTGAATTTCAGCACGGGTATGGTTGAAATTTACACCTTGGTACTGTTAAAAGAAATAGCACACCTCTCATCAAGGAATTAAAATGACAAACGAATAGTGCACTAATATGGTAAAATAATAGTTTGAAACACATGAGATTACAACACAAAGACTAATTCTACTTTTATTAGTTTGTTTTTTTTAATGGACTTTTATTAAGAGAAGTAGTGTGAAAGTCAGGGAAGCTAAGCTTCAAGAGGAGACGTGTCTAGACTAAACCCCCAAGCAACCCCCGTTCATTTCAGAAGCATTGTTGCTTGTCCTTCTGTTAGAGGAGCACAGAAATGTGAAATTCTAGCAGCCATAGTTCAAGCTAATCCCCTCAAGTATGGAACAGGGAAATTCTGATAAAAATGAGCTTCTGTACTGGTCCCGCAAAAGCTACAACCACCACCTCTCACTTTGTCTGCTAAAAGATGAGAAGAGAGATAATAGGAAACAGCTGAAAAATATTCTGTGCATTTTGAAAGGCAGAAAACAAACAAAAAGCAGGAGCGCTAATTCACATTAAAAAGAAAATGCAGCACGTTTACCATTTCCAGTATTAGCAAACTATTCTTCTGTCATTTCCCAGATGATATGCTGAATGATTTTTAACTTCAGCAGTAGAAACAATATGTCTAAAGCAGCTGTTTGGAATAAGAAGTCAAATCTATCCACAGTCAGGTTAAATTCTAATTAAGGAAGAAAGTCTACCGCTATTGTTTAACAGCAACTGGTATATATGCTGCCTCTGTTTGTGGACTCTGTGGTCATCAGGACTCTAGTCTTACCATCCATCAATTTGTCTACTCCCTTTTAAAGCCATCTAAACTGAGCATCATCACATCTATAGTTCCATTCAGGAGATGTAATATGCAGAGCCATCCTTTCAAAGAAAAAAGGCACTTTCAGAAGGTATTTTTATCAATTAAGAAAGAAAATAAATAATAATAATAATAATAATAATAATAATAATAATAATAATAATTTATACCCCGCCCATCTGGCTGGGTTTCCCCGGCCACTCTGGGTGGCTTCCAATAGAATATTAAAATACAATAATCTATTAAACTTTAAAACATTAAAAGCTTCCCTAAACAGAGCTGAAGTTGGCCTGAAGTTGATATCACTAGAGGTGTTAAAAGTTTGACGATACACCTAAAACACACTGTGCCATTGTGGAAAACTCATTTGTAAGCACATACATTATACTGGTACAGTCATCCGGGAAATTTGACTGGCAACACCTAACCATTGGGTAAACACTTGGTAGCAAACCAAGCAATGCTACTATATAGTGACATTTTTATTTTCAAGAATGAAAATATCCTACTGGGGATACTAGACAGCAAAATCCCAAAGAAAGCCTTAATGCTACTTATGTATGTGACTACAGGGGCAAGGATTCTAAATGCACAGAAATGGAAGGAGGGAGAGGACACCCTCAATGGAAGAATGGTTGATGAAAATATTGGAATATGCAGAGATGGCAAAATTGATGGCACTGATGAAACATACAAAATTAGTATCTTTTAAAGACGACTGAAAACCTTTTCTAGTCTATATAAAAAGTTATTTCCCATATGTGAAGACCACAGCCTGGTTTGAAGTGTAAGAAAACAACAGGATATATTAAGAAATCTGTTAGAGAAGATGAAATTAGATAAGGCGGAACCTTAAAACACAATTTTGTGCAATTTGGGTTATAAACATTGGTGCTGGGTGAGAGAGAAGTCACTAGTTTTGCTGAACTGGAATATAATTGTTGAGTAAAAATGTAACTCTCTATATGGGGGGAAGATAATTACATAAAAAAATGACACTTCTGCCTACTTTTGTGAGATTGTTTCACTGTTAACAATAGCTCCAACATAAACCAATTTCACTTTACACCTTCTCCGATTTCGGCTGGTTTTGGATTTGTTTCTGAGTGATGAAGATGACCGTGATGTTTTCAACTGTCAATCCTTTTCTTTTTTTGTGAATGCCTGGCTTCTGTTTCTCATTTTTTCTTCGAATACCAGAACATTCTATGACTTAAAAGCTGTTAATTCGAGGCACACTTATCTGCTTACACATAACTTTTCCCCTTTGGCTGTCCAACATTGGGCTATTGTGTTCTCTTAGTACTAGAAACTTCTTTTTCAACACAAAGTCCTCCTTATTTATGCAAGAGGTAATTCTGCCCAAGGGAGTGGAGGGAGGGAGGGAGAGAAGCCGCGGCAAGAAATGGTTACAAATTCTTCTTTCAATAAACACTTCATTAGAAATTCCATTACCTGAGTGCCAATAGTCCTAGTTCCATCTGTTGCTTCTACTGTCAGATTGTAATTTGATTTTTGTTCTGCATCAAGAGGTTTAGCGACAACGATGGTTCCAGTGCCCTTGTCCACATCAAAGCGGCTGTCATAGTTGCCACCTGCTCCAAGAAATTGCATGAGACAGAAGTTCATAAAACGCTGCTTTGATGTATCGCTTCACGAAAACTTACTTTGCTATGATGCTTAAAACAAAATCAGTTCTGAAATAGCGGAGGCTGCGTGTTGTATTTGTAACCTAGTTGTAATACAGCAGTCGGCCACTAGGGCCAAAAAGCTTGATGCTTGCTACAGTACAGTGGTACCTCGGGTTACATACGCTTCAGGTTACATACGCTACAGGTTACAGACTCCGCTAACCCAGAAATAGTACCTCAGTTTAAGAACTTTGCTTCAGGATGAAAACAGAAATTGTGCTCCGGTGGCGTGGCAGCAGCAGGCCCCATTAGCTAAATTGGTTCTTCAGGTTAAGAACAGTTTCAGGTTAAGAACAGACCTCCGGAACGAATTAAGTACTTAACCCGAGGTACCACTGTACTCCCTATTTATTTGACTCATGGCAAAGACTCTGTTTCCAGAGGTATATCTTTCAAATCCTGATATCTTTGCTTTAAATAGATGAATGTTCTCCTAAAACAGCCATGCAAATTAGCCCACAAATGTTACTATCCCGCAAGAAAGCTTACTAGCCTGCGTATTTGTGAAAGAAAAGGTATTTGTAAAAGAAAAAGAACCAAGTTTTGCAAATCTTTCTTCCCTGATAGCCTGAAGGTGATTCTTACTTGTCAAAGGTGACTAGCCACATGGGGATTTACAATACGTGCCCAGAAAGAGCAAATATTATTTCACTTGAAGGAACTAGTCACTGAATAATATATGATATGGTATTTTAAAACTGTGTTTTATTGTTTAAACCAAAAACTTGGGGTGTGTATCAGAATCTCAGGCATGCTTACCATGGGTGCAATCCACTCAGCACTACTACCACAGTGTGCTATTGAATTTACACAAGAGCAGTGCTCGGTGGATTGTGCCCCAATAGACCAGCCTGTTCTGGGGCACTGGAAGAAAAGCTTTAGGAAAACACTGAATTAAAGGCTGAAAAAGTGAAAATAGCACAATGGCTTTAAAACAAAACAAAACACCCTAACCCCTTTTCCAGTGATGGATTTATTTTATTCCTTTATAAAACTTCTAAATGCCCTTTGAAAAACGAAACTGAAATATAGCTCAATAAATACAGCCAATCGCCCAAACATTTAAGTGATTACAGTAATAATAGTAATACTATTATTTGTGAGCAGACTGCCTCTCTGCAACACAATGACCCTTTAAAACCAAATGGAGTTAGCCATGATAAATGCCAGTCATTAACTTCTACCGGATTCAAGTTTTAGACAAACAATTTGAAAAGTATAAATTACTTCCCATTGTTTGTCAGCCCCAACACTCTCCATGGCAAAAACATTTGTCCTAATTATGTGGTGCAAGTGTTCTTTCCTGTTCTTTTTGAAAAGCAAGGTTATAAAACCACAGTGGTTTTTTGTTTTTGTTTTTAAAGATAAAAACCGTTTTGCCTTCTGTAATTATGAATTCCAATTATTTTTGGACTCAAGGAACATTTCTGCACAGCACCACTGTAAACGCCATCCAATCATCGGTATACTTACTTGGAAATAAGCCCCATAGATTTAAATGGCACTCACTCCAAGTCAGCATGTTTACAATTACATCTTTATTCCAACAAATTAGAAAACAGCAGAATTTCGGAGATTGGTTCTGCCTTTCAGACAAATCACCCAGACTGATGGGCTGGGCAGCACCCCATAAACACTGCTTTATTTCTGACAATTATTGTGGGTATCTAAAGGCAGGCCCTCCTGCCAACCTAGCAGTTCAAAAGCACGTCAAAGTGCAAGTAGATAAATAGGTACCGCTCTGTCGGGAAGGTAAACGGTGTTTGCGTGCGCTGCTCTGGTTCGCCAGAAGCGGCTTAGTCATGCTGGCCACATGACCCGGAAGCTGTATGCCGGCTCCCTCGGCCAATAAAGCGAGATGAGTGCCGCAACCCCAGAGTCGGTCCCGACTGGACCTAATGGTCAGGGGTCCCTTTACCTTTACCTTAAAGGCAGGCTAGAGCCTCTAACTGCCTCAAAAGAATCTTTGATAACATTAAAATGGAGTAGGGCAGAACGCCACAAATTTTATGTGAGCTGCTGGTGCAATATATTTTACTGGAGGTGATGCTGGAAGGGAGAATACCAGCCATGGACATCTTCTCTGCCTTGGGACAGAAAGCCTTATGCTGCATGAAAACGGCCGCTTCCCCCACAACTGATGCAGTGATACCTCAAAGAAAGTGGTACAAAAATTAGTTTCTAAAGCACAGAACTACCACAAAGGTGTGTTTCTACAGTCCTCGTGCCACCTGCTAAAATCCTTTTAAATAATATGGACCAGCAGCTCCCAGGGATGATTTATTATTATTAATTTATTTTCATAATGCCCTCTAACAAAATATCAGGGCAGTGTACAGCAAAGTAAAAAAAAGCATTTAAAAACAACACCAAACAATCATTTAAATGATTGTTAAAATAATCATTAAGCAACTGAATGTGCCTGTCAGCAGGAAAAAAGGCTTCAAGAGATGCGTGAAAGTCAAAGGTGAAGATGCTTGCCAAATATCTGCTGGAAAAGGGTTCTGCAGTAAGGAACTGACAACACTATTAACTGACTTTCAGCTGAAGTAAGATGGAAAACCATTATCAGCACTCAGGGCTTTGAATATCAACATAAGAACCTTGAATTTGGCTTGGTATCCTATGGGGAGCAGTATAGATGATTGCCAACATCTGCACTGGAACTCTCTCACCAGAGAGGCATCCCCAGCCCAGATCCTGCCTTTTCAGGGATGGCAAAGACCTTTTCATTTACCTGCTTTAAACCAATTTGGCCTGTTTAGCATGCAAATCTAGCCACGTCTAGAAATGCCCTAACGATGTTGTTCTATCAAGCTATTTTGCATCCACCACTCTCATCAGTCTGGGTGCTCTTGAAAGATCAAAAGTATCTATACTAGCATTTCAAAGTGGTGCTTTGGCTGGAATGTGGTGACAAGCAACACTAACAAAACCAAAACACGCAATAAAACACAAACAAGAACTACAGTAAAGGGGGGGGGGAGCAGAGAGAATCTGGAAAGAAGAAGGAAACACAAACTGCTCAAGATTTATTAGATATTATTATAAATTAGTGCGATTTCACTTTAGATCTCATAATCTGATAATCAATTATGTGATCTCAGCAGATACCTTCTGCTGTACAGTTCAGGTCACAAGCCATCTGAAAGATGTAAAAAACTTCACTAGCAAGCTTGTCTCCTGGCACAGCCAAAAAGAAAGAAAGCATGGAAAGCAAGCACAGAAGAAAGAAAATATGTCAATCAAACTGATTCATGCGATTAGTAATAGTTAAAAAAAGGTGCAGTAAGGTATTTTAAAACAGAAACCGCGAGATCTTGATTAATGTGAGGTAGTACCACCAACATGTTATCCACTCTCTACACCCCCACCCCAAGAAAAACTAATATCCACTCTTGAAAATTGCATTACTTCCCCCACTCCCCACCACTTACACCTTGTACTAGTATTTCACCTTGGACAGACTTTCCCACCTGCTTTGGGCTATAATCCACTCGGAGAAGTGCACTCCTGACATATTACACCATCCACAGACTCTGCCTTATTCAGAAGGACTTGAACCCCCAAGGAAGTAGTGCTGGGGTGGCTGCAGCCCCAGATGCACACTTGCCCTGCATTCCCCTCTGAAGGCATGGCAGAGTCAACCATGTTACTGGGAAGGAGGTTCCTTTGCACCATGAATGAAATTTCGTGGGTAGATCAGGGCAGTAATAGGACAGATTGTGTGGGGTTTATATACACACACACATACATACATACATACATGGGACAGATTAAGTTGCTGTGCTAGTGGAGGCCAGTGCAACCAGTCCCACTAGCACAACAAAATGCTCCCCATCCCAAAACCTGCTGGAGGGTGGTTGGGAGATCCCCCAGGACAGCTTGCTGGGAAGAGGAGAGTAGAGATCTTTCCATCAAGCACTAAATGAACATAAACATCACTTGAGTGTGATGCTGAAGTTCCACTCCAATTGGTCAGTGAAAGAGGTAAGTCTGTTTAAAAAATCTAAGCAGCAAAACAATCCTTTCATTAGATAGATAGATGATAGATAGATAGATAGATAGATAGATAGATAGATAGATAGACAGACAGAGATAGCATAAAATTTATACGCCACTTGATTGCAATGAAACCTCTGGTTAACAATACAGTGGTGCCCCGCAAGACGAATGCCTCGCAAGACGAAAAACTCGCTAGACGAAAGAGTTTTCCGTTTTTTGAGTCGTTCCGCAAGACGAATTTCCCTATGGGCTTGCTTCGCAAGACGAAACGTCTTGCGATTTCTTGCGAGTTTGTTTCCTTTTTCTTAAAGTCGCTAAGCCGTTAATAGCCGCTAAGCCGCTAATAGCCGTGCTTCGCAAGACGAAAAAACCGCAAGACGAAGAGACTCATGGAACGGATTAATTTCATCTTGCGAGGCACCACTGTATATTCTTTATAGCAAGTATATTCAACATGGTGCGCCCTAAAAGTTGCTGGACTACAAATCTCATCATCCCTGACCACAGGCCACTCTGGCTAGTGCTGATGGTATTTGGAGTTGGGCAACTTCAGGAGAGCACCACTTTGGCTACTGCTAGCTTATACACGCAGGAATAACTCCTGCTTAATTTCTTCTTAGAAGCCATTTTCATTTTGGGATTAGAACATATCAAATCTATGAACAACAGCCTAGATAATCACCGCATAATTCCCGATGAACATTCGTCATCAAATAGTCTTACCTGTAATATCAAACCAGAGTGGAGTGCCAAGAGGCTCCACAGCTATTACTCCAATCATGTGAGCCACTGGATCACTTTCCATGACAGTAAAAGAAAAAAAGGATTCTTCAAAAGAAATCGGTTCAGGGGCCGGACTGGGTTTTGGGATCCATTCTATATGAAGCCGAGCTGTTGAAGACTTTTGGGGGCGACCATTATCCACTGCTTTAATCTAATAAATATAGCACAAGATTGGAAAAAAAAATCATGTAAACCAGGACAGATCACATACAAAACAAAGACATGCAGAAATTAAAGATGACAGCACTCTCAGTGACAAGAGGCCAAGAACCATGAAATTAAGTTCTGTAAACCTGAGGGAGCATTACAAAACAATGCTATACATGTCTGCTCAAAAATCCCATTGAGTCCAATGGAGCTTTCTCCAATGTAGATACCACAGAATTGCAACCTCAGACTTTTTTTTGTAATTTAACAAATCCACGCAGCATAGGAAACTCTTTTATAATCTCTGATGAGCAGGTAGAATGCCAATGCAATTAACTTCTTTTAATTCCTGAAAATAAATTAAGCGTCGTATTTTCGTATTTTGTATTTCAACTGGAAAAGAAACACACCTGCGTTGCACTCTTTTAAAGAAATCTCGTCTAATTCGGTATCAGATTTCCCAAGTCCTCTGACTGCATAGTAAGCGCTTTAAGATACTGATAGAATGTCAAAACTGAAATATTACTTACTGTAAGAATGTCATATTCCCCAGCTCCAGAATACTTCTTAGAGGAGACCACTCCAGTTATTGGGTCGATAAAAAATTTGCCTTGCTCATCACCATCTTCAATGCTGTAAGATATTTCTGCATTGGGACCTTCATCTTTATCTGCAGCTACTACACGATAGATAGGCTCCCTCCTGGTAATCCTCTCTCTCTCTGGTTTCTCACGCTCAGGCAATTTGATCTGATAGAACTTTTGTAAGAACTGAGGCCTGCTATCATTTTCATCTAAGATCTTCACAATGACGCGGGCGAGAGTCGACTTTGCTGGTATACCGCTGTCTGCAACTGTTACCTATTGACGACAAAAAAAATCCCATTTGCATAAACAGAAAAAAATAAGAGGGGGGATTCTAGCATGTGTCTGGCCACTAGTAGGACTGACATAGCTTAAAGCAACAGGTAGTGAAACAGAACTCTGGTTCCTTAAAAAGTTGGAAGAATTTATATCTTCAAGACATTTCGGTGCAAGTTCATTGGCAATACTTAAATATTCTTTTTAAACCTTGCTTATCTCAAGTCCATTTTTGTTGCTCCAAAAATGCAAATTCATCAGACTGGAAGAAACGGCAAGAAAACACACTTTAAACATGCCGTTATGTCACACAGACAAAATAAAACTGCTTGTACAAAGGTCAGGCTGTAAAAAGAAAAAAATGTGGCATTTAAAGGGGGGGGAGAGTAATGCAAATGTTGTTCACCCCTGTGAGCCAAACCTTGTTATTTTGCAAACTGTTAGGGAACTGCCATCGGCACAGAGGAGAGAAATAGAAGGACAGTTGTGTTACAGGGAGCCTACGAAAATTCTTGCGCAGCAGTTCCTCTTCCGGGGAGGTGGAAAGCCCCACCCCCAGTGGGGAAGAGGTGCAAGGACCAGAGGATGCTAAGATACAGGCAAAGGGACCCCTGACCATCAGGTCCAGTCGTGGCTGACTCTGGGGTTGCGGCTCTCATCTCGCTTTATTGGCCGAGGGAGCCAGTGTACAGCTCCCATGTGGCCAGCATGACTAAGCCACTTCTGGCGAACCAGAGCAGCGCACGGAAACGCCATTTACCTTCCCACTGGAGTGGTACCTATTTATCCACTTGTACTTTGACGTGCTTTCAAACTGCTAGGTTGGCAGGAGCAGGGACCGAGCAACGGGAGCTCACCCCGTTGCAGGGATTCGAACCACCGACCTTCTGATCGGCAAGTCCTAGGCTCTGTGGTTTAACCCACCCGCATCGCTAGAGGATGCTAGTGAGAGCCTAAACACTGCTCCTGACCAAGCCAGAGAGGAGGGAAGCACGCCCTTGCCGTCTCCCATCCTGCGCAGTAGTCTGGGGTGCAGAGAGGGGCGGAAACGGTTTGGGGTAACGAAACTTTTATGCTGGGGGAGGTACAAAAAAAGACCACTCCTGGATTCTGCTAGTGATTGAGCCAGACATGAGCTTTGGGGCTCTTCACTGTAAATACTCTCAAGCAACCGCAACAGCACCTGACACAAACCTTCACTGCAAGCTGCTGAAAAAATAATAATGTTTTGGTAACTGAGTAACTGCACTTGCAAGCCTCTTGCACTTTTTCAACCCTTCTGCACATGTAAGGAGGTTTCCGAAGCAAAATTAGTTGTATACATGGCTTGCCCTAAACGACCAGGCTGTCCAAATGGGAAATTCTGGTGGACCAGATGTGGCTCACGGGAAGAGCTTCACCACCCCAGTATAAATAAAACTTGGCCTTCTAAGCAGACCAAATAAAATACCGTAAAATGAAATTGCTTGAGAAGAGCTATTTTTCTTAAAAAGAGAAAAGAACTGCATACATGTACAGTATTAGTATAAAAGTGAATGGAGATGTCTTGAAATAAAGAACATCTGGTTTATTCATCTACTGTATTGCCAGTTTAGAACAGTCAATCAGCTTTTATTGTATTTTTACCACACCCTTCTCAGAGAAGGATTTTAGCCACAAAATGATCCTATGAGGAATAGTAGGCTGGGAGAACTTGACTTGTCCAAGACCACCCAAAGAGTTTCATGGCCAAGCCAGAAGCTGCATCTGTATTTCCTACACAGTTCTGGATAGAGTATGTTGATTGGTTCGACCATCTATCACATGGTTAGGCAAACTAAGGCCCAATCGCCTTCTAAATCTGGCCCGTGGACGGTCCGGGAATCAGCATGTTTTTACATGAGTAGAATGTGTCCTTTTATTGAAAATGAATCTCTGGGTAATTTGTGGGGCATAGGAATTAGTTCACTTTTCCCCCTCAAAATATAGTCTGGCCCCCCACAAGGTCTGAGGGACAGTGGACCGGCCCCCTGCTGAAAAAGTTTGCTGACCCCTTATCTATCACCAGCCTCTGATTCATACAGCATTTGATGTTCAGGTCCCAACAAAAATACATATATACTGGTAGTGTAGCAATGTGAATTCAGCAGACACAGTGATTAAAAAGCCACCCAACATTGCAGTGCTATGCAGACTTAACTGAGAGTAAGTTCCATTGAACAAAGTAGGCTTAATTTCTGAGTCAATATGTTTAGGAATGTACTGTTAAGCTTCTGAGTGAAGAAGTAGTAAGTCCTTGTGAAACCGCTCTTTAAAATTTCAATCTGAAACTGTCCTTTGTCACAGAGGAGAAAAATAAAATGGAAAGAACTATATTCCGAGACAGGAGAGTCTGATGAAACACACAAAAGCATGCCGTATTTAAAAGCAAGACTCCATTTAATTGTTTCCTATAAAATCCAGTAAAATGTTTTCATGAAATGGAATGCACCATATTTATAGTTGTTACTATGCAAACAAGAGGGAAATGTGAGATAAATTTTAATAGCAAACAAGGATAAACTTGCCAGTCCATCTGGTCAACACTTTAATGCTCAATTAATTAGCCAGATGCACAGCATTTGGCACAAGCTGCTGATAATATTGCCACCATTCTGCAAATATCTTGGACTCCATCCCAAACCGCTTTTTGTAAAGATATAAACATAAAAGAACTGAGGGAAGCTGTTCGAAATACTTCATTTAAATGTAAAAACAAAAAACCCATAACTTTTCTTTTTTCAAACATTGCAGTGCCCAAATTAAGGTTTTATTGATTTGGGCAACATGCTCTTCCGCAAGTCAACAAAGGAAAACGAAGTGAGAGGGAGGCAGAGCGGGAGACAGGGACCAGCACTTGGCACCGATGAAATTTAATCAGTTCAATTTATTTTACCATTTGTTTAAAGAAATTAAAATTAGTATTAGAAAAGATATGGAAGCAAAGCCTTGTGCAATTCCTAATCTAAATCTACCATGGTAGATATTCTTTGTTAATGGAAAACATTGCTCTTTTATGTGTCTTCCCCTCCCAACACCACAAGGGTGCTCTCAAAAGTATGCCATGCACATGTAGCCGTAGTATGTGGTGTCTGTAAAAAACCCACAAAAATAAACACCACATTGCTCTTTTGAGGCACTACCTTAAGGACCAGCTCAGATGACCATCTATTCCAAAGATGGAAATTTGTGGATCTCCAGATATCATTAGATACCAACTCCCATCAGCCCCAGCCGGCACGGCCACAGGTCAGAGATGGTCAGAGTTGTATTTCAAAAACATGTGAAGGGCCACATACGATTTCATCACTCCTGATCTACACCAGTGATCATCAACAAAGAAGTTCAGTCACCCACCAGGAAGCACAATCTTCTGAAACAGGAGAATCTACCAGAATGCACATCAATGAAGCCTAACTACAGTTAGTTAAAACAAGGCAGATTGTCTTGCAAAGAGACCTAAGAATTGTACATTTCATAAAAAAACTCAGGTAGAAGGACTGGGAAAACATTTCTGCCAGACTCAAGAGCTGCTGAAAGCCACTTACTGGGCTATAAAGAAAAAAAAGCAATCATCTAAATTGTATTTCGTAGTAGTAGCTTTACATTATAGAATCCTGGCAGTTTTGCAAATAGTGGCATACCTCTGGCTTGTTTGCACAATTTTCCCTTTCAGACTCTCCCACTGACGTTACACTCCCTCTTCTATATACTTATAAAACTGCATAGCCAAGGATATGCATTCTATGAATATCAAAAGATTTCCCTCTTGTTTCTGAAGGCAGCACAGCTATCACCAAGGGCGGATATAAACACACGGTAAACAGAAATACTGTGAAAATAAAATAGCCTTCAAGAACTCAGCCAGTGGTATTTGATAAATTGGAACCTTAACCTGCCACTGAGCAGGAGGTACACGTGGCCTACTGAGCGGGAGTCTTCAAGGCTGCTGAAGCCGCCACAGAATCCAATGCTATAGGGTGCAATAGTTTTGTTTTTGTTTCCAATATAAGGGATCAGCAACATGTTGGACTGCTTGTTCACAATGGTAAGTGGATTTACATGTGTTTCCATTGGCAAATATATAGAGTATCACCACAGCAGCTGGCTCCAGACCCTCCCAAGTGCCCCTATTTTCCAAGGACAGTACTGTATTTACAGAAGCCATTCTGGTTTGATCCCAAAATATTCCACTTTTCTTTAAGACATCCCTATTTGCATCAGAGAAATGTTGGGAGGGTATGGAGTAATGCAACCCCCGAGCCAAGGAGATAAGTATATAATCACAATAGGGATGGAGAGAAGCTAAACCCACCCCTTCCAAGGAAATAGGGTTGTGTGGAAACCTGGAGTAAGAACTATCTCTGAGCCCCATTTCACACTTCCGAGGAAAGGAGAGCTCGGCTGTTTGGGAAAGAGATTTGCAGTCTCTTGTATCTTAACACAGGAAGACAAGGTGTGTCACCCACAACTAGAGCCGGTTTGGGGAGTTGGGGTAGGGTTTTAACAACCCCCAATCCTTTGGTGCAAGGATGCTTATTTCTTTTAAAGCATTTTATTTGCCGTACTTCACATTAACAAGGCACCAGGGTAGCTCGCAAGAATGAAAATCACTGAGATAAAAACAAACAAACCATTGAGTGCCTAACCCATATAAAGTGAAGAGGAGATTTATTAGGATAAGCTACTTCTATCTACCTTGGGCTGACTCCTTATTCTAACCTGATTTCCTGCCCTGCCAGCATAATTTTGAGTAACCATTGCAGGTATTATTTTTGTTGTTGTTGTTGTTAATTAATTGACAGCAAATAAAAGTTTCCAGCAGACTTTAAAGATTAAAACAGAAAGTGAATTCCACAGGACTAGGCTGATGACACTAAAGGTTCAGTTTCTTGTTGCTGCCAGATGAGCTTCACCAACTCCGGAGACAACCAATGACACACAGGGAAGCCAATTTGTAATGAAGATATACAAGACAACTGCTAAAATGAAGAAATTAAGCATCATAATTTACCTCTAATATGTGTTCTGCTTGCTGCTCCCGATCAAGTTTCCTTGATGTTGTTGTAATTAGACCTGCAAATATAAACAAGCAATTTGTTAATCCTTGGGGCAGAATACAGGAGAAGAGACAGAGAGGGGAAGAACATGGAAAGTGGTCCAAATACGAGTCAACAAACAATACTATATGCCAAGATTTATTCACAGTTGCATTACATTTAAATACTAATTTCTAGTTTGCGGTAAGAGTCAATGCTGGGATTTTTACCTTGGTTTATGAACTTAATCCGTTCTGGAAGTCCGTTCTTAAACCAAAGTGTTCTTAAACCAAGGTGTGCTTTCCCATAGCAGCAGGGGACCCAATTTACAAATGGAACACACTCAACACATTCTGCTTCCAAGGCAAAGTTCACAAACCAAAACACCTACTTCCAGGTTTGCAGTGTTCTTAATCCAAGTTGTTCATAAACTAAGCTGTTCTTAAAGTGTCCCACTGTACTGAACAGTACTTAGATACACTTTCAGTCGGACTTTGTTGACCTCTAATCTTCTGGAAGGGCACCCTCTAGATTTCAAAAGATTATACATCCTTAATGTGTTCCACCATCTGACAGAATGATGGTGAACACTTATCCTTCCAGGCTGTCCATCTGACAAGACTCTCTAGAGCAGGCATAGGCAAACTCGGCCCTCCAGATGTTTTGGGACTGCAACTCCCATCATCCCTAGCTAACAGGACCAGTGGTCAGGGATGATAGGAGTTGTAGTCCCAAAATATCTGGAGGGCTGAGTTTGCCTATGCCTGGTCTAGAGCATGGGTGTTCCTATCTTCCGGTACATTTTTTTCACCTGCACATTTTAGTGGCTTGCACTGAAAAGCAACATGGCAGACAGAAGCGATGAGAGTATTTTACAAAACACAGCAACAGCAACCTGATTGTGGTTGTTTTGGAAAACCATAATATAGTTCTCCAAAATACCTTCATAGACAGCTACTTAATGGTAAAGTCTTCTTCTAAAATTCACATTTGTACTCCAAACGCATCTTGACGATTGCATCCATTAAGTCTCAAATCCATCCATTATGCCTCAAAGCCAGAGATGCATTCCTGGATGTAGTCATTTGGCAAGACGTTTTAGAATGTTTTTCATTTTAAGCATGAGTGGTTCTATTGGACTATTTGGCTTAACTGGAGCTTAAATAAGTTCCTTTATTTAAGTACTTTAGCAATGTTACTTGGTAATTTAGAAACAGGCTCTTACTCTGCGGCCCTAAATACAATTTCAGCAGTCGAGAAGGCAAGGAAACATTCTTGGGATTGGGCGTGTGTATCACTTTAGCAGCGGTCCTCTTTCTCCATTACTCTTTAAAAGAGTGTAACTGAAATAAATGGGAGTGATAATAAGCAATAATGTTAATGTAAGTAAAATACGGCACTTGCCTAGCTATCTCAAATCAATAAAGCAACAATTGCATCATTGTTTGAGTATTTGTGTGTGCCTGTTGCCAAGGAAGAAGGTAGGACTTCTTGCAATGGATCAAAGGTTAATATTTTATCTCATACCTGATATTTCACAGAAACACTCACTATGTTATCAGCAGTCAGGAAATGTAGGAACAAGTTTCGGCAAAACTACTGTGAGCACGTGTGCCTGCGCGCCAAACTACTTCCTCAGTCTCTTTAAGCAGCATGCAGATGCCAAGATAAGGAATCTGCTGATTTTGCAGGCAATAGTCTCTTAAGTGGCAGAATGCAGGGAAAGGAAACAGGTCCTTAAGATATGGGCTTGATGGCCAGAGAACAACAGTACAGAGTCTAGGAAGGTAAATGTAGGCATTCTAAGGCGGTAAGATGAATTGGCCTCTCATATCTTTATATTTCAGTCCAAAAGCCATGTATCCTTATAGTTTACTGGAATGCTGAAGTAGCACTCTTAAATCACACACAGATTTGATTGCAGCTGAAGACAGGTATAATAAAAATATAAAAAGAAGGCTCACACCCATTCACAACATGGCAAACCTTCCCAGTTGTATTATCAGGTGAGCATGCTGAAAGATCCTTTTATCCCCCTATAAGCTCATCATTCCTACAGCTTCCTGCTCACCAGACAGCCTCCCTTTTCACCTCACTATTGCTTCCTCCTCATCCTCCAGCTGGGGAGAGTTAATATAGTGGACCACTGCCAGGTGCCTGAGTTGTGATCAGGTTGTGCTATTCCATCTCAGGAACTGAGCTGCAGGGCACTTTATTAAGTTCCCTCACCTGGACGTGGGAGAAGCAGCAGTATGGAGCGATCAGACAGGGAGGGTTCAGACAGATGGGCTGGAAGTAGCATTTGATTTATCGGTACGCTTGCCTGATTGTTCTGTCGTGAAAGGAGGTTTGCAGCACTGCGGAAGAAAAATTCTGTGCTAAATCTGCCTCCATCTTACAATCATTTGCAAGCAGTAAAATATACTGCTCTCAGCACATGTTTCCTCAAGCAAACCTCACTCATTCAGAATCTATCTATCTATCTATCTATCTATCTATCTATCTATCTATCTGCCTGCTTCCAAGGTATGCCTCAGGGCCATACAATACATCTGCCACAAGGAATCTGTTACATGTGGTGGCAGCACCATAAAAAAAATTTAACATAAAGGGGTGCATTATGTTTTGAACCATTGTTTCAAACTGCAAAACAATCAAACACACTCTTATTTTTATACATACTAGATTGGCCTGGTTTTTATTTATTTGTTTGTTTATGGATTGCTACCTTCAGATTTACTTGCATCCAAGCAATATAAACCAAGATAAACGTGTCCGCTTAGAGACTGGCAGGGATTAAATTCAGAAGTAATCCCAAACTTTTGAGCATGTAAATCCCATTATCTCCTGTAAAGACTCATTAAACTCCTTATTAAGCCTCTACTCTTTCTCCTGCCAGCATACACCACAGTTCTATGCTTTCCAGAACACGCCAGCAACCAAGTAACAGGCAAAAGCCATTCAGAGATCAACCACAAGGAAACAATCCATTTAAGTCTGTTTAAATATGTCCCAATTCTTAGCTTTTCAGCATCAAATATGCACATTTCTGATCATAATCTTCTGCTGCCCTACAATATAATTCCAAGCTGCAACCATACATTTTAACAACTACTAAAAATAACAGGATCATCTGGGGATTAGGGGCTTGGTGCCATCAGTATGCTGATGACACCCAGCTCTCTCTCTCTCTCTCTCTCTCTCTCTCTCTCTCTCTCTCTCTCTCCTTTTCATCTGAGTCCATGGAGGCTGTTGGTACTAAGATCAATGGACTGGATATGGGTCAACAGACCTGAACCTAACCAGGACATTAGAGTTGCCACTGGTCAGGAAGAATGCAAATCAAAGAATAGAGTTGTTGTTTGTTTTGGATGGGATGGCATTATTGCTAAAGAAATAAAAAATATCAGGTCTGCAGTTCTGGGGCACTCCTTGACCCAGTTTTGCTGCAAGATTTGCTGCACATGGTGACTGCACTCCAATAGTTTCAAAATATTGATGTTTCAGTGCAATGTCCTCCATCAGCTATTTGAGCACTGGTCCAATGCCTCGAGCTGTACAGTGGTACCTCGGGTTAAGTACTTAATTCGTTCCGGAGGTCCGTACTTAACCTGAAGCACCACTTTAGCTAATGGGGCCTCCTGCTGCTGCCGCGCCACCGGAACACGATTTCTGTTCTGAACCTGAAGCAAAGTTTTTAACCTAAAGCACTATTTCTGGGTTAGCGGAGTATGTAACCTGAAGCGTATGTAACCTGAGGTACCACTGTAATATCTTGCCAGCACAGCATTTCTAACTAGTGTAACACCTATTTACTGGCGCATTTGGCTTGTACAGTCAGGCTGCCAAATAATACAAGTGCCTTAAATTATCATTTTGGTGTGTAAGCTTGGACCCTGCTTTTCAGAGAACCATTCTTGTGACATAATTGACAAAGAAATCAAGTCCTCTTCTGGTAGAGGAGAATTAAGCACCTTTATATTTATTAAAGCAGAGAGGTCGGGAAACTTTTAGCCACTGCGAGAGGTGAGGTTACAGGAATTGAGGCAGAGGGCCCTTTCGGTAGTTGTGCCCATCCTGTGAATGCCCTCCCAGCAGATGTCAAACAGACGTGATTTTTAAAAGACATCTGAAGGCAGCCCTGTTCAGGGAAGTTTTTAGCATGTGATGTTGTATTGGGCTTTTACTATTTTTGTTGGGAGCCACCCCAGAGGGGCTGGGGCAACCCAGTCAGAGGGGTGGCAAATTAACAACAACAACAACAACAACAACAACAATACCCCCTCCATCTGGCTGGGTTTCCCCAGCCACTCTGGGCGACTTCCAACAAAATATTAAAATACAGTAGTCCATCAAACATTAAAAGCTTCCCTAAACAGGGCTGCCTTCAGATGTCTTCTAAAACATCTTGTTGTTCTCTTTGACATCTAGTTCTCTTTGACATCTGGTGGGAGGGCATTCCACAAGGCGGGTGCCACTACCGAGAAGGCCCTCTGCTTATATTAATAACAACAAGAAGAACCCCCTATGGGTCAAATCTGACAAGATGGGCAGAGCCCCCTGCCGGTCAATAAGCACAGCGCTTTGAAGTGGACCTCTGAAGATATGACAATTGCCTGACCATTGGATCTTCCGAAGCTCCATTCAAAGTGGTGCAGAAAACTTTGAGAAGGGCTTCTGAAAATGTATTAAAGAGCCCCCTCTCAAAGCACTATCTCATCATGCCCTTTGAAAGAGGCTTTGTTGGCACCACTGAAGAGCTGGTCAGCTGTGTCTGCAAATAATATTTCAACTAAGACCCACCCTCAGCTATCCCCACCTGCCCTGCACCTGTAGTGCAGAAGGGTGTGGATTGGCTAAAGTGGCCGGGCAGACCTAATTAAAAAGGCACAATATGAATCTTTGCAGTTAATTACATCACAAAAGAGATAATTCAACCCATATCTCTAATTATCCCATTTGAGCGCTGCCTTCAAAACTGAACAGAACAGTATTGGTATGACTGTTTCAGGACTGTATAATGTGGGGGTGTTGTTGTTTTTAAAAAGTACAACCTTGTATTTTAAATGCAGTGTTCTATTCTATTACTCCATTTTGTTTAAAGTAAACATGAGATAGCAGCAGGAAAGCAGAAAGATATATATATCACCATGTAGTAGTACAGCTTTTTTTACCTGTTTTGATGGTTTCATTGTTTGACATTAGATTCACCAGACTACAAGTTTGAATGATTGGAAAGGCTAATATTTGAACAAAATGCTTCTAGAGGGCTGAGTGAGAAAGCTTTTCTAGATGGCTTTCTTTCATTGACTTTAGAAGCTTTTGTACTGTTTGTTTGAAAAACTGGTCTCAAATGGCTTAGGATGGCAGTGGGTTTGAAAAACGATACTGTACAGGACTCCCTTGTTTACTTCTCAGCGGGGCAAAAGGGAACATGTAAGAAGACTGAAAACCCATAAAAGTGAAAAAGTAGTATTTCTTCAAATTTGAAGCATGGCGGCAGAGTGCAAGATTAAAGTGGGGAAATTGTGCTGCCCTTCTGCAAATAACAAAATGACATGGACGAAACAGATGACGGTAAGGGGCGAAGACGGAATTTGTTTCCAGCTCTCTTCTCTGATCACACTCTTACACTTCCTTGACTTATCCACTGAAGGAGATCCATATGCAGAAGTAGCTTTCTGCAAATATCATTAGCTGGACTGGGAACAATCAGCCAAAATCAAATGTGCATTCAAGTACAGAATGTCATCTATTCACACGATCTTCCTTTTGGTGGAATACACATTCGCATACATACCTAAAATGCACATCTCCAATACAGGTGTATTTGAATGCCTATCAGTGTTTGTTCCATTGAAAGCAGGATATTGTGGACAGAGAGAACTCTGTTTATGCTGCAAGGTTTTAAAATAGTGAGAGGCACAAGGGAGGAGAGTGCTGCTGGGCTCATATGCTGCCTGAGGGCTTCCCATGGCCATAATGTTGGCTGCTTTAAGACACCAAACTACATCGGTCTTTAGTCTGATCCAGCAGGGCTTTTCTTATGCACCAAGGTTGGTTTCTCCCCAGTGAGACCAGAAGCAGCAAAACAGGCATGACCCTGGTAAACCATCAACTACTGCTTACCATGATGCCTGAACGCTACCAGTCCCTACAAGTAGATACATCCCTGGTTGTCTCTTGAAATCGCTACTCCTAATCCAAGGAACATTAACAAAATATTGAAGAGTAAACTCCATGCCTCTTCACAGTCTGCCACTGGACCTCTGTTCAGACTGGCACAGCAAACCTATGCTCTTCTAATCAGAGACAACTACATGTGCATGTTTGTAAAAGACGTCTGTAGTGACAGAATTGTAAGAGTTGGAAGGGATCTCCATGGTCATCTAGAAATGCAGGAATCTCAACTAAAGCATCCATGACAGATGGCCATCCAACCTCTGCTTAAAAACCTCCAATGAAGGAGAGTTCACCATCTTCTGAGGGAGTCTGTTCCACGGTCAAACAGCTTTTATTGTCAGAAAGTTCTTCCTGATGCTTAGCTGGACTCTCCTTTCTTGTGACTTGAAACCATTGGCAAGAGTCCCACCCTCTGTTGAGGCCTACTCTTTGCTCAGGGGTCAGCTGCTTCACTCCTAAGTGGGCATTCTTCCTGCACTCCCTGGTCACTGTCATCACAGCTTACAACTCCCCACACATTGGGAGCTAGAGGAGCAGTGATGGAACTGAGACAATGACTGCATCACCTGCTGTCCCCATATGTACAGAACATGGAGCTAATGTTAAGAATTAGCTTATTACAGCCTAAACAAAAAATTATGATTATGTATTACACATATACTCCACCTTTCTTCCACAGCAGAACTCAAGGCAGTGATACCTAGGTAGTCTTCCATCTCACAAATAACTAGACGAAGACCCTGCAAAGCTTCAGCAAGGCATTCTTCACCTTCAGATCTAAGTTCTGAACTTACTGTTTAGTAGAGATATCAGGTGCCCACTTTTCATACTTGTCTGAAGCTTCTCCAACAAAACCCCCAATCCCAACTACATAAAAAAGGATAAATTTGTGACCCATGTAGGCCTTGCGGGAATTATTTTGTGCCTTGGTATAACTGCTCCACTGAACTTAAGGTTAAATCATGTTCAGGGGAAAGTACAAACTTTGCATGCCTTGAGTCACTTTGAACTCAAAAGTATACCCTGCATTTAGTTCTGTTCTTTCTGCGTATGCAGAGAACCAAACGAAAGCGGAACTTGCTTTTAGTATACCGTATTTTTCGCCCTATAGGATGCACTTTTTCCCCTCCAAAAATGAAGGGGAAATGTGTGTGTGTCCTATGGGGCGAATGCAGGCTCCTTGGCTTCAGCGACAGCAACGCGAAGCCTCCAAAGCCTGCGCTCCGGAGGCTTCGCGTTGCTTTTGCAGAAGCCAGGAGAGTCTGCTCTTTGAGGCTGGGGGTGGGGGAAAGCAGCACTTCCCCCCCATCGCCAGCCCCACAAGCTGGGTTGAAAAGCCCACAGGAGCCGCGCGCTCTTTAAAGAGCGCGCCGCTCTTGGGGGCGTTTCCCCAAGGAGGGAGAAGGGACTGACTGGCTGAGTCAGTCCTTTCTCCCTCCTGTGGGCTTTTGCAGGAGATGGGGGAATTCCCCCACCTCCCGCAAAAGCATGCAGAAGCCGTGCGCTCTTTAAAGGGTGCACGGCTTCTGCTGGCTTTTCTATGAGGGGGGGAATCCCCCCCCTCGTAGAATAGCCCGCAGGAGCCACACACCCTTTAAAGAGCGCGCCGCTCTTGTGGGATTTTCCCCGAGGAGGGACAAGGGACTGACTCCCTTCTCCCTCCTGGTCGAAAAGCCCGCAGGAGTCGCGCGTGGCTCCTGTGGGCTTTTGCGGGAGGTGGGGGGAATTCCTCCACCTCCCACAAAAGCAGGGAGGAGGTCTTGGAGTAGCGCACAGGCTGCATGCAGCCTGTCTGCTGCTCCCAGAGCTGGGGGGGGGGGGAATCATATTTTTCCCCCTTGATTTTCCCCCCTGAAAACTAGGTGCGTCCTATGGGCCGGTGCGCCTTATAGGGCGAAAAATACAGTAGGTTCCTTCATCAGGCGAAGTCTAAAACTTTCAAATTCCATAAACAAGCTAATGCAGCTTGCACAAATTATGCTGCCTATCCAACAGTTCAAAAACATGTTGAGCTCTTAATAAAAGTCATCATTATGCACAAGAATATATATGGGACAGAATTATGCATTTTGGAAGTCTGGAAGATGTTTTTTATTCTTGTTCCAGTATTAGCGAATTTTTTTCTTTTTAAAAAAATCACCTTTCATCTGTGTTTACAATGACACTACCATCTCTTTACAACTCTGCTATCAAATATTGCTTAAGGACATATGATCACTACCTAACAGTTCACAACATTTTCATTACCGTCTCTAGACATAAACTGATACGTAACAACTGGGATCCATAATCTGTATGGTTGGATAATCGTCTTTACTGAACTGGAAAACAACACTTATTACACAATTATAGAAATGATTTTCTCCTGGAGGAGAATTTTTATTTATTTCTAACACAAAAGGAACTGAACATAGCAAATGAATGGAAATTTGTGTTTTCCTGCTAATGTAGTATGTGACTTAAACCTGATGCAGGAAATATAAAACCTCAAGCAGTTAAATAAGGGAGGCATCCTCCATGACAGGCTATTGTGCAACTACAGGTCATTTATTTCAGCACAAAGTGGTTTCCCAATGTTATAGGAAGTCTTTGGATGTTGTTTACAGCTGCACCCATTTCCGATTTCATTTTACTCAATCTTCAGATCTTCCACCACAGTTCCCTTGAAGGGTCAGGAAAGTTGTAAGATGACAGGAGAAGTAAGGCAGACTATCTGGCGTTGGCTCTCCGCATTTTATGAGTTCACAGTGCTTTGAGGATTAATAGACACCAGTAAACCTTGTAGTGAGATTCCTCTGCCCTTGTTAACAACAAATTAATTCCTTTGTTTAAACTTTATGGAAGTCTCCATCAATATGCTGAGTTCACTAGGATACTGAGCATGCTTTTGATAGCATTGCTCAAATAATAAAGAGAACAGGAAAGCTATTTTTTATTAAGGAGAGACAGATAAATGGGACAAGATACAAATAGGACTTTATTTTGTGAGTCATTTTTTAATGAATAAAGTGACTAATAAACACAAATAGTAACTATGAAACTATGTTTTTGAAACAGAGCAGACACAAAAAGTATAATAGGTCTCAAAATTCAGATCCCTGCATGAGTCAAGCAGAAATGTATCCACAAAGACTTTGTTGCCCCCGTTTTTATATCTGTAAATGAAGCCTAGTCAAAAGAATTCTTTAAAAGTTTGTAAACATAAGAAATGAGGCACACTAATCTAGCAAATACACCTTTCAATTTTTCAGATAAAATAAAGTCCTGAGTAGCCTGGAGAGCAAGGCTTTTTTTCAGCTGGAACCCGATGGAACTCAGTTCTGGCATCTCTCAGATGGGAGCCATTTCTATTATTAGAGAACAACTGAAGTGATCGTGGTGAGTTCCAGCACCTCTATCTAGAAAAACAGCCCTGGGAGAAACCATACTGATGAATAGTCTTATAACCAATAGTCCATGAAGGAAGCCATTGTCAGTAACCAGTACCCCATTCACACTAACATGGCACATAGAAATCATCACTATGTAGTAAACATAGGCTAACATGTTAATAATAGCAAGCCTGGACGTGAGTAGATGTTTTCTGTCCATGTGCCTGTTTAACAGATGTTAACTAATGCATGTGTGCTGTCACCTTTCACAGAGCATCTAGCTGCTATACAGCTGCTACCAGCAAGGCAGGGTAGCACATGTTTCACTTCAAAATATCCTCTCTCAGCATCTTTTAACACCAGGACCTCAAGCTTCAAACCAGGAACCTTTCAGTAGTGCTGGGCTAACATATCTGCATTTAAAACAGATCCATGGAGAATCAATCAACCCCTTTTTGTTTGGGAGTTGCAATTTAATGGTTGTAAGTCCCCAGGTAATTAACAAGCCTCTCCTTCACTCTACTTGAATTCAAGTGCCTCACATGGCTGAGCCATTAGCACTGGGGCGGCTTAAATCGCAGCCATTGTCTTCCAATTTCATGTGGTGCTTTCATGCTTAACAATTAAATAAAAGTTGAATGCTTTCCTTCTTCAAAGTGCAAGGAGACAGAAAGATGGAATTGGTTCAAAATAAAATGAACTCTCCCCCCCCCCCCCCCGAGAGAGAGAGAGAGAGAGAGACCTGCACACACAACTTTATGAATACCGACAGCTACTGGGAAATAGAACATATTCAGAAAGAACTGAAACAACAGAGGTTTTTCTGAAATACTGAGCAAGAAATATTTAAAATGCAACATTTTACTTAAGCTTACTTAAGTAAAGCTTACTTAAGCTTCCTCCCAACCCTTAAAATCAGTCTGAATTTTGTCTTCCCCTCTATTTCCCATGTTCAGGCAGTGAACACCATTGTTTCTGTAGCAAAAATAGCATGATCCACCCTAATGTTTGCAGAAGTACAATTTTTTTATGGGGGGGGGGCCTACATAGAGAGAACCACAAAAACAGCCCAATCAGCACTCAGTCTTCTTGGGTGGGCAATGGATGTTGATCAATATTTGAATTCTGAAACGCTGTGCTCTATATATACCACATGATTCCTGTTTACAACTCATTGAAGTCTACTTTTATGTGCATATGAAAGCAGGGGATCTTGTGGTTTTGTTCATCTGTTATTTTACTTTATATCTGTATTTGGCTTTGAATTGTTTTTTCATCAAAGCAGTAACTGAAATATCAGAGTTACAAAGGAACATTGATGAACACTTGCTGGGTTTGGGGTTTTTTTTGAATGAAATGCTTATATTCTTGTTACTCTTGCTAAGCAACATCTAAAGGTAGGAGGTGACCCAAATAATTTAGTGCAGAAAACTAGCAAACATTTAAGGTATTCATGGCTCAAGAATTTTGGAGAAAATGCCATTGATCTGAAAGAAAATGGCGTATAGGTGCCGGGGGGGGGGGCTTTCAGATACGTATCAACAAAAGGAAACAGAAAAAATTATATACACAGAAAGATCTAAGACACAACATTCGTAGCATATTTAGCCTTAATCCATTGCTCAAATGAAGAAGGGCGGAGAGGTGAAGGAAACTGTCTGAAAAGCTAATGAATGGAATAAATCACCCCTTTAGACAGATGGATACAAGGATCAAAACTATGAAATAGTCAAAAAGCTAGCTACTCTCAAGATTGAATGACCACCAGTTTTTCAGTTAATCTCGGCTTGATTTTCTCCTCATCCTCTACTCCCATGGTCGTATTCCCACTGACAGTATTAGATCCAGGAAAGGAAAAATGTAGGTCTCTATTAATGAAATTGTACATCTTGAAGTAGGTATAGACTAGTGATAGAACTGCAAGTTGCTGGTTGGAAATTTCAACATGGATTGCCAGTCTCTGGCCCTGCGTAATTTTCATTTCAATGCAAACTTCACATGCAAGGCACTTCAGCAGTTCTTGATGGAAGCTTGCAGAACAAGTAAGAGCAGAAACACACAGTTAAGATGATGAAATATCCAAGATTTCTTTGCAATCCATTTCAATATTATTCCAAAAGATTAACCCAAATGTTAAGATAAAAAGTAAAGGGACCCCTGACCATTAGGTCCAGTCATGGCCAACTCTGGAGTTGCGGCGCTCATCTCGCTTTATTGGCTGAGGGAGCCAGCGTACAGCTTCCGGGTCATGTGGCCAGCATGACTAAGCCGCTTCTGGCAAACCAGAGCAGTGCACGGAAACGCCATTTACCTTCCCACCAGAGCAGTACCTAATTATCTACTAGCACTTCATGCTTTCGAACTGCTAGGTTGGCAGGAGCAGGGACCGAGCAACGGGAGCTCATCCCGTTGCGGGGATTTGAGCCGCCGACCTTCTGATCGGCAAGTCCTAGGCTCTGTGGTTTAACCCACAACACCACCCGCGTCTCATACAATGCTAAGATAGGTAGAACAATAACGGAATGTTGCATTTCTTATTTGTAAACTACTCACAAAATAAAGAGTGGGGAACCTGCAGCCCTCAGGCTATTTTCATGATGTTGGAAAGAAAAAATGGGGAAGGGGGACAACAGAGAGAGGGGGAAAGGGAGGGAGGGGGAGGAAATATGTCCCAACCACTCTTGGCTCTGTCTCTGTGCTAGATTCAAAATGGAGTTTGTCCCCATAACCTCTGGGTTATGTTTGGGCCAAAGTTTATTCCACCAAGATATTAAGGAGACTCTTGTGAATGTCTCTTACTTGGGTGGATTTCCCCAATAGTTCCTGTTGCTTTAACCGAGAGAGCAAACATGCTCAATCTTAGCCAAGCCCTGCAAGAGGTAGAATTTTGATTTTATGTGATTTGATTTTTAAATTAATTCCAGGACTAGAGTGGAGGGATCCTCTAAGCTCCTCGCCACTTTATTTTCTCTGGTGGCTGGGAATTTATTCGTCCACTGAGCTCACATTGGTGGAGTCAAGACAACGGAGTTAAAATTTAACTAAAACATGTCAAAAGTATACCCAACAAATAAAGAGAATGCAAAGTAAAAGTTTCTCATGCCTCCAAAGATACGGCATTCTTTTGGTAAAAGTGACCCATGAGATCATCCCAGAGGATAACTCAACACAGGACTAATCCTACAAAAACTAGGTCAAGAAGCTACACAAAGCTTAAACCTTCACCCCCACTTATACCATTGATTTCCACATACAGTATAATATTGACAGTCTAACCAGTATCCAATTTGGTTCTCCAAAACATCCCCCTTCTCTCAAATGATTATCTTTAGCTGACACTCCAGGTGCCTAGTACATGTATTGCTTATGTATCAAAATACTCATCTTCCTATATTTATCAAAAAGTCCAATAAATATTTGCACAGTTCCTGTTACTTCGTTGCATCCCCTTTCCTACTTCTAACCTGTTATATTTTCAGATACAATTCATCAGGTAGGAAAATCCCAAGTGTTTTCCCTCTACCACTGAAGGCTAGTAGTTCAGCAAAGCTATGCAGTACAAACTTCCTGGAATTACTAATTCATACAACTGAAGGATCACATGTTTGTGCACCACATTAAAAAAGAGGACTTCCTAACCCATGGAACATCAGGATACCAGGGAGAAAAGCCTAAACCTTAATTTCTAATCTGCAGAAAGATTTTGTGCACAAAGCATTCAAATGGGATTCTCCATTGCATTCTGAAATGACGGCAATTCAGATTAGTGTGTAGATCACCTCTGAATCAACAATCCTATTCATGGACTTCCTGCACAAGTACAAATCAGAATTCAGAATCAGAGATGTTCATCTCTTTTCCCCAATCATGTCTTTCCTCTTCTATTTTTAAGATGTAGAATCAATTCATAGCTGCAAATGTCAAGAATGGTATTCACTTACCAGTTTTTGGATTAATGAAGAAGAATCCCTGTGGATTTCCACTGGTAATCTTGTAGGTCAGCTTGTCATTGGACCCTGAGTCTGCATCAAATGCCTCAATCTGAATGACCGACATATCCTTAGGTGAATTTTCCATGACTTCTGGGTAATAAACAGGCTGAGTCGTCTGCGGAGCATTGTCGTTGACATCCCCAACTTCTATATAGATTTCAATGAAGGAAGACAGAGGCACAACACCCCTGTCTGTTGCATAAACAGTAAGCCAGTAATGGGAAGTAGTCTCACGGTCAAGGAAATCAGCAGTGGCTATTGTACCTGGATAGGAAAGGGAGGAAAAGAAACAGCGTTGAGTATCATATCTACATGATTGATTTTATCGAATGTGGCATCTTTTTTTAAAAAAAAGTATTTGCCACAAGTCACAAACAAAAAGCATAATGGTTTCCACAGCCTTGCTATTTTGTATAGACCAAAATGAAGCATTCTACTTTTATATATGGCACAAAACTCAAGAAAAGGCAGTTAGTGATTACAAATGAATTGTAAGGGGAAAGTTAGCCAATGATTGTAGACCATAAAGTATAGAAGCATGAAAGGTAAGAATCAGTATTAGGTACAAGGCCTGTTCAGATGTTACCTGTCACTCAATGCACTTGTCACCTTTTCCCTGAAGGAAAAGATGGGAGCACACACAAACTTGAGTTCTGGTCCTTTCCCCCTTGTAGCATCCCAGTGCTAAAAGCAATGGCTGTAAAGGCCCTAAACTACTTATTTTTTGTATCAGGCCCTGCCTGCACCATGACATAAATGTGTTACATGAAGTAGTTGGGGCCTGCTGGTTTGTCATGGAGAGGCTTAAAAAATTAAACTAGCCTTTGGCATGCCCATTTTTAAAGAAACCTGGCAATATGGCATGATTTCATCACCGTTGTGGCTTAGGTAGGGAACCACAATGTGGACAGAACGATAACAGGACAGAGAGATCTGCAGCTATGGAACTCTCCAAACTATTTTGGATGGGTGGAAGGTAGTTATCTGAAAGTACAGTATTTGTCAAATTTAGGACATTAATGCCCACTTTTCAATTTGCATAAAATTCCCAAAGCATGTAACGAGGAAAAAACAAATAGTCCAGTACTGAATGCTTCACATCAGCCCTCCACTATACTAAGTTTCTCTTCCTTTCCAAACTTTGCCTTGTGAGGAAGGGAGAAGGAAAACTGGTAGCAAGAACTGCTGAGGTCAGCAGACGACCTATGTTTAAATGTGTAGAGTTTTCAGTGACAAAATGAACACTTGCACTACCTACACAGAAGCCTTCAATACCGCCAGTAATGCTGGGAGTTGTAGTCACTAAGATGGCTCCTCTGAGAGCTGTTCTTTGACATCAGTTTCATACTACCACAAAGCTAGTTTGGAAATGCAGGGAAACCAATAGCAAGCAAGGCTAGAGACAGCTGGCATTAAGGTGAGCTCATTATGAGCCAAGTTAAACTCCAGAGTGGAATTTTATCTACTTCATAATTGGGGAGCCTTATATAAATTGGCCATGTTCGTTTCCAGTCCTGACCCACGCAAATTCAATTCCCCTGTCTCAATGTCTAGTTTAAACAATCCTTAAAGAACTGCTATTTAAGGAATTTCTGAACTACCACCAGATGTCACTGTAGAAGCTAAATTGTAAATTTAGCCAAGCTGAGACAATATGAAAGGCAAGCAAATATCAAATTTATAAAGCAGAAATTCGTATCCTGCACACATTGTCACCTGGGTACATCATCTTCTCCTTCAAACAAAAATGATGCTGTAGTGTTTCAGAGAAATCTGCTAATGCCAGTAAAGCACAGCAAAGCCACCTTAGTAAATTTGAAACCAGTTGCCTTTTTAGACTTCCAAACCTCTTATTAGCTGCACATTATTCAGCTGCAATTTTCTTTATGCACACATAACAATCACACACCATTATTGCATCATTGATATAACATTAGGCTGCCAGGTTTTATTTCTGCTTTTAATGCTAAGTGTAGAAAACCCACAATAATCACTTGTAAAAAGAACAAGAGTTTGCAGGAACCAAGAGAAGCCAGCAGGCTTGTCTTAAGGAATGTCAAAGAACTACATTACAGCTGGGTCATTCAGTAGACCGGAAGAAGATGAACACTTGGGCTCTTCTGCTTCTGTTTCTTTTGAGTCGCAGAACCTTTCAAGACAATCCACTCAAGCAATGCGCAATTGTAACTCATTTTCTGCAGGGGCTATAGGTGTCTTAGAACAGGGGTCGGCAACCTAAGGCCCATGGGCCACAAGCAGCCCAAGGGGGTCATTTAACTGGCCCGCAAACCGCCCCCAAACCAAGCTGCCCGCTCAGCACGTCCCCGCGCACTGTGCTAAACCTGCAAGGCGCGGAGCAGGGACCCACTTCCACGGCACCGAAAATTGTGTCTGCGCATGCACAGATGTCGAAAATCACATCTGTGCAAACGCAGATGCCAAAAATCGCAGGCATGCACACGATCTGGCCTACGAAGGGATCTCTGCTGGTGTGAACTGGCCCAAGTGAGGTAAACCTTGCTGACCCCTGTCTTAGAAGGTGGAGAAACTAACATTTTACCACTGGGAAAAGAGATGGTCTTCTTGATGGCTCATCAACTGAGAGCCTGACTGCTGTGTGTGTTGTGCTTCTTACACAAGTGCCAGAGGTATCGACATACAACAACGCCTATGACATTACTAGTGATATGGTTCGCTCCCACCCAGAGCTACCTGTGCCAGAGGGATATTGCGTGGGAACTTGACACATCTCAAGCAATGTCCCTTGTTAACTTTACACCCAACCATCCATATTATCCTATGCAGCAAGCAGGCAGGTTGGGTAGCATTCTCTGAAGAAATCACATAAGATCAGCCCTATTCCAATGTCTATAGTATTCTGATCCATACTGCAGCACAGTGGGATGATGCCTGGAAGAGCATAATCCCTGTGGCCTGGTCAGGGTGTGTAAGTGTAAAAGGAAGTGGATCTTTAACTAATTCCCAGGAGACATGAAACTGAAAGGTGACTTTCTTCCCTTTGCCTTAAGACACATCCACTCTCAACACACAAAGAATGCAGCAATATGCTTCTTTGTAAGATTAGACTGTAATGCTATATGACTTCTTTGAGAGTAAGTCCCACTGAACTCGGCAGCAATTTACTTATGGGAATATATTATGATGATGATGATGATGATGATGATGATGAAAATACAATTATAAAGAAATAAAGTGATACAGAAAAAAAGAAGGAAATGTGAGAGGGAGAAAAAACAAAAATGTTTATAATAAAAATATATACACAAAAATGCAATATATTCTCATATAAATTGATAGTTTTATTTTCCTAATACTTATGTAGATCTTAGTAGCCTGCTACATTCTGTAGTTTAAACATTCCGTATATTCTGTATACACTCATTCCAAATGTTATCATATTTATCCAAACAAAGTCTGCATCTGTAAGCAGTCCATTCATAAATTTTGAGTGTTGTCATACTGTCAATCCAATGATTAAAGGGTATCATATCTTTATTACCCCAATCCATCAGTATCAGTCTCTGGGCCACCATCTGGGAAGACTTGCATAGGATTGCACTATTAATATTCCATACCTAGGATGACCCAACCCATGGTAACCCTTTTCTTACTGAAGCTCCCTTCCCTGTGCTCATGGAAAATGGGCTGTCTCAAAGGTGCCAAAGCTTAGCCCATATTGCTTGCCAAGGCTTAGCCCATGTTGCTTAAGATGTGTGAGGGGGAAAGAACCACATATTCTGCTCGAGGTGAATGAGAATGACAAAGCATGCATCGTGAGCAAGGAATAACCAAACACAGTGGTACCTCGGTTTAAGAACAGTCCGGTTTAAGAACAATTCAGTTTACAAACTCCGCAAAACCAGAAATAGTGTCCCGGTTTGAGACCTTTACCTCGGTCTAAGAACAGAATCAAAACGATGGAAGGGCACTAGCGGCAGGAGGCCTCATTAGGGAAAGCTCACCTCGGTTTAAGAACGGTTTTGGTTTAAGAACGGACTTCTGGAGCAGATTAAGTTCATAAACCGAGGTACCACTGTAAAGCAATCATTACAAGAGACTTCCTTGGCACAATTATAATATCCTGCCTGCGTCACATTCTGAGCTGGCTCTCTCGAAAGTAGCAGGTTACTGTTAAAATGGCTTTGTTTTCCTAAGTCTTTTAAGTGGGCAGACACTGAGTGTTAATTAAACTATCCCAGTTACATTTTACAGATCCATTAATACAGTTCAAGGAGTGATGCTGGAATGGAATGTGTGTTTTTTTAAAACAAAACAAAACAAAACAAAACAAAAACAAAACCCACTTCATTAAAAAGTAGAGATGGTCCTCCTGCTGCCTTTTATGCTTGGCAAGATCAGTAAGACTTGCACAAATGTGGCTGAGTCTTTATTTGGGTCACCGCTCCAGATTACTAGAAAGCCTCGATGGAAGAAAAAAACCCCCACACACAGTATACTGCAAAATCAAAATGGGTTCAGAGTTCTTGGAGGAATAACTACATGACACTCTGGTGTAGAATTTTAAGTATTCCAACTGACTGCTTCATTGGACTTAATTTCAACCAAATTTCTGAACTGCATTTGACGTCATGAAAAGAAACATTGTATTTTCTTGTCAGCAATGGGCCTGCAACTTTTTTTTAAAAAATGACTATACAGTGGTACCTCAGGTTACATACGCTTCAGGTTACAGACTCCGTTAACCCAGAAATAGTGCTTCAGGTTAAGAACTTTGCTTCAGGATGAGAACAGAAATTGGGCTACGGCGGCGCGGCAGCAGCGGGAGGCGCCATTAGCTAAGGTGGTGCTTCGGGTTAAGAACAGTTTCAGGTTAAGTACGGACCTCTGGAACGAATTAAGTACTTAAGCTGAGGTACCACTGTAGTACAAATCTATTGAATTTGTGGGCCAAACCAACATAATTACCAACAGGTATCAAAATAGTAGTATCTTCTTTATTTAAAAAAAGGGGGGGCTAGTTTTAGAGCAAGCAGATGTGTGGCAGCCACTTTAAACTCAAGAAACCAGGAAATTGTCCTTAATTTCAACCACATGGAGCCTTCAATTTTCATCAGGTCAGCCAAAACCTCTCCTTAATGAGTGTGGGGTGAAAACTGAGAAGGATCTGGACAACACTCAAGAGACAAGGATGTGGCCAAATGCAGTCCTCTAGACTTCTGTGTCTGGTCCTTTGGACTCTTCCCAGGCCACATTCATTCCTCAACACTCACCCTCTTTTCCCAAGCCACATCATTTCCCAGATCTACTTCATATCCTCCTTAAGTGTTTTTGCATGGCCAGAATTGTGTCCCTGCTTGCCAAGATGGAGGACAGAAACGGGTGTGAGAGGTGGTGTAGAAACTAGCATATTACTCATTGGATCCACCTTTGTTACTATGTTGTAAACCACTGTGTGGCCAATTGACAACAAGCGGTATGTAAGTTTCATTCATTCATTTATTCATTCATTCATAAATAAAATGGGCCTGGAAAGCTCAGGGCAAGAAGCAGCCTGTGAGGGGCAAAAATGCAGCAAAAGGCACAGGTGGAAATAACTTTAATTTGGTACATTTGTTGAGGCGCATGACAATTCCCACAGGGCCTAATAAACCACAGAGAGATTAAGCTGGAAGAGGTATCACCATGCAAAAGTGATACAGGATATGGGATCATTTAAGTGTTTCATGTTAGGTCACATATTGTCCACGGTTAGCCACAAATTTTAGAACTTTTTAATAAATATCTAATCATTGGAAAGCTTCTGATTCCCAAACTAAATATAGCAATGTTCTGTTTGAAAGCCATGTGTTTCTTGACATCATCACCCTCAATGTAAATGTTCTCTCTCTCGAACCTCTCTTTATCTCACCTACATACCAACTCATGCATTCATTCTCATCTAGGGTCTTTTTTAAGTGAGCAAAAAAAGAAAAAGAAAAAAAGAGGCCAACTTCCTTGAACCTCTGTATCTGAAGAAGTGTGCATGCACACGAAAGCTTATACCAAGAACTAACTTAGTTGGTCTTTAAGGTGCTACAGGAAGGAATTTTTTTATTTCGACTATGGCAGACCAACACGGCTACCCATCTGTAACTCTTCTCTTAAGTCTCTATTCTTATGATTGTGCTCTTTGCACTTGTTCCAGCTTGACTGCGCTGGTTCCATTAATGATTACCACCAAGGAGCAGGAGCTGACTAAGTTCAGCCAAGCAAAGTGAATCATCCACCCATTCTGAAGCAAAGCATAATATGTTAAACAAATATTTCTTTTATGCACAATATTGTTTATAAATCTGATTAATAGTGCGACAAGTTACTTTTAGAAAGAAGCTGAGGAACACTGAGCAAAAGCATTTATGCTTCCCTATAGTAGCTGCACCCTTCGATTATTAAAACACAGTCACAAAAGTACAAATGTTAGCACCTATAAATACTTTAACTTGGTTTGGATTTTTTTTTAAAAAAAAGCTTCACATTAGAATATGAACACAAATTTAAAAGCTCTCCATTTTTAATTTATGCAAAGCTAAACAAATTCTCTGAGCTTGAATTTTCTATAAAGCTTTGAAACTTTTAATATAGCAAACAATGATTTTGGCAACATGCTCGTTCACTTCCTCCACTTGCTCTTGTGTTCTCATACGTTCCTTCATTTTTAATTTGTAGTTTAGCACTAATCAGAGTTTACCATTTCGGACAGCACAATACACTATGGTTAGGGTTAAATTGAAAACCAAAAGGCAAACAATAAGAAACAGGAGAGATGGTGTGGGATATAAAAACCCACCCTAGTTTCCAATCCTCAGTCTCTAAATCATTATTTGGAGTCTTGCATGCCTTTTGATAAAAAGCGAAATCAAATAAATTAAATGAAAATGCATAAAGATGCTCAATTTAAGTGCACATGCATTTTAAAAGATTGGTATCAGTTTTCTGAAGTTATGCAAAGCATTAAAGCACACTCCCAAAACTAAAGTCAATGGAGTGGTCAAGTTTCCCACTATTAAGAAGTAATAAGTAAGAAGCAAGGACTATTCATTTGACCCTGCCTGACCAGTGAGAGGAGTGGGTTATCCCAGACATAAAGGCTGTCCTCCAGGAATCTTTGGGGAATGAGTATTCCTCACCCCCACCCAAAATACGCACACAAAACTGATGGATGAGGCAACTTATAAACTAGACTTCCCTAATGAAAGCCTAGCTAAATTCAGAGAGCTAATTCAAATTATTGTCATTATCATTACTATACTGATTTTTTTTTAAAAAAAAATCCAGGATTTAAAGACATCAATAGGCCTCTTGATGGCCTATCACAAGCCTCCATTTCCTGTCACCAGTACAGCTCCAAGCCAAGGGCAGAGGCAGATGAACTGACCTCTGCACCTGATAAGATTGGACTGCTAGTCAGGTGCCGGAGCAGAGCAAGCTGCCTCACCAACTCCTGGCTGGATGGCAACGGCGCAGCTCTGATATGGAAAGGGATAACAACAGTGTGATGACTTACCCCTGACATGAAAATCGTTTCATGTGCATTTTGTGCTGTATCCACAAAATCAGGGAGAGGACCCAGACCCATGAGGCAGTGGCATTTCTTGACAACCACAAATGTTTTTGTTTCCTGGGGAGATCTGATCTATTTTAAAAGTTCATTTGTAGTCAATTAATTTAGGAATGTTGTGAAGCAACTATAGGTAAATATACTATAACCTTATATAAGCTGCAGAAAAAAACGCTACCTGGCACATAACAGAGTCTAGAGAAGATTTATGGCTTCCTATCCCCAGCAAGTGGAGAAGAATATTTAAATCATCATCACCATAGCAGGCACGGGGAATTTCTGGACCATGGACCACATTAGCACTGGCAGCAGTCCTAATGTGGTCCATTACACTTTTCTCGCCAAATGACACCCACGTGTCCCAAACCTGTCAAAGTGGCCTATGGACCACAGAGATCACCATTTGCCATCAGACTGTATTGAGAAAAGAGCAAACCTGGACCTAGTTATGGATCATACAAAACCTCCATCCAAATACCTGTGAAATGTTTGCTATGCTTGGCAGAATAAAAACACACACATTCCAGTCACTTCTTGAGTCAAGCCACCAGGCACAATGATAGTAGCATCCCTCTCGACATAGTTACAATATTTTACATTGAATATGCAAAATAATTTGGAAAGCAGTACAAGCATCAATTACAGTCAAACAATTCACTGGTGATTAACAGATGCAGAAAATGCCCAGCGAGCGAATAAAGTACTGGCTCAAATTCTCCCTTTATACGCACTTGCAACTGTGAGTCAGAACGTAACTTGCATGTTTTATGAATGGCACTGAAGGCAACAGAAGTAGGCATTTAATAAATGCAGCACTGTAGCAGAAAAAGATTAATTAGTTCATACTGCAACAGCTTAGAGATGACAAATCATGCCTGCTTTGAAAAGACAACAAATCAGTAGTGACCCCGCTCCCCTCAAATTGAATTGCCTCGGTGCAAAGAGGCTAGTTTCTTCTCCTCACCGAAATTAAGTATGTACAATCCAAAACAGGTTTATTATTTTGCTACAGACTGACACAACTTTCCATATGCCAATTCTATCCCATTAGCAAACAGTAATGCCCCCAATTTCCAGAGATAATCCTCCTTAAGTGTGCTTATCCATCAGAACTCTCATTAATAATATTAATGACTCTGTAATGGAAATCAAAACCTGCAATTATTATTTTTTCCCCAGCAACTGCGTGGAAATGCAGTTTAAGCAGACCATATCCTGGGAGTGACATCTGAAACAAAGTGGAAAAAATTTCTCCTCCGGAACATGATGCTCAAGAAATTGATTACAATTCCTAATTAATCTGAATTCTAATAAGCTAGGCGTTTCTTTTAAAAACACACACACATTTCTGCCACTTTTTGCATTGTTCCTGCAATGTGATATACACAATATTATGCCAAAATTAAAGTAAATTATATTTTGCATGAGTATATAAAGTAAATAAAGTATAATAAAGTAAATTATACTTTGCATTCAGTGTGCGATTTTAACTAATGAATTACTATATGGAGATCAGTAGTTGCAACCTCTAAAGCATTTAGCATAAGACAACTAGTATGGACCAAAATACCTGCCCAGCCAGTATTCCCTGCCCTGTGCTCATGTGTGGCCCCAGCCCAGAGATTTATCATTAACAGGCTGCACACTTGTGGCCCCAAGCATCAAGAGTGCTGACCAGAGTGCAGTAAAGATTGGTTTTACTAAGCACACACCCCACCCACACGATGATATGATAAAAGGCTGCCATGAGCAGGCCTTGTTATCTACCATCTGTGGAACCACAGAAAAGGAACTACCAAGCTATACTGTTAGATTGGGTGGGGAATTTATGAGCCAGTTGACTCATAAATGTCAATTTTTCCATCAAGGCAAGTTGCTTTTTTGAGAGTTGAAAATGTCATTTTATCTTAACATTTTCACTAGGCAAAAGCCGTGAAACAGAGTTCCTGATTTTACTTACTGTAAGACATTTTGGATTCCTCATCAGGAACATTGGTTCAGAGCTACTGGGTGACACTGCCCAAATAATATATATATATATTTCCCAAACCATTGCTTCTTAGCCTTTTGGCAGACATGGATCCCTTTAGAGAATCTGATGAAAACTCCCCACTCTCCAGATTTTTTCCCACAAAGAAATTTGTGAAAAGTACAGTGGTACCTCAGGTTAAGTACTTAATTCGTTCCGGAGGTCTGTACTTAACCTGAAACTGTTCTTAACCTGAAGCACCACATTAGCTAATGGGGCCTCTCACTGCTGCCGTGCCACCAGAGCACGATTTCTGTTCTCATCTTGAAGCAAAGTTCTTAACCTGAAGCACTATTTCTGGGTTAGCGGAGTCTGTAACCTGAAGCGTATGTAACCTGAGGTACCACTGTAATAGGTGGGGGGGGGGAATGAAGGAAATTCATAGCTCTACAGTATATCTATTGTGCCTAGTTCACAGAAACTCCCCCCCCCCATGGGGTCAATGGACCACAGATTAAGAACCCCCACTACAAACCATGATTTGACAGATCAGCAACATTCAATGGGCTTTTGCACTCTCTGATCCTCCTCTCTCCACCCTGCATCGTGCCATTTCCACTTTTCTCCAAGCAAATTTGCAGTGACATCGTCATCAGGCATTTCATGACTAGCAACAAACTCCAAACCATGACATGCAAAAATAAAACCCAAACGCCAAAACATGTGAAAGTGAAAAAGGAGGGGGAGGGGAACCTGTTTTGTGTTGCACTTTTCCAGTCTTCCAAACCATTATTTGAAGGATCAGAACATCTGTCATCTGAAGCAATCTGCTGCATTCACATTTTTTTGTGTGCATGCACATTTACACAAGTTGTAGAAACTTTTCTTTTGAAGCGAACATCTTAATTTCATTAGATGACTTCTGCCTTCAGGATTTAAGAAGCAATTAATATTTTAAGAATAGAGATAAACTGAAGAATTGCCTCAGGCTGCTAAGAGTTTCTAGCTGCAGAATATAAATTGAAACTGCAAAATATACAACAGTTGAGCCTCAGAAGCAAAATAAATATGTAGCACCCAAAGTACTTAATTACCGTATTTTTCGTCCCATAGGACGCTCCGTCTCATAGGACGCACCTAGTTTTTTGGGGGGGAAATAAAGGAAAGTTTTTTTCCTTTTATTCCCCCCCCCAAAACCAGGTCGGGGAAACCGAACCAGGTCGAGGAACAGTGGGATGACGGCGCTGCGCCTCCTTGCTGTCCCCTGAGCTTGTGGGGCTGGCCGATGTCTGTCCGGCGTGCGGGGTGCGCCGGGCGGCAGGCTGCTATCCGCAGCGTGGGGAGCCCTGCGGGGAACTCCTGCAGGGCTCCAACATGCTGCGGATGTCTGCCCGGCGGGCGGGGCGCTCTGCTTCAGGGCGCCCCTCGCGCCAGGCGGCAGGCTGCTATCCACAGCGTAGGGAGCCCTGCGGGAACTCCCGCAGGGCTGCCTAGGCTGCGGATGTGTTCCCGAAGTGCTGGGCGCTCTGCTTTCAGTGCACCCGGCGCTCTGGGAAGCAAGCTGCTATCCGCAGCCTAGACAGCCCTGTGGGAACTCCCGCAGGGCTGCCTAGGCTGCGGATGTGTTCCTGAAGCCTGGAGAGCGAGAGGGGTCAGTGCGCACCGACCCCTCTCACTCTCCAAGCTTCAGCAAAAGCCTGCATTCGCCCCATAGGACGCACCCAGATTTCCCCTTCATTTGGGGGGGGAGAGTGCGTCCTATAGGGCGAAAAATACGGTATTCTTTTTCGGAAGAGAAATGTTAGCATGGTATAGTGCTTACAAGAATGACCCAACAGTGCTGGCTGAAATCTCTTAGAATCATAGAATTGTAGAGATGGAAGGGACCCTGAGGATAATCTAGTCCAATGCCTTGCAATGCAGGAATATGCAGCTGTCCCAAACGGGGATCAAACCTGCAACCTTGGTGTTATCAGCACCATGCTTTAACCAACTGAGCTATCCAGCCAGCAAATGGCCTTATACAATCTATACCCTTGTAGCCTCTACCCTCCAGTCTATAATATGGAGATAATAATGGTGAACTATCATAAAGATGTTGTCAAATGTTACTGACATGTCGGTAAGCTGTTTGGAACACTTAGGAAAAGCCTACGCAAATATAAATTATTTTTATGATGCTCAATCAACACCTTCGCTAAATAAGTGGCACTAGAAGAATAACACTATTAAGTATTATTAAATGAGTTAGAGCAGTGAAAGGATGGGACCAGGGAGAGAGATAGTGCCACTGTATTGCCCTTAAGAGTCTGTCAGCTTCCCCACCTCACTTATGTACCTTCCTCAGCATCCAATTAAGTTCAATGGAATTTATCAAGCAATTAACAGTGCAATCCTACATGTGTCTCCCTCGGAAGTAAGCCTCAAATGCCTTCAGTGGGACAAGCTCAAGGTGAATCACAGCCTTTAATTACTGAATCCTATGCAAATTTACCTGGGAGTAAGCCCCACTGAGGGACACAGGTGGCGTTGCGGTCTAAACCACTGAGCCTCTTGGGCTTTCCAATCAGAAGGTTGGCGGTTCGAATCCCTGCAACCGGGTGAGCTCCCGTTGCTTGGTCCCAGCTCCAGACAACCTAGCAGTTCGAAAGCACGTCAAAGTGCAAGTAGATAAATAAGTACCGCTCCGGTGGGAAGGTAAACAGTGTTTCCGTGCGCTGCTCTGGTTTCACCAGAAGAGGCTTAATCATGCTGGCCACATGACCCGGAAAAACTGTCTGCGGACAAACGTTGGCTCCCTTGGTCAGTAAAGCAAGATGAGCGCCGAAACCCCAGAGTCATTTGCGACTGGACTTAACTGCCAGGGGTCCTTTACCTTTACCTTTTCAAGCCCCACTGAACACAATAGGATTTACTTCTGAGAAAATATAAATGCAATTGGCTTGCAAGTGATCCACTGTGGTGTAATAGATAAACCATCTAACTGGGAGCAGGAAGATCTGAGTTCAAATCTTGACTCAGTCATTAAGCTCACTAGCTGATCTTGGGCCAGTCACATCTTCCCAGCCTAACAAGACTACTACAAGGAAAATTGAGGGTAACCCATGCCTCATATATACCAAACTATGTTCAGTGGAGGACAGCAGGACACAAAAGCTGAAAGCCAACTAGGTGCAGGATGGCATCCATGATGTTTGTGTTCCTTTAATATTCATATTAAAATTGTGGTCTATTTTTCATCCATAGAGCAAACACATAACCAATCGCCATCATAAATAACAATAAAAAGTAACCCATAGTGCATGATCAAATTCTCTTCCAGATAGAAATGAAGACAGATGGATCTGTTTATTTGCAGCACGCATAGCGCTCAAGATAAATCTTGTATCACTATTCCTCCAAGTTCCATTATGTTCTGCATTTGTTATCCTCCAATAACAACTGTGTATGCTCCAAAAGAAAACAAATAAAAGCTAGGTAATGGCAAGCCACACACTCAGAAAGATGACTGCTATAATAAGCTTTGCCTCCTATAAAACCCAATGGGCAATCTTGGTAAGGAATATATACAAACGCCTGTCTTGCTCCAACCACCCATCCACAGTGCTATTTTGTACCCACCAAAGAAAACTCCAAAACTCCAGGAAATAGTGTCATTCTGTTTGTTAAGGTACCAGGAGACTCAAGTTTCTGGCAGAAGGAGGATGAACCAGGTATTTGACTCCCTGTGCCACCTAGGTAGCTCTCAGCATTTGGTCTGATGTCTGCTGCTTCTAGGGAGCCTTCTGGTGGTCACATGCAATAAAAGTGGGCTAAGCGATAATGTAAGTTTTATCTTTGCACATGAGTCCAGTTTCTACAGACATACACACACACACCTCTCTATCCTCCATCCAGCAAGCAAGAGGCATTATCAGAGTTCAAGGACGCATTCTGGATAGGTAAGAACACACAAGGAGCATGCAAAGCAGCACCAGTGGGTGGTGTGGCCTAGTAAGACATAGTCTCCAACGTTTCTCCAATGGAAAATAGGGACATCTTATTCCATTATCATTATCATCATCATCATCATCATCATCATCATATGTATACCCTGCCCAGTGGATTGGGTTGCCCCAGCCACTCAGGGCGGCTTCCAACATACATAAAAACATAATAAAACATTAAACATTTTTAAAAAAATCTTCCCTATACAGGGCTGCCTTCAAATGTCAAATGTTGTATAGTTACTTATCTCCTTGGTTCGGGGGTCGCATAACCCCACACACCCCAACATTACTTTGATGAAAACAGGGATGTCCTGAAGAAAAGCAGGACATTCCGAGACGAAATCAGAAACCAGGACGGCTTCTGTAAATCCAGGACGGTTCTTAGAAAATAGGAACACTTGGGTCTGGAAAGAGCCCCCAGTTCAGAGGGCCAAATACCAACACCAAGAGGGCCTCATTCTGCCCATGGGCTTCAGATTCCCAATGTCTGCCCTATGTAACTGGTGTCCTGCACTTGCTTCCTCTATCTGAGCAACTCACCCTTAAGAAAAGAACATGAAAAGGCATGTCTTACTTTGTATTGCCTCATCCCATGCTTGTTTACCAACTGTGGAACCTGACCAACAAGCTGCCTTAAACCACACCATCCATGTCTGCTAAATGAACTGGCCCCACTTGGAAAGCCAGGGTGGTATAGAGGTTAGAGTGTCAGATTAAGACCATGGAGACCTGGGTTCAATTCTCACTCCAACCCGAACTGGGTGGGTGGCACTGGGCCAGCCACTATCTTTCAGCTGAACCTACCCCACAGGTTTGTTGTAGGGATAAAATGCGGGAAAGGGCAAGAGTACCATTGCACTCCTTGGGGGAAAAGGCAGAATATAAAAGTACTTAAACAAAAATTAAACCATTTTCCTTTGTTCCAATCGAGAGGCATGCCCAGATCAATTCCATTTATGCAGAAACACAAAGGATGGGTTTCTGTGATGGATGATAATGCGTACTCTAAAAGCAGATCTTTTTGCCCTTCAGACTGCCTCCAGGTTTAACCCAGTAAAAAGAAAAAAGAAATCAGACTTGGAAAACAGTATGTAGTCTAAATTCATCATCATAAGATCTCTGCATAGCTGTTGGTCCAGGTTATGCATAGCTATGTCAGCAGTAAATTACAGAAAAGGGAGCAACTCCCAAGCCACACAGCTAGTTACAGCAACAGTTAAGCAAGTGTGCTGCTTTTTGTAAGTAAAGCTTTCAAGCCTTTCAACCTGTAGAATTCCCAAGGGCAAAAATTGCTCCTTTCTCTCTCCTGAAGCAGCCAGACTTCTCATACCTCTAAGTCCCGGCTAGCAAAAGCACAAGCGAACCCTTTGTCTGCAGTTTTGCTAACAGCATCCAATCAAGATATCAACAAAACTGAGTATTACTTGGCCGCCCATGAAAAAGCCAAACAAACAGCACCACATGGTTTTAGTGGTTGTTTCAAGTAGGCAAAACCAGTTGCCCCTAAGCATTTAAGCTACAAAGTACATCCTGTCATAGAGACAAGGAACTATTCAGCACTTAAAATGTCAGTTGGAAAAAATCAAACATTTCTCCTGTAAAACCCCTTGAAGCAATTCTTCTGCTGGAGGAGGAGTGAAGTGAGTCCTTTTTTTGAAAAATAATAAAAATAAATCTAAACTGAAATGTCAGTTTGTACACCGAATAAATACAACTACAAACCAAATACTGCATTGCAGAAAAAAATAAGACCTGTTGTGAACGACATGATTTTATTTACCCAAGGGGTGTTTTATTTTCTTGTTTTTGTGAAATATTTCGCCTCTCCCCACTTATTTTGGAGACACATCTCAGGGCAGGAGGAAATACAAAGTTTACTTGTACTTGCTCAGGAACAAAGTTCAGCTATGCAATAATGTTAGTGTATGGTTGCTAGGCAAGTTTTAAGGTTTGTCTCGCTGGTTAATCTCATTTATTGATACTAATTAGCCAACGGAGTGTCCTATTATTACATATCATTCTGATAGGGATGGAAATAATAAGCCACTGAATTAATTGCTAAAGGACTGTTTACGTTAAATGTTATTCACCACCTTCAACAGAATTTTTTTTAGCCCTTATATGCTGAAACGTGGGCTGGAATGCTCTGCCCAGTTAGCTGCACTTAATCCCTCAGATTTCAGCAGTGCAAAGTGTAAGCCATTAGGAACAGGACTACAGCCCTAGTAACCAAGCAACAATAACATTATTGCCTTCTGTGTTAATGATACATGTTCAAATTAACAATTTATACATTTACCACAAAAGAACGAACTACATTAAAAAGATCTGGTTTGGTGAGTTTTTTAAGTGATATTTATTCACAGAGACACACCGCAGCAAGGCACACATTTTCAGTTGAACAATGCTGTGTTTTAGAACTACAGTGGTACCTCGGGTTAGGAACAGTCCTGCTTATGAACGCTTCGGGTTATGAACTCCACAAACTGGGAAGTAGGTGTCCCGGGTTGCGAACTTTGCCCTGGGATACAAACGCAATCCGCTTCCAGGGCCGCGGAAGGCCTATGTAGGGAATGCGCGCCTCGGGTTAAGAACGGACTTCCCAAATGAATTAAGTTCATAACCCGAGGTACCACTGTACTGCTAACAACTTTTTTTAATGCTGTCTAGGACAATATCTGGTTTTCCACACTGCTATTTATCACCAGCTAAACATCACGATATACTGATATGTCACAATGTCTGAAATAAGGATGGAGCTATGTAGAGGCACTGGCTGGCTTCACAGTTTGTCCCACATTGTGATTTTTGCATAACACACACACACACACACCATGATTTGCGATATATTGCTAGATCAAAAATTATGAAACCAATAATCACGATATGGACTTCAAACCTGATTTGGACAATAGATTGATATATTGCTCAGCCCCAATGCTATCTTTTTAGAAAAAAACACTCTCCCTTATAAGGCACACACAATGTAAACAGCGCCAGCTTTTAAAGATCGAAACATACAGCTTTAAATCATCGTACTCAGAGCTACCTTCACCAGTGCCTAAGCTATCCCACTTTGATTGGATAGAATTAAGGTAAGAGGATGTTGCTAATTGTTCTGACTGTCCTTCAGCATATCAAGCTATGTATACCTTGCCATAAATGCATTTTCCCGTTCCAAAAGAATTCCAACAATTCTCCACTGGCCATTTGAAACAGCTGACACAAATGACAAACAGATTTCAGCACAGACAAATAACGCTTCTGTTGTTTATCTGCAGAGGTTTCGCAGCATTGCGAGCTTCAAAAAGACGATGCCCTTTCCAAGTGAATGTGCTGTGTTGGTATTAGTGCATAAGCTCTGTGTTAGCATGCATGACGCTGCCGCTTACAAATCCTGGAGCCAACAACAGCTTAATCTGAAGTAAGAAGAAACTGTTTTCTTTTGACATCTGTATCTTTGTTTAAGACCTGGGTTTATGGTTCTTTTTGGTTCCTTCTGTACTTGTAAGTTCAAGAAAGATTAACTGTTCTGCTCGCATGGCACTCTGTGGGTGATGCAAGGCTAAATGGCTGAAAGAGAAAGGAAACTCAAGCGGGGGAGTTACACTGCAAACATTTAGAAATAAACCCTGGCCTTGATCCACACGTATATATTCAACACTTGATGTCTCATATGGTGGACTGAATGAGCTATCCCATCTCTTTTTAACATCAACAGAACTTTACAAACTCTGTATTATTTGCAATGGAGTCAGTTCAGCTGACAGTCATCATATGTATGCATGTGTGAACCATGTTTCCATCATTCCTCAATCTAAACCAGGCTTCCTCAACCTCGGCCCCCAGATGTTTTTGGCCTACAGCTCCCATAATCTCTAGCTAGCAGGACCAGTGGTCAGGGATGCTGGGAACTGTAGTCTCAAAACATCTGGCGGGCCGAGGTTGAGGAAGCCTGATCTAAACTATGGCTCTGGTGGTGAATAGTATCTGGGTCCAACTTTAAGGTGGATGGGAAGATTCACACATGAAAGTCAGTGTGCTACCATGACTGTGTACTTGTCAGGTCTGGTTGGACGCAGAGGAATTGCTGGGAGGAACCAGCTGGGGAACCCCCAAGGGAAGAAGGCTCAGCACATGGGGATTGGTGGTGGGATGATAATGTCAGAGGGAGAAGAGGGAGAAGACTGGGAAGGAAAAGTGTCAGAAGCTGAAGAGGTTATAGGGTTAGTGAACAGGGAGAGCCTGTGCCAGAGACCAGTCCAGAATCAAAAGCTGAAGAAGGAGAGGAGGGAGGCCAAGAGAAGTCCAGCTGGTGAAGAGGCATGAGTGGCTCCCCCTTCTGCTGCAACAAGTTCCCCTCCCCTCTGGTCTCCCAGGAACAGGAGAGACCTGAAGCGGGAGGAGCAAAGACAAACACAAAGGCACAGTCTCAGCTTGCTTGGGAGAAACCTTGTAGAGGAAGGGAACTTCAGTCTCAGCAACTGCTTCGTGGGGGTAAGACCTGCAGAGATGAGTTGCTGTGCTCATTAGGCTTGACACTCCTGTGCAGATCCTGTTTTTGCTAATAAAGAGTTAACTCTAACTTGCTCAGGTGATTTACTGCTGGCTCATTCCTGTCAGTATTTTTAAGGAACACTAAAGTATACAACAAGTTCACAAACATTTCACTAAGCCTACATCCAAGTTATCTGTCACCACTTTCTTCTGTCAAAGCATGCCAGAATCTTTACTAATAACAATATTTTGTTTCTGGATGCAGAAATCAATCCAGTGAATGTTAAGATGCTCTTAAGCCTCATAGCTTACCTGGTAGTTAAGCCCTACTGAACTCAATGATTCTTACTTCTGAGTAGCCATGTGCAACACTGCTAATCATACAGACACAGCTGTTCACATCTAGATCACTGTTTTGTTGTGTGTTCACATGTCAGGACAGAAAGGAAAACTGCCATGGACCTGTGTTCCTGTGCTACTACCAAGCCATGTTCTATGCCTCACATACAGAAAGTTAGAAGATGAGACATGCACTGTCACTCATCTCCATCCCAAAGATAGCTTCACCTGCTTCATTTCTGAGCTGCTGATAAAAGGCACAGGAGTAGGGCTAGTCAAAAATATTGCAACCCTAACTTAGAGGGTCAAATGAACAGAAGATTGATGAGTGTTAGCTCAGATATATAAGCTAGGTGCCAAATGGCATCCTTAAATCTAGGTTATGGTTGCCACAATGAAATATCTATTTGCCAGGGGTTTGGACTTGATAGCCCTCCAAGTCCCTTCCAATGCTACAATTCCATGATTCTATGATCTCAACTACATTGCTTGACAGTAGCTTGCTCTTACAATTCACTTGTCCAGAATGCAAGGAGAAATACACACAGTGGAAATGGTATCAATTATGGAAAGTGGCCGTCAACCTGATGCCCAGAAATCTCCACTGAGTCACAAATGGACCCACGCCAGTAGCAAAATTTCCTATTTGAATTCCACCATATCCTTTTATGAACAGGTATTCTCAAATGTAAGTCTAACGCTGATTGAGATCTACTGATAAATCTCTGGATTTGAAGTAAATTGGCAATGATTTTTTTACTCAAAATTGTTTAACAATGGTCACAACAAAATGACGCACACACCACTAAATTATACTTACATGAAGAAAGCTTGCCCGAGGGGAAGGGAGTTAACCAGCAGTGATTTTTTATGTGGAAGGACTATGAGTTTCATTCAGCTCTAAACTCCTGGGCTCTGTATTCTTTAATTCTAAGTGCATCTCAAATTATAGTACACCCCACAAACATGAAACCTGTTCTTTGCTGTAACCTGAAGAAGCTCCTAAGAAACTTGTGATTTCTGATCTGCAATTTCTGATCAAGAATGTACCACACAAAGCTGCTTCAGAAAATATGTATACTTTTAAAATGAGGTTCATCATTGTTTATATGAACTAGATGGGATGAAAATGTGCTTTGCACTGCAAACCTATTTTGAAACAACATAAAAGGATGCTTTACATTTGCCAATTATATGTGTGTATGTGTTTTGGAGGGGTGGGGGTTTGTGTGTGTTTTGCCAGACTGACAAAGTTCAACAAAGAACATTCTGTACTGCGTGTGCCATATTCATATTTAAATTCTGAATATGTATTCTCAAATATAAGTGATGGACTTCACTTGTCAGTTCACTTAAGCAAAATGGACTTAAATATATATATTTTTTTAAAAAAAACTAACTAACTAACAGCAGCAGCACGTTACTATTAGTTGAGTCTACAGAAACTGGAGTCCAGTACTACAATATTTGGAGGAAATGGGGGAGCTGAATGAGAAGTCTTCTCTGTCACAAAATAAGTGTAAGCATACTTCAAGACAATGAGTTTTTTTAAAAAAGCAATTAGGGTCCCTGATTGGGCTGCCTTAGAACTCAACATATTATTTCCAGTTCAATAAATCTTTTGGGACCAAAGCAGACAGCTCCTATTGTTATCTCAGTTTGCAGTTATTTTAAAAGCTCAAGCTTTTCCCCCTCAGTTAACTAGGTTGGGTTGCATGTCAAATTATGGGACAAGTAATACAGTTGTTATATACTGAAGCAGTCCTATGTTGCTGAAGTTCTGGTGTTAGGACATGGAAAAAGCTTGGGAGTACACAGCAGAGAAGCAAAGAGCCAACTATTGTGTTGTCAGCAAAGTTTCAGCAAAGTGCAAACAACAGCGCTGCTTATATTTCTTGTAGGAAGCACAGAAGAAAATGTACAGGGAGTGTGAACCAGAGGTTGGCAATCATCCAGAATTTTAAGAAAACAGAAGGGAACTACACTAGGCTCTAGTATAACACGACTAGAAATATTTTAAAGAAGAATTTTAGATTTTTTAAACAAACACACACACACAACTACTGCCAAACTCTAAACAAGGCGCCACTCAGCTTACTGAAGAAAGCTACCAATTTTTCACAGGGCTTTTCATTTTGAGGTTATCAGCAGGTATGGCACCCCATTCTGGAATCATCATTACTGGCATTCCATCACACTATGCTGATACGGTGCTAGTTTATACATGCAATGTGAATATATTACTGGATCACTCGATACTTGGAACCAATTCATCCACTCACTAGGCTGGAAGAACTCTTCATGTGGTGTAGGTGAGGACATCTGCCCCTCCTGTGAATCACACACTTTGTAACACATGAAGCTCCATTATTACCGTGTTCCGTGTCACCACAGAAGTGCCATGCATGTTTGCAAATCACTTTGGAAACACTCTCACACAGAAAGCACCCTGCTGGAACACTTTCCAAAATGGTATCAGCATGCGAGTGTAATAGTTCCCTAGAAACCCACAGAGCTTCCATTTTATTCTCATCAAAATATCCCCCTCCTCAACCACTCTCTCCAGTGGCCCCCATTACTCCCATCTGTTTCTCTGCTGAAGGCCACAAGCAGCCGTCTTCCTACCCCCAGAAACCTGTAGGTTTTGATCTGGGATGGCTCACATGCATGCAAGTCATCAAGAAATGCTGTAATCCACTAACTTATCACACTGAATATGAAGCATAAGACTCTAGTGCCAGATGCTATGCTAAAATGAAAGGACTTTTTTAACAATGGGATTAGTCCAGCACATGTTGGAAGGAACTGATGTGGTGGACAACAGCCCCTTAAATCACAACTTATGGGCTGCATATTGATCCTGCTGCTGAAAATACTGTACCATTTTGCCTGCTGCAACACAATGGACTCATTAGTACATCACAGTAACCATAAAGTGTTTGCACTAGGAGGAAACAAACAACAATCCCTGGCTTCGTGTTGCTCCCAAACCAGGGACTGTGGTTGTTTCAGTCTAATAAACCATGACCAGTACAGTGGTACCTCAGGTTAAGAACTTAATTCATTCTGGAGGTCCGTTCTTAACCTGAAACTGTTCTTAACCTGAAGCACCACTTTAGCTAATGGGGCCTCGCACTGCCGCCGCACGATTTCTGTTCTCATCCTGAAGCAAAGTTCTTAACCCGAGGTACTATTTCTGGGTTAGCGGAGTCTGTAACCTGAAGCGTATGTAACCTGAGGTAGCACTGTATAAGCAAAGAACAAACCTTGGTGGAAGCGAAAGTGGAAGTGAAACAAACTGCAATGATGTGACAGACACAGCTCTAAATCAAGGATTGTGGTTCGTTTCCTCCCAGGAGGAGCAACAAAGAGCAAAGCAGGAGTAATTCACCTGTGCTTGGTAAGCCATGGTTTACCATGACATGCAAAGGCAGCCACCAGATGTCTAAACTACAATAGCTATCACCTATTTTTGAGTTTTTAGCATGTAGCTTGTAGAAACATGGTGGCCAAAGACATCTTGGGTCTCTCTCTCTCTGCAACCCAGCTCCATGAAATATGACATTCTGCTTCTAAGCCTTTATGGATCTGCTTCCTTCTCAATGCAGAAAATGTTGTGCATGGTAAGAAACCCATAGCAACAGCTGCATTTTTCAAAGCAAAATTAAGAACATTATTCAGTAAATCATTGCTAAAACTGGTAAAAAGCTAACCCAATACGCCTTTTGCAGCTATTCCTAATTACCAATAAAAATGTAAATAATATTTGAAGGCCATATCTTAACTATCACACTATGCAACCTAATTTCACAGTGAATTACCAAACCTTCTGCTTATATAATTGCCCATATAATTCCCCCCCAAAAAAGCAATCAACATTCCTAACTCAAGTGGCATAACAGTTGTTGATCATTAACTGCTCAGGTCAGTAAAAAAGGAGAACAAAAACTTCGCATCCATTTAAGTGCAGGCCACTTCCACCTGACAAAGGATTTCAACATAGCACTACACAAGTAAAGAAATCCATGCAGCAAGGTATGTGTTCTGGAACTTCTCCTCTTCATGCGTCCTTGTACTTCAAAATTAGCCACAATGGAAATGCCATGCTTCTGAGACAATAGATGAAAAGAGCTGAACTACGGTTGCTACTAATCTTTTGTGCAAGTAAGGCAAAGGAGAAGGACACCGCTGCTGCACCAAAAATTATACAGACATAATCAGTACAAACATTCCGCTTTTATCTGCCGTCACTTTCACGCAGTCTGCTTTTTTAACAATACATGACGGGCACGACAAGGCCATTTGCTCTTGGACCAAGCAGAAAATTCCAGACCAAATTTTTCACAGCACAGTAGATTAGGACCCCAGCCAAAAAGAGGATAGGGTGGGGGTGGGAAGCTCACTGCTACTGTATACCAATTTCCCCAAGCCAAAGTTAACTGCTGGGACACATGTGACAGTATTTGCTCCTCTGTTTCTTTCTCATTGTGATTTCCCGCACATAAATTCCCGTGTGTAATGCCTAGCACTGGCTGCCACAGTATGCTTCTCTTGTTTACACATCAGAATAAGATGCAGTGTGGGGCTGGAGAGGAATGAGATCTGGAGAAACCAGCACTAAGAATTTTACAAGTGGAGTGAAAAGTCACAGTATGGAGATGTGACCAGGTAGTGGATGGTATAAAATGCACATCAGACCGAAGAGAAAAAGGGCTTGTGAAGTTCTACAGAATGGTAGAAACCGATCAACTTCAAGCATCATTCTAGGCAATGGGTGGTGTCTGCTTGTTGCATGTTAGGCTTAGTTCTCTCCAACAGAAGGTGAGAACGTGAGAAGAGCCTGCTGGACCAGGCCAATTACCTATCTAGTCCAGAGTCCTGTTCTCACAGCGGCCAACCAGATGCCTGTGGGAAACCAACAAGCAGAACACGAGCACAAGAGCCCTTTCCCCACCTGTGGCATTCGGCAACTGGTATTTGGAAGCACTGTTGCCTCCAAGTGTGGAGGGAGGGCATAGCCATCATGGCAGATGGTCAGAGATAGCCCTCTCCACCATGAATTGGTTCCATCTTTTAAAGCCATCCAAGTTGGTGCCCATCACTGTCTCCTGGAGGAAGGCGTTCCAGTTTAACTAAGCGCTGTGTTTCTGCTTCATTGAATGAGGAGGTAAACCTATTTCTCAGTTCTACCACTTTAGTCTACACTCCTGATAGGACTGTGTCTGCGAGTTAAAATATTAACCTGTTTGTATAGCAAATTAGATATTGAGAGGAAGGTTTCTAGCTTCCGCAATGCTTTTCTTTTTGTTGTTGCTATGGAGAAACATTTAAGCACATGATCTGCGACCTGAGGTGGTGCAATCCAGACACAGGTTTATCACCTCACCTGCTGTTTGGAGGCTCAATTGGTCAGCAAGCTAGGGATTCAAACGCTGCTCAGTGCCTGTGGCTCTGAAAGAGTTGCTAGACTGCAACTCCCACCATCTCCCTCCACGGACCATGCCAGCAGGGCCACTAAAAGTTGGGCTTCTGCAACACCTGGAAAGCCACAGGTTCCGCACCAGTAATTTATTCATTAAATTTTATTTCCCAGCCTTCATCCCAAAGGAGCCCAGGGCGTCATCAATAATACAATGCAATTAAAACTTCTGAAAACAAACAAGCATTTGCCTTCTTTTATGGGGAATATAATGTCAGTGTTGCCAGGAACAGTATCTTCAAATACCTGGGGTAAACATGTTTCTGAATTTCACCTGTAAGTTAATAATGAGGGAGACACTGTGGTGCTGCCATTGGATGTTGCCTGGTTGACAGGGACTCACAACAAGGCATTCCCCCAACATGGACCCACCAACAAAAAGGCCCTGCCAACCCCCAATGGCAGCACCATCAACAGAGCCAGTTGCAAGTGGTTGATATTGCGGAAAGGGTGCTTTTAAAGCTCCTTGGGTCTCAAGCCATTTAGGGCTTTGAATTCATTCTAGTACTGACACCTTGCATTGAGCCCATTAGCTCACTGGCAGCTGGTGCAGGAGACACATAGCTCTGCTCCATGATGTGAAAGAACCATTGTTTAGCTTTTTTGAGTACACACTGCAGTGGCAAGGCCACTTGCAGCAGTACCCTGCCATCTGTGCTGATTTAGATACAAAGATAAAGGCATCAGCATGACATTGCTCCGGCATACAGAATTTGCCTTCTCAATAAGGGTTCAATGCATGCCTGGTTACTAAGCGCTACTCATATTTTATTAGGAGCCAAAAATTTGGGAGTGAGGCGAATTGTACCAGGACATAATCGCTCAGCGCATATTGTTGTACAGGCAACGGCCAACTTACGCACATCCAATTGATGCATGACTGCGCATGTGCACATCACACCAACCTGGAAGTGGCCGGAGCAGAATTATGCCTGCTCCACCAACATGCACAGGATTCAGGAGCATAACATCCATGCAAATTGGTTGTTGCCTGTACCTCCCCATGATGCCACTCCCTGTTCCTCCTTTTCTGCTCACTGAGAAGCAGGCACTGAGTAACAAGAAAGAAATATGAACTTTAATTCAACTGCAACACTTGCTGAAGCTTTCAGATAGCCTTTGTGTTAATCATCTTTGTATTTTCCTCCCTTACAGCACTCATACCAAAAGAAATAGTGGGGAGACAGACAAGGTAGGGGGGGGGGAAGCAGGGAGAATGGATTTTTAAACTACCCGAGAAAGGTGAAGGAACAGTCCTCAGGGCTATGGAACACACCCAATTAGTTAAACAGTTGCTAAATTCCTGTCTGCAAGAGTAAGTCTGACAAGACATGCCAATTTTAACATAAAAAGAAAGAATATTAAAGGCAAGCAGAAGTTCTAAATGGAAATGCCTGCTGTTCTCACATAATACGAAGCGAGTCATGGGACCCCTTTTAACTTTTGACCAAAGGTAAAGCAGAGCATGTTCCAGCTTCACTGCAAGCAAAGGCTGTGAGATACTTGATCCCGAGGCTAAAAATTATTTGCTTTTTAAAGAGATCGTAGCCCACTTCATATCTGACCTTTTACTTTAATGTAGATAACCTCTCTAGAGAAAAAAAATGCACACCTCACTTGTGCAGCAAGCTCCAAGTGCTCATTGTGACCCAGGTATAGGCATCAGGAAGCTGTTCCAGCCTTCAAGCCATTGTTATTTTATCAATCAAATGCTTGTGTGCGCCACCTCACAAGCGAGCATGTACACAATGTATAATCTTTGCACAGAAAAATGATCAGGTGTTAAGTCCCCTTTCCTTACACATGGATTTTAATTATTTGTCCTTAAACACTTACTGACTTAAAAAAACAACCAACCAACCTATGACGGACTCTGAAGTCCAATAACACAATACACTAAGATGCCGCCATTTGAGGTATGTGTTGGAAAACATGCCCCCTCGGGAGAGGCTGGCCTCTCTCCCTGCTCCCGGGGCTTGTTTACCGGTGATCTACTCTGGCTGACATCCCCGCAGTCCAGGAAGATCTTGATAGGCAACATCTCCCACCCGGGAAGATGCACACCCCCTTCTTCCTTGCATACCAGCAGGAGAAAGAAGACAGTCAGAAAGTCTTTTACATCTTGTTTATTTCTGACTGCACAACTCTACAAAAAACATGTCCGATCAGTTCAGTCTCCTCCAAGCAAGAGACCCAGACTTCCTTCACATACGCAACAGGAAGGTCTCATATTACACACAGAACAAAGCTTTGTGAATCCTGTGAACTTCCGGGAACATTCTTTCCCACAGCTAGCCACATCTTGTGATGTAAATACCGAGCTGCCAGTTTGCAGCTGCGTTGTACTCATATTCCAACAGTACGTACAAAAGCTCCAATTTGTGAAGCAAATGTGTCTGAAGTATGTAAAACTAATTATCTCCAAGAAACATGTAAATCAGTGACTGGGAACCCTCCAGAATATGCAGGACTACAACTCCCATCATTCCTCACCAATTGCCACGTTGGCTGGGGCTGATAGGAGCTATGATTGAAGAACATCTGGAGGATCACAAGTTCCTTCCTTGATGCAAAGCATGGATGTTGCCTCTTCCACACACATACACACAGTGATAAATCAGACTAGTTTAAAGAGACATACATTGTTCATAGTTTGTATGTTTGCTGGAAGAAACATATGGTATACATGGGGAAGGACCTCCAGAATCCTACACTGCTTCTGGATTCACAGGTGGTGCAGGTGGCCGGGAGAAGCCTCTCTTTGCCTTCGTTGGTAAGCTGGCTTGTCACTGTTCCCATTGATTGGTAACCTCAGCCCCAAATTATTGAAATGCTCTTTGCGGTGGCAGATTCCTTTGAAAAGGGTTTGGAAGCATCAAATGGTACAAAAATTCAGCCACTCTTCAGTTTTGGATCAACTGGCCTGGCTGACGTTTTGCTTCTAAATGCAAAGTGCTGGTTTCTAGTTTAAAAGCAAAAATCAGGCGAGCATTCAAAAGCACATTATTCTGCACATGCCTTCATTTGAGGCACCTGAAGCTTCATGCTTTGCTCAGCATTGCCCCTGTGGTTGAGGAGAGAGGATTAGCACACCTTTATGTGTTGAGGCACCGACTCCATAACTTCATCTCTTTAATATCTTAAGGGACTGGAACTGCTAGCATAAGCAGATGCAGTCATACCTTGGAAGTCGAACAGAATTCGTTCCAGAAGTCCATTCCACTTCCAAAATGTTCGGAAACCAAACTGTGGCTTCTGATTGGCTGCAAGAAGCTCCTGCAGACAATCAGAAGCCACAGAAGCCCCGTTGGACGTTCGTGTTCCAAAGAACGTTTGCGAACCAGAACACTCACTTCCAGGTTTGGGGCATTCGGAAGCCAAAACGTTCGACTTGCAAGGCATTTGGGTTCCAAGGTACAACAGTATTTTAAATGTGACTGCGTGATTCTGTAATTGTACATTTCAGTTGTGTGGGCCTGTTGTTTTTAGGATAGATTTGGAGTAGTTTCCCCATGTTGAACTCTATGTAGAAAGGAGTCCAGATACTTTTAATAATATTATTTAACAATTTGATACACTAACTTGAGAGCATTGCATTTGTTCCTTATCTCCATATAGTCAGCATTTTCTGTCTTCCCTCCTAGATGTTGAGCAAAACAGTATATTAAATAGCCACCAGTTTTATATTATTATGAGTTTGTGGGTGGAAGACTACCATAATCCCGAGAATCAGCAAGTGTTAGAATTTAATCAAGCTTCTGGATGTTAAGATGAGTGCTAGGGCATTCTAATCCCTGGATCTAGGAAGTGTTAAAAGCTAACTAAGACAAGCTAGCCTCCCAGCTGATGGGCCAGTAAAAGAACAAAGCATCAAATGACTTGTACAAATAATGGCAGAGTTTAGAGTGTGTGACATCACTAAGCAAAAAGGCAGCAAACTGAAAAGCCAGAAATGCAGCACATGATATTTGACGTTTGTTTGAATCAAAGGCTATGGCTATGGAAGCAACAAGACGCTTTTGGGGTGTTGATGCTCTGAACCCCTTCATCACAGGCTCAGCTTATATATATGTATAAATCAGTGATGGCCAAATTTGGCCCTCCAGCTGTTTTTGGGACTACAATTCCCATCATCCCTGACCAGTGGTCCTGTTAGCTAGGGATGATGGGAGTTGTAGTCCCAAAACAGCTGGAGGACCAAGTTTGGCCATCACTGGTGTGAATAAACCATAAACTCACCACTGTGCCTCATTTCCAAAAGGAAATACAGTGGTACCTCTGGTTAAGTACTTAATTCGTTCCAGAGGTCTGGAACCTGAAATTGTTCTTAACCTGAAGCACCACTTTAGCTAATGGGGCCTCCTGTAGCTGCCGCCGCAGCATGATTTCTGTTCTCAACCTGAAGCAAAGTTCTTAACCTGAAGCACTATTTCTGGGTTAGCAGAGTCTGTAACCTGAAGCGTATGTAACCTGAAGCGTATGTAACCTGAGGTACCACTGTAGACCCTAGGTGAAGCCCTGGAACCTCTGGAATATCACAGTGCTCAGGGATTAGGGTGGATTGCAACAATATTATCTGAATTTCTAATTCAAATTAGACAGTGAAATGGTCTCCCTTGGGAGGTTATGGACTCTCCTTCCTTGGAGGTTTTTAAGCAGAGGTTGGATGGCCTTCTGGCATGGATGCATTAGCTGAGATTCCTGCATTGCAGGGGATTGGACTAGATGACCCTTGGGATCCCTCCAACTCTACAGTTCTATAGTGACATTCTTAATTCTTTCACAAGATGCTGCGACATCTTGCAGGTACAGGAGTGCAGAAGCAATTCAGATTCTAAGTTTAACTGTCAGCAATATACATCGAATTATGCATGTGACAGAAACCAGGACTCTTGATTGGTATTAAGGCTACTTTAAAAAACAGGATTCCAGAATTTGAGTGCTACAGGTTGCCACATAAAAGTGGAAGAATGCCAAGCCTTGTTGGCCTATGTCTATCCCTTTTCAAAAGGTTTCCAAATCATACATGTAAAATCTTGAAAGAAAAAGAGTAAACGTTATTATGCTATCATTCCCACCTCCCCTCACTGACCTTAATCTATACTTCAAAAGCTAAGCAGATGTTTCAATAGGAAATTCATCTGCAATATGACAGCTGTACCAGCAGCAATATAACAAGCACCACCTTCCACAGCTTTTGACAATTATTTCCTTTCAAGACTCCTTTTGCTTGTCAAATGTTTTTCAAGGAAAAGACACAGACCTTTTTTTAAAAAAAAAATCACCTCCATGCGTACTTCACTGAATGAACTGATTCTCATTTACAAGGAAATCTCGAGTCGAAATGCAACTGTTTCACACCCAAGGTCAGTAAATCTCAGTTCTCTCCTGGGCTGGGCTGTTTTCATCAGACCAGGCTATGACCCAGTCAATAGGGGTCACTGCTAAACAATGCTTACTTTCAAGCAGCCAGAAAGAGAGGAATAGAAGAACCCCAAGCTTTCATGTTGAGTTCCTATTTACCAATCCCTGTGAGGGTTTGCCAGCAGGATCTTTAAGGAGGAGCACTACCGCCCTCAGCACATTCTCTCGTCGAACAGCAAACTGAGTATTTATTCAAGAGCAGCCCATCTTCCATTTCGCGTTTGGAAACAAAACTGAATTATTAAAGAATTGTGTGGCTGTTATGTCCATGGGGATGTTTTAGGCTTCTTATCCAATTTATTCACGATACTTTTGTTAAAAAGAATGCTAAACAGACCCTATGCATCCAATATAGAATTCTAGGATTAAAGTCCAGCATACAGTGGTACCTCGGGTTACATATGCTTCAGGTTACAGACTCCACTAACCCAGAAATACTACTTCAGGTTAAGAACTTTGCTTCAGGATGAGAACAGAAATTGTGTAGCGGCGGTGCGGCGGCAACAGGAGGCCCCATTAGCTAAAGTGGTGCTTCAGGTTAAGAACAGTTTCAGGTTAAGAACAGACCTCCAGAATGCATTAAGTTCTAAATCTGAGGTACCACTGTACTTTTGTCAATTGGGGACTAACAGGGCCATCTTATGCATACCAACTCAGATTTATGCCTCATCCACTTTCGTTATCTCACCATCAAAATAAAGAAGCAGGATCCAGGCTATCTTCAAGCCCCACCACTGTCTATATTAGTCTACCTGCCCTTTGAAACCTTCAGGTTGGAGTGTTGCATTAATATCTGGGAGACCAGGGTTCAAAATCGCCACTTGTGAAGCTCACTGGGTGACCTCGGGCCAGTCACAGTCTCTCAGCCTAATCTATGTACCTCACTGGGTACATAAAATGGAGAGGCAATGAACTATGCATGTCCCCTTGACCTCCTCAGAGGAAAGGTGGAATATAAATGTAATAATTTAAAAAATAAAAAGAGAAAGGGTTGAAAGAAAAAGAGACAAAAACACTTCCAACAGGGAATCAACAGCAATGTTTCATTGCAGGTTCCATTTGTACTAAATTGGCAGTGAGCTCCAATAACCATGTGACCTGACAATGTTCCAAGTTGTCCATTCATCTTGCATTGGGTAATAATGATAATTTATTAAATTTGTAAACCTGAAGATCCCAGGGTGGTTCACAACAGAAAAAAACACAAAATGAGAATACAAAATACATACTGAAACAAAAACAACCCAATAACTCTCTACCACAAACACGTTTAAAAAGTCATAAAATGTTAATCAGCCAAAGCCTGGCTGAAGAGAAATGTTGTCCCTGGCACCTAAATATATTAAATGTTTGTCTTAGAAGAATACAGTGTTGCCAAATGAAATTATGCACTCAATGCGGAGTCGGTTATTTATACATTACTATCTTTGTATCTCCTAAACAGGAGCAAAGTGACACATTTTATTGTCATTTGCATGTTCAGCACCCAAAATTAGTAAATACTGACTATTTTCATTTTGGGGGCATTTTGTGCATTGTGCAGGGTAGTCACGGAGTGAATTTTAACTGGAAAGGTGGTTTGCAGACCTCTCTTAAAAACAAATGGATTTGCTGCATGTTTACCCTAAAGTAAATCTAATTATGCTCAATGATGTCTACTCCCAGGCAAGAATTGCCTCCTAAGTTCTAAATTCTCTTGACTAGATGGATAGATGGGTTCAGCAATATAGAAACCTTTGACTGGTACATGGCTGCTGAAATGCACCTTACTGTACAAAGGTAATATTTATATTTGTTGCTCTGCCCCCTTTTTCCCCCTGGCTCCGCCCACCACCAACATGCAGGATATGGAAGCCTGCCTGTGAGACAATGCAGGATGAAAAAGATCTCCCACCCGTAGGAGATTTTTCAACAGGAAAAGAATCTAATTCAAATTGGGTTTCCCAGGTACTTCATACCTTTCCTACACAACTGTGTAAATCTGACCCCTAAAACATGCTGCGTTGTTTATACCACTTCATTCATACAGTTGGGCCTTGCATCTTTGTTGCACTGTATACATTTTGGACAGTGTTCTCGAAGCTACAAACATGAGTCTGACCAAACTGCGGGAGACAGTGGAAGACAGAAGTGCCTGGCGTGCTCTGGTCCATGGGGTCACGAAGAGTCGGACACGACTAAACGACTAAACAACAACAACATACATTTTGCATGCTGCTACTTTTTAACCTTATAAAAGAAAGTATCTTTAGAAATATTCCAATAAAGGCTCCTTCTTATGGACAATGCCTATAGGCAGTTTCCGGGACTGACAGAGCAACCCACATCAACTGAGAAGGAAGTGGAGCTTACACCCCAGAAAGTGGATTAAATATTGCAGCCAACGTATGGGAATATAGGAACCTGCACAAGGGATGACGTTGTCTTCTGTATTTCCAGCACTGCTCCTTTCTGCCTTGGCCCAGCCCCACCCTCACACAAAAACTAAAGTAGCAAACAAAAATGAAACACCGTTCACTGATTTCAGAGCCTTCAAACACTATGATGCGCTGTGTACAAATAAATTATTGTTCGTTTCAAGGACATTTAACTCAAGGTCTTATCTTAAAAGCAATGTAATAGGTTGCATAATAAAAACCAGAAGACTGTAACAAGTTCTTACCTGTTTCTTCATCTATTTTGAAAATTCCAACACCAGATCCATCCCTTATCGAGTATCTGATCTCACCATCTCTTCCTGTATCCTCATCATAAGCGGAAAGAGTCATCACTGAAGTACCAACGGGAACATCTTCGCTTACAAAACCTTTATCCACAAAGCTGGGAAAGCGTGGAGAGTGAAGGTTTTCGTTTACATCAACTACTTCAATCTCAATGTAGCAGGTAGACGACAATGACACTGGTTTGCCTTTGTCTTTGGCCCGTACCGTCAGATTATAAACTTGTTTTCTCTCAAAATCCAGCCTCTGTACAACACGAATTGCTCCACTAAGTTTATCTACGTCAAAACTTCCATCCCCACCATCTAAAAGGCTATACCGCACTTGGCTTGACTGGCCCAAGTCAGGATCGTGGGCTTCCAGCCATGTGATGATTGTTCCTTCCGGAAGGTCTTCTCGAATTTTCACACGGTAATTGGATGGGATAAATTTCGGAGGATTGTCGTTGACATCTTCTAAAGACACCTTCAGCAGAACAGTTGAAGATAACTGTGCTTCCTCTTTAGCTTGGTCCCTGGCCTCTATTTTCAGAAAATACACAGGTTGCTCTTCACGATCCAGAGGCCCCACAACTTTCACAATACCCGTCACGCTATCAATGGCAAACGTGTCAGTATCTGTAAGAAAAGAGTATCTCACTTCCCCATTAGTCCCCAAGTCTTTGTCTATGGCTTCTATTTGAATGATTTCTGTATTTAGGTTCGTGTTTTCGGTCACGTCCACAAAATAGCTATCCTGTAAGAATTCTGGACAATTGTCATTGGCATCTAGAACCCTGATATCTAAAAGACACCAGTCAGACTTTTGCGGTATCCCAAGATCATAAACAGTAATATTCAATGTATATTTATCTTTTACTTCTCGGTCAAGGGCAGAAAGGATTTTCAGAATTCCCGTCTCCATACCAATGATAAAGCTGCTATCGTTATTACCTCCAGAGATAGCATAGACAAGCTTTCCATTGAAACCAGTATCTAGATCACTAGCATTCAAATGTATGATGCTGGAACCGATGAGTTGATCTTCTTTTACCTCAATGCTTCTGGGAAGGCTATTTCCAAACTGAGGCGCATGCAGATTCACAGAGTAAGTGTCAAAAAACACATCGTCAGCTTCACCACGACCATGCAGCTTATTTGCCTGCAGAAGTTTCTCCGCCAGCATTTTGGCGACACCAGTCTCTTCACATTGTAAGTATACTGGTTTGCGGCTGGCAATGACAGTAATGTTAATATATAATGGGGCTGACAAATTTTCTCCATCTGTGGCTGTTATTCTCAAGCTATGAAAAGTTGCTTTTGCACCCAAGCCATCTCCTAATGATTGCTTCAAGGAAAGCACCCCAGAGTTTGGATTTAAACTAAATAAATCTAATTCATTTCCAGATTCAATTTGGTATTGTACCAGCTGCAGCTCATCAGCATCAATAGCAGACACAGTTGTTATTTGTTCTCCAACAACAAGTTCCCTGGGGATTGTTCCCTCACAATTTATTTTCTCAAACAGTGGAGTGTTATCATTCAAATTATTTAAAGCTATAGTAACAGGGACTTCAACTTCTCGGCGATATGGTGTGCCCCAGTCAGAAGCTCGAATTCTCAATTTATAGATTCTTGGCATTAATTCATAATCCAAGTTTTCAGAGGTACTGATAACACCAGTAAAGTGGTTTATCACAAAAGGAACGGGGCTTATATTCGCAATACTGTATGTCACATAGCCATTCTCACCTTCATCAAGATCTTTTGCATTCACACTCGTGACACTTGTACCTATAGGAACATTCTCATCAAATGAAGCTTTATAAGAAGTCTGGGTAAATTCAGGGGAATGAGTATTCATATCTATAACTTTAATCAATACTGTTGCAGAGGCTTTTCTGTCACTTGTCATAATGTCGAATTCAATATGGGATGCACGCTGTGCATTTATGGGATCTAAAGTACTAACAAGGCCAGTATAAGGATTCAGGTGGAATCTGATTTTGCTTGGTGCATTTCTAAACACGTATCTCAAATGGGAATAAGTAGGCAGCGTTTTTACCATAACTACAGGAGTGTTTGGTGGGGCAAATTCACTTATTTCTGCCCTGTAAACAGCTCTTTCAAACTGGACTGGTCCCGATCTAAATTTGGAGGATGCCACATGAATTACTTTGACAGGAGAAAATTTTGGAGGATTCCCTTTATCTTTAGCTTGCAGAGTTAGATTATAGCCAAACAGTTGGCTCTCCCAATCGATACTGCCAACAGCTTTTATTTTATATTCTTTTCCTCCTGGAAAAGTCCTCACAGTTTTAAACTGCTGGAGTGGGTCACCCGCTACAATGCTCAAAGATGCCACCTCTCCATTTGAACCGTGATCCCTGTCCTCAACTGTTACGATTGCATATGATGGATCCTTGTCAAGCTCTGAAGGAGCCAACGTAAGGGCCGTGATAACCGGAGCATACTCATTAGCCTGTTCTATATGAACAGTCAACCTTGCCATGCTGCTGATGCCACTACTGCCATACAATTTCATCCCACGATCCACAGCAAGGATTTCCATTTCATAAACGTTTGTCTCTGAATAGTCAAGTCTGCCCGTCAGAACTATTATGCCACTGGTTGGATGTATAGCAAACATATCTGTCCTCTCTTTGAAACTGTAATAAAACTCTCCATTGGTTCCAATATCTGCATCCGTTGCACTAACTCTGGCAACGCTCGTCCTTATTGCTGTATTCTCAGGCAATGAAACACTGTAAGAAGTTGGAGAAAACAAAGGCCGTAAGTCATTTGTATCCAACACTTGCACTCGGACTCTCGTACGAGCTTCCATATTTGTGCTCTTCTCTATTGCTTTCACAGTTAACACGTAATGGTCTTTGACTTCCCTGTTAAGTATAGCTGTGTTCCCTCCCTTGGTCCGTATTCGTAAAAAGCAAAAGTCTCCCAAGATATACTCTTCCGCTTTGAACAAGTTCTCGTTATCCCCAGAAATTATTTTGTATTTTATATCCCACAGCAAGTTCGTGATATAAATGCCCATTTTCACTGGATGTCCAACGTAAGTCTTGGCTGCAGAGTTTTCATATACTGTGGCATTGTAATGAGTTTGGGTAAACTGCATTGGCAATGTGTGATGCAGTCTTGGATTCCCTTCACAGTTTCCAAAATGCTGCACAAGCAGCAAGAGGGGCAGCAGCAACATGGTCAAATGGCTCTCCATGGAGGCAAGTTCCAAAAACCTGGAAAAAACAAAACAAAAAAGGAATATCAATCAGGGTTTTCCAAACTATTATGGAAAGTTTGCTACTCACTCCCCATAGACTTGTTGAAAAGGAACCACCATTGCAAGGCTCGCTTGACGTAAGGAACTCTGCCCAAGAAAGAATGCTATCAGTCACAATGAATGTACTCTCTACAAATCAATAAACCAAAATCTGAAATGGAAAGCCGAGCTTACAATTCAAGGGATTTCCCTGAAAACAATACCTAGTGCTACTTCCCTAGGCTAAATAACAGTTGTCTCCTAATACAGTGGTACTTCAGGTTACATACGCTTCAGGTTACAGACTCCACTAACCCAGAAATAGTACCTCGGGTTAAGAACTTTGCTTCAGGATGAGAACAGAAATAGTGCTCCTGTGGCACGGCAGCAGCAGGAGGCCCCATTAGCTAAAGTGGTGCTTCAGGTTAAGAACAGTTTCAGGTTAAGAACGGACCTCCGGAACGAATTAAGTACTTAACCCGAGGTACCACTGTAGTTGCAATGATCTTCCTCTGTATTCTTGCCAACCCAAGAAAGGTGTGGTTAAGTTCAGTCATATAGAGCCTATTGCCTCTCTTGGGCCTTTGCAACCAGAAGAGGCTGGTTACAAAAGCATCACAGCACTCCTTTGATCTGGCAGAATGATGCAGCACTTTTTCTGAGATAAGTGAAAGAAACGCCCAACTATCTTACCTGCCCTTCTCTGTCTCACAGGAAGAGGGAAGGGAGACAACTGCAGTAATGCCACCCCAATGAATAATAGCTGTAGTGCCTTTACACCTGTACTTTCTGCCTTTCTAATGGCTATGATTCTAATTGAGAAACCAAAGGCAGGTCTTTCAAGCTCTGAGCTACTATTGCTGGAAAGCAAAAATATACTACAGAAGATATTAAGTCTTCTTTTTACCTACTTTACCTTTACCAAAGTCTACAAACCCACATGAGTTTTTAAAATATTAAGCAGATTATAACATGCTTTAAAATAAAGTGATTTGCCCAGGTATTTTTTTTAGAAAGATGGGAAGAAACTGAATCAATGTTCCAGTTCTGCTCTTGAACAATTCAGAAAAGAGAGATTCCAGAAGCTGTTCATCATACTAGCTTCCCAACATGCTTAATTGCACTTAATGTTATGTATCCAACAACAGAAACTCTAGGAAGTGATAGGATTAACCCTAATACATGGGATTGCACGCAACAGACTTCTGCTTGTGCAACAAATCTTCCACCTCCTCTTCTCTGCAGGCCCCAGAGCACCCTCAAAGTTTGCTCCAGAGGGTTGGGGGACCCTCTGCAACAGATTGTTGGGGTGCACAGGAAGAGAAGAGGATGGGGCAGTCCCACTGCACAAGCGGAAGGTGATTCAGACAGCATTGGATACAACCCATGATATTGCAGTAGTTCACTAAAATCCTGAGTGCAATTATCATGGAAAAACTCAACAAGAAGAAATAAACCATTCCTCTATGATAAATAACCATTTCAACTTTTTAGAAAATTGCATGTGTCAAACTGTTTATTCCAACCATCACTTATTCAACAAAGCACATGACTACCACTTGCAAACTGCTCAATTCTAAACCTGAAAGCATAGGCGGGTTTAGATTATTGAAGCTCTACTCAAGATTGCACATACACTTAACTGTAGAAAGAAGACCATAATAATCCTTTTGTTGGCTGCATTACCATAATGTGCAGGTTATTTTGTATTTTATCAGAACATGAGGCAAAAGCAAAATCCTATTAAAGTTTACTTGGAATAAAGTCCCACTGTATTCAGTGGGGATTACTCTCTAGAAAGTGTCTTTAAGATTGTAGCCTACAATAATTACTTTTGAGTTCTTCCTCTCTGAACAACTCTGGTATTTATCCTTCAAAAAGAGTATGAGGGTCAAGCTACTGCAGAAACTGCCAACAAAAAAGAAAAGGAAACAAAGATCAAGGCCACCACTCAGGCAAAGTTGAGCACTTTGAAGTCCCACTGATGTCCCAGTTTGGTTGGCCACAGTTGGAGTATGCTTGTCAAGAGAGGATATTAGACTGATCCAGCAGGGTTTATTTCCTTAATAATGGGGGGAAAATAGTTTGCAAGGAGTAAATGCCAATGATCTGAATAAATAAGCTTATTAATTCATTGTATTTTACTGGACTCTGCAAGCCTGAACTGTATTTTATGCTGTTCTGTTTTGGGTGTTGGCATTGTATGGCTTTTTTTTTTTTTTTTTTTTTTGTATACCACTTTGAATTTTTTGGAGGGTAAGCAGTCTACAAATATTTTAATAAATAAATAGAATTGCACTGATAAGCCTGGGCTTAGTTTTCCTGCTGAAACTGATGGGAATTAAATGTGGAACTGCAATGGGAGTTACACCCAAGGTATTTCCGGGGCTGGGGGGTTGGGAGATGGTAAGGAGTATACACTCTGCCATTACAAGCATAACACACAGAGAGAACTTAGGCACACCTTCTGCTAAGGATAGGAAAGTAAATCAACCTTTGCTCTCCCCCTCCAGACAATTCTGGGATTCCTAAGAAGAAAAATCACAACCTCAGTCCATAGTTAACTATTCTCTCCTTTCCACTGTCTGCTAATAAGGAAAGAGATAATTACTCTTCATGTTCTCCCATTTTTCATCAGCTCAGCCAGGTAATAAATGGGTTCTGGGGACAATGAGCAGAGGGAAAGAGTACTGCTTTAACAAAAGCCACAGTTGGCTCAATTGGTTAGAGTGTGGTGCTGGTAATGGCAAGGTCGCAGGTTCAATCTTCATAGGGCCACCTGCATATTCCTGCATTGCAGGTGGTTTGACCTCAAGAGTCCCTTCCAACTCTATGAAAAACTTGTGAAAATAGAAGGGGGACTCCTTCTCCCTGGTGTTGGAGCAGCTGTAACTTGGGCTGTCCCGAAATCAAAGACAAAGACCCTATAATCCATAGGAGCGAACTCCTAGGGACCGAGGTCCCTCTGCCCCCCCCCCAAAAAAAAATATCTGAGAGCTCCTGAAAGTTAATGGGCATTGCCATTCAAACTCGTGGGATCGATTATGTGGGGTGAGGCTTACATGTGTCCCCCCGCCAAAAAAAATATTTTATTGAAGTTGGCACTTTTGCTGGAATCCTCCTGTTTTTGCTGGATTGTGCTCTGTCCTCCCAACATTAAGGGCTAACACAAAATCCAAGATAGCACAACAAGAAGATACTATTGTCACCTATCCTGGGGAGTTTAGAAGACAGCAGATTTGGCAAGCCAACCACCCCCCCCCGCCCCCCTTGGTATTGCCCTGACCGGCTCACGGCAGCAGCAGCAGCACAATAGCTCCGCGCTGCCCCTCGCGCCCCACTTGCTAGTCACCGCACGTCGAGTCCACCCCCATCCCCAGCCATCCCACTTCCGCTTGTGGGGGGGACGATGACTCTCTAGAGGCAACAAGGGGGAGGGGAAGAAGAAACCAAGGCACCAAGCGCCGCCACCTCACAACGCCGCCCGTCGCTACCTGCCTCAAGTCCGGCTCCAACTCCTCCAGTGCGCCCTGTTTCCCAAGTTTCTCCTCCGCGGCGCCTCAGGCGGGGAAGAAGGCGCCCTGCTGGCTCTCCAGCAACTTTCTTCCCACGAAGTTTCTCCCCCCGGGCAAGGGCGAGCGGGCGCCCTGTTCCTCGCCGCTCAGCGCTCCCTCGCCCGAGGGGGAATCCGCTTCCCCACCCGAGGGACCGGCAGCTCCCCGTCCGGCATGGCCAGCAGCCGGGCAGCGTCTCCTCGCCAGCTCGCGCTTTCTTCTTTCTTTCTTTCCCCTCCGTCCCTCGCCGGTCTCCTTTCTCCGGTGCGGCTCTCTCTCTCTCTCGCCCCCGGATTCCTCCGCCAAAAGCAGGGGCAGCCGCCACAAACCGCCTCCGGAACTAATTTCTCTGGCATGAAAACCAAAACCACACTTTTCAGCGGCTCCGCGCCTCGCCACCATCTGGCTCCGTAGTGATTATAACCCTGCAGATCAAACGCCACCACTATCTTTCTTTCTTTCTTTCCCACTCCCCTTTTCTAAGGAAAGGAGCAAATCAAGCTGGGAGAGAGCCGAGAGCAAACGCAGAAAGGAGCCGGGAAGGCTTCCTCGGGAGTAAATCTCACTTGAAACGTATTCGCACCGAGGAACAGCTTCGGATCGGGCCACGTTGGCTCCGAAGCGAGTCCCTGTGCAATTCAGAAGAAATCGCTTTGAAGCAAGGGCTGGGAAAGACGTTTACATGGGAGTAGGACCCATTGAACGTGCACAGGATCGAGCTTTCCAAGCAACGCATCCCACCCACCCCCCCAAAAAAAATCTCAGTGGGGCTTACTCGTGAGTAAGGGCGTTTGGTCTCTCGGTCGTGTTAATTAACACTCTCTAGTTAATCCTTTCCTCGGTGGCTCAAAGATCTGCTTTTAATTCATGAGGTCGATGATGTCATAAATCAAGAAAGCGAGAACAAGGGATCTTTCATGCTTTCTTTCTTTTTAATTAAAAGAAAAAGCAACACTCCGTTCTCAAAGTTTGTTGTTTCCAACCGCCCGGGTTTCCGCAGAGAATTATTGCAATCTGCTCTTGAATACGTCTCATCGCGTTCCCAAGCCTATAATTACTCGAGAGTTCGCCTCATTGTGCCGCAAGCCCTAAAAAGGAAGCCTCCGCAAACCAAATCTTACCTCCTCCAGGGCTTTTAACACTCCACCGCCCAAACCTCCCAGAGACTCCGCTTTGGAGAGCGTAATAAATAATCGCCAGCACTTCCGTGCACAGCTGGGCTAAGCTAACCCCACATTCTGCAAAATTCCAGCCTTGCAAAGCGCGCCCCATGCTACGCCCTGCAGCGCAATTCCCAGCATCCCCCTTATTACCCAGCCAGAAATTAAAGACGGGAAGGACAAAAATACCATCTTGGGAGGCCCGGACAGCTTTGAATGCACTTACGTATCTTGAATTAAAGGAGTTCCTTCTAACTTAATTTTTTTTAAAAAAAAAAATCCTCCAGAGAGCAGTATGGACATCTGCAAATAAAGTTTTAAAAAACTTGGGTGGCCCAAAAAGTAGTTATCGTTCATAGAATAACGATGAACAGTTTGCCACCCAATCCTATGATACACTGTATCAGATACAGTATACATGCCCAGGCAAGTAACTCCTACTTGGTTCAATGGGATTTATTCCCAGGTAAATTGGTATACGACTGCAACCAAGTTCCACTCATTCAACCAACGGGATCCGGCCAGACGCATGCACACTATTTAACAGGTTTACTCATGAGCAAGTCCCACTCCCTAAGCATTTCGGATTGCAGACGTTTATGATGCAACGCAAACGACAGCCAGTCCCTGATCGGAAAAGCAACTTCAACGGACTTCACTTCCAGAGCCACACCGTACTGTTAACTCCTGTGAAAACTATACAGAGCTTTATGCGCGCCTAGCGCTACATAGCACAAGATGGGTCTGTTTGTTAGCTGGCAAGGGCGGGTAGAAATTGGGCTTCAGCGCTAGTAAGAATTTCCATTCATCTTCTCCACCCGCTCCTAATTCCACTTTGAATCTCACAAAAAAAAGGGAGGGCAGTTTCGAGATTTTAGCTACTTACACGTAGGAGTATGGATTTCCAAGGAGAGACCTAGATGCATGGCTGCCTAGTTTCGGAGAGACCGGACTCCAGATGGGGCTCTCCAATAGGAACAGAGACAGCTGCCCCCCCTCCCCTGGGGGAGGGGAAAACTCAGGGAAAATGGGAGGGCTTCGGATTCTATTTCAGAGTTTCAATATTTAAAAAAAGTACTGTACGCCAATACTAGCAAGACAACTGTTAACATTTCATGGCACGTCTCGAAAGCACTCTGTAAAGGCGAGGAGGATTAAATAAATAAAACTCCAACCAAGCAGCAGATCGCTCGCTCTGTTGAAAGGATTGTATACATGCATGTGAAAATCGGCAAACCTGCACTCCCTGGAAGTGGGAATACCCGGAACCGACCAATATCTGTCGGCACAGTAAATTTCTATAGGAGGTGGAGAAGGAGCGCACTGCCGCCGTCTACCAACAGGAGTTGGCGAACTGCTATCAAACGGAGCAATCGCAGGCCTCCCATTCCCCAATCGCTCCGGAATAGCCTCTAGTTAACCCAGCCCTCTCTGCAGGTCTGCTTAGAAGCAAACTCTACTGTGTTCAATGGGGCTTCCTCACAGGTAAATGTGTATAATATACCCTCATTTGACACATCCAGCGAGCCTCACTTTCGAGCAGACATGCACAAGCCCACTTTGTAAATCGCTTACTCTGGAGAAAATGATCTTGTTCTTTCCTGCCAGGGCCCAGCCCCTCACCTAACCAAACTGGAAAACCATCCATCACCTAGTTGCAAAGTAGAAGCGAATGGGATTAAGGTGATTTACAGCACAGTCCTAATCATTCCTACGCAGATTCGAATCCTACTGAATGCAGTGAAGCTTTCTACCAGGTGAACGGTTTCTGAAGTGCAAGCTTAGTCCCCGTTCTCTTCTGTGGCGCATCGGTGCCGATCAAGGCGCTGTTTACTCGACTCAATAGGCTTACTCCCGAGTAGACACGGCTTAGGCCGGTTTCCCTGAAGCGCTGAGAACCGAACCGGTCCAATAAAAGATAAGAGCAGTCAGGTTTCTAAAGTGGGGTGTGAGGGTCGCAGTGCATGATGACACGTGAAACCGCCACGAAGCTTTCGGAATGAACCTTTCGGGGAAACGGGCTTGTCCAAGTGTGGATCGGAAGAGCAATACAGCGCTCCTAAACTCCTTCCTCCATCGAAGCTTGTTCCGAACCGAGTCAGAACAGGAAAAGAAGGAATGGGTGAGACGGGGGGCAAAACCTGAAAGAAGGAACCAACTCCTATGGGCTTGGGGTCCTTTCTTCGCCCCCCTAAAATATTTGAGGGCACCAGGTCCCCCCAAAGTTGATGGGTATTACCATTCAAATGGCGTGCGTGATCGATTATGTGGGGCGGGGCTTATCGGCTGCCCCCCCAATATTTAAGTTGGGTTGGCACTCTCGGTTCCTGGCGCCAACTTGAATAAAATATTGGAGGAACTGGTAAGCCCCTCCTCACCTAACCGATCGCATGACGGCACACACCCACAGTATTTGAATGGCAATGTCCATCAACTTTTGGGGGGCGGCCCCCTCATATTTTATGGGCGGGCTAGGGACCTCGGCCCCATGGGTCATAGTGATCAGACACTTGCCACCGCCACCCCAGCCCCCCAGCTCTCCGCCACGCTCCTCTTCCTCCCCCGAGAAACTTAATTGTTTGGAAGGAAACTACCTTTTTTTTTGCCACGGAAAGGCAGCAAAAAAGTGGGGAGGGGGAGAACAAGAGATAAGGCAGATTACCCAAACCCAGCCTTCACTTCGCACTAGTCTCTCAATTTTTCTTGATTCTCTCTCCCCCCCCCCCTCCCGGTTGCATTAAAAATTGTCCCCTCGAGGCAAGTGCTAAATATGTGGCCGACGATCAAGGCGCTATAAAAATGCTCGACGTATAAATCGCATCCCCGCCCTCCCCCCTGCATGTGGAGTGAAACGAGAAACAATGGGTCGCCCTCGAGGCTCACCTTACGCGGGGAAACCAGCAGTACGAGGGCGGGCGGAGGAGGGGACACACACACACAAACCCAAAGTAGCGAGAGGACAATGCACATAGAGAGCCCTCCTCGTGTTCCCTCGTGTCTCCTCCGGACAATGCTGAACTTGGCTGAGCTTGTGACGGGTCCCAGGCTAGGAACGGAGCTGCTGCGTCCCTAACCGGCGGCTAGAGGGCGCTGCGCCACAATACAAACGCGCGGATTCCCTGCTTCTCCTTCCCAAAGGAACCATTTCTAAAACAAGTTGCGCTTTACAAGGGGGGGGGGCAATGCAAAACCCCGGTAGCAATTTTTTAAATTTTTTAATTTATTTTTTTTTTGCAACAAGGCTACTTAAATCGCGTTCGGGAGGGCGCGGGCGCGTCTCTCTCGCCCTAGAAAGGTAGAGTGCGGGGGAGGGGGAAACAGGAGAGTGCGGGGGCGTTTATTGATCCGTGCAATATTGAGACAGGACGGCCAGATCAATTGCAACCACGAAACTATAGTTGCGGGGGTGGGGCGCAGAAGCCTCTGCATGCATTAAGTAGCCCAACACTCTCTTTGCCACTCAAGGGAAAGAAGCGAAGGGAGGAAAAGAACCGTCAACTCACCAACCAGGCCAGCTGGGTGCAACGCGTGTCTCGTCCCTCAAGCCAGTCCCGCTTTGCTTTCAGTCCATTCCGGCGGACTCGGGTCCCCAAGTGAGGCATGCATCAAAATCGAAAGCCAACTTTGCCCGGAGCAGCGTATTCCAGCAGCGCCCGGGAGATCTGGCGCCTGTCTCCATATCCCAGGTGGCTGCATGCCGGATTGAACCCATCCGGTGTTTAAAAACTTGGTATGTTGTGGGGAGGGAGTCAGAGGAAAGCGGGAGGAGAAGGGGAAAAAATCCAAGTTTGTCAAGACATGTCCAGGCAAGGAGTATGCACATAGGTAGTCTTGAGTTGCAGCGCCGGGGAGAGCGCAGGCTGCAGCGGCTCACTGACTCACTCCCTCTCTTCGCCACCGCCGCCGCCTCCTCTTCTGCCCTCCCTCTTCTCTGGAGCGCCGCCCACTCCCGCTCCCCACCGCTGGACCGGGGGATTCTCCCGCCAGACGGCGGCGGTGACGGCAGCAGCCGAGCGCTCCTTGCTCGGCTGCCTGAGCCGGAGAAAGTGGACGGTGCTCCCTGCCTCTCCGTCGCCTCCTTCGCCTCCGCTGCGCGAGAGGTGGGCGCGCCTGCAAACCGAGTTTTCCTTCCCGCCCCGTCGACTGTATTGCGCTCCGGAGAAGGGAGATCCTCTGCTCTCCTCTGCTCCGCCTGATGCTGAGAGCTACTCTGAATTCAGCTCCGCAAGGCAAGCCTGGCCACCCTGGCGATCAGACCCCCTCCCCCCCAAAAAACCACCCTTCGAGGGCGGGGGGCTTGGCTGCGCAACTTCCCCAAACTTCCTCCGCGCCGTGTCGTGGTCACGGAGCTGCCCCAGTCGTCTCAATCCGCGACAACGATTAGAGACGCAGGCAAAGCCGAGGCTCTCGCGATCTCGGCTCTCCAGGTGAAAAATCCTGGATGAAGGCGGGGTGGGGGCTCTTTCCAAGAGGCGGAGTGACACTGTCACAGCCTTACTGTGCAGGTTTTTGGGGGAAGTGCTGGTTTGTTTATTTGGTAGAATCGTCGGATCATAGAATAGGATGGGACCCCGCCCCCAGGGTCATCTAGTCCAATCCTATGCAGGAATCGCAACTAAATAATCCCTGACAGATGGCCCTTCAACAGCTTACGGTTATCATTAGGTTTCCAGCCACCTTTTCTGCGAGGAGCTCGACGTGGCGTACATCCCGCCCCGCCCCATATTATCATATTGTTCATATTCTCCTCACATTTACGGTGGAGGCTGTCCCGTTAGGACGAATGGGGGCTGGACTAGATGACCCTTAGGATCCCTTCCAGCACTACAATTCTATGATTCTGTGACCTGAGCCTGCCTTCAGTCTCCCTGCCTTCTTACTTACAACCACTCCAGAGAGTGGCACTGGCTGTCAGGTCCTTCCTTATTCCCTGCAGAACTCAACAAGGAAGAAAAATGGGGATATCTGGGTGAATCTCACACACCCGTCTCTTCCAAACACAAATCCCAAACACGGTTCATTTGAATACTAATACAAACAGCAACCCATTGCTTCTTGGCAGTGTTAGAGCAGAACAAAGTCACACAACACAGACCTCGACTGTAGATTCTGGGTTGCTTTTGGACAGATGTTAGCTGCTCCTCGTGCATAAAAAAATGGGCTTTGTTCATTGCCCGTAGCATTTACACAATGTTTTTGCATCCAAAAGACACCCCACTGTTTTATATTCCAGTTTAATCCATATTTCCCTTTCTGGGCTTAATCCAGCATTCTCCCACCCAAGCAAAAGTACTATGATGCAGCCTTTTGGGGGATTTTTTTGGTGCTCAGCAGATATATAGTGCATGTCTCATTTCTTGCTAATGCAGTTGATACGAGGAAAACTTCAGGATCCAGCAAGCACCTTGCCGTTGTCTGGGAATCCTGGGCTGCAATGCCAAGGGTACTCCAGATCAGCAATTCCCAAACTGCAGATACTGTGCAGTAATGAATGGATTATTGATGGAGTCGAAATTCCCTATGCATAGAGGATTCTGCCCACTACACCTCTGCAAGATTAACTGGTCTGACCTTTGTTACATCCTGTTAGCCTATGGGAGAGGCTATTTCTCAGCCCTCAAATTGTTTAATGACTCCTGATGAAGACACAGCAGAGTTACTTGCCTTCATAGAGAGCATCCTGTTGTGTTGCTGAATGAGACGGTGTTCTGGGTTTGTCTAGTAAGGAAGCATGTCCAGTTCAGTGATTCATACAGAAACATATTCCTGTAATACCTACTTATACACAAAAAACCCCAACTTTTTTTGGCCTTGAGGTGTGAAAGTACTTGCCTCCACTATCATGAGCTGGGGAAATAGTGCTCTAGATTTATGGTTATCATGTGAAACATGATTGGATTTGCAAGGGCCAGAGGGACAACAGCAATCACCTTCTCCAGTGTGGTCTATTGTCTAGATCAGGGGTCAGCAACCCGCGGCTCCGGAGCCGCATGTGGCTCTTTTACACCTTTGCCTCGGCTCCGGGGCGGATACTAGCGAGGGGAGGAGGCGCATTGTGCGCCTTGACACTCCCCACTGTGGTGGGCGCTGTACTGGCTGTGACGTCGCATGGGGGCAGTGCGTGCGTTAGTCACGCACCGTCCCAATGTCACCTTCCCGCTCGCTGTCAGATCGCAGCTCCAGAGATATATTTGTTTTAAATGTCACAATGGTTTTGCGGCTCCCAGTTTTTTTTTTCTTCGGAAAGAGGTCCAAGTGGCTCTTTTTGTCTTAAAGGTTGCAGACCCCTGGTCTAGATATATTTTATATTTGCTCTGACACCCAACATGCACCCAAACTGTGATTTATGTAATGTGTTGGTATCAGGTGAATATGGTATATATTAGGAAATGATGTTGGTGGCTGATTGAAAAGGGAGGAAAGCATGTTCCTAGAGCATGTGGGTGTTGTGAGCAAGGAAAATGATATAATGGCCAAATATATGGGGGCTTTGGGTATCTGGACACCAAAATCAAGAGACAGGAACCAGAACCTGGGCACCAAGACTAGCTTTAAGCACCGCCACAGTCTATGTTAGTCTACCTGTCCTTTGAAACCTTCAGGTTGGAGTGGTGGACTAGAATCTGAGACATCAGGGTTCAAATCACCACTCATGAAGCTCTTTGGGTGACCTTGAGCCTTTTGCCATCTCTCAGCCTAACCCACCTCACAGGGCTGTTGTGAGAATGAAATGGGGAGGAGGAGAACCTTATATACCACATTGGGCTCCTTAACGGAAAGGTAGGGTCTAAATGTAATAAACCAACAAACAAATAACATTAAAGGGAATGGGTGTTAGGAGGGTATTTTCAGTTATGGCCCCCTAAGGAGGCCTGCTAGAGAACTGGTCTCCTAGCATTCAGAAGGACAAAATTAAGTAGACATTTGATATTTATATTCTTATTTCATATGTACTACAATGGTTTTATGCAACTGTAATTATTTAAATTCTGTCAGCAGCTTTGAATGTGTTTCAGAAAAGTAGGCCATCGTTACAACAGGCATGAACACATTTTAAAAGCCCCAAATACTTTTTGCTTACATTTTTGAATAAGCAGAATGTTGTTTGTGAGATGCTGGGTGAGTCCAAGCCATTTTTACTGCCTGAATCCATCCAGAATCCATCCAGAACGACATCTGCATCTTTCTTCAACACTGCAACACAACATCCACTATCTTAGAACAGTGAGCTAGCTTAGGAGGTACAGAACAGACTAGCTTAGGGGTGAGGGAAAGGTGGGATGGGATGCTGGCACCCCTTACATCTGCCACCTGAAGCAGCTGCCTCAAACAGTCCAATGGGTAGGACTGGACCTGATGAGGTGGTCAATTTTGTTTCTAGGTACAGAAATCATAGCAGTTAACAGCCAGCTCTACTGTTATTAGTAGGGTATCATTGACCAAACCAGATTTACCAGTTTTCTAGTTCAGAATATCAGTGATTTAACCTACAGTTTAGTTCATGCTCAATTTGACTCCCAAGTCAGACCTGAACTTGAAAATAAGACAATAGGCTTAATTGTTTTACTGCCTGCTTTGGTACCAAAGGGACGCGGGTGGTGCTGTGGGTAAAACCTCAGTGCCTAGGACTTGCCGATCGTATGGTCGGCGGATCGAATCCCCGCGGCGGGGTGAGCTCCTGTTGTTCGGTCCCAGCTCCTGCCCACCTAGCAGTTCGAAAGCACCCCTAAGTGCAAGTAGATAAATAGGGACCGCTTTATAGTGGGAAGGTAAACGGCGTTTCCGTGTGCTGCACTGGTGCTGGCTCGCCAGCTGCAGCTTCGTCACGCTGGCCACGTGACCCGGAAGTGTCTTCGGACGGCGCCGGCTCACGGCCTCTAGAGCGAGATGAGCACGCAACCCTAGAGTCGGACACGACTGGCCCGTACGGGCAGGGGTACCTTTACCTTTACCTTGGTACCAAAATATTTTGAACTGATTTTTTTCCCTCATACTGTGACAGAGTGAGATACAGTGCTTGTGAGAGCATCTTTTCGAGATCTGGGAGAATCGCCCCTCACTTCAATGGCAAGGTGTCCCCAGTTACGGCATTCTTATATCAACAAGAGTTGACAAGTGTGGGATGTGGTGGATCTGAGATGATGGATTTGGAGAGTCCGAGAGAAAATGATCTGGCAGAATAGTATGCCCCTCTGTGTCTCCTTTTCCATTGCAGCATCAGATTCATTATTGCAGTGCCGCAATGAAAAATGACAGACGTGACAGTAATGTGACCTTAGATGATGGATTTAGGCAGCGGTGAAGCTGGTGGGGGCAAGGTGTGTGTGAATGATCGCAGTAGGACCTAAGCATTTTCGTCCATTATGTGGGCAGAACGCATCTGATTCATTTATAGTGAACAGATGTGATGTACGTTAAGCCATTTTTGCTGGGGGATGGGAGCGTCAAGGGAGACATAGGAAAGGAAATCAGCAAACAAGCAACTGCCCATTTTTTGCCACTGAGTTTTATTTTATCACCTTTCTCTGAATCCTCTTACACATACAATTTTGGATGATGCTCTAAGGTTCTTCTTCACCCAAACACTCACATTTCTTCCCTTCCCCATAAAAAATGGCACTGAAAGTGCTGGGGTTTTTGATTTTAAAAATACCATAAAATCATACAGGTGGAAGGGACCCTGGGAGTAATCTACTCCAAGCCCCAGCAATGCAGGAATATGCAGCTGTCCCTTAGGAGAATCATCCTGCGCCCTTGTTGTTATCTTCACCATGCTCTAACCAACTGAGCTAGCCAGCAGTCCAGTTTGCTTCTGAAAATACCACACTTTATACTTTAAACCAACCTCCCCCATCCTTGTGCCTCCCCAGATATTTTGGACTTCAACTCCCATAATCCCCAGTTATCATGGCCAATAGTAAGAGATTCTGGGAGTTGTGGACCAAAAATATATAGAAGACACAATGTTGGGGAAGACTGAATTAAACAACTTCTACTCTACCTTTCTCCCTTGGGCATCCTAATAGCCATTTAAGTGGGCTAAGATGACATACAAAATTGTACCATTTCAGTGGGGCTGAAAAATGTAGGAGGGACGAAGGCAAGGAAGACTAAACAGAAGTCAAAACCTTCTGGCATCCATAATACAAGTAATCTAATTCCTCCATTACACTTACCTGAAAGTAGTGCTGCAGTTGCAATGCACTTTGATGTCTTCTCAAGGGGATAGAAGAGATGTGCCTCTTTACACACAAAATCATTTGTTACTAAGGATATTGAATGTTTTACAAACTCTGGGCCTGATCTAAATAGAAAACAAAGATCTTCGCTGATGGGATCAAGCCCTTTTGCCACAGCTCACAACACTAATTAAAACTGCCTTCAGAATGCATTTAGTACTGGACACCCAAAATACGCAGGCAGAGATGTTTCCAGATCTAAAAGCAAATTTTGCTTTTTAATAAATTTCTGGATGCTAAGCATCCATGCAGTGGACTCTACTCCACAAAAGCTTATGCCATGTTTGTTAGTCTTTAAGGTGCTTTGAAATTCTGTTGTGGTTTTCACTGCAACAAACTAACACAGCCAACCTTTCTTGAAGCAAAAACCCAGGTTTACTCTGGGATATATCTGTTTTCTGTTCCCAAACAAGGTTTCAATCCGGGTGCCATTTTGGGACATTTCCTGTGTGTATATAATTATGCAGAACTTAGATGTGAAGGAGGGAATAACAGCTTTGTCATAAAGGTCACATCAAGCCCGAAAGGACAAAGCATTGTGCAAAACATGTCATCTGTTAAGATACCAGTCTCTGAGTTCTTCCTAGTCATTTGTTCGGAGACTTAATTATTTCATATCAGTGCCAGAGCTTTTAGATTATTGAAATGATTCTTTCTTCCAGTCATTGGTTGAGATACTGTGATGCTCTGAAATGTTCATAGACAGTCAACACTGCTTGTAGTAAAATGCAAGCATAGTATATACTGCAGGCACCCCCAAACTCGGCCCTCCAGATGTTTTGGGACTACGGTTCCCATCATCCCTGACCACTGGTCCTGTTAGCTAGGGATGATGGGAGTTGTAGTCCCAAAACATCTGGAGGGCTGAGTTTGGGGGTGCCTACAACCTCATATTTTTATGAGTTTTTTGGGGGGTGGGGAGGCTAGGTCCCCCTAATTGTGTTATGAGTTTGTGGGGGGCCAGATCCCCCTACGTTCTTAGATTTAGTAAGTGTTAGGAATAAATCAGTGCTTGGACCATTAATGGAAGCTGCCAGTGCTGAATCTAGCAGGTCCAAAAACACAGGCCAACCCTGTTTTCTGTACTCAGGAAGTCACCTGGGAGAATATGGGTCATTAGCAAGAAACAAAGAGAGCTGAGTACTGGGTCGTTAATAACGAATGGCAATGCAAATACTGCTGTCCAGCAGATGGGTGGAGCCTTGCCCATCTATGCGTGACAAAACTGATTAATTTAATTGCACAAGGGTTTATATAGAAATCACTATATTTTGAGGGAGGGAGGCAACTTTATTGGACTGATTTCACATCCTGCTCTGCAGCTTGTTAGAAAATAAAGTTGTACCTTGGTTCTTGGATGTCCCAAAACTCATATGTTTTGGCTCCCGAACGACTGAAAACCGGAAGTGAGTGTTCTGGTTTTCAAACGTTCTTTTGGAATCCGAACATCTGACAGGGCTTCCGTGGCTTCTGATTGGCTGCAGGAGCTTCCTGCAGCCAATTAGAAGCTGCGCTTTGGAAGTCAAATGTTTCGGAACTCAAACACACTTCTGGAATGGATTCCATTTGACTTCCGAGGTATGACTGTAGAGGACTAACAGATATTACGGTTGCCTTATGTCTGGGTGGCGAATATGACTGATAGCAATGGGGTACTGATGTCAAAACTACCAACATGAATTTGATGAAACTGCGGGAGGCAGTGGAAAACAGGAGTGCTTGGCGTCCTCTGGTCCATGGGGTCACGAAGAGTTGGACATGAAGTGTCGGACATGACTAAACGACTAAACAACAACTGATGTCAAAGTTGCCCACAGCCTCATTCCTTTTGCTCTTACTGCTCATTACACAGTACAGTGGTACCTCAGTGTCAGGGAACTGCCATCAGTGCTGGAGGGAGAGAGCAAAATCCAGAGGGATTCCAGAGAGCGTCCCGGGATTGGGAGAGGCAGCCCATCTTCTGGGGAAGAGAATCAGCGTAGCACCAGTGGAGAAGGGGGGCAGATGGGGGAAGCGGCAAGGCGGTCCCATGACTCCTTGCCGGGGACCAGCGGGGAGAGTAGGGGTCCTCCGCTGCCTACACCCTCCTTGCGCAGAAGGCTTTCGCGCAGAGAGAGTAGGAGGAGACTAGGCACCAAAGAGCTTCTTTGCTGGAAGAAGTTTAAGAAACGCCCACTGACAGATTCTGCCAGCGATTGAGACAGCCATGGGTGAGTGGCTGTCCGGACAGAAAAGGTTCACTCAGGCAACCCAGCCAGGTGTTTGAACCGGCTTACGCACGAGCAACCCCTAGAACCACTACACTCGGGTTAAGTACTTAATCCGTTCCAGAGGTCCGTTCTTAACCTGAAGCACCACTTTAGCTAATGGGTCCTCCTGCTGCTGCCGTGCTGCCGGAGCATGATTTCTGTTCTCATCCTGAAGCAAAGTTCTTAACCCGAGGTACTATTTCTGGGTTAGTGGAGTCTGTAACCTGAAGCGTATGTAACCTGAAGTACCACTGTATTAGGAGACAACTGTTATTTAGCCTAGGGAAGTAGCACTAGGTATTGTTTTCAGGGAAATCCCTTGAATTGTAAGCTCGGCTTTCCATTTCAGATTTTGGTTTATTGATTTGTAGAGAGTACATTCATTGTGACTGATAGCATTCTTTCTTGGGCAGAGTTCCTTACGTCAAGCGAGCCTTGCAATGGTGGTTCCTTTTCAACAAGTCTATGGGGAGTGAGTAGCAAACTTTCCATAATAGTTTGGAAAACCTTGATTGATATTCCTTTTTTGTTTTGTTTTTTCCCAGGTTTTTGGAACTTGCCTCCATGGAGAGCCATTTGACCATGTTGCTGCTGCCCCTCTTGCTGCTTGTGCAGCATTTTGGAAACTGTGAAGGGAATTCAAGACTGCATCACACATCGTCAATGCAGTTTACCCAAACTCATTACAATGCCACAGTATATGAAAACTCTGCAGCCAAGACTTACGTTGGACATCCAGTGAAAATGCTGCTGCCGTGCTGCCGGAGCATGATTTCTGTTCTCATCCTGAAGCAAAGTTCTTAACCCGAGGTACTATTTCTGGGTTAGCAGAGTCTGTAACCTGAAGCGTATGTAACCTGAAGCGTATGTAAGCCGAGGTACCACTGTACAAACTAGACATGAACTATTCTGAAGTACGCTGGTTTACATGGATTGTGCGGAAGGTGAAGAGTTAAAAGGGACATGTGTGAACATGAAACCAACTCTTCTGAAACAACAAGAAACATTAAAAGGAAAGGAAAGGAAAGTCTAAGGCAGGCTTCCTCAACCTCGGCCCTCCAGATGTTTTTGGCCTACAACTCCCATGATCCCTAGCTAGCAGGACCAGTGATCAGGGATGATGGGAACTGTAGTCTCAAAACATCTAGAGGGCCGAGGTTGAGGAAGCCTAGTCTAAGGCTGTCCATATCTTTTTCAAATGAGAAAAAAAAATTGAAAAAAAATGTATCAATATTGAAATATATATTATATAGGATGTATCAATCAATCAGTTTATTACAGTCACAGACCAGCTATCCTATATGTTATAGGATGTATATTTATATAACATATGATATATTAAAATATGTGTACCTCCTTCAGTCATGGTGAACTTCACAGGCAATAGACAGGTTGCACAAACCAAGGTGACTATCTCGGCAGTTGCGAAATCATGATGGCTGTCAAAAACACACACCAAAACACAACTCTAGCTACTGAACCATCCTGTAAATAAACAGCCCTCATAATTAGTGCTCTAGCAACCATAACAACAGCCACAATAGACCTCTTCAGGCCAGAGAGACTAATTCTGCGATTTCTCCGACAATTCACTTAAACCCTGTGGGTTTCACTCAAAGTCATGTCTCATGCTCCTGAGATATTAGGGCATCATCTAGCCAAACACATTCACTTTCGAGTGTCGTTTGTATTGTTTCAGAATATTTGAGCATTTGCTGAGCTTCCTCACTGTAACTAATGGTGCTTAATTTGGGCTAGAATGTGTTGATTTTGATGCAAACATAATGTTTATCCAACTTTGACTTAACGCTGAAAAGAACAGAATCAGGCCACACCAGTAGCTTAATTAAAACTCTTGAATTCTGGGTGCCTCCTCATTCTTCCCCTGGTTTCTGAAACCAGGAGATTTCTTCAAATCATGTTCCGCACATTTGACTTGATTTATTTTATTTTTTATTTTTTATTTAATGACATAACATCTGTGTTGATTCATTATTATTTTTAGAGTCATGGTCTGGACACAGGCCTGGCCTGTGCCACAGAGGTGAGCTCTTTGACTCTTATATTCTGAATAAAATCCAGATATTCTCACTGCTCCACTTTGGGGGAAATTTCCCTTTGTGAGAAAAAGTTTCAAGGCTCCCTGGTGCTAACATTGAGAGTGGAAGAGGGAAATTTCCAACCAACAAACTTTCCTCTTGCTAACACTGAGGGAAAACATTTCCAACCGGAGGCCTTCACCCTCCCACAACCCATTTTTATACACATATTTCTCATTGCGAGCCTATTTTATTTTATTTATCTCTTTAATGGGCTTTTAGACTGCTTTGTAGGCGAAAAAGACTATCATGAGCAACTGCCTAGGCAACCTTTCACTGCATCTTGAATGATAACAAACTAGCACCCTGTCAGATAAACTAGGAAAGTGATTTATGGGGAAAGCAAAGATGGAAGGCAAGGGTCTTTTGCAGCAAATACCATGGCAGCAACCCCTAGACAGTTAAATCTAGGGAGAGCTATCTCCGACATTTCACTGATAGCACAGCTGCCATTCTAGAAAGACTAGGAAAGGAAGTGATAAAGGCACAGGCAACCGCAAGTCTGAAAGGGAGCACTCTAGAGAGGTAATGTGTAACTTGCCTAATAGGTTTGCCTCTTCTTCTTTATTCCAAGGAAGCATTATTTGTTCTGTATTACTGAATTTCAGTATTAAAGGAGGATTGCTTCCTTGTTTCTTGGTTCTCAAACTTAATCCGTTCCGGAAGTCCGTTCCAAAACCAAAGTGTTCCAAAACCAAGGCACACTTTCCCATAGAAAGTGATGCAAAATGGATTAATCCATTCCAGACTTTTTCAAACAACCCCTAAAACAGCAATTTAACATGAATTTTACTATCTAACATGACCATTAAGCCATAAAATGAAAGCAATAAACAATGTACTGCAGTCACACAATCCAGTAGCTGAACTGGGTTCTACACAGTGACAAAAACAACAAAAAAGAGCCGCAAAAACAGACAGACCTCAGCGTAACACTCAAAATGGAAGTGTGGCACTCAAATCGGAAGCATAACACTCAAAACGGGGCATGTTTGCCTTCTGAAAAAAGTTTGGAAACCAGAACACTTACTTCTGGGTCTGAAGTGTTTGAGTTCCAAACAGGGCCAGATTTAGGTTTGATGAAGCCCTAAGTTACTGAAGGTAATGGGGCCCTTTATATGTCCAGCTGTCCTTTGTCAACAACAAATTGTCACTGCTTTTTTGTGTTGAATATATGCTATATGGTAATTTATGGACCTAATAAGTATCTAAAGCCATTTGCCACTGTTGCTGTATGTAGGTTTTATTTTATTTGTTTTTATTTTATATTTGGGAAATGTACATCCAATGTTTTTTTCCTTTTTTGGGGGGGGGGCCCAAGAAAGTGGGGCCCTAAGCTATAGCTTGTTTAAAGGTAAAGGGACCCCTGACCATTAGGTCCCGTCGTGACCGACTCTGGGGTTGCGGTGCTCATCTCGCTTTATTGGGTGAGGGAGCCGGCGTACAGCTTCCGCGTCATGTGGCCAGCATGACTAAGCTGCTTCTGGCGAACCAGAGCCGTGCACGGAAACGCTGTTTACCTTCCCGCCGGAGCGGTACCTATTTATCTACTTGCACTTTGACATGATTTCAAACCGCTAGGTTGGTCCGGCACTGGTTCCAAGTTCTTTGCGTACCAAGGCATTTGAGAACCAAGGTACCACTGTAATAGGAAACAGGTGGGAAATCCCCTGCCTAGCCATCTGTCCCGCCAACCACCCATCTCGGTTCAAACTGGATCTTAGATTGCACCAGGACTGATAGGCAGCAGTGAAAGGTGGGGGGGCAGTGGGGGCTTACCTGACCTCCTGACAGCTGGGTCATTGCAGCTTATCAAGAGGGAGAGGGGCAGGGAGGTGAGCAAGTGTAAATATTATACTGTAATATTTTAATGTTAGTGTTTATTCATTTAAATGTAAATATTATATTGCAAACCACCCTGTGATTTTCAGGTGAAGGGAAGCACAGAAATTTGCTTTTAAGAAAATGCACAGGCAGGAGCACAAGATTGGTTCCGTATGTGCGTTTCCACCATGCTGACCTCCTTTCCACCTCACCTCTTCTGGAAAGCAGCAATGACTCAGCTGTTGAGGGGTCAAGTAAGCGCCGTCACCCCACCCTATCATTAGCTATTGCTTGCAGGACCCCATTGCGCTACACAGCTTGGTTTGCAAACCAAACAAGTCAAGGAGGATGAGAAGTGATAACGAAAAGGCCGGCTGCGGACGGTAGTGAGGTCAAGCCTTTGCCTAGGCCAGCACTACTGCCATTCTCACTATGCTGAAACACTCCACTCTGAGAATACTAGCGGTCACCTGGGAGAAGTCTTGGATCTCATGCCCCACCTCTTCCAGTGTGAGGGGGCTCACAGAGAGTGATTTCTCCAGCAGGCGCCCAAATTGTGGAGCCAGAACTGCTGAAAGTACCATTGGGCAAATTCCTCATCACAGAATAACCACAGACATTGTCCCCTGATACATTTGGATTTAGAGAGCAGGGATTTCACTGCAGAGGATATATCGACTAAGAGTTGTGCCCCAGAATCTCTGCAAAATTAACTACCGGACATAACCTAAAAAGACTGCTGTATATGCTTCCTCAGCCTCCCACTGAGAAGAAAGATGCTGACACCACAACTTACATTGTTTGGAGACATTTTTCATGGACCTCAGAATGTGCATATACTCTTGTCCTCCTAAGCCACACCAAAGTACAGCTCTAGTCTTCGTCACCCACCTTCAACTTCCCCCACCCTCCACCGCTAAACGAGGGATTTATATTACTTCATAGCTTAACAATTGCACTGTGAAATGCACTTTTTATAGCGGAAAAATGCATGAAATTATACTCTTAATGGAACCGATTCCTCAGTTTTACAGCGTTCAAGAGATTTTGTCAACATACATTCATGTTGAAACAAAGGCAAAAAAGAAAAAGAAAAAAAGATTTAATGGGAAAGGGTAAATTTCCTTCCCCCAGCTTCAGGCATCTATGTTACAGAAACCTGGTCTGTCTCCCACCTTATTTTGCATTTATAAATGTCCAGTTAGTCCTTAATGGCACAACCCAACCCCATGGAAATGAATGGGAGCTGCAAAACATGTTCTGTTACTGTGCAGGGAAATTTGAAGGTTGATGGTATCGCAAGGTGAGAGGAATACCTAGGCTCCCTTGCACCCTTGGCAAGGAGATGATTCAGTGTGGAGAGATACAATTCTCCTCCACCAAGGGCCTGCACCCTTGGTGGGGGCCAACTTACCTAACCCCTAGGCAAGTCCCTGCCCAAGTTATAGGGAATGTTATTTCTCCTGCTCACCCTTTCTATTTTCCTAAAAGCTCTTGATCATCATTTTAACAGGCTTGTTCTATATCTCATAGTAATGCCTAGTTTTTGTAGGCTTAGTCTCTACACAATCTTTAGCATGTTATAGCACCTCAGATAAGGCTATTACCATGTAAATTAGACTGATAATGAACTCTGCAGAAATGTTCATTTAGAGCAATATTATATATTAAACGGAATGTGCTGAATTCCCTGCTCTAAATGAGATCATAGAAAGGTCAATGACTGTAAAATAAAAGCACATATCCAAGTAGGATCTAAGTAAAAATCAATACCAATCTATTTTATTTTCACATCACTGAGTGTATATAAATGTGTCAGTCACATGAAATATTATACGTCTCTTTCTGCTGGTGAGTGAAACATCACTTGTTTACCTACTTCTCATGCCTTTTGGCACGGGATAACCATTAAGCAAAAAGAAAAATATAGTATTGTTTCATATTTTCAGGTTGTATAACTTTAGACTTCCAAAAATTGAACTGAGCTTATTCTTAGCATCTTAAACATAAACAGGCCAACCATTAAGTCCATAGAGACTTTAATTCAGGCTGGGTGTGGAGTCAGAATTAGTAACAGGATTTCTGGATGAGAATAGAATAGAATAGAATAGAATAGAATAGAATAGAATCTTTCTTTAGGTGCAAGCTAGGCTCCAAACAACTGTACAGCCTGAGGGAGTTTTGCGGTTATATTCCTTAGCAGCAACTTTCTATATCGCATGGCAAAGTAGTTTTGAAACAGGAAGGGGGAAGGATGTAGCTCAGGGACAGAGTATCTGCTTTGTGTGCAGAGTATCCTTGTTTCAATCCATAGCACCTTCAGATAGGACAGGGAATGTTTCCTTGTCTGAAACTCTGGAGAGCTGTTGCCAGTCAGTGAGACAATACCGAACTAGATGGCCCAATGTCCTGACTCAGTATAAGGTATCTTCCCCTCAGGGGCGAACGAAGGCATCGTGACACCTGGGGTGGCAAACCGCTATGTACAGCGCATGTGCGGCATCGCTACGTACAGTGCATGCACCGTAAGTAGCGACGCTGCACATGCGCCGTACATAGCGGTTTGCAGGCACTGCCGCTCCAGTGCCATATGGACGGTGCCAGGATCCTCTGCTTGCGGCTGCAGCAACGAACAGAGGATCCTCCACATGTCGTTGCGGCGGCGCGATGGCTGCTCGTGCTGCTGTGAGCCCCCGCAAATGCCTTCTTGTCACCCCCCCCCAAACATGGCACCTGGGGCATACCGCCCCCTGCCCCCCATTGCAATTCCACTGCTTCCCCTGTCCCTAGGGGTTCAAACAAACAGCATTTTTCAAATATGGCATGAGAAACCTGCTGCTTAAATACAAAACCCTTGGGCTTTTTGGATCCCATCCTCTGTCTCTCTCCTTTGTGAAATCAGTAAGCGCCTATTTTTACAATAAATAAACAAATATGTTTAGTTACAAGTCCAAACTGTGTGCATCACTCTAGATATGAGAGGGATCACTGTTCCCATTGTCAAAACACAATGGCTTAGTTTGCACATAATAATAATTTTATTATTATTATTTATTTATATGCTGCCCATCTGACTGGGTTGCCCAAATCACTCTGGGCGGCTTCCTACAAAACATTCACACACACACACAAATGCTAAACCTTTTGTTTAGTGTTTTATGTCTGATTCAGTCATAACAGCAAACCATAGTTAATTGAAGACAGAAGCAAAATCTCCAATCGCCCTCTTTCAGTCATGAGGGAATAGGAGAGAAAGGAGGGTTGTGGTTTAGTGTAATGGAGGAAGACAACAATTGAAATGAATAACAAAGTATTTGTTGATTAAAACAACTGTGAAGATACGTATTAACCCTTTATTGTGAGGCAGCCATTAGTACAAACCTCCAGATGGTTAACCTTGGTTGAATGCCTCTATTTCCCCCACAAAGGTATAATTTTCACAGTGGTTTCTGTTTATAGGGAACTCTGGAATTGTAGCTCTGTGAGGGAAATAGGAACCTCCTAACAACTCTCAGTTCAAAAGCACGTCAAAGTGCAAGTAGATAAATAGGTACCGCTCTGGCGGGAAGGTAAACGGCGTTTCCATGCACTGCTCTGGTTTGCCAGAAGCGGCTTAATCATGCTGGCCACATGACCCGGAAGCTGTACACCGGCTCCCTTGGCCAATGAAGCGAGATGAGCGCCGCAACCCCAGAGTCGGTCACGACTGGACCTAATGGTCAGGGGTCCCTTTACCTTTACTTTAACAACTCTCAACATCTACAACAACCCATAGCTCTCAACAGTGCTTTTTTCTGGGGGGGACGCAGGGGTACACATACCCCATACTTTTGTCCATTTACTGTATTTATTTTTCCTGATTTGAACTATAAAACGGAAAGTAACCCTAAACATTTTTTTATAGAAAAAAAGCACTGGCTCTCAGAATTCTTTGGGGAAAGCCATGGGTGTTTAAAGTGGCTTTAAATGTATGAGGTGAATGTGGCTCTAATAATCTAATCTAATCAATCTAATCTGTCCTATAGTTGTAGATGGCAGTTTTGTTAGACAGCCTTTTCAAAGTTACCAAGGAAGGCAAGAGATTAAAACATCTCTGGCATTTTTATTATATGAAGTATAGAGACACTGCTGTTCAAAGTTTTAAAGACATATTCATTCTTCATTGGACTAGAAATATGCTATTGGAATGGAGTGCGGATGTTACTTTTTTCATAATTTTAAAAACACACTTCAGTTTTTCTATAGATTGCAGACATTACCATCTGAAGTCTTTGAGGTGAATTTGTTAATATCATGCATTGGCTTGAAATGATATGTTGTATATACAGTCATGAATGCTTTTTTGATAGTTGCTTTAGGTTAGGTGTCATTTGTGCTGCTTGTAAAAAATGAATTTACCTTAGCAGATATGCACAGAAATGCAGCTTGTGAACATTTACACACGGGAGTCTATAACGACTCCTTTATAAAGAATATTTCTGGCATTTGCAGTGACAAAACGCAGAGTCTCCAAGCTGAGCCCATGAGGGATGTAACATTGAAGCTAATGGGGTGTAGCAAAATAAAATATTGGCTATTAAAGAAGGCTGGGCAAAGAAGGAAGAGCTGCAGATGATAAACGGAATGGGATCGTGACACCAAAGCAGAAGGGCAGGGAAGGAAATAGTGAGGAAAATGTTGAGCCTGAAGGTCAGCGTGGTGCTAGACTTGGGGCTGAAGTCTAGTGCTCCCTTCAGCAGAATGAGCAGGAACACCCCTAGGCTAGCTCAGTCAGTAGAGAACAAGACTCTTAATCTCAGGGTAGTGGGTTTGAGCCCCACTTTGGGGGAAATGTTCCTGCACTGCAGGGGGTTGGATTAGATGACCCTCATGGTCCCTTCAAACTCTACAGTTCTATGATTCTATGATACACATTGCCATCTAAAGAGCTCCACCTTTCTTGTCAAAGAAATGGGAAAGAAAAGCACCCTCACCCCCCAAAAAATGTAAGGAAGTAATAAAATTTCATTTTATATTTGTGCATTAAGAAGCAAAGTACTGTAATATGGTGGGGGGTTGGCCTGGATGATACCCGTGGGCCGCAAGCAAGCCTGTGATCATAGTAGGGGAAACCTGCCAAACTGGTCAAGTCAGTTCCTTCGTTAAGATAATGGCCTTAGTCAGGCCTGTAAGTGCCTTATGCAGTGTGATTTAAAGAGCGGGCCGTGTTGCCATAGAGACAATGGGTGAGCCTCCCCTGCTCCCCCCTCCCTGTGTCACCTGGCTGGAAGTGACATCATCTTGTAAGCAAGAGAACAGGAGACAGGGTTGGTCTGTGTGCTTAGTGAAGACTGGAAGCTGGAAAGGCAGAGAAACTTCTTGCACACTGGGTTGAATTCCAGTGGCTACAGGGGACCCTGCTTCCCCTAGAAACCTAATGGGGGGAAGCAAGATCTGTCGAAGTGTTCATTCTGTGAGTCCTTCCATTTTATGCTTGGGTTGTATACACTGTGGTACCTTGGTACTCAAACTGCTTGGCTCCAGAACAAATCGGCTCCCAAACGCTGCAAACCCAAAAGTAAGTGTTCCAATTTGCAAACGTTTTTCAGAAGCTGAACTTCAGTGGTTTCCGATTGAGTGCAGGAAGCTCTCCTGCAGCCAATCGGAAGCCGCACCTTGGTTTTCAAACTGCTTTAGGAGTCGAACCGACTCCCGGAACAGATTAAGTTCGAGAACCAAGGTACGATTATATATGTACATTAAACCAGACATCCTAAAGACTCCACATTCTCCACTGACCTTCATTCCAAGGAAACTTAACTTTGGTTATGCTTAAAAAGATCTATCCATTCTTTCATAGATGTTTCTAGTTTCATGTCTTTTGCTACTATGTTTCAGGCAGGGGTCCCAACTTGAATAAAATATTGGGGGGCAGGTAAGCCCGGTCGTGCATAGTCAATCACATGACACAGCACACAGACACTATTTGAATGGCAATGTCCATTAACTTGGGAGGGGGTCCCAGCCCTCTCAAATATTTTATTGGTGGTGGTGGTGTGTGTGTGTGTGTGTGTGTGTGTGTGTGTGTGTGAAAAGATCTCGGACCCTAGGTTTCAGGTCTGAAATGGTGCCCATATTTGGGCCAATATAGGACTTTCAAAACAAAGGGCTTTTTCCACAGTGTCTGTGTGGTTTGACTGCAGAAAACATGATATTTCTCAAACCTCTTTCTCCCGCCCTCCCCCACTTTATCCATCATGTATTTTGATTCACACATTATTCTGGTGCTTTGCTAATACCCAGAGGAAACATGCTGGAGAAAACGTCTCAATAACCCAAGAAAAGTTTAATAACAGTAGTGTGGGTGGTTGATTAATGTTTCATGTTTACTCCAAACTATTCTGGTATAAAGTCAGTTTATATAAATCCATATTTCTTCATTTTTTTATTGTGATCAAGTTTCTTTCTTTCTTTCTTTTACTATCACAGAATACACAGTATATTGTAATCTGTGGGCTCCCAGAAAAAACCCCCCGTCTTACATTTTTAACTGAGATTAGGGCCTTACTGATACATGTTGGGACTAGAAGCTCATATCTGCCTTTTAACAGTGGCAGAGAGAGTGACTCCTTATCTGACTTCATGGGAGGTATTTTCTCAGCTTTCAACTCAAGCAAAGGGGTTCAGGAAAAACAAGGCTTCCCTGCCTCCTGGCAGCAGTTCCAATGAACAGCATGGAGCATTATGGAGAGTTTACAGTATATATGGTTTTTTGTTCAGGTGTGTGGATGTGTATATTGAGAGGTGGGCAAATAAAACCTAAGGGGAATCAAGGCAGTTGTAGTGAAACAGATGCATCAATTCTGAGCAATGTAAGCTCAAGAAGCATTTCTATCTATGAATCTGCAAGGTTAAAGTCAGCTCTGGATAATATTTCGCAGCACAATCCTATACTTGTCCAGTCAGATGCAAGCTCCCTTGAGTTTTCAGTGGGGCTTACCCTCGGGGAAACTGGGTACAGGATTGCAACCTTAAAACACTTTACAGGCAAAAGGCCCCAGGTTCCCAGAATGTCCCATCAAAAGCATCAAGGAATGGGGAAAGACTTGACACCATAGACAGCCACATTGCCAGTCAGAGTAGACAAAGCTGGCCTGGATGGACCAATAATCTGACCTGGTATAAGGTAGCTTCCCTATGTTCCTGTGTACATAGATGAGCAGTGTATGAAAGCATGGAATATGTTGGTTTGCTGAAATGTTGCACTTTTGCCAATTTACTCCCTGGAATAACATACTGTCGACATGCACAGGCCCCTTTCAGAGATTGCTCATGTGAAGGGCTTCCTATGATTATAAAGCAAAGCATGGCACCGATGCTATGCCCACCTTCCTTGCAGTATTTTGGGATGTCTCTGGCATCATTGCTCCTATCGAGCATAGGAAGGGAAGGGAAGGCAGGCAGGCAGGATTCACAGGTTCTCAGGGTGTTCCTGGCAATACTTCGACTCTGTCATGCTCCCAATGGCCCGAGATGGGATCCAGTTTCAGAAATGGGCTTGGGGGAGGGTTTTTATTTTCTGAGTTCTTTGGGGGGGGGGGACTATCTCAGCCCTGAACTGAATCTGTAGGAGATTGCCGACACCAACACATCACCTACACTAAAGATGGGCCATGCTTCTAACTCCCATTTCAACAGCTGTCTTTATTGCTGTTGCACAGGTGACATTCCCAACCATGGATGGCATAGCTGTGCTGGGTGAGGAGATTTAACAGTTCCATCAGGGTATACCATTAGGCAGACTCCAGTAAGCCTCACCCTATGTGCTGTTGTTTGGCTCAGGGGCTGTGAACAGCAAGATATCCCTTCACTGTCGTTGGCTAGTACTTGGAAGAGGCTGCAGTGGCAAAGCAGGTGGAAAGGGACATCGCTAATTTCCCCTTCCTAGTCCATTGATGTGATTTTTCTGGTGGTACCAGAGATGGTACTGAGCATATATAGTATAGGATCAGGCTGTTAGATACCACCCCCCCCCCAAGTTATTGATACTGTGGAAATGTGACAAATATCTAGAAATTATTTTACACCAACCCTATGGTCTTCTTTCTTCTTTCTCTCCCACAAGTGGTCTGCTTTAATCACAAATTCATCAAGGAACAATTCTACAGAATGAAATAGTAATGAGTTTTAAAGCACACGAGGAAATTGCACAATATTCCAAAGTATTTATTGGAAAATACCTTTGAGATTTTCTCCTGCTCTGACGTCTGGTAACATTTAATCTCATCTCCATCTCTGCTAAAATATTCCCTCCTCATATTGTCTTCACTCACACAGGCTCTTTCCTAATTTCCTTTGTATTTTATTCTCACTGCAAGACTATTGTCTCCAATAGCAAAAAGAAAAAGAAAAATGGGTCATAAGAGGAAAGTTCTAATATCAAGAACAGACTTGCTAAATGACATCTAACTTAGTTTAACAGAAATAAGGGTCTACAGAACACCATTGATTGTCTAGGGTAGATTTATTTTTATGTCTGCTTTCTCTCCCTAAAAGACAACATCTTCCTTCTCTGTTACCACTGTATCAGTTGAACCACATCTAGCCGAGATCTTCCGGATTGTTGTAAGGTGTCTGATGAAGCCCAAGATGGAATCTGCAGAAGGCAAACCATCTGTTGCTCTCTGTGATGTCTCAGCTGGAATCTTTGTTGATGTGCAACACAATCCTATGCATGTCTACTCTGAAGCAAATCTTATGAAGTTCAGTGGGAGTCATTTCCAGGTAGGTGCAGACAAATCCACTCACCTTCAGTCAACTTGGACATGGCAGATGGTGAAGGATTTACAGCAGCAATGTCAGAATGAACTGCTCACCACAACTTCTTGAATAATTTAGATCAGAGATGGGAGCAGATAGATCTGGATCTCAGGGGTGCTAACTTGAATAAAATATTGGGGGAGGGGGCAGATAAGCCATGCCCCACATAATCACAAGATGCGGTACACATACCATTTGAATGGCAATGCCTATCAACTTTTTTTGGGGGGGGCAGCCCCCTCAAATAGTTTATTGGTGGGACCAAAGCCCCCTCAGCCCCTAGGAGTTGGCTCCTATGCAGGATCTACTGGTATATGTCTGAGTTATTTGCATTAAATCAGCAACGATATTGTCTCACAATGTTTAACAGCAGCAACCACAAAATGACTCTTCCATTTAAACCAGGCTGCTTGGGGTAGTGAGTAAATGAGTTTTTGTGTGGAAGGATTGCGAACTCAGCCCACTTCTGGAATTCAAAACAAAACCCTGAGTTCAACAGCTTAATTCTAATTCCCTTTATATCTTGGGTTTCTAATAAGGTACAAATTAGATCCCACAAGCCTGAAGTGCGCCGTCTCTCGATTTAGATCTGCTTTTCTTCCAAAGCTGTGGAAAGAGTGCTTGGAGGTTACTACATGTCAATTGGATACTTATCTGTTGGGGGGGGGCAGTGCGTGTTAAGGCCAGCTGAGTACACCTGAATGTACTTTTGGCTAAGATTGTGAATGTTCCTCTAAGGTAGGATAGGCGGTTGTAGCTTTTGAATGAAGCAGTAGTTCATTCATACAGAGTTTTCAGATGTGGGCTGAGAAATATGAAGTTGTAGCAAGAGAGGAGATGAATAACCAAAACTAATTTCATACTTCACAAATGGCTGACTCCATTCACACGACCTAGTTGTGGGGGGTCTGTTCCATGGTGAGAAGCAGTGCCAGACATTTTGATGCCCGAGGTGAACCACAAAATGGTGCCTGCCCCCACCTTCCCACCAGGAAAACAGGGGTGAGTGAAAATCTACATCAAGAGCAAGTGGTGAATAAAAATCTACATTGGGAACAAGGTCTACACTGAGAACAATGGAGGATTAAAGCTCTACATGAGGAACAAGGGAGTGAATAAAGATCTACATCTGGGACTTGGGGGGGGAATCAAATGGCCTTACCTGACATTTGAAGTGGGAACCAAAGGTAGTTAAGGGGGGAACAGACCCGCTCTGAATCACTTTGTGTGGGTTCAGAGCCCAGGAGACCCCAGAGAGCACCCCTTGCCATTTCTTCCATAGGGATGGTAGGAGGCTGCTGTAGAGACAGCATTGGGAAGAGGAGCTTCTGAGGAGGTGGAGCATGCCACAGCTGCTGGTGCTACTGTGGCAGCAGCAGTGGGCAGTTCATTCCATGGAAACCAGACCTACCACCCAAGGCAGTTGTTTCACCTTGCCTCATGGATGGGTCGACTGGCTAAGACATTTTGCTGTCCTGTCAAGGTGCATAGTACTAAACTGATCAAGTCATTTTGGCACTTAAGGCACAAAATCCCACAAGTACCTCTCTCCCTGCCCCTGACTGGAAAAATACAACAATAATATATCAAAGAGCTAATAATTTTCTGTGCTTTGATGGCTCCAAGGTGGCCACCTAATGGAAGGGCAAGTCCTTTTGGGTGGAAGGAGATATCAGAAAATGTATATTCTCTTCTCTGTCAAATTGGGGGTTGAGGAGTCTCTACACTGGTCACACATACCCTTCCCCCGAAATGGTTGCCTGCCCTTTGGTAGAATCACAGAATCACCATCTTTGACATGTTCTCAGCGTGACAGCTCATAGTGTGACAATGTTGGGAACTAGCATATATATCTCATAACACAATTATTTACAGTACTAACATGCTTAGCTAGCAGGTGTTGGCAACTTGAAAGCATATCAAATAACACAGCAGTCAGCTGCACTTTGACCAGGTGAGGCCAGCTGTTAAGAGTTGACTGCTATTGCTGGTGCATAGCAGTAATCTGCATAGCTAGCAGTTAATAGTTAGCTCGCATATTGGTAGCAACAACAGCAACCATAACTATTATTTTAAGGTTGTTTCCAGACTGGTTGCTCTTTCAGAATAGCTTGCATGTGAAGCTCCTTTATTGAGCATCCATTCTGGCTGGCTAGCGCAAAGTTTATGCAGAGGGCAGACACTGTTGGGAGAAAGATTGGGGAAGTGTGACTTTGTTGATTCCTCTGTGGCTTTCAGTACCATCGACCATGATACCCTTCAGGGGTGACTACCTGAGTTGGGTATTGGGGACACTGCATTGCAGTGATTCCTCTCCTATTTGGATGCCCAACTCCAGAGGATGGTTCTTGGGGAGTATTATTTGGCTCCATGGATTTTCCATGATTTACCGGAGTTTGTTCTGAAAGCGTTGAGTGGGGACATGTGGAGTTTTGGAGTGTTTTGTCATCGGTATGTTGTTGTCACGCAGCTCTGTTTCTCCTTTTCACCTTCTGCAGGTGAGGGAGTAGGTGTGAATTAGTGCTTGGTCTGTATGAGGGCCTGAAGCGTAATTATTATTATTATTATTATTATTATTATTATTATTATTATTATTTATACCTCGCCCATCTGGCTGGGCCTCCTCAGCCACCTATTTACCTATGAGCTTCCTGTGGCTGCTATGGGGATTGTTTTGTTCTGTGTTTTTGTATAATATATTCATATTTGTGTTTCAAATGCATTGTAAGCCACTTAAAGACATTTGGATAGAAAAAGCAAATAACTAGTCTTATATACAGTATAACAATAACAACAATTTCCCCATCACCTTTCTGTTCACAAAAGGTCAACGTTTAAAAAGTGGGTTTGTTGTGCTGGAACTTTAATCCAGTTGCATGGAATCAATTTCAATCCGTTACCCCCGAGGATGTGGACAGGCTGCTTGGATGCATGAAACGAACCACCTGTCTCCTTGATCCTTGCCCATCCTGGCTAATAAAAGCAAGCCTGGAAGGGCTGGGTGATGGGCTCTGCGGGGTGGTGAATGCTTCCCTCTGTGAGGGAACATTCCCAGATCCGCTGAAAGAGGTGGTCATTAAACCGCTTCTTAAAAAACCATCTTTAGACCCGGCCAGTATGGCCAACTATCGCCCAGTCTCAAATCTTCCACTCTTGGGCAAGGTGATTGAGCGAGTGGTTGCTGAACAACTCCAGGCATGCCTGGAGGATGCGGACCATTTGGATCCCTTCCAATTGGGATTCAGGCCTCATCATGGGACTGAAACTGCCTTGGTCGCGCTGGTTGATGATCTCCGGCGAGCTAGGGACAAAGGTGAGAGTTGTTTCCTAGTTCTGCTGGATCTCTCAGCGGCCTTTGATACAATCAACCATAACATCCTTCTGGACCGTCTAGAGGGGCTGGGAGCTGGGGGCACTGTTATATCGTGGTTCCGCTCCTTTCTCCTGGGCCGTGTTCAGAAAGTGGTGGTGGGGGATGAGTGTTCAGACCCCTGGGCCCTCACTTGTGGGGTGCCTCAGGGTTCCGTCCTCTCCCCCATGCTTTTAATATCTATATGAAGCCGCTGGGAGAGATCATCAGGGGGTTTGGACTGGGTGTCCATCAATATGCAGATGATACCCAGCTCTACCTCTCTTTCAAATCAGAACCAGTGAAGGTGGTGAAGGTCCTGTGTGAGTGCCTGGAGGCGGTTGGAGGATGGATGGCGGCTCATGGATTGAAGTTGAATCCTGACAAGACAGAAGTACTGTTTTGGGGGGACAGGGGGCGGGCTGGTATGGAGGACTCCTTGGTCCTGAATGGGGTAACTGTGCCCCTGAAGAACCAGGTGTGCAGCCTGGGAGTCATTTTGGACTCACAGCTGTCCATGGAGGCGCAGGTCAATTCTGTATCCAGGGCAGCTGTCTACCAATTCCACCTGGTACGCAGGCTGAGACCCTACCTGCCCGCGGACTGTCTCGCCAGAGTGGTGCATGCTGTAGTTATCTCCCGCTTGGACTACGGCAATGCGCTCTACGTGGGGATACCTTTGAAGGTGACCCGGAAACTACAACTAATCCAGAATGCGGCAGCTAGACTGGTGACTGGGGGTGGCTGCTGAGACCACATAACACCGATCTTGAAAGACCTACATTGGCTCCCAGTACGTTTCCGAGCATAATTCAAAGTGCTGGTGTTGACCTTTAAAGCCCTAAACGGCCTCGGCCCAGTATACCTGAAGGAGCGTCTCCACCCCCATCGTTCTGCCCGGACGCTGAGGTCCAGCGCCGAGGGCCTTCTGGCAGTTCCCTCATTGTGAGAAGCAAAGCTACAGGGAACCAGGCAGAGGGCCTTCTCGGTAGTGGCGCCCGCCCTGTGGAACGCCCTCCTATCAGATGTCAAAGCGATAAACAACTACCTGACATTCAGAAGACATCTTAAGGCAGCCCTGTTCAGGGAAGTTTTTAATGTGTGATATTTTAGTGTATTTTTGATTTCTGTGGAAGCTGCCCAGAGTGGCTGGGGAAACCCAGCCAGATGGGCGGGGTACAAATAATAAATTATTATTATTATTATTATTATTATTATTATTATTATTATTATTTTAATTGCACACACCTACATTTCTGGTATCTGACAGTCCGGAGGAGACCGTGAAATTGCAATTGCTTCCCCACATCTCAGTGACTATAGTAGAATCACAGAATCACAGAATTGTAGAGTTGGAAAGGACCCTGTGGATCATCTAGTCCACGATGCAGGAATCCTGTCCACAGCCATACCAGGTTGGGCTCAAACCACCAACCTTCTGGTTAACAGCTCCATGCATGGACTCATTGTGCCACTTGGAGGGAATTGTTTTGTTAGTATTCTTTTATGTGTGCATACATCCCACTATGTTCCTTCCGCACTACTTTGTGGGAGACGAAGGGACAATTTTGAGTAGCCTACTTCATAATGCCTTTCTCCTTTAAAACAATCAAACAGGTTTTTGATTTTGTTTAAATGTGCACTAACATGCTTTTAAAAACTTAGATGCTGTTGTGCAATGGCTTTAGATCATTTTTAAAGGTAGGCTAAAATGTTTCAGTGCTAATTAAAAGACTGGCAAAAAAAAAATACAGTGCTAAAATGACAGCAATTGGAAAGTCAGCATGATTTTTTAATGTCAGTGTTAAAAACAAAATGCCTTTTCATGTAAGCACCACCACATGAATATTTTAATAAGTTAAAAATATAAAGATGAAAATGCTAGTCTGAACACAAAACAAGATGGCTGATTAAAAGTAATAATTCATTTGCTAATAAAATGTCACGGGGGGGGGGGGGGGGAGATGTGCCAAAGTAGATGAAGGGCAATTGGTTCGTCTGCCTGATATGTCACTGTCTATGTCAAAACCATGTCTCTTATCAAAGACTAAAGAGCAGGACTAACAACATCTGCACTTATGGAAATCACACCAGTATTCTTTCAACAATAGCAACAAACACCAGGAGTTCTGTGGTCTGAAAAGAGGCAGTAATACCACAGGATAACAATGATTTGATGGTAACATCATGTAGCTACCCTATAAAAGGTGGTCGAAGCAATAGTGCTTAAGTTTCTACCCAGCCTGGCAAATGTAGGATTGCTCTGCAGCTATGAAGACACAGGCGATGACTTAAACTGGTGGTGCAGAGTTTCTTTCAGTGAAACACAACTTAAATCTGAGTGCTTCAACTTGTCTGAGCATTATGATACTGAACCGAAAACAAATAAAGAGGTACCGTATTTTTCGCTCTATAAGATGCAACAGACCATAAGACGCACCTAGTTTTTGGAGGAGGAAAATAAGAAAAAAAATATTCTGAATCCCAGAAGCCAGAACAGCAAGAGGGATCGCTGTGCAGTGAAAGCAGCAATCCCTCTTGCTGTTCTGGCTTCTGGGATAGCTGCACAGCCTGCATTCGCTCCATAAGACACACACACACATTTCCCCTTACTTTTTAGGAGGGAAAAAGTGAGTTTTATAGAGCAAAAAATATGGTATTTTAAAAAAGAAAGAAATGGGTTCTCCAGTTTAGAAACTTCATATGAAGGCAATCCATGTTGCATGAGAGAAGTGCATTCTGGGGAAACATGGAAGTCACTTTCAAGGTGCCCTTTCCTCCTTTTCAAGGTTGGGCTTTATTTTATTTTTAATGGACACCTTTGAGTAATTCTTCCAAGGCTTAGGCAACAACCAGACAGAAACATAATTAGCAAGTCATTGTTCTTTTCCACTGTTCTCCCTTAGGTTAAAATCCTGAAATATTTTTAGTAACAAGTGCATATAACTTATCTGACACTAAGCAAAACTGTCATGGTATAATTATATGCCGGTGCACTCTGCTATTAAAGAAGCACTATGTTTTACCACAGTAACCCTGCAATTAGTGAGTTGATATCCTGCTGCATGGGTTCAAAGAGATGCATTAGCATGTAAACCATGTCTTGCTAGGCACTTGGCTCATCCGCCCCTCCCAAACTTTCCACAAACTCTAAGCCAAGGGAAAGGAAGATTCTGCTGACAGATTAATATACAAAAATGTGCGCACTGTTATTCAATTATCATTGTTTATTTCATGGTGGCTCTTATTTGCTCTTCTTACCATACTTCTTTTGGAGGAGGGGAAGTTTCAGTGCTTCTTTTCTTCTTCTGTGTTGCTCAATGATATGTTCACAAGTCAAGGACTCGCTTAAGTATGAGTATGGTGCAGGGGTAGCCAACATGGTGCCATCCAGATCTTGTGGGCTACCCTTCCCATCAGTCCTAGCCAACATGAACAGGAATGATGGCAGATGTAGTCCAAAACACCTAAAGGGGAACATATTTGTGACACCTGCCTTAATGGAATCTCCAGGTTTGGAGGCAGCACACCACCGATGGAAAGTCAGTGGCAGACCTTGGGATCTCAAATTTCAGTGGCACCCTGTGCAATGCCAAAATGTGGTGCCCCTGCCTCTCACTTCCCATTCTACATCATAGTTGTGTTGCCCCCGAGGCTTCATGCCCAGTGCGACCGAACCGGGGGTAGGGAAGGGGGGGGGGAGAGGTGATTTATGAATTTAAGTTGCCTTTGATTTCAATGAGTTTTAGGCATGCGAGGGTATGATCCTGAGGCTACCTATTCCTGCGTAGTGCATGAACACACACTAACATTCCCTCTGAGTGGTTAGGGAAGGGTGTAAGCCTAAGAGTGAGTGAGTATTGCAGAGAAATCAGCTCTCACTGTCTCTTTTTGGAATTCAGCCTTTTCTTGCCATAGGCGCCAGGCAAATGACTATTTAAAAGACTTCATAAAGTATTATGGTAATAATAATAATAATAATAATAATAATAATAATAATATCCTGCCCATCTGGCTGGGTTTTCCCAGCCACTCTGGGCAGCTCCCAACCGAATGTTAAAAACACAATACAGCATTAAACATTAATAACTTCCCTAAACAGGGCTGCCTTCAGATGTCTTTTAAAAGTAAGATAGTTGCTTATTTCCTTGACATCTGATGGGAGGGCATTCCACAGGGTGGGCACTACTACTGAGAAGTGCCTCTGCCTCTGCTTGGTTCCCTGTAATTTCACTTCTCACAGTGAGGGAACCACCAGAAGGCCCTCGGCACTGGACCTCAGTGTCTGGGCTGAGCGATGGGGGTGGAGACGCGCCTTCAGGTATACAGGACTGAGGTCGATGGTGAAGATGATCCGACATAAGAATTCAGTGTTTGCACTGGAGGTCTTAATTCTACTACCATTAGTGTCTAAGCATCTCATATGCAGTAGCAGCCAGTGGGACCATGCAGGTGGGTTTGTGTTGCTCTCCTTTCTTCCTGGTTACTGAAAGGAGATGGGGAACTCAGCACAGTGTAGCTGAGGCAGCAGAGTGAATGGGATGTTCCTGCTGCAGCACCTGCACCATGCTGAGCTCCCTGCTGCCTTGTCATTCCCCGTCTCAGCAACTGGCAGTGATGAAGAGTGTTGGGAAGAGAGGAGAGCAATGCAGACCCAGCTGTGAGGCCTCGCCAGACATTCCTGCTTACATGACCTTGGAAACCTTAGCTCGAAAGGCTAAAATCACTACATATGTGTACTGCTTTATTTATTTATTGCGTTAAGACTCCACCTTTCCTCCAAGGAGCTCAAGATTCTCCCCTTCCCATTTTATCCTTACAACAACCCTGTGAGCCAGTGTGGTGTAGTGGTTAAGAGTGGTAATCTCGTAATCTGGTGAACCAGGTTCGCGTCTCCGCTCCTCCACATGCAGCTGCTGGGTGACCTTGGGCTAGTCACACTTCTCTGAAGTCTCTGAGCCTCACTCACCTCACAGAGTGTTTGTTGTGGGGGAGGAAGAGAAAGGAGAATGTTAGCCACTTTGAGACTCCTTCGGGTAGTGATAAAGCGGGATATCAAATCCAGTTCACACAGCTACAGTTCCCAATAGACTTAACAAAGAACATTTCTAGCCTGACACTCTATCCACTCTACCACACCACACTTTAGTCCTGATTTTAGCGAAGCACCATGGATTCTGCATGAGACAGAGTATTAAACCCATAGCAAAGTTGGCTCTTTGGTCTGAACACTTGGAAAGCCTAATAGCAAATCCCGATAGAATCTATGGTAAATATGCAGGGCAACGTGCCACGTTTTGCTTTGCCACTGATGCAAAAGGGATGTGCACTTAAAATATATTTTAAATATAATACATCAAAAGAACCAGCAGCTTTGATCTTGGCTATAATTGATGCCACATGAAGAAAATGTAAGTACACATGTTTGGTACTTACATGTTTGGTACTAAGTACACATGTTTGGTACTTAGTTTTGCTGTAAACAAATGATTAATTACAACACGTAAGTAGCTCTCGGTTCCTTGAGAGTAGAAAAACACAGGCACCTATAGTTAAGTTGCTAGGGAGAAAGGCTTTAATATATAGTATAAGACATGATGCTACAGTGCTTATGTATTGATCCTCATTATTTGATCGCCCTCTTGAGGAACTGTAACAATCTTGCTAGGTAGTCATGGGCAACTAGCCACACATAACAAATAGTGGCCCTAGAGGGAGTTGTTCTCCTACTCCAAGAGGGAGAGGGATGGATGGATGGATGGATAGATACATAGAGAACAATTGGGGATAATTTCAGTATTTGCAGTTTAATGAACTACCTAATAAATACATCTATTTTATAAAAATAAAAAACTTATTATTTAAGCAAGGACACATACTTCGATGGTGTATAATAACAAATAATGAAAGAAAGAAAATGCCACTGAATGAAAATTAATAATAATAATTTATTATTTATACCCCACCCATCTGGCCGGGTTTCCCCAGCCACTCTGGGCGGCTTCCAACAGAATATTAAAATACAATAGTCTATTAAACATTAAACATACACAAAAATTTGGGTCAATTTATTCAAAAACCCTGGACAATTTTATTAGTAATAATATTATTGGTGTTGGGAGCAGGGTATTTTATATATAAATATCAGGATGTTGTCCTTGAGGTCTTCTGATATTCTCACTTATGGCTGAAAATTTGTTGTTGTTGTTTAGTTGTTTAGTCGTGTCTGACTCTTCATGACCCCATGGACCAGAGTATGCCAGGCACTTCTGTCTTCCACTGCCTCCCGCAGTTTGGTCAAACTCATGCTGGTAGCTTTGCAAACACCATCCAACCATCTCGTCCTCTGTCGTCCCCTTCTCCTTCAGGGTCTTTTCCAGGGAGTCTTCTCTTCTCATGAGGTGGCCAAATTATTGGAGCCTCAGCTTCACGATCTGTCTTTCCAGTGAGCACTCAGGGCTGATTTCCTTAAGAATGGATGCGTTTGATCTCCTTGCAGTCCATGGGACTCTCAAGCGTCTCCTCCAACACCATAATTCAAAAGCATCAATTCTTCGGCGATCAGCTGAAAATATGCAACATTTTTCTTTACAGCATTGGACTTTCCTTTCGCTTCCAGGCATAGTTTCTCTGAGTTATTCAAGCCCCTTCGCCATGGCAAGGCAGTGATCCATGAAGGGGTGAAAACTTATTAAAACTTATTAAAACTTATTAAGAATTGTAAACATTAGTACATTTTTCAGGAGGCACCTAATTTGTTGTTCTCAAACCAACATGCAAACTGAAAGACAGCTAGTCTTTGAAATTTGCACTTCTCCAAATTTTGCAGTGTAGTTCTTCAACCATGCAACATGCACAAGAATGCATGCATTAGGGGTATGAAAATGCATATGTTAGTGAAGATAACATGCAAAGATGCATCATATAGGGGAAATAATATGTATATTCATCAAAACTGCAAACCAAGATGTGTTTATTATGAGAAATTTGCACTAAAATGCTGACTAAATTCCATGAGGATTTGGGGGGGGGGGGGCTTATGTGCTGCAACAATGTGGAGAACTGAATTTAAGATCTGGAAAATGAGAAACTAAGAAAAACCAAAACTGACAGATTCATCCATCCTTAAGTACTATCTCTGTACTTTGCAAAGAACAAGAGGACAGGTCCCTGCCCCATAGGGCTTCCAATAACTAAAAATAGATATAAAGGAAACAACAGAGGATGGGGAAGAACTTGAAAGCAAGGATAACCAAAGGAATACTATGTGACTATTGCAGTTACATATAGTTTTACAGTAGTGTATCGTTCAGCCTGGGCACTGAGGTCCAGCTCTGAGGACCTTCTCACTGTGAGAAGTGAAGTTACAGGGAACCAGGCAGAGGGCCTTCTCAGCAGTGGTGCCCTCCCTGTGGAACACCTTCCCATTTAGGTGCCAAGGAAATAAAGAACTATACAACTTTTAGAAGACATCTGAAGACAGCCCTGTATTGGGAAGATTTTAATATTTGACAATTTACTATGTTTTTATATGTGCTGTAAGCCTCCCACAGCGGCTGGGGAAACCCAGCCAGATGGGCAGAGTATAAACAATAAAATGATGATGATGATGATGATGATGATGATGATGATGATGAACAAGGGGCTATTCCAAAGGTTTCATAGAAAATGTGGGGTTGTGAAGGAACCAACAATGCTGGTCTCACAAACGCATTCTGGGAGGCAGTTCCAGGAATCAGGGGTAACAACTGAGAAAGGGCACTCCTTTGAAGGGCATCAGACCTTCAGATAACTGAGGCTGAAGGACTGGAGGAGCAATGGATGCAAGAGCTAAGTGATAAATGGTGGTGAGGAAGACCAAGGAAGGGGTTTGAAGGATGTGAAGTTTGGACATGATCCAGGAGCAGACAAGAAGGTAGTATAAGGATCTAAGAAGGGATATTGTATGGTTATTGTGAAAGCAGAAGACCGGAGAAGAGAAGGCTGCAATAATCCAGATGAGAGATTTGGACATGAACAATAAGTTTTTGCTGAGGGATCAGAGGATATATTTTTGTAAGAGTGTAAAGGGGAAAGCAGCAATATGTAAGCACATAACGGAACACAGGTGAGCATTGTACTTTCATATTTACGTTGCAGTTGGATGCACCAATTGCATATGCAAATGACTGCTTCCATACATGGATCTCCTACGTGGATCAAGGCACATATCAGCTACTTCCCCTGGGAAAAGCTTATGTCCAGATCAAGGGAAGTAATAGTACCACACTATTCTGCCTTGGTCAGATCACACCTGGAGTACTGTGTCTAGTTATGGGTGCCACAATTTAAGAAGGATATTGACAAGCTAGAAAGTATGCAGAGGAGGGTGACCAAGATGATCAATGGTCTGGAAACCAATTGAGGAATGGTTGAGGGAGCAGGCTTTGTTTAGCTAGGACCCAAAACCAATGGCTTCAAGGTACTAGAGTGCAGCAACCAAACTAATTTTTTTCAGAGGTATAATAGGGACAAGATCCCATCTAGACCCCTTGCAGCATCTCCAGAGGAGCTACCGAGGCAGGTTCCAGTGCATAGAGAAGGACAGCTATACACCAGGGGTCAGCAAACTTTTTCAGCAGGGGGTTGGTCCACTGTCCCTCAGACCTTGTGGGGGGCTGGACTATATTTGGAAAAATAATAATGAATGAATTCCTATGCCCCACAAATAACCCAGAGATGCATTTTAAATAAAAGGACACATTCTACTCATGTAAAAACATGCTGATTCCCAGACCGTCCATGGGCCAGATTTAGAAGCCGATTGGGCCGGATCCAGCCCCCGGGCCTTAGTTTGCCTACCCATGATATACACTATACATTTAAAGCACAGTCAGCACACATCTAAAGCCAATGACTTTCCCCAAAGAATCCTGGTAACTGTTTCCCCTGCCCAGCACCCTTAACAAACTACCTTTCCCAGGATTCGTTGATGGGAATTCATGTGCTTTAAATGTGTGTTGACTGTATATGGTGTGGATTAGCCCCAAGCCTTTAGCTTAAATCACTGCTGCCATCCATATGATTGGGCTGTTTGAAGTCTGCTAATTCAGTCACCAGGAAAGAAGTGTTCATGCACAAAAACATTTGCTTTGCCTGTTTGTTTTTCACTGCTCTGTTTCAACCAAATGATAAATAGCAATCAATACTGGGACTAGAAACATGTGTTGTAGAAGGCAACAATGAGTAAAAACTTAAAACTGTCAGAAGTATTACTGGAAGAGCGGGTGTAGGCTGAACATTGCTTAGATAATCTATTTGGCAAATAAAAGCACCGATCCAGTCCTTCTGAAGACAGAATACATTTATCCAAAATGGGACTGATTCCCAAAGAACTTGGAAAGGGAAAACAAGATGGAAATTTAATGGATAATTAATTTGCAATGGACCATTTCGCCAGCATTTAAATTATTAAAAGCTTACACGGTGCTTTGAAGATATACCGCACTATATAATTGCCATGTATTACCTTTATTTTTTATTAGGCTTGCCTTCGTTCTCTCTTTTCCCTGAAGGAATTGTGCAAGGATTTTTTTACCTTCCCAACAGGAAGTATATATGGGTCCTTTAAGTAGTGAAATACTGTAATTGCTTTATAATTCTGGAAGTGGAGCTACGCAATTATAAAACAATCCCGAGCTGGCCAGGAAAGGGAAAAAAGGCTCAGTCAAATTAACACATGGCATGCCATTACAATGTACAGTGAAATAAAAATAGATCAAACGTGTTTTGAAGGAGTAGATACATTCAAATACATTTTGTAGATGAGGGGGAAAAAGAGAGGGGGGAGTTCTTAGTATTTATTTTATCTGGAATGGCTGGCGGAGCGAGGCGGCACCTTGGTGCCATACTCCCAACAGCCGTGTCACTGCCACTTGCCGTGAGGGTACAGAGGTGGAGCAGGGCAGCGATGAGGTCAGTGTGGCACTGCTGCAGAGGCAGGAGTGCATCTGAACCACCATGTTCATGCCACCACTCTGCCCCACCCTGTACCATCACAGTATTTGTTATCTAAACGAAATACAGGAAATAGGAAGTGCAGAAATATGCATGGGCACAGCACAGATTCAGCTCCAGCCTAGAATGTTGTGGCTTTTTGAGAACCCCCCAAATCTAGTTTCATCAATGCATTTCTAAAACAGCCTTACTAGAAAAATTAACCAATAAACTGAAACTGACACAGGGACAAACAGAAGAAGACGCCTTTACCCTGGTATGGCTCCCCTTTATCACATACACAGCCCAACAAGACAATGACAACAATCCACCAACAGCATACAAATCAATATGGCTAACCTGATCCAAAACACCCACCCACCCCACTCACTCATGAAAACAAAGATCACCACAGCCAATCACAAACAAACAAGGCCAACCCCAACCTCTCTCACCATCAAAGGAACACAAGTGAACAGCAGAAAACCTGCACAAGCAACGCTGACACCAAACCCTACATACATTAAGCAAAATAGAAACATCGCCACCCGACCCCACCCCCACCCATTTCCACCCCCTCCACCCCTCTCCCCCTTTTCTTCCTAATGTCTCGACAAATGAAACTGATTTGTAAAAATGTTACATGGAAAGAATACAAGAGACAGACATTAAAAAATTAATAATAATCAATGCATTTCTACAGTAAGCTCGGCGTATTCATGTCTTGCCAAGTGTGGTTTATTACCCACCAAGACCTTTATCAGAGAGTATCAGTATAGTACTGTGGATTGGAATGTGGAAAGCCCCGATTAGTGAGTGGTGAAGGTCATGGGATAGCCTTGGCAATAGCATTGTTTCCCAGCCTCTCCTGCCTCACAGCTTTGTTCTGAGGCTAAAATATTTGTTAATCTTGGAATCAGTTAATCTTTCCGTTACTCAATTTCCCATTTTTCTGCCTGAAATGCAATATGAAATGAAACACGATTGCCCCAATTTATTGTTTTGTAATCTCATCTGTTACCTCTAGGAATCAATTTTCAACCCTAGAAGACCAGTACAAGACGCAACTAATAATTTCATTACCTGAAAATATGAATATCTTTCTTGGAGGTTAATTTCTCAGATATAATGATAATTAGTTGATGTCAAATGCCCCTAAGCAAAGGACCCTCTGAACCAAACTGAAAAGCTATAATGTACTCTTCATAATAAAGGCTACTTGATTTCATGTACAGCTTCACCTTCCTTTAAACTGAGCCCACATTTATTCTCCCCAATCCCTCAATAGCCCCAGATGTCTCTTTCCCCTCCTCTATCATAAGCTGAAGACTCTGAAGATGGAGCTCCTTATGCCATGATAATGTTAAGTTCACCCCACTTATCTGAGCAGTGAGAGATCTCAGTGTTGCAGTGCTTGACAAAGCTCAATTTCCCTTTGGAAAGAAGCCACAGGAGGCAGGTGACATTTTGTAACATATGAGTTTATTGAATCATAGAATCATAGAATCATAGAGTTGGAAGAGACCACAAGGGCCATCGAGTCCAACCCCCTGCCAAGCAGGAAACACCATCAGAGCACTCCTGACATATGGTTGTCAAGCCTCTGCTTAAAGACCTCCAAAGAAGGAGACTCCACCACACTCCTTGGCAGCAAATTCCACTGTCGAACAGCTCTTACTGTCAGGAAGTTCTTCCTAATGTTTAAGTGGAATCTTCTTTCTTGTAGTTTGGATCCATTGCTCCGTGTCCGCTTCTCTGGAGCAGCAGAAAACAACCTTTCTCCCTCCTCTATGTGACATCCTTTTATATATTTGAACATGGCTATCATATCACCCCTTAACCTCCTCTTCTCCAGGCTAAACATGCCCAGCTCCCTTAGCCGTTCCTCATAAGGCATCGTTTCCAGGCCTTTGACCATTTTGGTTGCCCTCCTCTGGACACGTTCCAGTTTGTCAGTGTCCTTCTTGAACTGTGGTGCCCAGAACTGGACACAGTACTCCAGGTGAGGTCTGACTTACATTGTACTTACATTGGTAAGTACAGAGATAGTGCATGGGTGAAAGAACATTCCAGATCTGCTGCCTGTTGTCAGATCCCTAGAGAGACACAGCCAGCTGTTGGCAGAGCCCAAACTCAGCTTTCTGTGTCCTCCTTACTTTGCCTTAGTCCAATTCTTCGCAGGTGGGCACATCCCCTTTCAGATATTTTCCAGAAGACAAGGAAGATCCTCTAACAATTAGTTCCCATGGAAACACATCACCTGTAGTTTCCCTAACAAAAGGTATGTGTGACAGCTAGAGGGGGCCCACAGCAATATTACAGTAGTCTGTTAACTCTCTGCTAGACAGATTCCTCCCAGTCTTACAACAATGCTTTGCTGCAATGCACTAGCCTTGAACCAGGACAGTGCTGGTGCATTTGGAGGAAGAGCAAGTTTGTTTCAGTGGCAGTGTTTCATATGCATGGAAAGGAGGGTTAGGGAGTGTATTCCTCACCCAACACCTTTAAGCCTGTCCATTTATCAGTGGATATCTCCAGGGCAATGGCAAAGGAAGGGATTGCCCTAGGATTACGTGACTGCAGTGGCCCACAGAATTCAATGTAACCTGTTGTACCTTGGAGCACCTTTAAAATGCTCTTGAAGATGCAGCTGGGCCTAAACAGGACCCAATATTTCTGAATGGGACTGGGCATTTTGTTCATATTAGACCAGTGCTTTATCAGTTGCACTGCTTCTCAGTCAGTTTCCAAGCTCAACGCCAACATTGAAAGCCTCCAATGGCTTGGAATCAGGATATCTGAAAGGCAACCTTCTTCCATATACAGTGGTACCTCGGGTTAAGAACTTAATTCGTTCTGCAGGTCCGTTCTTAACCTGAAACTGTTCTTAACCTGAGGTACCACTTTAGCTAATGGGGCCTCTCGCTGCCGCCACACAATTTCTGTTCTCATCCTGAAGCAAAGTTCTTAACCCGAGGTACTATTTCTGGGTTAGCGGAATCTGTAACCTGAAGCATCTGTAACCTGAAGCATTGTAACCCGAGGTACCACTGTATACCTATTTGGACCATCCTCTTCAGGTCCCTTCTCTGGGGTTTATTTTTCTGCTAGAGGTAATGAACTTTTTTTAAAGACTGCCCTTTATCGTGTTTGCTCTATGTGTTTTGATCATATTGTATATTAGGCTCAAATCCTTTGATCCCTGGGAGACCCACTTTGATGCTGGAGAAGAGGCCCAGCACCCTCTCTGACACCACTCGCTCCTCCGAAGGGTTGGCCTAAGCAGTGCGAGAAGGTAAAAAACAGGAGCATGTTGGAGCTGTCAAAGAAGCAGCTGAGATCCAAAGGATCCTAAGCCCTCCTGGTCCCCTGGCAGGCTCCCAAACTGGGAGAGGATTAAGACATGCTTTTGAGGAGGTGTAAGCAACATGGTGCCCTCCAGTACTGTGGTCTACAACTCCCACAATCCTTGACCATGGTGACCAGGGATGGTGGGAGTTGGAATCCAACAACATTTGGAGGACACCAGATTGGCTCTCCCTGCTTTTGAGCGTGCATCAATCTCTCCCTCCTCTTTCCCACCCATTGATTCCATGAGATGGGAAATGGGGGCAGGGCAGGAGAGAACTCAGATGGCTTTAAAAGAGAATTAGACAAATCCATGGATTATAAAGCAATCAGTGAGGACCAACTCTAATGCACTGCCTCCACTGTTGAAGGCAATTGTTGGCATCTGCCTGTCCTGAGACACAATGGAGTACGCCTTCGGAGGTGAAGCCAAACTGCTGCATTAGCAGCACCCAAATGACCTCCCTTGGGCAAAGCCTGGGCTATATGCATGGAGGTCCTGGACTGCTCAGACAACAAGACCCCTCTCTCAGTCTCACTAATGTAGTCCAAAGGAAAGCAGAGCAATATGTTTGGCACCAGCTGGGCTGCAGGAGTTGCTGGAAGAAGGCCATCCAGCCGTCTTAGGGACTCCACTCCGGATTTGTGTAGGGTCTACTTCTTAGCCTTTTCTCCTCCTGAAGGTATCCTGCAAAGCAGCAGAGGTTTAGGACCAGAGTTTTCCTTCTTCTAGATTGGCTGCCTTCCCAGGTTGACAAGCCTCAGAAGGAGCATGGTGTGTCCCCCACCAGAGGTACTACCCCACCCCTAATACTCCCCTAACACCCGGATGTAATATGCATCTGAATATCAGTTGCTAGCATTCCCCAGTGGGGAGAGGGCTATTGCTTGTGGTCTTCCTATGGGCATCTGGTTGACCACTGTGAGATGCTGGAACTGATCCAGAAGGCTGATCCAGAAGGCTGCTCTTATATTCTAAGGAAATGGAAGTTTCTACAGCTGGACATGAATGTAAGAATGCAGAGCATTCCTCTGCTCACAGTTTTCCTAGAGCCTGGTGGAATACTGGATAAGTTGGTAGAGCCACCTCTGTGCACGCGTGCGCGCGCGCGCGCACACACACACACACACACACAGAGATTGCACCTTTAGTGATGTATTTTATTCTTTGTTTTGCCAACCTTTTCCCTTCCTCGTCAGGATATATTGGCACATCAAACCAAAGCAGCACATTACAAATAAGTTGTGCCCATATTGTTTACCATCATTATTCTTTATACCACTGACACCATTATTATAATTTATGGTCTTCTTGACCAGCTTCAGCCCAGCCTTTCATTTATCCTCGCCCCTAAAATCACCCTAAGCATGTAATGTCACCGCTGAAAGAACGACTTGACAAATGCTTCCAGGCACAGCTCTGGATCATTGTTTCATAAGTCACATTTTAATATAGTTATAAAGTGGGTTTCTTTCATTAGAAAGAACAGGTGACAGTTCCCTAGCGGCAGTAATAATGTTAGAGGTTTCGGAAGCCAGAACAAACACATACATGCTAACCTGGTAGTAACTGCGTCAATATCTAAAAGACATTGAAACAGAAACGAGCATTTTAATTTTGTTTTTTTGTAGCTCAGATTTCAGTTTATATCTTTATTTCTGAAAACAGGTGTGGTTATTATTATTTTTTTAACTGCCAATATAACAGAAGGGGGTGGGAAGAAAGAAACAATATCTGCTTGCATTAACAATAAGAATGATATTCAGAAAATAAGAAAGTCCTTCAGAAAAGATAAGAATAAGCTATGAATTCTAATTTGAAAATATGCATTACTATAAGCCATCCATATGTCCAAAGAGGTATTCAAGTGAGATTGATTATTATAATTGTAGTGGTTAGAGGGTGGGACAAGGACATGAGAGACCAGAGTTCAAATCCCCACTAAGCCATAAAACTCAGTGTGATCTTGGATTAGTCTCAGTCTCTCAGCCTAACCTACCTAACAGGGTTTTGTGGGAATAAAAGGGAGAGGGGGGAAAAACCTTGTACACCACCTTGAGATCTTTGGAGGGCCGGCGAGATACAAATGACGTAATGTCATAAATTAAAAATATTCATTCAATTGTGGAATGGTCAGTAAGAGCTTCAAACCATTGAATAATGCAAGGTGGATGTTTCCCTCTATTGTTGTCCATCTGCCAGTCATTCTGCATGTCATAGGAATTTAGTGTAGAAGTTTATGAACATCCGCAAATATCAAGGATTTCTCCCCAAACAATTTCTGACCAAAAAAGGAGAAACCAAAGGACATGCCATGGCCTGATTTGCTGCTTGATTCTATCTGCAGAGGGGTCACTGGAGCGATAAGCAAGTTCTGCTCAAGTACTTTTGCTTTGAAAGACACAGGAAAAAGCCTCACGGACCTGTACTTCACTAATGCGACTCCTAATTATTCCAACATGATTTATGTCTCTTCCCATTTGCTTTGCCATCTTGATTGGGGATAGATTTCATGCCACCGAGAAGCTAGAATGGCTTCGATCTTGGCAAGTGCTCTGTATAGAACAAAAGCAATTGTTTTTGTAAAAGAAAAGAAAGACTCGGAACTTAATTTGTTCATAAGTCTATCGTTCTAGCCAAAGGCCATGACAAATTTGCAGCAAGAGTATTAATATAACAATACAGAACGTACATCTGTAAAATTAGCCAACAGTCATGATGTAAGAGAGAAAAGATACCAACAAGCTCAAATCTAGATTGATTTCGAATCACACAAAAAAACTTACAGCGATTTTATCTAACTACTTTTTCCTGACTTTTTTTCTCTTGCATCTAGTGCACAGAGGGCCACTCTTTGTGTTATGAAGCTATAATTGTCTGTCAAAAGAAACTGAACTATTTCTGCTGGAGTGTACCTGCTTGCTTGTACGAACAAAGGTTTCAGAAAGTAATCTCCTGGGTCTCTATATAAGGGGCAGGCTAACAGATAATGAGTGATGTCTTCCAGTTGAGGTTGACCACAGCTACAAAGTCTGTGTACAGTACCTTGTTATAGAGTAAGGTTACCAGACATCCCTGTTTCCTGGAGACAGTCCCTGGATTTACAAATCAGTCCCCATACAAAATCCATTGAAGTTGAAAAGTGTCCCTGGATTCATTGAAAAACAAATCTGGTAACCGTATTATAGAGACCATCCAAGACTGCGGTGGGCATCACAGGCACCCCCCCCCCCAGAAACTGATGAAAGTTGGGGTGGGTAACCAGATCTAGAATGCTCTGCAGAACTTAATTTGTGCTGGGGCCATTAGGATCCAGGGCTTGGGTCAGCACCTGGCAACTTGGGGCTGCTGCCAGGGCCCCAGACACCATTGTAGTTTCATGGGCCCAAGTGAAAGATGGGTGAAGAGGCAGGTTGCAATAGGAAAGGGGAGGTACTGTCAGGAATGAGCCAGCCCCAAGCGAAGGTTTGCAGCCAACTGCAGAAAGCAGCCAGGAACAGGGAAACTTTGATGTTAGTCAGACAGGGGAGAGCCAGCAGCTGCAGACTTTGGCTCTTCCTGACCTTGACGGGCAGGCTGATAAGGCAGGAGCTGAGAGCAGGCTAGAAGACAGTCAAAGTTCACTGGAAGCACAATCAAGTGAGAACAAACTCAGAGACAGATTACCAGACCAGGAAGAGGTTGGAACTGATCCAATAAGTCCTAGGAATCGGTGAATGGGAGGGCTGCTAGATAAGAAGCAAAACAAGCGATGAAAGGGTCGTATGTTCAATATCTGCTGGAGGAAGGAATCTTCAGAAGAGTCATCTTGAGTA